>NC_140586.1:846214039-847537766 GCF_964204655.1 Triturus cristatus | reverse complement strand
AGGAGTCCTGCCTTTTTTTCCACATCCGTTTACACATAATGGCTCCTGTGGAGCATGGTTTAGTTTAATGAATTCCATAGACTCAGACACAGCAGTTTATCAAGACCAGTGGGTATGGGGAAATCTGAACCTAGTTTTATTCAAAGTCTGTTACCCTGACAAGGAGGGTCGCCCCAAAGGAACAGGAACTGATCTAGAAAATGAAGTATATGGATTAGGTAACTTTACACCTAATCTCATGATTCTAAATGTCGAATCCGAAGTTGAACTAGTTTTACCAACCATGTCAGTATTCCCAACGAAGGGTGAATTGTGTGTAAGAAAAGTTGGTTCCATACATATGGGCCATAGTAAATGCACTACTATAGTAGAATTCAGTGATCAAGGCAAATCTTCATTTAGAGCTTATCGCCACTCCTACTTTATATGTGGTCAGACTGCATATATGCGTCTACCTCTAGACTGGGATGGTACCTGCTACATTGCATTTCTTTTGCCACCTGTTTTCCTAGCTCCTCCTGATTATTATAGAAATATTCATTTAGTACACAACAGAGAGCGGAGAGATCTCCCAATTGTCGATTATACTGAGACGGCATGGGACAAGTATGTAGATTTTAATAAAGGCATCTTTCCCTATATAGGTACTGTTACTAATAGTAAGCTGATACGTAGATTAACTAGAACCCTTGAAGCAGTAGTGAATGAAACTATTTCCGCCTTAGGCAATTTAACAGAAGAGCAGTCTGCTATGCGGATTGTTGTGCTTCAAAATCGTCTTGTCCTTGACGTCATCCTGGCTGATAGGGGCGGAGCTTGTAGGGTCATCGGATCCAGCTGCTGCGTATTCATACCAGAAAATTCGCCATCTGTATATAAAGCCATAACTCGCCTTCATAAGATTGTAAGCCAGATACACCAGAACCCAGGCACTTGGACTTGGTCCGGTTGGTTTTGGAGAGTGATATCAGCCTGGGGATGGAGAGTTCTATCCTTCCTAGGTATTGGCCTTCTCATACTATTCAGTTGCTGTCTATGTCTACAATGTGGACCAGCGATCTGTGGCCTGTGTGCCACATCGTGTATTCCAACACCAAGATCTCATTCGTCACGGAAGAAGAAAGAAGAACAAATGATGTTATATGAACAGATCAATGGATTGATGAAGATTGATATCTCTTAACGGGCAAGTAGGGGACAAGGAGGGAATGTGGAAATATGGATTTTTCTGGTCAGTTATGTCCCCTATCTTGGACCCCAACGGTTCTATGTGCATGTTACAAGTACATGTATGTTCCCTCCAGTTCCAGTTATGAAGACGCAAACACATGTGCGTCCACCGTCAACATGTCCTCTGTCAGATCCGCCATGAATAGGCTGGATATTCCATTCCTAAGTATGAAAGGCCACCGGCTTTATATGGTTCACTTATGCCATTTTACAGTCCAGGCAAGTAGGCCCTGATTCTGTCATCAAACTCTTCTTGCCTTCTGCCTCTGAAAACTCCAGTCTGAGCCTGCATCTGTGACCATGAACTTTGTCTCATTCTCTGCGCGGCTCACGAAGCCTGACATCAGCCTATTCTCTGCCAAGAACTGTATTTCACCTTCGAGTTATCTGTTTCACCCCTCAGCCGATGCATTCCTGTCTAGTAGTTTAAGTAAACATTCTTCCAGCTACCGAGCAAAAGGCCCGGCTTCTCTGTCCTTATGCAAGTAATTCATAGTCCTGTTACCATGGAATATTCCTACCCCCTCGCATTTAGTGTAGACACTTAGACGCTTGTACACGCACGCACAGTCAGTATAGAATAGATTCTGTCTGAGAGTCCTTCTTTTATGGATAACATAGTTCTTTAAACATAGGATGTTAGATATGATTTGGGATTAGGTTGACTTGACCCCCCAGACTTTTCGTCTCCACATGTAGAGCTAAATGTCAAGTCCCCTTCACCCCCTAGTTGCACGTCAATCACACGTCATGCTGCTGCGCGCGCATCTATGCCAAGTATTATCTTATAGATCCACCTATATATGACATCATAACCAATTATGTTCCTTTTTACTCCTTATTACACCCATTTTCGGTTACGCATATGAATCGTCATTTTCCTTATCAATTGTTACGCCTACTGCATTCGCTTCATTGTAATGTATGTTCTATAAAAATCATTTCTTGTCAATAAAGTATGTACTTCACTTCCTGAACCTCCGTGGTGATGGAACTTGGAGCAACCGATTATAATCGATCATTGGAATAAAGCCCATTCCGAACCTCTAATACCACGGATTCTGCCTCTTATTTTACTGAGCTATTTTATTATGTTTCTGTATCAAATTAAGTCCCGGTAAGGAATTTTATTTACCACAAGGACATGGCAGCTCGATTATTCACCCGCCCCCCCCCCCCCCCAGGTGCAGCACTGCTAGTGTTGTGACTTTACTATAGACAAGGTATAATTTAATTAACGCTAACTCCGTGATTTCGAACAGAGAAGGGTTAAATATCCCTGTTGAAAGCCCTTGACTGTACCAATGATACATTGCATATTCCAAAAACTACCGTCAGTTTACAAGGGCACTGGTTCAGTGACCTTCTATTTCTTTGATTTCCAGCAGTTTTAAGATTTTCTTGTTTCTCAAATGGGTGTAACTTCTGATATTTATATATGTTTCCATCGTCTTTACGGCTTGATTTTGCTCGAGAGAAAGTGTCACTCGTGGTTGAAATGTCACTCATAGTTACACTGAAATTATTAAATATGTCACATATACCAATCGGAAACCTTAACAGCTATGCCACTTCGACCACTGGCTAGAGTGCGTTTTAAAGGATTTGATGTAACCTACACTCCCACGCGAGAGCGCAACATTCGATCACCGTCGAAAGATTTACTGAAAACACATTCAGTAAAATTTGCATCTGAACCTTCTTAGGATTCAGGTTTTCTAGCTTTTTTAACCCACATAGACTAAGATCTTCGCATAAGCAAAGATCTTCCAAAAATTAAACACGATTCCTTGCCATCAGCCACCACACGAAGTGCGACTAACTGAAAGGAGACAGGTTACGAACTTACACATTACATACTTTTGCTGAAATGTGGTATAATTAAGACATCTATGAATACTAGAGCGGCGAACTGTTCCATGTTGACACTCAAAGTTAGAGGGAAATGTATGTACATATTGTCCATAAAACTACTAAAATAAACTTCCAATTAACAAGAAATGCATTTTGTTTTGGGTCGGGTATTGAGATATATAGTTGCAATGCATTGTGGGCAGGCGGATGTTGGTTCAGATTCTTTCTCCCTGATTGCTGGTAAACCCTGTCTGAAGAGCGTCGCTTAAGGCAAAACAATAAATAAATTAATTAAACAGGCACACCTATTTTACTAATGTTTATCTTGCTGCAATCATACGCTGTCTACATACAGCGTGGAGTCTGACTGGATTAGGATCTGGAGTAGCAGCCTCTACCCGGCAACCCCCGCCCATGAATGTTACAGTGAGGTGCCTGGCTGATGTGATTAGGGACTCCTAGTGACAACCCGTGGTACTGCATCCCTGGTGTCTATTTAAAGAGGTGCCTGGCTGTCTTGATGAGGGACCCCTAGTGACATACCGTGGTACTGAACCCCTGGGGTCTATACAGTGTGGTGCCTGGCTGACTTGATTAGAGACGCCCAGTGACGATCCGTGGTACTGCACCGTGGTATATTGTAACGAAAGCTGTCCACCCTACTTTCGCTGGACCGGTAGTCTGCACCAGGGACTGCACCGGAAGTATCGCGAGATCTGCCTGGTCGGTACTTCCTTCCTGAATGAATGGCGTTTCCGAAGTGCAGCAGTGAGTTTTGGGTTATTAGTACTGGGCTGCTGCCGGTTAGATTTCATCCCGTATTTTGATTTACTGGTCGGTACAAAAATAAGCAAAATCACTTAATGGGCATTGGGGCATATTCACAAGACCTTAACGGCGCCGTAGTGTCAATTTTTGGACGTTACAGCAGGTTTCTTTTAATCGCCTTATTTACAAAGTGCCGCTAACTGCACTGAGCCGCACTTTTCCAGCATAAATGTAAATTTTCAAGATTGCCAAGATTTTAGTGGGACTTAACAAAGATGAGATGCGAGGTAGGTGTTCTTGTGCAAAAACGGCACTAACCCCACTTCGCAATATTTCAATGAAATTTCCGTCCCGCGATAACCCTCCAAAACTGCAGCTAGTCCAGTTAGAGGCAGTTTTTTAAGCCCAGAATATAGCTGGTTTTAAAATTGGTGCTTGGGGCCTCATTTCAGAGGTTTTGGTACTGGACAGCGCTGCAAGGAATGTTGCTGCGCTGCCCTGCGACAAAACAAAAGGGCAGGAATGTGCACTATCAGTAAGATAGGATGCATTCCTGGGCCTCATCCATGAAAAGTGTTGCATTTCTGCGACAAAACAGCGTTGCAACACTTTTCACTGCGCCCTTCTTGCGACACCATGGATGTGCCGTTTTCACTGCACGCCGCTCCATGTTGCAATTAATGACATATACGTCTGGTATCCTGACATATCTGTTAGCGCTAAAGTCATGCATTGCTGCAGTTGTGTCATAAGCATGACGCAACTCCAGGAATGCATGACACCAGCCTATCCTTAAGACACTGCGTCACCCTTAAGCCTGCCATTGAGCAAGTGTAAGGTTCTGACGCACTGGCGTCCTAGAATTGTCACAGTGAAATCTGCACCACTCCCACGAGGCCTTGTTGGGTGGGAATGCCCACCCTGCATACATCATACCTGAAGCAGGTATAATGTGGCACAGGGCTTTACAAGGTGATGCATATGCCTAGATGCGTCACTTTGTAAATACGGCGCAACGTGGTACAAGATTCAAGCTGAAAGTACGTCAAGAAAATGACGCACCGTCGGGGTTTAACTGTCAGAAGGGGCTCATGAATAAGTCCCCTTGTCTTTTTTCCCTACGTTGGCGTACAATGGCTGCAGGCGCCAACGCAGGCACCCTTTCGCCATGGTGCAAGAGTGACTGTGTTGCAGGGTTGATTGATGTTGTGGCTCCATCTCTTCTCGAGACATCTGCAGGTGCATCTTGACTAGCGGAGGGCGGGAGTGAACCAGTTGGCCTTCTTGGAGTATAGTTTGCCTGGATGTTCTTGAGGGTGCTAGGGTGTCGGCGCAATTAGAGATCCATTGGTGGAGGTTGTGCGCTGTACTGTTGGTGTCTGTAAGCGTTGGCGGAGTGGTGGTGCTGAGGAAATTGACGAGAACTTCTTCTGTGGCCTTGATCCAGCTGCGACGGGGAGGGGGCAATGATGGCAGTGGTGTATGGTGTGCGTGATGAAGGCGTGATGTATACAATGATGGATGGTCCAGGAGAGTTTGGTGGTGTGGCTGTAGTTGAATGTTCCTACTGGCAGAGAAGACGGGGTCGAGCATGTGTCTGGATATGTGGGTTGGTGCAGTGACTATCTGCTTGAGTTCGATGTTGTGAGGATCTCCAGGAGGGTGGTGGTGTTCTAGTCACTGGGGTTGTCCAAGTGGAAGCTGAGGTCTCCGAATGGAATGTAGTCGGTGGATGCGAGAGCCTGGGGTGCGATGACGTCTACAATAGCATCTGTGAATAGGGGGTCATTGGCCGGGGGACCTGTAGATGAGGGTGCCTGCTGAGGGTGGTGTTGGGCTTGGTACGGATCTTGATGTGGAGGTGTTCCATGGTCGCCGTTGTGTCATTAGAATGCATGGTCAGTCAGAGTGTGGTTTTATAGACAATGGCAATGCCTTCTCATGGGCGGTTGGGGTGGTCCTTGAGGATAATGTTGTAGCCGTCGGGGATGGCGATGGCGATGTCCGGTCTGGAGCAGAGGTTGGTCCAGGTTTATGTGAAAAAAGCGATGTCTGAAGAGTTGACGTTGAGGAGGTCCCAGATTTCTGTGGCGTGTTTGTGGAGGGACCACATGTTGAGGCACTGGACACGGTCCATGTGTGGACAGCGCAGATGAACTTGCCTTTGGTGCACATTTGGCGCACCAGTGGCACACCCGCTGAGCATGGCCGCACAGCGGCTGCCATTAAGTAGTGCTGCAGTGGGCTGGACAGCTGGGAGGCAGGAAACGTGAGTACGGACACTGGAGGGGGTGGGGCTGCGGTGGATTGCAGCATCAACAAGGGAGAGGACAGGGGAAAAGGAACTGTATAAAAGCACATGAAAGACAAAGCCAAACAAAGCAAAGAAAAGAGAAGGACAAAGCCAAAGGTAGAGAGTAATGGAGAAGAGCAGAAAGAGGGACAGGAACAGCAGAAATGAGGGACAGGAGGGACGTTAAGCAACAGAGCAGTGATGCCCTACCACTGGACCAGCAACGATGAGGCGCAGGCAGGAGCATGCGGGGGAAGGAGGGCCTCGAACACCTGACCTCCGGGTCAGAGGATCCAGCAGCTACCAAACGGCTCTGCACTGTGGGAAGAGCAAGTCCACTAAGGAATAGTCCCCCATACACCCAAAAGTTCACTACCAGGGGGCGATGAAAGGCAGCACCACCTGGTTACCTCTTTCCGTCTAACAGTGGCGACCAGATTCCGGGTTCCCCAGTTCCCTAGCAAGAAACGGTGAATCAAGCGGCATACCCAAGGGCCTTGGCCCGAACAGGCCACTGTGACATTGGCACCCGCTGCCAACAATGGCCGATCTGAACAACTTGAGCCAGTTAGTAGAGTTCCCCACAAGTCTTGGGCGGTGTCCTCGACAATGCGCTTCCTCCGCAGCGCAGGGATTGCTCAGGGCACACTGTGCTCCGTCCACAGGTGCTAGGCCTGAGCCTGACACGACCCCTGGGCCTCCTCCGCTCCCTGTCCCACCTTCTTCTCACCTGGACATCAACACCGGAGCTCAATCTACCACGCTCTCTCTGAATCTGTGACTCAGCCAGCAGGAGCCTCAGCCAGGTGGAATTTCACAAGCTTGGGTACAGCAGTTACCGCCAAGTCTGCTGGGGAACTTCCCGATGCAGGTGCTGTAACAGGGCACCCTTAGGCATGAAGTTTCAGCGCTCCCCCCACAAAGGTGTGGCAGATCTCAAGGGCCTCACCCTCCATGGCATCCAGGCAGCGGCACATCCTCCAGCCTGTGGTGCAGAGAGGCACGGCCCACCATTGGCAATCTCCTGCATGCACCCCTGTGTAGTGCTGGCATGTGTTATGCAAAGCAGGCCTTACTACATCAGTGCGCAGGAGCACCTCTACTGATCACAGCTCCAAGGGGCACCAGGCGATCTACTCACACAGGTTAGCAATGTGTCCCCATGCGACCTGCCAGATTTCACCTCCAGGTAAGGGCGATCGCTGATGCCTCAATTTCTACCACAACAGCAGGAACTCCACAGCACCTCCCCCTCCAACTCCAAGTCTCAGACGCAGGCCCAGCGAGGGCTAAAGGCCCCGGAGACTGTCCACGCTTCAAAGAGTCGCAAGGGAAGCACAATGAAAAGTGATACATTGTCCATGATTTTTCATTCCCTCTTCCCCGCGGACTCTGGCTGGTCATCCAGGCTGTTGGGGGGCTTGAGGTGTTGCTTACCTGTACTGAACTTGGCCCTGGCTGCTCCATTCTGCATTCCAATATTTTTATTTTATTTTTAATGATGGTGGTGGACTTATAGGCTATTTTTGCCCCTAGAGGCAGAAAAGTGTCGTTGGGCTGGCTAACGTGAGTTTTTTAAATCTCTAATTGGCCTTTTGTCACTTTTCTCTCACTAGCGGCAACATTTTAAATGCCTTGACACTAGTGTTAGTGGCAGTTTTCACCACGGCTAGCGGATACTATTGCCATGTAGCGACGTATTGTAAATACGTTGGTACCAAGACGATAGTTTTCAGCGATACATGGCAGTAAAAAAATTGCCGCTAACACTAGTTAGCGGCCTCTCTTGTAAATATACCCTATAATTATGATAAAGTGGCGAAGCATTTGTTAAGCCAAGAAGGCTAATGACACGCTTTGCCAACGCAGGGCTGCACCATATTTACAAGAATATGGTGCAGCCCTGCGTTACCCCCTTCACTGTCGCTAAATTAAAACTGACTAGCACCATCGCAGGCACCCTCGCACCATAGTGCAAGGGTGCCTGTGTTGAGGGGAAGATTGGTTATGCGCAGAAATGTACCCCTTCCTGCACATAAACAATCTTTAAATGCCGTTTTTTAACTTTTATGTGTGCTGCTTGGTGAAGCACACATTAAGCTGCAAAACGGCATTTTAAAAAAATGATTGTTTATGTGGAGGAAGGGGGACCGTCCTGCACATAAAAAATATTAGGTAATTTGCTATTTCTATGTGAAAAACTAGGAGAACTAAAGCATTTCTTCAGTCCGCTTTTTTAAGACCAGATTTTCCCTGATTTTAATTTTGGCGCTGCCTTCTATTTACGTTGCTCTTGTAAATAGAGGGCAGTGTCAAAATCAATGCGTGTTGCGGTGGGTGGAATGCCCACCACAGCACCCATTGCCTGCTGCTTTCATGCTAAGTTTAGCATGAAAGGTGGCATTATTAAATGCAGCATTAAGAGGCATTTTATTTACAAGAACTTAACGCTGCCGTAGCGTCAATTTTTGGACGTTATGGCAGCTTTTTTTATTGCCTTATATACAAGTTGCCGCTAACTGCAGTTAGCGGCACTTTTCCAACGTAAAAATGAATTTTCAAGATCACCACTTCTGTTAGCGGGACATAACGAAAATGAGATGCAAGGTAGGCGTTCCCGTGGAAAAACTGCTGCGAAACACACTTCGCGACATTTACAAGGAAATTCCAGTACGTCGATAACCCCCAAAACTGCTGCTGACTCAAATTAGAGGCAGTTTTTTAAGATCAGAAAATAGGTGGTCTTAAAATTGGTGCAACACTTGGGCCCCCATATAAGATGTCTTGGTGCTGGACAGCGCTGCAAGGAATATTGCTATGCTGCCCTACGCCAGAACAAAAGGTCAGGGATGCGCCCTATCAATAAGATAGGGTGCATTTCTGGGCCCCATTCATGAAAAGTGTTGCATCACTGCGATAAAACAGCTATTGGACACTTTTCACTGCGCCGTCCTTGCAACACCATGGCTCTGTCATGTTTGCTGTACGGCACTCCATGTCACAATCAATGACATACGTCTGGAATCCTGACGTATCTATCAGTGCTAAAGTCACGCTTTGCTGCAATTGAGTCGCAAGCATGACACAACAAGAGCAAGGAATGGGGCCAGCCTATCCCTATGGCCCTTACATCTACCATAAGGCAGGAGTACGTTTTTAACAGAGTGACGACCTAGAATTGTCGCAATGAAATCTGATAGATTTCACTGAGCCACTCCTACGAGGCTTTGTTGCGTGGGAATGAACACCCTGCATACATCATACCTTTTTTTTTTTTTTTAAATATCTTTATTGACATTTTTCCATTTTTCAATAAACAGCATACTCAATAACAAGCAAATAAATAAGTACATGGTTTGGTACAACAGCATTTTTAGCTAGCATGTCAGACCGCACAGGACCTACGCCAAATATTGCCAGCAGAAAGTTTAACAGGTATACCCAGCGATGGACCATGCGTCCAGTTCAAAACATGCTGGACTGAACCGCAGTAGTGGGTAACATTGGTGTATGCTGGTACTGAGTTGTACCAACTCGTCGTGAAACTACATGCACATACCTTATAGGGCGCCAATAAAGAATCCAAAACACAAATGAAAAAATAAATAAAATAGAGACAGCAACTACCACAAAAAGTAAAAGAAACAATAAATAAAACAACTGCAACTCAAAATGAGCTGTTATATCCTCAACCCCCGGGTGTCCCGGTAAGATATTGCTGACTTCCAAGAAACCGCCTCCTCCCTTCCCCAGCAAGAACCATAGTGTGAGATGGACCCAAGATGCACCAAACAGTACCCTCAGTCACACGGCATGCTCTACAGGCCAACAAATGAAGAACAGGTAATGATCGCCAAGGGCAGTAGCCTTGCATACGCACAATTATTATCTATGTGTCAAGCCGCTAGGGCACAGTGCTTAAGGGTTTACATTGGTGGAGGGCGTGTGCGGGGGCTGACCGTCAGTGCTGCAGTGTTGTGTGAAGCTATTCAGCAACGTATCCCAAGGCTGGGCTGCTGGGAATTTGCGGAGACCTGCAGTCTCCTCTCTGTGTAATGCCACAATCTCCGCTCGTGCCCAATTAAGAAATGACTTCTCCCAGCTAATTGCAACAGGGGCTTCTCCTCGTTTCCAGTTCTTAGTAATCAGGCGCTTTGCAGTAATATAGCCGAGGTCTCGAAAGCGGGAGGATATCTTATTCTGCCTATTTCGCTTATATAAGCCTAATATGCATATCTCCCAAGTATGCTGACACAACACACCGGTGCACTGCTCTAGTATAGCCGTGACCCTCCGCCAATACAATGCCAGTGCAGTGCAGGACCAAAGCATATGTAACAGATCCGCACCTCGAAGCTTACATCGCGGACAGGCAGGTGCATTATCACCAAAGTATTTGGCTATGTTGTCTGGGGAGAGGTAGGCGCGGTGCAGAACAAACGTCTGAATCAATTTGAATCAAGAGTTTCGTGGTATGTTGACAGGTCCCGCCAAAACCACGTCCCATTCTCCATCCGTCCATGGGCGTTCCCTATCAGCCTCCCACTAAGCGCGGAGCCTCACCAGCGGCAGCGTAGTGTGGATTAAAAGTGCGGACGCCAGCCAATGAACAATATGTGATCCCGCCCCCATAACATGCAGGTATTGAATAAGGTGGTGCATTGGGAGTTCTGTGGTGATGTCCCCCCACAAGGACGTGAAGGTGTGTAGGAACGAACCATATAATAGAAACTGCCCGGGTGCCAGGCCAGTGTCTGCGGAGAGCACCTCAAACTGGATGAGCGCACCATCGGTATATAGGTCGCCCAGTGTGTCAACATCTACCTCATGCCATGCACGCAGCACCGGTTCCGTAGTGTCCCTGCTGCCTCTGGGCGTACCTAGCAGCGGCAGCGCCAGGGCATATGGTTTAGTGGACCTTGCTAAATCTGCATACATCATACCTGATGCAGGTATAATGTGGCACAGTGTTTTACAAGGTCACGGATATGCCTAGATGTGCCTCTTTCTAAAACGGCACAACATGGAGCAAAATTCACGCAGCAAGTATGTCAAGAAAATGACCTACCAGCGGTGTTAAACTGTCGAAAGGGGTTCATGAATAAGCCCCCCTGTATTTTTCCCCTATGTTGACGCACAGTGGCTGCCATGCGCCAACGCAGGCACCCTTGTACCATGGTGCAATGGTGACTGTGTTGCAGAGTTGGTTGATGTACAGAAAGGGACACCTACCTGCACAAACCTATCAATCCAGGGTATTTCCTTTCACATTTATCCTCATTGTGCCTCCTAAATGCCACCCTTGGGGTGGTATTAGATTCTGACGCATTCTGAAGATTTACGGTTTCTCGTAAACCTGCAAATGCTTCAGATTCCATTGATTTGGCATGGAAACGCCCACAGCAATACCCATTGAACCAGTGGCAGTATGGCAGAGGAGCGTCGCCCCCTGCTTTCAAGAAGTGCGAGAAGAAGAAACATAAAATGATAATATCTTTCAGTTATAACATTTTTTATTTGTGCTGCTTTGGGGGTGGGGCTGCTCTGCTCTCAGAGCAGGACAGGGGAGGAGTGGTTTGCCCACTCCTAAGTGCGCACTGACCCACTCCTAAGTGCGCAATGACTCTTTGAACGGTCCTCCTGGGCTGCCAAAATCAATCATGTGCACTTTACCCGTTCTCCATGCAGGCTGCATTACAGTCTGCATGGAGAACATGCTCTGGCCCCCATTACCTGGTTGAACGTCGAACAAGGATGCCAAATCCAATCACAACGCTGCATTGCAGGACCTAACGGAGAGCTAAATTATATATTTTTACATTTTTATTTATTTATAATGCACAACCTCCCGCAATCGCGCCCCCCTGAAATCCCTGGCAACCCCCCGCAACGCCATGCACCCGCCCTCGCCCCGTCATCCGCGAGCTATGGTGGCCACCACTGCATGGAACACCCCTTTCACACTGTTTAATGCATGAAAGGGGCACATATTTATAAGTCCATGAAAAGCCATGTAAAGTGGCATTGCATGGCCTAGTAAACCTGCTGTGGCACATTGCACAATCAGAACGTCAAACACATGACGTCACAGCATTGCAAGAGTGCCGCTGGGATAATTGAGGAACTGCCACAATTCATCCTTGGCAAGGTCAACAACGCCATGGACTTCATGCCATTGCAGCTCGGAGCACCAAGGAGACCACCACAACCACCCCTGACATGCATCGCTCACCTGGACAACTGCTCCGTTGCCTTTGGGTGACAACTGGACCCGATCCCCTCTTAGTGCTGACCTCGGTGGACCGGAACTTCAGCAACAGGAAGCTGGAGGCCAGAAATCGCCGAAAGCCAAAGACTCTCCGGAGCTGTCTGTAACTGTGGAAGAAGGGGAGACGCACAACCAGTCAACATTTAATTAGGATATCTGCCATCTGAGGAGTTACATCCAGGGACTGCATGGACTCTGTACTGGATGACCACATCACAGTGGAGCCCAGGTCGCTGGGGGAGCTTTCAGGGGAAGTGTCGGGATCCAGTCACTGAGTGTGATAGCGCATAGTTGGCGCGGCATGCAGTTTCTTCCGCCTCTCTTGTACAACCTGCTGCAGATTGGGGGTGACTTGTAGTTGTGGTGGAGATGCCTGCTCCTCCTACGCCTCCCAGTACAACTGGCTCCATGAATGACAGCTTGTTGTGCAGACCCTTCACTCCCAGTCTGCAGCACCTGGCGACCAGTAGATTGCAGCCAGGTCCAGCACTGTTCAGCGGCATCAATGATTTGTGTGTCAACAACTGAGATCACTCGCATCCTTTACGGGTAGAGGAGGGAGTATTTGATGCCTAACTTGCTGAGGCATCGCTTGACCTCTAGAGACAAGCCCCTCTGCCTCTGCACAGAAGAAATTAACTCTGGCGTTATCCTCTTTCCCCTCCCCCAGCTTGCGTACCTCCCTCAGGCCAGCATCAGGATCACTGTAGGAGGCGGAAGAGAAATGGTCTAGGAGCTGTCCCCGGAAGCGTGAAGCTTGCCAGCACTCGATGGGCCTGTTCCGCTACATGGAATTGGGAGAGTGCCCTTGCTGGCAGTAGGTCACACAACCTTGTCTCAGTATATGCCACTGCATCAGAACCTTCTGCTCCTTCAGGCAGACCCAGCACCCTTACGTTGTTATGCTGGGAGCGTCCATCCGCATTCTCTGCTGTTCTATTCTGTCTCTTCACATGTGCCATTAGCTGCTACACATCCAAAACTGTGCTCAGGGTACTCGGAGGGACTTTGGCCAGTTCTTGCTCAGTGTTATGTACCTTGTAAGTCAGCTTGTGATGATCTGCACAGTCAGGGGTGAAGTTGACTGTGATTTTGTCTATGCTGCCCTCAAAGGAAGTGCCCGCTTGTTCGAGGGAGGTATCCCTCTGAATCTGTGGCCTCCCGATTCATGTGATGCCAAAGGGCCCCTTAAGCGTGAAGTTGCAGTGCTACCGCCACACAAGTTTAGCGCAGCTCACGGGCCCCACCCTCCACAGCGTCAAGCCAGCGCCACATTCTCCAACCTATGATGCAGAGAGGCTTGGCTCAACATTGCCAATCTTGTCTGTACACCCCGGTGTAGTGGGGGCACGTGTTATGCAATGCAGACCTCCCTACATCTGTGCGCAGGAGTGCCTCTACTGATCACAGCTCCAAGGGGTGCCAGGTGGTCTTCTCACACAGGTCAGCAACGTGTCTCACCATTTGGATCCCAGTTTTTTAAGAAGTCTGAAAATAGATATGCCAGTAGTTGAATAAGGGGTAATAATATATGACCACATTTTCTTTCTGAAAAAATCATCTACTGGGAGATTACAAGCCAAAGCAGATTGAATACTTTCTATTATAAACCTATTCATCCTTTCAACGAGGCCATTTGAAGAAGAAGAGCGGTAGAGCGAATTTTTGTCACATTAAAACAAAATAGTCGCCCCCCCCCCCTCTCTTCCCTTTTTAGTCAGGTTGGGACCTTTCCAGAATAAAAATAATCACACAGGATTCCCTTACCTGTTTTAATCCACACACCACATCTACACGCCTCTAGGCCCCTCGCACCCATGGCACCTATATGGCAAGGAACTAAAGATCTCCAAAAAAGAGCCCCTTAATGGGTGCCCGTCGAGCATTGCAGTGCCGGCTCGACGAGGAGCAGACCCATATGATGAACCATGACACATAGCTTGCTGGGTGTGTGAGGCTCTTAGTTCCGACAGGAGGTATCCCCCACCTCCTCACTACCTTGAGTACATACCAGGTGGCCAACTTGCTTCTGTTTGTTGATTCACTACTGCACGGATACCCCCGTGGGACTTTTCAGGTTACCAGAAGGATAGCTACCTTCATTGGCCCCATCTTTGGGACTCACTTTTCAGTCTCTGTCTTCCTCCTTTTTTCTGACTTCTTTTGAGCAATATCCCCTTTCATATCAGTCATCATGGATGACAACCCGGTCTTCGCTTCGGTGATGAGATGGCCGCAGAAATTCTCAGGAATACGCCATCCCTTCTGTGAGAAGGTGGCCTGATATATGCTGTCCACTAGTTCTAGTGGGCACCTTGTATCAGTCCAAACAACCCCTTATGGTGAATGGTTAAAGACGACCTTCATTGAAATCTATCCTAGTGGTAGCTATGGAGAGCAGCCTTCAGGCTAAGTCTTGAAGGAATGTATAACAGCTTGTTTTACCAGTCTATAATCTCTTGAATGATCAACCACACCAGGTATATATTCAAAATATATGTATTTAGGATAAAACACACCCCTTTATGAGGCTGGAGTTCGAAGTACTTTGTTTACAAGTTAGCAATTATCAGTAATAGCACAAATACACATTTGGGCCCTAGGGGCGTACCAAACCATATACCAAAAAAGTGGTATAAGAACCATGACTGGGATAGACACAAGGCCTGGAGCCTGTAGAATCGCTGGGACCCCAAGGAACCACCCAAGGTAGTGACACAGGGGACCCACGGGGACTGTATGCAGTGTGTAAACACAACCGCGGGTTCCCGTTAGCTTCTATGGGCAATGTCGCGGTTGGAAATTTAAAGATTAGGGACACTTCGAATCGAGTCAGGACCAAACCCTTTTGGACTTAAGAAGTTCTAGGGCTAGCACCCACGGGAGCACCGGAGTACTCGAGTTACCTCACCCAGGGAAGCCTGGTGCAGAGGTGTCTTTTGGTGTCGGGTCACGTCGTCGATTTCAATGGAAGCCTGCAAAGAACTGCTGCTGCCATGAAGAGAAGAAGTGTCCGAAGAGATCCAAGCCTAGATCTAGGATGGAAGGAACCTGAAAGCAGAGGGGACAGAGTCTGGGTCACTAGCCAGTGACCAAGGGCAGGATGGACCAATGCCCACAGATGTCGGGTGCTTCAGGTGAGTTGATGGGTGTCTTGACTCTTCAGCCATGAGTTCCAGGAGGCGTCAACAAAGTCCATGAGCCGGATTCGAGCTGTCCCACAAAGTCTGTCGAGTGCTGCGGTGTCAGCAACCAGAATGGACCCAAAAAGCCTTGTCAACGGCAAGTCACAGGAATTCAGAGAAAGGACTGCGGTGCAGATCCGCAAGGTCGGAGGGACTCACCCAGCGAGGGTAAGTCATGGCATGTCTGGAGCAACCAGGAATACCCAAGTAGAAGAGGAGTTGCCTTCATGGGGACCTGCTAGCCAACGGGCCTCAAGCGGTCGCACTTAAAACTGGCCCACGGGTCACTCGTGGAGTGGAGGCCAGCAATCTTCGGTGCAGGAGGTGCTCAAGGCAGGGGCTACTCGGAGCCCAAAGCACAACTTCAAGGAAGCCCAGGAAGATGCTGTTGCTGCAAAAGATCACGGTGTCCAGGGGTCACGGCTCCACGTCACCCACGATAGCCACGGGCCTCAGCTTTGCTGTGGACTCAGGGTAGCCTCAGGGAAGTCTGGAAATCTACCTCTGGTGATGCAAAGTCTTCGGCGTCCGGCAGGAGTGTCAGCGATGCAGACTGGTCAGTTGCTTCTTTGGTGCCTGCCAAGCAGGGGAGTCACTCCTTGACCTCAAGGGAGATTTCTTCCGTCTTCTAGTCGTGATGGAAAGTCGAAGGTCCAGGATATATGTTGCAGAGTTTCGTCCAGGGTAATCTAAAGTCACGAGGACTGGGTTCCCATACTTATACTAAGTTTGGGGGTTGGACATACTCTAGGGACCCACCTATGGAATTGTTTGAAAAGAGGGGTGGTTACACCCATTTTCTTTGTCCAGTTTCGCGCCAGAGCAGGGGCAGGTAGCCCCTGCAACCGGTTTGAACTGGGCTATGCACAGGGACACCAAATGTGCCCCCAGTGCAGGACTTCAAAGCACCAGAGAGTGCACCCGCCCAGCCCCAATACACATCTGCCTGTCTGGGGAGGTGGTTACACCTCCCTGGGACAGGAAACCTATTGTCCAGGCCTCCCCTGTCGGAGTTTCGGTCAGCAGCAGGAGGCCAGACCCTTGTCTATGGCAGAGGCATCCATTTTGTGATGTCAGGGCTCAAGAAAGTCCTACCGGGTTAGACCAGTGTGAACATGTCTCTCCCTCCAGAAGGGTGGAATGCTACTCCCGCCACCAGAACTGGTGAGGGGGGGGGGGGTAGTATTCCAAAATGTTTGACACCAAACATGACATGTTTCCGTGCAGCCATCCCAAAGTTAGCATTTACCGCGAGGTTATAATGCACTTAAGAGTATATGGTAAGGCTGCACCACAAACAGCATCAGAGGAGATACTCCAAATGCTGCAGAAGGGCTCTGCTCATGCAGGGGCACCATCTCACATAACAACCAAGCACTCTACCTTCAGGATTGTTAAGGTCTGCCATAGGAGTGACTTATAGGCTGTAATGTGTGTGCAATGGTAGTGATATAGGTAGCCTATACCACTGTAAGGGGTGCAAGCACACCCTTACCCAGGCTGCAGTAGCAGACCTGTGGTGCCATTTTGGAGTGCTTCCTAGGGGTGGCATAATACATGCTTCAGCCCCTGGTAGGCCTCTGAGGTACCTATGCCCTAGGTACATAGTATACCATATACTAGGAGCTGATAAGGCACTCCAGAATCCAATTAGATATGTACCTAATGTACATGGAAACCATTTTACAGAGAAAGCAGATAGACTGGGGCCCTGAATAGCAGGATCCCAGTCCAACTAAGTCATAAACCAGCAAAACACTTGGCACAAAGTGGGGGCAACCATATAGTCAGATTCCACCTTCCTACACCTTCTAGGGGGTGAAGGCTCTTCAGCCTCAGGGACACCATCTGAAGACTGGACCACCCTCACTAACATGAAGTGAGACTGGGTAAAAATAAAGCGTCACAGAGCAATGATGACGGAGTACTTGAGGGCCAATATCGCACCCAACGGCCTGATAGTTAAGAACTTCCCTCTGCTCTTCCTGGATGATGCAGTCTTTAAAAAGGAGTGGTCCCTGGTAGCATGGAAATGCACCAGGGATCTACTTATCCTCATTATTAACTTGGCAAAGAGGATAGCTGATGCTCTCCTCATTAAAATACAGGTGGCCAAAGGGGCTATAAAGACTCCCATTCACGCTACCTTATTCAAATCAAAATTGACTGAACTCAATAATGAGATTGCGGAACACAAAGAATTCCTGATGAAGCAGAAGGTCAGCAAGCTTCAGAAAGATATAAATAGATTTAACAAAGAAAAAACATACCATATCTGAAGGCAGATTACGCTAACACCAAGACCAGCTGCTCTTCTGATGAAAATAGGGACACTGACAGAAGAGATTCAGCTAGCAGTGATTCCAGTAGTGGGAATTGGAGGGGTCCTAATCAGAGAAGCAACAATTACCTACAAACTCCCAACTACCCGATACAGAACTTTCAAGGCCCACAACCTCCATTTTGGCCTTTTCCGATGTATCCTCATAGCCAACCTCAATTTTTCCCTGCTAGCAACCCACCTTTTTTAGGCAGAGTCTGGGGCAGAGGAAGAGGGCGCAAAAGAGGAGGGCAAAAACAAGTCCAGTGGCAAGACCAACAACCCAATATGATGGAAACCAGGAGCAAAACACTGGGCAGGAGAGTCTAGTGGTTAATTGATCTCATAGACAACTAACATCCACGGAACAGGCAGTACTTGAGAAAGGGCTCGGGTATGTCCCCACCCTCAAAAATGATATATTCCGGGAACAGTGCGCAATCCAGAACCTGTTCAGAAAAGTACGCCTGAAAGCTTACTTTGAGGATAAGAAAGAACCAGTCAGACTAGATTCAGGCCTACGTAATCCCTCGACCTTCATGCCTACTACGGGCATGATACCGGTGGAGGTCCTGACTTTTGAAAAAGCTGTGCTTAAAGAACTGAAAAATCAGGACAACAGAGCACTGTTCCATAATCTCTCTAACCAGGAACATGCAGCTATTAGATCGCTGACAGAGGACAAAAGTATCACAATAAAACAAGCTGACAAAGGGGGAGCAACGGTCATACAGTTCACCACGGACTACAACACCGAGTGCTTATGCCAACTACAGAATAGAAAATTCTACACCCCCATCACAATAAACCCAACGACTTGATTAACAACTGAAATTGCGACTATGGTATTCAAGGCAGCGAGTAATGGGTGGGTTAGTAAAAAAGAAGCAGACTTTTTGATCACCAAACATCCCAAAACACCTTACTTGTATACTCTGCCAATAATACATAAGGGGACTACCCCTGTCCCGGGCAGACCAATAGTTTCAGTGATCGGCTCGCTCCTAGAACCCCTGTCGAAATTCTGCGACCACTACCTCCAGCCTTTGCTCAAGCAGACTCCCTCGTACATCAGAGACACAAAAGATATTCTCTGTGTCATAGGGGAATTGGAAAACACCAGTGATATCAACCTCCTGGTCACCCTTGATGTGGAACAATTATCTACCAACATACCACAGAGAGAAACACTAACAGTGATAGAATCTGCACTTACCGCAATTGAATGGACGGCAACAACTCCCGTTTCTTTCATTATGCAATGAGCCACTCTGGCACTAACAGGAAACTTCTTCGAGTTTGACAACCAACTCTTCCATCAGTCTCAGGGTACTTCGATGGGGAGCACATTTGATCCCAGTGTGGCATGTCTCTACATGGCGGCATTTGAACATGAGACTATCCGACATGCCAGCAACCCCTTCGAAGGTAACCTGAGGCTATGGAAGAGGTATATAGATGACATACTCATCTTTTGGCAGGGGGATATACAGACATGCGAAAAATTCTGTGAGTGGATCAATATTAAGAGCCAATATTTGAAATTCGCCCACACCATATCACCTTCAGAAATCGCCTTCTTAGACATCACCATCAGACTACCAGAGGGAAAACTTACGACAACCCTGTATAAAAAGCCAACTGACAGGAACAGTTTGCTGTTGTACAGCAGTTATCACCCAACAACTCTGAAAAACAACCTTCCCTTCAGTCAATTTTTAAGAATCAGAAGGAATTGTAGTTCAATAGATGACTACAAGCAAGTCTGACGCAGAGATACTGTCAAACAATCTGCTGAAAAGGCAATATGCTAAAAAACAGATCAATGCCTGTATGAAACGAGCAAGAAACAATCACCGTGAAAGCCTTGTGGAGGTACATGATAAGGTGCCCTCTAATACTTTGACATGTGTAACTACATACACACCAAGATCCAACTTGATAAAAAAAGCAGCGAGCAAACATTGGGAGATCTTGAACACAGGTACACTGACAATACTTAAACCCAGGTTTGCGTTCAAGCGTACTAACAATTTGAAAGATATGTTAGTACATAAGAGACCCAAGAACAAAAATAATTCTATCCAGAGACAACTGTGGGACCTCCCCCCAGTCACGCGACACTACTCCTGCAGCTCATGTACTGTGTGTCCACAGACTAAACACTCTAAACAACTGGTTCTTTCAGACACATTTACATGGGCGCTGACCAAACACACCAATTGTAACACATCACGTTGTGTGTACATGCTGACATGCCCCTGTGAGAAGAGATATGTTGGCATGACCATGAGGCCCATTAAGACCAGAATCACTGAACATAAGAGCAGTATTCGCTGTCAGAAAATAAACACCAAACTATATACCCATTTTTCAGAACTAAGACATCCCCCAGAGAGTTTGCGCTGGGTTATCCTTGAGTCTCACCAACAAATAACACACACAGCACTGTTCAGGATTAAACAGAGGTGGGTGTTTCGACTTGACTTAGCCAACAGCGGATTGAACCATGACATCCCATGGAGCACCATCAACTAACAGTTTATTTACATGCATATAGCTATTGTGCCCAACACAAACCACTATACATGAGCACGACCTGTATAGGAATCTCCTCTCTGTCAATTTTGTTTTGACTTACGACATCTTTCCCATATCTATCACTACAGAGAATAGCGTAATAAGAATACAGATACAACATAGCATTAAACTACACTCCAAGATGGCCGCCACAAGAGCTCCTTAACTGACATCACCCACAAACACCTGATGTTGCCGTTATCAAAGGCTACCGATTATCCTCAAAAGGCAGAGACACACTGAGATAACCAAGCGCCAATAATTTACAGGCAGACACGTTATCATCCTTTATGACTTGGGGTTTTTAGAAGTCCTAACAACAGTATTTTTTAATAATGAAACAAGACATTTCTTGAATTTTTTCAATTTTTGCACTTCATAAGAGTAGGCATCAGCTTTACTTATAAAAAATGACCTCTTAATTACCACATATTTATAAACTAATAAGGGGTGTGCCTACAGCATACTGAGATAGCTTTGATTGATTTAAACTACACTCTAAGATGGCCACCATGATTCCATCAAATATGATGTCATTCGATACCACCAGGCTAATTTCTTTCAGCTGCGGCCAATTTACCCTGCTCGGCGGCTTCAGAGGCAGGTATTTAAAACAGGTCCAGTCTGTTACACGGTACCTTCCTGATGCAGCGGAACGGGTAGGTGAGCCACGAAGCTCTAAGCGGGAGCAGGTGAGTAAGCACTACCATTTGGAGGCCAACTCTGACACCGGCAACTAACGAAGGTAAGAGGTATGTAGGAGAGTAGGGTCTGCAATCCTATGATCACCCAGATTTTTTGCTTTTGCTTCATTGGTTTACGACTTTCTCCGGCTGTGGGCCTGCCAATCAGACCCACAGCCTAGCTGTTCTCTCTCGAAATTAACACACATGTACATTAGGTGCATCCACTAATTGGAACTGGGCCGCCTTGTCAGTCCTTGTCTCAGCATACCACAGGTATCCAGGGCATCGGTGTACCCAGGGCCTACCAGGGGCTGAAGCATGTATTATGCCACCCCTGGAATGGCCGTCCAAATCTGACACAACTGGCTGCACGACAGCTGGGGCCACGTGGTGTAATCACCCGTTGCTGTAGGTGTAGTATTCCTACACCTAAACCCTAAAATGGACACATGGATTCCTATCAGTCACTCCTATAGCAGGCCTTATCAATCCTGAAGGCAGAGTGCAGGGAATCATGTGGGACGGTGCTCTGGCGCGAGCTGAGCCCGTCGACGGCTTGCGGAACCAAGTCCTAATAGCCGTTCCATGGTGACGCGGGCCAACTACTTTTAATGCATTATAATCCTTGCGGTTATTTGCTAACTTTGGCATCACATCACCTACACATGTCGAGTAAGGTGTCATACGAATGGGAATACGAACCCCTCGCCAGTCCTGGCGACGGGGTTAGCATTCCCCCCTTTTAGAGGGACACGACATGGAAGTAACCTTGAACCCCGGTTAAAGTTGACTCAAGCCTCAGCATCACAAAATGGATGCTGCCACCAGACACAAGTCTGACCTCCTGCTGCTGGGGGACCTTCCAGCAAGGGGAGCTTGGACAAAGGGTTTCCTGTCGAGGGCGGTGTTAGCACCATCCCAGACAGGGTTTGTGTATCCCAGGTAGGCAGGGCTGAAAGGAAGGTGATTGCAAGTGGCACCCCGGTGCTCACTGTGCATAGCCCGGCTCAAACCAGTTTCGGGGGCACACCAGCCCCTGAGCTGGCGCGAAGCCGGACAAAGGATAGGGGTGTAACCACCCCCCTCCTGGCTCCACCCATAGGTAGAACCTAGTCACGGGCCAGCCCCTTTTCTTAGAATAAAGGTAGGAGCGAGTCCCCTTCCCAAATTGGATAATCAGATGATCGGATAACTCCGAATCACGAACCACTTTCCACGAAAGGAACTCTTGACTATTTCTGAAGACTCTCCCTTGTGGCTAAGGAGTAGCCACCCTGCACCAGCAGGCACCACCTAAGCGCTTGCGGTTTGCTGTACGTCTCCTACGGATCAAGACTGCCCAGCTCGACGAGACCCGAGTTCCCTGCCATCTCTGACCTTTTACCTACCTCATCAGCCCAGCTGAGAGTCGTAGGTGTGACGAGACCTGCGGGACCGGCTATCTTCAGAACCTGCACGACGCTTATCTAGCACGCCCACCGAGGGACCCTCGAGTGAGTGCACCTAGGGTTTGAGAAGCCCTAACCCTGAGCAGCTCCAGCATCGAAGTCTGTCTCCCCAGCATCCACGAGATCTGCGTGGGGGCCCGTCCGCTTCTTGCTGTTCCCAGCGTTGTCCGACCACTTGCCGACCGGCTTGTGGCCCTCTTCACGACGCTCCAAGATTATTTGCATCACCGGTCTGGTTGCTCCAGACTGGCTCTTGCTCCCCTTCAACAGAGGAGTACCACGGACCCTCCTGGTCCACTCCCGACGCCATCTTGACTCCCCCGCTTGGGTTGCCACTGCCAAGATCCGCTGCCCCTTCCTGGGCCCAGCATCATCGACAGCAGACACCTTCGTGGGACAGCTCGCCCTCCATTCTGGTCGCCGCCGCGCCTCCTGGTCCGAGGAACAGCCGAGTCCGACGTCACCCACTCACCTGGTCGAGGTGACTTCAGCCGGTACCCCCCTGGTACCCACACGATCGCTGGCTAGCGGTTGAGAACTGAGTCCCCTCTGCTTTCAGGTTTCCTTCATCACCGATCCAGGCTTGGATCGCTCTGAACATCGTCACTGGTCGCCTGCCAGCAACTTCTTCTTTCAGGCTCCTGAGACTACACGAGGACTCCCGACATCTTGCCGAACTTCACGCAGCCGCAGCCTCCGGGCTAGGTAACTCGAGCATTTCGGTGCTCCATCGCAGGTTCGCTCTAAAAGTGTCCAGTTCCTTTTTCGTTTAGTCCCACTGATCGGAACACTCCGGAATCAGTACCTCCAGACTCTAACCATTCGCATTTCACTGTTAGTGTAGATGGTTTCTCGTGCCCCTCGGGCATTTGTGTAAATTGTGCAACTGAAGTATTTTCCTAAGAGTTTTGTAGTGTGCTTAGCTCCCTGACTCATAAAGAGCCAGGGTAGTCGTTTTATAAATAAATATCCTTTTATTTTCATAACAACTTGTGTGGTGTCCTTTCACTTGGTGTTCAAGGGGTATATGTGATGGTAAACAGCTGGCTTAACACGCCCTCTAGAGTTTAGCCTAAGACTGCTCGTATCCACGCTACTAGGATAGCTGGTCTATAAGGTTGACTTACAACCAATCATCAATAAGGGTCGTTTGGAATGATACACAGTGATCACTAGAATAGTGAGCACTACATATCAGGCCAACTTCTCACATTGGTGGCAGCGGTGGGATTTGAGCTTGCTGTTGTTTTACCACACACGTATCCTAAGAATATCGCAGTGAAAGATCACATAAGTACCCAGGTACATATAACTTAACTTAGAATACTCCGAGTTCTATTGAACCGGCTGTTGTAGTGTAACAGGGATTAGCACACCCTGACTACAACTCTTAGCAAGGGATCAGTAGGTAAACCCATAGTGTAGGTAGGTGCAACACTTACACCTCACTAGAAAAGCATGTCGGTCCACGGAGAGTCTGCAGGGACTCCCTTAGTGGTCAGTGACCCTCCACAGGTCGTGTCACGATATGCAACTCTTAGCTTCAAGGAGATGAGACAACTGTGTGCCTCCAGGAAGCTAAACCAGGGTTCTAACCCTACCATCGCAATACTGATAGGTCTCTTAGAGGCATACGATGCTAGGAGGTCCTCTAACCCAGGTCCCCCCAGTGCAGATGGGAACATGCCTCCCTTAGAGGGAACCCTCGGTGACCCAGACCTCGACCTCCACACAGAGGACGAGGACGAGTTATCGGGAGACGAGGCAGACAAAGGTCCAGTGGTAGTCGGCAGGCTTACAAGGACCAACTTAAGCAGGCATGAGAATGGAACTGGGGGAGCCCCGGGCCCACGCTCAAGCAGGCCTAACCTTGGGAACGGACGAGCTAGGTCTCTCTCCAGAGGCTCTGGCAGATCGGTTCATACACATGTCTCTCAGGCATCTTCTCAGAGAGGAATGACTTCCCCTCAGAGGAGGGAGCATGAAGCGAAGATGCGGGAGGTCAATCTGAGGATCGAGCGGGAAGAACTTGCCCTCGCCAAAGAAAGACTTGCCTTGGCCCGAGAGCAGAAATTAAGTGGGTTAGATCCCACTGGTGGCAGCATTCTCAATAGAGAGAAAGACAGGGGTATAGACACTAGACACCTGAGTAAAATAGTGCCCCCCTTTAAACAAGGGGACGACATCCACAAGTTGATAACTGCCTTGGAGAGGGCCTGCACTGTCCAGTGCGTCCCCCCAAGTCAGTGGGCAGCTATACTGTGGCTTTCCTTTGAAGGTAAAGGAAGGGACAAGCTCCTCACTACAAGAGCTGAGGATGCTAACAACTACCAAGTCCTGAAGAACACACTGATTGATGGGTTCGGCTTAACCACGGAACAGTACCGGGTGCTGTTCCGGGACACCCAGAAAATTCAGTCTCAGGATTGGGCTGACTTTGTCGATTGTGCCACTAAGGCTTTGGAAGGCTGGTTGCTGGGTAGCAAGGTTACTGATTACACAGGATTGTACAATCTTATCATGCGAGAACAGATTTTAAACAACTGTCAGAACCAATTGTTGCATCAGCACCTTGTCGACTCGGATCTGACCTCTCCCCAAGAATTGGGAAAGAAGGCAGACAGATGGGTCAGAACAAGGGTCAAGCAGAACCAGAATCAGAACCAGGGTGGTCAGAAGAAAGCAGACCAAAAGGGTAACAAGAACGAACAAAATGACCAGAAGTCTTCGACAGGTCCCCAACAAACCAAAGAGGGTGGGGGTCAGGCTTCACAGAAGAAGAAGACTCAAGAAGGCCAGTCAAAAAGGTGGTGCCAATACTGTAAAAGTAAGACTCACTGGTTTAGTGAGTGCACCAAGAAAGGAGGGCAAACTCCTGCCACTGCAGCCCCTAAGGCACCTGCGCCCCCTAGTACAGTCAGCAGTGGTAGTGCGCCTCCCAAGGCATTAGTTGGGTTAACCTTGGGAACCGAGGGGAGTGACGACTTAGTCGGCACGCTCACTCAGGCCGTCCTTGTCTGTACAGGGGATATGGATATGTCCCCTGATGCCAGTCCCAATACTTTGGGCAAATACAGACAGACACCTTTGATAAATGGAAAAGTGGCTCAGGCCTACAGGGACACGTGTGCCAGTGTCACCATGGTGACGCCTAACTTCGTGGACCCTGGACAGATCATGCTAGGTACCAGTTACCTAGTGACCAATGCCAGCAACGTCACTACCAATCACAGTATGGCAGTTGTTGATTTCTCCTGGGGAGGGGTAAGTGGCCCGAAAAAGGTTGTGGTTAGTTCAGACCTCCCCGTAGAATGTCTGTTGGGCAATGATTTGGAAACGTCACAATGGTCAGAAGTGGAGCAGAGCACTCACATGGAGATGTTAGGCTTGCCAGCACATGTCCTTGCTGTGACCAGGTCACAGGCCAAAAGATGCCCCACTGAACAGGTGCTGGATCCTGGAAGAACGGACCAGACACCTTCCAAGAAAAGGAGCAGTAAGGGTAAGGCTTCGCCTTCCCCCTTGCCCCAGGTCGTGGATCAAGTCTCCGAGGAGGCTGACCTTAAAGAACTGAGGGAAACTGAGCCGCAAGAGCTTGAACCTGGTCAGGTTGAGTTTCTGGGCTCAGGGGGACCCTCCAGGGAAGACCTGGGGAAGGCACAGTTAGACTGCCCCTCACTTGAACCCCTCAGACAGCAGGCCGCTGCTGAGGCTGCAGGGAACGCCACAGGTACCCACAAAGTGTACTGGGACGATGGACTCCTGTACTCCGAGGCAAGAGACCCCAAACCTGGTGCGACCAGGAGGCTGGTCATCCCCTTGTCTCTGAGAGGTTTCCTTCTCACCTTGGCCCACGAGATTTCCCTTGCAGGTCACTTAGGCCAGAATAAGACTTGGGACAGAATTGTTCCACACTTTCACTGGCCCCACATGTCCGAAGATACGAAGGAGTTTTGCCGCTCCTGTGTCACTTGCCAAGCCAGTGGTAAGTCAGGTGGCACGACAAAGGCCCCCCTCATACCACTACCAGTGGTGGGGGTACCCTTTGAACGAGTGGGGATCGACATTGTCGGACCAATGGAACCCCAGACAGCATCAGGGCACAAGTTTATACTGGTGGTGGTGGACCACGCCACCAGGTATCCTGAAGCTATTCCCCTTAGGACCACTACAGCACCTGTGGTGGCACGGGCCCTACTTGGAGTGTTCTCCAGAGTGGGCTTCCCTAAGGAGGTCGTCTCAGACAGAGGTGCAAACTTCATGTCGGGATATCTGACTGCTATGTGGAAGGAATGTGGTGTCAACTACAAGTTCACCACACCCTATCACCCACAATGCAATGGGCTTGTTGAGAGATTCAACAGGACCCTAAAAGGGATGATTCACGGACTACCTGAAAAGCTTCGGCGGAGATGGGATGTCCTGATACCCTGCCTCTTGTTCGCCTACAGAGAGGTCCCGCAGAAGGGGGTTGGCTACAGCCCTTTTGAGCTTCTGTTCGGACATCCTGTAAGGGGACCCCTTTGTTTGGTAAAGGAAGGATGGGAGAGACCTCTCAGAAAGCCGGCATCAAACATTGTGGACTATGTGCTCGGTCTCCGCTCGCGGATGGCGGAGTACATGGAAAAGGCGTCTAAAAACCTGGAGGCGAGCCAAGAATTACAGAAAGCTTGGCACGACCAAAAGGCTGTCCTGACTGTGTACCAGCCTGGACAGAAGGTGTGGGTGCTGGAGCCAGTGGCCCCAGCAGCACTCAAAGACAAATGGTCTGGGCCCCACACGATCATTGAGCAAAAGGGAGAGGTCACCTACCTGGTAGACCTGGGAACTCCCCGGAGCCCCCACAGGGTGCTCCATGTAAACAGGCTCAAGGCATATGTCGACAGGGAGGGCATGGGCTTGCTCATGGCCACAGATGAGGGACAGGAGGAGGAGAGTGACCCTCTCCCAGACCTGCTCTCTCAGAACCCTGACGATGGATCAGTAGATGGTGTGGTCTTTTGTGGCAGCCTCTCTGGACATCAACAAAAGGATTGTAAACAGGTTCTTCAATCCTTTCGACATATGTTCTCTCTGACGCCCAGTCAGACCAAGTGGTGTGCCCATGAGGTCGACACTGGGGACAGTCTGCCCGTAAAGAGTAAAATCTATCGGCAACCTGATCATGTCAGAGACTGCATCAAGACAGAGGTGCAGAAAATGTTGGAGCTGGGAGTCATTTAACCCTCGGACAGCCCCAGGGCTAGTCCCGTAGTGCTCGTGCCGAAACCTCACACCCAGGGCGGTAAGAAAGAGATGAGGTTTTGCGTGGACTACAGAGGTCTCAATGCAGTCACTAAGACTGACGCCCATCCGATACCAAGAGCAGACGAACTTATCGACCGGTTGTCCTCGGCCAACTACTTAAGTACGTTTGACCTGACAGCTGGGTATTGGCAAATCAGGTTAGCTGAGGAGGCCAAGCCCAAAACAGCATTTTCTACCCCGGGTGGGCATTATCAGTTCGTGGTAATGCCCTTTGGTTTGAAAAATGCACCTGCCACCTTCCAAAGGCTGGTGAATCGAGTTCTCACTGGGTTGGACGACTTCTGTGCGGCGTATCTGGACGATATCGCTGTCTTTAGCTCCACCTGGGAGGATCACCTGGTCCATCTGAGGAAAGTGTTAGAGGCCCTGCAGAAGGCAGGCCTCACTATCAAGGCCACCAAGTGCCAGATAGGGCAGACACAGGTTGTATACCTGGGCCACCTTGTAGGTGGAGGCCAGGTTCAACCATTGGAGAGCAAAATACAGGCCATCCAGGACTGGGCTCCTCCAACCACCCAGACTCAGGTTCGAGCTTTCTTGGGCCTGACTGGTTATTACCGGAAATTTGTCAGAAATTATGGATCCATTGTGACCCCGCTAAACGACCTGACAAGTAAAAAGATGCCAAAAAAAGTTCAGTGGACAGCAAGCTGTCAGAAGGCATTCGATGACCTAAAGCAGGCCATGTGCACAGCACCTATCCTAAAGAGTCCAGACTACTCCAAACCATTCATTTTCCAAACAGACGCTTCGGAGCTGGGTGTGGGAGCTGTTCTATCGCAACTGAATTTTGATGGTCATGACCAGCCCATAGCTTTTATTAGCAGGAGGCTGACCCCCAGAGAGAAGAATTGGTCAGCTATTGAGAGGGAGGCCTTTGCTGTGGTTTGGGCCCTGAAGAAGTTGAGGCCATACTTGTTTGGCACTCACTTCAAGATTCAGACCGACCATAAGCCCCTCTTGTGGCTAAATCAAATGAAGGGTGAAAACCCCAAACTACTTAGGTGGTCCATTTCCCTACAGGGGATGGACTTCACAGTGGAGCATAGACCTGGCACTGATCATGGCAATGCAGATGGGCTCTCCAGGTATTTCCACTTAGATCAAGAAGACTCACCTGGTCAAGGTTAGCTTATTGTCCCAAAGTTGGGGGGGGGGGTCATGTAGGAGAGTAGGGTCTGCAATCCTATGATCACCCAGATTTTTTGCTTTTGCTTCATTGGTTTACGACTTTCTCCGGCTGTGGGCCTGCCAATCAGACCCACAGACTAGCTGTTCTCTCTCGAAATTAACACACATGTACATTAGGTGCATCCACTAATTGGAACTGGGCCGCCTTGTCAGTCCTTGTCTCAGCATACCACAGGTATCCAGGGCATCGGTGTACCCAGGGCCTACCAGGGGCTGAAGCATGTATTATGCCACCCCTGGAATGGCCGTCCAAATCTGACACAACTGGCTGCGCGACAGCTGGGGCCACGTGGTGTAATCACCCATTGCTGTAGGTGTAGTATTCCTACACCTAAACCCTAAAATGGACACATGGATTCCTATCAGTCACTCCTATAGCAGGCCTTATCAATCCTGAAGGCAGAGTGCAGGGAATCATGTGGGACGGTGCTCTGGCGCGAGCTGAGCCCGTCGACGGCTTGCGGAACCAAGTCCTAATAGCCGTTCCATGGTGACGCGGGCCAACTACTTTTAATGCATTATAATCCTTGCGGTTATTTGCTAACTTTGGCATCACATCACCTACACATGTCGAGTAAGGTGTCATACGAATGGGAATACGAACCCCTCGCCAGTCCTGGCGACGGGGTTAGCATTCCCCCCTTTTAGAGGGACACGACATGGAAGTAACCTTGAACCCCGGTTAAAGTTGACTCAAGCCTCAGCATCACAAAATGGATGCTGCCACCAGACACAAGTCTGACCTCCTGCTGCTGGGGGACCTTCCAGCAAGGGGAGCTTGGACAAAGGGTTTCCTGTCGAGGGCGGTGTTAGCACCATCCCAGACAGGGTTTGTGTATCCCAGGTAGGCAGGGCTGAAAGGAAGGTGATTGCAAGTGGCACCCCGGTGCTCACTGTGCATAGCCCGGCTCAAACCAGTTTCGGGGGCACACCAGCCCCTGAGCTGGCGCGAAGCCGGACAAAGGATAGGGGTGTAACCACCCCCCTCCTGGCTCCACCCATAGGTAGAACCTAGTCACGGGCCAGCCCCTTTTCTTAGAATAAAGGTAGGAGCGAGTCCCCTTCCCAAATTGGATAATCAGATAATCGGATAACTCCGAATCACGAACCACTTTCCACGAAAGGAACTCTTGACTATTTCTGAAGACTCTCCCTTGTGGCTAAGGAGTAGCCACGCTGCACCAGCAGGCACCACCTAAGCGCTTGCGGTTTGCTGTACGTCTCCTACGGATCAAGACTGCCCAGCTCGACGAGACCCGAGTTCCCTGCCATCTCTGACCTTTTACCTACCTCATCAGCCCAGCTGAGAGTCGTAGGTGTGACGAGACCTGCGGGACCGGCTATCTTCAGAACCTGCACGACGCTTATCTAGCACGCCCACCGAGGGACCCTCGAGTGAGTGCACCTAGGGTTTGAGAAGCCCTAACCCTGAGCAGCTCCAGCATCGAAGTCTGTCTCCCCAGCATCCACGAGATCTGCGTGGGGGCCCGTCCGCTTCTTGCTGTTCCCAGCGTTGTCCGACCACTTGCCGACCGGCTTGTGGCCCTCTTCACGACGCTCCAAGATTATTTGCATCACCGGTCTGGTTGCTCCAGACTGGCTCTTGCTCCCCTTCAACAGAGGAGTACCACGGACCCTCCTGGTCCACTCCCGACGCCATCTTGACTCCCCCGCTTGGGTTGCCACTGCCAAGATCCGCTGCCCCTTCCTGGGCCCAGCATCATCGACAGCAGACACCTTCGTGGGACAGCTCGCCCTCCATCCTGGTCGCCGCCGCGCCTCCTGGTCCGAGGAACAGCCGAGTCCGACGTCACCCACTCACCTGGTCGAGGTGACTTCAGCCGGTACCCCCCTGGTACCCACACGATCGCTGGCTAGCGGTTGAGAACTGAGTCCCCTCTGCTTTCAGGTTTCCTTCATCACCGATCCAGGCTTGGATCGCTCTGAACATCGTCACTGGTCGCCTGCCAGCAACTTCTTCTTTCAGGCTCCTGAGACTACACGAGGACTCCCGACATCTTGCCGAACTTCACGCAGCCGCAGCCTCCGGGCTAGGTAACTCGAGCATTTCGGTGCTCCATCGCAGGTTCGCTCTACAAGTGTCCAGTTCCTTTTTCGTTTAGTCCCACTGATCGGAACACTCCGGAATCAGTACCTCCAGACTCTAACCATTCGCATTTCACTGTTAGTGTAGATGGTTTCTCGTGCCCCTCGGGCATTTGTGTAAATTGTGCAACTGAAGTATTTTCCTAAGAGTTTTGTAGTGTGCTTAGCTCCCTGACTCATAAAGAGCCAGGGTAGTCTTGTTATAAATAAATATCCTTTTATTTTCATAACAACTTGTGTGGTGTCCTTTCACTTGGTGTTCAAGGGGTATATGTGATGGTAAACAGCTGGCTTAACACGCCCTCTAGAGTTTAGCCTAAGACTGCTCGTATCCACGCTACTAGGATAGCTGGTCTATAAGGTTGACTTACAACCAATCATCAATAAGGGTCGTTTGGAATGATACACAGTGATCACTAGAATAGTGAGCACTACATATCAGGCCAACTTCTCACAGTATTGGGGAGTGGTGTTAGCAGCCTTAAGTCTTAAATGGCATACTGACAACTTTGTTTATTTTTTAATACACGCCCTAGTCGCTGCCGGGTTACTGGAGGCGCTAAACACTGTGCCTCATTATTATTTTAATTGAGGGGCATAGAAAGCGGCGAGACTACCAGACACACCAGCCTGACTTGAGCACCCTAATATTGAATAATCGTGTCATATGTTTAGATTTACCACTACGGGCCTAGTCCACCGTGATCCATACCTCCTGCACATCGTAATATAGTTAACCAGAGCCAAGAAGTGAGCGCTTATCTGAAGTGCTTGCAGCCTACTTCTAGCTGATACTCTTTGCTTCTTTATACAACAGATACACTACACTGTGTGTCCAAATTACTCCACTGTGATCTGATGAGGCAGCACATAGAAAAACAAAAGAGGTGAGCATATGTTCACTCGCCCACCATGATCTGAACCATGACCTTTCTTGAATACGGTTACACAGGGGATATATGTATATATGAAGGCACACACAGAGCTTGATGGGTTTGCATGACAGCACTGAGTGTTTTTAAAGTTTTTACATGTTTAACTTTGAGAATGTATATAGTGAGACACACCCACTGCTTTTAACCATGGATCTTTTGCCATTAACTTGACATGGTTTTTGATCTTTCTCCTTTCTTGTACTCTAGGTTTGCTGCCCTTCTCCGGGGCATTTAACCCTCGGATGGAAAGAGTGGTAGGTAGCGTTGCACCACACCACCCACTGTAGATAGTTTTTTAGTCACCTGGTCCTGAGGAATCACCAACTGATCACTTCATATTATTTTTATGAATTTAAACTCAACAACTGAGGCAACATCGGGGCGCACTTCCTGCAGCAGTTACAGTTATTCTTCCTGCTGCGGGCGCATGCATGCGTTGAAGGTGAAGGGGAGTTTTATATCCCATCTTATGGGGTGGAGGCTGTTCTGTCACAGATGAATGAGGAGGGACTAGAACAACCTGTAGCATTAATCAGTAGGGGGTTACTTCCACGGGAACAGAGGTGTGGTGCAATTGAGCGTGAGGCATTTGCTGTGGTCTGGGCACTGAAGAAGCTGAGGCCATACCTGTTTGGGACTCACTTACAGGTTCAAACAGACCACAGGCCCCTCAGATGGTTGATGCAGATGAGGGGTGAGAATCCCAAGTTGTTGTGGTGGTCCATTTCGCTACAGGGTATGGACTTCACGGTGGAACACCGCTCTGGTACAGGACACGCAAATGCTGATGGTCTGTCCAGATTTTTCCGCCTTAGTGATGAGAACTTCCAAGGGGATGGGTAGTTCTCCCCACATTTCAGCTGGAGGGGACGCGTGTTAGACCTGGCACCATTGGCGTGGGTCTCCCTTCCATTTTTTGCTGTTGTCTCCTCTGTTTTGGCTGGTATTAGATGCTCTGGGCGCTGTGCCACTGCCATTCGGTGCCACAGCGCGAATGCTCCCTGTGTAAATATGACATGTGAATTGGTATATCCATGATTGGCTTATTTGGTTTGCCTGTTAGTCCCTAGTATCGTGGCCTGTGTGTGCCCAGGGTTGGTAAACCAAATGCTGCTGGTGGGCCTGCAGCGCTGGTTTGTGCCACCCACAGAAGCAGCTTGTAAAGTGTGTCTCAGACCTGCCACTGCAGAGTCTGTGTGCAGTCCAGAACCAGAAGGGCTGTGCCTGGCAAGGTGAATGCTGGCTCCACCTCCCACTGTGCGTCTGATGGCAGACCCCCTCTTTCTGAAAGGGAGGATGCAGCCTGGTAAACAAAGTGCTCCAGGATAGGGCAGAACTGGTTCTGGCTGGGTTTAGTGACTTGTAGCTTCTGAGAACAAAGACTTTTGGGGTATACATATCTGTGCTGAAACCCCTACAATTTGTATTGCTCCTGGACAACAAGAAGAACCTCTGTCCGTGTAACTGAAGGAAGCTGCAGGAGGTGACTGTCCTTGTGTGCTGTTCCCTGGATTGGCCTGCAGTGGTTACTACTGGACTTGGAAGAAGAGGAAAAGGACTTTGAAGGAACTTTTATTTTATCTTGCTACAGCAATCACCCAAGGGCTAGAAGAGAGCTAGCCTCCTGCTGGAGTCTCAGGCACATCAGACTCCACCACCAGTCTCCTGTTTCCTACCAGCGAGGATTTCTATCTGCAGGTGAGGCTCCTGTGAGTTCCAGGGCCTCTAGTTCTACTGCAGAGAAGACAGTGCTGAAAATCGTCGCTAAAGCCCGTTTGCGAGCCCCCGCAGCTGAAGAGCGTATGGAAAATCATCGCACTGCTGCCGCTGAGTGCTCGCTACCGGAGATCATTGCACCACACGTTTGCGGGCTGCCAAAGGCTCGCTAACCCGAGGATCATCGCATCGCGCAGTTGCGGGCAGCCAACTGCTCGCTAACCCAAAGATTATCGCATCGCATGTTTGCGGGCCTCTAAGTGCTCCTTAACCAAAGATCATCGCTTCACGAAATCGCAGCATGGACGCCGGGCGACCATAATTTTCATCGCATCGCATCAGGATCGTCGCTCCCTCGCGGAGTGCCATTTCTTTTTATCGCAACAAGATCGCACACGCAACAGGCTCGGCGCATCATCTTCCCTCGCGGCAAGGATTTCAACGCATCGCCGGCTTAGCGTGGAGAAGTTTGTCGCTTTGTCCCACACGCTTCTGCAGATCAGCGCATCATCCTCCCTTGCGGCAAGGATTCACAGCATCGCTGATCTCGCGTGAGGAAAATCATCGTTACAGCTCCTTAGCGACATTTTGGTTGTTTTGCTACAGAATCCAGGTACTTTGTAAGTAGGAGGGTCGCAGAGACCACTGCTTTGAACTGAACTCCTCTTTGCACACTTGAACTATTTTTGCAGCATTTTAAGAGTAACCCTATATTTCTAGTATTGTGACTTTTTACTGTTATTGGTCTTGTGTTAAGTTTATATATAAAGATACTTATTTTTTATAACTACTTGTGTGGTGTCCCTTTGTAGTGTTCTTCACTGTGTTACTGTGTATGGTCATAAATGCTTCACACACTGCCTCTGAGATAAGCCTAGCTGCTCGTGCTACGTTACCACAGGGTTGAGCAGGGGTTGTCAAAGGGTGTAGTCTGCTTACTCTGACTTAGGAAGAAGGGTCCCTAGTTGGACAGTGGCCAGCCATTGCCTACTAGAGACCGCCCTTTCTAACATTGGTGGTCATCTGTGAGGATCTGGTCTTGCATTTATGATCGCATACAGTAATTATAGTGTACACTACTAGTGAGTGCAGACCATAACGTAACCACGTACGTTTATGAGGTTTTTTCTATTTTTGATTGATATTGCCAGTTATTGCTACAATGGGCAAGCCCATATCCAAAGCCTCTGAGGATCTCTCCTGGGAAGAAGAGAAATTAGAAACCTACAATGCCAAGCAGCTCAAATATTTTTGCAAACGCTTCACAGTCCCTATCACAGGTCTCACTAGAAGGGAAGAGTATTACAAGGCGCTGAAGGCTTGGCTAGAAGCCAGGGATGCCCTTAGAAATATGGGAGAGCCTGTGGAGGGGGAGAGAATGCAGGAGAGCAGCAGGATGAAGTAGTAGATTTGGTGGGAGATAAAGCAGTTTCCAGCCCGGGCACTAATGTGTCCTCAAGGGGTCTGTCTCCAGAAGAGATGGAGGACAGGGAGAAAGATAGGCGGCATAATATGGAGATGGCTAAGCTTAAAATGGATGGTCAGAGGGACCTAGAGAACAAGAAGTTAGAATTTGAAATGATGAAAGTGAAACTTGAGCATGAGAGAATATTGAGGGAGCTGGAGATTAAATAAAGAGTGTCCCCTCCATGTACGTGGCAGAGCTCAGGAAGAACAGTAATGCGCAGACACTCCATCAAGTAAGCAGACTGCCAAACATGACAAGATCCTACAATGCCCATTTTCTAATGTAACACCTGAGACCACTGGCATCTCACCACTCAGAGTGGGAGGGCCAAGAATGTCAGCGATCCCCCCCCCCCCCATCGAACCAATCTGTTGTGATGTACCTGACATAGCCGAGTAGTATCTTTGTAGTTTCTTGTAGTTATCAGGAGCACTTTGCCTGCTGCTCAGCCCGTTTTCAACTGTCACACCTCAAACCTCACAACCTCACCACATACACACCCAAACATTCCATGCATCTCCATCACATCAACATTCCCCTCAGAACACTCACATTGGCTGAGCAGCTAGGAGCAAGGTAACCTAGGAGAAAGATTAGTACATAGGCAGGATATAGCACAATCACAAACAAGTGAGCCCCTTGCTCCCCGAGCCCCAGCCTTGATAAACCGGCCACTCTCTTAAGCAGACGCGAACTACCGCCACCGGAGATAGACTTCACCTCCAATCTGAGGACTCAGCGATCCCGCTCATACTGGACTCTTGCCTCCTACAGCCAATGTAATTGGCTGACGCCCAGTGCCCCTCTACTTCGAAGAGGGGCCTCCCCGCCAGGCCCCATGCGTGTTGGTATGGTGCTGCTAAAACAAATCCACACTACGCCACACCAGGAAGTCTCGCTGAAGCACGGACCTCACCAGCAAGCACGCTCAGGGCTCTTAGCCACCTCCCTCCAGGAACACCTTAGGTGACCGGAAGGGGAGAAGGGGAGTCATACCCATACTTGAGAATTGAACAGTCCTGCTACATCACAGACTCCTATTAACCCAGAAAAGAACAGTCGTTACAGCAAACCGTTCACGCTTACCCAATTCCACGAACCGGAGATTAACAAAATCCGAAAAACGTAGAACACCCCCTCCAGCACACCTCTCCAGCCAGGTCTTCTCCCAGTAGTTTTCCACTGAAACTTGTCTCCCTTCCAACGACGGTTTACTCGTCCTTGGGTCCCAGGCACCTTCTCCGCCGAAAGTATCATCCCTGCATTCTGGTATACTCCCATATTGGCTTTTCATGCCATCCTAACTCCTGAAACAAAGAGTTAGTTCACTAACAAGCTAGGTGTTCTTGCACCTGCAACAGAAACATGGGAACGAGAAACTTTCCACTTCTCTGAGACTCTCTACACCTCTGAAATCCAAAGCCTTACCAAGGGAAACATTTCGGCCTACAATATTTACCTAACATAAGAAACGAACAGGCCTTTCTCTTAAACGTGTATGCGATCAGGCCTTTACACAATTTAAACACTCTTCTAATTCCACACCATAAGCATTGATTTCATTATACCTCATATATGAATAAGCAACTACACGTGCAGACTTTAACATGGTGCACGTTTAAACCTAATACACCACATTATACAAAAAACAATCATTTTTGCTTGTCTATTGATTCTAGAACTGACTATTTTTCTTATTCTGAGCCGGATGAGACTCCTACGTAGATTCTTTTTTGTATTAGTGCCCATTTATTTTCTTAACCTCATGCGGAGGTGCTTGTATGTGCAATTATTTTTAGCTTTGTTATAAATCCCTAAAATTTGAGATTCAGAGTCAGTGGCCCTTTTGAGTCCAAATTCTATTTCCTTTGATTATGTGTTAAATATTGGCTTTCCTTCCATCTACACTATTTAGCAGATAAAAAGATCCTGTCAACCTAAGAGGATTCTTGATGATGGTAAGACAGATAATAATTTGGCTTTAGCAAGATCTTTCATAATTTGTTAGGAGCTTTGCATGACCTAGCGAAGCATTCCCTAAAATGTTTACTGTCATTGAGGTATTATAAAAAATTACACACATATAATAGAGCAACTTTAAATTATAATCTGTTGTCTCCATTTTATCAAGATAATGTACACACAACCTTAGTTACTCCTTCTAGTGCCATGTGAATGATTGTAATTACCCCGTATCGTTGACACATTTTTTTTATTGAAATGCAGTGGCTTCTGGGTATTCAGTTTGCCAGATGCAAACTGTTTGTAGCCAGACAGCCTGCCAGTGCCCTCTAATAACAAGCTCCGGTAATGTATCGGTTTCCCCTACGGACAAATAATAAGCTGTTTTGGTCGAGCCTAGAGCAGAGCGTGGAGGCATCTTGTACCCAGGGTATAGAGATTCAGCACGCACATCGCTTTTGATTGGCTTATTCGTGTGTGTTTCAAAAATCCTTTATTTCCATTGGCTTAAAGCTGTCCCACTTACTTCTAGTTTAGAGACACTTTGGCAACTAGCCCTGTTTCATGCATTATTATTATTTTATTGCAGATTTATTTAGCGCAAACTCAACCCGAAGGTATTGAAGCACCGGTTACGTTACACAAGAAAACATTCAGGCACAGGGACATTAAATGATTTGTCCAGAATCACATGATGTGGACGCGGGGCTCGAACCTTGGTTTCCAGTACCAAAGTCAGCAATCTAGCTGTCAGAACACATCCTCTCTTGATATATGGCCCGTCATGCATTAGTGCACGATGGACCATATAGGTTAGTATCACGCACTACTTTTTTCCTGCTGGGTGGTTCCCAGTCCCTGCAGCCTCGTCATGATGCACGTCCGTCCGTGCCTCAAACAAACTCAACAACTGAGGCGACATCGGGGCACATTTCCTGCAGCAGGTACGGTTATTCCTCCTGCTTCGGGCGCATGCATTCGTTGAAGGTGAAGGGGAGTTTTATATCCCAGCTTATGTTCCTTTTTCTCTGTTCTAACTTTCTTAAGGTTCCAAATAGAATTAACTTTCCCCAGCAGTGTTTTCACGGTACAACAGTTAAGAACTAATGTTATTTTAAATGCTTTATGTTTTAAATCTCTGTGTTTTACATCAGATCTTTTCAGATTCAGGAGCTTGCTTGCACAATAGGGATTTCCTGGAAGTCCACGTCTCAGAACATACTCGCTCTCCCATTGGGTGTCATCTGTGTCACGTGACATCCTCAAGACTTAGCCCCAGCCCTAACCTTTATTGTCATAGGCAGCTGAAACCAGCTAGGAATGCTCTATGTTGACGGTGAAGTCCAGGCGGCCCTGGGACCATTGCCTGGCAGACATGTGACGTTAATCCCAATAGAAGTGGGGGTTTTTCAATTTTATAGTTGCTTCTCAGTTACATGGTTTGATGTAACTGTAAATATTAAGGGGCAGATTTACAAGCTCCTGGCAATCCTTTTGCGCCGCTGATGCGTCACTTTTGTGACGCAGCAGCGGTGTAAAAATGCAGGCAATTTACAATGGGACGCATCTTGGGAGATGCGTCACGTTGTAAAGCCCTGCGTCACATTTTACCTGAGTCAGGTATAATGTATGCAGGGTGGGCGTTCCCACACAAGGAAAGCTTGTAAAAGTGACGCAATGAAATCTACAAGATTTCACTGCTTCACTTCTAGGACGCCACTGCGTCAGAACCTTTCTCCTGCTTTAAGCAGGTGTAAGGAGTGACGCAGTGTAGTGGGATTAGGCCTCAAAATGCATTTGCATCGTGCTTGCAACATGACTCCAGCAATGCGTGACTTTTTCCCCAACCGATGCACCAGAATTTCTGACACATTTGTCAATCCTTGCGCCAAGGTGTGTCGTATTGTTAATACGGCACATCCATGGTGGCGCAAGGGTTTCTTAGGGTGGCGCAGGAAAAGTGACACATCTCTACAGATGCATCACTTTCTAGTAAATCTGCCCCTGAGAATGAAGGATGGCAGGTACATACTGCACACACACACCAAGTTGATGTCGAAGCCCTGGCGGCCCCAAGGCTACTGTTCTGCGTGGAGACTTCTCTTCCCCACCCCACTAAATGCTGCTCCATCCCTCCCCCACCACTCAAATCACAAACACTGCTGCGAGTAATGTGGTTCTAGCTGCCATCAGCTGTAGACGCAGCCAGGGTCTTGAATTGTACTTTCGCAGGTGCCCTTCCTGCAGGGCCATCTCATGTTTTGTACCAGACCTGTACTTCTCTTTCTCTCAAAGCCCTCGCTGTCTGGCAAGGAATGGTGTATCTGCTTAAATATGGGTAAACCAAGCCCTATTTACAACTGCTTTCCTTGCTTCTGGTACACAGACATAATATCGAGTTTTTTTTTCGACCTACAGAAATATTGAGTTTTAAATATCGTAGAGACAGAATATCAACATCAAGAATATCGGTGACCAGAATATCGACCACAAGGTAAGAAATAGAGGGGCATATTATCAAGGACCAGCGATAATTATCGCTGGCCGTACTTAGCGATAAATTTCTTATCGCAGGCTATCTCTGGGATTTATCGCCATAGTAGCGCGTTATTAACAACGCGTTTCTCCAGGTCGATAAAAATTCCAGAGATAGCGAGGTTATCGCCGTTTTGCAGGGAACATCGCTGGTTTTCCAGCGATGTTCCCTGCAAAACGGCGATAACCTTGCTGATACGACCCTGTGGTCGTATCAGCATCATCCACCCCCTATGTCAAACATAGGTGTCAGGATTTTAGCAGATGTTAGATTTTGGCGAAAAATCTGACGTCTGCTAAAATCCCGTGGGTTGCCTTATAAATATCACGATGTGAACATCAGCGATATTTGCAAGATAGTCCATCCGGAGGTCCGCCCAGTGATGCCCACTTTGCATCTCATTAGAGATGCAAAGGGAGGCGTTGGGAAAAAGAGTGCTAACATGCGATTATGCATGTTTGCACCCTCTTGTAATTAGGGCGTTAGTTTTATCTCAGCTTTTTTGGCTTTTTAAGCCAAAAAAGCAGAGATAAAGCCCTTGTAAATATGCCCCATAGTTTTTGAAGTTAGTAATATCGTTAGCAAAAATATTGTTGTTAATAATATCGATGTTTATGTTAGTGTTATGTATTTTAGTATGTATTTTATATGTATGTTTTCCACATTTTTTGTTTTGTTATGTTTTGTATATTTTTTGAAATATATGTATTAAACGTTTAGAAGATACTCATTTTTTTAAAGTAAATTTAGCATTTTAGTTACGTAGCGGGTTGTGGGTTTATAGGGGAATAGGGTGGGAAGTAATTTAACTGCAATTAAGTAATTATTCTTTTTTAATTATTGTTATTGATAATTAATTTATTGTTAAATAATTATTAATTGGTAATTAATATTTTGAATTTATTTATTGAAAATTATATTATTTGTGTTCATTTTTAATTGGAGCGGTTTATGGGTTTATAGGGGAATAGGGTGGGAATTAAATTAACTATAATAAAGAAATTAACATTAAAAAAAAATTGGTATTGATAATTCATTTATTGTTTATTAATTGGTAATTAATTATGTTTAATAAATATTAATTGGTAATTAATTTTTATTAATTGATTAATTGAGAAATATATTGTGTTAATTAAGTTTAGGAGTGAGTTGTGTGTTTATGGGGAAATAGGGTGGAAAGTAATTTCTTTATAATTAATTATTAATTTTTATTTATTGGTATTGATAATTATTTTATTGATAATTAATTATTAATTGATAATTCATTTTTATTAATTGATTAATTGATAATTATATTAATTGTGTTCATTTGTATGTGGAGCAGTTGTGGGTTTATAGGGGAATAGGGTGGTAAGTAATTTAGGTGCCGATTCCGATCCTGTAAAACCCGGGTACAAATGGTCGTACGGAGCGTTTTCTCCGTCCGACTCGTACCCGGGAAAAACACCTTACAAACTCGCAAGTACGATTCGCACAGAAATACCATTTTCGTACGAGTTGTAAAAAACACAGACCGGCAAAAAAATACATACAAATCTGATTCTGGACGTCACATACGCGACGTCCAGGCGGAGTCAGGCAGCGTTTTACGGACCAGCAAGTACGATTCGTGCCGACGTCACTCCGCACGTAGCATTTTTTACGGGAGCCAAAAACTGCCGGGAAATTGAGGACGACGCGAACAAGGAGCACCGGTACGCGACGGACAGCGATGGACCCCAACCTACGCGTCATCCCGGCCCTCATAGCCTACGACCTCGTGTTCAGAAACCGCCGCAGATGCCGCAGAAGGTCAGAACAACCCCCAGGGGCAAAGGGAGGGGTGCAAGGGGCAGGAAACATAACCCACACCCCACAAAATACTAATACATCCTGCACATTAATTACCTCCATGGTCTGGTCACTTCGGGGGGCGTGTCCACCAATCCCACGTCCCGCCACAACGGAAGTGAACGTGGACGCGTACCCGTCACCACCACAATGGTGGTACGGGACGTACCCACGCCCCGCAGAGCGTAGGTACGGTCCGTACCACCATTGTAGTGGTGATGTAGGGGTACGCGTGTACGGCCCGTACCCACGCCCCCAGAGCGTGGGTACGGTCCGTACACGCGTACCCCTACATCACCACTACAATGGTGGTACGGACCGTACCCACGCCCCCCAGAGCGTGGGTACGGGCCGTACTACGCGTACCCCTACGTCACTGCCACAATGGTGGTACGGCCCGTACCCACACTCTTGGGAGCGTGGGTACAGGCCGTACCACGCGTACCCCTACGTCACCACCACTATGGTGGTACGGCCCGTACCCACTACCCCAGATCATGGGTACGGGCCGTACCACGCGTACCCCTATGTCACCGTCACAATGGTGGTACGGCCCATACCCACGCTCTGGGGGGCGTGGGTACGGGCCATACCACGGGTACCCCTACATCACCGCCACTATGGTGGTACGGCCCGTACCCACGCCCCCAGAGCATGGGTACGGGCCGTACCATGCATACCCCTACCTCACCGCCACTATGGTGGTACGGCCCGTACCCCCGCCCCCAGAGCATGGGTACGGGCCGTACCACGCATACCCCTACAGCCCCATTACATGATGGATACAAGGCGTACACACGCCACGGATGTAGGTGTACGGCTTGGTGCAGCACATCACCTGTAAATTGGTGGTGGTGTATGCCCAGGACAGCAGTGTACCACAGCAAGGGCGCAAGTGGGTGGGTGGGTGCGTGCAGAGGACTCCCAGCAGTGGACAGAGACATGGGGGTGGGTACAGAGGCCTCCCAGCAGTGGACAGAGACATGGGGGTGAGTGCAGAGGAATACCACCAGTGGACAGGGACATGTGAGGGGTGGGTGCCCATCACTCCCAACAGTGGACAGAGACATGGGGGTGGGTGCAGAGGACTCCCAGCAGTGGACAGAGACATGGGGGTGGGTGTTGAGGACTCCCAGCAGTGGACAGAGACATGGGGGTGGGTGCAGAGGAATACCACCAGTGGACAGGGACATGTGAGGGGTGGGTGCCCATCACTCCCAGCAGTGGACAGAGACATGGGGGTGGGTGCAGAGGACTCCCAGCAGTGGACAGAGACATGGGGGTGGGTGCAGAGGACTCCCAGCAGTGGACAGAGACATGGGGATGGGTGCAGAGGACTCCCAGCAGTGGACAGAGACATGGGGGTGGGTGCAGAGGACTCCCAGCAGTGGACAGAGACATGGGGGTGGGTGCAGAGGACTCCCAGCAGTGGACAGAGACATGGGGTGGGTGCAGAGGAATACCACCAGTGGACAGGGACATGTGAGGGGTGGGTGCCCATCACTCCCAGCAGTGGACAGAGACATGGGGGTGGGTGCAGAGGACTCCCAGCAGTGGACAGAGACATGGGGTGGGTGCAGAGGAATACCACCAGTGGACAGAGACATAGGGGTGGGTGCCCATCACTCCCAGCAGTGGACAGAGACATGGGGGTGGGTGCAGAGGACTCCCAGCAGTGGACAGAGACATGGGGTGGGTGCAGAGGAATACCACCAGTGGACAGAGACATGGGGGGGTGTACATCATTATCAGATGACCACAACTCCATGGGTGAATGTACATATCCCTAACTTTGGACAATGATGATAGTGCCATAACAAGACATCACTGACAGCAGTGTCCCACTCCCAGGAGGATGGATGTCTTTCCCCCACTGCATGACACACCACATGTGGGTGTGAGGACAAATAACACATGCATACCCACCCCTGGCAGATGCAGCACAATACACACACTGAGATCATGCCACAAGACTGTATAGTCATGTCAGTGCCTAATAAACTAAGAGAGCCAAAGAGAACACACACTGTCACGCACATCCCAGGACTGATAGGAATGTTCAGGTGCTGGGCTAGCCACCAAGATGTTGTCTGTCATGGAAGGAATAGGGTGGAGTTCCCACAGATACAATGGCCACAATTGTGAGTCAGGTGTTCAAATACCCAGCAGAACAAGTACCATATGTGTACTAGACTGGGATTACACACATGCATTGTGCAGAAAAGGGACAATTTATCCATGAATGCATGGCAAAATACTCTATACACAAGTACAGTGAGTACCAAGGATGGCACAGACGATGCAGCCGGACACATTGCTGAGCAGGCATGGCCAGAGTTGAAGGGATCCATCACCAACAAAGGAAATGTAGACACAGGGCAACACAACAATTGTGCAACTCTCTGCAGGAGAGATGTCAGGTGCCACGGAGGAAGGAACACTCCTTGGGACAATGTCTCCAAACACAAAGAGCATACACGACAAAGAATCTTTGCAGAGACCTTGTGATGGCACGCAGATACCAGGTTCCACCCCATGAGCAGCAGACTACAACATTTCCCTGAAATATAACACATGCCCACAACCCCAACTCCTGTAGCATCAGCATCAACATCAATACCTGAAATGCAAGACTTCTCAAACGAAAAAGAAAATGCTTTATTCAGCATGAAAATAATAATGTGTAAACGAGACTATTCACAAAGGCCAATGGCCAGTCCATATCATCAGTCCTTTGGGGGGGACACATGGCCATGCGTCTCCCCTAGCTTGCCTGCACATCACAAGACTGTCGTCGACTGGGGGGGAGGGCATCATGTGGGGAAGGACCAGGCACCGCAGGGACAGGAGGGGGAAGGGTAGGTGTGGTGGGTGCAGGGACGGACGACTCCACCACAGCGGGTGGGGCAGCACCAAAGGTGGAGGCGAGCTCGACGCTGCACACTTCTGCCAGTTCTTCAAGCGTATCCCCTGCACCCGGAAAAACAACAGTCCCCAAGGAGGGGGGGGGGTCGGAGGGATGGGTTGCAGCGCTACTGGGGGAGGCGGTGGACGGGCTGGGGGACTTAACTCCCCTGCCCGTGGAGTGCCTTGACCGTTTGCCTCCAGGTGAACTAGTGGGGCTGAGGCCCAGCCCAGCAAAGTAGGCCTCCTTCTCCGAATCTGGGGCAGGAGAGCCAAGGGGAGTGACATCGGAGGGACTGGGGAGTCAGTCATGTGGACGAGGACTGTGGCTGCGTGGCTGCCTGTGTGCCCCAGACCCAGTGGGTGTGCCTGCTACCCCCTGAGTGTGCATGTCAGGAGGTGTGCGGTTGCCCTTACATGGTGGTGTGCTGCTTCTGTCTGGTGTGGTGCGTGTGTGTGGATGTCTCGGTGTGCTTGGGACAGGCATGGGTGTGGGACTTGTGGATGGGGCAGGGGTAGGGGGGGAGGCAACGCTGCAGGTGACTCGCTACTGCCGTCAGTGACGAGTCCAGGGACCTCAGCAACATCCGTTGGTCAGACATCGCTGATGACACCATCTGGGTCAGCAGTCTGGTGTGGCCATGGAGGACAGTCAGGATCGATGTCTGCCCAACTTGCAACTGCCGCTGAATGTCCACAGACTCAGCAGTGAGGGCAGCAGAGGGGACAGGGGCAGGGGGTGTGGTTCGGTGCCTGGCACGAAGGAGACACGGTGTGGCCTAGCACGGACAGAAGGGACCCGAGCAAGTGGGAGGGCGGTGATGGGAATGGAGGGGGCGGCGAGAGATGTACTGCTGCTTTCAGCTGTGGGAGCAGCCTCCGCCCCCTCTGGGAGATCAGCCTCGGAACCGTCTGCCTCGTAGTCAGTGTTGGTACTGGGCAGGTCCTCCGCCTCACTCCCCTCGCCCTACGTGCCACTAGATTCCACCGACTCCTCAGCAGTGGTGGCATAACTTACTCGATCCCTCCTCCACGTCCATGCTGGTGTCTCCCTCGGTGTCCTCCGATGATGCTGTGGGCAAGGTGAAGAGACAGGAAAAAATCAGTCACCTGTATACATCTGACACATGAGTCCAAACAAAATAGGCAACAGTGCATATCAGGAAAGGCATCATGAGTAACATCTAGGATACTCCCCACATATGTAAGCCCTGCACTCCCCAGTTGGTTGACCCACCATGCCACTTGGAAACAATGAAAATTAGGACACAACAGCAAATAACTTGAAGTCACAAGATCATGAGGAGCTAGTGTCTGGGATCAGTTGAGCACAGCAAGACTATGAAGGCATGCCACCTCTTGTTCACTGTGAAACAAACAGTATTGTCGCAACCAAGGCCAAATACCACATGCCAATGCAGAAGGTGTCCCCACACTCAGAGACCTGTGAGTACTTTTGACACCCCAAAGAAATACATTGTGACTCCTGGAGAATCACAACCCTTTACACAATGGACATGTCTAGCATGTGTGAATGTGGCACTCTGTGAACACAACACACATGTGTCTGTATAGCAGAATTCACACAAGGAGGTGCACACCAAACTACATGTACACAGTCATTGTCTGAGCTGCCAGACTCATTCAAATCAGCCACTGTTAGGCAGAAATGGCGTATCAGTAAGTACATATACATGGCACCAGGGTGGTCTGGATGAGTTGACACTCGTAAGTTGGTATCAGCAACAACCAAGGACTAACCCAAATGCTAGCACACTGTGGGAACATGTATATGTATGAACTCCAAACAAGTTTTGTTCAAACTGTGCCTTAGTTTGAAATGTGCCAGCGTGTCCCTGGAAAGTGTAAAGGTGGTGTCTTGTGCACAAACCTTGGGAGACATCTGTCATGCAGGCACATCATTGTCCTTCACAACCAAACAACAAGGTCAAGCATATGAAACATTGAGACATGTTGACAGGTGTAGTGAGTGCCAATGGACATTTTCTCTGAGTAACAACTTGAATAATGTCATTTGTCACATGGCTATCCGTCACCTGATCACACAGTTGGCTACACATATGACCTACTGACTGTCATATGGAGTGGCACACATGTCCACACCCAGGACAATGCATAAGCTAATGGGCCTGCAATTGCTTAGCAAAAAAGATAACTGTACTGTGGGTTCTGCCTCATGGCAAGCCAGAATGTACCCACAGATATCAGCACACAAAGTCACAACTGTGTAGCATCTGAACCACACACAGGTGCCAAAAATGTTCAAGCAGGATACATGATTCAAAAACTGACACAGGCAATGAAGCACCAACATTAAGCACTGGCCAACATCACGGGGGCACTGCATGATGACTTTCTGTACTGCGAATCATCACACACAAGTCAGAACTGGCAATGAAACATCAGGGTTGAACATGTACGCCCCTCCCGCACACACCCACCCATACCTGAGTCAATGTGACTGATACCAATCAAGAAGTGAAACCTCTTATTCAGGGTTACAATAACTGTGCTTGAAAACTAGCTTAATTAACACGACATCACCTTGTAGGGCTGCCAAAACATATTGGTCACAAACAAACATCAACAGATTGTTGTGAATAGCCACACAGGCACTGCCCAGTGTGAGTATGCACAAGCAAACTGGTGTATCCCTGTCCAGTGGGCAAATGTATCACACATGTGAAAACTACTACCTAGGCCATGGAACAATGCCACAGAGGCAGAGCCATGATGAACCCACAGTGAATGTGCATAGTGTTGGATGACACACATGAGTAGGAGGGCAGGCTGTGTCAGGGGACTGTAGTGGGCACACTGCTCCATGGTCCTGGAATGAGCTGACTGTTACAGGAGCAACCGTCCCGGCACTATGCATATGTCCCACTCATGCACATCATGTCTGAGGCCACAACATTGGTAATGCATGCAGCAAGTCTGTTCATTTGAACCCTCACACTCCTATGTTGGGACTCAGCATCAGTGCCAACAATTATGCACCCCCAAATGACTGAACAGGACAGGGCACAGGCAGACCACCCCCACACATGATGCTGAAAGCAGTGTGCACCTTGATAAACTGGCAGCCTAGATGACCATGTGCAATAGTGATAACACACAGACCAGGTAACGCATGTCAAGGAGGGAAGGGAGGAAGAACAGCACAGGTTGACTTTGGGGTACAGGATATGCACTGCACATATATAGCCTGGCAGTGTATCCAGGCGACTGAGCAGCTCCAAAAGCTGGCGAAACACAACAAACACACATGTACCTACCCCCTTCCTGCTGCTGTAACTCCTGTATCCGCCTATCCATGTCAGGGAAGACCACCGCCAGGACACGCTTCATCTGGTGGGTCAGGCGCCCACCATGCTTGCGAGGAGGTGAGTCCTTCAGCATGACCCGGGCGATCCTCCGGGTCCAGCACCGGATGTCCTGCCATCTCTTCCTCACTTGTGGCAGGCGCCGACTGCGACCCTCCGCTGATTGCACGGCCTTGACGGCATCCTTCCAGATCTTCCCCTTGTGGTAGGGGGATACCTGTGTGGATGACAAAGTGGGACAACATCACCACACCTGCACCATGTCACAGAGACACACATTTGAACATCTTAGATTTGTTGAACAGGGCATAGTATGCTGGCAAGTAATAGCACCTTAGTCATAGGGACTTTTTCCACTGGGGACGTACCAATGCACTACATGGCATAGTAAGTACACAGGTGGCATGAGGGGTGCGAAACAATCCCTGATCATGGCACACACTGTGCATCCCAAGCAACACAAGGCTGATGGACAGCACCGCAAAGCAGTCACATGCCCCAGGCCACTGACGAAACCTCAGCAGAGTACACAGACACACACAGGCACACATCAATCACCTGCCATTGGCAACAGCGGATGCAAACCTCACTCTGCACAGGTGCCACTTGCCAGGGGGGGTCACAGGTGTTGCGCTAGCTCAGCAAGTCAGACACACAGCACGGCTTACTTCACACATCAGATGGATTGAGCAGTTGCCTCCTCCATGCAGCTGGGGTGCAACACTCTACATAGACACTCACCCACATGACAAGAAACATTCACACACATCAATGTCCAGGGGGCGTACACATCATTTGGACACTCTCACCACAGCTCCACTCAACTCTCACATGCATCTGTGGGTGCAGTCACCTGTCACACCGGGGTGACCACTGAATCACCGCAGGACAATAGAACAAGAATGCCCAAGAGGATTAGGGTGGCGGAATGTGCCATGCACTATGCAGTTAATGTCACAGTAAGCACAATGCAAGTGAGGAGTGCACACATGAACTACATCAAGCCCTGCATGAGAGACATAAGCCCCCCCCCCACCCCCTGGGACCCACTCCACCCAACATTGCATGTCTGTCACACCTGGCCACAATGCCAGAAGTGACAGACACAATAAAGGTGCACAGGCATAGGTAGTGGAGTCAGCACTCACCTGCTCCCCTGGTCGACCATACAGCATGGGGTACCGTGGGAGGATCACATCCAGCAGGGCCTCGTTCTCCTCCTGGGTGAAAGGCTGGGCCCTCTCCACAGTCCTTGACATGGTGCCAGAGGGAGACAATACAGCAGCAGTGGTATCGACTGACATGTTGTGCAGGCAAGTGCCCTCTCCGTGGTTCTGCCTGCCTTATATCTGCCTTGCTGGCCTATTTCATTTACAGGAGTTCAGAGTGATTGGTCAGACTCATTTGCATCCTACGTTTCCTCCAATCCCTTTAAACATACACCAGTGACAGCCTTTGCATCTTTCGATTTTGCAGCATCATGTCAAGTCAACAACCACTTTGCAACAATATATAATGTGGCCAACTGCTTTTTCCAGACCACATGATGTAAAATTTTGAACTTGAAACTCGGTATCCATGACAACCAGCATGCATTTAGGCCCTAATACTTGTCCCTCATGTGTCCCCATTGTAATTCTTAAATCCCCACACAGGTACGGCGCGTTTCACACGTACCCCTAGGGCACCATCACTACAGTGATACGGGCCGTACTCACGCGTGTACGGGCCATATACGCGTGAGTACGTGCCTATCACTATAGTTGGGGGTACCGTAGGGCCTAGTGATACGGCACGTACTCACGCGTGTGGGCTGTACACGTGTGAGTACGTGCCTATCACTATAGTTGGGGGTACCATAGGGCCTAGTAATACGGCACGTACTCACGCGTGTACGGGCCGTACACACGTGAGTACGTGCCTATCACAATAGTTGGGGGTACCGTAGGGCTCAGTGATACGGCACGTACTCACGCGTGTACGGGCCGTACACGCGTGAGTACGTGCCTATCACTATAGTTGGGGGTACCGTAGGTCCGAGTGATACGGCACGTACTCACGCGTGTATGGGCCGTACACGCATGAGTACGTGCCTATCACTATAGTTGGGGGTACCGTAGGGCCTAGTGATATGGCACGTACTCACGCGTGTACGGGCCGTACACGCGTGAGTATATGCCGTATCACTTGGACCTACAGTAACACGACTATAGTGATAGGCACGTACTCACGCGTGTACGGCAGGTACTCACGCGTGAGTACGGGCCCTACACACGCCCTCAGAGCGTGTGTACTGCGTTTCACAGCTTACACTGGTGATAGGAGGCGCACACGAATGGAATGGAGGTGTCAGACTCGCACAAGGCTGTACATCAAGTCATTGTCAGTGCAGTCCTTCATGTGCAGGGCCTTGGTGTGTCAGGCAGTGATGTGGCACATGGCTCCTCATGTTGTGGCACAATAGATGTGTGATGAGCTGTTTACACATGTCATGTGTGATGGGGCACTACGTGGCACACTTCCCCTTCACACTTTGCACATGTGTGCATGTACGACACACGTGTCAAGCACTGCATCACTGGTATGGCACAGTCAGCAACACCCGCAACTGTCCCCTGATGCCAGGTACACGGATAATTACACCTGACATGTGACTCCCAGCGTGCCACGATGTGACTATGTCATGTGTGTATCATGTGTTCCCATGAGCTTTCCGTTGGTGTTCCGGCAACTCCGTCTGCTGTTGCAGCATCCAACATGTGTCTGTGTGCATATGTGCATGACACACATATACGCACACCATGCCACATGTGGACTCACACGTTACATGTGTCATGATGGTTAGAAGATGACTTCCTGACATGAGGCAATATCTGCGTTCTCTCAATGTCTGTGTCATCAGTTTTTGACATGGACCCCTTCATGAAAATGTGTGTTATCTGTCCTTTTCCAGATGACATGTGACCTGTGCGTCTAGACTCCTGCCAGCTGTCTGTATGAGATGACATCCTTCAAATGCTGATATGTGGATGTCTGTCACTCATGTAATGTGTCTGGCTTGTCACTTACACTGGCCCACAGCTATTTTAATGGCATGTCACGTCAACATTGCCATGCAACTATTGTGGCTGGCTCTTCATAGGAGTATCACCTGGCTGGCCCACGTGTCCTGGATGTATTGCACAGCACAGACTCTGTATTAAGCAGATATGTATTATCTGTTGAACATGTGCTCACCTCAGTGACATTGGTGTGGTAATGTACTCACTCTTCGTTATTCCTTCCAAATCTCTGCAGGGCACCGCCTTTTCCCAGACGAATGCCAGACCTGGATGCCATGCGTGAACATGACTGCATACGCAGATACTGCTTTTCGCAAGAGTTGATAGAGGACTTGACCCGCCGGCTAACACCACACCTCCAACCACAGCACAGCTATCCTACAGCTCTGACCCCCAAGATGAAGGTGATGGCAGCCCTACATTATTTTGCCACCGGCACATTTCAATTGACCATAGCTGATGTCGGTGGCATGTCCCAGACAATGTTCAGCCGTGTCCTGCATGATGTTATAGAAGCCATGTTGGTGCACCTGGATGAATTCATCCATTTTCCCACTCGTGAGCAGTTGACAGGTGTCAAGGGTGAGTTCTATGCCCTGGGAGGGATGCCTCATGTAATTGGGGCCATTGATGGGACACATGTGGCTATGGTACCACCACAGGCACAGGAGGTAGCCTATAGAAACAGAAAACATTACCACTCCATTAATGCCCTTGTGGTGTGTCTTGCTAACATGCTGATTTCCCATGTCTGTGCACGTTTTCCAGGGTCCGCACACGATGCATACATCATGAGGCGTAGCAGGGTGCCAGAAATGATGCTGCAGCTGCACGCGGAACGAGCATGTCTTGTTGGTGGGTATACTCTGTTAGTCCTGTGTTCAGCGCTATCTTTGTATCTTACGGCATCTCCTGACCCACTTCTTCACATGATGTTTCCATGTAGGGGACTCTGGCTATCCCAACATGTCATGGCTGATGACGCCTCTCCGCAACCCCAGAACAGCCGCAGAACACCGGTACAACGACACACATGGGCAGACGAGGCGCGTGATTGGGAGGACGTTTGGACTCCTGAGGAGCAGATTCCGGTGCCTCCACAAGACCGGCGGCGCCCTCCCATATGCCCCGGTGAAGGTCTGCAAAATCTTCATTGTGTGCTGCATGCTGCACAACATGGCAGTGGAGAAGGCCGTGCCACTCATCCTTGATCCGGATGAGCAGGATCATCCACCCGTGGAGGATGAAGGGCTCGGGCACGGGGCAAATGAGGATGAGGATGAGGATGAGGACATCCGGAGTCAGCTTATCCGCAACTTCTTCTCATGATGGTGAGTCCCTGTGTCTGAGTGTGCACGCTTTGAGCCTTGTGTGGCATGTGTTGCAATGTGTGTGTCGAGCTGACTGTGTGCTAAGTGACTTGGAGGTGTGTTCTGATGTGTCATTCAAGTGATGATGTCATTCCACACATATTAGCTGAGACACTAAATTTATTAAGGGCATGGTGACAACATCATTCCTGTAGAGTACATGTACTTGTCTGAGGATTACTAGCTCTTTGCTGACTTGTTGTGTGTCTGTCCTCCCCAGGTTCTTGCGGCTGTCGTCTGCTCATGTCATCATTGCCCTCCTGCTATTCCTCATGAGTATTGCAACGTGTGCTGGATCAGAGTTACATGCACAGACATGGTGAAAAGTCATTTGGGGTAAGGAGTGCAGCAAGGCATTTTGTGGGTGGTACGTGTTTGTGATATGTGGGGACTGCTCCTGTGCATGTTGTGTTACCATGCATACATGTCGACTCACCATGGGCCACATGACGTGTTGCATGGCTCCCATGAATTGATAGTCACCCTTCCTGACAGTCATCTGTAATGGTTTGTGGATTCTGATGAAGGCATCAATGTGTGTATAACGTCCCTCAGGAACATACGGGATGCTAATGGTGGACATAGTGTGGGGCATCCCCATATGAGGCTCAATGGGGAATTGTAGACTCTCCGTGTGCAGCAAGGGGTGTTAGGCTCAAGCCCTTCACTTGTGTGCCAGCTCAGTAGGATTTACACATCTGTGTGTTGAAGGGGGTGTCCAGTGTAGGTCACACATGGTCAGCCAATTGACCTGTGAGTCTGTTCCAATTGATGCATTTCCCTTAGTGTGAGGCTGAGTAATAAAGGTGTTCGTCACTGTTGGACCCGGCCTCGTAACATGGCTCTACTTGTCCCCGCACCACCTAACCTGGTACCTGCAGCCCCATGCCCACGGCCTAGCCGATCCTTCCCACCAGAACACACGCAGCCGACCCGGACATCCTCGTCCATGGCCTCTCTCCTTTCGGCCACCCCGGGCCCGCGTGCCCACTTCATGCACCAAGATGGCCGCCCGGCCCCAGCGCGACCCGGGCCTAGAGGCGCCACTCCGGCTGGAGGACATCACGCTTCCAGGGGATGAGAGAGGGAGGAGCAGTTTCTATCGCACCTCTGAACTCCCCTGGGAGGATGGGTTTCGATTGGCCCTCCGGCCTCCCTGAGGGCTGGCTCCACGCCTGCTGGGTGTCTGGGACTCCTCCCGACCCGGCCCTGAAAGGATCACAAGACAATGGCAGGAAACCCCAACAAGCGACCCCCAGGTGACAAGACCCCTGCCTGCACAGACTCCGGACATCAAGAGGGGTCGACCTATAACAAGGGGTGCTCTGGGACTGTCCGGCAGTTTCGACGCTGGAACAACGAGAGCCTCCTGACGCGGTCGCGGCTCCTGGAACTTAGAGCCACCTGAGCCCTGCTGAGTGACTCGCGGCTCCCTGAAGATCGTAAGACCTCCGAACTGTACCTGAGCCCTGCTGAGTGACTCGCGGCTCCCTGAAGATCGTAAGACCTCCGAACTTGTACTTGAGCCCTGCTGAGTGACTCGCGGCTCCCTGAAGATCGTAAGACCTCCGAACTTGTACCTGAGCCCGCTGAGTGACTCGCGGCTTCCACAGACTCCACCGGTCCCGCCGGACCCCAACGACAACAAGCCTACCCCCCAGCTCGAGGATTGTGAGTTGTGCGCCGGGTACGTCCTTGCCTTGAACCTTTTACCAGAGACTGTCCCGCTACCCCCTATCCCTTCCGAGACTCATTGAGCCCGTGCTCTCCTTGTACATATTTGCAGTGCTAACCTGTTTGATAAAGGTTGATTCCTAAGAACGCACGGTGTGGTGTTTCTGTGTCGTGTGGTGCCAGAAGTACGATCCTCGATACGAGATTCCTCCTCCTGAGGAGTCTCCCGCCAGTGCCCGGCTACGATACTTTGAGGGTGGGTCTCAGGGTAGTCAGGACCCCCTTTCCGGGCTCCTCTGAGGTCGCCGTCTAACATTGGTGGCAAGCGACGGGATTCGGGCCCATCACCGAGAGATCGTACCGTGAACGACGGACGCACTACCGACAAAGATGGCAGAAGGAAACGCCATGATCCCCGCAGAAACAAATGCCAACAGGGTGTTCCAGGTGGAACAACTAGAAGAATACACGCACAAAGAACTAAAGCAATTCTGCAAAGAACTTAGAATCGCTACCACCGGTCTCAACACCAAGGAAGATTTGCAGAAAGCACTGAAAGCCTGGGTGGATGCCGGGGCCTCCCGCCCGGAAAACACGGGGGAGCGCCCCGACGAGGCCGAACCCCCCCAAGGCGAAAGCAGCAGCAATCAGGTGCGAGGCATCGTACCAGACGGGGGCCTATCCCCGGAAGAACTCGCGGACAGAGAGAGAAGCCGCAATCACGAACTCGAGTTAGCCAAACTCAAAATCGAAGGCGAATTAAAGTTAGCGGAGAAAAAGCTAGCAGTAGAGCAAATGCGCGTGCAAGGCGAGCTAGAAGAGAAGAAGCTCCAACGGGAACACGAAGGAAGGAAGCTCCAACTAGAGCACGAACGCAGCTTGAAAGAAATCGAGCTCAAGGCCAGAAGCGAGGAAGGGAGGCCCCCGGGAAACCGAGAGGCGGCCTCCCCAGCGGAGCAGAAGGTCCACATCCCCAAGGACGTGGTCAAAGAATATTATAAAAACGATGACATTCAACAATGGTTCAGGGCCTACGAGGTCGCCATGACCTCCCATCGGGTCCCGCAGAAGGACTGGGGGGCAGGGTTGTGGGGACGGTTTCTGAGCGAAGGAAGAGACACCCTGCTCGACCTACCCATCTCTCTGCAGACCTCCTACAGCCACATGAAAGAGGCTCTACTCACAAGGTACGGTCTCACCCCCGAGATGTACCGTCAGCGATTCCGGGACTGCAGGAAAATCCCGGGCACCACCTGGGTGGAATATGTACACTTTTTTAGTCGGGCCTTCGATGGGTGGGTCAAGGGCAGCAAAGTCACCACCCTTGAGGAACTCACCGACCTCCTGTTGTGGGAACACCTGGCTGCGAACTGCTTTGTGGAACTACGCCAGCATCTGCTTGACAGCAAACTCACCGATCCCAGGAAGCTGGCGGTGGAAGCAGACCGCTGGACCAACACCCGGGTCCCCCGGGGCACGGTAGGAGAATACCCCCGAGCCAGTCAGGGACCACCCCGCCAGAGAGGAGGAGGGAACCAGGGAGGGCAGCGAGAGTCCCAGCCTAGCCCCCCAAAAACCCAACCTCCACCTTTTCCAGCACCCCCCCACCAGTAACCGGACACCCCGGGAGACGGGGACACCGGGTAACCGTCACTTGCTTCCGCTGCCAGAAGCCCGGGCACTACGCCAATGACCCAGAATGCCCCATGGCCACCCAAAACACCCCTGCAAGACAGATAGCCAACATAGCTCTGGGGGAGGAGGTTGAGGAAACCGGGGAGTGGGAACCCGCAGCCATGGCCCTAGTATCCCTGGGAGATAGGGAGATGGTCCCTGGTAGCCTCCTGCCCTCCAACACGAAGAAATACGGGCAGCTCGTCAAGATCAATGGCCACCAAATAGAGGCCCTGCGGGACACCGGGGCCAGCATCACCGGTGTCCTCAGGCACTTAGTCCCCGAGGAGCAGATCCTCCCCAACGTCTTTTGCCCGGTAATTTCCGCAGATAATAGAGAGAGTATGTGTCAGGTAGCTCTGGTGCCGTTTGAGTGGGGTGGGGTGATAGGTAAACTGAGGGTTGCCGTAAGAACCTCCCAGCCGGTCGACTGCCTCTTAGGGAATGACCTGGAGAGTTCTCCCTGGAAGCACGTCGAGCGCAAGGCCCACCTAGAAATGATGGGGCTCCCCGAGTGGGTGTGCACCACCACCCGATCTATGTCAGCTCGACTTCCCCCCCTGGGAGAAGTCGAAGACGCCCCGACCGAAGAAGTCAGAGCAGTAACCACCGAGGGTCCTCCCGTCCCCCCATCGGAAGGGCCCGTCGCCAGCGACGAACCCTCACTGTCCGACACCACCCCGGTCCCCGAGTTAGGCGATCTACCCGAATTGGCCCAATGGCGCCACGAGGGCGGGCCCACCCGGGAGGAGTTTTGCCGGGAGCAAGCCACTTGTCCTTCCCTGGTCGGACTACGGCGCCAGGCCGATGGGCCAAGCCGCAGGCGACCAAACTGGAACGCACCGAATTTATTGGGAGAATAACATTTTGTACAGTGAGCAGAAGTCGGTGGAGCTGGGATCCGGACGGGTGCTGGTGGTACCCCTCCGCTTCCGAGACTTCCTCCTGGGCTTAGCCCACGACGTCCCCCTCGCCGGCCACCTGGGTCAAGACAAGACCTACAGCCGTCTCGTGACCCATTTTTACTGGCCTAGAATGAGAGCAGCTGTAGAAGCCCACTGCAAGTCCTGTCCCACGTGCCAAGCTAGTGGGAAGAGTGGGGGGAAGCGCAAGGCTCCCCTCCAACCCTTCCCGGTCGTCAGTACCCCCTTCGAACGAGTCGGGATCGACATCGTGGGGCCCCTGGACCCCCCCACCTCCCAAGGTCACCGTTTCATCCTGGTCCTGGTGGATCATGCCACCCGATACCCTGAGGCGATCCCCCTACGCACCGTCACGGCCCCCGTAGTGGGCCGGGCCCTGATGGGGATCTTTTTCCGGGTAGGTTTTCCCCGCGAGGTCGTGAGCGATCGCGGCACTAATTTTATCTCGAAGTACATGACGTCCCTGTGGCAACAATGTGGAGTGTCCTACAAGTTCACCACCCCGTACCATCCCCAAGGGAACGGCCTAGTAGAGAGGTTTAACAGGACTCTGAAAGGGATGATCACCGGCCTAGAAGAGCCCCTCCGGCGTAAGTGGGACGTCCTGCTCCCCTGCCTCTTGTTCGCTTACCGAGAGGTCCCCCAGAAGTCCTAGGGTTCAGCCCGTTTGAGTTGCTCTATGGACACCCCGTCCGAGGTCCCCTCAGCTTGGTTAAGGAAGGGTGGGAGGCGGCACCCCAGACCACCCCACGAGATGTGTTCCACCATGTTCTGACCCTCCGGAACCAGACCAGGAAGTTCCGAGCACTGGCCGAGGCCAACCTAGAGACAAGCCAAGAAGAGATGAAGCGCTGGTACGGCCAGAATGCCACTCTGGTCGAGTTCCAGCCGGGCCAACAAGTATGGGTCATGGCCCCCCGTGAAGCCAGGCGCCCTCCAGGACAGGTGGACCGGGCCCTACAAAGTGATTGAGCGGAAGAGTCAAGTCACATTCTTGGTGGACGTCCAGTCGCCTCGGGATCCCCTTCGGGTCCTTCACGTGAACCGCCTCAAGCCTCACTTCGTGCGGACAGAACTGAGCCTCCTGCTGGCCACCGATGACGGGGCCGAAGATGAGTTCGATCCCCTCCCGGACCTCCTGTGTGTCAAGGAGCAGGATGGCTCCGTGGAGGGAGTGAACCTCTCCCCAGCTCTTACTGCATAGCAACAAGAGGACTGCCGCCAGCTCCTAGGACAATTTGCCGACCTCTTCTCCCTGATCCCCCGAGTCACCGACTGGTGTGTCCATGACGTGGACACCGGGGACAGCCCGCCGGTGAGACACCGAGCATACCGGGTCCCTGACCGGGTCCGGTCCTGCATTCAAGCTGAAGTCTCGAAGATGTTGACCATGGGGGTGATCGAGCCATCTGACAGTCACTGGGCCAGCCCAGTGGTCCTGGTCCCGAAGGCAGCGGCCCCCGGTGTCGCCCCCGAGCTCCGGTTCTGTGTGGACTACCGGGGGCTCAATGACGTCACCCGAGCCGATGCCCACCCCATTCCACGAGCTGACGAGCTCATTGACCGACTCGGGGCAGCCCGGTTCCTCAGCACCTTCGACCTCACCTGCGGATACTGGCAGATTGCGCTCACCGAGGGGGCCAAGGAGCGGTCCGCCTTCTCCACCCCAGATGGGCATTACCGCTTCCACGTAATGCCCTTCGGAATGAAAAATGCCCCGGCCACCTTCCAGCGACTGGTGAATAGAGTCCTGGCCGGGCTGGAACAGTTCAGCGCGGCCTATCTAGACGACATCGCCGTTTTCAGTTCCGAATGGAGTGAGCACCTCCAGCACCTCCGGAGGGTGCTAACCGCCCTGCGCCAGGCAGGCCTCACAGTAAAAGCCAGCAAGTGCCAAATTGGGCAAGGATCAGTAGTCTACCTGGGGCACCAGGTCGGGAGTGGCCAGGTCGCCCCTCTACAGCCGAAGATCGACGCCATCGTTGCCTGGGAACCCCCCACCACCCAAACGGAGGTCCGAGCCTTTCTGGGCCTCACTGGCTACTACCGAAGATTCATCAGGGGGTATGGCAGCCCTGTCGGCCCCCTCACAGAACTCACATCCAAAAAACAGCCAAAGAAGGTGCAGTGGACGACCGCCTGCCAGGAGGCGTTCGATGCCCTAAAGAAGGCCATGTGCACGGCCCCCGTTCTCCAGGCTCCCGACTACTCCAAGGAGTTTGTAGTCCAAACCGATGCCTCCGAGCATGGCATTGGGGCCGTCCTGTCCCAGGTGAATGACCAAGGCCTAGACCAGCCCATCGCCTTCCTCAGCCGGCGGCTGTTGCCCAGAGAACAGCGATGGAGCACCATTGAGCGCGAAGCCTTTGCCGTGGTCTGGGCACTCAAGAAACTACGCCCCTACCTGTTCGGCACCCATTTCAAAGTCCAAACCGACCATCGGCCCTTGCGATGGCTCATACAGATGCGGGGAGAAAACCCCAAGCTACTGCGGTGGTCAATCTCCCTCCAGGGGATGGATTTCACTGTAGAACATCGCCCTGGTACGGACCACGCCAACGCTGACGGCCTCTCCCGGTTCTTCCGCCTCAGCGAAGAGAACCCCCCAAGATGATGGGCAGTTCTCTCCGGCTTTCAGCTGGGGGGGACGCGTGTTGGACCCGGCCTCGTAACATGGCTCTACTTGTCCCCGCACCACCTAACCTGGTACCTGCAGCCCCAAGCCCACGGCCTAGCCGATCCTTCCCACCAGAACACACGCACCCGACCCGGACATCCTCGTCCATGGCCTCTCTCCTTTCGGCCACCCCGGGCCCGCGTGCCCACTTCATGCACCAAGATGGCCGCCCGGCCCCAGCGCGACCCGGGCCTAGAGGCGCCACTCCGGCTGGAGGACATCACGCTTCCAGGGGATGAGAGAGGGAGGAGCAGTTTCTATCGCACCTCTGAACTCCCCTGGGACGATGGGTTTCGATCGGCCCTCCGGCTTCCCTGAGGGCTGGCTCCACGCCTGATGGGTGTCTGGGACTCCTCCCGACCCGGCCCTGAAAGGATCACAAGACAATGGCAGGAAACCCCGACAAGCGACCCCCAGGTGACAAGACCCCTGCCTGCACAGACTCCGGACATCAAAGAGGGGTCGACCTATAACAAGGGGTGCTCTGGGACTGTCCGGCAGTTTCGACGCTGGAACAACGAGAGCCTGCTGACGCAGTCGCGGCTCCTGGAACTTAGAACCACCTGAGCCCTGCTGAGTGACTCGCGGCTCCCTGAAGATCGTAAGACCTCCGAACTGTACCTGAGCCCTGCTGAGTGACTCGCGGCTCCCTGAAGATCGTAAGACCTCCGAACTTGTACCTGAGCCCGCTGAGTGACTCGCGGCTTCCACAGACTCCACCGGTCCCGCCGGACCCCAACGACAACAAGCCTACCCCCCAGCTCGAGGATTGTGAGCTGTGCGCCGGGTACGTCCTTGCCTTGAACCTTTTACCAGAGACTGTCCCGCTACCCCCTATCCCTTCCGAGACTCATTGAGCCCGTGCTCTCCTTGTACATATTTGCAGTGCTAACCTGTTTGATAAAGGTTGATTCCTAAGAACGCACGGTGTGGTGTTTCTGTGTCGTGTGGTGCCAGAAGTACGATCCTCGATACGAGATTCCTCCTCCTGAGGAGTCTCCCGCCAGTGCCCGGCTACGATACTTTGAGGGTGGGTCTCAGGGTAGTCAGGACCCCCTTTCCGGGCTCCTCTGAGGTCGCCGTCTAACAGTCACACTCCAAGGTGCCTCATCTCTGTCAATGCAGGTCTCTTGCCACTTTGCATGCGGCATATCTGGCATAGTTGTGGAAGATTATGCATAGGAGTCCATATGTAGTTTAGCAACATGCATGCAGTTGCTCATGGATTAGGCTCCCTATTGGGCATGAAGTACATGGTTGTGTATGTTTTTTGGCATGTTGGTCCACACAATGGGCCATCAACAGCTGCTGAGGGTGTGTCTCCTGTGCGCAGGTCGGCCTTCAGTTTCCTGATCCAGTGTCATGCTTCTTTGGTGATTGTGCATGCATTGTCTCTGGGTGTGCCATGTGACACTGGACACTCCTTGCTTTACACACGCGCCTGTTGCAGTTGTCCTTCTGACATCCTAGTCAATGTGTGCAAATTCTGTCATTTTGCAAGGAGATGCCGCCTGCTGCTGCGGCCCCTGCAGCAAGGGCCCACAGAGTATCCAGATTTGGCAACACACACGCCTCCAAGATGCTCCTCACTTCCTCCCTCCACCCATTCATTTGGCTGTCCTCAGCTTGTCTATGCCACTGTTGCCACCACGCGGTGCCAAAGGCTGGACCATCAACACATGCAAGGTGCACATTGCACCACCATCCTGTCCTTGCATAACCCACATCACACTACAGTCTGATGTATCAGCCACACTCCGAGCTATGTCCATCCGCACATCTAACGCCTGCTGTCAGACATACCCTGGGAACACACACGACACCTTTGCATGCTGAGTGTGCAACTCCAACTGCCTACACTGCGCTGCCCCGCCTTCCAGGCCCTGTAACACCAACCAGGTCACGTCCCTAATACTCCCCACAGGCTCTGTAGCCCAGCAAGGGCATGGGAGTGGGACTCAAGGCTTCAGCATGTAGTATGGTGTCATCGTCTGGGACATGGCACAGGTATCATCTCTCAGCATGTCAATCTACAGAGTGTCCAGGACCCCCCTCTCCACCATCACATGCGCACAGCACCTCATCATCAGCTTGTATGCCATTGACAGCCAGGTGCTCCTCACCCTCAACAAAGACACAGACATTGGCAGTTCCATCATTCAAGTATGCATGAGATCCATCGATGAATGGCTGAACACAAGCCACCTGAGGCTGGACTTGTACAGGACTGAGGTGATCATCTGAGGATTGTCCCCTTCCAGCTGGGTCAAGTGCCTGTGTCCCACCCGCAAGAGCCCTGCACAAGCACCCAGTGGCCACACACACAAGATGGTGGGCATCATGTTTGGCTCGCTCACATATGCCATGCTAGTCCACACCGTCTGTACCTCATGCTGCAACGCCCTCTGCATTATGCACATGATCCACAGATAGATTCACTCCAAGAAAAGACAGACCATCCCCCAGGTCCATGACAACATCCGTGTCAAATACTGCCCTGCCCTCTACGGAGCAAGTACATCCAAACTCCCAGGAAACTGGTCCACTTCCAGGGTGCATCTGCACACCTCAGATTCAACACCCTGCGCCCCAGCCACCTCACCGTCCACCATAGATAGCTGCAATGGATCACTGTCTGCTGCAGGATGACCTCCACACTCCCCGCCCACACTCAGGAGGCAGTCCACAACCCCGACCCCAACCAACCTTGTATGTCTGTCATCCTAGATCCCGTTGGGCCATCTCCGTGCATCCAACCTTGCCCTGGCCACCGTTCTTCACATCCACCGTACTCCAGCATACAGGACATTGTTCTCCCACCTGGCCACACATACCTGGGACTCACTCCCCGGGAACCTCCACATGAGCCATGACCTCTACGCCTTGATGATAATCTCCCAAATAGGTCTCTCCGCACAGTTTAGCAAGCACCCCCTCAGCAGCCAGAGGCCATCACAGGTGAGTGTTGTGCTCCATGCCTACATTGAATGATACCTTGTGACCCATGTGTGTCCTGTACCAGACTCTGATCCCAGGGTATGGATGGCTGGAGTTAGTTCAACACTCAGGCATAGTTTGACATTTCCACACACATATGTCGTTGAATAATGCAAAATGACAGGAACGTCTCATGTCCAAAGTGATATATTTATTTGCGGTGGGGTAAGTGGTTTGGTAGATGCAATTAGGTGCTCTACCGGGGGAATAGAATCCAAAGTTCACAGGGGGAGATGGTATCCTTGGCATTGGAAGTCATCAGAGTCCAGGGCACAGTGTTCGTCATCATTGGTCAGACTGTGACCAGCAAGTCCATGTGGCAGAGAATGTCATTGGATGAGGTGCTGCTGTTGCGCCAGAGGGCCAGGTGCCAGGCCAGGTGACCTGGGAGATGTGGATGGTCCGCTGACTCTCACGGTCTTTTCCATGGACGACCCACCTTCCTCCGGGGACCCTCAGATGCAGGCCTTGATGATGCTGGGGACGCTCCTTCAGACGAATCCTCCTTCTCCTCCTCCCTCCTTGTGTCTGGTGCTGGTCTACGCCTGGTGGCACAGGGAGGGTTGCCGATGCTTTGGGCGATCTGACGGAGTGATTGGCTCACGCCCCTGTGCACCACAAGGAGCTCAGCCAGTCTTGCCTCCATCCGTCCTTGGTGTTGTTGATGACTGGCATGATGCTCGACCTGCAGGTTCTTAATCTCATCGAGGGTCCCCTGCATCTCGGAGAGTCTGGACACGACCTGGTTGATGCCTCTGGTGTCACGCCGGTATGAGTCCAGGATGTTGCGTATGTGTGACATACCGGTGTCCTGAGCTGGCTGGTCAGGTTCGCGCCTCCGCCTGCCTCCACTCCCACCACCCCTGCCCACTTGAGCCTGGCCTGCCCTTGTGGGCACATCGGGTCTACGGGACCCCTGAGGGATGGCATTTGCAGGGTTGCCTGCCTCCTCCTGGGTGCCCGGAGAACCTTGTCCCTCCTGGTCAGACTGGCTCTGTTGTTCAGTGCGAGCAGGGCTCCTGGGTGTGTCCTGGGATGTGGCAGGAATGGGGGTGGTGGTTGGCACAGATATACCTGACGCAGGTGCTGCAGGGGCTTGGGCACCAGAGGGTCCAGGTTGGTCGGGGTCATCCACGGAGTGGTGAGAGTCGTCGCTGCCGGTGGGATCATCTTCACGCGGAGCCTGGGACTGTGATTCTTCCCTCCCAGTGTTGGGGGGAGATCGTCGACGTTGCCCTGTGTGTGAGAGAGAGAGACAATGTTAATGGTTTTTCATGCGACATCTATGTTTCATACATATTCAAGTTGACACAGTTCCTCCAGGTAGTTGGATGTGCCTAGCATTCCTCTCAATGTCCACTTGGGGATGGGTATGTTGCGGGGTACAGATTGGGATGTTCTCCTGAGTGTTTGACCTGCAGATTGTTGGCTCTGATGCTTATTTGGCTCTGGATTGGTCTTGTTGTGTCACATGTCCATTGTGGGAGTGTGTAAATCCGTTGCCTGCCCCGGGGGTGTGTGCTTGTGTTAGGGGGGTGGGGAGGGTTGTGACCGGGCGTGCTGTTGTGTGTAGTGTGAGTTGTCATTGGGTCTCCCAGGTGATGTGTCTGTCCCCTCATGGTGCATGCTGGCATGACAGTGAGTGTGAGTTCCTGTGCTAGATACCGGTGCTTGTGGAGTTGGTGTTTGAGTGTACAGTGGTCCCAGGAGGGCCTTGTGCTGCATACAGCAGGGCCAAGTGTCAGCTACCTTGTCAGTACTTTGCCAGTCCCTGTGCATTGTGCATGGGTATGTACCTATGCCATATGGGCTGAGGGCATTGGTGTCTGCGTCTCATTTTCACAATGTGTTGTGTGGGGCCCACCCTCCCAGCCTCCCGGACATCCAGTCTTGTGTTTGTGGTTGTTGTAGCCTTGGACATGGCCTTGCCTTGATTTGTGAAGGGTGCATGGAGACGTTAGTGGCATGAGCGTGGTTTTTGAGTGTGGTTGTGTGCGGTTAGTGCTTGGGGGAAGTTGCGTGCATTTGGTGTATATGTGGTGTGGACCCCAGTGCCCCCATGTTACGTAAGTTGTTTGTGTACTCACCAGGCTCTGCGACTCCTTCGACTCTGTGTACTCCCACCGGCGGTAGCAGGGCCATCACCTTCTCCTCCCAGGGATGGTAGTGTACGGGTCTGCGGGGCGGCCCACCTCCAGTGATGTTACTCTGGGCATACTCTTCATTCATTTTCCTCTTGACCGCCCTGCGCAGATCGTACCACCTGGCTTGGCATTCATGCCTGGTCCTTCGGATGGGCGCAACAGCATTCACCTTATCGACAATCCTCTTCCACATGGCAGATTTTTCAGCTATGCTGGTCTGTCTGACCAATGTTCCAAACAGCTGTGGCTCGACTCTGATGACTTCGTTGACAAGGAGGTCCAGCTCCGCCGTTGTGAACTTTGGATTCTTGTCTGTGGGCATGGTGTGGGGTGTGGGTGTGGGTGTGGATGGTTGTGGGTGTGTGGGTGTGAATGTGATGGTGTGTGTGTGAATGTGAAGAGGGGGATGTTTGTGGAGGAGGTTGTGTGAAGGTGTGTGAGTGAAGGTGTAGTGGAGGTATGAGTAATGTGGAGTTGTTTCTCAGTGGGGTCTGGCAGCAGTGGGTCTGTTGCAAAGGCTCATGGGGTGTGTGTGTGGGCCCTTTTTATTGGTCCATTTTTGGGTGTGGCTGTGTTTGAATTTTGGTGGGTGTGTTATAAGAGGTGGTTGTCATTTGGGGCCTCTGTTTGCCTGTTTGGATGTGCCAGGTCAGTCATTGAGATGTATTTTGTCATGTAGACGTGTTTTGTGGTGTTGTGCGAGTCGAATTGACCCTCCTTGTGCTATTTTACAGTGTCCTGATTCTGTAGGAGTCTTTTTTGCGTAGGTACGATCCATACATACGCGATGCTGGGTGAGGGTGCTGGGGTACGGTGTTGGAGTGCGGCGCGTACATGCGGTGGGGGTACGGTGCGTACACGTGCGGCCCTGGGGTACGGCACGTACATGCGGAGGTACGGCGTGTACATGGGGGAGGTAAGGCGCGTACATGGGGAGGGGAGGGCGTGTACATGGGGGGGCACGTACATGCGGTGGGGGTACGGTGCGTACAGGTGCGGCCCTGGTGTACGGCGCGTTCATGTGGAGGTACGGCACGTACATGGGGGGGTAAGGTGCGTACATGCGGTGGGGGTACGGTGCGTACATGTGCGGCCCTGGGGTACGGCGCGTACATGCGGAGGTACGGCGCGTACATGCGGGGGTGATGCGCGTACGGGGGGGAGGCACGTACATGGGGGTACGGCGCGTACAGGTGCGGGGCTGGGGTACAGTGCGAACAGGGGGGGTAAGGCGCGTACATGGGGGTACGGCGCGTACATGGGGGGGTACAGCGCGTACAGTTGCGGGGCTGAGGTACAGTGCGGACAGGGTGGTGTACGGTGCTGACATATTTGGGGGTTGGGGGGCTGTACGGCTCGTACACGGGCATAAGTTTACCCGTGTACATGTGTGCTACTGTGTTGGCTCCGTACGGGCCATTTTACTTGCAATTGTGTATTCGGACGGACGGTCGGGATCGTACTTGCGCACTCGGACTTGTGTTTTACGATTTGCACGTAAAAATGTCCGGCTCACTCTCGTACACTTTTCACGTCGATATTCGGACGTGAAAACTTTCCGACGCACTCTCGTAGACTTTTCCCGACGCTATTCGTAGTTATTTTTCACGGACGAATCGTACTTGGCAGTTTGTACGGTACTTGTACGACTCGTACGTAAAAAAATACGGATAAGGGTCGTACGCAAATTATTTTTAACGGATCGGAATCGGCACCTTAATGTTATTCAAGAAATTATTAATTTTTATTTATTGGGATATATAACTAAATTGTTGTTAATTTATTAATAATTCATTATTTAATTAGAAAAATTCTTTAATTGATAAGCATTTTTTTTAAGCCCTACGCTATCCAACACTTTCCCTACTGTTGCATTCTATGGAGTGGGAATAGTAATTTTTACTCCTTACGCTATCCAACAGTTTCCCTACTGTTGCACTCACTGGAGTGGGAATAGTAATTTTAACCCTTTCGCTATCCAGCACTTTCCCTACTGTTGCACTCTCTGGAGTGGTAATAGTAATTTTTACCCCTACGCTATCCAACACTGGGGTATATCAACAACGAGGCGATAGAAAATTATCGCCGCTTTTGCGGCCGTTTTCGGCCGAAAAGCGGCGATAATTTTATCGCTATATTAGCAAGGTCACGCTATCGCGTGACACCTTGCCTTAGCGCCTGAATTCCTAACTCCCATCTTTGCATCTCTAATGAGATGCAAAGTGGGCGTTCCTCCCCAGGATAACGGGAGAAATGTCGCTAAGCGACATTTCTCCTATTATTAAGTCTCACGCAAAGCAGCATAGCGACAAGAAAAGTAGCGATAACTTCTGTTATCGCTACTTTCCTTACGCCTGCTTTGAAACTGACTTAGCCATGATATCCTATGTAAGGTGGATATCATGGCTAAGTTTGTGAGGCCCTATCAGCCAGCTATCGCCGAACTTCGTGGGATTATCGCTGGGTTTCCAGCGATAATCTCACGTTTGGCAGTTAGCGCTAGGATTTTTATCGGTTTTGAGATAAGCCTTGCTAATAGCACGCTATCTCAGCGATAAAAATCCACGCTAGCTGGCGATAATTATCCTAGCACTAAGTGCGCTTAGCGATAATTATCGCCGGTTGTTGCTGATATGCCCCACTTTTCCTACTGGAGTTGGAATAGTAATTTTTACCTCTATGCTATCCAACACTTTCCGTACTGTTGCACTCACTGGAGTGGGAATAGTAATTTTTACCCCTATGCCATCCAACACTTTCCCTACTGTTGCACTCACTGGAGTGGGAATAGTAATTTTAACCCTTTCGATATCCAACACTTTCTCTACTGTTGCACTCTCTGGAGTGGGAATAGTAATTTTTACCCCTACGCTATCCAACACTTTCCCTACTGTTGCACTCTCTGGAGTGGGAATAGTAATTTTTACCCCTACGCTATCCTACACTTTCCCTACTGTAGCACTTTCTGCAGTTGAAATAGTAATTTTTACCCCTACGCTATCCAACACTTTCCCTACTGTTGCACTCACTGGAGTGGGAATAGTAATTTTTACCCCTACGCTATCCAACACTTTCCCTACTGTTGCACTCACTGGAGCAAGAATAGTAATTATTACCCCTACACTATCCAACACTTACCTTAAATGCGATGTAATGGTATGCGTTGTAATGGCATGCCTTGTAATTGTATAAAGCGATGTAATGGAATGCGTTGTAAAGGTAGTTTCTAAAAATGCGATGTAATGGCATGCAATGTAAAAGAATGCGTTGTAAAGGATGTTGCGATGTAAAAACTGTGTTGTAAAGGCATGCGTTGTAAATGTATGCGTTGTAACGTCATACATTCATATGCGTAACATGGCACTTTGAAAAAGCAAAAAGTGCATTTTTCTAGGAAATCGTGAATTACCCCAACTTGAAGTTGGTGGTAATTTGTGATTACTTAAGGCCAGATCGCACATTTTGGGTGCTTCCAAAAATGCATTGCGATTCCTTAAATGCATTTGCAAAATAGGGAATCACACATTTTTCAATTCCTTATTTTGCGATGGCCTTTTGGGATGATACATCCCAAAAGGCTTTTTTCCGTTCGCAAACCGGTCGATTCTGTGAATCGGCCCGTTTGCGAACCGGAAAAACGCTTCATACATCTGGCCCTTAATCTCTCTGGGTGATAAGTTGTGCTATATAAATCTGCTGCAAGACAAACAAGCATTTAGAATGCAATAGGTCTCGCATTTGCGAGAGTTTGAGCTATTGACATTGTAAATTACGATTCCTTTTATTTATGTGTTTTGAAAACCTGCAAGCGTAAACACTCACTTTGTACTTATAGTCCCATCTTACGAGAAGCAAGGCTGGCAGTAACTGCGCCTCTTTTACTGAAGTGGTGACTTACCTATACCATATGTAGGGGCATATTATCTAGGAAGTGGCGGTGAGAGGCATTAGTCTCCTTGGCTTAACGCCTCTCATCGCCACTTCGGAAGCGACAGGCTGCACCATATTACCCAGGATATGTTGCAGCCTGACGTTTACCCTTGCGATGGCGCTAAGTCTCACGACTTAACGCCAATGCAGGCACCCTTGCATCTGAGTGCAACGCTGTCACCGAGCAGGGAGGTTTGTTTATGTACAGGAAGGTATTCCTTCCTGTACATAAACAAACCCAAAATGCCATTTTATAACTTACATGTGTGCTGCTTCATGTAAGTTACAAAATGGCATTTAAAAAAAAGGTTTGTTTATGTACAGGAAGGGACACCTTCCTATACATAAACAAACCTTGGCATGTTGCTTTTTCCATATGTGCTGCACAAGGCAACATACATGGAAAAAGCAAAAACGAGGAGAAATGAAGCATTTCTCCTCGTTTCGCCACCTGAAGACCAGGATTTTCCTGGTCTTGAGTTCAGCGCTGCCACCTATTATCGCCTCTCTTGATAATAGGTTGCAGCGTTGAAGTGAATGGTTGTTGCGGTGGAACGCCCACCGCAACACCCACTGCACGCCCCTTTTACGGTAATGTCAGCGTGAAAGGGGCCCTATTACTAAGGCAATGTTAAGTCACTTAATGTGGCTTTTAGTCATGGTATGTGGTTTAACGCTGCCTTGGTAATAGGGCGCTGACCCTATCGCCACCACAACGTCACAAAAAGTGACGTTGTGGTGGCAATAGGGGCTTGATAATATGACCCGTAGAGCTGGCAGGCATGGCAAACAGGGATGTGTTCCATGTCGACTCTTCACTTTTCTCTGCACCAAGACACACAGGCTGCAATGCCAGTTTGCATGAGCTTGGTGAGGAATCCCTTAGGGTGGCACAATTTGTCCAATACGGGTACCATTTACTTTGCACTTACATGGGGCCTAAAGGCGTGCCAATTGTGGAACAATGGTACAGTTTAGGGAAAGAACGCTGGTACTGGGGACCTGGTTAGCAGGCACCCAGTAGACTTTCAGTCAAAGTTGTATCAGTTACCTATCTTTTTGTAAACGTTTAGCCACAAAGAAATTTGTCTAGTAGTGACTGAGGGTGGATTCTCACACCTGCCCATTACATAAATAGTTGTGTGCAAGCCATATCCACTGTCCGTCCATTCATTGGAGACCCCCACATAGCCTGATGGGGTAACCAGAGCATTTCAGTCCCACATGCTGGCAGCCGCTCTCACACAGGGCTCGTGTGCCAATCTCCCCACTGCAGCATGTTTCTGGGGTGTTTTAATGAGAAGGACATGTATTCCAGGAAGTTACAGACTACATGGAAGATCCAGTGCCATCTTAGAGTGGTGTCATCATCAATTAATAATCCTGATAATATTCTGGAGATTGAAGCTGATAGCCACTCCCATCCCAAATTGAAAAATTACCTACAGAGATCCGTTTTAGCTATGTGATTGCTTATTAGAAATGTTTTTTAAAGATTTTTTTTTTTTTTACAAAAAAAGAAGTAGTATGCATCTTGACTTTGTGCTTCTTGGGATCACCAATTAGGACCTCAATATTTACTCTATGGATTTGAAAGTTGGGTCCCGCAGGGGAATAACTTTTGAAGGTGTCAGAGATTCAGTAAAAAAATATTTTCACTTATGTCAAACAAGGATAATGGTCATCTGCTTGGGACTAAAGAGGAGGGTTGAGTCGAGGGACATTGCCATCCGTGGCTGGTAGTGATACTTCGCAAGGTGAAGACAAAGGATCATGTGGAGAAAGGTTATTCAGTTCTAGACCAGTCTCATCACATAATTTGCAAGAGAGAACCTATCTCGTCAGGTTAACGGGGACACAAGGGCCCACCCGCAGCTAGCCTCTGAGTTTATGTCATTACACCATATCATTCAAACCCCATTGGGCTTCTTTTCTATAGAGTGCCTCATCTGCCCCAACTCACTCTTGTTTCATTTTTTCAAGTACTCATCTGATTCCTTCAGCCCATTTCCTCTCACTTTCTTTTCCTTTTCTTGTCCTTCTTTCCAAACTCCTCACCAGCCAATGCCTGATATAATTTAGCTCCCTTGATCATATATGTCCTGCACCCTTTCTGTTCTGCATCCCATCTTGCATCTGCATACATACGTACTGCCCTTCTCGCTCTTCCTCGATACCTCTCTTTTTCCCTCACGTGAGCAGCCCGCTCCAGAGCATTGAGTGCTTCAAACTGTATAGATCTAGGTTGTGGTTTTATTTTGTACATAATCCTCCTCAAATTTTCAATAATTTGTATGTTAAATATAACACAACGCTAATGCACCTTCTTTCTCTGTGATCTTGTGCCATTGTTTGAGCCAAACACGAGTATGTAGCCCTACATGTATCGCCATATAATCACCTGCGGTATCCTCAGGCAGTGCCTCCTCTCTGTCTCTAACAGGGATATAGGCACATCTCCCCAAACCACGTCTTATCCCTTCAAAACATTTTCTTTTTAATTCAATGTCAACAATCTCAATAAAGATTATCCAATCTAAAGAGAGAAACAGCAATTTCCACACTTTGTTTTCTGAGCCACCAGCCTATAACAGCGCGGCACCATATGACATAACCAACCAATAACAGCATGGCTTCAAACCAACCAACCTACCAATCCCAGCGCAGAAGACTGTGACCTAAATCTTGCTACTTGCAGGGGCTCACCCTCCTTTACAATCTGCATGCATGCACTCTTCCAACTTCAGACATACAAGCACATAAATATAATAATAACAAATATGATTGCCTGCGTCACTATGGAAATCAACAGAATAGCATCACACAAGTAATACCCCGCAAACATTCATTCGAGCAAAACCTTGACCTGTGAGGAATCGCCGTGATCAGTACAGTATACTCCTGTGCAAACAATCTACTGCACTATTCACCCTTCACAATCATATCCAAAGATAAAAGTCCCTATCTCAATTGGGTTGCCCACGACATCTCATGATAAACCGAAAAAGCTAATGCAGATAATCACAAAACAGTGCCTTCTACATCCCAGGATCTTAGGCCACGTCGATCCCATTAACAACTTTATCATGTTAAGCACAACATTCACAACACCTCTGCAAGACATCACACAATTATCACAATGCTGCAAGCTAAGCCTGAGCCGTGCACACAACACTATTAATACTCTCTCCTCCGCTGCTATTACTTCGCCGCCGGACACTGGAACTCTGCCACTCCTTCAGATCGCGCTACGGACTTCGGGACCAGGAACAAACTTATCGGGGTCAGAAACTATTCTTCTCAAAGACCCCTTACTCCCTATCTCAAGACCCTAACCATCCTCTGCTACTATTTGTTAACGCAGAGAAGAAGAGGGCCCTTACTTGCCTCCCTCTGCGACTGATCTTTTTAGGGGACTTGAGTGATAAAACAGTGAGGGTCAATTCAAATTCACAATTAAATTGCAACCCATTTGGTCACACAGTAAAGCTTAGATTCGATAAGTCGGATTAAGTATGGATTTATTGCAAATTCGAAGCCACAGTAATATAAATTAATCTAGAAACATTGTATGGCCTTTCAAATTTTTCTGAGGGATAAGGTATGAACGTTTCGATCTTTCTGCCTATAATGCATGAAGAATTCAGATTCCTCATCTAACCTACCCTAAAGAATGCTAGATACAATGCCAATTAGATCCATAAGTATAGAAAGAATGGTGTCAGCATAGGTGAACTTCTGTAGAAGTTCCGTAAAGCAAAAGCATTGCATACCATGAAGCCACACAATCGAGTAATGCATAGAGGTCTACTCTATACCACTATCAATCCAAAAGAAATCTCTGCTGCTAAGTCAAGCAGCATCACCTAGTTATTGTCACAAAAAACCCTTGTAAATCAGTGCCAAAGGTCCAATTAACAACCTTCTTTGATCAAATGATTTCAAGTGACCTTGGATTACTTCTCCACATTTCGTAGGGACACCAATCCTCCTTTCCGCTCGTTAATTTTACTTACCCTCGTCGCCCTTCATGAATCCTTATCTTCTTCACACAATAAGTCTTTCTCCATGTATTAGATCATCGTCCCAGGCATCATCCCCATTTTCTCAGAGTTATGTTTGTGTTCCCGAACTCCAAAAGGAGGCACTTTTAAGTATGTATTAAGTTTTATTGTTCAATTACTTAAAATCATTACAATATACTATCATTATTAAAAAGAACAGAGTTAAAATCCTAAGCATGTTATTGCAAACTGATAGAACATGAAACCTTAAAATTAATATCAACACTGGCTGTAAAGTGCAAATGCATTAGACTTAAAGGAACATTTTGTCAAGGTCTCTCTTGCTTGGTAGCCGACTGGTTTCTTTTTGTAACTCTGTATTCTGCATCAAAGCGGCTCAGATTAATTCTATAAATTTCCCCAGCCGTGCTACTGTTTGAGCTGTTTTAGCAGAGAAACACAAGTCAGAGACTTCACTGCATCGTACGAGACCTTGGGCTCTGCAGATTGGATGAACTAGTCGGTGCCTCTCGCTGGCTAATTTAGGGCAACAGCACAGCAGATGAGGCCAGGATTCACGATGGTAATTACAGAGTCGACATGTTGCTAGATTGTCCTGCCGGGCCCAGGCTTGATTAAAATCCACAATGGGCAATGCAAGAAGTCTCATGTAAGTGATTTTTTTCCAGGCCGGGACTGACAGTGCTTGCTCGAAATAAGGCTGTGGTTTACTCACTATGTAGGAGGTGTCCAGTGCTAAGAGATTGGATTGATGGTGTAAACTGTCCAGATCTCTTTCATAGGATATTTTCTTGATTTGTCTATTCACTGATCTTTTCCATGCAGCAACTGGAATGTTTGGGTTGTGCAAATTATGCACTTCTATTTCAAACAATTTTGTGCCTGCTGTCAGCTGCACCTGCCATGAGGATCCACCTTCTTCAAAAATTGTTTTGATTTGCGTTTTTAGAGATGTTGCTGGAGCTCGCAAGGTGCTAATGTAATATTTTACTGTGTCCCCTAAGCAGGTAATGTCCGAACGGGTAAGTCCCAGCTCCAACCTTACTCTTGCTTTCCTTGCCTTACAATGTCAATAGCTCAAACTCTCGCAAATGCGAGACCTATTGCATTGTAAATGCTTGTTCGTCTTGCAGCAGATTTATATAGCACAACTTATCACCCAGAGAGATTAAGGGCCAGATGTATGAAGTGGCCGGTTTGTGAACGGGAAAAAGCCTTTTAGGATGTATCATCCCAAAAGGCCATCGCAAAATAAGAAATCGCAAAATGTGTGATTCCCTATTTTGCAAATGCATTTAAGGAATCGCAATGCATTTTTGGAAGCACCCGAAATGTGCGATCTGGCCTTAAGGAATCGCAAATTACCACCAACTTCAAGTTGGTGGTAATTCACGATTTCCTAGAAAAAATCACTTTTTTGCATTTTTCAAAGTGCCATGTAGCGCATATGAATGTATGACGTTACAACGCATACATTTACAACACATGCCTTTACAACACAGTTTTTACATCGCAACATCCTTTACAACGCATTCCTTTACATCGCATGCCGTTACATCGCATTTTTAGAAACTACCTTTACAATGCATTCCAATACATCGCTTTATACCATTACAAGGCATACCATTACAACGCATACCATTACATCGCATTTAAGGTAAGTGTTGGAGAGTGTAGGGGTAAAAATTACTATTCCCACTCCAGTGAGTGCAACTGTAGGGAAAGTGTTGGATAGCGTAGGGGTAAAAATTACTATTTCAATTGCAGAAAGTGCTACAGTAGGAAAAATGTTGGATAGCGTAGGGGTAAAAATTACTATTACCACTCCAGAGAGTGCAACAGTAGGGAAAGTGTTGGAAAGCGAAAGGGTTAAAATTACTATTCCCACTCCAGTGAGTGCAACAGTAGGGAAACTGTTGGATAGCGTAAGGAGTAAAAATTACTATTCCCACTCCATAGAGTGCAACAGTAGGGAAAGTGTTGGCTAGCGTAGGGCTTAAAAATGTCATACGTATTAATTAAAGAATTTTTCTAATTAAATAATGAATTATTAATAAATTAACAACAATTTAGTTATATATACCAATCAATTAAAATTAATAATTACTTGAATAACATTAAATTACTTCCCACCCTATTCCCCTATAAATCCACAACTGCTCCACATACAAATTAACACAATTACTATAAATATCAATTAATCAATTAATAAAAATTAATCATCAATCATCAATAAAATAATTATCAATACCAATAAATAAAAATTAATAATTACTTAATTATAAAAAATTACTTCCCACCCTATTTCCCCATAAACACACAACTCACTCCTAAACTTAATTGACACAATATATTTCTCAACTAATCAATTAATAAAAATTAATTACCAATAATATTTAATAACCAAAATTAATTACCAATTAATAATTAATAAACAATACATTAATTATCAATGCCAATTTTTTTATGTTAATTACTTTATTACAGTTACTTTAATTCCCACCTTATTCCCCTATAAACCCATAACCCGCGCCAATTAAAAATTAACACAATTAATATAATTATCAATAAATAAATTCATAAAAATTAATTACCCATTAATAATTATTTAACAATAAATTAATTATCAATACCAATAATTAAAAGGAATATGCTACTTACCAGTATGCATCTGTTCTTGGCTTGTAGAGCTGCATATCTACACACTTGTGCATAGATCGCCATCTGGTGTTGGGCCCACATGTTTGCAGTTGTTTTTTCTCTTGGAAAGTCTTTGGAAGTCACGAGGTCGGTGACTCCTCCTTTGGATTGTATTGCGCAAGGGCTTTGGCTCCATCCTCAGATTTTTTTTCGCCAGCAGGGAAATGATGGAGCGTAGTAATAAACAGTGAAGATGCCCATGTGTGTTGTATATAAATAAGAAAAACTGGAACAGATAGAGGTAGCCGGGGAGGCAGGTGGGCGTGTGTAGATCTGCAGCTCTACATGCCAAGAACAGATGCATACTGGTAAGTAGCATATTCTGTTCGAGGCATATGAGCTGCAGATTACACACTTGTGCATAGATTATATAGCAGTACCCACCCTTAGCGGCGACCACCCGTATCTGTTGCAGTGGTTTGAAATAATGTTTTGAGTACAGCCTGGCCCACACTAGCCTGTTGCTTAGTTTGCACAATAGTTTTTAGTGAAAGTGTGCGGTGTTGACCATGTAGCTGCTTTGCAGATATCATCTAATGGGATCTTTCCTAGAAAAGCCATTGAAGCCCCTATTTTACGTGTAGAATGGGCTTTAGGGGGAACGGATAGCGTTCGTTTTGCTTTGTGGGAGCAAATCTGAATGCATTTGACAATCCACCTAGCTATCCCCGACTTGGAGATGGGGTTGCCCTTGTGTGGTGGAGAGAAAGAGACAAACAGTTGTTTGGTCTTACGGAAAGGTTGTGTTCTCTCGATGTAGTAGAGTAAGGCTCGTTTGACATCTACTGTGTGGAGAGCTCTTTCTGCAACTGTCTGTGGTTGCGAGAAGAATACTGGTAGTTCTACAGATTGGTTTAGGTGAAAGGGAGAAATGACTTTAGGAAGGAATTTTGGGTTGGTACGGAGAACAACTTTGTTATGGTGCATTTGTAGAAAAGGTTCTTGAATGGTGAGTGCTTGTATCTCACTGACCCTTCTGAGGGAAGTGATGGCTACGAGAAAAGCGGTTCTCCACGTTAAAAATTGGAGTTCACATTTGTGCAGTGGTTTGAAGGGAGGCCCCATTAGTCTGGTGAGAACGATATTTAGGTTCCACACATGTGAGGGTGGCACTCTGGGGGGAATTATTCTTTTAAGGCCTTCCATGAAGGCTCGAATGGCAGGTACTCCAAAGAGTGATAGATGTTGCCTGTTTTGTATGTAAGCTGCAATGGCTGCGAGGTGCAGGCGAATGGACGTATAAGCTAGATTACACCTTTGTAGGTGGAGTAAGTAGCCTATGATGTGTTGAATGGAGACGTCTAGGGGATTGATGGTGTTGTTGTGACAATAGACAACAAAACGTTTCCACTTGGCGGCGTAGCACGCTCTAGTGGTGGGTCGCATAGCTTCCTTGATGATGTTCATACAGTCAGGAGGAAGATTTAGATAACCGAATTCTAGGATTTCAGGAACCAGATCGCAAGGTTGAGCTGAACTGGGTCCGGGTGTCTGATCTCTCCATGGTTCTGGGTTAAGAGGTGTGGAGAGAGGCGTAATTTTTGGTGCGGTACTACAGATAATTCCAGCAGTGCGGTGCACCACGGTTGTATGGCCCAAGTTGGAGCTACTAGGATTAGTGTGAGGGAGTGTTGCTGTAGTTTGCGCACCACTAGTGGAATGAGTGGGAGAAGCTTGGGCATTTGGTGTTTTCGTGGGTGGCGAAGAGGTCTATCTGTGGATGCCCCCACATCTGAAAGTATGGGTGTAGAACTTGTGGGTGGAGTTCCCACTCGTGGATTTGTTGTGTTTGTCTGCTGAGCAGATCTGCCATAGTGTTTTGGACTCCTGGGACATGCTGAGATAGGAGAAAGATTTTCTGGGGTATGGCCCATCTCCATATGCTCTGTGCTAGCTAAGAGAGCTGTGGAGAGTGTGTGCCGCCTTGTTTTTGAATGTAGTACATGGCTGTCATGTTGTCTGTGCGGATTAGGACTGCCTTGCCTGAATTCTGTGTTTGAAAAGATTTTAGGGCTAAGAAGATCGCTAGTAACTCCAGATGGTTGATATGGAGTAACTTTTGTTGAGATGTCCATGTGCCCTGCACGGTGAGATGTAATAGATGAGCTCCCCAGCTGGAGAGCGATGCATCTGTTGTTAGTACTATCTGGGGAACCGGGTCCAGGAACGGTCGACCTTTGGAAAGGTTTGTGGTGGTCCACCACTGCAGAGAGCGATGGGTGCGACCATCTACCAACACCAGATCTGTTAATTGACCTTGGGCCTGGTTCCATTGGTGCGCTAAGCACTCTTGGAAAGGATGCATCTGGAGTCTTGTGGGAGGTACTATGAAGATGCACGAGGCCATCATCCCTATTAGTTGCATAAACACTCGAGCTGGAAGGGAGTGTTGTGCCATGAATTTTGCGCATAGAGCCTGAATGCTTGTAATCCTGGCAGGATTGGGGTAGGCTAGCACTTTTAAGGTGTCTATGGTGGCACCGAGGTATTGTTTTATGTGGGATGGTTGTAGATTGGACTTTGCGTGGTTTACTGTGAAGCCCAGTTGGTGAAGTAGCTGGATAGTGGCATGCGTGTGTTGTACACACTGGCTGTATGAACTGGCTTTCATTAGCCAGTCGTCTAGGTATGGGAAGACATGGATGTGTTGTCTCCTGAGGTGTGCTGCCACTACTGCTAGGTACTTGGTGAATACTCGTGGTGCTGTTGTGACTCCGAACTGGAGTACTTTGAATTGGTAGTGTTGGCCGTCCACTACAAATCTGAGGAACTTCCTGTGAGCGTTGTGCACTGGAATGTGGAAATAAGCGTCTGTTAGGTCTAAAGTGGTCAGGAAGTCGTTTTGGGAAAGCAGTGGAAGTACCTGCTGAAGCGTTACCATGTGAAAATGGTCTGAGTGTATGTATTTGTTTAGGGGCCTGAGGTCTAGGATGGGCCGCAGAGTCTCGTCCCTTTTTGGTATGAGAAAATATAGGGAGTAGACCCCCATATTTCGTTGGTTGTTAGGAACGTGTTCTATCGCCCTTTTCTGTAGGAGGGAGATTACCTCCTGCTTTAGTAGTGTTAGATGTTCTTGTGACATTGGGCGTTGTCTGGGTGGAATGTTTGGGGGGGTAGATATTTGTTCTAGGCAGTACCCTGACCGAATTATTTGTGTTACCCATTTGTCTGAGGTGATGGCAGCCCAGACAGGGAGAAAATTTTGGAGTCTGCCCCCGACCGGAGTGGGATGGTCTGGGGAGAGTGGAGGGAAGTCATTGGGTAGGTGCGGTGGCAGAGCGGGCGGTGTTTGTTTTGCCTCTGCCTTTGTTATTGTTGCCCCTGTAGCCGCCTCTTTGGTAGCCCCTTGTAAAGGTGGACTGGGTAGGGGCCTTATATGAAGTGGAAGCGGTGTTGGAGGAGTAACCTCTGGATGTGCTCCGAAAGGAAGATCGGTGAAAGGAGCGCCTGGGAGGGTGTGATTGTAAAGCTCCCATGGATTTTGCCGTGTCTGTGTCCTTTTTCATCTTTTCTTGGGCCTCATCCACTTTTGGGCCAAACAGATGTTCCTGGTCAAAGGGATGGTTGAGGATGGAGGCCTGTTCCTCCGGTTTAAAACCTGAGATTCTTAGCCAGCCATGGCGACGGAGGAGGACACTAGTATTGATGGCCCTGGAGGCTGTGTCTGCTGCATCTAGGGCACAACGTATGGAGGTATTAGTAATGGTTTTGCCCTCCTGAATTAGCTCGTTGGCCCTAGGTTTGTATTTATCAGGGCGATGTTGCATTATGGCTTCTGATTCGTCATAATGGGCCCTGTCATACCTACCTAGTAGCGCTTGTGTATTAGCGATATGCCATATGTTGGCAGCTTGGGATGCAGTACGCTTGCCTGATGCGTCCAAGAGTTTAGACTCTTTGTCAGGTGGTGGTGCTTCGCCTGACGCTTGGGAGTTGGCCCTTTTACGTGCTGTGGACACTACCAGAGAATCTAGTGGTGCTGGCCCTCTGATGTAGGAGAGATCTGTAGGGGTGGATTTATATTTCTTTTCAATGCGCGGGTTAATGACCCTGGCTCTGACTGGGTCTTTAAAGACCTCTAGCGCATGTTTTATAACTCCCTTGAGCATCGGCAATATGGAGGTAGTCCTATGTGTGGTGTCAAACGTATTGAGGAGGAAATCCTCCTCCACGGGGTCGGTATGGAGATCTACCCCGTGATAGTGTGCTGCCCTTTGTAATAGATGGTTGAACCCCAGTGAGTCTTCTGGTGGGGAGGGTCTGGAAGGGTAGAGATCATCCTGTGGGACGTTAGGGATGTCAGGGATATTATAATCGTCCCATGGGTCTGGGGAGCCTGTGGGAGTAGAGTCCCCTGTAGGTAAATCTTGGGCACGTCTCCTATGTCATCATATGGATCCCCCTGATTATCATCATCCGGAGAGGGTGTTGGGGAATGATGAGCCGGGGGCGGAGACGGTGGAGAAGGGGAAGGTGGAGGGGGCGGTGGAGGTGGGGAAGGTATTCTGAAAGGAGAGGTAGCAGAGTCCTTCCTCTGTGGAAGTGGAGGCGGGGCAGGTTTTAACAGCTGTCTCTTTTTGATGGAGAGCATCAAATGTCCGGTTTTAGGATCCTTGGTTAGTGTTTTTTGTAATGGATCCGGTGTAAAGAGTTCTGGTGATGTTGGTTGGTCCGTCGGCGCCGAAGGCGTCGGGCCGTTGGTTTTTTGGCTTTATCCGCGCTGGTTCGTTGTTTGGAACTATGCTTGGAAAAGTCTGATTGTTTGGTCGGCGCCAAGATGGATTTCGGCTTGGAAGTGTCGGTGCCGGTGGCCTTGTGTGCTTTTATCGGTGCCGAAGATGATGTCGGCACCGAGGAGCTGGAGCTGGTTCTCGACACCGAGTGTTTCGGTGCGGGGCTCGGTGTCGAAGCGGAGGCCATTTTCTTTTTCGGTGTCGAAGAGTGTTTATCGGCACCGACGGTGGGCTGGCTCGAGTCCGAGCCGCCGGATGGCTTAATCGGCTTCTTTACCGGGCCCGAAGGTGCAGTGTGGGAAGCAGTGTCTTTGGTCTTGCTTAGGCCCGGAGGCGAAGGCGTGACCGAAGCCTTTTTCGGTAATGGTGAGGGTGTTGGGGGGGGTAGATTAGTACTCACGACCCTCAGTGCCGGAGTGATGTCCTCCACATCTGAATCGTCGGCTTCGAAGGTGCTGACGAGTCCCTCGTGTTCTTCTGGAGCGTCGACACCTTCCCCGAACATGTCGTCCGGAATCGCCGTCGACGAGTGTGCCATGGTTCTTCTGGCCCTTCGGTCTCGAATGGTTTTCTTGGACCGTAAGGACTTACACGCCGGACAATCTCGAGCCTCGTGTTCAGGGGAGAGGCAGAGATTGCATACTTCGTGGAGATCGGTGTGGGGGATCTTGGACCCACATCGAGGGCACTTTTTGAAGGAAGTCCTTTCCATTAGCCAGGACCGGAGCTTGGGTAGGCCCGAAGGCCGTCGTCGACAACCGGAATCGAAGGTTTTTGCCGATGAGAGGCGCGTCGAGTGGAGAGATCGCGATTGAAAACAATACCGCGAGTTGGGGTGAGGATTGCGCGTCGATCGTCGAACTGGAAGCTGTTCGGAAACGGAGCGCGAAGATCACATCCGAGCCCGATGGCGGAAAAAAACAATCTGAGGATGGAGCCGAAGCCCATGCGCAATACGATCCAAAGGAGGAGTCACCGACCTCGTGACTTCCAAAGACTTTCCAAGAGGAAAAACAACTGCAAACATCCGGGCCCAACACCAGATGGCAATCTACGCACAAGTGTGTAATCTGCAGCTCATATGCCTCGAACATTAGTAATTACCTAATTACAGTTAAATTACTTCCCACCCTATTCCCCTATAAACCCACAACCCGCTACGGAACTAAAATGCTAAATTTACTTTAAAAAAAAATAGTAACTTCTAAAGCTTTAATACATATATTTAAAAAAATATACAAAAAGTAACAAAAAATTTGGAAAACATACATATAAAATACATACTAAAATACATAACACTAACATAAACATCGATATTATTAACAACAATATTTGTGCTAACGATATTACGAACTTCGATAGTAACAAAAACTATGGGGCATATTTACAAGGGCTTTATTTCCGCTTTCTTGGCTTAAAAAGCCAAAAAAGCGGAGATAAAACTAACGCCCTAATTACAAGAGGGTGCAAACATGCATAATCGCATGTTAGCACACTTTTTCCCAACGCCTCACTTTGCATCTCTAATGAGATGCAAAGTGGGCATCACTGGGCGTACCCCGGATGGACTACCTTGCAAATATCGCTGATGTTCACATCGCGATATTTACAAGGCAGCCCATGGGATTTTAGCAGACGTCCGATTTTTTGCCAAAATCTAACGTCTGCTAAAATCCTGACACCGATGTTTGACATAGGGGGTGGATGATGCTGATATGACCACAGGGTCGTATCAGCAAGGTTATCGCCGTTTTGCACGGAACATCGCTGGAAAACCAGCGATGTTCCCTGAAAAACGGCGATAACCTCACTATCTCTGGAATTTTTATCGCCCTGGAGAAGCGCGTTGTTAATAACGCGCTACTATGGGGATAAATTCCAGAGATAGCCTACAATAAGAAATTTATCGCTAAGCACGGCCAGCGATAATTATCTCTGGCCGTTGATAATATGCCCCTCTATTTCTTACCTTATGGTCGATATTCTGGTCACCGATATTCTTGATGTCGATATTCTGTCCCTACGATATTTAAAACTCAATATTTCTGTAGGTCGAAAAAAACCTCGATATTATGTCTGTGCACCAGAAGCAAGGAAAGCAGCTGTAAATAGGGCTTGGTTTACCCATATTTAAGCAGATAAACCGTTCATTGCCAGACAGCGAGGGCTTTGAGAGAAAGAGAAGCACAGGTCTGGTAGAAAATACGAGATGGGCCTGCAGGAAGTGAGGTTCCGTGTGAGACGGGACGGCACTTTTTGAGTAGTGACGAATATGGATGAGTTTGGTATCTACGAACCGCAAATGACGAGTATAGTGGGTGTACGAAGTTTCGCTATGCAGCCACGTATGGTTCGTCTCATTTTTGGGTTTGTTCATCCGAACCCTCGGGTTCCATTTTAGATACAGCATCCATTTTGTTTCTTGCCCTCAGGTAGTCAGCGAACGGGCTTTGTCCGCTTCGTGACCCTGGAACTCTCAAGCTTGTACGAGGGACACGTGTTCCTTTGAGGTGACTTTTATGATGAGGGAAATGACACGACTAAGGCAGATGGCCCCGCTCGAGGCTCATCTTGCCGCTCCGGTCTATTGTTTCAGCCACGCATACATTAGACACGAGGTCTTTGACCCTTCTATCAAGTTTCCTTATTGCCCCTAACACTCTTTTCTAACCTATTGTCCATCCTTGTCCTTTCCTTGCATCTGTTTTTCGTCCTTCCTCTTAATGTGTTTACGGTTGGGATGGAATGTGTTTATTGCGGAGGGAATATGTTTTTACAGTTGGGAACCGGCAAGACTGGTGTAATTATGTTCCGGCTCCCTGAAACATGAATGCGACCCTTTGAAGTTTATTGTGGGAACTGAGTTGTAACCTTTGTTCGCCATACTGTGCTATGGCAAAAACTTGTATAAAAGGAGCGATCCACTTCTACGAATTTGAAGCAGTCTCCGAGAACCTACACGTTGTGTACTTCTTGTGACCTCTGTATCCCTGCAGTAAATAAACGCTGATCTCTGACGTCGCTGGAAGTGTCCCGTGTCTCTGTGTTTGGTACGCCAGAACAGGTAACCCACGAAGGTTTCAGGTGTTGTTCCCTGGCACCGCTGGGTCTTAAAAATAACCCAGTCCTTCAGTTGGCGCCCAACGTGGGGCGACATCAACGGTACCGGTCCAAAGCCCGACGATCGTGAGGAACTTCGTGTGAAATCTCCGAGGGAAGGTGCACCCCGCTTCATCGATCCAGTTGTCGAAATAAGTGGCCCGACGTCTTTTCCCGCGAAGATCCCCGCCTCCTGACGGCTGCGACGGACCGATGCCCTGACTGTCGACCTGTTTTGGCGCCTGGCGTAGTCCTTTGTACGGCGAGACGATCGACGGGCCTTCCTGGTGACGCCAGTGTTCTCTCAGTTAAGTATTTGTGGGTCGCTCCCAGTATTGCTTTGTTGTTTGCATGGTTCCATAGCATTCGTGGTTCTTAGTTGTTGGGTTTTATTTGACGATTGCAATTGCCAAAAACCGAGGGTCTTGCATTTTTGTGAGGACATCGTACTTCGATAGCCCTTGAAGTTTGTATACTTGGCTAGTGTGCACGATGCCTGGCCGTAGTACTTTGTTTGGGTTTCTCAAATGTTGTACCATGGATTCCCGGCTGGAGGATTCGTGTCCGATACCTCCGGTTGGAACTCCGATTTATGAGCTCTATAGTCGTCATGGCGTGGGTCCTATCATATATAATGAATATTGGGTCCGTTACACTAAAAACGATGGCGTCCTTAGTTGGCCATCTCATGGTAGTTTCGAGGCTGCCGTTCTGGATAATTTGGAAGCTAAATTGTTTAAAAAGAAAGCTAGGCCGGCCATGTTTGATTCCTTCCGGTTATGGCGGAAAGAGGCCAAGCAGAAAGAAATCAAACAGAATAAGAAAAATAAAAGAGAAGGTGTTATTACGGTGATGCGAAATGCAGAACAGTATCAGTTAGACAAAGACGAGAAAGAGCAGGAAGTTAGTGCTCGGCTTCACCATATGGCAGTGGATAAGTGTTATCCGGTGCTACCTTCTAATATCGACAGAGCAGGAGAAGATGCGGTGGAAGACTCGCTCTTGTCTTATCTGTTGAAATCGCCACCTCCCTATGCTCCTGATGTTATGGGTCCTGTACATCCACCCCTTCCCCAACCTGCTGTTGTGGCGGCTGCCGGTCAGCCCGCCGTTCCTCCCGCTCTCCCAAATCCCCTTGTGCCACAGATCGTGCATCCTCTCGTTCCGCCTTCTCTCCCTACTGCGCCTTTCCAAGTGCCTGTTGTTCCCGTTACTCCTGCTGCCGCGTCGACTTCTACTGTTTCCACCCCTATTGTTGCTGCGTCTGCATCCTCTTCCTCTTCTCCTTCTGTTCGTAGTCGTCTCCTGACCGTTGTTGCCTCTCTTTATTCCCCGTTTTTTGGGCCGATACTTGGCTCGACTCTCTCAGATGTCGCTCAAAGACGTAGTCAGCTTCCTGACGGTAGGGAACGTGAATCATTGGTGAAAACGGCACGTAGATGGATTCGTAACCCTGTTAAATACACCCCACGTGTAGTGTTTGAAACGTTTTCTCAGTTTAATGTGCCCACGCAACGATTTGTGTTCGAAGAATTGTGTAAGTCATTGAAAGAGGAGTGGGACGATGATATGGCTGATGATATACCACCTGAGGTTTCCGAGCTACAGCTTCGGTTCGCCACGGGTGTAATCGTAGGTGATAAGGTTCGAGAGGCTCTAGAACGCTTGTTATCCTTTCGATGTACAGTGCAACCTCGTGCGTTGTTTAAGGATGCGACCGCAGAATGGATGGCACACCCTGGCCAATATCCTATGCGAGAAGTTCCCCCAGTGTGGATGCCAGGTGATCCTACTGCTGTCCCTGTTGTCCCAGGCCGTTTCCAGCGAGTGTGGATACACCTCCCTTGGAAACGATCGGAAGTTTTGCAAGTGAAGCAATCTTTGCCTGATCCCCGTAAGAATCCCGCAGGTTATTATAAGGAGTTGTCCCAATTGGTGGATGCTACTGTGATGAACTTGGCTGATATCGACATGTTGTTTGGCAATGTGGTGCCTCAGCCGATTTGGGCGAAAATTCGTCACGAGAATCATGTAGCCGAGTTAGGCGGTGACTGGGCTGCCCTTACGGCGGCGGACGCCCTGCAAGTCGGTGGGGCTAAGCCTGAACAGCTTATTGCGGATTTGCCTCAGAGGATAATTACCCTCATGAAAACGCTTATGCCAGCAATGCGCGTCAATTGGGACAAGTTATCAGCCTGCAGGCAAAAGAGGGATGAAAGTGTTTCTGATTTCTTTACGAGATTCAAGGAAGCGTTTGTTGATCATAGTGGTCAGGATATGGGTTCCGAGGGTGGTCAGCGGTTGTTCGTCGATAAGTTTGTATCGAACTTGTTGCCCGAGCTTAGCAACAAATTGAAGAATTCTGAGAGTTCGTGGGCTGTTTCTACCACCGCTCAAATATTGGCTACGGCCCAATATTACGAAAATAGGGAAAAGGAGGAAAGTGAGCGTGCAGATAAGAAAACGAAGGATCTTAAAACAAAGGTCCTATTGCAGCAAGCCTATCCCCCGCGTTCGAATTTCAGTGATACCCAGCAGCCAAATCGATCCCAATCACAGTTCTCTAGATCACAGCCGCGAAATGCCTCTCCCGCACCTCGCTTTGTGTTGGGATATAATCAATGTGCATATTGTCGTGGGGAGGGCCATTTGAAGTTTGACTGTCCGGTTCTCCGTGATAGGAACAATGGTGTGTCGGCTCGAGGAGGTCGTAGTGGCCCTCAACAGGCTTCCCGTGGTAGAGGTCGTGGAGTTACTCAGAATCAGGCTGAACGTTTTTCAACGTCTGTGGACTCGCAAAATTGCTTCGATCGGCGTGACCCGCCGTCCGGTCGATCTGCACAGTATCATGTTGATGACTGCTATGTTGGGTGTGATGTTGATACGGATGATATCTACTAGGACAGCCATAGACAAAGGAAGGGAGAAGTATCAGTTCCGGTTGATCAGAGAGGGCCTTATGTTGCAGTAGCCACTTTGGGCGTCGTTGAGCCTTTTCTGTTGGACACTGGTGCAGCAAAAAGTTCCATCATGCATTCGAAACTCCCTGGCGCGCCTTTGTCTGGCTTAACGAATGTTTCCGTTGGATTTTCTGGCGCCCCCGTTAGCAATCCAGTTTCAAGCCCTTTGCCCCTTACGATTGGGTCTCATGAGCTACAGGCTCCTTTGATTTTGACTACTGGTTGTGGTGAGAATCTTTTGGGCCTAGATCTGTTGAAAAGGTTGCATGCGACTTTGTACTGTTCTCCTACAGGTGTGGAGCTTACGTTGGGTAAGAGCGTGATTTCCCCTATGTATTTATCGGTCGATAAGCTCCCAACGGAATTGAGATCTCTTCCGGACTCCTTGTGGGCGACAGGTCCCAACGACGTGGGCCTGCTGGATATCCCACCTTATGTTGTTCAATTGAAAGTTGGTGCGCGCTTGCCGCGCATACCCCAGTATCGTATTTCCCTTGATGGTGAACGGGCACTATTAGCGATCATTTACGATTTGATCGGTAAAGATGTTATTGAGGAGACACGGGGTAATGTGTGCAATAGTCCCGTGTTGCCTATTCTGAAACGAACGGATCCCTCCAAGCCTCCCGTGTATCGTCTAGTTATCGACCTGCGAGAGGTGAATAAAATTGTTGTCCCACAGTTTCCTGTGGTACCAGACATTACTGCTTTACTGACTTTGATTCCAGCCACTGCATCATGGTTCTCGGTAATTGATTTGAAGAATGCGTTCTTTAGCATTCCGATCGCTGAGGAAAGTAGGGACTTGTTCGGTTTCTCATTAGGTGGTCGCAGCTTCAGGTTCAAACGCGCACCTCAGGGCTACTGTGAGAGTCCATCGATCTACAGTCAAGCTCTTAAAGGTCAGCTTGATGCGTTTGTATTACCGGCTGGTGCGGCTTTGATTCAGTACGTTGATGATCTGTTGGTAGCTGCTGACACTGAACAGCTTTGTCGAACAGCTACAGTGTCACTGTTGCAGCATCTTTGTGACTCACATCATAAGGTATCACCTTCCAAACTACAATATTGTTGTCAAGAAGTAACCTATCTAGGTCACTTATTGTCAAAGGCGGGAAGAAGGTTGACCCCTGAAAGAATTGCAGCAATTGTTCGAATGTCTGTGCCAGCAACTCAGAGAGATGTGCGTGCCTTTCTAGGTATCACGTCATACTGCAGACAGTGGATCCCGAACTTTTCACTGTTAGCGAAGCCATTGGTAGCTCTCACGTGCAAGGACGTTTCAACTCCTTTGCCTTGGACGGAGGAATGTCAGAAAAGTTTTTCTGAACTATGTGATGCACTGTGTTCGGCCCCTGTGTTAGGTACTCCTGATTACAGTAAGCCTTTCACATTATACGTCCATGAGAGGGACGGTTGTGCGTTGAGCGTTTTAACGCAACAATTTGGTGATAAGCAGCGTCCGTGTGCATATTTTTCCTCCACCTTAGACCCGGTAGCTAGAGCGTTGCCGAGTTGCTTAAGGGCGACAGCGGCAGCGGCGGCGTCTATTCGACAATCCGCAGGTCTGGTCATGGATAATATGCTCATAGTGATGGTTCCGCATGCAGTTGATACGCTCTTGAATCGGACAAAGACTCAACATCTGACGAGTGCAAGATTGTCTGGGTACGAGCTGACCCTTTTGGCAAGTCACATACAGATCAAACGTTGTAATGTACTGAATCCGGCGACATTGTTGCCGATTAATATGGAATCAGATGATGTGCTGTCACATGATTGTTATTTACGGACTGAGGAAGAAACAAAAGGTCGTGTGGACCTGAAAAACACTCCTTTGATGAATCCCGATGGTACTTTGTATGTGGATGGTTCTTGCTTCAAGTTGTCGAATGGTGATGTGACGACTGCGTATGCTGTAGTGACGTTGAGCACGGTTGTGGAAACTGCGAGATTGAATCAGAATTCAGCACAAGCGGCAGAATTAATTGCATTAACGAGAGCGTGTGTTTTGTCTAAGGGAAAGCGAGTGAATGTGTTTACCGACAGTCAGTACGCATTTGGTGTTGCGCACAACTTTGGAAGACTGTGGAAAGAAAGAGGATTCATGACATCGCATGGTACAAAGATCCAACATGGGCAGCTTGTGAATGACCTTTTGGATGCACTTACATTGCCTAAACAAGTGGCGATCGTGAAATGTAGTGCACATCGGAAAGTGACGGATGATGTTGGCCGTGGTAATGCGTTCGCGGATGAGATTGCTAAGGAAACGGCTAAGAATCTTGCGACTCGAATGTATGTCACGAGTTCAGCAAGGTGGTCGATGGAGACTGGTATGTGTGAGAATACTGTTGAGAGTGTGAAAGCAATTCAGAACGAGGCCACTGAAGCTGAAAAGACCAAGTGGAAAGAAAGTACGGGAAAGTTGGATACGCATGGATGTTGGGTTGACCTGACGGAATGTCAGAGGTGGATGTTACCAGATGCGTATGTATTAGCTGTTGTGACGATGGCTCATGGGTTGTCACATATTAGTGCGAAAGGAATATGCAAGTTCTTGTCTCCTGTATGGAGGAATGATGGTATTGCTAAGTGCGCTGAGAGAGTGGTTAAGAATTGTATGGTGTGTTTGATGCACAATCCCGGAAGGGGCATCCCCACTCCACCTGGTCATTTCGCTCCCCCTGCTTGTCCCTTTGAGGTTATCCAGTTGGACTTTATCCATATGGAGAGATGCAATAACCTGAAGTATGTTTTGGTTGTGGTTTGCGCGTTCTCCAGATGGATCGAGGCCTATCCTCTTAAAGATAATACTGCCCTGTCCACAGCAAAAATCCTGCTGAAGGAGTACTTCCCTAGGTACGGAATGCCACGGATTGTGTGGTCGGATAATGGAAGCGAGTTTGTGGGAAGTGTAATGCAGAGTGTGTGTAAGGGCCTTGGAATACGACAGAAATTCCACAGTGCCAACCATCCTCAGGCAGCGGGTTTGGTTGAAGGGTACAATGGTACCCTGAAGCTGAAACTCGCTAAGATCCAAGCTACGACTGGTCTGTCATGGCCTGATGCCTTGCCTCTGGCTCTCCTATCGACCAGAGCGACTGTACACTCTCGAGTAGGGCTTAGCCCATATGAGATTGTGTTCGGCCGCCCTGCAAATATTTGGGGTGTCCCGAGGCCGAGGGCTTTTGATAGTCTTGAGTATCCAATGTTGATTGACTATCTGCATGATTTGACCACTAAACTACGGTTAATCCATCAACAGGTCCTTGAAGCTCTACCGGCGCAGACAGAGGGTCCTGGACACCAGCTCCGGCCAGGGGACTGGGTGGTTACCCGGAACTTCGGTCGGAAGCGTAACTTGGAGCCAAGATTCGTCGGACCCTATCAAGTTTTGTTGACGACGAGGACAGCGGTTCGACTGGAGGGCCGGAAACATTGGGTCCATGCCAGTCACACAAAGAAGGTACCGATCCCCTTACCAACTGACGGTTGGGTGAGGACTGGGATTTTGGCTACAGAAACTGAGACTCCTTTGCACTTTGTGCCGTTTAGCGACGCTCAACTCGTGGAGAAGGATTCGTCACTGCCAAACTCACATGTGGAGTCATCAGTAACAGAGAACCCAAGGTCTGACTCGTTGTCCACTTCATCGAACACTGTTGCGCCAGCTGAACAATTGTTTGTAGAGCAAACTCGACCTGGAAGAAGTCGATACTTTCTTCGTTCAAGGACTAATAAAAATTAGTAGTATAATTGTTTTTTTGACGTTACGAATACTGTGAACAATTACATCCTTTCTTTTTGAAGTTTTTATGTGTTTTTCCACTGCTAAGAGATTCGTAATAGGGAAACCTCTCCATCCGGGTTACCGTAGGGCCGTGCGGGTACTTCTTTCTGCTTAGCAGGTTTCTGACGTTAGGTTGGTTACTTTTGTCGATTCCTGGGAACTCCTGGGGATTGATAATCGCTACTCAGAACGAAGTGCGTCAAGTACGTCACGGACGGTTTGTAGAGGATGGCATTCTCTAAGCTGGTGGAAGAAGAAAGGGTGTCAGCACAGAGATCAGAGCTATGGAGGATTGTACGAACGAAATGTTTTTTGTTGCAGGTATTTCTACTGTTCCTAACTGTATCTATGCTATTGGTGGGTGGAGTGTATTTTGGAGTACAGTTGTTTTTACCTTCTGTTTCACCTACTTCTTCTCCTGACTCAAGTTCCCTCACCACTGTCTCCCCACATTCCTTTCATCCTTTGCCTCAACATGAGCAGGTTAGATGTGCGGAATTCATGAATAATTCCTTTGTTCAACTCCTACATCAGCATCAGTTGGTGGTGAATACTACCAATTGCTGGGTATGTGGGTTAATGCCACACACCATGGATAGGGGTATTCCGTACTTGGTTCTTCCTTTCAGCTCCCAGGGTTCAGCTCGAGCATTTCAAACTATGTTCCGTAGTGCACTAGATTCCTACCCCAGTCGAGAGCCACGATCTGTCAATTCCGGTCCTGGGCCGTACCACAAGCCTTTGGCTATAGCAATAGTGGATCTGGATAGAGATGTTTTTGATGCATCACTCATTCCGGATGAAGAAGTGCAGGCCTATAAGGATCTGAGCGAGGCTGAGTATAGTACATCAGTGGGTAATAGACAGCTTAAGAGCTCGTCCCCGATATGGATTGTACCGCACCTTGGTAATTTCTGCTTGCAAGGCTTGGGTCGAAATCCGAGAGCACAACTTGGGAACAGTGCGTGCACTGAAACGTATGTTCTACCGATGCTCTCCTCCCCTGTTTTTCTGACTGCCAAGGGCACCTATTTTGTATGTTATGAACGCGCATATACATGGTTACCCCGCGACTTTTCGGGTACCTGCTATATTGCGAATCTTTTACCTCCAACTTTCACAGTTGCTTCAGACTACCACAAAACCAGAGTTGTGAGAGGCGTTATTAGCAAAGAGGATACTGCTGGTCAGGAAGCAGGAGACTTCTTTAAGGGTTTCTTGCCGTTTTGGGGACCTATGGTTAATAGTAGGAACCTAAGACAGTTGACCCGTGTGGTTGAGTCGACTGCTAATATTACTGCAAATGCCCTTGGTAATCTAACAGCTGAACTACAGGCGGATAGACTCATGACGTTGCAGAACCGTATGGTTCTAGACGTTGTTCTTGCAGATAGAGGGGGTGTGTGTAAAATTATCCATTCGAGTTGTTGCATTTTTATTCCTGACAATGCTCCAACTGTATACCAAGCCATCTCGAAGTTGCACAAGATTTCCGAGTCCATACACGTGGACGAAGGTAATTGGACGCTACTAGGATGGTTTTGGGGCCTGATGTCAACCTGGGGTTGGGAGATTCTAATGATCGTAGGGGCTGTTGTAGCGTTTCTGTTCACGTGTTGTCTTTGTGTACAGTGTGGTCCTGCCCTATGTGGCCTGTGTGCTACGACGTGTATAAGGCGGCCATCTGTTACCAAGGAGACATTGATGAATAGAATGATGTTCCAGCAGCAGCTGAACGATCTGATGAATATCGACATAGACTCCGATCGTGACTAGTGCTTGCCTACATGAGGGCAAAAGGAGCGTCTGAGGTTCCGTGTGAGACGGGACGGCACTTTTTGAGTAGTGACGAATATGGATGAGTTTGGTATCTACGAACCGCAAATGACGAGTATAGTGGGTGTACGAAGTTTCGCTATGCAGCCACGTATGGTTCGTCTCATTTTTGGGTTTGTTCATCCGAACCCTCGGGTTCCATTTTAGATACAGCATCCATTTTGTTTCTTGCCCTCAGGTAGTCAGCGAACGGGCTTTGTCCGCTTCGTGACCCTGGAACTCTCAAGCTTGTACGAGGGACACGTGTTCCTTTGAGGTGACTTTTATGATGAGGGAAATGACACGACTAAGGCAGATGGCCCCGCTCGAGGCTCATCTTGCCGCTCCGGTCTATTGTTTCAGCCACGCATACATTAGACACGAGGTCTTTGACCCTTCTATCAAGTTTCCTTATTGCCCCTAACACTCTTTTCTAACCTATTGTCCATCCTTGTCCTTTCCTTGCATCTGTTTTTCGTCCTTCCTCTTAATGTGTTTACGGTTGGGATGGAATGTGTTTATTGCGGAGGGAATATGTTTTTACAGTTGGGAACCGGCAAGACTGGTGTAATTATGTTCCGGCTCCCTGAAACATGAATGCGACCCTTTGAAGTTTATTGTGGGAACTGAGTTGTAACCTTTGTTCGCCATACTGTGCTATGGCAAAAACTTGTATAAAAGGAGCGATCCACTTCTACGAATTTGAAGCAGTCTCCGAGAACCTACACGTTGTGTACTTCTTGTGACCTCTGTATCCCTGCAGTAAATAAACGCTGATCACTGACGTCGCTGGAAGTGTCCCGTGTCTCTGTGTTTGGTACGCCAGAACAGGTAACCCACGAAGGTTTCAGGTGTTGTTCCCTGGCACCGCTGGGTCTTAAAAATAACCCAGTCCTTCAGAAGGGCACCGGGGAAAGTACAATTCAAGGCCCTGGCTGCGTCTACGGCTGATGGCAGCTGGTACCACATTACTCACAGCAGTGTCAGGGATTTGAGGGGTGGGGGAGGGATAGAGCAGCTTTTAGATGGGTGGGTAAAAGAAGTCTCCATGCAGAACAGTAGCCTTGGGGCCGCCCGGGCTTCGATATCAACTTGGTGTGTGTGTGCAGTATGTACCTGCCTGCCTTCCTTCGTTCTCAGGGGCAGATTTACTAGAAAGTGATGCATCTGTAGAGATGTGTCACTTTCCCTGCGCCACCCTGAGAAACCCTTGCGCCACCATGGATGTGCCGTATTAACAATACGATGCACCGTGGCGCAAGGATTGACAGATGTGTCAGAAATTCTGGCGCATCGGTTGGGGCAAAAGTCACGCATTGCTGGAGTCATGTCGCAAGCACGACGCAAATGCATTTTGAGGCCTAATCCCACTACACTGCGTCACTCCTTACACCTGCTTAAAGCAGGCATAAGGTCCTGATGCAGTGGCGTCCTAGAAGTGAAGCAGTGAAATCTTGTAGATTTCACTGCGTCACTTTTACAAAGTTTTCTTGTTTGGGAACGCCCGCCCTGCATACATTATACCTGACTCAGGTAAAATGTGACGCAGGGCTTTACAACGTGACGCATCTCCCAAGATGTGTCCCGTTGTAAATTGCCTGAATTTTTACACTGTTGCTGCATCACAAAAGTGACGCATCGGCAGCGCAAAAGTGTTGCCAGGGGCTTGTAAATCTGCCTCTTAACATTTACAGTTACATCATACCATTTAACTGAGAAGCAACTATAAAATTGAAAAAAACCCACTTCTATTGGGATTAACGTCACATGTCTGCCAGGCAATGGTCTCAGGGCCGCCTGGGCTTCACCGTCAACATGGAGCGTTCCTAGCTGGTTTCATATATCGGGAGAGGATGTGGTCTGACAGCTAGATTGCCGACTTTGGTGCTGGAAACCAAGGTTCGAGCCCCGCGTCCACATCATGTGATTCTGGACAAATCACTTAATTTCCCTGTGCCTGAATGTATTCCTGTGTAACGTAACCGGTGCTTCAATACCTTCGGGTTGAGTTTGCGCTAAATAAATCTGCATTAAAATATTAATAATGCATGAAACAGGGCTAGTCGCCAAAGTGTCGCTAAACTAGCAGAAAGTGGGACAGCTGTAAGCAAATGGAAATAAAGGAGTTTTGAAAAACACAGGAAGAAGCCAATCAAAAACGATGGGCGTGCTGAATATCCATACCCTGGGTACAAGATGCCTCCACGCGCTGCTCTAGGCTCGACCAAAACAGCTTATTATCCATCCGTAGGGGAAACCGATGCATTACCTCTGCTTGTTATTAGAGGGCACTGGCAGGCTGTCTGGCTACAAACAGTTTGCATCTGGCAATTTGAAGACCCAGAAGCCACTGCATTTCAATAAAAAAAATTGTCAACGATACGGGGTAATTACAATCATTCACAGGGCACTAGAAGGAGTAACTAAGGTTGTGAGTACACTATCTTGATAAAACGGAGGCAACGGATTATAATTTAAAGTTGCCCTATTATATGTGTGTACTTTTTTATAAGACCTCAATGACAGTAAACATTTTAGGGAATGCTTTGCTAGGTCATGCAAAGCTCCTAACAAATTATGAAAGATCTTGCTAAAGCCAAATTCTTATCTGTCTTACCATCATCAAGAATCCTCTCAGGTTGAAACTATCTTTTTATCTGCTAAATAGTGTAGAGGGGAGGAAATCCAATATTTAACACATAATCAAAGGAAATAGAATTTGGACTCTAAAGGGACACTGACTCCGAATCTCAAATTTTAGGGATTTATTACAAAGCTAAAAATAATTGCACATACAAGCACCTCAGCACGAGGTTATGAAAATAAATGGGCGCTAATACAAAAAAGAGTCTACGTAGGAGTCTCATCTGATTCAGAATAAGGAGGATAGTCAGTTCTAGAATCATTAGACAAGCAATAACGGCTCCAATCTCTATGTTAGAAGTCATTAACCTAAAAAGAAATCAATTAGTCTATCCCTACTCTATTTCTAAGCTGACATTCCTACTTAGCATTTTTCCCAGGCAAGAGGATAAAAGGTGTCAGAAGTGAAGACTCCCTTAGAAGTGCACTCACTTTGTCAGAGCTCGTTCTAAGATGCTCCTTGCTTCCCATCTAATCCTCAACTGCTCAACCCACGGGGCACTGTCCCTAATTCAAAATCCCAAAAACGTAGAACACGCCCTCCGGCACACATCTCCAGCCAGGTCTTCTCCCAGTAGTTTTCCACTGAAACTTGCCTCCCTTCCAATGACGGTTTACTCGTCCTTGGGTCCCAGGCACTTTCCCCGCCGAAAGTATCATCCCTGCATTCCGGTATACTCCCATGTTGGCTTCTCATGCCATCCTAACTCCTGAAACAAAGAGTTAGTTCACTAACAAGCTAGGGGGCATATTATCAAGACAGGCAATACAATTATCGCCACTTTAGCGGCAGAAAACTGCCGCTAAAACGGCGATAATGGGCTTGATAATATGCTCTATGGAATTCCAATTGAAGCCCATGTTAGATGTCCCTCACATCTAACATGGGCTTCAATTGGAATTCCATAGAGCATATTATCAAGCCCATTATCGCCGTTTTAGCAGCAGTTTTCTGCCGCTAATGCGGCGATAATTTTATCGCCTGCCTTGATAATATGCCCCTTAGTGTCCTTGCACCTGCAACAGAAACATGGGAACGAGAAACTTTCCACTTCTCTGAGACTCTCTACATCTCTGAAATCCAAAGCCTTATCAAGGGAAACATTTCGGCCTACAATATTTACCTAACATAAGAAACAAACAGGCCTTTCTCTTAAACGTGTATGCGATCAGGCCTTTACACAATTTAAACACTCTTCTAATTCCAATTTAATATGGTGCACGTTTAAACCTAATACATCACATTATAAAAAAAACAATCATTATGCGTTATCTAAAATACATTTTCATTTAAACACTACATTGAACTTCATAAATGGCATGATTACATTCCTATTTGTACTATTATAAGCAGATTTTAGTAATATATTTCTAAGTCACACGTTAATAAAATTCCATTAAATATATGGGTGCGGACTAACGGTGATTATGGTGCACCCCTACAAATTTCAGAATAACATGGCGCTCTATAAGTTCCCCCCTTTGATGACTATTGTCATCACACCATTTCACAATTCCCTTGGAGAAAGAACCGACCTAAACAGTACTTGTTGCTATCCTCCCCCGTTGGAGTCTCTCCATATTCTTAAGATTCTGATAGTGACTGTCCTGCAGTCTGGCCATTCGCACTTCACTCGCTCTAGGAGCTCTCTCAACTCTGTTTCCTTTATACCACTTATAGGCTCTGATGAATCCCCACAAGCAAACCACACAAACCACAACAATAATGAGTGGTCTTAACATAAAGCCAAGGAACCCTTTCCCCAGATTGGCAAACCAACTTCCCACTCGACTAAGGGGCATATTATCAAGACACGGCGTTAAAATTATCGCCGTTTTAGCGGCAGAAAACTGCCACTAAAGCGGCGATAATGGGCTTGATAATATGCCCTTGAGAATTACCATAGAAGCCCATGTTCTGGTGTCAACATGGGCTTCTATTGGAATTCTCTGCGTCATATTATCAAGCCCTTTATTGCCACTTTAGTTGCAGTTTTCTGCCGCTAAAGCAGTGATAATTTTAACGCCGTGCTTGATAATATGCCCCTAAATCCTTTACCAACTTTTTCCCACACAACCTCTTCAGTCAAGTCCTCTATCTCATGATGGATCGTAGTAATGTTGCTTATATATTTCTCCAGATCCTTGCTGCTGTCTGGAATATACGTGCAACATTCCTGGACCTTCAGTAATTTACAGACCCCGCCCTCTTTTGCTAATAATACATCTAAAGCAAGGCGGTTCTGCAAAACCATTGTCCTTATTGATAACATCTCTCCATCCACAAGTAACAGGGACTTTGCTGTATTCATCGACAACTCATCAACTACAGTCGCCAATCGTCCGATCTTCACATCATTCAAAACCACACCCAAACTCGGTATCATTGCTCCAAAGACATCTCCAATCACTACTCTCAGCTCTTTTCACTCTTGAGTGCTGTCCTTCCTCCAAAAGCTCCAAATCCTCTGCATGATGAATCTTTGGGAAAATAATTCCCAAGTAACACGTACCATACCAATTCGCAAGCAACCTTCAAGAAGCGCTAACAACTTCCTCCTGAAAACACGTATCATGAATAAAAAGAGTACCTGTCGTCGAGCTTTTTCAGGTGCTGCACCAAAGATCTGGAGCTCTCTTCCACCGGATTTGCACAGAATATCATCAATAACCGCTTTCAAACTTGAAGCCAAAAGATTCCTAATGAACAAATTCTTACCTTAATTTGGGCGATGTGCATTCGCGCGCAACCACTGATCCTACAACAGATGTTGATTGACTCTACATCCTTTTTTCCATCCTGTGTTTCTGCTCTCTGCCCCTTCAGATGTAAGGCTTGCCCCCGTAGCAGCCTGTAATTGCCCTGTTTATTTCACTACTCGCTGTGTACCACCTGTCTGTGATTATTGTGTCTTTAATTGTTTGGAATTCTTATCTGATATCGTTACGGGAGCTGTATTCTCCCTCCCTTCTGTTGTGTATCACTTGTATGTGATTTTTTTTTTGTGACTACTACTGGTTGGCATTTTTACTTGATATCGTTACTGGAATAGTACTCTCCCTTCCTTCCTTTTGTAAAGCGCTCTGATATCCCTCAGGATGTGGTTTGTGCTATATAAAATTTTATAAAATAAAAATAAAAAATAAATAAAAACCTGACATAGGCATTCTTTTCACACACATAATACACAGTTGGAATCACTTGTACAGAATCTTGCAAAAAGTTCTTAGCAGAATCTTCCATGGTGAAGACATGATCACACGTACTCTGTCCCATCAGAACCTTTTCATAATAAGTCTGATAACGTCTCACACACAACTTCCCTCTCTGCTCCTTGTCCAACGCTATAGGACCATAACTCCCTTTGGCTCTGTGAGATCTTTCTTCTTCAGTCCAATCTACCGGACTGTCTCTTGTGTCTCGGGTCTGTGTTAGTTTTCTATATCTATCTTCTAGGACAGAGGTGCTGCTTCAAGAACAGAGGTGCTGCCTTTTCTCTGTCACAAACACATTGACAGGTGCTAGACAGCCTAATGGAGTAAAAAATAAAATGCTGCGCTCTTACTTGCTCGTGGGCAGGGAGATCCCGCAGAGTTACACAGAACACTTCGACAGACAGCAAAACCAGCTAGGCTGCCTGTCAGTACTAAACGCGATATTGGGGAAGAATGTATAATTGTGGAGTTTCATCTTGCACAGCGCTAAGAATATATACTCTCCCCAAACTATTAATTGCTTCTTACACAAGTCCCTGGTCTCCGTAGTGCAGCCTGTAGATGTCACAGGAGAATGTAGGGACTTCACGCGGAAATGCCGAAAAACTGGTAAAATGATTCAGTGAAGTCCATGTGTGTGTTTGTACAGCGGGTGCATGGGGGTTTGGGGAGATGTGAAGACTTCCTGGGGGAACAAGAGGAGGACATGGGTGCATGGAGTACCCCTTGTTTTTTAACAGAGTGGATTCGTCCCCTTGACCGGGTGCCAACGAACAGCTTGGATGCGTCCCTTTGAAGGCAAACTGAAGACTTGTTGCATCACCTTGATTGTTGTGCCCCATCATTGTAGCAAGGCCATTAGATGCACTTGAAGTCTGACCTCCTTAGACAACACCCTCTTTTCCTTAGCCTTGAGAATGGCCCAGACAAGGGGCATTAAGAAGGGAGTGCCCACCATTGACCTTGACCTAAAGGATGTGGGAATGTGACACGTTTGTGATTTGATGGTGGTTTAACACACCAGCAGGAAACGTACATATCAATCCTAAAGTATTAAATTGTAGCAGCAAAAGCTACACCAAGTTGCTTTTATCAGCACAGTAAAATCTGGGTTTTTTAATAAAACTTTGTTTGGTTAAAAAGGTTGAAACTGGGTCATCTGTAAGCTGACCAGCCCCTTTCTATGAAGAAAACACATCTGTGATATACCAAAAAGTAACATTCCAGTAAGCACTGAGGGCTGCTGCACGACTCAGGCAGAGCTGGAGACACCCCACGGTAACAGGAAGTGACGTTCTGGCCATTTAAATGCTGCATCGCCACATGCCTCTATCTCACCCTGTCTCAGTCTCCGCTGCCCTCTCCATGGGGTCCCTGTGAGGCCTTTCGGATGTATTCATGGCGATCCCTTTTTATGTCTAGAGGTCGTCACCGGTAGATAAATAGGCCTGTGCACGCATGTTACCGCAATCACTTTTGAAAGGCAGACACAACCATAAAAGCTGTGCTGTTACTCATCTGTTAATGAGACCCAAGCCCCCTGTAAAGAACAAACCAGATCTGGCTCTCAAACGCTTCATGTCCATTCTTATTACCTCCTCATCAGACCTCCCCGTCACAGTCGTTAACATATGAGCAATAGCTCCTCCCCACAGAAATCCCAAGCAAAAAATCTCCATGGTCCCATCCCTACCCTCCAGGCCACTCTCATATCCTGTGACACATAACACCGGACCTACTGAACCACATTGTGTTGTTTTTTTCTGCAGTTTAGGCAAGTGATGAACTCTCTGTTATTCTCCGGTTCATTGAATTGGGTAAGTGTGAACGGTTTGCTGTAACGACTGTTCTTTTCTAGGTTAATAGTAGTCTGTGATGTAGCAGGACTGTTCAATTCTCAAGTATGGGTATGACTGCCCTTCTCCCCTTCCAGGCACCTAAGGTGTTCCTGGGGGAGGTGGCTCAGAGCCCTGAGCGCGCTTGCTGGTGAGGTCCCTGCTTCAGCGGGACTTCCTGGTGTGGCGTAGTGTGGATTTGTTTTAGCAGCACTGTACCAGCACGCCGGGGGCCTGGCAGGGAGGCCCCTCTTCGAAGTAGAGGGGCACTGGGCGTCAGCCACTTACAGTGGGGGTAGGAGGCAAGAGTCCAGTATGAGCGGGATCGCTGAGTCCTCAGATTGGAGGTGAAGTCTATCTCCGGTGGCGGTAGTTCGCGGCTGCTTAAGAGAGTGGCCGGTTTATCAAGGCCGGGGCTCGGGGAGCAAGGGGCTCACTTGTTTGTGATTGTGTTATATCCTACCTATGTACTAATCTTTCTCCTAGGTTACCTTGCTCCTAGCTGCTCAGCCAATGTGAGTGTTCTGAGGGGAATGTCGATGTGATGGAGATGCATGGAATGTTTGGATGTGTATGTGGTGAGGTGTGAGGTGTGACAGTTGAAAACAGGCTGAGCAGCAGGCAAAGTGCTCCTCGTGGGGCTGCTTTACATGGACACCAACCTGTAACTTATACTTAAAAAATAAACTACAAAAAACTACAAGAAACTACAAAGATACTCCTCAGCTAAGTCTGGTACATCACAACAGATTGGTTCGAGGGGAGGGGATCGCTGACGTTCTTGGCCCTCCCACTCTGATTGAGTGGTGAGATGCCAGTGGTCTCAGGCGTTACATTAGAAAATGGGCATTGTAGGATCTTGTCATGTTTGGCAGTCTGCTTACTTGATGGAGTGTCTGCGCATTACTGTTCTTCCTGAACTCTGCCACATACATGGAGGGGAGAAGGGGTATTGAAAGTCCACTTGCTTTCTGGAATTTTTAGATTCTGTGATTGGCTGCCGCCTGGGGTGTTTTCTCCTGCCTTATTTTAATTGGTTGGACATCTGGGTGGATGTTTTGGATTGGTCCTGGTTTTTCTGATAATGAGTGGTCTGGCTATAGGTATTGGAGGGGCTGCCTCTGGGTTTGACTCATCATGGATGATGTTAAACGGTCAGAGAATTGTAAGCACTGGTAGGCAGACGAGGTGGTTGCTGGATCCTCCACTGCACCTTCCTTGGCTGACGTGCAAAAGATGATTGAGGCCGCTGTGGCTGCGGCCTTTCTGGCTAGGGAGTCCAAAGGGCCTAAAAGGCAGAAGTTGGATGCCCCTGTTGCCCCTGATCCTGACGAGGATTCGGATGAGGAAGTGAAGGGTCGGTTTATTCATGGAGCGGACCTTCACAATATCCTTCAACATGTGCGGGACAGTTTGGGGTTCCCTGATCCCTTAGAGGGCGAGGAGTCAGAGGACTTCTTCGCCAATTATCAGAGGCAGGAACCTAAATGTCTCCTGTTCATAAATCAGTATGCAATGTACTAGAAGGAGAATGGAAGGATATAGATAAACATGCCTTTCCCAGGTTTCTGGCTAAAATATATCCTTTGCAGGGGTTTTCAGAGGAATTCCCCTCAGTGGTAAAGGTGGATTCTCTATTGGCTGGACTGGCGTTGCAAACCCTGGTGGTTTCAGAGGATGCAGTACCTCCTGATCTTGGGGACAAGAAGGTGAAGGGCCTTTGAAAGGTCCTTTGCGGCTTCCAACCTCTCTGTTCGTTCAGCCACTTACACTAGTTTTCTGGTTCAGTCTCTGCTGAAGGACTGTCAGTTTATTTCAGAGCAACTGTCGCAGGAGGAGGATCCCTCTGAGTCCCTGACAATGTTGGAACAGCAGTTGCATTTCTTGGCTGACTTATCCTTTGATTCCCTTAGTGCTTCAGCTATGGCGGGTGGTGCCTTGGTGGCAACTAGGAGACAATTGTGGCTTAAACCTTGGAAGGCTAAAGCGGCGCAGAAGACTGCGCTCATGAAGATTCCTTTCACGGGCTGCAAACTGTTTCGGGAACCATTGGAGGCTTTGATAAAGAAAACGGCAGAGGACAAAAAGTTGTTGGCTCCGGTCCGCTTGTCGCAGAAGGGAAAGTTTGCTGCATATAAACAGGCATTTGAGTAGGCTTTCAGTCTAAGATGGCCGCTCATCCCTTTCGTGGTATGAGACGTGGCCAGGGTGTCCCTTCCTTCCACAAATCCCGTGTTGAGCAGAGACTCTCGGGTGCTCTAGGTCAGTCAAAATAATGACTATATGAGGTTTCCAGAGGAGTGTCGTGTTGGGGGTTACCCCAGGACTTCTTTTTTGGGTGCATTTTCTTCCTTGGGCTCTGCAGCAGGGTGTACTGTTGCGAACAGACAACATGGTGGTGGTATGTTATGTCAACCACCAGGGGAGTGCGAAGGTGGCTTCCCTCAACTTGTTAGCGCAGCAGATTTATCAGTGGGCAGAGTTGAACTTGTTTCTGAGGGTGTTACATCTGCCAGGGGTATTGAACTCAGAAGCTGATCATTTAAGCATTTTGTTTCCCTCCCTGTCGGAGATGTGATTGGATCAGGGGGTGTTTGGAGTGCTCATGAGGACATTTGAGGTACCAGTGGTGGACCTGTTTGCGATCCCGGAGAACGCCTTGAGGGAGAAGTTTTGCGCTTTGAGTCAGTTGGACTCAGTTTGGAGGCTCTATCCTTTCAGGGGGAGGGGTGCTTGATGTATGAGTTCCCTCCGATTGCTGTGATTTAGAGGGTCCGTCTGAAGGTCAAGTTGGACCAGGCATTGGTGATCCTGGTGGCACCAGCCTGGAGCAGGAGGCCTTGGTTTCCTCTGTGTTAAAGTTGGTGCTGGGGCCTCGCTGGCTGTTGCCGGTGGATCCCTGTCCCCTGTTGTTTCCTCCTTTGTCCCGGGATTGTCTGATCCGGTTACATCTAGCTGTTGACAGGATGAACCTCGTGACTATGAGATGTTCTCCTGCGGTGACTCAGTTTATCCAACAGTCCTGTCGCCCTTCTACCCTTAAATGTTATGCCCGGCATTGGGTGTCTTTTCAGGGTTGGTGTGCGGATAGGGGCTGGTCTGCCTCGGAGGTGGAATCTGTGCCTGTCTTGGATTTCCTCAAGGATGGGTTAGAGTTGGTTCTGGCTGTTTCCTCTTTGCGGGCTCAGTGGGCTGCAGTGAGAGCCTTTTGGGGACGGCCTGTGAGTCTGTTGTGCTTTTAGAGTCCCGGCTGTTGAAGAGTTGTTTTCTCAAGAAAGCTATGATTAAGTCCTTGGTGCTGGGTTGGGATCTTCCATTGGTGCTGAGGGCTTTTTCAGTCTTCTCCATTTGAGCCTCTTTGAGGAAGTGTCTCTGCATTTGTTGATGATCAAGGTGCTTTTCCTGGTTGCTATGTCCTCAGACAGAAGGGTTTGGGAGTTGGACTTGTTGCTTTGAGCCCTTTTTGAGGTTCTTTCCAGATCGGAGTGGTTCTCCGAACTAATCCTTCCTTTGTCCCCAAGGTCTTTCTCGTTTCACTGCTCGGAGGATCTGGTTCTGCCCGTGTTGTGTCCTGATCCACAGTCTGAGGATGAGGTGCGGCTGCACAGTTTGGGTGTTAAGCAGGCTCTAGGGGTGTACTTGGTTTGTACCCGGCCGTTTCGTAAGGTGGAGTTTCTTTTTGTGACTTTTGGCCTGGCGGGCCTGGGTCTGAAGCCTTCTGGTTCTACTCTCAGTAGGTGGTTGAGATGGGCTATTAGGGCGGCTTATGATGAGCCCAGTGGAGTACAGGTGCTTGGGTCGGTTCAGGGGAGATCGACTTGGGGTATGACTGCTTCCTGGGCTTGTTTTCAGGGGGCATCTATAGCTGAGATCTGCGAGGCCGCTACTTGGAGTGAACTGCACACCTTTATGGCCCATTATCATTTGGTCGTGGGTGGACTGTGTCTGCTGGTTTTGGGGACGCAGGTGGTGTGACTTTTCTGCTTTTTGCGCTAATAAAGTCTTTTTGGAGCTCTGTGGTGAAGCTGATTCTTACTTTGGTATCTGCTCATATGTTAAGAATTGTGACGGGTTACTCCGTGTCGTAGACCTCCCCGCCACAGTTCTGGTTCCCATCTCTCCATCCCTGTTGGGTTTCCTCTGCTTGGTGGTACAGGATGTGGTTTATCCCGAATGAGATTTGACGTGAAAGTACCACTAAAATTCTGCAACATTGATCATTTTCCAATGTACCCTTGGTAAATGACAAATAACTCTATTATTACATGCTAAAATGCATATTATCATCTCACGAAAGTGAAAATGAAAATACAGCAAGCAGTGAGAGAGGTGATGATTTTAATGCCTTCACTAACCTAGGGAGAGGACCAAGCAGAAGCCTTGAACACAAAGAGCACATCATGCTGAACGATTGGTGGTGGTCCCACCCTCCTAGGACCACCCCAAGCACAGTTATGGGCAAAAAATACAATCCCAACCAAAGGCCCTTCAAAGCATTATGGGACAATATTCTAGGGTGCAGTGAATATTATAGTATCCAATATCAAAACATTCCTCAAGGGGCAGGCTCTGGGCTCAGCTGACTATAATATTCAGTAAACTCTAGCATCGCGCCCCATAATGCTTTGCTGGGCCTTTGGTTGGCATTGTATTTTTGCCCATAACTTTGCTTGGGGTGGTCCTAGGAGGATTGGACCACCACAATCATTGAGCATGATATGCTCTTTGTGTTCAAGGCACCTGCTTGGTCCTCCCCCTAGGTTAGGGGGACTCCAAAATCATCACCTCTCTCATTTATTGATATTTTTTCAAACTTCCTTTTGTGAATTGGTTACATACTTTGTAGCATGTTAAGATAAAATTGTTTTATCAGTGGAATGTGGGTGCAGTAGCTTATTCCAAAATTGTTGCATGAACTCTGTTGTGTATTAATTAAAGTTGTAAACAGAAATCTCACATATCTTTAATAAAAATAAAAAAAATTATCTTTGCATGCCAAATAACATATATCAATCTCACAAAACTGAAAATATAGCAAACAGTGCCTTTGAGTGAATGAAAAATACTTCTATCTTTACATGCTAAAATGGATATAGTCATCTTACAAAAGTAAAACTGAATACTAGAACGCAGTGAGGGACGTGATGATTTTGATGTCCTCACTAACCTAGGGGGAGAACCAAGCAGATGTCTAGAACACAAAGAGCACAGTGGATGGGAGAATGGCGTCCGCGGCAGAACGCGGAAAGCGGAATTGAAAGCGAAAACTGCCCGGAATTGCTGACGGACGGATTCTTGGAGACAGTGATGCCGTTTGGTGAGTGTGGAGGCTGAATGCCAAGGTAAGCAGCGCTCGTCCGTTAGCAGCGTAAGGAGGAATAGAAGGTAGCTCTCGCTTCATGTGGCCCCCGGACATGTAGCTGAGTAACTAGCTTGAGCAGCAAAACTCCCACTGGCAGAAAAATCTAAGCTTGTAATTGAAAGCTGTAAGAGTGATGCCCTGATTAAAATACCAGTAAAAGAGGTGGCGGTGGTGTGAGGCAGCAGTAGAGGAGCAGAGGAGCAGATAAGTGGGGACAGCAGGGTGGCAGAAAAGACGTGGGCCCTGCCGGCCAGGAATCCGGCGGATTGTGCTCCTTCGGGATGGTGGCAGAGAGAAAGAGTGGCTGAGAGGCTGTTGTCAGGATACTCTGGGAGCTGCTGATTTATGGTGTTGCTTGCTTGCTGTAATACGTGTACCTTAAATCTTGTATTTAGCATTGTTTACACTACAGAAATGATAAATTAAAACAGACAAACATCTGCATCAATGTTCTGAAGCATCAAAACAGATTTCTTCCTCGGCCTTGTTTGCTGGCCTGTTTTGCAATGCTTACTAATAAAGACATTGGGCTCGATTCACAGAACTAACTTAAGACAAAATCCTAAACTTACTACTTTTGGTATTCACAGAAGTTAGGATTTTGTCTTAAGTTTGTCTTAAGTTTGTCTTAAGTCTGTCTTAAGTCTGTCTTAAGTCTGTCTTAAGTTTGTCTTAAGTTTGTCTTAAGTTTGTCTTAAGTCTGTCTTATGTTTGTCTTAAGTCAAACTTAGGACAAAATCCTAACTTCTGTGAATACCATAAGTAGTAAGTTTAGGATTTTGTCTTAAGTTAGTTCTGTGAATCGGGCCCATTATGATTGAAATTGCTTCTTCAGTTCATGTTATTATTATGCACAACCCTTGACAGTCGCTAGTGTGTGGCTGCAGATAATTCACTGGTCTATTTCTCTTGACTTTCGCAGGATACTGAGTTATAGCTTGTGTACTTCTCATGTATATTGTCAGTCGAGTTTTTATGGAATTGCAGGTTTGGGTTGGTCTTTCAAAGTTTCAAGGTATTGTCAATTCTATTTCAGACCCTTCATAGTTGTTCTTTGTTCTGCAGCCATAGGCAGTTCCTGAGACAATAGGATCACTCCTTGGCATGGTTCTGATTGCTGCCTCAGTTAAATATTCAGCTTTTGACAGTATTGTTACAAATGGCATAGCTTGTATGTTAAGAGTGTTTCGCACTTTCTCATTAGAACTTAGAGAAAGACAATATAGAGGCATTTCATTTAAATGTTGGAGGTTTCAAACCAAAATATGCTAGATTTCTGGGTGCTAGGGCAAAGTGGTAGATGGTGGTCCGCGCCGCCGGGGGAGGTGGGCCCCCTCCATGTGCTTTGCAGGTGGCCCCCTCACGTTTCGTTACGCCTCTGCCCCTGTACCCCAAAACTTTAATTTGCACAGTAACTCCATTATGCGTAGTAAGTGCAGGCTACGTAATGGAACATGCTAAGTAAATGCATGTTAGATAATGGCATCTGTGAACTAAAATTTGCGTAGTAATGGTAATACGAAGTAATGACTGCATAGTAAAGGTAGAATACCTTTTTTAGGACAGGGTTTAATGCTGGTCATAGAGAAATATATTAACAGACCAGTGGGAAACCCAATACTCCCTTGGAGGCTTGGGCAGAAAGACTAGTAATAAGTAAAGATGCCTACAAGGGATTTCATTTATTAAATTTTGTCAAATTTTAAATAAACTTGTTATTTAGGTGTTAAGCTCCAATTGGTAACTCAACCTTGAATAAATCTAGACATTAAGGAAATCGTTCATATCATGAATATTCAACTGAACACTGTACATGAAAGAACCTACAAATCATACGGGTAGACATCTATTCCAAATGAATACGTGGAGAGAAAGTGAATCTAACACAATAGAAAACAGTTCCTCAAAGGCGACACATGCTAGGGAATTAGACGTAACAGTCGACATTTCGGTCTGTTCTGGCAAAATCATCCGTCAGACCATCGTCAGGACATACAGTCAAATATTTAAAGAGTCCATTTGATCAAGTTCGGTGATCAATTGGAACCTGATAAGGCAGTTCTTGAAAACACCACAGGGGCCTTACAAATAGGCTCCTCTGATGAAAACAAAGTAATCTCTTTCCAAGCTTTTATAAAATTGGACGTATAAAAAATCCGTACTCTGAGGACGCGGATTTCTAAATAATTAGTCATCTCAGATAAGGCGGCAGTAGTTTCTTACCGAATTTAAAGAGAAGTGCATAGGATCAGCACTCCGCGAGAGCAAGTTGTGAATAAATCGTAGTCTTAGGTACTGTGGTCAAGGAGCAATTTGACATTGGCATCAAAGAATTGTACAAATTCTCCTGCTTTCTTGAGTGGGTCATTAAATTTGATTGTTGGGGAGGTTAGGGGGTTGCTGGTGTATTTGATTAGGCCAAATAGTTTCTTTAGTCTGTTCTTAGAGGAGTCAAGGAGAGCTCTAAAGTGATTAGATTTTTCACTAAAGATATGTTTGTGGTAGCGTGATCTTGCAATTTGGAGATGGGAAAGATTAATAACAGATGGTGACTGTCACCCTTTTTTCTTTAGCATTCTTAGATCTTTCCTTTCTTCATAGAGGGATTTGTTGAACCATGTGGCAGAAGGTGTGGGTCTTTTCTTCTTGCTTTGTATTGGAGCAACATTGTCTAACAAGATAGATAGACTAGTAAAGCAGCAAGTGGTCAAGTTGTTGAAGTCAGAGATGGAACTAATGTCGGTTAGTACTTCTTTTGTGGTGTTGCTGAAATTTTTGAAGTTGATGTTCTTTGTGATGCAAAACCAGGTAGTTGCCCTTTTTGGTTGGCCTAGGCTTGCCACATGAGAGAGGTGAAGTGAGAAAGGGATAAGGGAGTGATCAGCCCAGTATACTGGAATACAATAAGCTACTGTGAGCAGCTTGTTTTTGGAAATAATAAGGAAAAGCGTGGAGCCTCTGGAGTGTGTTGGTTTAGAGTTGTGTTATATGAGATTATTAGCTGAGAGAAATATGGCAAGCAAGTTGGCAGCTGAGTTTTCTAAGGAATCCCAGTAAAGGTTAAAGTCTCCTAGAAGAATCAGTTTATCAACTTTTGAAGATCAGTCACTTGCATAGTCAATGAATTCCTCAATAAAGGTGGAGTTGTCACCAGGTGGGTGATAGATAAAGTTAATCCTGGGCGGGGGAGTTGTGCTGGAATGAATTTCCAGAGACAGGCATTTGAATGTAGAGAAGGACCAACTAGGAAGTTCCCCACACTGAAGTGTATTTCTGAAGAAGGTGTCAACGCCTCCCCCTACTCTATCTAGCCTGTCTTTCTTGATATTGGAATAATTATAGAGAGCAGAAGATAAAAAAATCTGTGTGACAAATGTCACTAAGCCAGGTTTTAGTGAGGATTAGTAGGTCACGGTTGTGGCGAGTGATTGTATCAGCGATTTCTTCCTTGTGTTAAGTTGTAGATTGGCAGTTGTGAAGCATACAATATATCTCTGCCGTGATTGTTTTGGTGTATGGGGTGTCAGGGCTTTTGACATTGATAGGAATGATGTTTCTCTATGTCAAAGCCTTATTTGTAGGTGGCTGGCATTTGGAACGAGTCAAGAAGATGGTGGGAATTTTGTATTGTCCGAAGATGAAATGGGTATGGCGCGTTGTTTAGTGTTTTAAGGAGAGGAAATGGTATAGGAAGTAGGGGTGTTATAACTAGCAAGTAATTTAGTGATATCACTTTGGGATGTTGTGCACAGTTCTATTGGAGCGTGGGAGAAGAGTACTCCTTGGGATTAAGTGATTGTGGTATTGTATTCTTGTCGAGGGGGAGTATGGTGTCAGAAATAGTAGAAATTTTAGAGTTTAAATGGGAGATGGTGACTTCAAGCTGGGAAATAGTGGGGTAGAGGTGGGCAAGTTTGTTCTCGATGCTATGTATAGTTAATTGGGGAAAATTCTGACAGGGTGATGGGTTCAGAGGAGAGAGCCTCTTGAGAGGCTGAGTGGGGAGGGAGGTAAGGTGATAAGGGAGGGTATAGGATTTAGGGGTAGAGGGTGAGGGGTCAGTTGGTGGTGATTAGAGATAGGTGAGGGATCTGCTGTGGTACATATGAAACACTCAGGACATTCATTGTGGGAGGCATAAGTATAGTGTGGTTGTAGGGGTGAGGAAGGGTGGTAACTGTAGTATGACAATGGCAAGTGGGCTGCAGGAGTGAGATGTGGGGAAATGGTGGGCAAGAAGTCAAAGTAGTTGAGAGTGAAGAGTGGGGAAAATAGCGGTGGCACATGAAGATGTTTGTATGGGTATGTGGGGCCTAGAGATTAAGAAGATGTGAGAAGCTTTTCAGGAGGATGGGTGGAGCATGTGGAGAGTTATCCCTGATGAAAGAAAGGAGAGCGAAGAGATTAGTATGAGTGGACAAAGGTTCATGTGGATGTGTAGGAATGACAAGGGGGAGTAGTGTGTGGGAAAGGATAGTCTTGGGAAAGTAGGCGAGGGATCAGTGGAAGGATGTGGACTGGAGAAGGAGGATGATCATGTGGATTTATGTGTAATATATGGGGTGGGGAGGATTAAGTGTTGGTAGTATATACTAGTTAGAGGGTAGATAATCTTTGTATGGGGGTGTTATCATTGAGGTCCTAGGATGGCACTAAGGGGGAGATAGGAATATTGTTCAATGCAAGTGGCAGAGGGTTAAGGGTGAAGACCGAGGTGGAGGGAATATGAGGAGAGGTGGTAATGGGGGAAGATGGAACTGATGGGCCAGGGGAGTCAGAAATGTTCTCGGGGGATGGCTTGCAGTACCCAGACATGCAAATGGGGATTGTGAGGGTGGAGTCCGTGGTGAGATGGGGGTGGCAGTGACAGGGGATGGGAGCGAGGATTGTGTAGGGGTCCATAGGTGAGATAGGATGGGTGGGAGTGAGCAGGGATGGAAAAAGTGGGGCAAATAGGGAGAGTCTTTTGCTTGAATCATGACCTTACCATTGTTGTATAAGGAGATAGTGATTGAGCCATTGAAGTATGCTGAGGGAGAGACTTTTAGCTGGAAGCCGTAAAGGGTTTTGGAAGAGGATGTCACATAAAGTGTGTTCTGGAAGATAGCAATCCAAGATGCGATGTCGTGGGTGAAGAAAATGAAATCTGTTTTGACCTTCCAGTATCGGCCACGGTGGTACGGATTGACAAAAAGGATGTCCAGAAATTGTTCAAGGGAGTTGTTCTTGAATTTTTTTCCAGAGACTTTGGAGAGGTTGGGTGGGTAGATAATCTTGTTGCAGTTACCTTTAACTTTAACCACCTTTGTGAACAATATTGTGAACAATATTGTATAGTAGTGTGGATATGGTGGGGTGAAAGTGATGGAGTGGAGAGGGTAGATAAGGCGGCGCTGCATCGCTCAGGTAGCGGAATGTGTGGTCATCGCCAGTCGTTAACTCCGGATTCAGACCTGCTGTCTGCAGCTCTGTCCGCAGCCCCTCATGTTGGTTCCAGCTGGGCTGCCTGTCCAGTCCCACAGAAGATCCCCTGCAGCTATCTAGCATGCACCCGGGGCAGCGGCGGTGCTGTGACTGCAGAGGGAAACCTACACTGCTGCTTCAGTTTTAGAACTAAGAAAATCCTGTGTTTGGCATTTAGAACAATAAACGGTGGCAGTTCTGTGGTGTAGTAGCAGGTTTATTTACAGGTCACCATATTTTCTGTTCTGTACCGTATGCCCCGGTCCAAGTGGAAAGATTAGGGCAAACCCCTATAGTTATATACATTCTCCCAACATACAGCACATCCATGGTTCGTCTGCATACGCACCATCATATATTTGTTACTAGCACCATTACACCCGACCTCGCACCATGGTGAGCGTGTGTCAGGGTTGTGTCCTTAAATAACTTGATGGTTTAGGGGACCCATTCCTGCACCAAAAGCAAACAATCTATGCAATTTCCTGAGTCTATGTGTCCTACGGAATATAGAACACATACTAATTGGACAACACAAACAGACATGTAATTATGTATACTCATTTCACCTCCTCTTAGGAGGCACACTATTAGTAAACAGTCCCTGATACTTGGATAAGCGGAAATGTGCGAGATCGTCATTGGGAAAAGCCAGTGCAAGGCCCATAGAACGCATTATTCACGTAGGGTAAATAAATGCTGCACTTTGCTCTGGCTTGCCTTACTGCATATATATGAGGCCATGCAAGGGTACACAAGCTGACTTTGCATTGCCTCATTGATATGAGTTGGGGACCTGCTCCACTAGAGCTTCGTGAACAGTGATGCGCCAGCAGCGCAGTTCACTTGTACATGTGGTCCACAGTGACGTAGGCGTCTCGGCATGTGCGACTTGTAGGATTGTGTTGCAAATAGGTCATGAAGTATGGTGCAGGTATGTAGGCCCACACCTACTACGCATGCACTGTCTCATTCAGCCCAACACTAATATGGCAACGCATTCCAACATAGTTGACTGTCATGTGATTGAGAAGTACTTACCAACCAGTGTGCCAATTCCATATGTCCCATTCTGGAAGCGCTCATTAATGGTGGAATGATGAAAGATGAAGGAATCCTGAGCACTGCCTGGGTACTTTGCGAGGAAATTGATGAAGAGGCCCAGATGCTCCACGATTGCCTGCAGAGTCATGGAATGTGTGTGCTTCCTATTGAGGTAAAGGTGTGATGGAGCCGCTGGAGGCACAAGTTGCACATCTGTGCAGTCCATTGCCCCAACACATGTGGAAATCCTGCAATGGAATAAAAGCCTTGCTTGTTCTCCTGTTGTTGCTGCGTTGTGCTGGGGAAGAAGAGGTACTGGGGTGTGAGGCTTATGATGGCATCCAGGGTGGAGGCGAGGAATTTAGAGAAGGGTGGCTGGGATACTCCTGCCACTCTCGCTGTCATTGGTTGGAAAGTTCCAGATGCCAGCATGTGTAGGAAAGCCAGTAACTTGGCATGCGGATGTTGGCTACAGCCTTGGCGCAATCTGGTACAGGAGGGGGGATAATGGACTCCTTCCTGAGTCTGTAATGGACAATGACGTCCTCCTCCCTGAGGTCAATGAGGGTAATCCTCTGGCGGTATGTCCTCTCCCTTCTCCTGGGCTGTCTCGTGGTGGTGATGGTGGTGATGGTGGAGCTGGTGGTGGTGGTGGTGATGGTGGTCTTCTTGGTGATCCACGCCGCAGTAGGAGTCGGTCCATGGTGCCGTTCAGCTTGCCAGAGTGATTTTGGGCATGTTCTGCTTTTTTTACGCCTGGTTTTCCGTAGCGGTATAATTTCACAGCGCCGATTGTGCCAATTGCCAAAGCATTGTTATTTTTCCAAATCATTGTAAATTTGGCTACATCGATTTTGCGTAGCTTTTTAAGGAGGACCGCCTACCTAGCCTATCATTATCGCTAACTGCAGCATCCAGATCTGGTGCTGTGAAAATAGGCGCAGCAGTTGAAAAAGTGCCGCTAAAGGCCTCTAACATCACTTTGTAAATTTGGCGCCAAAAAAGCTGCTGCAGCATCACAAAAGGATGCAGCGGTAACACAAGCTCCTTTGAAATATGCCCCCCAGTGTTCAAAGTGTGCCAGTGCTATGAGAGAGCAGACCGACCTGCACCATATCTTCATAAATCTTCATAAAAAAGGCACAGTTGCATGTAATCTTAGTAAATCTGCCCTTCAGTTCTAAGTTCTATGCTTCTGACTCGATCATCCTGTTCTAGGGTCATGGGAATAAACTTTGTGCCAGATTTAAAAACATTTTGCACTGGGGTTGTGTCACAAAAGTAACACAAACCTGCGACAAGTGTTTTTTTAATTTACTTTCCAGCGCAAAGAAGTAATAAAAGTAATGCAAAAGAGCGCAAAGCTCTGCTTTGCATTACGCTGCGTCAAAAGGGCTTTCTGTGGGTGGTGCATGGGTTTTCCCTTGAAAGCGCGCATGATTTACTAAGCTTTTTCGTTGTCATTGCGCTGTGCAAAGAGTAAGTAAGATTTACAAACTCACACAACGGCCAATTTGCGCCACCTTGCATGACGTTGTAAAGAAATGTAATGCCGCGCCTTGAGCTGCATAGCGTTACATTTTGTAGTGGTAGGTGTTCCATGGGTAGTCCACGGGCATTCATATGCGTCCCCCCATGAAATGTGATGCGATCCAAGATTTACTGAAATCAATAAACCTAAATGTTACACTTCCACACCACAGCATAAAGAGGATAAATATGCTTACGTCTCCTCTCAAGTCCTCTTTCTATGTGTGATACTTTCTGTATCACACATAGAAAGAGGAAAGTGTCTCTTAGGGTTGTTTTTGTGCAGCAAAGCATGCCTTGCTGTCCAACTACAACCATACCTTCCTGCGCAAAAACAATGCGCCCTGTAACGCAGGCATTCTTGCACCATGGTGCAAGAGTGTCTGTGTTAGCATTAGGCAGCCTCGAGTGTGTCCGCACAGGTGGAGAGCTGAAGAGCATCATACCTTAGTACATATGGCGCTGTACAGCTTTTTCCCATTCAAGACAACGCAGCTCAGCAACTTTGATTGTTGATCTGCATTGCATGAACTTTTAAGTAATAAGCCACATGGTTTTTGATCCAAAACCATATTTACTAACAATAGTAGACCGAGTTATGCCCCAAAAATAATGCCACTTGAAAGTAAGTAGGCATTAAAAAGGAGAAATTCTTTTATTTCTGCAAACTTTTCTGACTTTGCATATGTGCTGCACAGTACCTCACATATCCGTTCCTGGATAATTTTTAGTTTGTCTAAGGATAGTATTTGCACTGAAAAGTTAACTTTCCTGTTCAAAATCTATGTTAGACAAGACGCAGACATCTTTGCACTGTGGAGCAAACTCTGTGTGGCGCTGGCAGGATAATTCTACGCCAGCGCAAGGGCGAGAGTAGGATAGTGCCATATCTTAGTAGACATGGAGCTTCTCTGCTATCTCCTGTCACAGAATACAATATGGAGCCATTGCAGCCGGTGTAGGTAAGGGCGGTGGGGCAGGGGCGGGGTAGGGGAAAGTCGGCAGATGACGGAATAGGGAAAATTAAAAAAATTAAAAAATAAAGCCACTTACCTTGTGTTCGCCACATCACTGAGTCAGCGATGCGGCCAGCGCAAGGTAAATGGTTTTCTTTTTCCTTCTTTTATTTCCCTATTCTGTCGTCTGTCGACTCCCCCCACCACGACATCACAGAGCAGCAACTTTGGGTGCTGCACTGGCTTGTGTGACAGTAAGAGAGGATGTGGCATAACGGCCAGAGCTGCCGGCCTTGGCCCTAAGGAACCTAGGTCGAGTCTCTCTGTCGGCTCAACATCCTGCGATTCTGGGAAAACAACATGGGGCATAATATCAATAAACGGCTTGAAAATTATCGCCGCTTTAGCGGCAGAAAATTGCCGCTAAAGCGGCGATAATGGGCTTGATAATATGCCCTTCAGAATTCCCATAGAAGCCCATATTCTAGTGTCAACATGGGTTCTATTGGAATTCTCTGCGGCATATTATCAAGCCCATTATCACCACTTTAGCGGCAGTTTTTGCCGCTAAAGCGGCGATAATTTTATCGCCGTGCTTGATAATATGCCCCTTAATCTCTGCATGCCTATCAAAAATGAATGTGCAACGTAACTGGTGCTAATGTTAAGCACTTAAATACCTTCGGTCGAGCTTGTGCTATATAAAACTGCAAAAAACAAAATACATCTGGGCCTTCGTATTCGTTCTCCGTCTGTCTCTGGACCCCTATTACAGCCCACTACCGCTTCTGGGTACTAGAGGGCAGTGTTCCCGCTGCAAACAAAGATCTGCATATACCCAGAAGCCCTTGCAATAAACACTTCCATTTCATTGCCACGGGTAAAATAGACAAATATGCAATTCTGGAAGGAGTAATCATATGCATGTATACACGAGCATTCACATTATTGAATTAAAAGTTAAGAGTTAAGGTTGCGCTAATTTGTGACGCTCGTAGTTCACTCGCACTGCGAGTGCAGAGATATCAGGTGAAACTTATTAAAGTATTGAAAGAATTTTGGGGCTTATTAACAACCCAGGCGATAACATTATCGCCGCTTTAGCGGCAGAAAACTGCCGCTAAAACAGCGATAATGGGCTTGATAATATACCCTATGGAATTCCAATTGAAGCTCAGGTTAGATGTCCTTCACATTTAACATGGGCTTCAATTGGAATTCCATAGAGCATATTATCAAGCCCATTATCGCCGTTTTAGCGGCAGTTTTCTGCCGCTAAAGCGGCGAGCCTGGCTTGTTAATATGCCCCGTAATTCTGTTGAAGGAAACTCAAAGTATATAAGGGGACAGAATAATCTGATCACTTCTCGGCCTTTTGGCTATTATCAAGTGTAGCTCACTTGGGGGCATATTATCAAGACAGGTGTTAAAATTATCGCCGCTTTAGCGGCAGAAAACTGCCGCTAAAACGGCGATAATGGGCTTGATAATATGCTCTATGAAATTCCAATTTAAACCCATGTTAGACGTCTTTCAACATCTAACATGGGCTTCAATTGGAATTCCATAGAGCATATTATCAAGCCCATTATTGCCGTTTTAGCTGCAATTTTCTGCCGCTAAAGCGGCGATAATTTTATCGCCTGTCTTGATAATATGCCCCTTTGTCTGCCCCTGGGGGGAGATCGGTCAGCTGGGATGTATTCATTGCACTTCGTGTGGCAATGAAAACTCTCGAGCACGATGACGGAACCTTTACGTTTATAGTGGCTGGACTGCTGGGCGGCTCGCTGTGAAGCGGGCCGATTGGCTGACCCGTGATTTTTTACGTAGGCTGGCTGGTTGGGTGGACTGCTGTGCAGCTCAGCCAGGTCCGACTCACGGCCAGGCTGACAATCTTAGCTGAAAGGCGCAGTCATCCCCCTGTCTGGCGAAACCCTCCTGGGTCCGACCGGCTTACGGCTGACCGGCTAATGACTGACTGCGGAGTGGTTCTGCAGTTCGGCTGGGCTGGTTGGCTGCCGGGTGGAGGGCAGAGCTGGACAGGCGGGATGGCCTAAAGGTTAAGCCTGCTTAGTACCCCCTACCGATCTGCTGGGAGAGTTGGCCGGGGCGGAAGGCTGGGTTGGCTGGCGTGGCAGGCTGGTTTGCCGGGTAGATCCAAAAACAAAAATCTGTAAAATGTTTCCTTGTGCACCCAAGAATTGCTTTTATTGTGGCCGACAGAATAGCAGGGCTCATATGTTTACTAAGGTATATAAGTGAAAGCGGTCAAAGGTCATACCATTACTGCATAACACAAAACTCGGGCACTCTGGGCCTAGTGATGTTTGCAATGCCGATGCGTGAGTTTTGCAGTGGTCGAAGGGGGGGGGGAGGGGGGAGGGGGAGTAGGGAAACTCTGGGTGGAGAATCAGAGGGCAGGAATAACCCGTGGACTGGGTCAGTGGGCGGAGTCAGAGGTTTGGCCAGAAAGAGCAAAAAATCCTAGGGGCATATTATCAAGAATGGCGTTAAAATTATCGCCGCTTTAGCGATAATGGGCTTGATAATATGCCCTTGTGAATTCCCATAGAAGCCCAGGTTCACACCAGAAGCTGGGCTTCTATGGGAATTCCCAAGGGCATATTATCAAGCCCATTATTGCCGCTTTAGCGGCAGTTTCCTGCCGCTAAAGTGGCGATCATTTTAACGCCATTCTTGATAATATGCCCCCTTGTTTATAGTATTTGTTTGGTATTTCACTGACCAGTTACAACTTATTACATTATTTAATTCAACCAATGGATACACATGTTTATTAAAGGTTGAATATGAGTTATTCACTTTAAAATGTATTCACAAAGTGGGATACGTTTCCAATCACAGAAAGTCCCAAATACACTTTAAAGTAGAAGTACAAGTCATTTGTCTCTGAGCCATGCACTTTCTGTCATCAGCACTTCTCCTCCCTTTTTCCACAAGAGCAGTTCAAACATGAATGAAAAAATATCCCAGTTTGCAAATGTTTTCCACCTAATTATGGCTCTGCCATATTTGTCACATATTACATCATCTGCTGCAATCTGATGATTTTAACTAATAGTTTGTAGCTCAAATGGATCAAAAGTCACTAAAAAATGTGACTGCGAAGTGGCGGGCCCTTTGCAAAGGTTGACTTGTCAACTTTCTCACTGCTTCATTTGACTGTTACACTGGTACTAATGAGGCAAAATATTTGCAGAGACTTTTAGTATGTATAAAAATGTCAAAATAATGAAGTATCAGAAAACATACCGCATTACGCTGCAGCCTTTTTGTTTGCTGCATAATTTAGTCAACACTGTGGCATAATTGTGTTCTCTCTTGCTACATAATTCTACTGGCTCCAAAGCAGGCAGCACATGTTAAAAGTGCTTGTGCATGCAGCAGAGAGGCTGTGAAGTTTGCGAACTTAGGGGCATATTGACAAGGGCCTTATCTCCGCTTTTTTGGCTTTTAAAGCCAAAAACGCAGAGATAATCTTTTCGCCCCTATTTGCTAGCTGGAGCATTAGCGCATGTTAGCAGCCGTTTTGCCGACGCCTCGCTTTGCATCTCCAATGAGATGCAAAGTGGGCGTCACTGGGCGTACCCCTGACGGACTACCTTATAAATTATCGCTAAATGCACATCGCAATATTTACAAGGTGGCCCTCAGGATTTTAGCTGACGTTAGTTTTTGGCGAAAACAGCGGTTTTCGCTGAAAACTAGTGTCTGCTAAAATCCTGACTAATGTATGTTGACAATGGGAGGTGGATTGATGTGTTACGACCACAGGGTCGTATCATCAAGCATATCGTCGTTTTGCAGGGAACATCGCTGGAAAACCAGCGATGTTCCCTGCAAAACGGTGATTTCCCCGCTTTCGCTGGATTATATATCACCCTTGAGTTATGCGTTGATGATAACGCGCTAACTCGGCGATTTAATTCAGCGATAGCTGGAGTTAGGGAAATCAGCGCTGGGTGCGCTGGGCGATAATGATCGCCTCTTGTTGATATGCCCCATAGTTTGGTGTGTGTGCAAATCCTGCATTGCCAATCCCTGGTGACTTGCACTAGTACTGCTGAAACAAGGCCAATTGAGGTACCAGTGGGTGAGGCGGACTGACTTCAGGGTCCTGTGACCTCAGTGACAGAGTCACTGCCACTCTGGAGTGTGTTGCTTCGTAAGCCTGTCTGCAAGACTGGAGGTGATCTTCAGCATGGATTGTAATGGACAGGCCTTCAAGGTTAACCCACACTTGCCACTGGTAGTGTCCACCTGCTGGTGCTAAGACACCATGGCTTCTACAGTCTAGCTGGGCCTTCTAAGGTCAAGCATGGGAATGTGCTCCCTCAGGAGAGTGGTCTGGTGGACTGGTCATGAAGGCTGAACTTGGTTCCCCAGTTGCAAATTCGGCTGCTCTAGCCATAGTGCCACATCCTCTCCCCCACTAAACACCGCCACCCCACTGAGAGAAACTCGCACTGCCTTCAGCTATAACCCAATTGTGCTGCTCTATAAACACCTGGATGCGACTCAATTCAAATTATGCACTAAAAGAGTACTATGCTGCCTGAAATAAAAGTAATAACATCTTGGAAAAAGTAATTACTCATAGGGAATGCAAGATCATGTCAAGCCTGTGAAATGTAAACAGGAACAACGTGGTCTTAACAGGGCGCAACAAGGAGAAATGCTTTATTTCTCCTTGTTTTTGCTGTTTTTATGTGTGCTGCATTGAGCAGCACCGATAAAAACAGCAAAACGCCATGCATGATTGTTTATGTACAGCAAGGTGTCCCTTTCTGCACATAAACAGTCATTTAAAAAATGACGAGTTGCAAATTCTATATGTGTTGCACAAAGCAGCACACATAGAAGTTAAAAATCGCCATTTAAGATTGTTTATGTGCAGGGACGCCTTCCTGCACATAAAGAATCATTCCGCCAAAACGCAGGCACCCTTGCACTATAGTGCAAGAGTGACTGAGTTGGCGTTGGGCAACTGAAATTATCACCAGCGCAGGGGGAAACACAGGGCTGCACCATATTGTTGTAAATTTGGTGCAGTCCTGCAATTCAGAAGTGGCGGAGCGTGGCGTTAAGCTAAGAAGACTAACGTTGCGCTCTCTCACTTCTCTGTAAATATGCCCAGTTGTTTAAAGAAAGATGACAAAACAAAAGTGGTGCTTCACTGGCAAACTCTGTGAAGGGGCCTGTAGGAGAGTAGGATCTGCACTTATGTTGCCCCCACTTTTTTTCTGATGTTTACACTGGTTTCTGGCTATAGTCTGGCTGGGACCCTGCTAATCAGGGCCCCAGTCTCTCTGTTCTCTCTAAACAACCAGGAGGGCATATTAGAGGCACTAGTGATTGGATGCTGTGGTACCTTATGAGCCCCTAGTATATGGTACCTTAGTTACCAAGGGCATAGGTACTTCACAGTCCTACCAGGGGCTGAAGCATGTATTATGCCACCCCTGGGAAGCAGACTAAATCTGACACCACAAGCCTGCTACTGCAGCCTGGGTGAGGTAGTGTTAGCACTCCTCACTGAGGTATAGGTTCCCTATATCTCACCATATAAACCTATCAGTCACCCCTAAGGCAGTCCCTAACAATCCTGAGGGCAGAGTGCTTGGTTTCCATGTGAGGTGGTGCCTCTGCCTAAGCAGTATTGAATAGGGGTCAAACCCAATATACCCTTGAGGGCTTGGGCAGATAGATACGAGAAGGTCAATGTGCCAACAAGGGATTTATTTTAAAGTAATCAGTTAGTTGTAAATTTCAAAGATTTGAATCAATGGGTATGTTAAGATAAATTAACATCAATGTGAAAACAATTAAATGAACTAAACATCATAAATATCTAATGATGACAACGCACACGGGGGTTTCCTTTGTGATTTAATCACAATAATTTTTATAGTTTTATCCAAAGTAAAAAGAGTACAAAAAAGATATAAATTAGAGCAATATATCATGAAAACAGGGGACGGAATTAAGTCCTCATTTCATCTAAATATACACATCAATTCCTAATTGGTTTGAACAGAGATGAAACTCTTTCTGAGCATACAATCTACTGTACATAACATGTAAACTGGAATTGGATGGTAAAGTCGACGTTTCGGTCTTGGGTGTTGTCAATCCGTCAGACCATCTTCAGGACAATAATTGCTTATACAAGGACTCCTAAACAATACAATGCAAATAGTTACATAAATGTAAACATAATTGCGCTAACAAATCAATATGCAAAGTTTAAAACTTAGACTTCAACCCGTGTGCGAACAGAAAAGTTATCAATATCGTTTATCAAAAAAAGAGTTACATCAAAGTCTAATATTGAGCAAAAGCTATTGTCTCATAATCATTTCAACCATTTACTTTCTATAGTAATACATAATTTTCATCAAAGGCCATGTTTACTTAAAGGTCTCCGTAGCGTTCTCACGTTAAACTTTGTTTAAAATCATGTGGGCATTTGAACTACGAGTCAAAAAGAACATAATTAAGTGCTTAATCATGCTGTGGCAGAGAGATAGTGAATCATATCCTACCATGTAGAGCTTAGCAACAGCAACTGCCAGTTCGTATTATTGCGGGAGTCAATCCTGCCGTGGTTTTATTGCTGTACAATAGAAATGAGTAGTAATAAATTATCTATTCATTCACCTGTATGTTGTTTATCTTGTTCTAACTTAGTTTAACAATTCCATTCGCAATAATGATAGTATTGGTTTTTTTGGAAACCCGATTGTCTGCCTAGTCTTTGACAATTAGTGCATGGATTAAATTGTTCTTAAAGCTTAAATGATTGGTATAAACAGCACAAAAAAGAGTGCTGCAGTTTGGAAGTGAGTGCCTCACTAGTCTACATCCAAACAGAACAATCGTGAATTTGTCATAAATTAATGGACTTTCATCGAGAAAGTTATTGTGTTCATCGTTATATTAAAAAAACATATAGATTTAAATAAATCGGTTGAGACCATGCTCAGAGGTCAACCAAAGATAATGATTTATATGCGTATTGCTGACAGAGTATGTTACTGACAGATCTGTGGGCAGTGAGTACATTAAATATGGCTTACTTTTCTGTCGTTAGTCTTCAAAATACGAAATGTAGTCCGTCTGAATCGGGGGCAGCGTAATTAAGCACTGCACTGTCATGTGCTTTTAAGGAATGGCTGTGGTTGCAGTTCAACACAGCTGAGAGCTAAAAAAGAGACAAAGTGGCGGCATTAGGCTGAGGCGGCCATTTGTTGCTGTCCTGTGTGAACTGAACAATTACATTGTCGCTAAAGTGAGTAGTAGATATTTATCATCAAACATTTAGCGTAGACAAATTAATGATGTGATTCAATGATGGAAAGATAGTTGCCCGGTTACCCACTGTACCCGCAGAAGCTATTTCAAAGAATACACACTCGTATAGAGGGTTATCTCACGTTGATTATTGTTTGAATGGGTCTTTACTTGTTATATAAGATAAATCCACGAGTCAAACAGATGCACTGTTTAGATTGCGCACAAATTAACCAAAAACGCGTCGTTAATTAGCTAGTGAGTGGTGCATAGGTTATGGACAACTTACTATTCTGGCGTTAGTCTTCAGAAAACAGATGGGGGTCCGCTTGCATCGATACAGCCTAATTGTGTGCTGCGCTGCCAAGTGCTTTTAAAGGCTGGCTATAGCACCAATTCAACACAGCTGTGAAACAAGGAAATGGACACAGTGTCCGTATCAGATGGCGGCGGCCATCTTGAAGAGTCTTATATACAGTTGGTAACGATGTTATCACTGTGGTCTATCGATTGTACTGACAATTGCGGCTGACCGAATGTATTAGCTGATGATTGTGCATTAGCTAAAGAGTGAGATTGTCAGAGGCCGACCATTAATGTAATCTGGTCCTGCTCTGCTCCATGAGACGTTAGATTTCGGCCGCCATCTTGGAGTGTCAAAAACGTTACCCGACGGGTGTATTGTTATTTCATGTTCGTTTACAGTATTTCTTAGAGACAATTTCATGGTTTGTAACTGAGTAAAGAATGGTTAAGAGCCGCTCCAAATAGCGGACCATTGATAATGTAGCAAAACATCTTGTAGCTAGGTATTGACTGTCAATGTAAGATATATTTCCATGACCGGCAAATGTTAAAAAATATATATAATGCGCGTGTGTATTGATTCTTTGCTAATATATTTTACAAAGATACATATCAAATACATCAATGATATATCTATAACAGTGGATATTGCATGGAATATCTTGGATATAAATATAGGTATCCTGCCTATATCCATTCTATTTCTCACGTTGTGTTCAACAAAGACATAGTTTAGGTGATATAATAACAAATCTACATTATTATCAACATCAATAAACGATACTGTGTTAATCAAACCAATAGTAGTTGTGATTTGCTAACATCCAGATGTTCAATCCTAGACGATGTACATAAAAGGCTACATTGATGGTATTTACATAGACAAGTGACATGATGAATGTAGCGACCTTAATGAGCAATGCAAAAACATGAGTCTATGAAGTGCGAAATTAAACAGCCGTGTTAGAAATTCAATAGAGCTGTTGAACCCTGGTCAAAAAAACCTTACTCATCTGAAAATGGCAATGAAATGCTACTCTGACTTAAGGGGTGCAGCCTGTAATTGAAATGGTAAGCAGATATCAGCGGCTGAGACAGGCCAAAGCATGCCACTCAGTGGCAGAGTTCAGACCTTTTTTGATGTTATCAGTACGGCAGATCCAACGGTTCTCCCTCAGAGTCAGTATGTGTTCAACGTTGGTCTGTCGTATCGTAGGCTTAACAACTTCGATGACCCACCAAAGCATTTCTTTCTCAGTATGTTTCAGTTTCATGTAGTGCTCCACTAGTGGTGCAGTCTCTACTTTACACCTGATTCTGGATTGGTGTTGCAGAATCCGTTTTTTGACCATTTGTGTGGTCTTACCTATATACTTGAGATTGCAGGGACATTGTATACAGTAGACCACATTGCTGGTATTGCAGTTTGAGAAGGATTTGGCCGTGTAGTTCTCACCAAGGAACTCAAATGATTTAGTGGTTATTGTGGTGGGGCATGCTGCACACTTACCACATTTGTGGTGCCCGATTAATGGTGTTAATTGACGCATGTCATTAACCACATTTTGGTCTATCATTTTGTAGGCATGTACAAGTCGGTCTTTAATGTTTGTGCCTCTCTTAAACGAAAAAAGTGGTTCCTTAGTGAACTCAGGCAATGCAGAAAGAAGTGACCAATGTTTCTTAACAATTTTCTTAATTCTATTGGTTGCCGTGCCGAATGTAGTAACACAAACCAGTTCTGGTTCATTATTTTTAGCTTTCACTTCAAGCAAGGCATTTCGGTCGTTGTACCAAGCTCTCTTTAGAGATTTTTTCAACAGTTTGTTTGGATAGCCACGATGATGTAATTTTTCCTTGAGCTTTTTAGCCTCCAGGAAATAGTCCTCTCTTCTGGAACAATTTCTCCGGAGACGGAGAAATTGACCAAAAGGTAAGCCATCCTTAAGTGCCTGTGGATGGTGGCTTTCATATTTTAAGAGGGTGTTACGGGCTGTTGGCTTCGTAAAAAGTGTGGTGTAGAGTTTGTTATCTGTGTCTACTTTAATTGAGATGTCAAGGAAATTCATCTGTTGATTATTGTAATCAATAGTGAATTGCAGGTTGGGATTTTGGGAGTTGATCCAGGTATGGAACTCAAGTAATAGTTCTGCATTGCCTCTCCAAATAAAAAACACGTCGTCTATATACCGTAGCCAACATGAGATATTAGATGTGTATGGATTGGTAGAATTTTGGACATGTTTTTTCTCAAACTCGGATACATAGATATTGGCTATATCCGGTGCGTACACAGCACCCATTGCAACTCCCTTGAGTTGTTGAAAAAAAGTTTTCTCAAAAAGGAAGAAGTTTTCGCATAGAGATATCCTTATACATTCCACAATGAAATCGGTTGGTACCGCATGTGGTCTGGGTCTATCTTCAAGTAAATGTTCAATGATCTCCAGAGCTTCTGTTTGTGGGATGTTAGTATAAAGACTCTCTATGTCCATAGAGACTAGAAGCTGTGTCAGTGGATCAAATGTGTAGTTTTCAACCACATTGATAACCGCTGTGGTATCTCTGATATAGGTGGGTGTTTCTGTCGCAAAAGGTCGAATGAAAAAATCTGCATATTGAGCCAGTGGTTTTAAGATGGAGTTACATCCGGAGACAATTGGTCTACCGGGAGGTGTCTCAACATTCTTATGTACCTTGGGTAAGATATATATCACCGGTACTGTGGGGGATTTGTTAATGAGAAAAGATGCTTCTTTGGCGCTTAGCCAACCACCATCGAAACCCTGTTTGCTTAGCTCACTGATGGACTTCTCAATACGTGAAGTAGGATTCTGATTCAACTTCTTATAGTGTGACGATACCGAAAGTTGTCTGTTCATTTCAGCATTATAGGATGTCAAATCCCAGAGTACGATGCCCCCGCCTTTATCGGCTGGTTTAATGATAGTTTCTGAAAGAGATTGAAGATTTCTTAGAGCTTGTTGTTCATCACATGTGAGGTTGAATCTTATGCGTGTGAATTTTTGAAAAAGATTGTCTATCTCTGTGAGGATAGCATTCTCAAAAGTGATGACTTCTTTAGCTATCATTGTGTTGGCCGGAAAAAAGGTTGAAGGCTGATGTAAACCTGTAGTATCGGACTCATGTGCAGCGATCTTATTTGCAAAAAAATTTTTTAGTCTAACCGAGCGGAAGAACTTGTATAATTCCAATTTCGTTTGGAACAAGTCGTTCCTATTGGTTGGCACAAAAGACAACCCTGCAGAGAGCACGGAAATCTCGGCTTCAGAAAGGTTGTGTTTTGATAGATTGAAGATGGGAATAGTCTCATTAGTTTTTACCATTCGTAGTACTGGTTCCGGGTTTGTCGATAACCCGGTGTGTAGTGGTTGCGAGACCAGCCCCTCCTCGCACCTCGTTGCCTCCGTGTTTGGCCGGATCCTCTCCGATCCTGTCCTAAAAAAGACTGCCGTGATGTTGAAGGCTGTTGGTCGAGAACTTGACGATAGTTCTTTTCAGATGTCCGATCACTGTCAGTATCTGAATTTGTGTCTGAGAATGTCACTTTTTTAGGGAAATCTGATCTTGAATTGTGGTTTTGTTGTTGGTAAAAATCTTTCTGCAGATAGGGATAAGTTCTTTCTTTGCTATATCTTCGAATATCTTTGTGCAGTTTGTCTGTTTTTTTATGGGAGTTGAACTCCTCAAAATCTTTTATTGTCAATGCGATTTTGTCTAACAACGCTTTTGCATTGACTATGTTGGAAACAGCATTGATTTTGCTTTCTAGGTTTTCAATCTCCTTTGTTAGTTGTTTAATATGCTTGATGGCTGTCTCTATGCTGAGCACCATCCATGTGCGGGAGCATTTGTTGGATGCGAAGCTAAACCCGATCTTAAAGTCTTCATCATCAACGAAGATGATTGGGATGTTTCTAATTTGTAGTCCGCCTGGTATGATGTTGGCATTCAGGCAGTCAGTTAGAAATTTGGCATGCAGTTCAGTGCGAACCAACTTCTTTTTAAGTCTCTCTAATTGATTTAAATCTGACTCATAGGGTAGAGACACTACCGAACCTTTTGCTCCTAACAAGGAGGGGCCTGCAGATATCTTTAGGACATATTCATCCGTGTAGGACAATGTCTCCGCTTCAGACATGAACCTGGATGAAATTTGATATTTAAAACAGGAGAGATAGTGTGACAATGGAATCTACTTATCTGTAGAGGTAACTTTCATAGGAAGGAAAGACAATGTAAAAGTACAATTTATAATTCTTTCAAGTGAAAGTCGAGGAAAGAAGTGAGACTAAATTGCAATCTAAAATTCTAACAAAAACCACTTCAAAGAAGTGACCCAAAACAGACTACCGTCTGCGCTGGAACAATATTGAATAGGGGTCAAACCCAATATACCCTTGAGGGCTTGGGCAGATAGATACGAGAAGGTCAATGTGCCAACAAGGGATTTATTTTAAAGTAATCAGTTAGTTGTAAATTTCAAAGATTTGAATCAATGGGTATGTTAAGATAAATTAACATCAATGTGAAAACAATTAAATGAACTAAACATCATAAATATCTAATGATGACAACGCACACGGGGGTTTCCTTTGTGATTTAATCACAATAATTTTTATAGTTTTATCCAAAGTAAAAAGAGTACAAAAAAGATATAAATTAGAGCAATATATCATGAAAACAGGGGACGGAATTAAGTCCTCATTTCATCTAAATATACACATCAATTCCTAATTGGTTTGAACAGAGATGAAACTCTTTCTGAGCATACAATCTACTGTACATAACATGTAAACTGGAATTGGATGGTAAAGTCGACGTTTCGGTCTTGGGTGTTGTCAATCCGTCAGACCATCTTCAGGACAATAATTGCTTATACAAGGACTCCTAAACAATACAATGCAAATAGTTACATAAATGTAAACATAATTGCGCTAACAAATCAATATGCAAAGTTTAAAACTTAGACTTCAACCCGTGTGCGAACAGAAAAGTTATCAATATCGTTTATCAAAAAAAGAGTTACATCAAAGTCTAATATTGAGCAAAAGCTATTGTCTCATAATCATTTCAACCATTTACTTTCTATAGTAATACATAATTTTCATCAAAGGCCATGTTTACTTAAAGGTCTCCGTAGCGTTCTCACGTTAAACTTTATTTAAAATCATGTGGGCATTTGAACTACGAGTCAAAAAGAACATAATTAAGTGCTTAATCATGCTGTGGCAGAGAGATAGTGAATCATATCCTACCATGTAGAGCTTAGCAACAGCAACTGCCAGTTCGTATTATTGCGGGAGTCAATCCTGCCGTGGTTTTATTGCTGTACAATAGAAATGAGTAGTAATAAATTATCTATTCATTCACCTGTATGTTGTTTATCTTGTTCTAACTTAGTTTAACAATTCCATTCGCAATAATGATAGTATTGGTTTTTTTGGAAACCCGATTGTCTGCCTAGTCTTTGACAATTAGTGCATGGATTAAATTGTTCTTAAAGCTTAAATGATTGGTATAAACAGCACAAAAAAGAGTGCTGCAGTTTGGAAGTGAGTGCCTCACTAGTCTACATCCAAACAGAACAATCGTGAATTTGTCATAAATTAATGGACTTTCATCGAGAAAGTTATTGTGTTCATCGTTATATTAAAAAAACATATAGATTTAAATAAATCGGTTGAGACCATGCTCAGAGGTCAACCAAAGATAATGATTTATATGCGTATTGCTGACAGAGTATGTTACTGACAGATCTGTGGGCAGTGAGTACATTAAATATGGCTTACTTTTCTGTCGTTAGTCTTCAAAATACGAAATGTAGTCCGTCTGAATCGGGGGCAGCGTAATTAAGCACTGCACTGTCATGTGCTTTTAAGGAATGGCTGTGGTTGCAGTTCAACACAGCTGAGAGCTAAAAAAGAGACAAAGTGGCGGCATTAGGCTGAGGCGGCCATTTGTTGCTGTCCTGTGTGAACTGAACAATTACATTGTCGCTAAAGTGAGTAGTAGATATTTATCATCAAACATTTAGCGTAGACAAATTAATGATGTGATTCAATGATGGAAAGATAGTTGCCCGGTTACCCACTGTACCCGCAGAAGCTATTTCAAAGAATACACACTCGTATAGAGGGTTATCTCACGTTGATTATTGTTTGAATGGGTCTTTACTTGTTATATAAGATAAATCCACGAGTCAAACAGATGCACATCTAATATCTCATGTTGGCTACGGTATATAGACGACGTGTTTTTTATTTGGAGAGGCAATGCAGAACTATTACTTGAGTTCCATACCTGGATCAACTCCCAAAATCCCAACCTGCAATTCACTATTGATTACAATAATCAACAGATGAATTTCCTTGACATCTCAATTAAAGTAGACACAGATAACAAACTCTACACCACACTTTTTACGAAGCCAACAGCCCGTAACACCCTCTTAAAATATGAAAGCCACCATCCACAGGCACTTAAGGATGGCTTACCTTTTGGTCAATTTCTCCGTCTCCGGAGAAATTGTTCCAGAAGAGAGGACTATTTCCTGGAGGCTAAAAAGCTCAAGGAAAAATTACATCATCGTGGCTATCCAAACAAACTGTTGAAAAAATCTCTAAAGAGAGCTTGGTACAACGACCGAAATGCCTTGCTTGAAGTGAAAGCTAAAAATAATGAACCAGAACTGGTTTGTGTTACTACATTCGGCACGGCAACCAATAGAATTAAGAAAATTGTTAAGAAACATTGGTCACTTCTTTCTGCATTGCCTGAGTTCACTAAGGAACCACTTTTTTCGTTTAAGAGAGGCACAAACATTAAAGACCGACTTGTACATGCCTACAAAATGATAGACCAAAATGTGGTTAATGACATGCGTCAATTAACACCATTAATCGGGCACCACAAATGTGGTAAGTGTGCAGCATGCCCCACCACAATAACCACTAAATCATTTGAGTTCCTTGGTGAGAACTACACGGCCAAATCCTTCTCAAACTGCAATACCAGCAATGTGGTCTACTGTATACAATGTCCCTGCAATCTCAAGTATATAGGTAAGACCACACAAATGGTCAAAAAACGGATTCTGCAACACCAATCCAGAATCAGGTGTAAAGTAGAGACTGCACCACTAGTGGAGCACTACATGAAACTGAAACATACTGAGAAAGAAATGCTTTGGTGGGTCATCGAAGTTGTTAAGCCTACGATACGACAGACCAACGTTGAACACATACTGACTCTGAGGGAGAACCGTTGGATCTGCCGTACTGATAACATCAAAAAAGGTCTGAACTCTGCCACTGAGTGGCATGCTTTGGCCTGTCTCAGCCGCTGATATCTGCTTACCATTTCAATTACAGGCTGCACCCCTTAAGTCAGAGTAGCATTTCATTGCCATTTTCAGATGAGTAAGGTTTTTTTGACCAGGGTTCAACAGCTCTATTGAATTTCTAACACGGCTGTTTAATTTCGCACTTCATAGACTCATGTTTTTGCATTGCTCATTAAGGTCGCTACATTCATCATGTCACTTGTCTATGTAAATACCATCAATGTAGCCTTTTATGTACATCGTCTAGGATTGAACATCTGGATGTTAGCAAATCACAACTACTATTGGTTTGATTAACACAGTATCGTTTATTGATGTTGATAATAATGTAGATTTGTTATTATATCACCTAAACTATGTCTTTGTTGAACACAACGTGAGAAATAGAATGGATATAGGCAGGATACCTATATTTATATCCAAGATATTCCATGCAATATCCACTGTTATAGATATATCATTGATGTATTTGATATGTATCTTTGTAAAATATATTAGCAAAGAATCAATACACACGCGCATTATATATATTTTTTAACATTTGCCGGTCATGGAAATATATCTTACATTGACAGTCAATACCTAGCTACAAGATGTTTTGCTACATTATCAATGGTCCGCTATTTGGAGCGGCTCTTAACCATTCTTTACTCAGTTACAAACCATGAAATTGTCTCTAAGAAATACTGTAAACGAACATGAAATAACAATACACCCGTCGGGTAACGTTTTTGACACTCCAAGATGGCGGCCGAAATCTAACGTCTCATGGAGCAGAGCAGGACCAGATTACATTAATGGTCGGCCTCTGACAATCTCACTCTTTAGCTAATGCACAATCATCAGCTAATACATTCGGTCAGCCGCAATTGTCAGTACAATCGATAGACCACAGTGATAACATCGTTACCAACTGTATATAAGACTCTTCAAGATGGCCGCCGCCATCTGATACGGACACTGTGTCCATTTCCTTGTTTCACAGCTGTGTTGAATTGGTGCTATAGCCAGCCTTTAAAAGCACTTGGCAGCGCAGCACACAATTAGGCTGTATCGATGCAAGCGGACCCCCATCTGTTTTCTGAAGACTAACGCCAGAATAGTAAGTTGTCCATAACCTATGCACCACTCACTAGCTAATTAACGACGCGTTTTTGGTTAATTTGTGCGCAATCTAAACAGTGCATCTGTTTGACTCGTGGATTTATCTTATATAACAAGTAAAGACCCATTCAAACAATAATCAACGTGAGATAACCCTCTATACGAGTGTGTATTCTTTGAAATAGCTTCTGCGGGTACAGTGGGTAACCGGGCAACTATCTTTCCATCATTGAATCACATCATTAATTTGTCTACGCTAAATGTTTGATGATAAATATCTACTACTCACTTTAGCGACAATGTAATTGTTCAGTTCACACAGGACAGCAACAAATGGCCGCCTCAGCCTAATGCCGCCACTTTGTCTCTTTTTTAGCTCTCAGCTGTGTTGAACTGCAACCACAGCCATTCCTTAAAAGCACATGACAGTGCAGTGCTTAATTACGCTGCCCCCGATTCAGACGGACTACATTTCGTATTTTGAAGACTAACGACAGAAAAGTAAGCCATATTTAATGTACTCACTGCCCACAGATCTGTCAGTAACATACTCTGTCAGCAATACGCATATAAATCATTATCTTTGGTTGACCTCTGAGCATGGTCTCAACCGATTTATTTAAATCTATATGTTTTTTTAATATAACGATGAACACAATAACTTTCTCGATGAAAGTCCATTAATTTATGACAAATTCACGATTGTTCTGTTTGGATGTAGACTAGTGAGGCACTCACTTCCAAACTGCAGCACTCTTTTTTGTGCTGTTTATACCAATCATTTAAGCTTTAAGAACAATTTAATCCATGCACTAATTGTCAAAGACTAGGCAGACAATCGGGTTTCCAAAAAAACCAATACTATCATTATTGCGAATGGAATTGTTAAACTAAGTTAGAACAAGATAAACAACATACAGGTGAATGAATAGATAATTTATTACTACTCATTTCTATTGTACAGCAATAAAACCACGGCAGGATTGACTCCCGCAATAATACGAACTGGCAGTTGCTGTTGCTAAGCTCTACATGGTAGGATATGATTCACTATCTCTCTGCCACAGCATGATTAAGCACTTAATTATGTTCTTTTTGACTCGTAGTTCAAATGCCCACATGATTTTAAATAAAGTTTAACGTGAGAACGCTACGGAGACCTTTAAGTAAACATGGCCTTTGATGAAAATTATGTATTACTATAGAAAGTAAATGGTTGAAATGATTATGAGACAATAGCTTTTGCTCAATATTAGACTTTGATGTAACTCTTTTTTTGATAAACGATATTGATAACTTTTCTGTTCGCACACGGGTTGAAGTCTAAGTTTTAAACTTTGCATATTGATTTGTTAGCGCAATTATGTTTACATTTATGTAACTATTTGCATTGTATTGTTTAGGAGTCCTTGTATAAGCAATTATTGTCCTGAAGATGGTCTGACGGATTGACAACACCCAAGACCGAAACGTCGACTTTACCATCCAATTCCAGTTTACATGTTATGTACAGTAGATTGTATGCTCAGAAAGAGTTTCATCTCTGTTCAAACCAATTAGGAATTGATGTGTATATTTAGATGAAATGAGGACTTAATTCCGTCCCCTGTTTTCATGATATATTGCTCTAATTTATATCTTTTTTGTACTCTTTTTACTTTGGATAAAACTATAAAAATTATTGTGATTAAATCACAAAGGAAACCCCCGTGTGCGTTGTCATCATTAGATATTTATGATGTTTAGTTCATTTAATTGTTTTCACATTGATGTTAATTTATCTTAACATACCCATTGATTCAAATCTTTGAAATTTACAACTAACTGATTACTTTAAAATAAATCCCTTGTTGGCACATTGACCTTCTCGTATCTGCCTAAGCAGGGCCCCTCTGCAGCTCTCAGAGTCCATTCTCTGTGGCTGTTTGTGGATGCGGTTAAACCATATACTCTTAAGTGCATTATAACCTAGAGGTAAATGCTAACTTTGGGATGGCTGTATCAAAACATGTTGTGTTTGGTGTCAAACGCTTTGGAATCATACCCCCACACCAGTAACTGGTGTGGGGGTATAATCCCACCCTTCTAGAGGGATAGACATGTACCCACTGTGGAAACACAGTAGAATCCTGAAGAGCCCTGGCATCACAAAATGAATGCCACCAGTCACAGACACTGGGCTGCACTCCTGCTGCTGACCAAAACTCGCAGTGGAGGAGGCCCAACGATAGGCATCCTGTCACAGGGAGGTGTGGTCACCTCCCAGACAGGGTTTAGTGTATTGGGGATGGGTGGGTGCACTCCTAGAGTGCTTTGAAGTCCTGCACTAGGAGAGGAGTAGGTTCCTCTGTGCATATGCCAGCTCAAACCGGTTCAGGGGCTACCAGCCCCTGCTCTGGCGCAAAACTGGACAAAGGGAAGTGGGTGTAGCTACCCACTCCCTTGACCCTCCCATAGGTGGTTTCATAGAGCTAGTCCCTCCCTTCCTTCTAGTATAAGTTAGGGAACCCTTGCCATTGCAAACTAGATATCCCTGGACGACGCTCTGAAGGAGAATCATGGACCTTCGACGTTCCACTACCTCTGGAAGACTAATGAATCTCCCTTGGAGTCAAGGAGTGACTCCCCTGTTTGGCAGGCACCAAAACTTTGAATCAACGGTCGCAAACTTTCCGGCTCCCGCCAGAGTCCGAAGTCCCTGCAACCCCGGAAGTAGATTTCCTGATTTCTCCAAGGCCATCGTGGGTCCCCAGCGACGCTGAGGCAAGTGGACCCCACGAGTGACAAGGAACAACAATACCCGGGTACCGTGCACTATTGTCGAGTGCAACCCCTTTACGATGTTCTACGAACTTGTGCATTGGACCACGCGTGGTCCAAGCCTCTGGCAGGATTTCCTCCGAAGATCAGAGGCCTACCTCATCCCGAGTGACCGTGGACTCCTGGTGAGTGAATCCTCCTGAGGCGTCTTCGCGATCCCTTGCTGGCTGGCTTGTGGGTCCCCTGAATACTTTTCTACAGAACCAAAGGGCTCCTCTGGTTGCTCCAGGCCTGCCCTGACCTACCTTTGCTGGGTGAGTCCCTCAGACCTTGCTGGTCTGCACCGCTGACTTTTTACACTTTCCACGAGACTTGCTGTTGCCAAGGCTTGTTGGCTCCAATCTGGTCGCAGACACCGCAGTAAGCTGCAGAATTTATGGGTCACACCAAATCCAGCTCCTGGTTGTTGTCAACACCTCCTGGACCTCGTGGCTGAAGAGTCAAGACACCCGTGATCACCTGAAATCACCCGACGACTGTGGGCATCCAGCTTCCTTGCCCCGGGTCACTGCCAAGTGACTTTGAACACTGTTCCTTCTTCTTTGAAGTCTTCTTTCTTCTGAATCTAGCCTTGGATTCCCCCGGACACTTCTCCTGTCTTCACAAGCAGCGAGTCTTCTTTGGCTCCCATTGAAAACGACGCCACGACCCGACACCAAAAGACACCTATGCACCCGGCTTCCCTGGGTGAGGTAACTCCTGCACTACGGTGCTCCTGTGTGTGTTGGCTCTAGAACTACTTACCCTGTAAGTGACTTGCTTGTAGACTCTCCCGAAGTATCCTTAAACTTTAAAATTCCAACCGCGACTTGCTCCATTGAAGTCTATTTGGATCCGCGGCTGTGTTCTCACACTGCATGCGTCTCCTGTGGGTCCTTTACTAACCTGCCTTGGGTGGATTAGTGAGGCCCCAGCGCTTCTGAAGGCCCTAGGCCTTGTCCCCTCGCAAGTCGATATTCCTAAACCTCTTTTTTAGTATATGGTCTGGTACGCCCCTAGGGCCCCAGCCATATTTGTGCTTAACTTGTTGTGAAATGTTGATTTGTGCATATGTTTCTGACTTCTAATCTCATAAAGAGATTAGTAGAGTGTGTCTAGTAATAAACATATATTTTATATATATACCTGTGTGGTGTCCTTTCATTTAGTGATTCAAGAGATTATAAGGTAAAACAAGCTGCTTTACATTCCTCTAAAGACTTAGCCTGAAGGCTGCTCTCCACAGCTACCACTAGGATAGCTTTCTTTAAAAGGTTGTCTTAAACCTATCTACCATAAGAGTCGAATTGTACTGGTGCAAGGTGACCACTTTAACTAGTGACCAGCATATACCAGGCCAACTTCTCACAGGGCCCTAATGTGTTTTGGTGTGAATAAAACCAATCTGGCCACACTGACTTGCTTTATTTATTTATTTTTCCTATTTTTAACCTATTTTCTCTCCGCCCTGAGGCTGCACTTTGGAATAGAAAAATGTCAGAAAAAGACATTGTGGCATGCTATGTCAATATTTCTTCTCTGTTAGGTCTATTGTTATTAGTAAGGCTATTGGTTCCCTTTGTGTTTTAGCACAAGCTCTGTTGTGCCGGTTTGAACGCTACCGGACTTCGTGCTCCTGGGCCGTTGGCACCCGCAGTTTATCTTCAGCCTACAAATAAAGAACTACTAAATTCTTTATGAGAAGCGTCTTCAATACATTTCATAAGTAACAACAAGAATACCAGTACTGATATTAAACTTTCAATCCACTTTTTTTATGTGGGAACATTTTGAAAGACAACAAAATGAACAACGACCACTTTTTCAGTCGATTTAATCAATCAATTTTGTATATTTTTCTTCATATTCACCATGAAATAATGGTATATTTACAAAACTTAATTTGAACAAATAGCACAAATTGATAACTGTACACATATAGACAAACTTTTTTTGTACTCATTATTTACATACTACATTCATTTCAAGCCATTCATATCTACATTCACTCCCATACCAAACTGAACAGTCCAGAAACAAACATACTCTCAACTGACAAATTCTATAATCACTTCAAAGACATAAATTTGGATAAGGCCATAGAGCAGTGTTATACTCCGTAAACACAATACAATATTCTTTCAAGTATTTCTTGAAGTCCTTATGGCCAAAGGTCTAGGGTCGACGCGTTTCAAGCCCCTTCTACAACCGGGGCTATCATCAGGACCTGGGAGCTGAAAACAGAAAACAAGGGGGGTCTTTTTTAGTCCTAATAGACTGCCACCACCTCTATTTTGCAACAGTGTTATTCATATTCAAAAATATCTGTGATTGGTGCTCAATGAGTCATCCACAAGACCTCTTGATATCTATGATCTAAAAAACGATACAAACCAAAAATACAATTTCATTTACACCATATTAAATACTCAAGGGTAGAAAACGCCCATTCATACTAGTGACATTCATCTTATATGCTTACCTGAAATTGTGGGTTTCAGCAATGACGAAGTAGGTTTAATCTGAAAAGCGAAAGGAAGAGTGTGAGCCACGAAGTGTCAATGGACTCAGCTTTCTTTAACTGTATGGACAAGCTTCTCTATATTGCTTGCTTGGAGTTTTTTTAAAAAAAATTCTTGAGCGAACGTGAATTGTGGGGCTGCTTCTGGTAGCGGACAACGTGCTTTAATTGAACTTAGAGAAATGGACGCGCACAGCGTTCAAAGCTATTCTGGTCCGTTAAGCGGGATCTCATTAGGCGGAAAGGGGAGGCAAATATGTAAGGTCGCATACCTTAAATAGTGGAGCTTCCGAAGGGGATAATCTCTTCATGTGTTGCCTCTTTTAATCGATGTCGGCTCCGACGTGATTTAATCTCTATAACGGTAAAGATAGAATCATGAATGCGTCTTTCCACTGCTGAGGCGAAATAGCTCTAGTTTCTGCTGCATGTCTTCAGCGTACCTGTGTCCGTTTGTTCGCTCTCGTCAAACTCGGAAAAGGTTTACTTCCGCGTTGATCCCCTAGTTCTCGTGTGAATAAGACCGCATCTAGCGGAACGTTGCGGTGTGGGTTTCCACAGGCCTGTTCTTATAATTAAGAAGTATCGAGGTGCACTTTTCTGGGGCTTGAAAATGTGCATATTTTCTGTCGTCTTTTAAAACTTTCGTGAATATTGGGCCCAATAAAAACTCGTAGTGTATCTCTCTTTTGAATGGAGAATCTTTATTGTTCAGTGTAGATTTGAACTGCATCGCAACTGTTGATCAGTTATGGTTCAGTCCTATTTCCGACGCAATAAAAGAGCGGTTGAGTGCACTTGTCTTGGAGTTCATTTCTTCCTGTGAGTCACTCGTATTGGTACAGTCCTATATTAGATGGGTGTCGGACTCTAGATAGGATTGAAGTGCTGGATTATTTTTGTGGAGATTTGGATGTGGAGGAAAAATAAAATCTTCCAGAAGTGTATTTTATCCGAGATTGTATATTTCTGATAATTCGTTCAGACCATTCATAGCTGTGTTGAATTTCACTATAAGCATTGCTTCACGCCTTGATAATTGTCGTTCAAGGTCGCCTCCTCTTGAGTCATGTTCCACTTTGGAAATGACAGTCCATTTTAGATCTGTTATTTGATGGTTGTGTGTTTTCCAATGATAGACTAATGGAGCATTTTGCACATTTTTATTGATCCGTGATTTGTGTTGTGAAATTCGGACTCTGATTTCCTGACTGGTTTTGCCTATGTACAGTTGGCCACAGGGGCAGCGGATTGCATATATCACATTTTTGCTCTTACAATTTGTGAAGCATTCATGTTTCCAGTAGATTGAGTTATGTACAAACAAAACACCTTCTTCAGTGGACGAACAACAAGCACATGTGCCGCATTTATGATGGCCAGTTATTGGCGGAAGGCCAACATATTCTCTTAATGATTTTTTTGTTGTTGTTGGCATGGATGCTCGCACTATTTGATTGGCAATACTGCGGTCTTTTTTGAAAGCGAAAAGTGGATAATCGCTCAAAGAAGGGTCTAGGTTCTTAATTAAGTGCCAATTTTGGCAAATAACCTTCTTTATTGAATTTGAGTTTGGACAGAATGTTGAGACGCACACTATCTTCTTGAGAGGGAATTTAACTTTCTGTGTTAAAAGCTCTTCTCGTGGTGTCCACCACGCTCTTTTCATGGCTTTTTTCAATACTTTTTTCGGGTATCCTCTCTTTTTCAAATTGTCTAGCAGATTGGTTGCATGTAGAACGTATTCATCCTTGTAATAACAATTTCTTCTAATCCTGAGAAATTGCCCATAGGGCAAATTCTCTTTTAGATTCCTGGGATGGCTGCTTGAAAAGTGTAGTGCTTTATTGCGGTCTGTTGGTTTTTTAAATAAAGTAGTCACTAGTCCATTGTTTGCTGGATATACCTCCACATCTAGAAAAGGTATCTTGGTCTTTGAATGGTTCAAACTGAATTTTATGTCTTCCGTTCGGTTGTTAAGCCAGTCATGAAACAAGTCCAGGTTGTCTTCGGTGCCGGTCCAAATCATAAAAACATCGTCTATATAGCGGACCCATTTCCCAATGTATTGGGAAAATGGGTTGTCATTATAGACGAATTTTTCTTCATACTTTGCCATGAAGAGGACTGCCAGTTCAGGAGCAAATGGACAACCCATTGCTACTCCTCTTGTTTGGTAATAGAAGTCTCCTTTAAAGTTGAAATAGTTCTTCTTAAGGGCGAAGCCAGCTAGGTCCATGATGAATTCCGTAGGTACTCTTGTTGGTCTTGGTCTACTCTCCAAATATAAGTTGATAACTGCCAGTCCTTCATCCTGAGGTATTTGGGTGTACAACGAGACAACATCTAGTGTAACTAAATGATGTCCGTCTTGTTCAAAAACTGATTGTTCCAATTGGTTAATGAAATCTGTCGTGTCACGTATGAATGAGGGTACTTCTTGAATAAATGGTTTTAGGAAAAAATCTACAAATTTTGATATTGGTTCCAAAAGGGATTCGCAACCAGAGACTATCGGTCTTCCAGGTGGTGTTGAAGCATTTTTATGTACTTTTGGAAGCACGTAGAAAAGAGGAATCCTTGGATTTTTATTCTGTAGAAACTCAAATTCTTTTTTGTTTAGAAATCCTTGTTGTAAGCCTTTTTCGAGTATGGGGAAAAGTAAATTTTGGAGTTCTAACGTTGGGTCTTTTTTAATTTTTCTGTAACAATTATTGTCTTGTAGTTGTCTCATCACCTCATCTGTGTAGTCTATGGTGTCCCAAACAACAATTGAACCGCCTTTATCGGCCTGCTTTATTATAATGGATGTGTCTTTCTGAAGATTTGATAGTGCTTGTGTCTGGGATTTAGAAATGTTGAATTTAACCCATCTTTTTTTCTTTTCCATTTCTGCAATTGCTGATAAGATTGTTTTTTCAAAAGTCACCACTTCTTTTGGAATTTTGCTTGTGGGGGGACAAAAAGAAGATTTTTTCTTTAGGCCGGTGTTTTCCGTCAACTCAATGCATGGGTTCTGGGCAAAAAAGGTTTTCAACCTAATTTTTCTACAAAATTCTATGGCTTCCATTTTCAGTCGTACAAAGTTTGTGTTTTTGGCGGGAACAAATGATAACCCTTTTTCCAAAATGCTCTGTTCGTCTTGAGTCAAAATATTTTTAGACAAATGATACACTAATGATGGCTCTAGTTTTTGTAGTTTTGCCGTCGAGTGGACATTTCCCATGGTTGGGAATTGAATCTGACCCTTCCTCGCGACTTCTGCTGGCCCCTGCCTAAAAAAGGCGTCTGTTGTTGTTGTTGTTGCTGTTGGAAGTTTCCTCGTCTGCTATTATTCCTATATTCCTCACTTATCTCTCCTTCACTACCACTTGAGGAGGATGAAGTGTTAGAAAAGGTGATGACATTTTTTGATGACCTGCCTTGATATTCTGAGAGATATCTGCGTGAGTCAACTCGAAGGTAGAAGTCTGGCTGTAAATAAGGATATACTTTTTCAAGGGAAAAATTCCTTTTGTCCTTGTCAAATTTGTTACCTTTTTGATTTACGGTATAGTCTCTAAATTCTCCAATTTCCTTTTCCACTTTGTCCAATAACGCTTTAGAGTCCGTAATGATCTGATTTGTTTTGATCTCGGATTCCAGTATCTCAATTTCTTCTAGTTGTTGTTTTGAGATACGTTGTGCTGTTTCTACTGTTAGGACCATTAGGTCTCTGCTGCACTTTGTCTCGATTTGACTGTATCCTTTTTTGTATTGTGGATCATCGGTAAAGATAACAGGAATATTTTTAATTTGTAGGACTCCTGGGATAGTTCCCGCTTTTAGATGTTGAATCAGGAAGTGTCCATGCAGGTCCGTCCTTATTTGTTTTTTCTTTAGACGTAGAAGCTTATTTGCCTCGTTTTGATTTTTTGCGGAGGAACTTAATGTAGCTGATGCAAAAAGGGGGGGGGCGTCTAGTAGTTGTTTAATGTGTTCTTCGCTGTATGCGAAGGTGTCTTTTTCTGTCATACTCTCACTCACACCTCAAAAAAACTAACATTCACTATTCACAACCTAAACAAAAAACAATACAAATTTTGGACGAATCTTCCAAGAAGATTCTTTACAAAAGTCATTAACTCGCAAACAAACTGTACACCAAAATTAGTGGATTGCCACCTCGCAGAGCATCCTCTTGTGGATGTCTTGTGGTCTTGTGGATGACTCATTGAGCACCAATCACAGGTATTTTTGAATATGAATAACACTGTTGCAAAATAGAGGTGGTGGCAGTCTATTAGGACTAAAAAAGACCCCCCTTGTTTTCTGTTTTCAGCTCCCAGGTCCTGATGATAGCCCCGGTTGTAGAAGGGGCTTGAAACGCGTTACTTGAAAGAATATTGTATTGTGTTTACGGAGTATAACACTGCTCTATGGCCTTATCCAAATTTATGTCTTTGAAGTGATTATAGAATTTGTCAGTTGAGAGTATGTTTGTTTCTGGACTGTTCAGTTTGGTATGGGAGTGAATGTAGATATGAATGGCTTGAAATGAATGTAGTATGTAAATAATGAGTACAAAAAAAGTTCTCAATTTGTGCTATTTGTTCAAATTAAGTTTTGTAAATATACCATTATTTCATGGTGAATATAAAGAAAAATATACAAAATTGATTGATTAAATCGACTGAAAAAGTGGTCGTTGTTCATTTTGTTGTCTTTCAAAATGTTCCCACATAAAAAAAGTGGATTGAAAGTTTAATATCAGTACTGGTATTCTTGTTGTTACTTACGATATGAGGCGTGGCCTTACTGATTGAAGCCTAAACCCTGTTTATGTTCAATTCAATACATTTCAGATATTTGCAGCAAAAGGGGCTTCTTTTTTGTGGATCCATTTCACAGGGGAACAAATAAAGGAAAGAGAGGGTAAGAGCCATTTTTGAAGTCACGGTTTTCAGCAAATGAGAAGACAGAAGAGAGGCAATAAGGGGAAGTCGTGAGAGAGATGGGGGCAGCTGCCAGCGGAAGCGGACACTGTCTTTGTCTTCCCTGGGCAAGAAGGAAGAGAGACAGAGTCCTTTTCCTTCTCTGCCCACCCCGCCCGTTCTCGAACAGCCACAAAGGGCCGAACCTTATCTAAAGGCTTTCGCTATTTCTGCCATCCTGGGACGCATTACTAAAAACAGAAAAGTAGGGGTACGGATTGCGTAACATTAACGAAGTAGGGGCACGCTGTGCCCCTCCGTTCCCACCCACTTCGACCACTGGTTTTATGGGAAACAGAAGGGGTTTGGGTTCCTCTGATTTGGTTCCCATCCGCTCTGCTCAGGACGGCACCATCACAGTTCGGATAAGACTCAATGACGTGAGATGAGACTGAGGATCACGTGGCGCAATCGAAGGGTAAGGAATGACGAGCGCCAGAGCGAGAGGTGCAATACCCCTTCTTGTCGCTAGAGGTCAGGCTCCTCCAAGGCAAACCAACAGCGCATCACCGGTAATCTGCATACCCACAATTCTGTGTGTAACCTAAACTGCTGCTGTAGCTTCAGAGCTAAAACAGTCCAGTGTTTGGCTTTTACGACACTAGAAGGTGGCAGTTCCGTGGTGTAGTAGCAGGATTATATATAGTGGGCCTCATGTATGAGAAGTGATGCATCGCTGCGTGAAAGCAGGGATGCATCACTTCTCAGTGCGCCCTCCTTGCAACATGATGGATGTTGACGCATTTACATCCTAGAAGTGGCGCCGTGAAATCTCGTAGATTTCACTGCGTCACTTCTACGAGGCTTACTTACGTGGGAACGCCCACCCTGCATACATTATACCTGACACAGGTATAATGTAGCGCAGGGGTTTACAAAGTGACGCATCTGCTTAGATGCGTCACTTGGTAAATAAGGTGCAACAGGAGGCATGCTTTACGCGGCCGATGCGTCACAAAAAGTGATGCAACGGAAGAGCAAAACTGTCGCAAGGCCTCATAAATAAGGCCCAGCTTATTTTCATTTTACTAAGGAGACGCTTTAAAATGCAGAAGTGAAGTATCGTTCTCCGTTTCACTGACTTTTCAGTTATGGTGTGCATCTTTGTATGACAAAAATGCCCGCTGTTTGTTGTTGTTTTAAAATACTGAAATGGCCTCGACGTCATACAAAATAAAAGTTTAAACAAAAGCGCACGTGCCATTCGCAACATGGCTATTCTGGCTTTAATTGTTCATTGTGAATCATTTCCTAGCTCGGGAACACGTTTAAAAGTGCTTTTGTATTTATGTTTGCTGTTTGAAGTATCTACAGATTAGTGCTTGTACCAGCGGGACATGAAAGTTCAATCAATCAATCAGTAGATTTGTAGTGCGCTTCTTGTCTCCTGTGAAGGTATCCAGGCACTAGTAGTGACCAGTTGATCAGCTAACTCAGGGACTTTCGGGTACTCTGAAAGGGATAGGGAGGTCCGTCAATGAAAGGGTAGCTCGTTCCATGTCTTTGCTGTTGGGTAGGCTCTGCATCTGCTTTGTTGCAGGCGCGGGGTGAGGATTAGAGAAACGAACGCTGAGGTATCTGGTGGGCTGATGGAAGTTCAGGCGGTGGTTCAAGTAGGCGGGTCCGCTGTTGTGTAGGGCCTTGCATGCATGGGTCAGGAGCTTGAATGTGCATCTTTTCTGTATAGGGAGCCAGTGGAGTTGCCTAAAGTGGAGGGTGATATGATTTCGTCGAGGGAGATGTGGGACGAGTCTGGCTGTGGCGTTCTGTAGGTTCCGTAGTCTTTGGAGGAGGTGAGCTACAATCCCTGCGTAGAAAGCGTTGCCGTTGTCCAGTCGCCTGGAGATGAGGGTCTGGGTGATGGTGCGTCATGAGTTTTGGGGTGACCATTTGAATCTCTTACAAGGCATGTGGAGGAAGAAGAAGCAGGAGGAGGAAAAGGAGTTGACCTGTGTTGTCATGTTTAGTTTGTTGTCTGGAATGATACCAAGGTACCTAGCGTGGTCAGTGGGGGTAGGTAGAAAACCAATCAGGTAGGAAACACCTCTAATCAGGTAAAAACAACCCTAAGGATTGTTTTTGTGCACGAAGGTGTACCTTCCTGGACAACAACAATCCTACCTGCTATGCAGGCGGCACCCTTGCATGCATTGATAATAGGCAGCACATGGTGCACCAGTGCAGATAGCGAGCACTTACTAGTTAATACCACCCGGATCTTCAGAATGGCACCCATCTTCACGTCATCAGATACTCAATTGTTCTTTCCATTCTCATGTTGTGATCTGCAACATCAGCAGATTCTCTAGACCAAACCTGGGAACAATAATGTGCTTGAGTACCTGAGACTCCTTGCAACATTAATGAATAGGGACTGTCAGTTAACGCTCTGGCTCTGCGTGTTCTTTGTCAAGGTCCTTTTCTCAGGCTCTCTATCAGTACCGGCCAATCTCCCTACCCCCATTCATAGTGAAGGTACTGGAAAACATCATCATCAAGCAACACATGACACACCTGGAGCAGAACCAGCTTCTTGACTCCTGCTAATCCAACTCCTGCAGCAATCACAGCACCGAAACTGCCCTCATCGCAGTAACCAACGACATCTGACTCCTCCTCAACGAGGAGAAACAGCAGCTCTGATCCTCCTCAACCTCTCGGCAGCCTTCAGTCTTCTACACTGTATCCCACCACATGCTGATAGAAAGACTCCGCCACATTGGCATCCAAGGGGACGCGCTCAGTTGGACCACCTCCTTCCTCACCTGAGGAAACCAGAGGATCCACCTGTGACCTCTGAACCCAAGGAAATCACCTGTGGTGTTCCTCAGGGCTCACTCCTCAGCTCCACGCTCTTCAACGCATATATGACCCCACTGGCCAACATCGTCAGATCCCACGCCCTCAACATAATTTCCTGTGCACATGACACACATCTCATGCTCTCACCCACCGACGACCCCACCACCACCAGAACCAACTTCTACATATGCATGACAGGCATCGCTGAATGGATGAGGAACAACTGCCTGAAGCTGAACACACTCAAGACAGAAGTACTGATCCTCGACAACAGCAGCAACACATGAAATGACTCCTGGTGGCCTCAGACCTTGGACCCGCACCCTCTGACCACACCAGAAACCTTGGAATCATCATTGCCAATAATTTCACCATGAAATCACAATTCAATGCTGTCTCCTCCGCCTACTTCCTCATTCTGCACATGCTACGTAATATCTTCAAGCGGCTACCTCCACACACAAAATGCATGGTGACAAAGACCCTCATTATCAGCTGACTGGACTACTGCAACTCCCTCTGCTTAAGAATTACTGCACATGCCCTACAGAGACTTAAGACCATACAGAACGCTGCAGCCAGACTCATCCTCAGCCGTCCCAGATGAACCCACATCACACCACACCTCAGGTAACTCCACTGACTCCCTGTGCAGAAGAGATGCTAATTGAAGCTGCTGACCCAGACGCACAAGACACTTCACACCCCAGAACCCACCTACATTAACCACCACCTGAACTTCCACCTACAGTCGAAAATACTACGCTCCACCTCCCTCTCACTTGCCCGTACACCCTGCATCTACAGAAGCAGAAGTTGAGGACAATCCTTCTCCCACATCGCAGCAGTGTTGAAACAGCCTTCCAATCACCTCACTTCCGGAATTCTAAATAGCCCTCAAGACCTGGCTGTTCGAATAAGCCTACAGGACCTGTAAGCACCTGGACACCCTATTGAGTGATAAACTGCGCTTTATAAATCCTGATTAATTGATCACTAATACAGTGTTACATCTATTCACAAACTAACAAACCATGTGAATGTACCTGCAAAGAAAAGACACACAAGCAGAAATGGGCAACCAGCATTTCATGCAGAAAAGAAGTAAAGGCCTCCTCTCATGTCAACTTAAACATATTACTCAATGATGCACATTTAATATGTGTGTGCACATACAGCTACAAACAAAACAGAAGATGTCAGTACATAAGGTTCATGTTACACTTTGCATACAGGTAATATAACTTTGAGTATAACTGTATAACTGTGACTAAGAACTACATTATAAATGCAAATATGAAAACAGTGGTGCACACATTACATAAATCCCTCTCGTTTCTAAAGTAAACACATTTTAATGGTGTAAGGATGGTTTATCAATCACCTAGAGAGTACATATCATTTTAACCCCTTTGCTGCTAGGCATTTCCCCCTTCTGCGCTAAGCCTTTTTTGGGCTATTTGGGGTAGTTTGCGCTTAGGCCCCTGTAACATTTTGACCGCATAAGGTATCCATGCCAAATTTGCGTCCTTTTCTTCCAACATCATGGGGATTTTAATGGTACCCAGGGTTTCCTGATTCCCCTTTAGGGGACCTAGAAAGTACCCAAAATACAGCTACATTTTTCTTTTCTTTTTTTAAATGGGAAAAAGTACTGCACATGAAAGCATCTACTTTTTTCCCTGCAACTGGTATCAACAAAGGGGTTGTGCTGCTGAAATCACCATCTTCCCAGCTTTCCTGGACTGACAGACATTTGTCAGAAAACCAAAATTCTTTACAGTTTTGGCATTTACCTGTTTGCTATTTATTTGTGCTTTCAACCTCCTTCCAGTTAGTGGTAGAAATAGGTATAAAAGCAATAATGGATCCTGGAAAGCTATACAATTCAGAAAAGTAGACAACATTTTGAATTCAGCCAGGGGGCATTTGTGTAGATACTTCAAGTTTTTTTTTATAGAAACTAACAGTTGAATATAGGAAAAATTGAAAATGAGTTAATAAAACAGCCATTTGTGCTGACTTTTTCACCTGTAACTTCTTCTACATGTGACAGATTTTTTAAAGCAATATACCGTTACATCTGCTGGACCCTTCTGGTTGTGGGGATCTATAGGACTTGTAGGTTCACCAAGAATCCGAGGAACCCAGAGCCAATAACTGAGCAGCGTCTTGCAATGTTTTTTTTATTGTATATAGCAATTCATTTGGGAAAATATAAACAGTGAAAAATCCGTATGGAAGACACCTTTGTATTTCTTAAATGGGAACAAAATATAGGGGCATATTCTCAAGGATCTATGGCCGAGTTATCAGCACTTTATCGCAGTCAAAGTCGTGATAAATGTATTTCCCCATTCACAATCTTGTGCAAACAGCTGATATCAGCAGTTTCCCTGTGATAGCAGCCACAAAAAACATCACCACAGATGAGCCCGGCAACTATCGCTAATGAGATGCAGAGTAGGCGTTCCCGAGCAAAACGTCGTGACAACACCACACCTCAACATTCTTAACGACCAGCCAGATCGGCGATAAGAACATCGAACAGGCGATAAGGCCTGTTAGCAGCAGGAAATTAACACCTGATCTGACCTGGTGCAAAGTCGGACGATAACCTGCACCAGAAAAGGGAGCCCAGCCCACAGCCACACCTGAAGAACAACAGATGCCATGGAGCTACTCATCATGCAGCTCGGAGCCCCAACAGGGCCACAACACCCACCCCAATACCTACCGCAACCACCCCCAGGCCCTCTCCCCCCCGGACCACCCCCAGACTCAAAAGGACAACCATCCTCCGCATCCTGAACATCATAGCCCACAGGCTGATGGTACCAACACAGCGGACAACCAACATCCCACCTCAGACAAAGCTGCTGGCTGTGCTGCACCTGTTGGCCTCTGGGACATTTCAACCAACAACCGCCAGAGTCTGAGGAGTCTAACAGCCAGCCCTATCCAAGTTCCTCACACCTGTCCTGGATGCCATCATCAGCTTGGTACCCCAGTACCTATACTTCCCACACACTGCGCAGGAACAGCTGGAGACCAAGCAAGGCTTCTACGCCATAGCTCGATTTCCACATGTGTTGTGGGCAATTAACAGCTCACATGTCCTACTTGTGACCCCTGCTGACACTGCACACAATTACTGCAACAGAAGGCACACACATTCCATCAATGTGCAGGAAATAGTGGACCACCGGGGACTCTTCACCAATTTCATCGCCAACTACCCAGGCAGTGTGCATGATTCATACATCTTCCGACAGTTCATCATCAACCGGGACATCCAGGATGGCAGCTACGAAAATGCAGTGCTCGTTGGTACCAAATGAACACACCTCCCACCGCAACTCCACAATCATGCAACTCACAACTCTGGGAATGCACACGTTACATACTCACATACAACATGCCAAACAACATGCCCACCACCAAACACGGCTGCACAATGTACTGCGGTAACCTGGGCAAGCCATGTACATGAGCCATCAACGGCATGGCACCTCAGCCACACAATAGCAGAATGTGGGGAGAGGTGGGAACCAGGCATGTGCGGAGGAGGCAAGTGACCTATGAATGATAATACACAAAATGCCAAGTGTGGTGTGGATGTGCTGGACAGACTGCAGTATGCAGACCACAGACATATCCATGTCGACATATACTGCTGGTGATGGTAGTGTTGTGGACAGTGGACGCAACCATGTCACCTCAGCCAGTGGGGAAGATCTCGGAAATGTAGCTTGTTACGTCCCCCCTGTAAGAGTGTGCGGAGTGGGCTGGCCCGGCGTACGCCAGGCTAGCATAGGGTTGTGAATAAAAAGCATGAAGCCCTGGGCGTGGTTCTCTTCTGGCCAATGTGTCTGCCAGGGCGGCGCCTCTCACCCCGCCACAAGGCAGACGCCATGAGCGGTGGTGCCTGCGATCCTGTGAGCCTGTTACACCCCAGGCCGCTGGTCGCCAGACCTCATCTTGCCCGCCCCTGGGCATCCAGGCCTCACTGCTCACCTGCCGACACCGGCATGTCTCCAAGAGGGCCCACCACGTGCCCGTGCAAGCTCCAAGCCAGAGGCCCGTGACCTTGGCAGCCTCCTCTGACCATTACTGCCTCCGCGAGCAAGGCCCGCAGTACTCCTTTCTCATTGACGTACTCCACCGGCATACACAGTGGACAAGTAGGTCACACATTTGGAACTGAGTCTTGAGTACACAATGACAGAGTACATATTCAATGGCTGTGTTTATGTCACTATACTCCCTTTGATGTGGTGCCACCAACTCTGTGCATAGCATTCTGACCACACGTGTCTGTGGGCCCTTGCTGTGTTCTGCCTGCGGCCTATACTGCAGTCCAGCAGGCCTCACATCAATCCAATACAATCTGTACCAGGCAGGACACGGCATCGTCGCAGGGTGCACACCCGTTCAGCTCTGTGTCACCACCTCCGTCAACCAGAAATCTTCTCCACAAGCCATTTCAATGCCATGCGTTAGTGATCCAGAGGAGCTGGCTGCACAGCGGTTGACGTGTAAACACAGGACTACGGGGAGAAGATCCCCAGCGCCTGGAGGGTTGGGAGTATCCTACGTTGGAGTATAACCTCCCATGTCAAGACATTGAACCACAAAAAATACTGCAAAGGACCAACCTGTGGTCAGAGATCTAAGATACCTAACTGCGAGGGGGGAAGTATCTGTGTGAGGATATATCCCTAGGTTCACCAGGAGGTGAGAAAGGAAATAATTCCCTTGTATTTAGTTGCCCTCACACACCCTAGTGGTGTCATGCTTCATCGTCGGATCACCCCGACGCCTACAAGTCGGGGTGGGCTCAACCACAGTGTTGGGAGCTCTTGTGAGAATGAACCATAATACTCCCATTGACCCGAATTTTAGTTATCTTAATACCCCTGACAGACCCATGAATAAAGGGAAACCGGGGCCTGTCTGAGGATTTTTATCTTTAATCCCCCTGATCTTCACGGCAATAATGTTAACGTCGGCCTTTGATGATATGCCCCTAAGGCACTTCACAATCAAGATCCTCCTAGCGTTTGTTCCTTAGAGAAGTTCACTCTGTGCTCACACTAGAAACCAAACCGATAGTTGTGTTTGTCCCTTTAAATCCAGCAGTATCAGCACACCAAGAGCTTGGCATCGTCTTTTACATCACTACTCCAGTCTGGCAGTGTCATCTTTAAGTTCCCTTATCTCAGACTACACCCCAGCTAGAGCAGCAGAGCGCCTTGTCATAAGGCCGAGATGTTTACAGCAAGCTAGTGATAATCGGATATACTTCAACATTCTAGTAACAAGCATTGAAAATGCAATAGGTCTCTCCTTTGATTCAGTTAAAGCCATTTGCTTTGCTAATGGTATTGTATAGCAAAGCAAATGGCTTTAACGTAATCAAAGGCGAAACCTATTGCATTTTCAGTGCTTGTTTATGCATGTCACAGAGTGTTTTTAGGGGTTAGTCCGGACTGGGCCTTTGCCACAACAGAAGATCAAAGGAGATATGCAGGACCCACCTTCTGTGCGTGCTGGAAAACAAGTTGTCCACCCAAGATGGGTTTCCTTGAGTTGTTTTGTCCTTCACATCTAACATGGGCTTCAATTGGAATTCCATAGAGCATATTATCAAGCCCATTATCGCCGTTTTAGCGGCAGTTTTCTGACGCCAAAGCGGCGATAATTTTATCACCTGGCTTGATAATATGCCCCTCGATACTCCATCACACACCATCATGTAATCCAAGCATATATATGTCAATGTGACACCCTCCAACGGCACACTCAACATATCCCATAATCAGAGGATAGACATCACTCTGGTGAAAATCACACGGTAAAGTCCTGCAGCTTCCTCACTAGGCACAAAAGATGCACAGAAAGATGCTAGCAGGACAAACGCATGGCTACCCCCGGGCTCGTCTTCATTAGAAAGGCAGTCTTTCCAATCCAAACAAGCATTTACAATGCAACAGGTCTCGCGTTTACCAAACTCTGAGCTATTGGCATTGTAACAGGAGAGCGACATTTCTCCTATCATCAAGCCCCACGCTATGAAGCATAGCGGCAAGAAAAGTAGCTACTTTCCTTACGCCTGCTTCAGGATTGACTTAGCCATGATATCCTATGGAAGGTGGATTTCATGGCTAAGTTTTTGGGGCCCTATCAACAAGCTAACGCCACATGTCATGAGATTATCGCTGGGTATCCAGCGAAAATCTCACGTTAGGCAGTTAGCGCTAGGATTATTTTCGCTTTTGAGATAAGCGTTGCTAATAGCACGCTATCTCAGCGATAAAAATCCACGTTAGCCGGCGATAATTATCCTAGCGCTAAGTGCGCTTAGCGATAATTATCGCCGGTTGTTGCTGATAGGCCCCTACGTTATGCAGCACAATATCCTTGGTGCCACAACATCAACTGTTGCATGGGTAAACACTTATATGGTTAGTAAGGTGAGACCTATTGTCTATGCCAATGTTTGTTTAATGTGAAATGGATTTATAGAAATTAGTTAAATTTTATTGAAACTATATCGAATTATGTTGTTTTACATATTTTGCAATATCTTTCATTAGTTGAGCAAATTAAAATAAAGCAAACTAAAAATAGCTGAGCAAATTAACCCTGAAACAGCACCAGCCCATTTAAAACACTGGCTCTACCCGCTTGTAATTGCTTCTTCTCACTACATTCTTACCGTTCAGCCTACATTACTGTCTACCTGTATGTATGTTTTTTAACCATTATTTTAGTGAGTGCAATGTAGCGATAGGCTAAAGATAATCTCTGCTTATCCCCTTGTTAGGGGATAGAGAGTGAATGAAGGAGTTAGAAAGAGAAAGAGAGAAATGGGTGAGAGAGAGAGAGAGAGAACGAAGGTTGGAAAAGAGAGTGAGAGGAGAGAGAACGAAGGAGAGAAAGAATTAGAGAGAGGAGAGACAGAGAGAGAAGGAGAGAGACAAAAAGAGAGTGGGAGGCAATAGAGATAAGAAGTGACAAGGAAAAAGTCACACCCAATTTTGCCTTGTCGTGTTTGAGAATGCATTTTAAAAATACATTTTTAAAAAAAGAGTGCGACCAAAATAGAATTAAGAATATGTATCATTGCTGCAGCGAGGCAGATGGAAAGCTTCTGGCTAAAGTTCATAAGGTACAGCAGCACTGCAACTGGACTTCATGGGTTACTAAAGTGAGAGAGAGAGAGAACGAAGGGAGAAGAAGAGCGTGAGAGGAGAGAGAGAATGAAGGAGAGAAAATTAGAGAGGGGGAGCGGGAGAAGGAGCGAGTCAAAAATAGATTGGGCGGGCAATAGAGTTAAGAAGTGACGAGGAAAAATTCACACCCAATTTTGCCTTGTGCTGTTTGCGATTAAATTAAAATATTAAAAAAGAGAAAGGAGAGAGACAAAAAGAGAGTGGGGGGCATTAGAGTTCAGAATTGATGAGCAAAAATCCACACCCAATTTTGCCTTCTCCTGATTGATATTAAATTAAAAAAAACTTTTTTTTTAAAACAGAGGGGCTCATTTATGAGTCCTTGCGTCACTTTTGCGCCGCCGGTGCGTCACTTTTTGTGACGCATGAGCGGCGTAAAAACTGGACCTTGTTGCACCATATTTACAAAGTGACGCATCTAGGTAGATGCGTCACTTTGCAAACCCATGCGCTACATTATACCTGCATCAGGTATAATGTATGCAGGGTGGACGTTCCCACGTAAGTAAGCATCGTAGAAGTAACGCAGTGAAATCTACGAGATTTCACTGCGCCACTTCTAGGGTGCAAATGCGTCAATATCTTGCGCCTGCCTCACAGCAGGCGTAAGACTGACGCAGGCCCTTTCACATGGGGCTTGCCCCATGTGAAAGGACACATTGCTGGAGTTGCGTCACTTTCGTGACACACTCCAGCAATGCGTCACTTTTGCGCCTACAGATACGTCAGAAATACTGACGTATCTGTGACTCCTTGCGACATGATGCGTCATACTGTAAATATGACGCATCATTGGAGTCGCAGGGAGGGCGCAGTGAAAAGTGACGCATCACTGTTTTCACGCAGTGATTCGTCACTTTTCATAAATGAGGCCCAGAGTGCGGCCAAAATAGAATTCAGAATATGTGCCAGTGCTGCAGCGAGGCAGATGGAAAGTTTCAGACTCAAGTTCATAAGGTGCAGCAGCACTGCAACTGGAGCTCACGGGTTACTAAAGTGCAGCACTTCAAGTAGTGCTCTGCAGTCAGACCTTATCATTCTGCAGCTTTGCATCTAGAGCGTGTAGGATTCTACATTGCTGCATGCAATTGGTGCACTACTTGCAGAGTCCGTAGGGTACTGCAGCGCTGAAGGTAGAGTTCACAGGATACTTCAGTGCTATATGTAGAGAGCATGGGCTGCTACAATGCTGGTGGTGGGATGTGATGCAAGCGAGGTAGAGCGAAAAACCACAACTGGGACAATTAAATGTAAGGAGGAAACAATAGTAGAGATGGCTATGAAAAAAGAGAGGGGCAGTGAAAGGAAAGGTGCTATAAAAGGTAAGTAGAGCTATCAGGGTGAAGAGAGGCAGTGCAATAAGACAGGAGAACAGTGATAGGAGAGAAAGTAATTGTGACCAGAGAGAAGCAACCACTGCAGCAAAGGGGCCCACAAAGGGGTGGGGGGACAAAGATCAAAGAAAGATGGTAAATGACTGTAGAGAGAGTGGGCAGTGACGTGAGAGGCAAAGAAACAAGCATTGGCCGCGCGGCAATAAAAGTAACGCTGCGCGGCTGTAAAAGTAACGCCGCGCGCCCGTAAAACCGAAAGTCATCGCGATCACTCTGAAAGCGAAAGTGTTCGCGAGTTTTCAAAGTGCTGCTGAAGGCTAGCGGTTCGCGCGTGCACGCTCTCGTGAACACAAGCGCTAGGCCAGCCAGCAGCACTTTGAAAACTCGCCACCAAAATGTGTCTCCGAGCCAGCGCATGTGCTGGGCTCAGGGAGACCTAAAAAAAGAAAAATGTGTAATTGCTTCCAGAAATCTAATTAGTCTGGATATGTGCGCAACGAGTCGTTTCTTTTCACTTCAGCAATCAGAGCTCTAATTGCCAGCAGACACTCAGGGGACCAGCCAGGCGCTCCCTGCACACAGGAGCCGACTGCAGCCAGGATACAGTCCAAGGTGCCGTGGGGACTGGGAGTGGTACAGTCCGCCGCTCCCAGGATTTCCTGTGCACGTGGTTCGGCCCGGGAGTAGACTGCATTCCAGCGAGTCATGTAGGGTGAGTGCTCTGAATGAGCCGCTGTGCGCTCCCGGTTTGCTTCGGATGTATGTCCAGTGCTGCTTAGAGCTACTCACTGCCCCTCAGTGACTTTCCCGTCCCTGTCAGGAAACGAATAAAGGAACGTATGTGAACTTGTCCAGCACTAAAATCGAACTCATTAAAAAGGGCACAGACCTCATCAGCAGAACCAACATCTGTGTGGAGTCCACTTTACAGACCCTCCGATGTTAATGGCATGTGCGCTTAGGGTCAGCAGCTGCCACCTTTCCACAGACCTGTAAGAGAGGCGTATCTATGGGGTAAGCTGTTGTAACTTTGCATTCTTCCGTGGCTGCGATACTTTTCCTCTTCCCTCCTCTTCCTTTTGTTTGCGGGCTGGTGCTGGTGCAAGGGTGTTCTGCTCGCAATTGAATTGGAAGGGATGAATAGGGTTATTGTGTGGGGGTGAGAGGGGAGGGGACAATAGAAACTTCTTTAGAAGCATGCTGTGTGGGGGTGCTGGAGCAGAGTTTTCTGTTGAAAATTTATCGGGTTTTGAAGCTCCAGTTTGTTTATATGTTGTGAATTAAAAATACTAATTGTAATCCCTAATTGTTTGTTTCTGCATGAAATTTTAACTAATCAACACGATTAACAAGAGAAATCACACGTGGGAATGCATATATGTTGCTTAGTAATGATGTGCAGGTTTAATTAAATGAATGTTGCTAAGTGCTGTTTGTTTAAAGCACAAAACGCTTTTGAAATAACGTGTATTAATGCTTAAATATGTTGCAGATGGCTAGATAATTACATACACATAATGCTATTAGTGGGGTTAACACTGTTTAATCATTGCGATGATGTAGTAACGTTGTTTGTGTTTCTTTTAATTAAGATGGTACGTTTGGCCTGTAATAAAATGGCTGCTGTTTAAAGCCTGTGCTCGAGTGATCGAATTTTGATGAGAGGGCCTTGCTGAACATGGTCGAGAGTCATCTGACCACAGTCTTCGCCTGGTTTAAAAGTTTTCCGTGAGGACAGCAGCTCTGGGCGTGAGTCCAAGTAACCTTGGAGGACAAGGGAGCCACAATGAACTTTGTGATTACAGGGGTGGTTCCGAGGAAATGTGTACGCGAAAGAAACATTTGCAAAACTTGAGTTTCCTTCTTCCGTCTTTTTATTTTTGTGATTTTTCTGAGCGGAGATTTTTCCAAATGTAGCGATGCTGCATCCTTTCCTGCTCGCTCTGCTCAGTGGCTCAACGGATATCGAGAATATTTTATGTTGCTTTATTTTGTGAAATTTTCTATAAGTATTGTTAGCCTAGAGAGGGTCTAAGCCCACTTCTTCCCAAACCTGCGTTGGTGAGGATCGATGCTGTGAGGACGGCGACTCGGGAGACTTCTACTGAGAGACCTGTCCTGACCCATTAATGACACTTAGCTAGAATAGGTAACTATGAGAATAATGATTTTGCTTTGATTGAATTTTCTTGAACTAATTTTAGATAAAGTACCATTATTTTTAATACAGTGTTGGTAGTTATTTCTTGTCAATTATTGAGTACTCTATTATGATTATTATTGTTTATATCATGACTCAAGGCAGTATCAATTTGGTCGCATTGACCTCAGTGTAGATACAGGGTGTTTAGGAGTTTTCTCTCTCCATGGTTTGCGCTGATAGAGTAATCTGAGTGTATGTTAGTGAAATGGGCCCAAGCGTATGGTGAGTGTATGTGCGTGTATCTGTGAAATTATTCTATCCGTGGAAGTGGGGAGAATTTGTATGCCCTAATCTGCACCAATTTCCTGGTAGCAGAATTTGATGGTTTTGATTATTGTCTTGATCTGATTAGATTGCTTGTACATTGGCTTTTGATTCATTGATTATTGATTGATGTTGGTATATGTACTAATACTATATGTTGGAGTCGTCGTATTGAGTTTTATGTAGTGCTTCTGGAATTTGGGAGCTGGTAGCAGTTCCGTAGTAGGGCAGAGGGAAGTATATACTGCTCTCGGGAAAGACGGGATTGTTGGTCCTGTATGTATGCAGGAGAAACGTGTGACAATTGAAGTTGCGCGTCACATTGTCTGGGTTCGGAATCAGTGACATCGTCGTGTGTTACTATTAGGGATATATTTCTGGTATAAAAGGAGTGCGTATGGTAGCAAAGGTTATGTGTGAAACTTTGGTCTTAAATCCCAGGGATCCGTAAGGTTCGCCGTTAAAGCTTATCGCGGGGGAAGTAATAGGTATTCTCTGAGCTTGTCTGAAGGACTGGGCAGAGGTAAGTGCTGCTTGGTTCACGTGTGTTATAATTCTGTAGTAGGGCAGACTGTTCGTTGTTCTCGGGAAAGGCAGGATTCTGTGTGTATGTACTACATTTTCTTGTATGAAAGTGCGTGAATGTATGAGCATTTAGTTGATTGTAAGACTCTTTGGAGCAGTCCTAGAGGAAACAGTTAATGAATGCATGATAGAAGGGCAGAGTAGAGGGATGTTCTACTGTGTCAACGAGAGTATTAATTCCGTGGTGAAGCAGAAGTGAGTGCTGTTTCAGGGAGAGACGGGATTCTTGAGAAATAGATTTTTCTTTACTATTCTGTGGTTAGCGAAACAGACAATGGAGATGTTTATATGTTGTAACTAATAGATTTTGTAGAATTTGACACGAAGTCTACTGAGAGGTTTTGTAAAGGAGGGGTAGACGAGTGACAGGAGACAGGAGCAGGAGCGACTGCAGCGACTGCTGACGTCATACAGACCGCGCTCCGATTGGATATTGGATCAGTACAGTGCTCGCGCTGGGATTGGTGCGTTGGTGTGAGCCGCGAAAGGATTGGAAGGAATACAGGGTGACGTAGACGCTCCAGGATTGGTGCGTTGGTGTGAGTCGCGCTGTTATTGGATAGAATATCGTACTGTACAGTTGTATTACGGAAGGGATTAGAAAGTTTTGGTAAACGATAAAATGTATTACCAAGAAGAGAAAAAGAAGAAATCCTTGTTCGGAAAAATTAAAAAATGGTTTGACAAGGATAAGGATGTTAAAACAAGAGAGGGTGAATTGTTACCTCCAACGAAAACGCCTGCATCCTTCATGGTTGCGAAATATGGGTATCATACCTGTATATGGTTAGAGAATTGGGCTAGGTATACTAAGGAAGATGGTGTCCTAGCATTCCCAGAACATGGTTCATTTAATCTGGCCGTGTTGAGAAATTTACGGGAGAAAATGATGTGTCTAGAGCCGAGACCTAGGCCGACACAGTTTGAGGCATTGGTGGAATGGGAAGATGAAGTACATGAGCGAGAAAAACAGAGGTCTGGAGGCAACTACAGATACATGTTTGGGAGAAAACATGATTGTGAAACTCATCATGATCGAATGAGGAGATGGCGAGATGTTAGTATGTCAGAGGGATTATATCCTATGAGAACAGTTGACGACAGGGAAGAAAGGAAGGGTACGGAAAGGGTTCCTGAGGCAGAAGTGAAAAGATATGGAGTTAGTGATTATGAGGATGAGGTCTTGAATGACATGATTTACAAGAGACCACCTCCATATAGACCTGAACCAGAAGAGAGTACACCAGTTGTTTCTCCGATAAGAGATACATTGCGTATCACTGAGACAGAAGTTGTGACACCTGATTTAAGAAGTGGTAATCCTTTCAGAGAAAAAGAGAGAGAGAAAAGATGTGGTGATGAGAATACGAGAGAATTAGCCAGAACTACATCTGAACTGACTGAAAAGATTAGAGAACTGACGAAGAATTTAGAAGCTGTTTCGTTGCCTGTAACCATAGGTCCGGTTATGCCTATTTTTGATAAGCAGAGGACGGGTGAAAATGGTTTGGTAGTTCCATATGTTGGGAATAAGATAACAAGTTTGGCTGGTCCCTCAGGAGACTCAGGAAAAAGGACAGAAAGTAATGATGATTTGAGACAATACAGACGTGACACATGCAGTGGAGGATTAGAGGTACAGTCTAATTCGAGATTGGATGCTAGTGATGCTAGTTGTTCAGGGATGCCAATTTTAGAACCACAGAGGATGCCAGAAAAAGTGGTTCCAGTGAAAAGAACTACTGAAATAACAGCTGAAGATTTGAATGATTGGATGAGAGTCCTTCAAAAGAGAGATAAAGATTCACAGGCAATTGATGTGGCCAGGTTACGCATAGAATTAGAGGAGCTTGTTGTAGGGACAATTCCTACAGACATTCTTAAAAATCATCATGATGGAGAATTATTGTTCATGTGTAAAAACATTACTTGGAGAGCTAAAAATACACATGACAGGTTAAGAGCAATAGCGAATGAACAAGGAGTTGACATTGATAAGGTAAAAGCATTGCAGAAGTCTTACAGGATGGATTTTATGGATAAAGATATTGAGAATCTGAATGGTGCTGGTAGAACAGGACAGATTAAGGAAATGATTTCCCTGTTGAGGAAATGGGGTGATGTTAAAAATGGAAGGATAGGTGGTATAAGAAAAGGGAAGAATCAGTGGACAGGACTTATTCAGCATTTCCTGTGAGAGAAAAAGAGAAAACAGTGGATGCTTATCCTATGAGAGAAATACCTGGAGGAGGATATGTACATGTTCCATGGACCAGACAGGATATTTTATCATTTACGAATGATTTCCCTCGACTGAGAGAAAAGCCCGTCGAGTGGTATAGGCAGGTAGACAGGTTTGTGAAATTGTCAAAAGTGCTGTGGATTGGACTGAACTAAATCGAACTCTCTATTGTGCCCAGCGAACTTGCCTGGTTCATCTGTGTTGCTCTCCTGGGTGTCGCTGCCCCCTCCTGCCTTCCCTCCCGCCGCCGCACCGCAACCACCGCGGCCGCAGTGAGGAGGAACTACAATCCCCAGACATCTCAGCGGATTGAAGGCGGGACCCGGAAACGCTGGCTACGCGCCTGGAGGCGCTATAAATCATTGCCCCTCTCCGGTGGAGCGGGGGACTGAACTAAATCGAACTCTCTATTGTGCCCAGCGAACTTGCCTGGTTCATCTGTGTTGCTCTCCTGGGTGTCGCTGCCCCCTCCTGCCTTCCCTCCCGCCGCCGCACCGCAACCACCGCGGCCGCAGTGAGGAGGAACTACAATCCCCAGACATCTCAGCGGATTGAAGGCGGGACCCGGAAACGCTGGCTACGCGCCTGGAGGTGCTATAAATCATTGCCCCTCTCCCGCGTCGCGGGACAGCGCGCGGGCGGCGCCGGGCTAAGCCCGGGCAAAGGGCGGGCCCTCTTAGGCCCTCTGAGGCCTAAAGAGACTGGACTGGGCCAGGGGTATTGGTCGTTTCGTCTTATAAACATCGGACACCGTAAGCACGTTATTGTTAATAGTTTTTATTCCAGGACAGTCATACAATAGTGCTATATTTAGATATGGAAAGAATTGATAGAAGATAATAGATATTGGTGTTCTACTTTCATCCATTTAAAAGGGATTCCATTGCTATTATCATTATTATTGCCATAGCTATTAGTTCAGAAAACCTAAAAATTCCCTTATTATTCTTTATTCATTCGTGTTTAGTTATTTAGATCATACTGATATGACTTCACGCAAAACAAGAAGCAGTAAAGCTGTGGCAGGTAGCTCAAAATTAACTGGAACATTAGATGATTTCATAGTTCGTACAAACACACTAATAGACCAGGGTATTGTCCTTATGGAGAGGAGGGTTTCCCAAGATCTTTCTTTAGCTAAAAGGTCCTCTATGGGCCATATTGCTACAGCTCGAACCCCAGTACGAACCCCTGAGAACACCTTAATTAATTCTAACACATTACATATTAATGCAGAGGTTCATGGTACTACCAGTGCACATTCTGATTCTCAAGATTGTAGCGTTCTTGATTCACGGGGTTTGGCAACCATAGAAAGCACCTCGCTAGCCCCACAGTTAGATAGCCAGACAGCTAACAACAATATCTTAAGAAAAGGGAAAAGGGAGGGAGCTATCCCCAAAAAAAGTACAAGTAAGCGATTCTATAAAAAACATCCCGCTACCAAAACTACCAAAGCTGCAAAGATAGGAAAGTGTAATGAAAATAATACAGCCAATGCAAGAGCGACAAGGGAAAGCCAGGGCCACGAACCTGGGAAAGGAGGGGTTGCCCCTAAAACACTACCTATGAATATTGTAGATGATAGTTTTTTAGACAACTCCCTAGCTGACATTCTTTCAGTTAATCTATCAGCTGACAGTACAGGTATAAGTATAGGGAATGAAGATCTACTTATACCGACCTTGACAAAAATACTTAAGACCTTACTCATTCCTATAGAAGCAAGATTAGCTGGGATAGAAAAACAACTTATAGAACTGAAGAAAGAGAAAAAAGATGATTACACTAGCAAGCAAAAAAAGGTAATTCAGTTACCAGCCCCTATTAGTAAAGTACAGGTGTCAAAAACACTTGAAAATGACATGGAAAAAGGAAGTAATCCAGCCCCTAAGGTCCCTAATTCTAATCCTATCATTATTGATGTAGGTAAAAACAGTGCAAAGTCTATTATGACACGTGGAACAACAGTTAAAAAACCGGCTCCTTGCAGTACACCTACGCATAATGAGGATAACACGCACACAGAAAAGCGCAGGAATATTAATCTACCTCCTGAAGCATGTGATTATGTAGTCATTTTAACTGGGGTCCCGGAATTAGGCCCATCAATTCTAGAACCGTACGAGGCGCTTAAAAACAAAGTGTCACATTGGCTAAATATCAATCATCCATTACCACCTACAATAAGAAGTAATATCTTAATGGTAGAGAGGGTCCCCTGGGTAGGCTATAATAGAAAAAGAATACAAGGGGACTGTGTGGTTGTATCATTTGAAGACCCTCGGACAGTAGGACATATTTGTTCGGGAGTGCCTAGAAAAAACGGTTCATTGATTGTGGCAAGACCCCTGGCTTATTTTTATTCGCCAACGGAACACCCTGACATCGCATGGAGCTGGATAAGGGACACAAATCAAGTTAGGGGTGGAATTGGGTGCGAGTTGTTAAGGAATCCAAATCCTAACAGATGGGAAAGGGAGGGGGACGATGGCTGGACTATAATACAACGTAGGGCCGGGAGGCCTCAACACGCTAACACTCAGTATTGTAGAGAATGGATGGGCCCACAGTTCGCTCAACCCTTAATCCCCTGCTACAACAGGTTCAGTGGACTGGAGGCCATTGATTGACTCCCAGTACACGGGGAAGGACACAAATCTACACCCTGTCCATCCGTCTCACCTGTCATTTCAGTCGTGTCTGCTACTAGTCCACATAGGTCATCTGATCAACCAAATGGCTTGTCTCGATTGTTATCAACTGGTATACAGGGGGAAAATATCATATCTAAAAAAAAACTCAAGGAAGCCCCAGAACCAATACTTAAAGTTGATCGAATAGAGCATCGAGAGTCAAATGAACAGAATAGTACCAGGTCAGGAGTACCGAAGAGACTAAGCAAAACCTCATCGGCCATCAGTTGTAGCTCAAATCAAGGCCTCTCTATGGCCAAGATTGTTTCATGGAATGTCGCAGGAGTGGGCTCAAAAATAAGTGATCCCGAATGGAACCTTTACATAAACTCCTTTGATATATGTGTTTTACAAGAAACATGGGCTACGAAATCCATGCATAGAGTTGGATATAGAACTTATCAGTTGGACGCAGTTCCATCAGTAAGAGGCCGTCCATCAGGAGGGTTAATAATATGGGTTAGTGTGTCTATTAATATAGCCATCCAGCAACTAAGAATTGATTCCTCAGATATACTTGGTCTGGAAATGGTTACCGTTGATAAACGGGTGATCCATCTTTTTAACGTATATAATCGACCATGCCCATCATACAAGGAGTCACTATGTATTGACAAACTAGAGTCAATACTGGATACTCTGGACCCGGAAGCAAGCACGATTATATGTGGGGACATGAACTGTAATTTTGAGCCCATTGTTGGAATGAATAACTTGTATGAGGATGAAGATAATGTTAATGGTATACCATCCTTATCTAGTAATGGGGCAGTTGTAGGTAATACCCTAGCTTTCCAAATCACAAGGGTACTGGTAAGCCATGGACTGAGGGCATGTAACGGGCGTCTCCCATCTGATAGTCCCAAGGCACCTACTTTTATGAGACGTAATTGTCAAAGTATAATTGACTATGTTATTGTTTCCGTGGACTTGTGGCCATATACAAAAGACCTGATGGTCAAAGCTAGATCTGATAGTGATCACCATTCCCTCGAAATTAGTTTTGTAAAGAGCTTAATAATGGGGCTGGAAGCTAAAGAGGGAGGATATCAACCAGCCCCAGATAATGTTATATTAAGCAATAATCGTCGGTCTGTTAAATGGGCATATATCCTGGGACAAGAAGATTTAGTGGCAAATATTTATAACTGCCTTACTAATATATTTGATACCTATAATCCCTCCAAAAGTGAACCTGGTCAATTTCTTAAATTACATAAAGAGTTCTTTAAAGAATTATTAGAACTTATGACTAGAAGACCAAAAAAAGGAACGGGTGCTGTGAATTTACAGCCTATAGGTAAACCATGGTTTAATAAAGAATGCCGAACAGCAAAATCAGCTTTGATTGATTCGGTTAAAACCAAAAATTCTCTGGCAGTTAAAGAAAGTAAGAAATTATACAATAAGGTGCTGGCCAACGCAAAGTGTTCATGGGACGAGGAATTATGGTCCTGTATGCTGACGGCAGCTAAAATGAAGGACCAAAAGTTATTTTGGGAAACAGTGGCCAAGGGTAACCAAAGGGAGAAAGGCTCAAGAGAGGTTTTTCTTGATGAAGCAACTTGGATAGACCATTTTACGAATTTGTACGCCGCTCAAGGGGCTGATAGTGCAGTGCAGGAAGAGCATGCTCTGTTGCCCGTAGAGGCCGAACCTACACATATAGTTTTTGACCTAGAGGAAACAGAACTAGCTATTAACTCTGTCAAATATGGGAAAGCTCCTGGGCTGGACAAAGTACCAGGTGACCTATTCAAGCATGAATTAGATGTCTGGGTACCATACCTTAATCATTTGTGCAACACTGTTGCTGCTGGGGAAGCAATTCCGAACACATGGAACGGAGCGGAAATTATTACTATTTTTAAAAAGGGCGATAGAAGCAATCCTGCTAACTATCGCCCTATAAGCCTTTTAGACATTACCCAAAAAATCTATGCTAGGCATATATTAAATTGTATTAATACCTGGTTGGAAGAAGAATCAATTTTAACGAAATATCAAGCAGGGTTCAGAGTAAAAACAGGAACTACTGATCAAGTCCTAAGGCTCTGTTGCTTATATTGGAAATATGTCACCCTCCGCAAAGGCCACTTGTATGTGGCATTTGTTGATTTACGGGCCGCATTTGACCTTATACCGCGAGAACTTTTGTGGGAATCACTGAAATCCCAGGGACTCCCACTAGACCTATTAAAATTGGTTATTGGATTACATATGGATAATTATGCCAAGGTTAGGTGGGGTCCTACTGGGGAACTTACAAAAGCTATTCCAATAAAAAGAGGAGTACGCCAGGGGTGTGTACTGGCACCGACCTTATTCTCCCTGTTTGTTAATGATATCCCATCTTATATGGAGTGCAGGGACAATGATTCACCAAGACTAGGGGGCGAACGGGTTTCTTCCCTTCTGTTCGCAGATGATACCATTCTTATTTCCCAAACACCACGGGGCCTCCAAAATTTATTAAATAGGTTTCAGTCGTATTGTTCCTCGAAGGGCTTAGAAATTAATACTAAAAAAACGAAATATATGGCACTGAGCCCACATAGGAATTTTAAGAAAAATCTAATGCTAAATGGACAGAAGCTTGATTATGTGCAGAATTTTATTCATTTAGGTGTCTCTATAGACTCTTCTTTAGCATGGAGATCACAGCTAGAAAAGAATAAGATAGTCTTCAAACAAAACTGTCTCCCAATCCTCAAGAGACATAAAGAATGCTTGAACAAGGCAGTGACCCCTGCCCTAGAATAAAGTTCAACTAGCGGTATTATATGGGGCAGAACTATGGGGACCCGCATGTAGAAATACATTTGTAAGCCTTGAGAACAAGTTTCTTAGGGGGTTGATAAAAATATCTACTAATACCCCATTGACACCCCTCCTTCTGGATCTAAACTTGAAACGAACAGATCAACATGCAATATTAAGACCATTATTGCTGTGGGTTAGATTGTGGACGACTCCAGAATTACTTGACTACAAGAAAGGCCTGAAAGAAGTTATGGATCTCGATCGTTGTAACAAAGTTTATTGGTTCAAGCATGTTAGAAATTGGTTAGGCATGATCGGATTAGCCCATTTTTGGAATGATCCTGTGGCTATGAACTCGTGCTCTAGGAAAATTGTTAAACTATCCTTTTGGTCATATGTGAGCTACGAGTCAGTGTATATAAGAATCCATGGACCACTAACTGAAAACTTTTTACTGTTTAAGGATGTAGCATCTTTCGAACCCTTTTTAGACGAGATTCATCCGCCATTATCAAAAACTTTGTACCTAAAATTTAGATATGGTACACTTAGAACGAAGGCGCTTGAAAAAAGCTGGGCGAAATCAGGAAGTGATCTTTGTATTTCATGTACTCATGGTACTAAGGAAGATGATCTACATATACTTCTATTTTGCTCCAGCTATGCAATACCAAGGAAAAAGTGGATAGTGCCGCTTTGTCTTAAAATTGGTTCAAGATCCTACAAGGAGGCTGGCAGAATTTTAAAAACTGATACCAGCCAGGTGATAGTTTTTGGAGTTAGTAGATTTCTTCTCGCTGCTAATTTTATTAGAACAAAGTTGGGCCTACATTTTTAAAGAAAAAGAAAAAAAAAAAAAAAGGGAAAACATATATAAAAAGGCACAACTACTGTTCACTAGATATCTCCAAAAAGACCACGACAATCAAACATTTAAATTGTATGTTTTATTACCCAACCAGGAGGATGTTGTTGTTGTTTTTTATGATCTTTTTATAAAAATGTCCTAGCGGTTAGTGATTTAATACTATTTTAATAGTGTTTAAATTATATTTATTATTAACTGTATTTTTAACTATTGTAAAATTTTCGCCCGGGCCAAATGTGTTTGATAAAGAATTATGTAATTAGATATTGTGTACCCGGATGCAACGGATATATATGAATAGGTTAGTTTAATTGATCCTCTTACTTTTTTCCTTTTTGAGCTAGCAAATGTTAAATTGTTAGAATAACAAATGTTTTTTTTATTGTATCTTTTATGATGCTAATGCGTCGAAATAAAGATTTAAATGACTAATGACCTGAATAGTCTGTTTGATATAATTGTTCCAGCAGACTTGTGGGCTGAGTGTAAAATAGTTGTAAGTTGGCCTACTGAGGAATATCCAAGAGATCAGAGAACAGGAGCACCAGATCCAGAAGTAATGAGGAAGTATGATCAGGTGATTGTATACCTGAAAAGTAAAGTACCTCCAAAAGAGACAGACTGGGTTAAGATAGATCGAACACATCAGGATGCAAAAGAATCAGTTCATGCTTTTTATGAAAGGCTGATACTGGCTTTTAAACAATTCAGTGGGGATGAACACCTGGGTGACAAGGATTTGAGTCATTTTGTATACAGATTTGTATATGGCCTGAGACCTGAGATTAGTGAGAGAATTCGTGAGCATACAGTGGACTGGCAGAGTAAGAAAATAGATGAGATTCTGAGACATGCAAAGTACTTCAGTGATGAAATTGAAGCAAAACAGAGAAAGCTGAAAGAAAAGGCAATGTGGGCACAAGTGAAAGTTGCGGAGAGACAAGAAGCACAGTTGGTGGAACAGGCAAATAATCCAGGGAATAGGCCCAGGTATGCAGGGAAAGGAAAGGGGAATCTTGAGGAAGCTAAAAAAAAGTTTCCTTGTCACAACTGTGGCCAACTGGGACATTGGAGATCTGAATGTACCAATCCACCATTAGCGAATAATGAGGGTAAAACCTTAAATCAACAGGTGCAGAACGAGGGAAATAATCAACAGCAGCAACAACCGAAGGTTGTGAGACAACAGAGCCAAGAGCCAAAACCGCCCTTGCCGCAGAATAGAGGGTCACAAAAGTACAATCAGGATTCGGGATTCTACAATGATGAGCAGGTAAACAAACCGAGACGTTCTAACCAGGTACAACAGTATTTGTTAAAGAATGAAGGGAGTGAGTCTGAAGGTGATTATTGACGGTGCCGAAGGGAGGAGGAAGAGTGCATACTTGGTGCAACTCTAGAAATAGACCAGGCAGGACCATTTGTAGTTGGGAAAATAAATGAAGAAAGTGTTACTTTTTTAGTAGACACAGGTGCGACGAGATCAACTGTCAGGTCAGCAGATATTAGAAATCTTCCTCTCTCGGATGAAGCAATCCAAGTAGTTGGTGTAGCCAATACACAAATAAAGACACGTCTTACTGAACCAGTAAGGGTACAAATAGGGAAATTTTCAGACATGCACAGATTCGTGGTCTGTGACACTAGTCCAGTGAACTTGTTAGGCAGGGATCTGCTATGTAAAATGAATTGTACAATTTTTTGTACTCCGGATGGAATAGCTTTTGAATCACCAGATGAGGATGTTTTGTACCGAATGACTCTAGATAATAGAGAGAGTGAAATGGTTGGTACATATGCTGTGTTTAACCCAGAGGATTTGCCTCGAGAGCTGAGAGACACAGTGAAAAGGACAGTTTGGGATTTTACTGGAGAGGATGTGGGATTGATGAATAATGTAGATCCTGTGAAAATTTCAGTGAAAGAGGGAATTACTTATCCTAACATTCCTCAGTATAAAATGACACCAGAAATAATTGAAGGAATAACTCCTATTATTGAGAAAATGATTCAGCAGGGAGTTTTGAGAGAACTACTGAGTAGCCCGTGTAATTCACCGATAATGGGGTTAAAGAAACCTAATGGGAAATCCAGGATTGTACAAGATTTGAGAAAAGTTAACAAAATTGTGGTGGCATGTTGTCCTATTGTGCCAAATCCGTCAGTGATTGTGTATCAGATTCCACATGATGCTGAGTGGTACACAGTGATTGATTTGTGTCATGCTTTCTTTTCAATTCCATTGCATCATGACAGCCAGCCGATTTTTGCATTTAGGTTTGGCCAGCGTATTTTAGCATGGTGTCGAATCCCACAGGGGTTTACAGAGAGTCCTTCGATATTCAATCAGTTATTGAAAAAGTCATTGGAGACTTTGATCATGCCTGAAAACTCAGTACTAGTGCAGTATATTGATGACCTACTCGTGGCATCAAAGACACGTGAAGCTTGTGAAGTAGATACCATAGCTTTACTGAGTCATCTGGCAGATGGAGGGTTAAAGGTATCTCCAGCCAAATTGCAATTTTGCAAGAAAGAGGTGCATTATCTTGGACACAATATTGAAAAGGGTCTGAGAAAAGTGACTGATGACAGGATCAAAATTATCAGGGAAATGAAAGCGCCGAGGACCCAGAGAGAAGTGAGGATGTTTCTGGGTATGGTGGGTTATTGTCGTCAGTGGATTAGTAATTTCTCCCTGATAGCAAAGCCACTGATTAAGCTGACAAAGAGTGAGATGAAAGACCCATTGGAACTAGATGGAGAACAAATGGCAGCATTTGAGGAGTTGAAGAACAGAATGTGTGAAGCACCTGCTTTGGGTATGCCAGACTATGAAAAAGAGTTTGAGTTGTACTGCAGTGAGAGAAATGGATGTGCACTTTCAGTGTTAATTCAGAAGCATGGACTACTGAGAAGGCCTATTGCGTACTTCTCATCGACACTTGACCCTGTAGCTGTAGGTTTACCAGGTTGTCTGAAATCTGTGGCTGCAACATGCAGAAGTCTGGAACAGAGTGAGGGAATCATAATGGGATATCCTGTAAGGGTATTCGTACCTCATAATGTGGCAATTCTTTTGACGAGAAGTAGAACCCAGTACATGTCACATAGTCGGCTGACTAAATATGAGAAAGTCATTCTGGGAACATCAAATGTGACTCTTGAGAGATGTGTGAATGTGAATCCAGCAACATTATTGCCTGATACCCGAGACCAGACATAAGGGATCTTCCCTTGCCTGAGAGTGATCATGTGCTGTTTGTGGATGGATCATGTCTGAGGAATGATGAGGGTGTGCTGAGTGCAGCATATGCAGTGTGCAAGGTTTCAGAAGTTATGGAAGCTTCACCATTGAAAGGAGTGAAATCTGCACAAGTTGCTGAATTGGTGGCCTTGACGAAAGCTTGCGAAATTGGGAAAGATCTGAGAGTGACTGTGATGACTGATAGTCAGTATGGATTTGGAGTTGTGCATGATTTTGGCCAACTTTGGCTGCAGAGAGGTTTCTTGACGTCGAGTGGGACTCCAATAAAGAATGCTGAAGTGATTGGGAAATTACTTGAGGCGATACAGCTGCCTAAAGAATTAGCAGTTGTAAAATAGGCTGCTCATGGACAAGGAGATGATTTTGTAACACTTGGAAACAGGTTTGCAAACGACATTGCACAGTATTGTGCGAAAAATAATCATTCGATTAATAGGGCACGAGAAGAGGAAATGTCTTTTTGTTCTGTGATGTTTACTAATGTCCTAGAAACGTGGGATGAAGTGAAACAGTTGCAGGATGAGGCAGGAAAGGAAGAAAAGAAAGACTGGATCAAGGCAGGTTGTGCCCCAAGAGAAACAGATCATGTTTGGGTCTATAAAGATGGTAGACCAGTCATGCCTAACTCTATGTTGTCGACAATGGCAAGGATGTATCATGGCCAGGGACATTTGGGAAGGGATGCGATGATCAGGTCTTTTAAACAAACCTGGTATAATGCAAAGTTCAGGACAATTGCAGAGAGCATCTGTCAAAGATGTTTGATTTGCCAGCAATTTAACACTGGGAAAAAGACAGTGGTGAGTCTGGGGACGATAGGCAGAGAAGGTGGTCCTTTTACGAGAATGCAGATTGATTTCATTGAAATGCCACAAGTGAACAGATTGAGGTATGTTCTAGTGGTAGTCTGTTTGTTCTCGAGATGGGTGGAGGCCTATCCGACTAGGAGAAATGATGGAATAACAGTGGCAAAGTTAATGTTAAGAGAGTTGATTCCTAGGTACGGGTTTCCAGTAACGATTGAGTCTGATAGAGGTGGACACTTCTATAATGAGCTCATGAGTTTGATTTGTGAAGCATTGAGCATACAGCAGAAGCTACTTTGTGCTTACAGGCCAGAGGCTTCTGGCGTAGTGGAGCAGATGAATGGCACAATCAAGAACAGGATTGGTAAGAGGTGTTTAGCCACTGGAATGAAATGGCCTGACGTCTTGCCTCTAGTGCTAATGACTATTAGATCTACTCCAGAAAGAACTACTGGTTTGAGTCCACATGAGATCTTGATGGGACGTGCAATGCGGATCACTGACATAATATCGACTACAAAAATATAGACTTACAAAAATATCGATGCCAAAATATAGAATACCAAAATATCGACTCCCTATCTCCAAACAGGAAACTACAAAAATATAGAATCCAAAATATCGTTGTAAATAATATAGTTAGTCAAAATATCGAATTTTTTAAATGTTTTAAAAGTAATGTAAAATTAATGAAATAATACATATAATTAACTGACACATACTTAAAAATACTTAAATAACATTAAAATTAATAAATAATTAATGTAAGTAAAAAAAAAAATTAATACATATATATTGACGTAATATTTATTAAAAATATTCAATATTTTCTGCGTAGGATAGCGGGCGGGTAAAATTTACTATTACCACTCCAGTAAGTGCAATAGTAGGGAAAGCGTTGGATAGCGGGAGGGTAAAAATTACTATTCCCACTCCAGAGAATGCAACAGTAGGGAAAGCGTTGGATAGCGGGAGAGTAAAAATTACTATTCTCACTCCAAAGAGTGCAACAGTAGGGAAAGCGTTGGATAGCGTAGGGGTAAAAATTACTATTCCCACTCCAGAGAGTGCAAACGTAGGGAAAGCATTGGATAGCGGGAGGATAAAATTTACTATTCCCACTCCAGTGAGTGCAACAGTAGGGAAAGCGTTGGATAGCGTAGGGGTAAAAATTACTATTCCCACTCCAGAGAGTGCAACAGTAGGGAAAGCGCTGGATAGCGGGAGGGTAAAATTTACTATTCCCACTCCAGCGAGTGCAATAGTAGGGAATGCGTTGGATAGCGTAGGGGTAAAAATTACTATTCCCACTCCAGTGAGTGCAACAGTAGGGAAAGCATTGGATAGCGTAGGGGTAAAAATTACTATTCCCACTCCAGAGAGTGCAACAGTAGGGAAAGCGTTGGATAGCGTAGGGATAACAATTACTATTCCCACTCCAGAGAGTGCAACAGTAGGGAAAGCGTTGGATAGCGGCAGGGTAAAAATTACTATTTCCACTCCAGAGAGTGCAACAGTAGGGAAAGCATTGAATAGCGTAGGGATAAAAATTACTATTCCCACTCCAGAGAGTGCAACAGTAGGGAAAGCGTTGGATAGCGAGAGGGTAAAATTTACTATTCCCACTCCAGTGAGTGCAACAGTAGGGAAAGCGTTGGATAGCGTAGGGGTAAAAATTACTATTCCCACTCCAGTGAGTGCAACAGTAGGGAAAGCATTGGATAGCGTAGGGGTAAAAATTACTATTCCCACTCCAGAGAGTGCAACAGTAGGGAAAGCGTTGGATAGCGTAGGGATAAAAATTACTATTCCCACTCCAGAGAGTGCAACAGTAGGGTAAGCGTTGGATAGCGGGAGGGTAAAATTTACTATTCCCACTCCAGCGAGTGCAACAGTAGGGAAAGCGTTGGATAGCGTAGGGGTAAAAATTACTATTCCCACTCCAGAGAGTGCAACAGTAGGGAAAGCATTGGATAGCGTAGGGATACAAATTACTATTCCCACTCCAGAGAGTGCAACAGTAGGGAAAGCGTTGCAAAGCAGTAGGGTAAAAATTACTATTCCCACTCAAGTAAGTGCAAAAGTAGGGAAAATAATACATTAATATTTTGTTAACAATTAATTATTAATACCAAAACAAGTATTACAATTAATTACCAATCACACAAGATTTAATAATTGATTATTTATAAATACCAATATATTTTTGTTTAATTAATTAACTATTAATAATTAATTAACAACGAATTGTTTTTCAATAACAAACATTAATAAATGCTAATACCAATTAATCATTAATTAATAATATATTGATTAACGATATACACAAATTATTTAAATAATTAATTTTTTACAATTATATTACTTCCCACCATATTCCCCTATAAACACACTACCCACTACAAATATTAAATAAATACAATTAATATAATTATCAATTAAACAATTAATACAAATTAATTACCAATTAATACAAATTATTTACCAATTAATAATTAATCAACCACCAATTAATTTTCAATACCAATTAATAATTAACTAATAACAATTAAATTACTTCCCACCCTATTCCCCTATAAACCCACAACCCGCTACAGAAGTAAAACGCTAAATTAAATTAAAGATATATTAATTAACAATATACACACATCAATTAAATAATTAATTATTTACAATTATATTACTTCCCACCATATTCCTCTATAAACACACTACCCACTACAAATATTAAATAAATACAATTAACATAATTATCAATTAAACAATTAATACAAATTAATTACCAATTAATTCTAATTATTTACCAATTAATAATTAATCAACAACCAATTAATTTTCAATACCAATTAATAATTAACTAATAACAATTAAATTACTTCCCACCCTATTCCCCTATAAACCCACAACCCGCTACAGAAGTAAAACGCAAAATTAAATTAAAAATTATTAATAATTCCAATAAATTATTAAATTACTTCCCACCCTACTCCCCTATAAACCCACAACCCGCTACGGAATTAAATTACACAAAAATAAAATAACATAAAATTCATTACTTTAAAAATATTCTAACATACATTACAATATTAATGCATACTTTTAACACATATACTAACACTTAAAACACTATAAGAAATTCGATATTTTTAACAACTATATTATGACTGTCGATATTATTTACTTCTATATTATTGCAATCGATATTTCTTACCTGTTTTTCGATATTCTTCACCACTATATTTTGGTAATTCGATATTCTGTCCATTCTATATTTAAAACTCGATATTCTGTCCACTCGATATTTTTTTTTCGATATTATGTCTATTTACCGTGCAATGCGTCATGCATTTGTACCTGTCAATAAGTTGATGACAATAACTGATGACATGATTTTGGATTACTGTAAAGGCCTGGCTGACGCAGTTCATTCTGTGTTTCACCAGGTTGGAGGAGACGCTACCACACTTGAGAAGAAGCAAGCTCATGATCTGAGTCCAGGGGACTGGGTGAGGATTAAAGTACACAGAAGAAGAAATTGCTTGGTTCCAAGGTGGGGAAGGCCAAGACAAGTCATTCTGACTACGACAACTGCAGTAAAGTGTGCTGGTGTGAAAAACTGGGTACATGCAAGTCATACTCTGAGAGTTCCAAACCCAAAGGATGGGACTGGTAAGGAGTATTTTGAAGAGTCAGATTCCAGTGATGATGAAGAAACAGAACCAGTGAGAAGGAATCAGAATTTTGAAAGAGCTGAAGGAGAAAGAGAGTCAGGTGATTCTTTCTTTCCAGGAGAAGCTTCAGGAGAAACATTGGGAGTTTCAAAAGGGAGATCAGATTCTGTGAGAGAGCCTGAAGTTCCAATAAGCAGTGGAGAAGAAAGAAAAGAAAAGAGCAGTTCCACAGAGACTACTCCTGAATCAGATGAGGAGCTTTAAAATCCACTTGAGATTACACCTGAAGAAGCAGGGTCAGAAGAAGTTAGAGAGGGACAGATTGCGGAAGATCCCAGAGGAGGTGTAGGGAACATTCCTGATAAGCTAGGTGAAGGGACAAGTAGACAGCAAGAAGATTGCGTGTTGGAGACCCGAGGAGGGACAGAAATAGGGAAGTCTCAAACAGTGGTGAAAAAGACTGTGGAGCGAAAGAAAACTGCTGAAAAACAAAAGGCATTTGAAACAGAATCGGATGAGAGTGAAAATGAGAAATTAGAGAGTCGAATTCTGAGAAAGAGAACTTGGATTGGAGAAAGAAACAATAAGGAAACAAGACCGAAAAAGGTTGTAAGAGGAGATCTTTGGCCTAACAACAGAGTAAAGAGGCTGAGATACAGACTGACAAGAGCAAATACCTCGAAAGCTGAACAAGTGAATGAGGTGTCGAGTCAGAATCCAGCAAAAGGTGAAAAGCGAAAAGAGTTGAAAGAACCAGAGGAGATCAAAAGGATAAGAAAACCTAACCAGAAGTATAGGTCGCCGGAATGGACGTACGTGGCACTGTCTGAAGGTGAAGAGGCAGAAAGTCAGGAAAATCCAGAGGAGACCATACGTGAAGTGGTTGGAGAAGATACAGGTGAAATCCTGAAAGTAATCTTGACTGACATTGGAGAAAAGTCGGATACTGAGGATTTTGTTGAAGATCTAATACAATTTGATGTTGAAGAAGATGAAGTGAAGAGTGATGAGTATCCAAATTGAGTGATGAACTGAAGAAATCACTTGGAGAAAAGTGAAAAGAAGAAAGTCTGAAATTAAGCTGTCTGAAGTAATCTAGAATTCTAGAAATTCCAGTAGTGGAGTAGTAGAGGCTAAGTCAAAAGACACGGTCAAAGTAGTAAAATGGCTAACGTAGAAAATAATCAAAGTAGATGTGTCTTCTTGAAAAGATGGTGTAGAATGTGCTGCTGCTGTACTGGATTATTAATGCTATTATGGGGTGTGTTGAGTAGTGTTTTTTATCTACTAGGGAAAATAGATTATGTGATGTCTAACAAAGATAATATTTTTGGGCAATTGCCTATGAACAAAAGGTTGAATCCAGCTAAAGAAGCTAACATGTTTGGTGAGATTTTTATTGAGAAAGAAGAATTAACATTAGATTACATTTTTAAGAATAATTTAACTTGTAGTTTGAAAGAAGAGGAGAAAGCTTTCCTGAATATGGTGGAGGAAAGGAGAATGAGCATGCATGAAAAAGCAGGGAAATATAAAGTGAGTGAGACAATTTGGGACATTGAGATGGGGAAAGAATTGAGGAGTGGGACAAGTCCAACTTTAGCTTTAGATGCACCACAGAAGGGTAAGCTATGCATTACTAGGAGGAAATCACAATATGATACATATTTTGTTGGGACTAGTGAGTGTCATGATACATACTTCATTGCGACAGGATGGGGTTTCAAGGGAGGAGAGGATCCAGTTTTCCCAGGAGTGTATTATGTTTGCGGGAACAAGGCTTATTACAGGTTGCCTGACCATTGGTATGGCACATGTTATGTGGGCCTGGTTTTTCCGAAGATTTTTCATATAGATAGAATAGAAGATGTAGAACATATTAATTTATTAACACCTTTTAAGAGAGAAACTTGGTCTGAAATTGTAGGTGATATATTTGGAGCTTTAATTCCAGCAGTGGGAATTTCTTTGAATGCATATGGGATTCGGAAACTGTCAACAGTGGTGGATCGTTTATCGACAAATACCGCTGGAGGGTTTGTTTTGGTGAATACGGAACTGATTGCCGTACGTGCCATGTCTATGCAAAATCGACTTGCCCTTGATATTCTATTGGCCAAGGAGGGTGGAGTCTGCGGAATGCTGAAAGTTCAACATTGTTGCACTTACATTCCTGATGAAAGCAAAGACCTGAAGGTCTATATCAAAAATATTACTGATTTGCATGAAGAATTAGTACCACTGGAAGCTGAAAGTATTTGGACCAAAATAGCTAATAAGATAGTTGCTGTTAAGAGTTTTATTGCAAAAATAGGTAGTACTATTATAGGTAAGATATTGTTTCCTTTGACCTGTGTAATTGTTGCTTTATTGTTACTAAGATTGGGGTGTTTGTGTTGTAAAAACAGGGGAGGGAAAAAGAAATTAATTAAAAGAAATATTGAAAAGAAACATAAGAGGTCAGAGAGAGACCCACAAGAAATAGAATTAGAAGAATTGAGGGAGAGTGTTTACTTAGAGAAGAAGAGGGATGACGAAAGGGAGTCTGGTGTGTAGTGTTGTGTAAAAGGAAAAAGACATTTCCAATTTCTCCTAAAATGGGGCTAAATTTTTTTTTTTTTGGGTTGTTTATTTGGTGATAAAATCACCAAAGGGGGGATTGCTGGAGCAGAGTTTTCTGTTGAAAATTTATCGGGTTTTGAAGCTCCAGTTTGTTTATATGTTGTGAATTAAAAATACTAATTGTAATCCCTAATTGTTTGTTTCTGCATGAAATTTTAACTAATCAACACGATTAACAAGAGAAATCACACGTGGGAATGCATATATGTTGCTTAGTAATGATGTGCAGGTTTAATTAAATGAATGTTGCTAAGTGCTGTTTGTTTAAAGCACAAAACGCTTTTGAAATAACGTGTATTAATGCTTAAATATGTTGCAGATGGCTAGATAATTACATACACATAAGGGTATTAGTGGGGTTAACACTGTTTAATCATTGCGATGATGTAGTAACGTTGTTTGTGTTTCTTTTAATTAAGATGGTACGTTTGGCCTGTGATAAAATGGCTGCTGTTTAAAGCCTGTGCTCGAGTGATCGAATTTTGATGAGAGGGCCTTGCTGAACATGGTCGAGAGTCATCTGACCACAGTCTTCGCCTGGTTTAAAAGTTTTCCGTGAGGACAGCAGCTCTGGGCGTGAGTCCAAGTAACCTTGGAGGACAAGGGAGCCACAATGAACTTTGTGATTACAGTGGTGGTTCCGAGGAAATGTGTACGCGAAAGAAACATTTGCAAAACTTGAGTTTCCTTCTTCCGTCTTTTTATTTTTGTGATTTTTCTGAGCGGAGATTTTTCCAAATGTAGCGATGCTACATCCTTTCCTGCTCGCTCTGCTCAGCGGCTCAACGGATATCGAGAATATTTTATGTTGCTTTATTTTGTGAAATTTTCTATAAGTATTGTTAGCCTAGAGAGGGTCTAAGGCCACTTCTTCCCAAACCTGCGTTGGTGAGGATCGATGCTGTGAGGACGGCGACTCGGGAGACTTCTACTGAGAGACCTGTCCTGACCCATTTATGACACTTAGCTAGAATAGGTAACTATGAGAATAATGATTTTGCTTTGATTGAATTTTCTTGAACTAATTTTAGATAAAGTACCATTATTTTTAATACAGTGTTGGTGGTTATTTCTTGTCAATTATTGAGTACTCTATTATGATTATTATTGTTTATATCATGACTCAAGGCAGTATCAATTTGGTCGCATTGACCTCAGTGTAGATACAGAGTGTTTAGGAGTTTTCTTTCTCCATGGTTTGCGCTGATAGAGTAATCTGAGTGTATGTTAGTGAAATGGGCCCAAGCGTATGGTGAGTGTATGTGCGTGTATCTGTGAAATTATTCTATCCGTGGAAGTGGGGAGGATTTGTATGCCCTAATCTGCACCAGGGGCAGCACACTCTGTGGCAGCTAAAGTGCTGCCGGTTGAGGTCGGGCTGTGGGCACGTTGCAGGAAGTTTTTCGGCGGCCGTAAAGTTCCCGTTTCCGGTGAATGAATGACTGGGTAACTTTGGGCTGGACGATGCACGGGTCACAAAGTGTGAGAGTGGGGCAGCGCGCGCATTAATCGGAGGTCCCAGCCCTACTACTGCTGTCAACCTACAGGCACTGACCACCTGCAGACGGAAATGGGTAAAGTGTGCATCCTATCACGAAATACGTGCTAGCTCTGAAAATGCTATTCCTACCTACATTTTTACTAGTTTCCTACGGCGCGCATACATGCGCTCTGGAGCACGCACCGCCCTAAGAAACTGTGTGTCTTCGCAGTCACAGGAGGCGAACTAATGCGCACAGCGGGAGGCCCAACACGGACGGACGGCGAGAGCGCACTTTTTAAAAGCAATAAAAAACAGCCTGAATACTGCCGCCAGTAAAAGATCCATTCCCAGTGGGCGGGGCAAAAAGATGACAAGGCGGCAACATGAAGGGACTAAGAAGCCTCCTTTACAATCAGAAGCCAGCGTTTTGCATGGAAGATGACGCTACCCATTAAAAAGATGGGTGGGGCTTCAACTCTGCCTCCGAGAGCTTCGGAATCTGTATTGATTCCAAGAAGCTCTCGAATGCCGAGAGCAGCGCATGCTGTCGCCAGCCAAGACCTAAAAACATAAGCGAGAAAGTAAAACGTCAAATAACAAAACATAAATCGTGACATTAAACCTGGAAATGGAAAACAGTGATTCAGGAAATGATTCAATAAATTTTGTTCTTATGGCTGTGAAATAATAGATCTGTGGTGTTCAGGTACGGGAAGGGGGTATGTTTAAGCATTTCTTGGAGAGGGCTTTTGATGGAGGTGGGTAGTGCATTCCATAATGATTGATGTAACGTTCTGTGGAAGGATGCATGTGCTAAGTGTGTCAAGTGAGCCATGGACCCCTCTGTATGTGAGTGTGTGTGAAGCTGCAGTGTTTGGTGCAAGAGAGAGGTGTTACAGAAGAGTGCCAGAACTAAGAGGGGCATCGGGGTCTAAGGCATAGCTGTTCAAGGGTGTGATTGCACTGGGCTTTGGGTGAGTGGCAGGCAGGTAGTTACAGTTGAAATGAGGGAAGACAGATTTACAGGATGCTGATTGGGTAGTGAGGGTACTAATGTAGCGCTTGGAGCTGTCACTTGCTGGGATAACGCTATAAAGAGAGTAGAGAACTCCCCAAGATCACACAGGTAGCCTCGGAGTCACACAGCGATGATGTGGTTCAAAGTGGAGTGTGTTTGGCTCCCTTCTGTTGGGGAGAAGGGATGTGCCTTGATGCACGTGGACTGTGTTGTATTTCCAACCTCTCAGGGCACAGGAGGAGACTGCTTGACCTGTGGTCGTGGTGAACTTGCACATCTGGGAATCCAGCTAAGATGTTCTGTACGTTTTGCGTGCCCACAGGAGGCCTTGGTCCTGTTTGGCAGTTCTGTTGGGGTAAATCTCACACAACAGAGAAAAACTTCATGGCACACATAGAAATACTATACAATAGAAAAGGGAAAATCAAAAGAATTCTTAATACTGCCCTCACACACTTGATAGTGTCATGCTTCATCATTGGGCCGCATCATACACCCAGGTGCAGACCAACACACTGGATGGAGCGTGATTTTTTAGATAGAAGATGAAGAGCAGTGGTGAAGGTAGAGTGTAATAAAGAAAGACAACAACACAGAAGTGTCACTCAAATCATAAAGGAAAATACATTTTCTCCTGGAAAAAAGGGGACCAAGAGAGGTGCAGATATACTTCTAAAACTACCTAGAGGTTAACCCGTACCTATTTATTCTGTGTCAACCTCTGGCAGGATTAAAATTATCAATATGGGGTATTCAGGGAAGGTAACGACCCTTCTATCCCCTCTGCAGTTACCAACATGTTTCTGCCAGCTTTTTGTGCGCCAGACAAGGTCGCTCTGGCATTCGTCAGGGTGTTGGTCCCTATTTCTGTGGTCTGTACCCCTATTAGGGTATTTTTTACCTTCTTACTCTGTAAACGTGGGCTTTTGTCCCAACGTCTTTTTTTTCTGGAAATTACCAGGAGGAATCTCAATTCTAAAATAAGAGAGAAACAAAAAAAGAGAGAAAAAACCAACCTTGATTTTCATACTCATCATTATTTTCCATAGCCTTTACTCATATCAAATTTCCCATGCATTATTAAAAAGGTTTCATCGCAGCTTATATATTTAAGCACACACCTTGACCCCTCACCGTGGACACACCAAACCCTACGTGAGCATAATAACTCCGACACAACGTGGATCTAATGGTCGGCTTCAAGCCTGTGCGTGTATTCTTGACATAAATACTCAATGGCTTAGAAAGAACCGAGCCTTGGTCCTTATACATATCCCAGTGAGTTAAAATCGTGCACAATATAGTTATCCATATTCATAATTACTTACAAGAGTTTACAGATTTATATTCTAAACCCGGGACGGTAGGGGAGGTGCTCTTGTCGTCACACTCTGGAAATGTGTGATTCATCAAATTTACCAAGAGACATAAAAATAGAAGAAGAAGAGTGACCAGGACGGTAACGTTACTACAATGCTTAACACACATAGATCATTATGTGCCCCCGCCTTTTCTTCCTCTAAAATCTATTTTATCTAAGTTGGCATTCCTCGTTAGTATCCTGCACACTCCACCTAATCTTCATTTCCCAAACAGATTAGAGTCCCGCCGATGTGCGAATTCGGGATACTCTTGTACCACACTCAATCACCGTTTCGTTCAAGACTCCACTCAAGCGAGAAACTACTCACTACTCCAAAGAAGCACTGTCTCTGGTAGCCCCTCACGTGTCCTCCGTCGACGCCGGTCATGATGTATCAAATCTCCCTATAAAGGGGCAGCAAAACTTAGTCCCACCGTACCTTCCCAGGACGTTACGCCGGTTCCCATGGTTCATAGCAACTAACCATCATAGAAAGAGGATACTCCGTCTAGAGTGTATCTGAGAGGTGACTACTGTGGCGGCCATTTCTCAAAGATCTTATTCAAGTTAAGCAAAGGTCTTATGCGGTCTTGCCAACAAAAAAAAACAATGTTTATGTGTATATTTTTCTTCGGGTATGATCGCAAGGTTTAAATTCCCACTGGTGTAAATAATAATAAGAAAAATCAAATAAAAGACGAGCGTTTTTACCAATCCTGTTCTATCAATTCAGACCCACAGGAACACTTCCCTTTTTAAAGAACAAGCCCGAAAACTGTCCTAGTCAGTATATGTGTTAACTAGATTTGTTTGAGACACATCTCTTTCATCCTGTATATGTGACAACCATAGCAATGATGTTAAAAAACCTGCTCTGTTCGATCTGGCCAAAAAATTGACCAGCTTCTTTTATACTTGCATGTATGGTTCATTTTTTCATGATTCCATGTAATTGGAACCAGGGTATACCATCATTCAACCCCTTTACATTGCTTCTAAGTCTTTCAACCCACCTTTGTTCTCTCAAAAGGAGGAAATTCGAAATGTCGCCCGTGTTTGGCGGGATAAAGGGTTTGTCTAACACCATCCACCTCAACTCGTTTTCCTTATGTTTATGTTCATAGAAGTGAGCAGTCAGTTTTGTATTGATCTTTCCACATCGTATCATACTCATGTGCTCCAATATGCGGGTTATGACTTTCCGTGTTGTCATGCCCACATATTGCATCTCAGAGGGGCACATGAGTAGATAGATAACATTTTCAGTATTACATGTGGAGTGTTGACGCAACTCCCAAGGTCGACTTAGACCTAGGTCTATACTTTTTCCATTCATAGACCCTGGGCACGCTCTACAGTATCTACATGAATAAAGTCCTACTACTGGTGGCAGGAACTGGTTACGATTTAGAGAGTTACCTGGGTCCCTTAGTGACCTTGGGCGTGTGTTCACAATCATATCTTTGATGCTCGCACTCTTCTTAAAAGAGAAAAGGGGGGTGGGTTGATTCAATCCATTTGAATTCAGGATACGCCACTTCTTCTGTACAATTTTTTTCAAATGGTTAGAAATTGTATTATATGTGGTCACACATATACTCCTTTCTTGGGTCTCTCTTACGTTGGTTTCCAATAGAGACTCTCTGTCACAGTTTCTGGCTCTCTTCTGTGCTTTCTTAATAACGTTCTCAGGGTAGTCTCTGTTCCTAAGTTTTACACTGAGATTCTCTGCTTCCTTTTTGTAATCAGAGACATTTGAGCAGTTTCTGCGAAGGCGTAGAAACTGCCCGTAGGGAAGGTTTTCCCTCCGTGAACGAGGGTTAAAGCTATAGAAGGATAATAGTTATTCCTATCCGTTTCTTTATGGAAGACACTACTGATTAAAGTTCCCCCCTCAGCTTTGATGTTTAAATCCAGGAAGGGGAGAGTGTCATTCGTTATTGAGCCCGTGAAGAAAAGAAACTCATTCCTTTGATTCAGCCAAGTTGGCTGATGCAGCTGGATGAGAAGCAGGCACCGCTGTCCTTGGAAGGTTAGCATGTGGGCACCACAGACCTCTAAACAGATGAGCTGCAACATGCAGGACACTACGGGAGTCTGGTGGGTCTCGGGGATGCCAGTGAGTAGTGATTTCACTATCGGGGGCGGCACCGTCCTGTGCATAGTCTCCTGGTGCGAAGGCTTCACTTCGAGGCACCTGCGTACCGGACCTCGTGATACTGGTGAACACAAGTGCATCATGGCGCTGGGCTAAGATGGGAGTGCAGTGTTGGTGTATTGTGAGTCTAGTCACTTGCTCCCCCCATCTCCCAAATACTCCTTCTCTTGTGTTTCTGAGGTCCCTTTCTCCCAAGAGCTTTAGTGCGCCATCTTACGGAGTCTTTCTGGAGCTCTCTACCTCTACTCTCTCAGAAGAGACAGGTGATAAACTGTGCTTTTCAACAACCATGCGACTATCTGGTCTTCGGTTGAATTGCCAACTAGGAGCTTTTCTTTCTCCCAGCCTTGGTTCCTAAAATGTGCCTGCTTCCAGGGCTCACCTTAGCCCCCCGCCCTTCACTCACAGGCTTTGTTCCCTCTTACACACATGACCACATGTCCATGCAGTCAGTGTGGTGGCACATTCCTAGCACTCCTACCTTGTAGAAGTGGTCATGCAGATAAAGTATAGAAGCAGATCATATTTTATTTGCTTTAAAACCAAACTGTGAAGAAGAAAACCTGCTCAGGTAACTTTTTGGGAAAAAGGTGGCTTCCTCCCTTTCCACCGAGAGATGGGCACTGTTTTAATACTCACAAACACCCCTCTGTTTGGGAGAGTAAAATGTTGGTATGTTAAAAAATATGCCATCTGTCTGAGCCTCGATGATCCCAGATGCTTTATGAAAAGCAAAAAATGCCTTGAGCATCTAGACAAAAATATATATTAAAAAAAGAGAAAGCTGACATCCCTCTTTAAAGACTTATCTTATGGCACTACAGGTCTCATCTGTTTTAGTTCTAAACAGAAAAAATTCTCAATAAACACAATTTGACATTGTTGGCGCTGGCAGTCTGCCTGCACTCAAAAGCAGATAATTGGGGTGCAACAGAGACTTCTTCTCTTTAATTCACAGCACCCCTCCCCTGGACAGACATTCAGAGGTATTGGTGTTGCGTGAGGGGCAGGAGTTTGAGCTTTGTTGTGGCGATCCCGCTAACCAGTTATGTTGCATCCTGCCTGCCTCGGTATTTTTCATAGTAATTAAGGGGCATGTTAGATCTGGGGGTCTCTAGTTGGCAGAGGTATACACCTTAGACCAAATAGGGACCCTTGCTTCTAGTCAGGGTACAGGGACACACACGGTAGATAACCCCTGCTCACCCTCTAGGTAGCTTGGCTCGAGCAGACAGGCTTATCCCCAAGGCAATGTGTAAGGTATTTGCACGTAGACACCACAATGATCCCCCCTCCGCACACCACAAACTTAGACCACACAGGTGAGTTATATCAAAAATAATATATCTTTATCTAGTTTCCGCAGTCGAAATCAAGCATCACAGGTTTACACAATAATCGCTTTCTTGGTTGGTCGGGATCGTCAGACGATAGTCTCTAGTCTCTTGAGTGATTCGATACTCACTGAGAATGAATCAAATTGTAGGCCCTTGATGGTTAGGCAGCTACGTTGCTCCGGCGGTGTCACTGCGCTCGTTGCACAAGCGCTCCTCGGGCTGTTCGATGCAAGGATTCCACAACTCCCTCGACGAGCCCCCAGTGACGACGTCGACGTCACTGGAGTCAGCCACTCACTGCGCGGCTTCGTAGAGCAGGGAAATACGACTCTCGGTCTGCGTCAGGCCTCCGGGTCGCGGCAAGGCACGTGCCGATGAGCACGTCGATCTTCTTGATGCGGCAACCGGTGTCAGGCCCGGCTCGGTGCGGTACTCTCCTCCAAGACAGAGAGCAGCCAGCCCACCTCACAGGCAGATGTTGAGAAGCTTGGTAGAGCAGTCCACGGTCCCTGCGGCACACAGCAGCGCAGGTGGGACACAGCGGAGTCTTGAGTTCTTGGCAACCTTTCTATCCCTGGGTTGCGAAACAGGAGGCCAGCTCTTCTCAGGCCCTTGGAGATTCAGTTGAAGACACAGCACACAGCAAAGTCTTGTTTGGTCAAGTGGATAGAGTCAGCACACAGCAAGACCCCTTCTCCTCCTCAGCTTCAGTTGCACAGCAGAACAGGTCAGCCTTTAGAGCACACAGCACGGCAATCTTCCTTTAGTTCTTCAGCGGTCCGTCTTTCAGCAGAGGTTCCTCTTGATGGTCGAATCTAAAAATCTGTTGTCAGGGGTCTTGTACTTATACCCCTAAAAGTCTTTGAAGTCTTTGTGCAAGTGGGTCCTGAGCCCGGTCTGATCCAGTTCTGGGTGTTGTTGGAGCACTTTGTTTTCCTGGTCTCTACATTCTTTTCAGAGCGAGGGGCAGAGTCGTCAGCCGCCCAGCAGGAGGTGGAGCCAGCGGAGTGGCAGGCAGGCACAGCCCTATTCAATCCCAGGTGCTATCTCCTCCCTCCACTCTCCTTGCGATTGTCGCCATTCAGCAGAGGGCTGACTCGGCCAACCTCCCGGGGGATCCCCAGCCCCTGTCACTCTCAAACCAGACAGTCAATCCACAAGCGCGCCCAGGCACACAGAAGGGTCAGACAAGAGAACAGATACTCTCTAAAAAGTACTGTTCTCCAACTCAGGATTTAAAAACAATCTCTCCTAAAAGATGTGTTATTAAATGCTGAGCTCAGGGATATCAAACACTCATGTCTTATCTTGTTCGTATGAGAAGATAGGCGGATAGCCATTGGCACCCGCCTCCCTCATGTTAGCCTATGGAACAAGATAGCCTTGCAGTAGTGAACACACAAAATGGCCGGTGTTCACTACCAGAACATGTTACCTGCACTAGTACATGCTCTACCTTCTACATACACTGCACCCTGCCCAGGGGGGTACCTTGGGCCTTCCATAGGGATGACTGACGTGTATGAAAAGGGAAGGGTTAGGCCCGGCCAGTGTGGACACTGGCCAGGGGGACATGGCAGTCCGGGGACTGCAGGCAGGCCTGCGGCGGCAGGCCTGAGACACTGTTTTAGGGCTACACAGGTGGGTGGCGCAATCAGCGCTGCAGACCCACTAGTAGCATCCGTCATCACCAGCCCTGGCACACACAGTGCACTTTACTAGGGACTTCATGGTGACACAGATGTGCCAATCAGGTATATCCAATCAATGCGATACTTTACACAGGGAGCACTTACACTCTGGCACTGATTAGCAGTGACAGAGTGTCCAAAGCATCTAAACCAGCAAATCGAAATCCAGCACAGCATCAAAAATCCAGGTAGCAGAGGCAAAAGATAGGGGAAAAACCCACGCCAAGGGTGTCAGGTCTAACACGTGTCCCCTCCAGCTGAAAGCGGGGAGAACTACCCACCCTCTTGGGAGTTCTCATCGCTAAGGCGGAAAAACCTGGACAGACCATCAGCATTGGCGTGCTCTGTACCGGGACGGTGTTCCACCGTAAAGTCCATTCCCTGTAGGGAGATGGACCACCTCAACAGTTTTGGATTCTCACCCCTCATCTGCATTAACCATCTGAGGGGCCTGTGGTCGGTCTGAACACGGAAGTGAGTCCCAAACAGGTAGGGCCTCAGCTTCTTCAGGGCCCAGACCACAGCAAATGCTTCCCTTTCAATAGCGCTCCACCTCTGTTCCCTGGGAAGTAGCCTTCTACTAATGAAAGCTACGGGTTGGTCCCCGCCCTCGTCGTCCATCTGTGAGAGTACTGCTCCCACGCCTTGCTCTGAAGCGTCTGTCTGCACTACGAACTCACTCGAGAAGTCAGGCCTTAAGCACCGGTGCTGTGCACATTGCAGTTTTCAGGGCATCAAAAGCAGTTTGACAGGCCTCGGTCCAATTCACTTTCCTGGGCTGATTCCTAGAGGTTAGTTCCGTTAAGGGGGCAACAATGGTGCCGTATCCCTTGATGAACCGTCTGTAATACCCGGTGAGTCCTAGAAAGGCCCTCACCTCTGTCTGCGTCTTGGGGGGTTCCCAAGCCAGAATGGTATCGATCTTCGCCTGTAGGGGCGCCACCTGGCCGCTCCCCACCTGGTGTCCCAAATACACCACTGATCCCTGCCCTATCTGGCACTTACTAGCCTTGATAGTGAGGCCTGCCTTCTGCAGCACCCTCAACACTTCACAGAGGTGTTGCAAGTGTTCCTCCCAAGTGGAGCTGAACACAGCAATGTCATCCAGGTATGCGGCGCTGAATTGCTCCAGCCCGGTCAGTACCCGGTTGACCAGTCTCTGGAAGGTGGCAGGGGCATTTTTCAATCCAAAGGGCATGACTCGAAACTGGAAGTGCCCCTCTGGCGTTGAAAATGCCGACCTCTCCTTTGCCCCGTCAGTTAAGGCAATCTGCCAGTACCCCGAAGTCAAATCGAAGGTGCTGAGGTACCGGGCAGCTCCTAACCGATCCACGAGCTCATCAGCTCTGGGGATGGGGTGCGCGTCAGTCTTGGTGACCGCATTGAGCCCGCGGTAGTCCACGCAAAACCGAAGTTCTGACGGGCCACCGGGTGTAGCAGATTTCTTGGGAACGAGGACCACTGGGCTAGCCCAGGGACTGCTAGAGGGCTCAATTACCCCTAACGCCAACATCCTGGAAACTTCTTCCTTGATGCTGGCCCTGACCTTGTCAGCTACTCTGTAAAACTTCTGTTTCACAGGCAGGCTATCTCCAGTGTCCACATCATGGACGCACCAATTGGTGACACCTGGTGTCAGGGAGAACAGGGAGGCAAACTGACCCAACACCTGGCGACAGTCGCTCTGCTGCTCTGGGGTCAGGGTGGGCGAGAGGACCACACCATCCACTGACCCGTCTTGCTCCTTGGTTGCCAGGAGGTCAGGGAGAGGATCACTATCCTCTTCCCCACCGTCGTCGGTAGCCATGAGCATCGTCACTTCAGACCTCTCGAAGTGGGGTTTGAGGCGGTTTACATGCAAGACTCTAAGGAGCTGCCTAGGAGTCTTCATGTTGATCAGGTAGGTCACCTCACTCTTGCGCTCTACCACCTCATATGGCCCGGTCCACTTGTCACGGAGCGCACAGGGCTCCACCGGCGCCATTACCCACACTTTCTGCCCGGGATGAAATTCTACCAGAGTGGTATTCTGGTCGTACCACCTTTTCATCTCCTCCTGGCTGGCTTCTAGGTTCTCCTGAGCGAGCTTCCTGAAGCGCTGCGTTTGGTTGCGGATGGCCAGCACATAGCTGAACACATCCTGGGGGGTCTTCCCACGGGATTTCTCCCACCCCTCCTTCACCAGTGTGAGAGGTCCTCTAACAGGGTGGCCATACAGCAGTTCAAAGGGGCTGAACCCTAAGGACTTCTGGGGCACCTCCCTGTAGGCAAACAACAGGCCTGGTAACAAGATGTCCCACTTCCGTCTCATGGGCTCCGCTAGGCCCATAATCATACCTTTCAGGGTGCGGTTGAACCTTTCAACCAACCCATTTCCTTGAGGGTGGTAAGGAGTGGTGAACTTATACGTTACTCCACACTCCTCCCACAGAGACTTCATGTACCTAGAGATGAAGTTGGTACCCCGGTCGGAGACCACCTCTCGAGGGAACCCTACACGGGAAAAGATCCCCATCAATGCACGGCCCACCACGGGTGCTGTGATTGTCCTGAGAGGGACTGCTTCCGGGTACCGAGTGGCGTGATCCACCAAGACCAGGATAAACCTGTTGCCTAAGGCGGTCTTGGGATCCAGGGGCCCTACGATATCAATGCCCACCCGCTCGAAAGGGGTGCTCACTACAGGAAACGGCTGGAGGGGCGCCACGCACTTCCCTCCGCTCTTACCACTGGCTTGACAGGTTTGGCATGACTTACAAAAGGTACCGACGTGCTTCTTCATCTGGGGCCAGTAGAAGTGGGTGACAAGCCTGTGATAGGTCTTGTCTTGCCCCAGATGTCCTGCGAGAGGCACGTCGTGAGCCAGACCCAGTAAGAAGTTCCTGAAGCGCTCGGGTACCACCAGCACACGGGCTGCACCGGGCTCAGCGAACTTAGGCTCACTATACAGTAAGTCATCTTCCCAGTAGATCAAATGTTCCTTGGACCCTAGGCCTGCTGCCTGGTCTGCAGCCTGCTGCCGCACACCAATGAGAGAAGGGCACTCCTTCTGAGCCTGGCAGAATTCCTCCCTGGAGGGGCCACCCTCTTGCTGCCAATGGGTCAGCTCAGGCAACTCCCCCAGTTCGGCCACCTGCTCCCCTGTAGGTTCCAGGGCATCCCCCTCAGGTTCTGCTTCCTCCTGGACCGTGGGAACAGCGGGGGCCGGTTTCCCGCGCCCTCTGCCCCTTCTTCTCCTGGCAGGTTCCTGGGCCATTGTTCCAGGCTCCAGTTCTACTAATTCACCCTTACTGGCTGTCATGGCACGGGTGAATACGCAGATCCACGCTGGCAGCCCTAACATCTCCAAGTGAGTTCTGTGCTCTACGTCCTTCCATGGAGAACTCTCCAGGTCGTTACCCAACAGACAATCTACCGGCAAGGCATCACTGACACAGACTTCCAAGGTAGCAGAGACTCCCCCCCCATGTAAAGGGAACACGCGCCATCTTGCAGAGGCGAACTGAAGTGTCAGCTGCCACTACTGGGCGGAGCACATTGGGAATGACTTGCTCTTCAGACACCCACTGACACCTGACAGATGTCACACTAGCCCCGGTGTCTCTCAGAGCCTCTATCTCCCTCCCATTGATGGTCACCTTCTGCCCGTATTTCTTAGTGTTAGCGGGTATCAAGGCATCCTGGACCATCTCTTGGTCTCCTAACGAGACAAGGGTCATCATAGCTAATCCCTCTTCCCCACTGGAAATCAAATCCCCTCCCAAAGCTACACTAGCTAACCCTGGGACTGGAGCAGCAGCTGGTGCTGGGGGTTTATTGGGACATTTAGGGGCGATGTGCCCCACTTCCCTACAAGCATAGCAAGTAGGCGGTGGTCTGTTGCCCTTAGGGGGCCAGGACCTCTTCGGCTTGGGGGCTTGGGACTCCTTCTCCTGGGGACTGTTTTGGGGCCCTTTAGAGAACTCCTTACTGTTACCCTTGTCCTCCCCACCTTTCTGCTGGAGACCCTGTCCACCCTTGGCTGGCATACTTACCACCCCTTTGTTGACCCTGGTGCTAGTCCAGCGGTCTGCCTCTTTAGCAAGCTCACTGGGATCAGTTAACTTGCTGTCTAAAAGATGCTGGCGCAGCTCTGGAACACACAGACTACTCAAGTGCTCCCAACTAATCAAGTGACACAACCCCACATAATCAGTAACTTTGCTGCCCTTTATCCAACCTTCCAGTGCACGCGTGTACATACTCACACACTCCACCCACGTACTCGAATCAAGTTTCTTGAAGTTCCTAAACTTCTGTCGGTACTGTTCTGGTGTAAGCCCATACCTGAGGCATAAGGCCTCCTTCATCGTGGGGTAGGTTAAGGTCCCTGCTGCTTCTAAGGGTGCTAACACATCCCTCCCAGAGGCCTCAAAATGCTTCCACAAACCCGCTCCCCAACTTTTCTCCGGCACTTCATTCATCTTCAAGGCAAGCTCATAGGATCTAAACCACGCATAGATATCCTCACCCCTCTGATAATTCTGCACCAAATCTTTCGGTATGTATACTTTACCCGCCTGTACTGGTTGTGCGCTGCCACCATTCGGACTGGACGCCACCTGTTTGGCTTTAATGTCCAGCTCCCTCATGCTCAACTCATGAGCCAACTGGAGTTTCTTCTCTTCTAAAGCAAGAGCATTTCTCCTCTCCTCCGCCTCTTTCTCACTGTCAAGGCGCAGTTTCCTTTCTTCCGCTTGAGCTCTGAGCTTAAAAAGTTCAATCTCATGGGCTCTAACCCTTTGGTTTTCCTCCAGCTCCTCTGGAGAGAGGCTCCTACTGGAATGGGCGCTGCCAGCCCTCGACGCTGGCCTATTCACTGGCAGATCATCGGATCCAAATCCGTTCTCCGGTGTGCCATCCCCTTCCGTAGTTTCCTCGGTTGCGCCATTCTTGGCCTCCCACCAGGCCCTTAGAGCTTTCTGTAGCTCCGTCTTGTTGGCGCTGCCCTTCGCTGGGCATCCAAGCTGCTTGCAGAATTGCTTTAGTTGCTCCTTCTTATACTCGAGCAACTTTTTCACCTCGAATTGCAATTCCGGCTACTCGCCTACTCCGTTCAGAGACATGATGCTTCGTCGATCCTCCAAGAATAGTTTTCGCAAAAACTTCGTGCGATGCAACTGCTTACTAGATTAGTGATGTACGAAGAATCACTGCAGGTCAAGTGCAAATACTGGTTCTAATCCGCACCGCTGACCACCAATGTTAGATCTGGGGGTCTCTAGTTGGCAGAGGTATACACCTTAGACCAAATAGGGACCCTTGCTTCTAGTCAGGGTACAGGGACACACACGGTAGATAACCCCTGCTCACCCTCTAGGTAGCTTGGCTCGAGCAGACAGGCTTATCCCCAAGGCAATGTGTAAGGTATTTGCACGTAGACACCACAATGATCCCCCCTCCGCACACCACAAACTTAGACCACACAGGTGAGTTATATCAAAAATAATATATCTTTATCTAGTTTCCGCAGTCGAAATCAAGCATCACAGGTTTACACAATAATCGCTTTCTTGGTTGGTCGGGATCGACAGACGATAGTCTCTAGTCTCTTGAGTGATTCGATACTCACTGAGAATGAATCAAATTGTAGGCCCTTGATGGTTAGGCAGCTACGTTGCTCCGGCGGTGTCACTGCGCTCGTTGCACAAGCGCTCCTCGGGCTGTTCGATGCAAGGATTCCACAACTCCCTCGACGAGCCCCCAGTGACGACGTCGACGTCACTGGAGTCAGCCACTCACTGCGCGGCTTCGTAGAGCAGGGAAATACGACTCTCGGTCTGCGTCAGGCCTCCGGGTCGCGGCAAGGCACGTGCCGATGAGCACGTCGATCTTCTTGATGCGGCAACCGGTGTCAGGCCCGGCTCGGTGCGGTACTCTCCTCCAAGACAGAGAGCAGCCAGCCCACCTCACAGGCAGATGTTGAGAAGCTTGGTAGAGCAGTCCACGGTCCCTGCGGCACACAGCAGCGCAGGTGGGACACAGCGGAGTCTTGAGTTCTTGGCAACCTTTCTATCCCTGGGTTGCGAAACAGGAGGCCAGCTCTTCTCAGGCCCTTGGAGATTCAGTTGAAGACACAGCACACAGCAAAGTCTTGTTTGGTCAAGTGGATAGAGTCAGCACACAGCAAGACCCCTTCTCCTCCTCAGCTTCAGTTGCACAGCAGAACAGGTCAGCCTTTAGAGCACACAGCACGGCAATCTTCCTTTAGTTCTTCAGCGGTCCGTCTTTCAGCAGAGGTTCCTCTTGATGGTCGAATCTAAAAATCTGTTGTCAGGGGTCTTGTACTTATACCCCTAAAAGTCTTTGAAGTCTTTGTGCAAGTGGGTCCTGAGCCCGGTCTGATCCAGTTCTGGGTGTTGTTGGAGCACTTTGTTTTCCTGGTCTCTACATTCTTTTCAGAGCGAGGGGCAGAGTCGTCAGCCGCCCAGCAGGAGGTGGAGCCAGCGGAGTGGCAGGCAGGCACAGCCCTATTCAATCCCAGGTGCTATCTCCTCCCTCCACTCTCCTTGCGATTGTCGCCATTCAGCAGAGGGCTGACTCGGCCAACCTCCCGGGGGATCCCCAGCCCCTGTCACTCTCAAACCAGACAGTCAATCCACAAGCGCGCCCAGGCACACAGAAGGGTCAGACAAGAGAACAGATACTCTCTAAAAAGTACTGTTCTCCAACTCAGGATTTAAAAACAATCTCTCCTAAAAGATGTGTTATTAAATGCTGAGCTCAGGGATATCAAACACTCATGTCTTATCTTGTTCGTATGAGAAGATAGGCGGATAGCCATTGGCACCCGCCTCCCTCATGTTAGCCTATGGAACAAGATAGCCTTGCAGTAGTGAACACACAAAATGGCCGGTGTTCACTACCAGAACATGTTACCTGCACTAGTACATGCTCTACCTTCTACATACACTGCACCCTGCCCAGGGGGGTACCTTGGGCCTTCCATAGGGATGACTGACGTGTATGAAAAGGGAAGGGTTAGGCCCGGCCAGTGTGGACACTGGCCAGGGGGACATGGCAGTCCGGGGACTGCAGGCAGGCCTGCGGCGGCAGGCCTGAGACACTGTTTTAGGGCTACACAGGTGGGTGGCGCAATCAGCGCTGCAGACCCACTAGTAGCATCCGTCATCACCAGCCCTGGCACACACAGTGCACTTTACTAGGGACTTCATGGTGACACAGATGTGCCAATCAGGTATATCCAATCAATGCGATACTTTACACAGGGAGCACTTACACTCTGGCACTGATTAGCAGTGACAGAGTGTCCAAAGCATCTAAACCAGCAAATCGAAATCCAGCACAGCGTCAAAAATCCAGGTAGCAGAGGCAAAAGATAGGGGAAAAACCCACGCCAAGGGTGTCAGGTCTAACAGGGCATATTAGCAACGCTTTGCAATAACTATCGCAAAGCGCGCTTAGCGCTCATTTATTTAACGCCGGCTATCGCAGGTTTTTATCGCGGAGATATCGTGTTATTAGCTATGCGTATCTTCAAGGCGATAAAAATTTCTGCGATAGCGGGGAAATCGCTGTTTTGCAGGGAACATCGCTTGTTTTCCAGCAATGTTCTCTGCAAAACGGCGATAACCTTGCTGATACGACCCTGTGGTCGTATCAGCATAATCCACACCCTATGTTAGGGATAGCTAAGTCAGGATTTCAGCAGATGTTAGATTTTAGCGAAAACCGCCGTTTTCGCCACAATCTAACGTCTGCTGAAATCCTGTGGGCTGCCTAGTAAATATCGCGATGTGGACATCAGCGATATTTGCAAGGTAGTCCATTGGAGTAAGCCCAGTGACGCCCACTTTGATCTCATTAGAGATGCAAAGGGAGGCGTCGGGAAAAAGGATGCTAACATGCGATTATGCATGTTAGCACCCTCTTGTAAATAGGGCGATAGTTTTAGCTCCGCTTTTTTGGCTTTTTAGGCCAAAAAGGGGAGATAAAGCCCTTGTTAATATCTCTCTATGTCAGTCAGTCAAAGTAACTGTTGGCATTTTGTACCTGGAAAGCTTGTTTGTAAGTTATTCGTAGCCAAAAATGTGATGTGACCAGTAGTCATGGAGAGGGCGGTGAGTGCAGTGCTGTCACCAGGAGGGTCGTCTGCGTGAATGGAGAGTAAATGCTTCTCCTCTGGCATGCATGTGCGGGGAGCCCTGCGTGCCCCAGCGGTGAGATCATATTTGAGCCGAGCATTCTTGTGCAGAGGTTCGTGGTATCTGAACCGCTCAAGCTTATTAACCTTTTGGTCAGTTTCTAGAACATGAGATGATCGTACCGAGTCTAGCCCTAAGGGACAGCTCTGAAGCCTGCAGGCTATTGCACCACGTCTGACAGACCACTGCTTAACATGTATGAAAAGCCTCGCTTGGGCAGAATACACAGAAACATTACACAGTGAAGGATGTCACCATGCCCTTGGGTAATCCTCGGAGATCTGATACCCTTCTGCAGAAGACAGTGTCTGGTACCCTTAGTCAAAGCCTTTAGATGTGGCACACAACATGCGATCACCATTTAGAACCCTAACGACCACATCATGCTCTCTTGAAATCCCCAGACAACTCCCAAGCAGCACTGTCTGGCCCACAATACATAACAAGCATTTGCAATGCAATAGGTCTCACATTTACGCGAGTTTAAGCTATTGGCATTATAAATTACAATGCCTTTTAACATAAAAAAGGCATTGTCATTTACAATGTTAATAGCTCAAACTTGCGTGAATGCAAGACCTATTGCATTGCAAATGCTTGTTTTCAAAGTGCCTAACTGTGGATTTTGAACCCTAACTCTGCTGGCACCGAGGGAAACCTAGCCAATCTACACATTTTTTTAAACTAGACACCCAGGGGAATCCAGGATGGGTTGACTTGTCTGGCTCTCACCAGGTTCTGTTACCCAGAATCCCTTGCAAAGCTCAAACTTTATTAAAAAAATTAATTTCCTCACATTTCTGTAATGGAAAGTTCTGGAATCTGTGTGGATCCACAAAATTCCATGCCCCCTATATTTCCCAAAGTTTTCCAATAAAAATAGTACCTCACTTGTGTGGGTAGGTCTACTGCCCGCGACAGGAAGCGGCCCAAAACACAACGTCGACACACCTCATTTTTACAGTGAAAACTGCCCCTTTTTTTGAATAGTGCTTAGCTGTAGGTTTTAAACACTAGCTCTGCCGGCACCAAAGGAAACCTAGCAAATCTATACCTTTTTTAAAACAAGACACCCGGGAAATCCAGGATGAGGTGGCTTGTCTGGCTCTCACCAGGTTCTGTTACCCAGAATCCCTTGCAACCCTCAAACATTATAAAAAAACACATATTTTCCTCACATTTCTGTGATGGAAAGTTCTGGAGTCTGGATGGATCCACAAAATTCCATGCACCCCACATTCCCCAAAGTCTTCATATAGAAATGGTACCTCACTTGTGTGGGTAGGTCTACTGCCAGTCACAGGAAGCGGCCCAAAACACAACGTCAACACACCTCATTTTTACAGTGAAAGCTGACCCTTTTTTTGCAAAGTGCTTAGCTGTAGGTTTTAAACACTAGCTCTGCCTGCACCAAAGGAAACCGAGCAAATCTATAAATGTTTTAAAACTAGACACCCGGGAACTCCAGGATGAGGTGATTTATCTGGCTCTCACCAGGTTCTGTTACCCAGAATCCCTGGCAAACCTCAAACGTTAGTAAAAAAACACATTTTCCTCACATTTCTGTAATGGAAAGTTCTGGAATCTGCATGGATCTACAACATTACACAAACTCTGCATTACCCAAGTCTTACGATAAAAATGGTACCTCACTTGTGTGGGTATGCCTAGTGGCCGCGACAGGGATCGGACCAAAACGCAACATGGACACACCACATTTTTACAGTGAAAACTGACCCATTTTTTGCAAAGTGCCTAGCTGTGGATTTTGAACCCTAGCTCTGCCGGCACCTGGGGGAACCAAGCAAACCTATACATTTTTTTAAACTAGACACACAGGGTAATCCAGTATGGGGTGACTTTGCTGGCTCTCTCCAGGTTCTGGTACCCAGAATCCATTGCAAACCTTAAACTTTGTAAAAAAAAAACACATTTTCCTCACATTTCTGTGACGGAAAGTTCTAGAATCTGCTTGGATCCACAAAATTCCATGCACTCCACATTCCTCAAAGTCTTCCGATAAAAATGGTACCTCACTTGTGTGGGTAGGACTACTGCCCGCGACAGGAAACGGCCCAAGACACAACGTGGACAAACCACATAATCACAGTGAAAACTGACCATTTTTTTGCACAGTGCCTAGCTGTAGATTTTGAACACTAGCTCTACCGGCACCAAGCGAAATCTAGCAAACCTATACAGTTTTAAAAACTAGACACCCAGTGGAATCCAGGATGAGGTGACTTGTCTGGCTCTCACCAGGTTCTGTTACCCAAAATCCCTTGCAAACCTCAAACCATATTAAAAAAAAACAATTTCCTCACATTTCTGTGATGAAAAGTTCTGGAATATGCGTAGATCTACAACATTACACCCACTCTGCATTACCCAAAGTCTTATGATAAAAATGGTACCTCAGTTGTGTGGGTAGGCCTAGTGGCCACGACAGGAAACGGACAAAAACGCAACGTGGTCACATCACATTTTTACAGTGAAAACAGACCCTTTTTTTGCAAAGTGCCAAGCTGTTGGTTTTGAACCCTAGCTCTGCCGGCACCAAAGGAAACCTAGCAAATCTATACATTTTTTAAAACTAGACACCCAAGGAAATCCAGGATGAGGTGACGTGTCTTGCTCTCACAAGGTTCTGTTACCCAGAACCCCTTGCAAACTTCAAACATTATTAAAAAACAAATTTTCCTCACATTTCTGTGATGGAAAGTTTAGGAATCTGTGTGGATCCACAACATTCCATGCACCCCACTTACCCCAAAATCTTCCAATAAAAATGGTACCTCATTTGTGTGGGTAGGTCTACTGCCCGCGACAGGTAATGGCCCAAAACACAACGTGGACACACCACATTTTTACAGTGAAACCTGACCCTTTTTTTACAAAGTGCCTAGCTGTAGATTTTGAACCCTAGCTCTACTGGCACCTAGGGAAACCTAGCAAACCTATAAATTTTTGAAAACTAGACACCTAGGGGAATCAAGGATGGGGTGACTTGTCTGGCTCTAACCAGGTTCTGTTACCCAGAATCCCTTGCAAACCTCAAATTTTATTTGAAAAAAACTAATTTTCCTCACATTTCTGTGATGGAAAATTCTGGAATCTGCGGGGATCCACAAAATTCCACCCACCCCGCATTCCCCAAAGTTTTCCGATAAAAATGGTACCTCAATTGTGTGGGTTGGCCTAGTGCCCACAACAGGAAATGGCCCAAAAATCAACAGGACACACCACATTTTTACAGTGAAACAGAGCCTTTTTTTGCAAAGTGCCTAGCTGTAGGTTTTGAACACTAGCTCTACCGGCACCTAAGGAAACCTATCAAATCTATAAAAAAAATTAAACTAGACACCCAGGGGAATCCAGGATGCGGTGACTTGTCTGTCTCTCACCAGGTTCTGTTACCCAGAAACCCTTGCAAACCTCAAATTTTATTAAAGAAACACATTTTCCTCACATTTCTGTGATGGAAAACTCTGGAATCTACGTGGATCCACAAACGTTCATGCACCCCACTCTCCCCAAAGTCTTCCAATACAAATACCTCACTTATGTGGGTAGGCCTAGTGCCCGCGACAGAAAACGACCCAAAACACAACATGGACACACGACATTTCTCCAGTGGAAACGGACCCTTTTTTTGCAAAATGCCTAGCTGTAGGTTTTGAACCCTAGCTCTGCCGGCACCTAGAGAAACCAAGCAAACCTATACATTTTTTAAAACTAGACACCCAGGAGAATCCAGTATGGGGTGACCTGTCTGGCTCTTACCAGGCTCTGTTACCCAGAATCCCTTGCAAACCTCAAACTTTGTAAAAAACAAAAACATTTTCCTCTTATTTCTGTGATGGAAAGTTCTGGAATCTGCATAGATCCACAACATTCCACCCACCCCGCATTCCTCAAAGTCTGCCAATAAAAATGGTACCTCACTTGTCTGGGTAGGCCTAGTGCCCGCAACAGGAAACAGCCCAAATATCAACATGGACACAACACATTCTTACAGTTAAAACTGGCCCTTTTTTTGCAAAGTGCCTAGCTGTAGATTTTGAACCCTAGCTCTGCCGGCACCTATGGAAATCTAGCAAACCTATACATTTTTTTAAACTAGACACCCAGGAGAATCCAGTATGGGGCGACCTGTCTGGCTCTTACCAGGTTCTGTTACCCAGAATCCCTCGCAAACCTCAAACTTTGTAAAAAACAAAAACATTTTCCTCTTATTTCTGTGATGGAAAGTTCTGGAATCTGCATGAATCCACAACATCCCATGCACCCCACATATCCCAAAGTCTTCCGATAAAAATGGTACCTCATTTGTGTGAGTAGGTCTACTGCCCGCGACAGGAAACGGCCCAAAACACAACGTGTACACATCACATTTTTACAGTGAAAACTGACCTTTTTTTTACAAAGTGCCTAGCTGTAGATTTTGAACTCTAGCTCTACCGGCACCTAAGGAAACCTGGCAAACCTATACATTTTTTAAAACTAGACACCCAGGGGAATCAAGAATGGGGTGACTTGTCTTTCTCTAACCAGGTTCTGTTACCCAGAATCCCTTGCAAACCTCAACTTTTATTTGAAAAAAACACATTTTCCTCACATTTCTGTGATGTAAAATTCTGGAATCCGGGAGAATCCACAAAATTCCACCCACCCCGTATTCCCCAAAGTTTTCCGATAAAAATGGTACCTCACTTGTGTGGGTAGGCCTAGTGCCCGCGAAAGAAAACGGCCCAGAGCGCAACGTGGTCACACCACATTTTTACAGTGAAAACAGACCCTTTTTTTGCAAAGTGCCTAGCTGTCGGTTATGCACACTAGCTCTGCCGGCACCTAAGGAAACCGAGCAAATCTATACATTTTTTTAAACTAGACACCCAGGGGAATCCAGGATGCGGTGACTTGTCTGGCTCTCACCAGGATCTGTTACCCAGAATCCCTTGCAAACCTCAAACTTTATTAAAAAAAACACATTTTCCTCACATTTCTGTGATGGAAAGTTCTTGAATCTGTGTGGATCTACAAAATTCCATGCACCCCACACTCCCCAAAGTCTTCCATTACAAATGGTACCTCACTTGTGTGGGTAGGCCTAGTGCCCGCAACAGGAAACGGCCCAAAACACAACATGGACACACCACATTTCTACAGTAAAAATTGACCCTTTTTTTACAATGTGCCTAGCTGTAGATTTTGAACTTTAGCTCTATCGGCATCAAGGGAAATCTAGTAAACCTATACATTTTTAAAAACTAGACACCCAGGGGAATCCAGAATCGGGTTGCTCGTCTGGCTCTCACCAGGTTCTGTTTAACAGAATCCATTGCAAACCCCAAACTTTATTTTTAAAAAACACATTTTCCTCATATTTCTGTGATGGAAAGTTCTGGGATATTCGGGGATCCACAAAATTCTACCCACCCCGCATTTCCCAAAGTCTTCCGATAAAAATGGTACCTCACTTGTGTGGGTAGGCCTTGTGCCCGCAACTGAAAACGACCCAAAACACAACGTGGACACACCACATTTTTACACTGAAAACTGACACTTTTTTTGCAAAGTGCCTCGCTGTAGATTTTGAAAACTAGCTCTGCCGGCACCTAGGGAAACCTAGCAAACCTTTTTTTTTTTTTAAACTAGACACCCAGGGGAATCCAGGTTGGCGTGACTTGTACGGCTTGCACCAGGTTCTGTTACCCAGAATGCCTTGCAAACCTAAAACTTTATTTAAATAAAACACATTTCCCTCATATTTCTGTGATGGAAAGTTCTGGAATCTGAGTGGATCCACAAAATTCCACCCACCCTGCATTCCCCAAAGTCTTCCAATAAAAATGGTACCTGACTTGTGTGGGTAGGCCTAGTGCCCGCAACAGAAAACAGCCCAAAACACAACGTTGACACACCACATTATTACAGTGAAAACTGCCCCTTTTTTAGCAAAATGTCTAGCTGTAGATTTTGAACCCTAGCTCTGCCGGCACCTAGGGAAACCAAGCAAACCTATACATTTTTTAAAACTAGACACCCAGGAGACTCCAGTATGGAGTGACTTGTCTGGCTCTTACAAGGTTCTGTTACCCAGAATCCCTTGCAAACCTCAAACCTTATTAAAAAAATTAATTTTCCTCACATTTCTGTGATGGAAAGTTCTGGAATCTGCATGGATCTACAACATTACAACCACTCTGCATTAACCAAAGTCTTACGATAAAAATGGTACCTCAGTTGTGTGCGTAGGCCTAGTGGCCAATACAGGAAACGGCCAAAAACGAAACGTGGTCACACCACATTTTTACAGTGAAAACGGACCCTTTTTTTGCAAAGTGCCAAGCTGTAGGTTTTGAACCCTAGCTCTGCCGGCACCAAAGGAAACCTAGCAAATCTATACATTTTTTTAAACTAGACACCCAGGTAAATCCAGGATGTGGTGACTTGTCTGGCTCTCACCAGGTTCTGTGACCCAGAATCCCTTGCAAACCTCAAATTTTATTTGAAAAAAACAAATTTTCCTCACATTTCCATGGTGGAAAATTCTGGAATCTGTGGGGATTCACAAAATTCCACCCACCCCGCATTCCCCAAAGTTTTCCGATAAAAATTGTACCTCACTTGTGTTGGTAGGCCTAGTGCCGCGACAGAAAACGGCCCAGAACACAACGTGATCACACCACATTTTTACAGTGAAAATTGACCCTTTTTTTGCAAAGTGCCTAGCTGTAGGTTTTAAACACTAGCTCTGCCGGCACCTAAGGAAACCTAGCAAAACTATACAGTTTTTTCAAACTAGACACCCAGGGGAATCCAGGATGCGGTGACTTGTCTGGCTCTCACCAGGTTCTGTTACTCAGAATCCCTTGCAAACCTCAAACTTTATTCAAAAAAACACATTTTCCTCACATTTCTGTGATGGAAAGTTCTGGAATCTGCATGGATCCACAACTTTCCACCTACCCTCAAAGTCTTCCAATAAAAATGGTACCTCGCTTGTGTGGGTAGGCCAAGTGCCCGCAACAGGAAACGGCCCAAATATCAACGTGAACACAACACATTTTTACAGTGAAAACTGACCCTTTTTTTGCAAAGTGCCTAGCTGTAGATTTTGAACCCTAACTCTGTTGACACCTACGGAAACCAAGCAAACCTATACATTTTTGAAAACTAGACAGCCAGGAGAATCCAGTATGGGGTGACCTGTCTGGCTCTTACCAGGTTCTGTTACCCAGAATCCCTCGTAAACCTCAAACTTTGTAAAAAACAAAAACATTTTCCTCATATTTCTGTGATGGAAAGTTCTGGAATCTGCATGAATCCACAACATTCCACCCACCCCACATTCCTCATAGTCTTCCAATACAAAATGGTACCTCACTTGTGTGGGTAGGCCTAGTGCCAGCAACAGGAAACGGCCCAAATATCAACGTGGACACAACACATTTTTGAGTGAAAATTGACCCTTTTTTTTGCAAAGTGCTTAGCTGTAGATTTTGAACCCTAGCTCTGCCAGCACCTAGGGAAACCTAGAAAACCTGTACATTTTTTAAAACTAAACACCCAGGGGAATCCAGGATGTGGTGATTTGTCTGGCTTTCTCCAAGTTCTGTTACCCAGAATCCCTTGCAAACCTTAAACTTTGTCCACAAAAAAGACTTTTCCTCACATTTCTGTGATGGAAAGTTCTGGAATCTGTGTGGATCCACAAAACTCCACCTACCCTACATTCCGCAAAGTCTTCCGATAAAAATGGTATGTCACTTGTATGGGTAGGCCTAGTGCCCGCGACCGGAAACGGGCCAAAACGGAAAGTGGACACAGTACATTTATACAGTGAAAACTGATAGTTTTTTTTCAATGTGCCTATCTGTAGATTTTGAACACTAGCTCTGCCCGGAGGAACCTATAGATTTTTGAAAACTAGACACCCAGGGAAATCCAGGATGGGGTGACTTGTGTGACTCTCACCAGGTTCTGTTGCTCGAGCAGGTATAATACTTTTATTTTAGATGCCTACTCTATTTTTCGTATGTTTATATTAAAATAACTAGTAAATTAATTATAATAATTAACTGTTTGAAGTGTTCAATTAATCAACCAGCATTAACAAAAAAGAATACACGTGGGAATGCATCTGCATGGCTAAAATAATAAGTGAACTAAGCCAGTACGCATATTAATGAAATAAACCTTGCTTGTGTGATGTTATTATAATTTGCGCTTAAAATAAACATGCACTAATGGCTTTAGATGTTGCATATGGCTAGATAAATGCACACATATATGGGTATTAGCAGGGGAATAACATTGTTTTAATTATTTCCATGTATTAATTACGATTTTGTGTTTCTTTGCTTAAGTTGACTATTTAGTAACCCTGGGCATAGTACTACACTATAATGTAAACACTGTGCTACAACACATAGCAGCAATAAGAGCAATGCCCACAAATGCTTTGCTAAAGCAAATTTACATGCTAGAAACCATAACCAATTCACAAAAGTGAACTGAGAATATGATGGTTAGGCAATGAGAGAGGTGATGATTTTGGGATCCCCCTAACCTAGGGTGAAGACCAAGCAGATACCTTGAACACATGCATACAGGGGAAACGTGTAACAATTGAAGTTGCGCGTCGCATTGTCTGGGTTCGATTCGGTAGCATCGCAGTGTGTTGCCATTAGAAACGTATTTTCTGTGTAAAAGAAGTGTGTATGATAGCGAAGGTTACCTGTGAAGTTCTGGTCTTTGGTACCAGGTATCCTTTTGGCATTCCGATAACGCTTATCACTAGAAAGGTAATAGGTACTCTCTGAGCTTGTTAGAAGGACAGGGCAGAGGTAAGCGCTGCTTTGTTAACGTATGTTATAATTCTGTAGTGGGACAGACTGTTCGCTGTTCTCGGGAAAGGCAGGATTCTGTGTAAATGTGCTACATTTTCTGGTGTGAAAGTGCGTGAATGAAAAAGGCATTCCGGTTAATTGCGAAACTCTGGTTTTATTTCTCAGGAGCATTACGCCTCCAACTATGTGTTTTAATTCTGGAGAAACAGTTAATTGATGCTTGCTAGAAGGGTGAAGTAGAGGGATGTGCTACTTTATCAACGGAAGTAACGATTCCGTGGTAGGGCAGAGGTAAGCGCTGCTCTCGAGAAAGACGGAATTCTCGTGAGAAAGGTCTATTGCTATTCTTGGTTAGCGAAGCGGACAATGGAGATGTTTATATGTTGTAACTAACAGAATCGTAGGAATTGAAACAAAGTCTACCGAGTAGTTTTGTAACGAATGGGAAGATGAGATGCATGAGCGAGAAAAGCAGAGAAGCGGTGGTAGATATAGGTATATGTTTGGACGACAGTATGATCGTGAAACTCATCATGATCGAATGAGAAGGTGGCGAGACGCTAGCATGACTGAAGGACTGTTTCCCGTAAGAACTGCAGGGGAGACTGAAGGGAGAAAATGCGTAGAGAAAAAGCATAATGTAGAATCTAGAAGGTACGGAGCAAACGAATCTGAGGACAATGTCCTAGATGACATGTTTTTCAAAAGTCCACCTCCGTATAGACAGGAACCAGAGGTAGGAACGCCAGTTACCCCAATGAGAGATACCCTGCGAATTATCAAAACAGAAGTCATGACACCTGAGGTGAAAAGAAGTAATTCCCTTAGGGAGAGAGAGAAAGAAATGGGAAACAGGGCTGAGAGTGAAAACTCGATGAAATTAGCAAAAACCACACTAGAATTTACAGAGAAAATAAGAGAATTGACCAAAAATCTAGAAGCAGTTACGGTTCCTATAACAATAGGTCCCGTCATGCCCATTTTTGAGAAGCAGAAAGAAAGCGAACATGGCCTAACAGTTCCGTACGTGAGCAATAGGCAGGTTATTCAGCCAGAACAAACCCTAATGAGAACAAGAGCGAAACCGTGGAGACATACAATGTGCGAAGGTGAATTGAATGTGACAAATAACCCATTTTTGAGTCCTGATTGCATAGAAAGGAACAGAACGACCAGAGGATCAATATTAGAACCCCAAAGAATAACAGAACCAGTGAGTGTAGAAAAATCCACAGGAATAACTACAGATGAATTGAGTGAATGGTTGAAGGGTTTGCAAGGAAAGGAAAGAGAATCCCAAACAATTGATGTGGCCAAATTACGCATGGTACTGGAAGAATTAATAGTAGGGACGATCCCCACTGAAAAGCTGAAAAATTACCAGGATGAGGAGTTGTTATTTCTCTGCAAAAGCGTTACTTGGAGAGCAAAGAATCTACATGACAGGCTGGAAGAAATAGCAAGTGAAATGGGAGTTGATATGGACAGGGTAAAAGCTTTACAAAAGCCTTACCGAGTGGATTTCACGGACAAAGATATTGAGAACATGAACACTACAGGCCGAATAGGGCAGATTAAGGACATAATCACATTGTTGAGAAAATGGGGAGATGTCGAGAAATGGAAAAGTAGGTGGTATAGGAAGCGAGATGAAGGGTCAGACAGAACTTTTCCAGCATTTCCTGTGAGAGAGAAAGAGAAGGTAGTGACGGAATTTCCCATGAGAGAGATTCCAGGAGGGGGATATGTGCATGTCCCATGGACCAGACAGGATATTTTGTCATTTACAAATGACTTCCCTCGACTGAGAGAAAAGCCCGTCGAGTGGTACAGACAGGTAGACAGATTTGTGAAGCTGTCAAAAGTGTTGTGGATTGACCTGAATAGTCTGTTTGATATAATTGTACCAGCAGACTTGTGGGCAGAATGCAAGATAGTCATAGATTGGCCAACAAAAGAATACCCCAGAGATCCCAAAACAGGAGCACCAGACCCCGAGGTAATGACGAAATATGAGCAGGTTATGGTATTCTTGAAAAACAAGGTACCTCCCAAAGAGACAGACTGGGTTAAGATAGACCGAACACATCAGGAAGTGAAAGAATCAGTCCATGCTTACTATGAAAGACTAATACTGGCTTTTAAGCAGTTTAGTGGAGATGAACATCTGGGTAAAAAGGACCTGAGCCATTTTGTATATAGATTTGTATATGGTTTACGTCCTGAAATCAGTGAAATGATCAGGCAGCACACTGTAGACTGGCAGAGCAAAAAGATTGATGAGATTCTGAGACATGCTAAATACTTTAGTGATGAAATTGAAGCAAAACAAAGAAAGCTGAAAGAAAAGGTAAGGTGGGCACAAGTGAAAGTTGCAGAACGACAGCAAGCTCAGTTAGTCGAACAAGCAAATAATCCAGGAAATAGACCAAGATTTGGCCCAGGAAAGGGGAAAGGCAATATAGAAGAGGCAAAAAAGTAGTTTCCATGCCACAATTGCGGAAGGTTAGGGCATTGGAAATCCGAGTGTAAGAATCCTCCGTGTGCTAATAATGAAAATCCATCATTGAATCCACAGGTGCAGAGTGAGGGGTGTGGTCAGCAGCAGCAACAGCAGAAAGCTGTTAATCAGCAGAATCAAGTGCCAAAACCGCCCTTGCCACACAGCAAACACACTCAGAAGTATAGCCAAGATTCGGGATTCTACAACGAAGAACAGGTAAACAAACCGCAACGCGCGAGCGCTGTGTCACAATATTGGCTGAGGAATGAGGAAAGTGATTTAGAGGATTTCTGACGGTGCCGAGGGGAGGAAGAAGAGTGCGTGCTTGGCGCAACTCTAGAAATAGACCAGACAGGACCCTTTGTAGATGGGAAGGTTAATGATGAAAACATTACTTTTCTAGTTGACACAGGTGCAATCCGATCAACTGTCAGGTCAGCTGATGTAAAGAATCTTCCTCTCTCGGATGAAACAATCCAAGTAGTTGGTGTGTCTAACACACAGATCAAGACGTACCTTACTGAACCGGTAAAGGTCAGAATAGGGAAATTTTCAGACATGCACCGATTTGTGGTGTGTAACACCAGTCCTGTGAATTTGCTAGGTAGGGATTTGTTGTGCAAAATGAACTGCACCATTTTCTGTACCCCAGATGGAATAGCTTTTGAGACACCAGATGAGGATGTCCTGTATAAAATGACCATAGCTAACAGAGAGAATGATGTTGCTGAAACCTATGCCGTATTCAATCCTGATGAATTGCCCCCAGAATTAAAACAGACAGTGAAAGCAGCAGTCTGGGATTTCACTGGAGAAGATGTAGGCCTGATGAGAAATGTAGACCCAGTGAAAATCTCTGTAAAAGAAGGAGTAGTTTTCCCAAACATTCCACAATACAGACTGACACCCGAAATAATTGAAGGAGTAACACCCTTAATTGAGAAGATGATCCAGCAAGGAGTATTGAGGGAAATACTGAGCAGTCCATGTAATTCACCTATAATGGGACTGAAAAAGCCTAATGGGTAGTTCAGAATAGTGCAGGATTTGAGAAAAATTAACAAAATTGTTGTGTCATGCTGTCCCATTGTACCAAATCCGTCAGTGATTTTGTATCAGATTCAGCATTTAAAGAATTGAAGAACAGGCTTTGTGAAGCACCTGCCCTAGGTATGCCAGACTATGAAAAGGAGTTTGAATTGTACTGCAGTGAGAGAAATGGATGTGCACTTTCAGTGTTAATCCAAAAACATGGAAGATTGAGGAGACCAGTTGCATACTTCTCATCAACTCTTGACCTAGTAGCTGTGGGTTTGCCAGGATGTCTGAAAGCAGTAGCTGCTACATGCCGAAGTCTGGAGCAAAGTGAGGGAATTGTAGTGGGATATCCATTAAGGGTATTCGTACCTCATGATGTGGCGATCCTTTTAACAAGGAGCCGGACACAGTTCATGTCACATAGTCGGCTGACTAAATATGAGAAAGTCATTCTAGGTGCATCAAATGTGAGTCTTGAGAGATGCGTGAATGCGAATCCAGCAACGCTGTTGCCAGATGCTGAAAGTGTGCAGGTAAGAGATGATGTTGATCATGATTGCCTGGATGTGCTTGATTACTGTACAAAACCCAGACCAGACATAAGAGATCTGCCACTGCCCGAAAGTGATCATGTGTTTTTTGTGGATGGATCTTGTCTGAGAACGGATGAAGGAGTGTTGAGTGCGGCATATGCAGTATGCACAGTTTCAGGAGTTGTAGAAGCATCACCCTTGAAAGGAGTTCAATCCGCTCAAGTGGCAAAACTAGTGGCAATAACCAAGGCCTGCAAAATTGGGAGGAATGTGAGAGTGACTGTGATGACTGACAGCCAGTGTGGCTTCGGAGTTGTCCATGACTTTGACCAGCTTTGGCTACAGAGAGGTTTCCTGACCTCAAGTGGAACTCCTATAAAGAATGCAGAAGTTATTGGAAAATTGCTTGAGGCGATACAGCTGCCCAAAGAACTGGCTGTTGTAAAATGTGCTGCTCATGGTCAAGGTAGTGATTACATCACTACCGGGAATCGCTTTGCTAATGACATGGCTCAGTATTGTGCTAGTAACCTATATTCAATTAATCGGTCAAAGGAAAAGGAAATGTCTTCTTGCTCCATAATGTTTACTAACGTTGTGGGAACATGGGAAGAAGTGAGGCAGTTGCAGGATGAAGCAGAAGATGAGGAAATGAGGGAATGGGTAAAAGCAGGTTGTGCACCAAGGGAGAAAGATCACGTGTGGGTCTATAGGGATGGAAGACCAGTAATGCCTAATAGCATGATGTCAACCATGGCACGGATGTATCATGGCCAGGGACACCTAGGGAGAGATGCCATGATAAGAGCCTTTAAGCAAACCTGGTATAATGCAAAGTTCAGGTTGATAGCAGAGAGTCTCTGCCAAAGATGCCTGATATGTCAGCAATACAATCCTGGAAGAAAAACAGTAGTGAGCCTAGGCACCATAGGCAGAGAAGGAGGACCCTTCACCAGAATGCAGGTAGATTTTATTGAAATGCCCCAAGTCAACAGGTTGAGGTATGTCCTGGTGATAGTCTGTCTGTTCTCCAGGTGGGTGGAGGCATTCCCGACAAGAAGAAATGATGGGATAACAGTAGCTAAGCTATTGTTAAGAGAGTTCATCCCAAGGTTCGGGTTCCCAGTGACCATTGAATCAGACAGAGGAGGACACTTTTATGATGAAATCATGGGATTGATCTGTGAAGCATTAAGTGTACCGCAGAAACTGCATTGTGCCTACCGACCAGAGGCTTCTGGTGTGGTTGAACAAATGAATGGTACCATCAAAAACAGAATTGGGAAAATGTGTTTAGCCACAGGAATGAAATGGCCTGATGTCTTGCCTCTAGTCTTAATGACAATTAGGTCTACTCCAGACAGAACAACTGGTTTGAGTCCCCATGAAATCATTATGGGACGAGCCATGAGGCACGCATTTGTACCAGTCAACAAGCTGATGACTATAACTGATGACATGATTTTGGATTACTGTAAAGGCCTGGCTGACGCAGTCCATTTTGTGTTTCACCAGGTTGGAGCGGATGCCACCACACTTGAAAGGAAACCAGCCCATGATTTGAGCCCAGGGGACTGGGTGAGGATGAGGATAAAGGCCCACAGAAGAAGAAATTGCTTGGTTCCAAGGTGGGGAAGGCCAAGGCAAGTTGTCTTGACCACAACAACTGCTGTGAAGTGTGCTGGAGTGAAGAATTGGATACATGCAAGTCACACTTTGAGAGTCCCAAATCCAGGTGACGGCATTGGAAAAGAATACTTTGATGATTCAGAATCAAGTGACGATTCAGATAAAGAAACTGCAAAGACAAATAGAAATCCTGAAAGGGGGAGAAAGGGCCAGGAACGGCTTTAATCCCACAAGGAGAAATCCTGAAAAGAACACTGCAGACTCCAGAGACAAGTCCAGATTCTGGATAAGTGCCTGAAATCCCAACTACCATTAACGAACACAAAAAGAAAGAAAGAAAAGAAAAGAACATTCCAACAGAAGTGACATTTACACCAAATGAGAAAGTTGGAGAAATTCCACCTGAGATAATCATTGAAGAGGAAGAAGGGACAGAAATAGAAAGAGAGGGACAGATTTCTGCGGAAAACCCCCGAGGAGGTGTAGGGACAACCAACACTGAGTTAGGTGAAGGGACAAGTAGACAGCAAGAAGATTGCGTGCCGGAGACCCGAGGAGGGACAGTAGTAGGGCAATCTCAACAGGTGGAAGAGAAAGCTGTTGGTGAACAAGAGGCAACTGAAACAGAATCTGAAGAAAGTGAGAACGAGCTACATGAAGGTCGAGTTCTGAGAAAGAGAACTTGGATCGAGGAGAAAAACAATAAAGAAAGAAAAACAAAGAGAAATGCTAAAGGAGACCTTTGGCCCAACAAGATAAAGAGATTGAGATAATGACTGACACGAGTTAACTCGAAAGCTGAACAGGTGAACGAAGTGTCAAGTCAGAACCAAGCAAAAGAAGAAGAAACAGAGATATCTGGAGAAAAGAAAAGAATGAGAAAGCCAAACCAGAAGTACGAGTCGCCAGAATGGACGTATGTGGCACTGCCTGAACCAGGAGAAGAGGCAGCCAGTCAAGGAAATCCAGAGGAGACTTTACTGAGAGTGCTTGAAGAAGAAGAAACAGTTGGAATCCTGAGAGTTATCTTGTTCGATATTGGAGAAGAAGTGGATATTCAGGAATTTCTGCATTTTGATGACGAAGAAGAAGTGAAAAGTGATGAGAGACCAGATTGAGTAAATCCAAAGAAGTCATTTGGAAAGAAAGTGAAAAAGAGTAAAAATAGAAACTAACAGACTGTAATAACCTGTGGGGTACTTGGTGCCCTAAAAGTACAGTAGTGGAGTAGAAGAGGCTAAGTCAAAAGACACGGTCAATTTAACAAGATGGCTAATACAGAAGATAACAAGAGTAGATGTACCTTCATGAAAAGATGGTGCAAGATGTGTTGCTGTTGTACAGGACTATTAATGCTTCTTTGGAGTGCACTTGCTCTACTGATCTCTTTCAAAGTAACAATAGACACATTAGGAGGGCATACTGAGAACATGACTAACATAGGGAAAAGCTCCCAGAAGGTAGTTCCAACTAGAACCAGTAATGTACATATACATAAAGATAGGTCTATTAATGATTTTTCTAGCAATGTGTTTTCAAAATTGTTGTATGAATACGTAAAGACAATGGATGTAAGGGATTGCTACGTCTGCATGCAATTTACCTGCCTCTGTTTCAGAAGGAGTGACTTATCATCACCTTCCAGCTATGTATGGAATTTCATGTAGTGTGCTAATTAGTATATTTTATCAATTAGGGAAATTAGATTACAATTTGTCTAACGTAGATAACATTCTTGGGCAATTGCCTATGAACAATGAACTGAATCCTGCTAAAGAAGCTAACATTTTAGGTGAGATTTTCATAGAAACTAAGGAACTAACACTAGAATATATTTTTAAAAACAATCTAACTTGCAGTTTGAAGGAAGAAGAGAAAACATTTCTAGACATGGTTGAGGAAAGGAGATTAAACATGCACAAGAAAGCAGAAGGAAATAAAATGAGTGAAACAGTGTGGGACATTGAGAAAGAAAAGGAGCTGAAAAATGGAGCCAGTCCAACAATGGCTATAGATACACCACAGAAAGGCAAACTATGTATTACAAGAAGGAGATCCCAGTATGATTATTATTTCATAGGGACTAGTGAGTGCCATGATACATACTTTATTGCAACCGGATGGGGATTTAGAGGTGGAGAAGATCCAGTCTTACCTGGATTATACTACATTTGTGGGAACAAGGCTTATTATAGGTTGCCAGACCATTGGTATGGCACATGTTATGTTGGCCTGGTCTTTCCAAAAATATTTCACATGGATAGAGTAGAAAACACTGGACAAACTAACCTACTAATGCGCAGTAGAAGAGAGACTTGGGCAGAAATTGTAGGTGACATTTTTGGAGCTTTGATACCAGCAGTGGGAATATCTTTGAATGCATATAGCATTCGGAAGCTGTCAACAGTAGTGGATCGCTTGTCAACAAGCACTGCTGGAGGCTTTCTTTTGGTAAACACTGAAATGGTTGCCCTGCGGGCTATGGTAATGCAAAATCGACTTGCCCTTGATATCTTATTGGCAAAAGAGGGTGGAGTCTGTGGAATGCTGAAAGTTCAACATTGTTGCACTTACATTCCTGACGAAAGCAAAGATCTAAAGGTCTATATCAAAAATTTTACTGAATTGCATGATGAAATAGTACCACTGGAAGCCGAAAGTATCTGGACTAAAGTTGCTAATAAAATGATTGCTATTAAGAATTTCATAGCTAAAATAGGTAGTACCATTATCGGTAAAATATTATTTCCACTAACGTGTTTTTTTTGCATTATTAATTCTTAGTCCAGGATGTATGTGTTGTAGATATAGAAGAAATAAAAAGAAAATCAGACAAGAAAATATAAAAAAGAGAGAAAAGAAACCAGAAAGAGATTTACAAGAAATAGAATTAGAAGAATGGAGGGAGAGTATGTATATAGAAGCAAAAAGAGAAGATGAAGAAGAAACTAGATTATAAAATCTGAGCAAGAAAACATTTAAAATTTCCGCAAAAGGGGAAAAATTTAATTTTTGGGTTTTTGATTTTTGTGGTGATAAAATCACCAAAGGGGGGATTGCTGGAGCAGGTATAATACTTTTATTTTAGATGCCTACTCTATTTTTCGTATGTTTATATTAAAATAACTAGTAAATTAATTATAATAATTAACTGTTTGAAGTGTCCAATTAATCAACCATCATTAACAAAAAAGAATACACGTGGGAATGCATCTGCATGGCTAAAATAATAAGTGAACTAAGCCAGTACGCATATTAATGAAATAAACGTTGCTTGTGTGATGTTATTGTAATTTGCACTTAAAATAAACATGCACTAATGACTTTAGATGTTGCATATGGCTAGATAAATGCACACATATATGGGTATTAGCAGGGGAATAACATTGTTTTAATTATTTCCATGTATTAATTACGATTTTGTGTTTCGTTGCTTAAGTTGACTATTTTGGCCTACCAAAAGATGGCCGCCGACTGAAGCCAGTATTTGACTTCCATTACATCATAAATTGAACAATGGAGTAGGCGTTTGCACTGACATCGACCGTGTCCCCAGTATGACCTGTCACGCCATGTCCATGAAGACTACTCTGGGATGAGTTCCAAGTGCCCCTGAACATGAAGTAAAAAGATACATTAAGAAAAATGAACTGTTGACCTTATTCCGTTCCTGATGAATGGCAACAAAGAAGCAAGCACTTCCCCAAATCATCGATTATGAACATTTGGCGTATGAGAAAATAAAGAGATGTTGCAGAATAAATAAACATTAATTTTGAATTAGCCAATCGGAACTCTGAGAAACGTCGAATGTAACATTTTCATGTAAAAATTTTAGTATAAATATTGGTAGACTAGAGAGGTATTAGCGCAACTTTTCGAACTGATGATCAGAGGTCCCGACGCTGACGGAGAGGACGGTGACGCCATATGATTGAGCAAGAACTCTGACAAATTTACTGAGGACCAGTTCTGAATTAGAAAACGAATATTAGCCAGAATAGGTAAATATGACAAAAATGATATTGCATTAACTAGGCTTTTAACATGCATTTGATTTAGATAAAGAAACTATTGTTTGAATTAATGTGTCGGGTGATTATTTCATTGAAATGTTTAAATGCATATTTAGAGTGTTAAGGTGTTATTAAACCAGACAACTAAATGATTCAATCGACCTATTTGATGGAGGGATTGTTAGGGCGATTCTAGGGAAAGTGGTTCTTCCATCAAAGAAAAGCAGTTTGGGTCGGAACTGATGTTTCCCCTTTATAGGCATAGATAGATTGATAGAATGAATGTTGGTGTTATGGGCCCCACCAGCGTATGATGTGTGTATGTGCGTGTGACTGAGAAATCATTCAGTCCGTGGAAGTAGGGGGAAATTGAGGAACCCGAACTGCACCACTGTCACCCAGAATCCCTTGCAAACCTCAAACTTTGGAAAAATAAACCCACATTTTCCTCACAATTCTGTGATGGAAAGTTCTAGAATCTGCGTGGAGCCACAAAATGTCATGCACCCCGCATTCTCCAAAGTCTCCCAATAAAAATGGTACCTCACTCGTGTGGGTGGGCCAAGTGCCCGCGGCAGCGAAGGGGCCAAAACATATTGTGGAGACATCACAATTACCTATCACAAAACAACCTGGTTTTGCAAGTGCGGCACCTGGATTTTTGGCCCCGGGCTCGGTGGCCATCTAGGGAAACCTACAAACCTACCAAACCCACACATTTCTGAAAACTCGACACCCAGGGGAGTCCAGCGATTTATAGCTTGTGTGGATCCCCCAATGTTTTCATACCCAGAATCCCCTGCAAACCTCAAATTTAGCTGCAAAAAACAAATTTTCCACATATTCTTGCGTGGGATCACCGTGCCAGCACAAATGTCCTACCACACAGCATTCCCCTCAGTCTCCCAAGTAAAATGATACCTCACTTGTGTGGGTGGGGCAAGGGCTTGTGACTGGGAAGAGCCAAAAACATAGGGATTGAGTGTATAGCACAGTGAGTTCTATGCGCTACATTTAAAAAAAATTACGTTCTAGCCAATTCTGCATTGGACAACCACACAAGTGAGGTATCATTGTACTTGGGAGACCAAGGGGAATACTAGGTGGTAGGACATTTGTGCTGGCACGGTGATCACTCATAACATTGTGTGGAAAAGGTGATTTTGTTTCAGCTAAATTTGAGATTTGCAGGTCATTCTGGGTAAGAAAACATTATTGGATCCAAGCACGCCATACCTCAATGGACTCCCCAGGGTGTCTAGTTTTCAGAAATGTGTGGGTTTGGTAGGTTTCCCTAGATGGCCGCGAGCCCAGGGCCTAATACGCAGGTGCCCCCCCCTGCAAAACAAGGTCATTTTATGATAAATAATTTTGAATTCTCCACAGTACGATTTTGCTATTTCCTGTTGCAGCCACTATGCCTACCCACACAAGTGATGCGCCATTTTTATCCGGAAACCTGGGCGAACGCTGGGTGGTAGGACATTTGGTTCAGCCCGGTGATATCACAACTTTCCCACACAGAAAAGTGAGGAAAATTAGATTTTTTTCAGCTAACTTTGAGGTTTTCTGCGGATTCTGGGTACTCAAACGTTGAGGGAACCATGCAAGCCATACCTCCCTGGACCCCCCCGGGTCTCTCTTTTTGTGTGGGATCACCGTGCCAGCACAAATGTCCTACCACCTAGCTTTCCCCTTGATCTCCCCAGTAAAATGATTTTGAGGGGGTGGGGGCATTAGTATGCCCATTCTGGGCACCGCCCCATGTATAAAAAAGCAGCATAATTGCTGACTCCTAGTGGGCTCTCTGCCACCCCCAGGGGGGCAGATCAGAGGCTACTGTCCCCATCTGCCTCCTGGGGGACAGAAATACTGTGGCATTTTTTTGAGGGGTGGGGGATTTGGCATGCCCATTCTGGGCAGCCCCCACCCCTGAATTTTGCAGAAAAATATTGCCTGATGCCTAGTGGGCTTTCTGCTCCCCTGGGGGGCAGGTAAGGGGCAATTGCCCCCATCTGCCCTTGGGGGGACAGAAAGACTGTTGCATTTTTTGGGGGGGTGAGAGCATTGGCCTGCCCATCTTAGGCAGCCCCCACCAATAAAGCAAAGTTAAAAAGAAAATCCCTAGCTTCTAGTGGGCTTTCTGCCACCCAGTGGGGGGCAGATTGGGGGATACTGCCCCATCTTCCTCCCGGGGGGGCAGGAAGACTGGAATTTTGCTGAGGGGGGTTGGGGGCATTGGCATGCCCTTCTTGAGCAGCCCCCATCCCTAAATTATTTTTTTTTTAATCACTGGCTTCTAATGGGCTTTCTGTCCCCCCAGAGGTCAGATTGGGGGCTACTGCCCCAGTCTGCCACCCAGGGGTTGGCAAAAAGACTGCAATTTCTTAGGGGGTTGGGGGCATTGTCATGCCCATTTTGGGCAGCCTCCACCCCTACATCAATGCTACTGCTCCATCTGCCCCTCGGGGGCCGAAAGACTGTATTGTCCAAAAATATTTGGGGAGAGCAAAGGCTCCCCCCTTCCTGGTGTCTAGTGGGTGGATCCCTGCTTGGGGATCGCCCTTCTGGGATGATCCCCAAGCAGGGATCCATTAAGGAGGGGTACCATTGGAATGCGGAGATTCTCCCCTTTCCAATGATACCTCTCCCGTCTTTCTACGTGCTCGGGCTGAGTTAGCCCCCTGAGCACATAGAATGTGAAACTGAAATGAGCCTAAAGGCATGTGCGCTGATCGTCATTTCACAAAACCAGGGAGAGAGCCTCAAGAGCTGGGGAAGCTCTTGCCGAGCTCCTGAGGCTGATGGGGAGGAAAGGAAATCCCTCTGGTGCCTGTACCAGACGGATTTCCTGTGCCATGTGCAAGGACAGCTGTGTGCCATGTGCGAGATAGGACGTCCTGAGCACACAAGCACTGTGGCTCAGAACGGCTCCCGGCCATCCTGAGCATCAAAGGGGTTAATAAAGTACACAGGGTATATTTACAAGCCCCGATCACCACCACAACGTCACTTTTCAGGACGTTAAAGTAGCGATAGGGGCTTCGCCTTATTTACAAGGCAGTGTTAAGAAACGTTAACTGCCTTGTAAATACCCATTGATTTTGACGCTGCCCTATATTTATAAGGGCAGCATAAATATAGGGCAGTGCCAAAATTAAGACCAGGAAAAACCTTGTCTTACCCTGGCGAAATGAGGAAAAATGTTTAATTTCTCCTTGTTCTTGCCTTTTCCGTGTGTGCTGCATTGTGCAGCACAGACGGAAATAGCAAAATGCTAATGATTGTTTATGTGCAGGGATGTGTCCCTTCCTGCACATAAACAATAATTTTTACAAAATTAAGTTTTGCAACTTCTATTTGTGCTGCATTGAGCAGCACACATAGAAGTTACAAAACATATTTTTTCTTAAATGATTGTTTATGTGCAGGAAGGGACACTTTCCTGCACATAAACAATCTTCCCCTGCAACTCGGACACCGTTGCACGCTGGTGCAAGGGTGCCTGCGTTGGCACTAGGCAGCTAAATTTAGCACCAGTTCAGGGGGAAACACAGGGCTGCACCATATTCTTGTACATATGGTGCAGCCCTACTTTTCTAAAGTGACAGAACGTGTTGTTAGCCCTCTTGGCTTAACGACACGCTTCGCCATTTTACTAGTAAATATGCCCCACAGTGTATATAATCCTCTAATTCTACAGTGAATGCACTTCAGTATTGAATTCTACTGCAACACTTTACATTAGTAACATTAGAACACACAGAGTATGTGTGCTAAGTGCTTGTATATATTGCATATTTGTGACGTGTAAGGGTGGAGCCATAATTACGCTGCTTTAGCTGCATCTCAATCACTCCGTCAAATGAGAACAAGGAATACTCAGCCTACTAGGACTTCCGTTTCTTCCTATTCCCATGTGGAGAGGACTGAGGTGGGATAAGTGGGAAAACACAGAAATGTTCAGCTGGGACCTTCGTTGGTACTGCAGGGAGGTAGAAAACTTTGTGGGAGAATTTGGGCTGAATTTTGGGAGTGACACCCAGCCTTTAGAAGCCCAGGAATAACCACAAACCTATCAGATCCAAGGACAAAATGGAACGAGTGAGCGACCTGCCACCCGCAACTGCTACACACAGGTTGGGGACCATATATTTCCAATATTGATGAACAAGCACAAGGAAATAGCATAGATGATCATGAAAGGGGGACTGCCAGTATGGTAATCTATGCACAGCACACAGGAGCTGTGCTAGGGGATGACCTGGTGAGGAAACCGCTTCCCACCTATTCTGGGACTGCCCTTTCACCCAGAACCTGAGGCCAGCCTTGAGAGAGGAAACGGAAGCCCACAGCCCCTTCAAGAACATAACACACCAGTCAGTGCTGTTTGGGCTGTTTCCACAAGCACACACAGTAAAAGGCCATTCAGGACATACTGTGCTGTGTAAAGGGCATCCTCCTGTATTCCAGAACCTGCCTGGTGATGAACTGGGAGGTGGTGAGCAGAAAAGAGTGCCACAGGATTGTACACATTCGGCTAAGAGACTATGCAGCCATGGACAGCAAGGAAAGTGAGGAGAAGAACAGTAAAACAACCCCCTTCCCAACGAACTCCTTTAAGGACCACAAAATAAACCCAGGGGCATATTTACAAGAACTTAACGCCGCTGTAGCGCCAACCTTTTGACATTATGGCACCTTTTATTTTTATCGCCTTATTTACAAGTTGCCGCTAACTGCAGTTAGCGACACGTTTCCAGCGTAAACGTGAATTTTCACTTCTGTTAGCGGGACTTATAGAAAATAAGTTGCAAAGTAGGCGTTCCCGTGAAAAAGCTGCCACTAAACACACTTTGCAATATATACAAGGAAATTCCAGTGCGTCGATAACCCCCCAAAACTGCCGCTAAATCAAATTAGAGGCAGTTTTTTAAGACCAGATAATAGCTGGTCTCAATATTGATGCAAACACTTGGGCCCACATATAAGATGTCTGGGTACTGGACAGCGCTGCAAGGAATGTTGCTTTGCTGCCCTGTGCCAAAACAGAAGGTCAGGAATGCACCCTATCAATAAGATCGGGCGCATTCCTGGGCCCCATTCATGAAAAGTGCTGCATCACTGCGATTGGACACTTTTCACTATGCCCTCTTAGCGACACCATGGCTTTGCCGTATTTGCTGTATGGCGCTCCATGTCGCAATCAATGACAGATAAGTCTGGAATCCTGACTTATCTATCAGCGGTAAAGTCATGCATTGCTGCAGCTGTGTTGCAAGCATGACGCAGCTCCAGCAATGAATGGGGCCAGCCTATCCCTAAGGCACTGCGTCACCCTTGCGTCACCCAAGAGGCAGGCATACGTTTTTGACACAGTGACATCCTGGAATTGTCGTAGTGAAATCTGATAGATTTCACTGCGCCCCTCCTACGAGTCTTTGTTGTGTGGGAATGCACATCCTGCATACATCATACCTGACGCAGGTATAATGTGGCACAGGGCTTTACAAGGTCACGGATATGCCTAGATGCGTCACCGGCGGCATTAAACTGTCGGAAGGGGCTCATGAATAATCCCCACTGTATTTACCCTACGTTGACGCACAATGGCTGCCATTCGCCAAAGCAGGCACCCTTGTGCCATGGTGCAAGAGTGACTGTGTTGCGGAGTTAATTGATGTTTTGCAGGAAGGGACACCTACCAGCACAAAACCTATCAATCCAGGGTATTTCCTCTTTCACTGTGTGCTGCAGAATGCTGCACACATAGAAAAAGTGATAAAAAGAGGAGAAATGAAAACATTAATCCTCGTAGTGCCTCCCAAACGTCACCCTTGGGGTGGTATTAGATTTTGATGCATCATGAAGCTTTATGGTTTCTCGTAAACCTGGGAATTCATCAGATTCCATTGGTTTGGCATGGGAACGCCCACAGCAACACCCATTGAACCAGTGGTGGCTCCTCTGCTATGGCGGAGGAGCATCGCCCCACTGCTTTCAAGTAGTGCGAGAAGTAGAAACATAAAATGATAATAATTTCAGATATTATCATTTTATGTTTGTGCTGATTTGCGGGAGGGCGGGGCTGCTCTTCTCTCGGAGCAGGGCAGGGGAGGAGTGGTTTGTCCTCTCCTAAGTGCGGAATGACTGTTTGATTGGCCCTCTCGGGCCGCCAAAACAAGGCATGCGCACTTTCCCAGTTCTCCATGCAGACTGCATTACAGCCTGAATGGAGAACATGCCCATGCCCCCATTCCCTGGTTGAGTGTCGAACCAGGACGCTCAAAAGCAATCACAATACTGCATTGCAGCCTTGTGATTGGTCAGTGGGGCCTGGCTGTGCTTCCTGTTCCTTGGGGAGAGCAGGAGCAGAGACACGGGAGCCTTTGGCAAGCTAAGTTATATATATTTTTTAATATTTTTTTTATAATGCGCACCCTCCCGCACTCGCTACCCCTCGCAAACCAACTGCCCCCGCCCTTGCCCCGCTACCTGTGAGCCATGCGGGCCTCCACTGTATGGAATGCCCCTTTCACACGTCCATGAAAAGACACGTAAAGTGACTTTTAATTGTACACTTCCCAACCATAGCGTAAAAAGGAGAAATATGCTTACTTCTCCTCTCAAGCCCTCTTTCTATGTGTGACGCTTTCTGTATCACACATAGAAAGAGGAAAGTATCTCTTAGGGTTGTTCTTGTGCAGCAATGCATGCCTTGCCGCCCAACTACAACCATGCCTTCCTGCACAAAAACAATGCGCCCTGTAGCGCAGGCACCCTTCCACCATGGGGCAAGGGTGCCTGTGTTAGCATTAGGCAGCCTCGAGCGTGTCCGCACAGGTAGAGAGCTGAAGAGCATCATACCTTAGTACATATGGCACTGTTCAGCTTTTTCCCATTCAAGGCAACGCAGCTCAGCAACTTTGATTGTTGATCTGCATTGCATGGACTTTTAGGAAATATGCCACATGCTTTTTGATCCAAAACCATATTTACTAACAATAGTAGACCAAGGTATGCAGCAAAAAATAACGCCACTTGAAAGCATGCATTAAAAAGGAGAAATGCTTTTATTTCTGCAAACGTTTCCGACTTTGCATTTGTGCTTCACAGTACAGCACATATCTGTTCCTGGAAAAGTTTTAGTTTGTGTAAGGGTAGTATTTTGTACTGAAAAGTTAACTTTCCTGTTCAAAATCTAAGTTAGACATGATGCAGACATCTTTGCACTGTGGAACAAACATTTGTGTGTGGCGCTGGCAGGATAATTCGGCACCAGCGCAAGGGAGAGCGTAGGATAGTGCCCTATCTTAGTAGATATTGTGCCAGCAACTTGGGGCCTCATTTATGAGGCTCTAGCGGCACTTTTGCACCACCGAAGCGTCACTTTTTTATGTTTCAGTGGCGCAATGTGCCACGGCATATTTGCAAGGCCACATACAGCCACTTTACGTGGCTTTTCATGGCCTTGTAAATATGTGCCCCTTTCACGCAAACACTACGTGAAAGGAGCATTCCCAGATTTACAACATTTTGTAAACCTGGGAATGCGTCAGAATCTAACACCAACCCAAGGGTGGCGTTAGTGTGGCGCAACGAGGAAAAATGCTTTCATTTCTCCTTGTTTTTCCCTTTTTCTGAGTGTGCTGCATTATGCAGCACACATAGGCTCTTATTTATGAAGGGCTTACGCTGCCATAGCATCACTTTTTGTGACGCTGCAGCGGCATAAAAAATGCACCCTATTTACAAATGTTCGCATCCAGACAGATGTGTCAAATGTAAACCCCTGCTCTACAATATACCTGTGTCAGGTATAATGAATGCAGAGTGGGCGTTGCCCGGTAAAAAAGGATCGTAGATGTGGCGCATTGAAATCTATGAGATTTCACTGCACCACTTCTACGACTTCACTGCGTCAAATCCTTACGCTTGCTTCACAGCAGGCGTAAGGACTGACACAGGCCCTTTTACATGGGACTCGCCCATGTGTAATGACACATTGCTGGAGTTGCGTCTGTTTTGTGACATACTCCTGCAATGTCGTATCTGGTCAATCCTTGTGACATGGAGCACCGTAGTGTAAATACGCCGCATCCAAGGTGTCGCAAGGAGGGCGCAATGAAAAGTGTTGCATCGCTGTTTTAAACCAGCGATGCAACACTTTTCATAAATGAGGCCCATTGAAAGAGGAAATCACCTCTTGTGATTGATTTTGTGCAGGAAGGTGTACCTTACTCCACAAAATCAATTAGCCCTGCAATGGTGCAAGGGTGCATGTGTTGGCGCATGGCAGCGCATTGTGTGCCAGCACAGGGAATGCACCTTATCTAAATGAGACCCTTTAAGTGCTGCGCTGTTTTGTGTTACCGTTTTCTAAATCTGGGCCTTCTTACTCATTTTCAGGCTGTCTCTAGACCGCTGCTACAGCGCAGTACCATTTATGGTTAGACAGTGTTTCCGCTGCAAACAAATATCTGCATATACCCAGAAGCCACTGCAATAAAAATTTCCGTTTCATTGTCACTGGTAAAACAGACATGTACATGCGTTATACTGGAGGAGTAACTGAAAATGTATACATGTGCATTCATATTATTGAATTTTAAAATGAACAGTCAAGGCTGCGCTAATAGTGATAAGTGATTTGTCTTTAAACAAGTACGCGCATTTAAAAACGTCTCACTACACATTTTTTCATGAGGGCTTTGTAGCAATACACTTGGATCTGGTTAGGGGGCAGCTGGAACTGAGATTCCTTGAGATAGCTGGGCCTTCGCTCCACGGCTTGCCCGTGGCAAGGCTGCCCAGTCTTAGAGTTGAAAGGTAAAGGCTGGTGTGCGGCTCTCGAGGGACACCTGGGGGAGACTGGGCCTTCGCTCCACGGCTTGTCCGTGGCAAGGCTGCGTCAAACCCAGTTTTGTCCTTAAGGGGCCCACACCTACATCGGAGGAAGCACCCGCACATAGCTGCGTGGTGCATTTGGAGATTTTAAAAACGGAGAGACCCCGGGTGCACTAGCATAGTGCTCGACCCAGGGTCACTCAAACGGACGGACCCGCTGACCCAGGTGAGCCACCATCCAAAGGGAACAGCGGTCGGACGGCTTTCTTCTTCGATTCGGACCTTGGAGACACCCCGGGCGCACCAGGCAGGTGCTCGGCCCGGGGACACTCCAAGTACCAGATTTGGTTTTTTACGCATCGCATTATGGCGGAAAAAGGGTAAAACTCCCCTAAGACCCGCATTGCGACACTGAACACGTAGAAGGGGCCCCCAGGCATACCGTGCAAAACGAGAGGAAATCCTCCTCCTATCTACGGAGGAATTCTTGCCACACAAAAGTGAAAAGACAATGAGGCAGACCCGATCTCTACTACCGCGAGCCCATACACAGATCGAGGTGCTGCCGCGATCGGCAAAATTTGCATAATCCCCACAAGGCAACCAACCAGCGAGCCCCCAGGCCCCTCACTGCCGCGCTCGGCGGAATTTTGCATAAAACGGCAACGAAACAGCGAGCCCCCAGGCGCACCACACGGGTGCTCGGCCAGGGGGCACGCGAAACAGGAAAAGAAACCCATTGGCCCACAAGAGCGAGCCCCCAGGCGCACCACACGGGTGCTCGGCCAGGGGGCACGCAACTCGGAAAACGAGGGAAAACATCACCTTTGCCCACGAGAACAAGCCCCTAGGCGCACCACACGGGTGCTCAGCCAGGGGACACGATATCGGAGGGAACAACAACCTTTTTTATCTACGAGAGTGAGCCCCCAGGCGCACCGGCTGGTGCTCGGCCAGGGGGCACACAAATCAACATGGAAGGCCCCAAAAGCTACGCGAATGCAGCTGGGGGAAATCGCGCTGCTGGAGCAGGTGGTCCAGCAAAAAACAACGCGTCAGGACAAGCACCAACAGGTATAAGAAATACAATTAGATTCGAAATTCAGGATGAGGCGAAACATAAGCGAAACCTCACCCACCTAATGGACACGGTTTTTAAAATGGTTTTAGACATAGACCCTGCAGCAGTTAAATGTCTACAAGATTTCAGGATCAGAGGCCTGTTTGATGTTACGTTTAGCAGTGCTACAATGTACCACAAGTGCCTGTTCAATTTAACTGGATATAGGGACAATGAGGAGCTAGAAGGGTACACCATCACCCCCCTATCCGCACCAAGGGAAATACCATTAACTGTACATATGTACAACCCCTTCGCCTCCCCGTCAGAAATAGCTAACTTCCTAAGTAGGTACTGCCAAACTGTAAGGGGAGGCAGCGAACTGAAAAACGAATGGGGCATCTGGAACGGAAAGCGCAGGTCCTAGCAGCAGACGAGGAAGGAATAGGTGGGACAAAACACCCCCCCCCCCCCCTTAACTTCTCAATAGGGCCAAACAGAGGGTTTCTATATTACCCAGGTCAGCCAAATTTTTGCAGAGCATGCTTGCAGTTCGGGCACATTAAAGAATGGTGCCCAGGGGATATCTGCAGAAATTGCGGTAAAAAGGGACACATAGCACCAGACTGCAAAGCAACTAAGAAATGCAATCTATGCGGGGGAAACAACCATCTGTACAAAAACTGTCCCCGTAGAGACACGCCAAAATACCAGGAACAGAGAGCAGAAAAAGGGAACCCACAGAAAACTTTAGAGACAGAAAAGACACAACAGACAAAGGAAAGCGCCAAAGACAAAGAACCAGGAAACAAACAGAACACAGATAGTTCCCACACACAAGATACAACAACACACACTCAGTCAAACCCACAGACAGAAAACAACGAAACACTAACACCCACACAAGTAGTACAGGAAACACCACTTGAATGCCAAACAGGGACAAACCTCATAGTAGGACACACTATAGAGACAGGCACAACAGAGCCAACCAACACGAATAAGAACGCCCAAGACACCGAGAAACCGTCAGATAGCTACAATCCAGAATGGATTTTCGCAGTAACACAGGACACAGGGAGCACACACATTACACAGTTAATAGACACCCAGACACAGCTAGAAGAAGAAATGGAAGAGGGAGAAGCAAAAAAAGAAGTAGTGTTTAAAAGTCAGACAAAAAAGAAAGCAAGAAAGGTAGAAACAGAGGATGCCCCAAACAAAATCAATCTATCTGACTCAGACTCAGAATATGAGGACACACCAGACACACAAAAATCAGAGAAATCAGAGAAAGGAGGAGTGAGAGTTTCAGCAAGACAGATAGCAAGAAAAAAAGCACGAAAGGAAGCAAAAAGAGCCCTCACCACAGAAGAGGCCTCCCCACACAAAAACAAAAGAAAAGCCACAAACCAAATCGAAAGTCCACAATGCAGAGGCTCGAGGTTTAGCAGCCTGGCGGACTTACCAGACTCAGAAGACCCCCATATGGAAGGTCTGTCTGACACTGAAAATCAAAGAAAACTCATCCTAGAAGAGGGAAGCCAACAAAAAAAGGGGCCAACATGTGACAGCCCAATCTTCTTCAGCAATGAAGAGGAAATCATAACGACCTTTGAAAGTGTATCAATCCTTCAACAGGAGAATGACCAAATTGAAAGCATATAATTTCAAAAACAAGATGATGTGGGTACAAATACTAATGGCTATATCAATAGCCTCCCTAAATGTTAAAGGTCTGAGGAATCCAACAAAGAGAGATGCAATACTACACTATTGCACAACTCTAAAAGTAGACATGATATGCCTACAAGAATGCGGCCTACCCTACGCAGATGACTACAGGCACATAGAAAAAGAATGGCCTTTGGGACCTTCTTTTTGGTCAGGAGGGGGAAACAAAAACGCAGGAGTGGGAATCCGTTTCACAAACAACCACCCCCAACTGGTACAAGAAACCATTATCTCACCAGGAAGAGCACAAATGCTTTTAGTAAATTACAAAGATAATATCTTTAAAATCATAAATGTTTACGCCCACACAAAAAAGAATGAAAGAAAAGAATTGCTAGAAAATCTAAACTTCTTCCTAACCGGCAACCAAGCATGCCTCATGGCGGGAGATTTTAACTGCATCCTGACACCAGGGGATAGATATGGATCCTCAATACAATACAAGCTAGACATTACATCCAAAACCCTAAAAGTCATGTTAAGTAATTTTAACCTCCAAGACTCATACCCTCTTTGCAACCCGAACACAACGGGTTACACATGGCTATCCGGAGATGGGAACACCACATCCAGAATAGATTTCATCTTTGCAAGCAAAGAAATAAAATGCATAGAATCCAAATTAGACGACAGCTGCCTTACCGACCACCAAACGGTTATAACAAAATGCCAACTATCCCAAGCACCCCAAAAAGGGAAAAGCTACTGGAAGCTAAACACGTCTACCTTAGAGGAGGAAGAGACACAAGCAGCCTTCCAAAGGTAATACAATAAATGGGTGGCGCAAAAGAAAAACTTCCAAAATCTCACCCTATGGTGGGAATTTGTGAAAAAACAAACAAAAACATTATTTTCAAACATAGGAAGAGAGAGAGCAGCCCAAAAAAGAGCTGAGTTTAAAAACCTCGAAGAGAAACTAGCTCTACTGACAGAATTGCAAGATGCAGGGGTACAAGTAAAAGAAGAAATGGCAAAAACAAGGGAAAACATTAAAAAATGGTACCTACAAAAAGGCAAAGAGACCATATTTAACTCAAGAGTTAAAGAATATGAAGAAGGGGGAAAATGCAATGCTTTCTTCTTCAAAAAAGCAAAGCAAGCACAACAAAATATCACAAGCCTAAAAGACAAAAACGGAAAGGCAACAAACAAAACAAAGGAAATGCTAGAAATAACAACAGACTTTTATAAAAACCTCTACAAAGAAAAAGAAATAGAGGAAGATACAGGAAAAGAATTCCTAAAAAATCTAGATGGAAATCTGTCAAAAGAGGCAAAACAATTTCTAGAGAAACCCTTTGAAGGCCAGGAATTCTTAGATATACTTGCACAGATACCAAAAAACTCAGCCCCAGGGAAAGACGGCCTACCCTGGGAATTTTACAAAACCTTCTGGGAAGCAATAGCGAGAGACTTCAGTGAGATGCTCAACAAAGCATCAGAAGAAAAGAAACTCCCACCATCCTTCCTAGAAGGAGTGGTGACCCTAATATACAAAAAAGGGGACAAAGAATACCTAGAAAATTGGAGACCCATCACACTTCTCAATGTGGACAGCAAAATCCTAAGTAAACTACTGACAAATAGAATAAAAAAGGTCCTCAAAGCCGTAATCCACCCAGACCAAACCTGCGCAGTCCCTGGCAGAAAATCATGGGACAGTCTGATTACCATAAGGGATGCCATTTGGATGGCTCTGGAGAAAAACTCACCACTAGGAGTACTTTCACTTGATCTACAAAAGGCATTTGATAGTGTTTCACACAAATACATGTTCAAAGTCCTCCAACACATGGGGTTTCCACCAGGCTTCACCAAGACAATAGGACTACTGTACACCAACGCCACCAGCACATTCCAGGTCAATAACCACCTGTCCAAAGAAGTACATATAGGTACGGGAGTCAGACAGGGCTGCCCACTGTCACCAGCGCTCTTCATCTGTGCCTTAGAACCACTACTAGCAACCCTGAGAAAAGACAAAGTGATAAAAGGAATCTTTGTCCCAGGAGCAGGAGGAAACCAAGCTAAGTGCATAGCTTATATGGATGATATTACCATCTTATGTCCAGACCCCCAGTCAGTTACAAGAACCATTTTACACTGTAACATCTTCACGCTAGCATCAGGTTTACAACTCAACCTAGGGAAAACCACCTGTCTCACAATAGGAAGTTGGAACAATTTGGCCAAAATACCAGTCCAAACCACCAAACAACCAACAAAGATTCTGGGAGTCAAGTTCTCAGAGGACCTCTCAGGAGAAGACAACTGGGTGGAAGTTAAAAAAAGGATACAGCAAAAAATAGGTTTATGGAAGAGTAGATCCCTGAGCCTAGTAGGGAAAATACTTGTGATAAAAGCCATCCTGCTTCCCCTGATGCTCTACTATGCGGTGGTTTTCCCCCCCTCCAAAGACACGCTAAAGACTTTGCAAAAAACCATCTTTGATTTCTTTTGGAGTTCCAAAATGGAAAAAATAAAGAGAGAAATTGTATTCAAAAGCTTAGAAAATGGGGGAAAGGGAGTACCAAACCTATACCTTTTTTTCCTGGTCACTTACACTAGCCTATGCCTAAATGCAATCAGAGAAAAAAGAAACATTGCGGCTCATTTCATCAGATATGGAGCCGCAAACACCTTCAGAGCAGCAAAACTTATTGAACAGGATAACAGACTCCCTACAGCATTTGTACCACCAAAAATGTACAAAATCATCGCAGACTTTCTAAAAAGTATGGAAAAAATAAAACTTGAACCAGAAGACTTCACACATACACTGACGCTAAAGGATGCCATACAAAAGAAAGAAGCCCTGACGCCAGCAAACAATCTAAATGAAAAACTCTCCAGAAAAGCATGGACAATAGCAAACAGCATGGAGATCACAAACAGCCAAAAAGACCTAGCGTGGCTGACCATCCACAAAGCTTTGCCAGTTAAAAGCTTTCAACACAGAAGAGGACTATCAAAAGACTCCACCTGCCCAAGAGAAAAATGTACGGCGGAGGAATCAGTGCTCCATTTCCTTTGGAACTGCCATTTCTCTCAACAGACCTTAAAAAACGATCTTAAAAAACGGAACCTCCTGAGGCTTGAGCCGGGAGTAGAGCGATTTTGCATATTTTAAATAGAAAGTGACAGAATTTCTTTGGTCTTTTAAAAACTTGCACTCACCTGCACCGAGCACTTCTCGCTTTCACGAGCCCTCTGACAGCTGAGATACAAGCTTCCATTGGCGAGGGTTTGTTTTGGTTTCCCTGCCGCCATTGCCCAGGACATAGGCCACGCCCACCCGGTCAGGCCACGCCCACATCTCATCCCCCCTGCCAGCTATAAATCATGTGCCTATACAGGAAGCGCAGCGGACGAGCGCAGCGGGCGCGACGAATGCGCGCCGAAGGCGCGCATAAGGCAAGCTCGTCTGCGCTCGTCCGCGAGCGTCCGGGACCAGGGGCCAAGGACCCTGCGAGCCACTACACTTATACTTCTGCTGAACTACAGGTATGGCGCCCAACCGCCACGACGTGTCCACCTGTCCCTTATCACGCAGCTAAACGCATTTCTCACTTAGGTATAGGCAACTCTGCCTCCCTCACGAACGCCCCTGCTCCTGAGTACTCTATGCGCACGACCACACCCTGCTCCACCTACACGTTCAGGTGTATCTATCTTAACACCCGCTCCATGATTAAGCACCAATCTGATATATTTCTGCTACTCATGGACAAACAACCTGACATGCTGCTACTGACGGAGACCTGGCTCACTCCGGACTCACTACCGGATATTTTAGCTGCCCTACCTGCAGACTACTATATTCTATCAGCATTCCGCCCAGGCGGAAAAACTGGGGGAGGAGCAGCAATAATCGTCAATAAAAAGTTCCAACTCAGACAGCTCCCCTCTCTGCCTTTACCTAATACTGAAAATATAGTCGCCAAAATAGACACCCCCAATGGCTCACTTATATTGGTCCTATTATATCGCCCTCCCCAAATCATGGCTACATTCCCTTCTGTTCTAGCTCAGCTACTGGCACCATTGGTTACTAACCATCCTAAACTACTCCTGGTTGGAGATCTAAATTTCTGGTTCGACAATCTATCGTTGGACCCCCAAGCTGCAGAGATGAGCGAACTCTTCTGTGATCTTAACCTGACACAACACATCCACACCGAGACCCACCAGAAGGGCCACAGCCTCGACCAAATCTGGTCTCTGAACCTGCCCCTATCTGTATTAGACATAAAACCCTGTTGCTGGTCCGATCACCACAGCATAAGTTTCTCTTTCCAGCTAGATAAGACAACCCACTTTAAACTACAATCCAGTAAAACCATCAGGAAATGGTCCTCCATGCATATGCCAGCCTTTCTAAACTTCTTGGGTAACTCCCCCCCCCTCGACAGCAACAATGTGGATGAGGCCGATAGCCGGCTCAATGAATGGCTCACTGAAGCGATTAACATCTATGCTCCCCTCACGCATCTCAGCTGCTCAAGGAGCCCGGATGCACATAAATGGTTTACACCCGAACTAAAAACACTGAAATTAGAAGTGAGGCAAAAGGAAAGAACCTGGCGCTCCCAGTACTGTCCACTGGCCAAAGCCGCATACTGCTCAGCCAGGAAGACATACCAAAAAACTCTACAGAACCATAAAACAACCTACTATTCATCTAAAGTCCTCAACTCTACCAACAAGTCAAAAGAAATTTTCAGGATTGTGAACGACCTTTGCAACGACGATAGAACTTCCCCCCCGGTAGTTCCCTCACAAGCGTTATGCAACTCCCTGAACGACTTTTTCCGTGATAAGATCTTAACGATTAAGCAGAACATCTCCACACTCCCATCATCCGCCCCAGTGGATGACATCTATCTCAATCCCTCAACCTTACATTCCTATCCCCTTATTGATTTGAAAACTTTCTTGACATTATTGTCTAGAGTCAAATCAGGATCCCCTATGGATGTCTGTCCCCCCCATATCATGAAAGAAATTGGTCGAGCTATGCCCAACAGCATGATATCCCTACTCAACGACTCTCTCACGTCAGGGACAGTACCTAGCAGCTTCAAACAGGCCTTACTGATTCCCCTCACCAAGAAGCCTGGCATCGACCCGCTCGACCTTACGAACTATCGGCCCATATCTTTGCTACCTTTTCTATCGAAAATGCTGGAGGCGCACGTCACCAACTGCCTCTCTAACTTCGTGGAGGAAACAGAATATCTCCAACCCAACCAAGCAGGCTTCCGACCTGGTCACTCCACTGAGGCAGTAATATTGGCAGTCCAGAACACCTTGAGGTCCAACGCTGATAACAACCTTCATCAAGCCTTAGTACTTCTCGACTTGTCCGCGGCATTCGACACGGTTGACTATTCCATTCTGGTCAACCGTGTCGAACAGGCGGGTCTCAGAGACTCTGCCCTAGCCTGGTTAAAATCGTTCATCTCCGAACGCACCCAATCGGTTCGCTTAGGCTCCTTTTCTGCCGCCAAGGTCAAGTCTTTCTGTGGGGTGCCCCAGGGCTCCTCACTATCCCCCTTGTTGTTCAACCTGTACATGCGGCCCCTCCTCTTTGCCCTGAGTAAGCACAAAGTCACTGTATATAACTATGCAGATGACTTACAGCTTATCTTTGTTCTCAATTCCCCTAACGCGGTGGAGGACTTCCAAGCCACCATGACCCTAATCCAGAGCTGGATGTCCTCAAATCACCTCAAGTTAAACCCAGGGAAAACTGAGTTGATTCTGCCCGGCAAGAGCGAAATCAGTTGGAGCCCTAACTTCTGGCCGTCGGACATGGGTCTTCCCCCTAAGAAATCTTCCACTGTAAAAAGCCTGGGGATAACCATCAACGGGGACCTCTCGCTAAAATCCCAAATTGGTACCGTGGTCTCCTCTGGATTTTTCCAACTAAGGAAAATCAGGAAAATCGCCCATTTCCTCACTCCCTCCGCCTTAATCCAGGTAGTCATGGCCTTAGTCCTCTCCCACATTGACTTTTCTAATAGCCTATACCTAGGCCTACCTGCAGGACAACTTAAAAGACTACAGTACCTGCAGAATCAGGCCGCTAGGCTGATCTGCAAAGTACCCAAATGGGAACCTATCAAACCAGGCCTGGAGAGTTTGCACTGGCTACCTGTGGCTCAAAGAGCCGAATTCAAAGCCGGGTGCATTATCTTTAAGGCTCTGCAAGGCAAGGGACCCCTATTTATCAGACAGCTGATCGGTAGATATGTCCCCTCACGGAACCTAAGATCCGCCCACAAAGACCTTTTAGAAGTTCCTCGTTTCAAGAAAAAACGACAAGGCGGCAGCAGCTTCCACTTCCTGGCAGCCACCCTATGGAACTCTTTACCACTAGCCCTCAGACAGAGTAAAGACCTCCTTGCCTTTAGAAAGGCTTTTAAAACTCACCTCTTCACAAAAGCTTATCCGAAATAACTCTTCCGGCAGACTCACCTCTTGTTATGTTTTTTATCTTACCAGCGCCAAGAAGCCCTTGGGCGTACGCGCGCTTTATAAATTTTTAATAACATAACATAACATAACAGACTTGGAAAACTATAGGTCCCTTGATAAAAGGAATCACAGGACAAACAAACATAAGCTACGAACTCATCCTATATGGTTTCCCCAACACAGCTACCAAGGACAAACAAAACATTTTGCTGAAAATCATATCCTGCGTGAAAGAGAGCTTATGGACAACAAGAAACCTGGGAGTCTACCAACACAAGAACTTCTCCACCAAGGATTGTATAAACATTGCTTTAGACAAATTAATGGTATACTATTATGTTGACATTAAAAAACAAGGCAAACAAATATCAGAAAAACTTTGGAAACAAAAAAAATGGGCAGAATGGGTAAACTAAGCTTTAGGAATACACTTTAGCATAAAAGTGTACTCTCAAGAAATAAATATCTAGATGGAAAACTGACAGGTCCCTGCCTGCGTGCAACACCGAGTCCAGTTAAAAAGTACGCCACCCAAATTGGGATTGGTTAACATGTACATGTGACAAACAAATTTTATAAATAAAGTATATTTAAAAAAAAAAAAAAAACTGGTACTTTGTGTGATGGTGGTACGCGGAAGCCTAGTTGCAAATTGTTGGAGGATTTCTTTTTTGATACGAAATTTGCATAGTTTAAGTAAATAAAATAAACATGAGAAATGGTGTAATGTAGAGTTAAAGCACGTCCCAAGAAATAGATTTATTCATTTATTAGCTGGCGTATTTCAAACCATTACTGCGTAACGCTAAACGCAAATTTCGGGCGATCTGGGCGTCGGTCATTCCGAGCTAAAGCGATTTGCTGTTGCTGAGTCTCGAACCCGGTTCCCCAGCATCGAGGTCTGCCAATAGAAGTAAGGCCACATCCTCTCCTTGGAGTTCCCATAGCTGCCAAGGTTTCCGATTGGTAAGTGTGACATTTTTATAATTTCAGTGTAATTATGAGTGACATTTAAACCACCATGAGTGACACTTTCTCACGAGGAAACTCAAGCAGTAAAGACGGGGGAAACATATATAAATATCAGAAATTACACCCATTTGAGCAACAAGAAACTAAGAAAATCTTAAAACTTCTGGAAATCACAGAAATAGAATTTCACTAAACCAGTGCCCTTGTAAACTGATGATAGTTTTTGGAATATGCAATGTATCATTGGTACAGTCAAGGGCTTTCAACAGGGATATTTAACCCTTCTCTGTTCGAAATCACGGTGTTAGAGTTAATTAAATTATACCTTGTCTATAGTAAAGTCACAACACTAGCAATGCTGCACCTAGGTGGGGAAAATAATAGAGCTGCCATGTCCTTGAGAAGTGTCTATGTGTGTTTACTGTTACCTTCACTGGCTCAGCCGGCTGCATACACACACTCAGGTGCTGTACAGTAGCGAAGTGAGTCTGTCCCCAGTCACGACGCTGGTGAGGACTTCTGGGTGCAAAGTTGGCCACCTGGATGCATATTTGTATTTTGCGCATCACTGGGAACTTTTTCTCTGAATTACCGATGCTTCAAACCTGCAAGGTTTCTGTTAAAAATTGCTTTCACTGGATTTGCAGTTCCCTGCTAGGTGTGTATCAGAGGCGTGCCTGCCCTAAACACCACCTGCTCAGCCTCGCCCGGACTCAGCAGCGTTCATGAGGAGTTCGAATGTCGTCAGTAGGCAACTGCAGCTACCAGGTGCCCGTGCTGGGGCAGAGGCTGAGGCTGAGGGAGGAAATAGACATAGGCAAGCACTGCAAAGGTTAGCGCACTATACACTGACCTAGTCACATAGCTCAGTACTGTAACTGCAATTTATATTTGCAGTTACGGAGAAGTGTTTTTAAAGATGCAATTCATTGATCACTACAGTTAATACATGACCCGCTCTCCCAGGCACTTACTGATTATTCATCATGATCGTCACTGGACAGCTGTGCTCGGCTGGTGGTGTTGGGCCCGGTTGCGTGAGATATTACATCTTTACTGCAGATGGCGGTATCAGCAGCTTTTAGCCTGGCCCGCAGCCCTGCACTGCCTAAAGCGGTATTTTTACTCCTCTGTAGAGCGCTGAAAACGGGACAGCATTGCAAGAAGTTTGGAACAACGGATACGTTGAAATGTATCACTCTCAAAAGTCATCTCTGACTGAATCAAGTTCACCAAACAAGTTTGCCTCTCTGATCCAGGTACACCGTGTCCGCCTAGAGAGGTCAGAAACGCCAGTCCACAGACATCACTTTGAGCCTCTCGAAAGTCAGCTGCAGTCGACGTTGGTTATTATGTCGGAAATCTATCACCTCATCCTGCCGCCCTGCTGGGGTGGGAGCGGCGAGGTCAGAAGGAGCAGGAGCTGCGCAGAACTTCAAGAAGCGCGGGCGGAAGGAAGTCAATTAACTTCACCAGTGGGCATTGACTGCAGTGACGTTAGTTTACGTTCGGCGCCACATGTCTGCCCGGGTGTGTCTCTACAACTTGGATACTTTGTAGCAGTACTTGCGGAGCATGAGCTGCGCAGAACTTCAAGAAGCCCGGGCGGCGGGAAGTCAGCTTCACCAGTGGGCACTGACTACAGTGACGTCAGTTTCACTTTGGTGCCACACGTCGGCCCGAGTACGTCTCTACAACTTGGATACTTTGTAGCAGAACTTACAGAGCTTCAGCAGATCTAGTCAGCCCCAGTAGCCTCGGCCTGCTGGGAGCAGCATGCACCGCGCTGACAGGCACTGCAGCTCAGTTCAGGTGCATCATAGGAGCACTCCGGGTAGCAGCTGATGAGGCGCTATAATGCGTGACAATGTATTTCAGGGCGGTGATGGGGATCACCACACTGAAATGCGTTAGACTTACGTGTGATGCGTGATACTTGGCAGGACTGCTGCAGCTGACTTTCGAGAGGCTCAAAGAGATGTCTGTGGGCTGGCGTTTCCGACCTCTCTAGGCGGACACGGTGTACCTGGATCAGAGAGGCAAACCTGTTTGGTGAACTTGATTCAATCAAAGATGACTTTTGAGAGTGATACATTTCAACGTATCCGTTGTTCCAAACTTCTTGCAATACTGTCCCGTTTTCAGCGCTCTACAGAGGAGTAAAAATACCGCTTTAGGCAGTGCAGGGCTGCGGGCCAGGCTAAAAGCTGCTGATACCGCCATCTGCGGTAAAGCTGTAGGGGCATATTACCAAGGAGTTGAGATAAATATCACAAAACACGCTTAGCGCTGTTATTTTCATCGCTGACTATCACTGGATTAAATCGCCGAGATAGCATTGTATCATCAACGCTTATCTCAAAGGCGATAAGAAATCCAGCGATAGCAGGGTTTTCCATGGAACATCACTGGTTTCCCAGCGATGTTCCATGTATAGGCTTGATAATAAGGTCCTGTGGCCTTAGCCACACAATTCACCCGTATGCCTTAGACAGGAATTTAACAGATGTTACATTCCTGCGATAAGGCAGAGTTAGCGCGATTAAAATTATCGCTGCAACTCGTTGGTAATATCGTGAAGCTGCCTTTGCGATATTTACCCGTGTTGTTTCGACACCCACGCCTACTTTGCATCTCATTAGCGATGCGATGGTAGGCATGATGGAATCGGGCGCTAAGTTAGGAAAACACGCGCTAGCGAGTCCTTGATGATATTGCAATATAATTATCGGCGCTTTTCACCTGAAAACGGATGCTAAAGCGGCGATAATTATATCGCCAGCCCTTGATAATATGCCCTGCAATATCTCACGCAACCGGACCCAGCGCCACCAGCCGAGCACAGCTGTCCAGTGACGATCATGATTGTGGTGACCGGGCTAGGCCACGCGTACAGGACCCAGGACCAGGAATGACGCACAGTGAGGCAAGTGTACTGGTGAAACCGGAAAGACCCCGAGCGGTCTTCCGATACATTTATTTGTACCCTCGAGGCGAGCCCGCCTCGAGGGGTGGGGGATGTATGTACAGTGTACTACAATGTATGGTAGAGGCCGAGTGGCTCTCTACATCCCTCCAACATTTTAGACAATGCTTAAACATAACAAATAAACGTCCCTCAAGGTGATGAGCATACATAGTCTCGGAGTCTCTGGCTGGGGGCTGGGTTGCTTCGCAGCCGGGAGCCCACTCCCCTGCTGGGCGCACTTCTTTCATCCTGGCCCCTGGGCCCGGGCCCCTCTACTCGGTCTTGGCTCTCCTGATGGTTAGCCGGGGGTTGGCAAGGTTGACAGGAGGTTCGTGGTGGAGTGTCTCTGTTCTGCCTTGGGAACGCTCTCTCCGGGGTGGTTGTCTGCTCTGGGAATTCCTCCAATTCCTCCCCCGCGTCTTCATTCGACTGATCGGCAGTCAGCTCTCCTTCGACTTTCTTGAAATATGACACATTCCGTGTCACCCTTGCATCGCCTCTCCCGGCCGTTATCATCGTTCCCTTTGCCGCCAGCACTGTCCACACTTCCGGTTCGAATGGCGTCCGAAACTTCCATCCTGGATGTCGGTCTTTCACGAGGACTTTGTCACCGACCGCTATGTGGGGTTCTCGAGCCCTTCGGTGTTCACTGGCTTTATTGTTCGTCCGTTCTCTTCTCTCCTGTACTGCCACATCGTCCCTCGCCGGTGGGCTCCAGGACGGGTCTGTCGGTATTCCATCCCGCGGGGCTTCCTTAAACAACAGATGGGCTGGGGCGCACTTCGTGGTGCAATGCGGGGTGTGCGATACGCATCAAGGAACTTGGTGAGCGACGCCTCTGCATCCTGCCCCTGATCGACTGCAATTCGAAGGGCCCTGAGTAGCGTGCGCATGAGTCTCTCAACATCTCCATTCGCCTGTGGCCACAAAGGAGTTATCCGCCTGTGGCGTATTGCTCGTTGGGCTAGGTATTCTCTGAACTCCTGCCCCTGGAAGGGTGGACCGTTGTCCGACCGAATCACCTCCGGGTTCCCCAGCATGGCGAATGTCTTGTCCAGAGCCGTCCGGATGTAATGGAACGCCGTGGACTCCACTACTTCCACCACTGGGAACTTCGTGTAGGCATCCACCATTACCAGCATCTGTCGACCATCCGGAAAACTTCCAAAGTCTATGCTCACGTTGCCCCACGGGCGATGACACGGCTCCTCCGTGATGACCGGCGTGGTTGGTGGAGCTTCTCCGGTGATTGTGCATGCGCGGCATCTCCGCACCAGCTCTTCGACCCTTGCGTCCATGGCTGGGAACCACACCTTGCTTCTTAGGCGAGCTTTCGTCTTTGCCATCCCTTGATGACCCTCATGTGCCAACCGCAAACACCGCTCCTGAAGTGCGCAGGGGATAACCAGCAGGTGACCTCGTAGTATCGTGCCACACTCCCCGACACTCAGCTCGTGGCGGACCTGCCACAGTTGCTGCTGGGCATGCCTTTCCTCTTCAGTGAGCACCTGATTGCCTTCCAGAAACCTCTTCCAGTCGTGGGACACCAGGGCTTCCTTGACTTTGGTCAGAGTCCCGTCCTGGTCAGTCGCCCGACCAACTTCCTCCAAGGTCATGGCATCTGGGCAGGCATCTCTGCCGACCATCTTCACGTATGCGTCGGAGTACTGAACATCCGCAGGGACGCATGCCGGGGGAAGATCTTCAGGGTGCCGGGACAGGTAGTCGGCCGGATTGTGTGCTCCTGGGCGGAAGACCACCGTGAGCCGGTATTGCTGCAGTTGCACCGCCCACCGCTCTTTCCGAGGCGGGGCGAGCCGTGTGGTGCCCCCGAATAGCGGGACTAGCGGCTTGTGGTCCGTGACCACAGTGAAGTCCTGTCCGAACAGGTACAGGTGGAAATGCTGGCAGGCCCACTTGATCGCGAGGGCCTCTCTTTCGATCTGTGCATACCGCGTCTCGGTATCCGACAGCGCCCGACTGGCGTATGCGACTGGCTTCCACGTGCCCTTCTCGTGCTCTTGGAGCAGCACCGCCCCGAGACCCACTGGACTGGCGTCCACAATCAGCTCTGTGGGCCGCACCGGGCGGAAGTATGCCATGACCGTTTTGTCTTGCAGGGCTGCCTTGATCTTCCCGAACGCTGCATTGGCCTCCACAGTCCATCGCCAGGGTTGGTCACCTTTTGTGAGAACGCGGAGAGGTTCGGACAGCGCGGCCAGGTTTGGGATGAATCTCCCGCAATAGGTCGCCATCCCAAGGAAACTCCTCACCTCCGTTGGTGATTTCGGTATGCTTGCCGACCGCAGGGCGATCGCCTTCTTTGGGTCCACTTTGAGACCATCTCGTGTGAAGGTATACCCAAAGAAATCGATGGACTCCTGGTAAAACACACACTTCTCTTTGTGCAGGGTAAGGCCATGATCTCTGAGCCGCTGGAGGGTGGCTCTCAGCTGGACGTGGTGATCCTCCAGGGTGCATGAGAATACGAGAATGTCGTCACTCAAGTTGATCACTCCTGTTAGGCCAGACAGGGTCTCTCTGATGGCATTCTGAAACACCTCTGCAGCCGAAGACACTCCGAAACTGAGGCGCTTGTATCTTCTCAGACCGACATGTGTGGCAAACGTCGTGATATATCTGCTGGCCGGTTCCAGCTCCAACTGGTGGTACCCCGCGTTCAGATCTAGTTTCGAAAACCATTTGGCGCCATTGAGGTCTGCCATGACATCATCCATAGTCGGCGTGACATGGCGCTCTCTCTTCACTGCTACGTTGGGAAGCCTCATGTCGACGCACAGCCTGATGGCTCCCGGCTGTTTCGGTTTGGGGGCGACCACCAGCGGGGACACCCAGGGCGTTGGACCTGTAACCTTTTCGATGACGTCCAGTGCTTCAAGTTTTGCCAGTTCTGCTTCCACCTGGGGCCTCAGGTTGTAGGGCACTCTGCGGTGTCGCAGCGCTACTGGTCTGACCGTCGGGTCTATGTGCAGTCGGAATTGTTTACCTTTAAGCTTCCCCAGCCCTTTAAACAGCTCCGGAAACTCTCTCAACATATCTTCTGCATGTGCATCGTGCACCTCGTTCGCGAAGAACACGAGTCCTAAGTCTTCGGCAGTGTGGCAGCTTAGGAGGGTGCCCTTCCTTCCCTCCGTCACGTGGAACCGAGCCACGGTGGTGAGGGAGCCGCTGGCGACTGTTGCTTCGAACGTTCCTCTCAGCGGAAGGGGGTCGACTCCACCATAGGCATATATTCTTGCTTTGGTCGGTACAAGCGGGGGTCGGCGTTCCAGGGCCTCAAATTGCTGTGAGTCCATAACGTTCACTGTTGCCCCCGTGTCAATGAGCGCTTGCAGATTGGTGTTCATTATTCTGACTGAGCACATGGGGGGCGGCCTCCGCCGGCTACCCGACTAGCCCACGAACGACACGTAGTAGATCTCGTCGTCCTCCTCTTCCAAGTCCAGGTTGGGCTGGTGCGGTACCTCCTTTTCCGTCCCGTCAGACTCTGCAATCGACAGTTGTCGGACTCTCTGTTTGAATCCTCTCGGTCTCCTCGGGGCAAAACGTGACTGGCCGCTACGGCAGACCTTCGCGTAGTGGTTCATTTTTCCGCAGCGCGAGCATTCGCGCCCTTTTGCTCCGCACGTGGCCGTTGGGAGATGCTCCTCCCCACAATTTCCGCATGGCCCTCCTGGCGGCGGTCTCGGCCTCCCTGGCGCGGGCGTTGGCCGCCTCCGGATCACATCCACGCGCTCCTCCTTTATCTGGGGGGTCCTGGCAGCGGCCTGCCCTGGGACAGGCTTGTGTAGAGCAGCCGCCATCTCCTCAGCCCTGACGTCAGAGAGTTCGTGTGAGCGGGCAAGCACCAAGATCTGATCTAGCGTGATCCCTGGCTGGCGCAGTATCAATTTCCGGAGCAGCTTTGACTTGCAGCCGAGAATGATCTGACTCCTTATCTCCTCGCGTTGATCGGCAAACTCGCAGGTGGCTGCCAATTTTCTCAGGCGCGCGTGGAACATGTCAATGGACTCGTCCTCCAGCTGAAGTGACCGGCGGAACTTAAACTTTTCAAAGTCCAAATTCAGCTGAGGATCGAAATGCCGGTTGAGGGCCGCCACTGCCCCATCGTAGTCGTCCGGCGTGCCAGTGTTCGGCAGGGTTTCGAACAAATCATAGATTTCGGGTCCCCCATAAAAGATCAGCAGGGAGCGCCTCACAGTTCCATCTGTCTCCCGGGTCCCCGTGAAGTAGTTGTTGAGCTGACCAACCCATGCCCTCCATCGGGGCGCAGCGGTGGCCGGGTCCGCCAATTCACTGAACGGCGGGAGCGGGTTGGTCGTCGCGTGGTGGCGGCGCGGGTCAACTCTGCTTCCTCGAGCTGGCGCCACCGGCGTGGCTGGCGTGGCGCTTCCCCCAGCAGCTGGCGGGTTGCTCATGGTGACGCGCAGACGCACCTCTCCTGGCGGCGCAGGCGTAAATAGCAAACAGGTGGGTGAGCAGCAGAGGGGACGTGGGCGCGCGACAGGGGTACTCACTCCGTTCCAGGGTGATCAGCAGTGACCCCACGTGGCCCCTGGCACTTGGACATCAATGTTCTGCGCCCCTGGAGCCTCCAGCGTCCGGACAAGGCCTGCCGCGGCCACCGTGAGGCTTAAATCTCGCTTGTAGCAGCCAGTGCTTGTTGCCTGCACACTTGTGGCCTTGTGTGTGCCAATGCTTGATGGAGGGGAAGCACCCTCCGTGAGACCGGGCCTCCGTTGCCTGGAGACCAGGGAATGTTCAGCCAGCCGGGGAGGGGAAAGCCTCCACTCCGGAGTCAGTGGGGGCGGGGCACTCAGACGGCCTCCCGGGGAAGTGCAGGAGCTCCGGGGAACAGGCTCACGCAGACGCGCGTGTGCGAGCGCGAAGGCAGGACTCCGCCAGGCCGCACCTGCAGGGCGATGACGCAGCGCTTCTCCTCCAGGAGACGCGCGCGGGACGAGGAAGGCCAGACACGCTCGGGAGGCGCCCCGAGCAGCGAGGCACCCAGCAGGCACGCCGGCGATGAGGGAGCGTCTCGGGTGGGCTCCGATGACGCTGCGGGACCACGGGAACAGCGGCAGCACGCAGCGGGACCTCCGGCCTCGTCGCCAGTGTGGTGACCGGGCTAGGCCACGCGTACAGGACCCAGGACCAGGAATGGCGCACAGTGAGGCAAGTGTACTGGTGAAACCGGAAAGACCCCGAGCGGTCTTCCGATACATTTATTTACACCCTCGAGGCGAGCCCGCCTCGAGGGGGGGGGATGTATGTACAGTGTACTACAATGTATGGCAGAGGCCGAGTGGCTCTCTACATCGATGAATAATCAGTAAGTGCCTGGGAGAGCAGGTGATGTATTAACTGTAGTGATCAATGAGTTGCATCTAAAAAACACTTCTCCGTAACTGCAAATCTAGTGAAAGCAAAGCATCGGTAATTTAGAGAAAAAGTTCCCAGTGATGCGCAAAATACAAATATGCATCCCAGTGACCAATTTTGCACCCAGAAGTCCTCACCAGCGTCGTGACTGGGGACAGACTCACTTCGCTACTGTACAGCAGCTGAGTGTGTGTATGCAGCCGGCTGAGCCAGTGAAGGTAACAGTAAACACACATAGAGACACTTCTCAAGGACATGCCAGCTCGATTATTCACCCCCCCCCCCCCCTCCCCCCCCAGGTGCAGCACAGCTAGTGTTGTGACTTTACTATAGACAAGGTATAATTTAATTAACGCTAACTCCGTGATTTCGAACAGAGAAGGGTTAAATATCCCTGTTGAAAGCCCTTGACTGTACCAATGATACATTGCATATTCCAAAAACTACCGTCAGTTTACAAGGGCACTGGTTCAGTGACCTTCTATTTCTTTGATTTCCAGCAGTTTTAAGATTTTCTTGTTTCTCAAATGGGTGTAACTTCTGATATTTATATATGTTTCCATCGTCTTTACGGCTTGATTTTGCTCGAGAGAAAGTGTCACTCGTGGTTGAAATGTCACTCATAGTTACACTGAAATTATTAAATATGTCACATATACCAATCGGAAACCTTAACAGCTATGCCACTTCGACCACTGGCTAGAGTGCGTTTTAAAGGATTTGATGTAACCTACACTCCCACGCGAGAGCGCAACATCCGATCACCGTCGGAAAATTTTACTGAAAACACATTCAGTAAAATTTGCATCTGAAACTTCTTAGGATTCAGGTTTTCTAGCTTTTTTAACCCACATAGACTAAGATCTTCGCATAAGCAAAGATCTTCCAAAAATTAAACACGATTCCTTGCCATCAGCCACCACACGAAGTGCGACTAACTGAAATGAGACAGGTTACGAACTCACACATTACTTACTTTTGCTGAAATGTGGTATAATTAAGACATCTATGAATACTAGAGCGGCGAACTGTTCCATGTTGACACTCAAAGTTAGAGGGAAATGTATGTACATATTGTCCATAAAACTACTAAAATAAACTTCTAATTAACAAGAAATGCATTTTGTTTTGGGTCGGGTATTGAGATATAGAGTTGCAATGCATTGTGGGCAGGCGGATGTTGGTTCAGATTCTTTCTCCCTGATTGCTGGTAAACCCTGTCTGAAGAGCGTCGCTTAAGGCAAAACAATAAATAAATTAATTAAACAGGCACACCTATTTTACTAATGTTTATCTTGCTGCAATCATACGCTGTCTACATACAGCGTGGAGTCTGACTGGATTAGGATCTGGAGTAGCAGCCTCTACCCGGCAACCCCCGCCCATGAATGTTACAGTGAGGTGCCTGGCTGATGTGATTAGGGACTCCTAGTGACAACCCGTGGTACTGCATCCCTGGTGTCTATTTAAAGAGGTGCCTGGCTGTCTTGATGAGGGACCCCTAGTGACATACCGTGGTACTGAACCCCTGGGGTCTATACAGTGTGGTGCCTGGCTGACTTGATTAGAGACGCCCAGTGACGATCCGTGGTACTGCACCGTGGTATATTGTAACGAAAGCTGTCCACCCTACTTTCGCTGGACCTGTAGTCTTCACCAGGGACTGCACCGGAAGTATCGCGAGATCTGCCTGGTCGGTACTTCCTTCCTGAATGAATGGCGCTTCCGAAGTGCAGCAGTGAGTTTTGGGTTATTAGTACTGGGCTGCTGCCGGTTAGATTTCATCCCGTATTTTGATTTACTGGTCGGTACAAAAATAAGCAAAATCACTTAATGGGCATTGGGGCATATTCACAAGACCTTAACGGCGCCGTAGTGTCAATTTTTGGACGTTACAGCAGGTTTCTTTTAATCGCCTTATTTACAAAGTGCAGCTAACTGCACTGAGCCGCACTTTTCCAGCATAAATGTAAATTTTCAAGATTGCCAAGATTTTAGTGGGACTTAACAAAGATGAGATGCGAGGTAGGTGTTCTCGTGCAAAAACGGCACTAACCCCACTTCGCAATATTTCAATGAAATTTCCGTCCCGCGATAACCCTCCAAAACTGCAGCTAGTCCAGTTAGAGGCAGTTTTTTAAGCCCAGAATATAGCTGGTTTTAAAATTGGTGCTTGGGGCCTCATTTCAGAGGTTTTGGTACTGGACAGCGCTGCAAGGAATGTTGCTGCGCTGCCCTGCGACAAAACAAAAGGGCAGGAATGTGCACTATCAGTAAGATAGGATGCATTCCTGGGCCTCATCCATGAAAAGTGTTGCATTTCTGCGACAAAACAGCGTTGCAACACTTTTCACTGCGCCCTTCTTGCGACACCATGGATGTGCCGTTTTCACTGCACGCCGCTCCATGTTGCAATTAATGACATATACGTCTGGTATCCTGACATATCTGTTAGCGCTAAAGTCATGCATTGCTGCAGTTGTGTCATAAGCATGACGCAACTCCAGGAATGCATGACACCAGCCTATCCTTAAGACACTGCGTCACCCTTAAGCCTGCCATTGAGCAAGTGTAAGGTTCTGACGCACTGGCGTCCTAGAATTGTCACAGTGAAATCTGCACCACTCCCACGAGGCCTTGTTGGGTGGGAATGCCCACCCTGCATACATCATACCTGAAGCAGGTATAATGTGGCACAGGGCTTTACAAGGTGATGCATATGCCTAGATGCGTCACTTTGTAAATACGGCGCAACGTGGTACAAGATTCAAGCTGAAAGTACGTCAAGAAAATGACGCACCGTCGGGGTTTAACTGTCAGAAGGGGCTCATGAATAAGTCCCCTTGTCTTTTTTCCCTACGTTGGCGTACAATGGCTGCAGGCGCCAACGCAGGCACCCTTTCGCCATGGTGCAAGAGTGACTGTGTTGCAGGGTTGATTGATGTTGTGGCTCCATCTCTTCTCGAGACATCTGCAGGTGCATCTTGACTAGCGGAGGGCGGGAGTGAACCAGTTGGCCTTCTTGGAGTATAGTTTGCCTGGATGTTCTTGAGGGTGCTAGGGTGTCGGCGCAATTAGAGATCCATTGGTGGAGGTTGTGCGCTGTACTGTTGATGTCTGTAAGCGTTGGCGGAGTGGTGGTGCTGAGGAAATTGACGAGAACTTCTTCTGTGGCCTTGATCCAGCTGCGACGGGGAGGGGGCAATGATGGCAGTGGTGTATGGTGTGCGTGATGAAGGCGTGATGTATACAATGATGGATGGTCCAGGAGAGTTTGGTGGTGTGGCTGTAGTTGAATGTTCCTACTGGCAGAGAAGACGGGGTCGAGCATGTGTCTGGATATGTGGGTTGGTGCAGTGACTATCTGCTTGAGTTCGATGTTGTGAGGATCTCCAGGAGGGTGGTGGTGTTCTAGTCACTGGGGTTGTCCAAGTGGAAGCTGAGGTCTCCGAATGGAATGTAGTCGGTGGATGCGAGAGCCTGGGGTGCGATGACGTCTACAATAGCATCTGTGAATAGGGGGTCATTGGCCGGGGGACCTGTAGATGAGGGTGCCTGCTGAGGGTGGTGTTGGGCTTGGTACGGATCTTGATGTGGAGGTGTTCCATGGTCGCCGTTGTGTCATTAGAATGCATGGTCAGTCAGAGTGTGGTTTTATAGACAATGGCAATGCCTTCTCATGGGCGGTTGGGGTGGTCCTTGAGGATAATGTTGTAGCCGTCGAGGATGGCGATGGCGATGTCCGGTCTGGAGCAGAGGTTGGTCCAGGTTTATGTGAAAAAAGCGATGTCTGAAGAGTTGACGTTGAGGAGGTCCCAGATTTCTGTGGCGTGTTTGTGGAGGGACCACATGTTGAGGCACTGGACACGGTCCATGTGTGGACAGCGCAGATGAACTTGCCTTTGGTGCACATTTGGCGCACCAGTGGCACACCCGCTGAGCATGGCCGCACAGCGGCTGCCATTAAGTAGTGCTGCAGTGGGCTGGACAGCTGGGAGGCAGGAAACGTGAGTACGGACACTGGAGGGGGTGGGGCTGCGGTGGATTGCAGCATCAACAAGGGAGAGGACAGGGGAAAAGGAACTGTATAAAAGCACATGAAAGACAAAGCCAAACAAAGCAAAGAAAAGAGAAGGACAAAGCCAAAGGTAGAGAGTAATGGAGAAGAGCAGAAAGAGGGACAGGAACAGCAGAAATGAGGGACAGGAGGGACGTTAAGCAACAGAGCAGTGACGCCCTACCACTGGACCAGCAACGATGAGGCGCAGGCAGGAGCATGCGGGGGAAGGAGGGCCTCGAACACCTGACCTCCGGGTCAGAGGATCCAGCAGCTACCAAACGGCTCTGCACTGTGGGAAGAGCAAGTCCACTAAGGAATAGTCCCCCATACACCCAAAAGTTCACTACCAGGGGGCGATGAAAGGCAGCACCACCTGGTTACCTCTTTCCGTCTAACAGTAGCGACCAGATTCCGTGTTCCCCAGTTCCCTAGCAAGAAACGGTGAATCAAGCGGCATACCCAAGGGCCTTGGCCCGAACAGGCCACTGTGACATTGGCACCCGCTGCCAACAATGGCCGATCTGAACAACTTGAGCCAGTTAGTAGAGTTCCCCACAAGTCTTGGGCGGTGTCCTCGACAATGCGCTTCCTCCACAGCGCAGGGATTGCTCAGGGCACACTGTGCTCCGTCCACAGGTGCTAGGCCTGAGCCTGACACGACCCTTGGGCCTCCTCCGCTCCCTGTCCCACCTTCTTCTCACCTGGACATCAACACCGGAGCTCAATCTACCACGCTCTCTCTGAATCTGTGACTCAGCCAGCAGGAGCCTCAACCAGGTGGAATTTCACAAGCTTGGGTACAGCAGTTACCGCCAAGTCTGCTGGGGAACTTCCCGATGCAGGTGCTGTAACAGGGCACCCTTAGGCATGAAGTTTCAGCGCTCCCCCCACAAAGGTGTGGCAGATCTCAAGGGCCTCACCCTCCATGGCATCCAGGCAGCGGCACATCCTCCAGCCTGTGGTGCAGAGAGGCACGGCCCACCATTGGCAATCTCCTGCATGCACCCCTGTGTAGTGCTGGCATGTGTTATGCAAAGCAGGCCTTACTACATCAGTGCGCAGGAGCACCTCTACTGATCACAGCTCCAAGGGGCACCAGGCGATCTACTCACACAGGTTAGCAATGTGTCCCCATGCGACCTGCCAGATTTCACCTCCAGGTAAGGGCGATCGCTGATGCCTCAATTTCTACCACAACAGCAGGAACTCCACAGCACCTCCCCCTCCAACTCCAAGTCTCAGACGCAGGCCCAGCGAGGGCTAAAGGCCCCGGAGACTGTCCACGCTTCAAAGAGTCGCAAGGGAAGCACAATGAAAAGTGATACATTGTCCATGATTTTTCATTCCCTCTTCCCCGCGGACTCTGGCTGGTCATCCAGGCTGTTGGGGGGCTTGAGGTGTTGCTTACCTGTACTGAACTTGGCCCTGGCTGCTCCATTCTGCATTCCAATATTTTTATTTTATTTTTAATGATGGTGGTGGACTTATAGGCTATTTTTGCCCCTAGAGGCAGAAAAGTGTCGTTGGGCTGGCTAACGTGAGTTTTTTAAATCTCTAATTGGCCTTTTGTCACTTTTCTCTCACTAGCGGCAACATTTTAAATGCCTTGACACTAGTGTTAGTGGCAGTTTTCACCACGGTTAGCGATACTATTGCCATGTAGCGACGTATTGTAAATACGTTGGTACCAAGACGATAGTTTTCAGCGATACATGGCAGTAAGAAAATTGCCGCTAACACTAGTTAGAGGCCTCTCTTGTAAATATACCCTATAATTACGATAAAGTGGCGAAGCATTTGTTAAGCCAAAAAGGCTAATGACACGCTTTGCCAACGCAGGGCTGCACCATATTTACAAGAATATGGTGCAGCCCTGCGTTACCCCCTTCACTGTCGCTAAATTAAAACTGACTAGCACCATCGCAGGCACCCTCGCACCATAGTGCAAGGGTGCCTGTGTTGAGGGGAAGATTGTTTATGCGCAGAAATGTACCCCTTCCTGCACATAAACAATCTTTAAATGCCATTTTTTAACTTTTATGTGTGCTGCTTGGTGAAGCACACATTAAGCTGCAAAACGGCATTTTAAAAAAATGATTGTTTATGTGGAGGAAGGGGGACCGTCCTGCACATAAAAAATCTTAGGTAATTTGCTATTTCTATGTGAAAAACTAGGAGAACTAAAGCATTTCTTCAGTCCGCTTTTTTAAGACCAGATTTTCCCTGATTTTAATTTTGGCGCTGCCTTCTATTTACGTTGCTCTTGTAAATAGAGGGCAGTGTCAAAATCAATGGGTGTTGCGGTGGGTGGAATGCCCACCACAGCACCCATTGCCTGCTGCTTTCATGCTAAGTTTAGCATGAAAGGTGGCATTATTTATATGCAGCATTAAGAGGCATTTTATTTACAAGAACTTAACGCTGCCGCAGCGTCAATTTTTGGACGTTATGGCAGCTTTTTTTATTGCCTTATATACAAGTTGCCGCTAACTGCAGTTAGCGGCACTTTTCCAACGTAAAAATGAATTTTCAAGATCACCACTTCTGTTAGCGGGACATAACGAAAATGAGATGCAAGGTAGGCGTTCCCGTGGAAAAACTGCTGCGAAACACACTTCGCGACATTTACAAGGAAATTCCAGTACGTCGATAACCCCCAAAACTGCTGCTGACTCAAATTAGAGGCAGTTTTTTAAGATCAGAAAATAGGTGGTCTTAAAATTGGTGCAACACTTGGGCCCCCATATAAGATGTCTTGGTGCTGGACAGAGCTGCAAGGAATATTGCTATGCTGCCCTACGCCAGAACAAAAGGTCAGGGATGCGCCCTATCAATAAGATAGGGTGCATTTCTGGGCCCCATTCATGAAAAGTGTTGCATCACTGCGATAAAACAGCTATTGGACACTTTTCACTGCGCCGTCCTTGCAACACCATGGCTCTGTCATGTTTGCTGTACGGCACTCCATGTCACAATCAATGACATACGTCTGGAATCCTGACGTATCTATCAGTGCTAAAGTCACGCTTTGCTGCAATTGAGTCGCAAGCATGACACAACAAGAGCAAGGAATGGGGCCAGCCTATCCCTATGGCCCTTACATCTACCATAAGGCAGGAGTACGTTTTTAACAGAGTGACGACCTAGAATTGTCGCAATGAAATCTGATAGATTTCACTGAGCCACTCCTACGAGGCTTTGTTGCGTGGGAATGAACACCCTGCATACATCATACCTTTTTTTTTTGTTGACATTTTTCCATTTTTCAATAAACAGCATACTCAAAAACAAGCAAATAAATAAGTACATGGTATGGTACAACAGTATTTTTAGCTAGCATGTCAGACCGCACAGGACCTACGCCAAATATTGCCAGCAGAAAGTTTAACAGGTATACCCAGCGATGGACCATGCGTCCAGTTCAAAACATGCTGGACTGAACCGCAGTAGTGGGTAACATTGGTGTATGCTGGTACTGAGTTGTACCAACTCGTCGTGAAACTACATGCACATACCTTATAGGGCGCCAATAAAGAATCCAAAACACAAATGAAAAAATAAATAAAATAGAGACAGCAACCACCACAAAAAGTAAAAGAAACAATAAATAAAACAACTGCAACTCAAAATGAGCTGTTATATCCTCAACCCCCGGGTGTCCCGGTAAGATATTGCTGACTTCCAAGAAACCGCCTCCTCCCTTCCCCAGCAAGAACCATAGTGTGAGATGGACCCAAGATGCACCAAACAGTACCCTCAGTCACACGGCATGCTCTACAGGCCAACAAATGAAGAACAGGTAATGATCGCCAAGGGCAGTAGCCTTGCATACGCACAATTATTATCTATGTGTCAAGCCGCTAGGGCACAGTGCTTAAGGGTTTACATTGGTGGAGGGCGTGTGCGGGGGCTGACCGTCAGTGCTGCAGTGTTGTGTGAAGCTATTCAGCAACGTATCCTAAGGCTGGGCTGCTGGGAATTTGCGGAGACCTGCAGTCTCCTCTCTGTGTAATGCCACACTCTCCGCTCGTGCCCAATTAAGAAATGACTTCTCCCAGCTAATTGCAACAGGGGCTTCTCCTCGTTTCCAGTTCTTAGTAATCAGGCGCTTTGCAGTAATATAGCCGAGGTCTCGAAAGCGGGAGGATATCTTATTCTGCCTATTTCGCTTATATAAGCCTAATATGCATATCTCCCAAGTATGCTGACACAACACACCGGTGCACTGCTCTAGTATAGCCGTGACCCTCCGCCAATACAATGCCAGTGCAGTGCAGGACCAAAGCATATGTAACAGATCCGCACCTCGAAGCTTACATCGCGGACAGGCAGGTGCATTATCACCAAAGTATTTGGCTATGTTGTCTGGGGAGAGGTAGGCGCGGTGCAGAACAAACGTCTGAATCAATTTGAATCAAGAGTTTCGTGGTATGTTGACAGGTCCCGCCAAAACCACGTCCCATTCTCCATCCGTCCATGGGCGTTCCCTATCAGCCTCCCACTAAGCGCGGAGCCTCACCAGCGGCAGCGTAGTGTGGATTAAAAGTGCGGACGCCAGCCAATGAACAATATGTGATCCCGCCCCCATAACATGCAGGTATTGAATAAGGTGGTGCATTGGGAGTTCTGTGGTGATGTCCCCCCACGAGGACGTGAAGGTGTGTAGGAACGAACCATATAATAGAAACTGCCCGGGTGCCAGGCCAGTGTCTGCGGAGAGCACCTCAAACTGGATGAGCGCACCATCGGTATATAGGTCGCCCAGTGTGTCAACATCTACCTCATGCCATGCACGCAGCACCGGTTCCGTAGTGTCCCTGCTGCCTCTGGGCGTACCTAGCAGCGGCAGCGCCGGGGCATATGGTTTAGTGGACCTTGCTAAATCTGCATACATCATACCTGATGCAGGTATAATGTGGCACAGGGTTTTACAAGGTCACGGATATGCCTAGATGTGCCTCTTTCTAAAACGGCACAACATGGAGCAAAATTCACGCAGCAAGTATGTCAAGAAAATGACCTACCAGCGGTGTTAAACTGTCGAAAGGGGTTCATGAATAAGCCCCCCTGTATTTTTCCCCTATGTTGACGCACAGTGGCTGCCATGCTCCAACGCAGGCACCCTTGTACCATGGTGCAATGGTGACTGTGTTGCAGAGTTGGTTGATGTACAGAAAGGGACACCTACCTGCACAAACCTATCAATCCAGGGTATTTCCTTTCACATTTATCCTCATTGTGCCTCCTAAATGCCACCCTTGGGGTGGTATTAGATTCTGACGCATTCTGAAGGTTTACGGTTTCTCGTAAACCTGCAAATGCTTCAGATTCCATTGATTTGGCATGGAAACGCCCACAGCAATACCCATTGAACCAGTGGCAGTATGGCAGAGGAGCGTCGCCCCCTGCTTTCAAGAAGTGCGAGAAGAAGAAACATAAAATGATAATATCTTTCAGTTATAACATTTTTTATTTGTGCTGCTTTGGGGGTGGGGCTGCTCTGCTCTCAGAGCAGGACAGGGGAGGAGTGGTTTGCCCACTCCTAAGTGCGCACTGACACACTCCTAAGTGCGCAATGACTCTTTGAACGGTCCTCCTGGGCTGCCAAAACCAATCATGTGCACTTTACCCGTTCTCCATGCAGGCTGCATTACAGTCTGCATGGAGAACATGCTCTGGCCCCCATTACCTGGTTGAACGTCGAACAAGGATGCCAAATCCAATCACAACGCTGCATTGCAGGACCTAACGGAGAGCTAAATTATATATTTTTACATTTTTATTTATTTATAATGCACAACCTCCCGCAATCGCGCCCCCTGAAATCCCTGGCAACCCCCCGCAACGCCATGCACCCGCCCTCGCCCCGTCATCCGCGAGCTATGGTGGCCACCACTGCATGGAACACCCCTTTCACACTGTTTAATACATGAAAGGGGCACATATTTATAAGTCCATGAAAAGCCATGTAAAGTGGCATTGCATGGCCTAGTAAACATGCTGTGGCACATTGCACAATCAGAACGTCAAACACATGACGTCACAGCATTGCAAGAGTGCCGCTGGGATAATTGAGGAACTGCCACAATTCATCCTTGGCAAGGTCAACAACGCCATGGACTTCATGCCATTGCAGCTCGGAGCACCAAGGAGACCACCACAACCACCCCTGACATGCATCGCTCACCTGGACAACTGCTCCGTTGCCTTTGGGTGACAACTGGACCCGATCCCCTCTTAGTGCTGACCTCGGTGGACCGGAACTCAGCAACAGGAAGCTGGAGGCCAGAAATCGCCGAAAGCCAAAGACTCTCCGGAGCTGTCTGTAACTGTGGAAGAAGGGGAGATGCACAACCAGTCAACATTTAATTAGGATATCTGCCATCTGAGGAGTTACATCCAGGGACTGCATGGACTCTGTACTGGATGACCACATCACAGTGGAGCCCAGGTCGCTGGGGGAGCTTTCAGGGGAAGTGTCGGGATCCAGTCACTGAGTGTGATAGCGCATAGTTGGCGCGGCATGCAGTTTCTTCCGCCTCTCTTGTACAACCTGCTGCAGATTGGGGGTGACTTGTAGTTGTGGTGGAGATGCCTGCTCCTCCTACGCCTCCCAGTACAACTGGCTCCATGAATGACAGCTTGTTGTGCAGACCCTTCACTCCCAGTCTGCAGCACCTGGCGACCAGTAGATTGCAGCCAGGTCCAGCACTGTTCAGCGGCATCAATGATTTGTGTGTCAACAACTGAGATCACTCGCATCCTTTACGGGTAGAGGAGGGAGTATTTGATGCCTAACTTGCTGAGGCATCGCTTGACCTCTAGAGACAAGCCCCTCTGCCTCTGCACAGAAGAAATTAACTCTGGCGTTATCCTCTTTCCCCTCCCCCAGCTTGCGTACCTCCCTCAGGCCAGCATCAGGATCACTGTAGGAGGCGGAAGAGAAATGGTCTAGGAGCTGTCCCCGGAAGCGTGAAGCTTGCCAGCACTCGATGGGCCTGTTCCGCTACATGGAATTGGGAGAGTGCACTTGCTGGCAGTAGGTCACACAACCTTGTCTCAGTATATGCCACTGCATCAGAACCTTCTGCTCCTTCAGGCAGACCCAGCACCCTTACGTTGTTATGCTGGGAGCGTCCATCCGCATTCTCTGCTGTTCTATTCTGTCTCTTCACATGTGCCATTAGCTGCTACACATCCAAAACTGTGCTCAGGGTACTCGGAGGGACTTTGGCCAGTTCTTGCTCAGTGTTATGTACCTTGTAAGTCAGCTTGTGATGATCTGCACAGTCAGGGGTGAAGTTGACTGTGATTTTGTCTATGCTGCCCTCAAAGGAAGTGCCCGCTTGTTCGAGGGAGGTATCCCTCTGAATCTGTGGCCTCCCGATTCATGTGATGCCACAGGGCCCCTTAAGCGTGAAGTTGCAGTGCTACCGCCACACAAGTTTAGCGCAGCTCACGGGCCCCACCCTCCACAGTGTCAAGCCAGCGCCACATTCTCCAACCTATGATGCAGAGAGGCTTGGCTCAACATTGCCAATCTTGTCTGTACACCCCGGTGTAGTGGGGGCACGTGTTATGCAATGCAGACCTCCCTACATCTGTGCGCAGGAGTGCCTCTACTGATCACAGCTCCAAGGGGTGCCAGGTGGTCTTCTCACACAGGTCAGCAACGTGTCTCACCATTTGGATCCCAGTTTTTTAAGAAGTCTGAAAATAGATATGCCAGTAGTTGAATAAGGGGTAATAATATATGACCACATTTTCTTTCTGAAAAAATCATCTACTGGGAGATTACAAGCCAAAGCAGATTGAATACTTTCTATTATAAACCTATTCATCCTTTCAACGAGGCCATTTGAAGAAGAAGAGCGGTAGAGCGAATTTTTGTCACATTAAAACAAAATAGTCGCCCCCCCTCTCTTCCCTTTTTAGTCAGGTTGGGACCTTTCCAGAATAAAAATAATCACACAGGATTCCCTTACCTGTTTTAATCCACACACCACATCTACACGCCTCTAGGCCCCTCGCGCCCATGGCACCTATATGGCAAGGAACTAAAGATCTCCAAAAAAGAGCCCCTTAATGGGTGCCCGTCGAGCATTGCAGTGCCGGCTCGACGAGGAGCAGACCCATATGATGAACCATGACACATAGCTTGCTGGGTGTGTGAGGCTCTTAGTTCCGACAGGAGGTATCCCCCACCTCCTCACTACCTTGAGTACATACCAGGTGGCCAACTTGCTTCTGTTTGTTGATTCACTACTGCACGGATACCCCCGTGGGACTTTTCAGGTTACCAGAAGGATAGCTACCTTCATTGGCCCATTCTTTGGGACTCACTTTTCAGTCTCTGTCTTCCTCCTTTTTTCTGACTTCTTTTGAGCAATATCCCCTTTCATATCAGTCATCATGGATGACAACCCGGTCTTCGCTTCGGTGATGAGATGGCCGCAGAAATTCTCAGGAATACGCCATCCCTTCTGTGAGAAGGTGGCCTGATATATGCTGTCCACTAGTTCTAGTGGGCACCTTGTATCAGTCCAAACAACCCCTTATGGTGAATGGTTAAAGACGACCTTCATTGAAATCTATCCTAGTGGTAGCTATGGAGAGCAGCCTTCAGGCTAAGTCTTGAAGGAATGTATAACAGCTTGTTTTACCAGTCTATAATCTCTTGAATGATCAACCACACCAGGTATATATTCAAAATATATGTATTTAGGATAAAACACACCCCTCTAGTCTCTTTATGAGGCTGGAGTTCGAAGTACTTTGTTTACAAGTTAGCAATTATCAGTAATAGCACAAATACACATTTGGGCCCTAGGGGCGTACCAAACCATATACCAAAAAAGTGGTATAAGAACCATGACTGGGATAGACACAAGGCCTGGAGCCTGTAGAATCGCTGGGACCCCAAGGAACCACCCAAGGTAGTGACACAGGGGACCCACGGGGACTGTATGCAGTGTGTAAACACAACCGCGGGTTCCCGTTAGCTTCTATGGGCAATGTCGCGGTTGGAAATTTAAAGATTAGGGACACTTCGAATCGAGTCAGGACCAAACCCTTTTGGACTTAAGAAGTTCTAGGGCTAGCACCCACGGGAGCACCGGAGTACTCGAGTTACCTCACCCAGGGAAGCCTGGTGCAGAGGTGTCTTTTGGTGTCGGGTCACGTCGTCGATTTCAATGGAAGCCTGCAAAGAACTGCTGCTGCCATGAAGAGAAGAAGTGTCCGAAGAGATCCAAGCCTAGATCTAGGATGGAAGGAACCTGAAAGCAGAGGGGACAGAGTCTGGGTCACTAGCCAGTGACCAAGGCCAGGATGGACCAATGCCCACAGATGTCGGGTGCTTCAGGTGAGTTGATGGGTGTCTTGACTCTTCAGCCATGAGTTCCAGGAGGCGTCAACGAAGTCCATGAGCCGGATTCGAGCTGTCCCACAAAGTCTGTCGAGTGCTGCGGTGTCAGCAACCAGAATGGACCCAAAAAGCCTTGTCAACGGCAAGTCACAGGAATTCAGAGAAAGGACTGCGGTGCAGATCCGCAAGGTCGGAGGGACTCACCCAGCGAGGGTAAGTCATGGCATGTCTGGAGCAACCAGGAAGACCCAAGTAGAAGAGGAGTTGCCTTCATGGGGACCTGCTAGCCAACGGGCCTCAAGCGGTCGCACTTAAAACTGGCCCACGGGTCACTCGTGGAGTGGAGGCCAGCAATCTTCGGTGCAGGAGGTGCTCAAGGCTGGGGCTACTCGGAGCCCAAAGCACAACTTCAAGGAAGCCCAGGAAGATGCTGTTGCTGCAAAAGATCACGGTGTCCAGGGGTCACGGCTCCACGTCACCCACGATAGCCACGGGCCTCAGGGAAGTCTGGAAATCTACCTCTGGTGATGCAAAGTCTTCGGCGTCCGGCAGGAGTGTCAGCGATGCAGACTGGTCAGTTGCTTCTTTGGTGCCTGCCAAGCAGGGGAGTCACTCCTTGACCTCAAGGGAGATTTCTTCCGTCTTCTAGTCGTGATGGAAAGTCGAAGGTCCAGGATATATGTTGCAGAGTTTCGTCCAGGGTAATCTAAAGTCACGAGGACTGGGTTCCCATACTTATACTAAGTTTGGGGGTTGGACACACTCTAGGGACCCACCTATGGAATTGTTTGAAAAGAGGGGTGGTTACACCCATTTTCTTTGTCCAGTTTCGCGCCAGAGCAGGGGCAGGTAGCCCCTGCAACCGGTTTGAACTGGGCTATGCACAGGGACACCAAATGTGCCCCCAGTGCAGGACTTCAAAGCACCAGAGAGTGCACCCGCCCAGCCCCAATACACATCTGCCTGTCTGGGGAGGTGGTTACACCTCCCTGGGACAGGAAACCTATTGTCCAGGCCTCCCCTGTCGGAGTTTCGGTCAGCAGCAGGAGGCCAGACCCTTGTCTATGGCAGAGGCATCCATTTTGTGATGTCAGGGCTCAAGAAAGTCCTACCGGGTTAGACCAGTGTGAACATGTCTCTCCCTCCAGAAGGGTGGAATGCTACTCCCGCCACCAGAACTGGTGAGGGGGGGGGGGGGGGGGGGGTAGTATTCCAAAATGTTTGACACCAAACATGACATGTTTCCGTGCAGCCATCCCAAAGTTAGCATTTACCGCGAGGTTATAATGCACTTAAGAGTATATGGTAAGGCTGCACCACAAACAGCATCAGAGGAGATACTCCAAATGCTGCAGAAGGGCTCTGCTCATGCAGGGGCACCATCTCACATAACAACCAAGCACTCTACCTTCAGGATTGTTAAGGTCTGCCATAGGAGTGACTTATAGGCTTTAATGTGTGTGCAATGGTAGTGATATAGGTAGCCTATACGACTGTAAGGGGTGCAAGCACACCCTTACCCAGGCTGCAGTAGCAGACCTGTGGTGCCATTTTGGAGTGCTTCCTAGGGGTGGCATAATACATGCTTCAGCCCCTGGTAGGCCTCTGAGGTACCTATGCTCTAGGTACATAGTATACCATATACTAGGAGCTGATAAGGCACTCCAGAATCCAATTAGATATGTACCTAATGTACATGGAAACCATTTTACAGAGAAAGCAGATAGACTGGGGCCCTGAATAGCAGGATCCCAGTCCAACTAAGTCATAAACCAGCAAAACACTTGGCACAAAGTGGGGGCAACCATATAGTCAGATTCCACCTTCCTACACCTTCTAGGGGGTGAAGGCTCTTCAGCCTCAGGGACACCATCTGAAGACTGGACCACCCTCACTAACATGAAGTGAGACTGGGTAAAAATAAAGCTTCACAGAGCAATGATGACGGAGTACTTGAGGGCCAATATCGCACCCAACGGCCTGATAGTTAAGAACTTCCCTCTGCTCTTCCTGGATGATGCAGTCTTTAAAAAGGAGTGGTCCCTGGTAGCATGGAAATGCACCAGGGATCTACTTATCCTTATTATTAACTTGGCAAAGAGGATAGCTGATGCTCTCCTCATTAAAATACAGGTGGCCAAAGGGGCTATAAAGACTCCCATTCACGCTACCTTATTCAAATCAAAATTGACTGAACTCAATAATGAGATTGCGGAACACAAAGAATTCCTGATGAAGCAGAAGGTCAGCAAGCTTCAGAAAGATATAAATAGATTTAACAAAGAAAAAACATACCATATCTGAAGGCAGATTACGCTAACACCAAGACCAGCTGCTCTTCTGATGAAAATAGGGACACTGACAGAAGAGATTCAGCTAGCAGTGATTCCAGTAGTGGGAATTGGAGGGGTCCTAATCAGAGAAGCAACAATTACCTACAAACTCCCAACTACCCGATACAGAACTTTCAAGGCCCACAACCTCCATTTTGGCCTTTTCCGATGTATCCTCATAGCCAACCTCAATTTTTCCCTGCTAGCAACCCACCTTTTTTAGGCAGAGTCTGGGGCAGAGGAAGAGGGCGCAAAAGAGGAGGGCAAAAACAAGTCCAGTGGCAAGACCAACAACCCAATATGATGTAAACCAGGAGCAAAACACTGGGCAGGAAAGTCTAGTGGTTAATTGATCTCATAGACAACTAACATCCACGGAACAGGCAGTACTTGAGAAAGGTCTCAGGTATGTCCCCACCCCCAAAAATGATATATTCCAGGAACAGTGCGCAATCCAGAACCTGTTCAGAAAAGTACGCCTGAAAGCTTACTTTGAGGATAAGAAAGAACCAGTCAGACTAGATTCAGGCCTACGTAATCCCTCGACCTTCATGCCTACTACGGGCATGATACCGGTGGAGGTCCTGACTTTTGAAAAAGCTGTGCTTAAAGAACTGAAAAATCAGGACAACAGAGCACTGTTCCATAATCTCTCTAACCAGGAACATGCAGCTATTAGATCGCTGACAGAGGACAAAAGTATCACAATAAAACAAGCTGACAAAGGGGGAGCAACGGTCATACAGTTCACCACGGACTACAACACCGAGTGCTTATGCCAACTACAGAATAGAAAATTCTACACCCCCATCACAATAACCCCAACGACTCGATTAACAACTGAAATTGCGACTATGGTATTCAAGGCAGCGAGTAATGGGTGGGTTAGTAAAAAAGAAGCAGACTTTTTGATCACTAAACATCCCAAAACACCTTACTTGTATACTCTGCCAAAAATACATAAGGGGACTACCCCTGTCCCGGGCAGACCAATAGTTTCAGTGATCGGCTCGCTCCTAGAACCCCTGTCGAAATTCTGCGACCACTACCTCCAGCCTTTGGTCAAGCAGACTCCCTCGTACATCAGAGACACAAAAGATATTCTCTGTGTCATAGGGGAATTGGAAAACACCAGTGATATCAACCTCCTGGTCACCCTTGATGTGGAACAATTATCTACCAACATACCACAGAGAGAAACACTAACAGTGATAGAATCTGCACTTACCGCAATTGAATGGACGGCAACAACTCCCGTTTCTTTCATTATGCAATGAGCCACTCTGGCACTAACAGGAAACTTCTTCGAGTTTGACAACCAACTCTTCCATCAGTCTCAGGGTACTTCGATGGGGAGCACATTTGATCCCAGTGTGGCATGTCTCTACATGGCGGCATTTGAACATGAGACTATCCGACATGCCAGCAACCCCTTCGAAGGTAACCTGAGGCTATGGAAGAGGTATATAGATGACATACTCATCTTTTGGCAGGGGGATATACAGACATGCGAAAAATTCTGTGAGTGGATCAATATTAAGAGCCAATATTTGAAATTCGCCCACACCATATCACCTTCAGAAATCGCCTTCTTAGACATCACCATCAGACTACCAGAGGGAAAACTTACGACAACCCTGTATAAAAAGCCAACTGACAGGAACAGTTTGCTGTTGTACAGCAGTTATCACCCAACAACTCTGAAAAACAACCTTCCCTTCAGTCAATTTTTAAGAATCAGAAGGAATTGTAGTTCAATAGATGACTACAAGCAAGTCTGATGCAGAGATACTGTCAAACAATCTGCTGAAAAGGCAATATGCTAAAAAACAGATCAATGCCTGTATGAAACGAGCAAGAAACAATCACCGTGAAAGCCTTGCGGAGGTACATGATAAGGTACCCTCTAATACTTTGACATGTGTAACTACATACACACCAAGATCCAACTTGATAAAAAAAGCAGCGAGCAAACATTGGGAGATCTTGAACACAGGTACACTGACAATACTTAAACCCAGGTTTGCGTTCAAGCGTACTAACAATTTGAAAGATATGTTAGTACATAAGAGACCCAAGAACAAAAATAATTCTATCCAGAGACAACTGTGGGACCTCCCCCCAGTCACGCGACACTACTCCTGCAGCTCATGTACTGTGTGTCCACAGACTAAACACTCTAAACAACTGGTTCTTTCAGACACATTTACATGGGCGCTGACCAAACACACCAATTGTAACACATCACGTTGTGTGTACATGCTGACATGCCCCTGTGAGAAGAGATATGTTGGCATGACCATGAGGCCCATTAAGACCAGAATCACTGAACATAAGAGCAGTATTCGCTGTCAGAAAATAAACACCAAACTATATACCCATTTTTCAGAACTAAGACATCCCCCAGAGAGTTTGCGCTGGGTTATCCTTGAGTCTCACCAACAAATAACACACACAGCACTGTTCAGGATTAAACAGAGGTGGGTGTTTCGACTTGACTTAGCCAACAGCGGATTGAACCATGACATCCCATGGAGCACCATCAACTAACAGTTTATTTACATGCATATAGCTATTGTGCCCAACACAAACCACTATACATGAGCACGACCTGTATAGGAATCTCCTCTCTGTCAATTTTGTTTTGACTTACGACATCTTTCCCATATCTATCACTACAGAGAATAGCGTAATAAGAATACAGATACAACATAGCATTAAACTACACTCCAAGATGGCCGCCACAAGAGCTCCTTAACTGACATCACCCACAAACACCTGATGTTGCCGTTATCAAAGGCTACCGATTATCCTCAAAAGGCAGAGACACACTGAGATAACCAAGCGCCAATAATTTACAGGCAGACACGTTATCATCCTTTATGACTTGGGGTTTTTAGAAGTCCTAACAACAGTATTTTTTAATAATGAAACAAGACATTTCTTGAATTTTTTCAATTTTTGCACTTCATAAGAGTAGGCATCAGCTTTACTTATAAAAAATGACCTCTTAATTACCACATATTTATAAACTAATAAGGGGTGTGCCTACAGCATACTGAGATAGCTTTGATTGATTTAAACTACACTCTAAGATGGCCACCATGATTCCATCAAATATGATGTCATTCGATACCACCAGGCTAATTTCTTTCAGCTGCGGCCAATTTACCCTGCTCGGCAGCTTCAGAGGCAGGTATTTAAAACAGGTCCCGTCTGTTACACGGTACCTTCCGGATGCAGCGGAACGGGTAGGTGAGCCACGAAGCTCTGAGCGGGAGCAGGTGAGTAAGCACTACCATTTGGAGGCCAACTCTGACACCGGCAACTAACGAAGGTAAGAGGTATTGGGGAGTGGTGTTAGCAGCCTTAAGTCTTAAATGGCATACTGACAACTTTGTTTATTTTTTAATACACGCCCTAGTCGCTGCCGGGTTACTGGAGGCGCTAAACACTGTGCCTCATTATTATTTTAATTGAGGGGCATAGAAAGCGGCGAGACTACCAGACACACCAGCCTGACTTGAGCACCCTAATATTGAATAATCGTGTCATATGTTTAGATTTACCACTACGGGCCTAGTCCACCGTGATCCATACCTCCTGCACATCGTAATATAGTTAACCAGAGCCAAGAAGTGAGCGCTTATCTGAAGTGCTTGCAGCCTACTTCTAGCTGATACTCTTTGCTTCTTTATACAACAGATACACTACACTGTGTGTCCAAATTACTCCACTGTGATCTGATGAGGCAGCACATAGAAAAACAAAAGAGGTGAGCATATGTTCACTCGCCCACCATGATCTGAACCATGACCTTTCTTGAATACGGTTACACAGGGGATATATGTATATATGAAGGCACACACAGAGCTTGATGGGTTTGCATGACAGCACTGAGTGTTTTTAAAGTTTTTACATGTTTAACTTTGAGAATGTATATAGTGAGACACACCCACTGCTTTTAACCATGGATCTTTTGCCATTAGCTTGACATGGTTTTTGATCTTTCTCCTTTCTTGTACTCTAGGTTTGCTGCCCTTCTCCGGGGCATTTAACCCTTGGATGGAAAGAGTGGTAGGTAGCGTTGCACCACACCACCCACTGTAGATAGTTTTTTAGTCACCTGGTCCTGAGGAATCACCAACTGATCACTTCATATTATTTTTATGAATTTAAACTCAACAACTGAGGCAACATCGGGGCGCACTTCCTGCAGCAGTTACGGTTATTCTTCCTGCTGCGGGCGCATGCATGCGTTGAAGGTGAAGGGGAGTTTTATATCCCATCTTATGGGGTGGAAGCTGTTCTGTCACAGATGAATGAGGAGGGACTAGAACAACCTGTAGCCTTAATCAGTAGGGGGTTACTTCCACGGGAACAGAGGTGTGGTGCAATTGAGCGTGAGGCATTTGCTGTGGTCTGGGCACTATAGAAGCTGAGGCCATACCTGTTTGGGACTCACTTACGGGTTCAAACAGACCACAGGCCCCTCAGATGGTTGATGCAGATGAGGGGTGAGAATCCCAAGTTGTTGTGGTGGTCCATTTCGCTACAGGGTATGGACTTCACGGTGGAACACCGCTCTGGTACAGGACACGCAAATGCTGATGGTCTGTCCAGATTTTTCCGCCTTAGTGATGAGAACTTCCAAGGGGATGGGTAGTTCTCCCCACATTTCAGCTGGAGGGGACGCGTGTTAGACCTGGCACCATTGGCGTGGGTCTCCCTTCCATTTTTTGCTGTTGTCTCCTCTGTTTTGGCTGGTATTAGATGCTCTGGGCGCTGTGCCACTGCCATTCGGTGCCACAGCGCGAATGTTCCCTGTGTAAATATGACATGTGAATTGGTATATCCATGATTGGCTTATTTGGTTTGCCTGTTAGTCCCTAGTATCGTGGCCTGTGTGTGCCCAGGGTTGGTAAACCAAATGCTGCTGGTGGGCCTGCAGCGCTGGTTTGTGCCACCCACAGAAGCAGCTTGTAAAGTGTGTCTCAGACCTGCCACTGCAGAGTCTGTGTGCAGTCCAGAACCAGAAGGGCTGTGCCTGGCAAGGTGAATGCTGGCTCCACCTCCCACTGTGCGTCTGATGGCAGACCCCCTCTTTCTGAAAGGGAGGATGCAGCCTGGTAAACAAAGTGCTCCAGGATAGGGCAGAACTGGTTCTGGCTGGGTTTAGTGACTTGTAGCTTCTGAGAACAAAGACTTTTGGGGTATACATATCTGTGCTGAAACCCCTACAATTTGTATTGCTCCTGGACAACAAGAAGAACCTCTGTCCGTGTAACTGAAGGAAGCTGCAGGAGGTGACTGTCCTTGTGCTTGTGTGCTGTTCCCTGGATTGGCCTGCAGTGGTTACTACTGGACTTGGAAGAAGAGGAAAAGGACTTTGAAGGAACTTTTATTTTATCTTGCTACAGCAATCACCCAAGGGCTAGAAGAGAGCTAGCCTCCTGCTGGAGTCTCAGGCACATCAGACTCCACCACCAGTCTCCTGTTTCCTACCAGCGAGGATTTCTATCTGCAGGTGAGGCTCCTGTGAGTTCCAGGGCCTCTAGTTCTACTGCAGAGAAGACAGTGCTGAAAATCGTCGCTAAAGCCCGTTTGCGAGCCCCCGCAGCTGAAGAGCGTATGGAAAATCATCGCACTGCTGCCGCTGAGTGCTCGCTACCGGAGATCATTGCACCACACGTTTGCGGGCTGCCAAAGGCTCGCTAACCCGAGGATCATCGCATCGCGCAGTTGCGGGCAGCCAACTGCTCGCTAACCCAAAGATTATCGCATCGCATGTTTGCGGGCCTCTAAGTGCTCCTTAACCAAAGATCATCGCTTCACGAAATCGCAGCATGGACGCCGGGCGACCATAATTTTCATCGCATCGCATCAGGATCGTCGCTCCCTCGCGGAGTGCCATTTCTTTTTATCGCAACTAGATCGCACACGCAACAGGCTCGGCGCATCATCTTCCCTCGCGGCAAGGATCTCAACGCATCGCCGGCTTAGCGTGGAGAAGTTTGTCGCTTTGTCCCACACGCTTCTGCAGATCAGCGCATCATCCTCCCTTGCGGCAAGGATTCACAGCATCGCTGATCTCGCGTGAGGAAAATCATCGTTACAGCTCCTTAGCGACATTTTGGTTGTTTTGCTACAGAATCCAGGTACTTTGTAAGTAGGAGGGTCGCAGAGACCACTGCTTTGAACTGAACTCCTCTTTGCACACTTGAACTATTTTTGCAGCATTTTAAGAGTAACCCTATATTTCTAGTATTGTGACTTTTTACTGTTATTGATCTTGTGTTAAGTTTATATATAAAGATACTTATTTTTTATAACTACTTGTGTGGTGTCCCTTTGTAGTGTTCTTCACTGTGTTACTGTGTATGGTCATAAATGCTTCACACACTGCCTCTGAGATAAGCCTAGCTGCTCGTGCTACGTTACCACAGGGTTGAGCAGGGGTTGTCAAAGGGTGTAGTCTGCTTACTCTGACTTAGGAAGAAGGGTCCCTAGTTGGACAGTGGCCAGCCATTGCCTACTAGAGACCGCCCTTTCTAACATTGGTGGTCATCTGTGAGGATCTGGTCTTGCATTTATGATCGCATACAGTAATTATAGTGTACACTACTAGTGAGTGCAGACCATAACGTAACCACGTACGTTTATGAGGTTTTTTCTATTTTTGATTGATATTGCCAGTTATTGCTACAAGGGCAAGCCCATATCCAAAGCCTCTGAGGATCTCTCCTGGGAAGAAGAGAAATTAGAAACCTACAATGCCAAGCAGCTCAAATATTTTTGCAAACGCTTCACAGTCCCTATCACAGGTCTCACTAGAAGGGAAGAGTATTACAAGGCGCTGAAGGCTTGGCTAGAAGCCAGGGATGCCCTTAGAAATATGGGAGAGCCTGTGGAGGGGGAGAGAATGCAGTAGAGCAGCAGGATGAAGTAGTAGATTTGGTGGGAGATAAAGCAGTTTCCAGCCCGGGCACTAATGTGTCCTCAAGGGGTCTGTCTCCAGAAGAGATGGAGGACAGGGAGAAAGATAGGCGGCATAATATGGAGATGGCTAAGCTTAAAATGGATGGTCAGAGGGACCTAGAGAACAAGAAGTTAGAATTTGAAATGATGAAAGTGAAACTTGAGCATGAGAGAATATTGAGGGAGCTGGAGATTAAATAAAGAGTGTCCCCTCCATGTACGTGGCAGAGCTCAGGAAGAACAGTAATGCGCAGACACTCCATCAAGTAAGCAGACTGCCAAACATGACAAGATCCTACAATGCCCATTTTCTAATGTAACACCTCAGACCACTGGCATCTCACCACTCAGAGTGGGAGGGCCAAGAATGTCAGCGATTTCCCCCCCCCCCCCCCCCATCGAACCAATCTGTTGTGATGTACCTGACATAGCCGAGTAGTATCTTTGTAGTTTCTTGTAGTTATCAGGAGCACTTTGCCTGCTGCTCAGCCCGTTTTCAACTGTCACACCTCAAACCTCACAACCTCACCACATACACACGCAAACATTCCATGCATCTCCATCACATCAACATTCCCCTCAGAACACTCACATTGGCTGAGCAGCTAGGAGCAAGGTAACCTAGGAGAAAGATTAGTACATGGGCAGGATATAGCACAATCACAAACAAGTGAGCCCCTTGCTCCCCGAGCCCCAGCCTTGATAAACCGGCCACTCTCTTAAGCAGACGCGAACTACCGCCACCGGAGATAGACTTCACCTCCAATCAGCGATCCCGCTCATACTGGACTCTTGCCTCCTACAGCCAATGTAATTGGCTGACGCCCAGTGCCCCTCTACTTCGAAGAGGGGCCTCCCCGCCAGGCCCCATGCGTGTTGGTATGGTGCTGCTAAAACAAATCCACACTACGCCACACCAGGAAGTCCCGCTGAAGCACGGACCTCACCAGCAAGCACGCTCAGGGCTCTTAGCCACCTCCCTCCAGGAACACCTTAGGTGACCGGAAGGGGAGAAGGGGAGTCATACCCATACTTGAGAATTGAACAGTCCTGCTACATCACAGACTCCTATTAACCCAGAAAAGAACAGTCGTTACAGCAAACCATTCACGCTTACCCAATTCCACGAACCGGAGATTAACAAAATCCGAAAAACGTAGAACACCCCCTCCAGCACACCTCTCCAGCCAGGTCTTCTCCCAGTAGTTTTCCACTGAAACTTGTCTCCCTTCCAACGACGGTTTACTCGTCCTTGGGTCCCAGGCACCTTCTCCGCCGAAAGTATCATCCCTGCATTCTGGTATACTCCCATGTTGGCTTTTCATGCCATCCTAACTCCTGAAACAAAGAGTTAGTTCACTAACAAGCTAGGTGTCCTTGCACCTGCAACAGAAACATGGGAACGAGAAACTTTCCACTTCTCTGAGACTCTCTACACCTCTGAAATCCAAAGCCTTACCAAGGGAAACATTTCGGCCTACAATATTTACCTAACATAAGAAACGAACAGGCCTTTCTCTTAAACGTGTATGCGATCAGGCCTTTACACAATTTAAACACTCTTCTAATTCCACACCATAAGCATTGATTTCATTATACCTCATATATGAATAAGCAACTACACGTGCAGACTTTAACATGGTGCACGTTTAAACCTAATACACCACATTATACAAAAAACAATCATTTTTGCTTGTCTATTGATTCTAGAACTGACTATTTTTCTTATTCTGAGCCGGATGAGACTCCTACGTAGATTCTTTTTTGTATTAGTGCCCATTTATTTTCTTAACCTCATGCGGAGGTGCTTGTATGTGCAATTATTTTTAGCTTTGTTATAAATCCCTAAAATTTGAGATTCAGAGTCAGTGGCCCTTTTGAGTCCAAATTCTATTTCCTTTGATTATGTGTTAAATATTGGCTTTCCTTCCATCTACACTATTTAGCAGATAAAAAGATCCTGTCAACCTGAGAGGATTCTTGATGATGGTAAGACAGATAAGAATTTGGCTTTAGCAAGATCTTTCATAATTTGTTAGGAGCTTTGCATGACCTAGCGAAGCATTCCCTAAAATGTTTACTGTCATTGAGGTATTATAAAAAATTACACACATATAATAGAGCAACTTTAAATTATAATCTGTTGTCTCCATTTTATCAAGATAATGTACACACAACCTTAGTTACTCCTTCTAGTGCCATGTGAATGATTGTAATTACCCCGTATCGTTGACACATTTTTTTTATTGAAATGCAGTGGCTTCTGGGTATTCAGTTTGCCAGATGCAAACTGTTTGTAGCCAGACAGCCTGCCAGTGCCCTCTAATAACAAGCTCCGGTAATGTATCGGTTTCCCCTACGGACAAATAATAAGCTGTTTTGGTCGAGCCTAGAGCAGAGCGTGGAGGCATCTTGTACCCAGGGTATAGAGATTCAGCACGCACATCGCTTTTGATTGGCTTATTCGTGTGTTTTTCAAAAATCCTTTATTTCCATTGGCTTAAAGCTGTCCCACTTACTTCTAGTTTAGAGACACTTTGGCAACTAGCCCTGTTTCATGCATTATTATTATTTTATTGCAGATTTATTTAGCTCAACCCGAAGGTATTGAAGCACCGGTTACGTTACACAAGAAAACATTCAAGCACAGGGACATTAAATGATTTGTCCAGAATCACATGATGTGGACGCGGGGCTCGAACCTTGGTTTCCAGTACCAAAGTCAGCAATCTAGCTGTCAGAACACATCCTCTCTTGATATATGGCCCGTCATGCATTAGTGCACGATGGACCATATAGGTTAGTATCACGCACTACTTTTTTCCTGCTGGGTGGTTCCCACTCCCTGCAGCCTCGTCATGATGCACGTCCGTCCGTGCCTCAAACAAACTCAACAACTGAGGCGACATCGGGGCACATTTCCTGCAGCAGGTATGGTTATTCCTCCTGCTTCGGGCGCATGCATTCGTTGAAGGTGAAGGGGAGTTTTATATCCCAGCTTATGTTCCTTTTTCTCTGTTCTAACTTTCTTAAGGTTCCAAATAGAATTAACTTTCCCCAGCAGTGTTTTCACGGTACAACAGTTAAGAACTAATGTTATTTTAAATGCTTTATGTTTTAAATCTCTGTGTTTTACATCAGATCTTTTCAGATTCAGGAGCTTGCTTGCACAATAGGGATTTCCTGGAAGTCCACGTCTCAGAACATACTCGCTCTCCCATTGGGTGTCATCTGTGTCACGTGACATCCTCAAGACTTAGCCCCAGCCCTAAGCTTTATTGTCATAGGCAGCTGAAACCAGCTAGGAATGCTCTATGTTGACGGTGAAGTCCAGGCGGCCCTGGGACCATTGCCTGGCAGACATGTGACGTTAATCCCAATAGAAGTGGGGGTTTTTCAATTTTATAGTTGCTTCTCAGTTACATGGTTTGATGTAACTGTAAATATTAAGGGGCAGATTTACAAGCTCCTGGCAATCCTTTTGCGCCGCTGATGCGTCACTTTTGTGACGCAGCAGCGGTGTAAAAATGCAGGCAATTTACAATGGGACGCATCTTGGGAGATGCGTCACGTTGTAAAGCCCTGCGTCACATTTTACCTGAGTCAGGTATAATGTATGCAGGGTGGGCGTTCCCACACAAGGAAAGCTTGTAAAAGTGACGCAATGAAATCTACAAGATTTCACTGCTTCACTTCTAGGACGCCACTGCGTCAGAACCTTTCTCCTGCTTTAAGCAGGTGTAAGGAGTGACGCAGTGTAGTGGGATTAGGCCTCAAAATGCATTTGCATCGTGCTTGCAACATGACTCCAGCAATGCGTGACTTTTTCCCCAACCGATGCACCAGAATTTCTGACACATCTGTCAATCCTTGCGCCACGGTGTGTCATATTGTTAATACGGCACATCCATGGTGGCGCAAGGGTTTCTTAGGGTGGCGCAGGAAAAGTGACACATCTCTACAGATGCATCACTTTCTAGTAAATCTGCCCCTGAGAATGAAGGATGGCAGGTACATACTGCACACACACACCAAGTTGATGTCGAAGCCCTGGCGGCCCCAAGGCTACTGGTCTGCGTGGAGACTTCTCTTCCCCACCCCACTAAAAGCTGCTCCATCCCTCCCCCACCACTCAAATCACAAACACTGCTGCGAGTAATGTGGTTCTAGCTGCCATCAGCTGTAGACGCAGCCAGGGTCTTGAATTGTACTTTCGCAGGTGCCCTTCCTGCAGGGCCATCTCATGTTTTGTACCAGACCTGTACTTCTCTTTCTCTCAAAGCCCTCGCTGTCTGGCAAGGAATGGTGTATCTGCTTAAATATGGGTAAACCAAGCCCTATTTACAACTGTTTTCCTTGCTTCTGGTACACAGACATAATATCGAGGTTTTTTTTCGACCTACAGAAATATTGAGTTTTAAATATCGTAGAGACAGAATATCAACATCAAGAATATCGGTGACCAGAATATCGACCACAAGGTAAGAAATAGAGGGGCATATTATCAAGGACCAGCGATAATTATCGCTGGCCGTACTTAGCGATAAATTTCTTATCGCAGGCTATCTCTGGGATTTATCGCCATAGTAGCGCGTTATTAACAACGCGTTTCTCCAGGTCGATAAAAATTCCAGAGATAGCGAGGTTATCGCCGTTTTGCAGGGAACATCGCTGGTTTTCCAGCGATGTTCCCTGCAAAACGGCGATAACCTTGCTGATACGACCCTGTGGTCGTATCAGCATCATCCACCCCCTATGTCAAACATAGGTGTCAGGATTTTAGCAGATGTTAGATTTTGGCGAAAAATCTGACGTCTGCTAAAATCCCGTGGGTTGCCTTGTAAATATCACGATGTGAACATCAGCGATATTTGCAAGATAGTCCATCCGGAGGTCCGCCCAGTGATGCCCACTTTGCATCTCATTAGAGATGCAAAGGGAGGCGTTGGGAAAAAGAGTGCTAACATGCGATTATGCATGTTTGCACCCTCTTGTAATTAGGGCGTTAGTTTTATCTCAGCTTTTTTGGCTTTTTAAGCCAAAAAAGCAGAGATAAAGCCCTTGTAAATATGCCCCATAGTTTTTGAAGTTAGTAATATCGTTAGCAAAAATATTGTTGTTAATAATATCGATGTTTATGTTAGTGTTATGTATTTTAGTATGTATTTTATATGTATGTTTTCCACATTTTTTGTTTTGTTATGTTTTGTATATTTTTTTAAATATATGTATTAAACGTTTAGAAGATACTCATTTTTTTAAAGTAAATTTAGCATTTTAGTTACGTAGCGGGTTGTGGGTTTCTAGGGGAATAGGGTGGGAAGTAATTTAACTGCAATTAAGTAATTATTATTTTTTAATTATTGTTATTGATAATTAATTTATTGTTAAATAATTATTAATTGGTAATTAATTTTTTGAATTTATTTATTGATAATTATATTATTTGTGTTCATTTTTAATTGGAGCGGGTTATGGGTTTATAGGGGAATAGGGTGGGAATTAAATTAACTATAATAAAGAAATTAACATTAAAAAAAATTGGTATTGATAATTCATTTATTGTTTATTAATTGGTAATTAATTATGTTTAATAAATATTAATTGGTAATTAATTTTTATTAATTGATTAATTGAGAAATATATTGTGTTAATTAAGTTTAGGAGTGAGTTGTGTGTTTATGGGGAAATAGGGTGGAAAGTAATTTTTTTATAATTAATTATTAATTTTTATTTATTGGTATTGATAATTATTTTATTGATAATTAATTATTAATTGATAATTCATTTTTATTAATTGATTAATTGATAATTATATTAATTGTGTTCATTTGTATGTGGAGCAGTTGTGGGTTTATAGGGGAATAGGGTGGTAAGTAATTTAGGTGCCGATTCCGATCCTGTAAAACCCGGGTACAAATGGTCGTACGGAGCGTTTTCTCCGTCCGACTCGTACCTGGGAAAAACACCTTACAAACTCGCAAGTACGATTCGCACAGAAATACCATTTCCGTACGAGTTGTAAAAAACACAGACCGGCAAAAAAATACATACAAATCTGATTCTGGACGTCACATACGCGACGTCCAGGCGGAGTCAGGCAGCGTTTTACGGACCAGCAAGTACGATTCGTGCCGACGTCACTCCGCACGTAGCATTTTTTACGGGAGCCAAAAACTGCCGGGAAATTGAGGACGACGCGAACAAGGAGCACCGGTACCCGACGGACAGCGATGGACCCCAACCTACGCGTCATCCCGGCCCTCATAGCCTACGACCTCGTGTTCAGAAACCGCCGCAGATGCCGCAGAAGGTCAGAACAACCCCCAGGGGCAAAGGGAGGGGTGCAAGGGGCAGGAAACATAACCCACACCCCACAAAATACTAATACATCCTGCACATTAATTACCTCCATGGTCTGGTCACTTCGGGGGGCGTGTCCACCAATCCCACGTCCCGCCACAACGGAAGTGAACGTGGACGCGTACCCGTCACCACCACAATGGTGGTACGGGACGTACCCACGCCCCGCAGAGCGTAGGTACGGTCCGTACCACCATTGTAGTGGTGATGTAGGGGTACGCGTGTACGGCCCGTACCCACGCCCCCAGAGCGTGGTTACGGTCCGTACACGCGTACCCCTACATCACCACTACAATGGTGGTACGGACCGTACCCACGCCCCCGAGAGCGTGGGTACGGGCCGTACTACGCGTACCCCTACGTCACTGCCACAATGGGGGTACGGCCCGTACCCACACTCTTGGGAGCGTGGGTACAGGCCGTACCACGCGTACCCCTACGTCACCACCACTATGGTGGTACGGCCCGTACCCACTACCCCAGATCATGGGTACGGGCCGTACCACGCGTACCCCTATGTCACCGTCACAATGGTGGTACGGCCCGTACCCACGCTCTGGGGGGCGTGGGTACGGGCCGTACCACGGGTACCCCTACATCACCGCCACTATGGTGGTACGGCCCGTACCCACGCCCCCAGAGCATGGGTACGGGCCGTACCATGCATACCCCTACCTCACCGCCACTATGGTGGTACGGCCCGTACCCCCGCCCCCAGAGCATGGGTACGGGCCGTACCACGCATACCCCTACAGCCCCATTACATGATGGATACAAGGCGTACACACGCCACGGATGTAGGTGTACGGCTTGGTGCAGCACATCACCTGTAAATTGGTGGTGGTGTATGCCCAGGACAGCAGTGTACCACAGCAAGGGCGCAAGTGGGTGGGTGGGTGCGTGCAGAGGACTCCCAGCAGTGGACAGAGACATGGGGGTGGGTGCAGAGGACTCCCAGCAGTGGACAGAGACATGGGGGTGGGTACAGAGGCCTCCCAGCAGTGGACAGAGACATGGGGGTGAGTGCAGAGGAATACCACCAGTGGACAGGGACATGTGAGGGGTGGGTGCCCATCACTCCCAACAGTGGACAGAGACATGGGGGTGGGTGCAGAGGACTCCCAGCAGTGGACAGAGACATGGGGGTGGGTGTAGAGGACTCCCAGCAGTGGACAGAGACATGGGGGTGGGTGCAGAGGAATACCACCAGTGGACAGGGACATGTGAGGGGTGGGTGCCCATCACTCCCAGCAGTGGACAGAGACATGGGGGTGGGTGCAGAGGACTCCCAGCAGTGGACAGAGACATGGGGGTGGGTGCAGAGGACTCCCAGCAGTGGACAGAGACATGGGGATGGGTGCAGAGGACTCCCAGCAGTGGACAGAGACATGGGGGTGGGTGCAGAGGACTCCCAGCAGTGGACAGAGACATGGGGGTGGGTGCAGAGGACTCCCAGCAGTGGACAGAGACATGGGGTGGGTGCAGAGGAATACCACCAGTGGACAGGGACATGTGAGGGGTGGGTGCCCATCACTCCCAGCAGTGGACAGAGACATGGGGGTGGGTGCAGAGGACTCCCAGCAGTGGACAGAGACATGGGGTGGGTGCAGAGGAATACCACCAGTGGACAGAGACATAGGGGTGGGTGCCCATCACTCCCAGCAGTGGACAGAGACATGGAGGTGGGTGCAGAGGACTCCCAGCAGTGGACAGAGACATGGGGGTGGGTGCAGAGGAATACCACCAGTGGACAGAGACATGGGGGGGTGTACATCATTATCAGATGACCACAACTCCATGGGTGAATGTACGTATCCCTAACTTTGGACAATGATGATAGTGCCATAACAAGACATCACTGACAGCAGTGTCCCACTCCCAGGAGGATGGATGTCTTTCCCCCACTGCATGACACACCACATGTGGGTGTGAGGACAAATAACACATGCATACCCACCCCTGGCAGATGCAGCACAATACACACACTGAGATCATGCCACAAGACTGTATAGTCATGTCAGTGCCTAATAAACTAAGAGAGCCAAAGAGAACACACACTGTCACGCACATCCCAGGACTGATAGGAATGTTCAGGTGCTGGGCTAGCCACCAAGATGTTGTCTGTCATGGAAGGAATAGGGTGGAGTTCCCACAGATACAATGGCCACAATTGTGAGTCAGGTGTTCAAATACCCAGCAGAACAAGTACCATATGTGTACTAGACTGGGATTACACACATGCATTGTGCAGAAAAGGGACAATTTATCCATGAATGCATGGCAAAATACTCTATACACAAGTACAGTGAGTACCAAGGATGGCACAGACGATGCAGCCGGACACATTGCTGAGCAGGCACGGCCAGAGTTGAAGGGATCCATCACCAACAAAGGAAATGTAGACACAGGGCAACACAACAATTGTGCAACTCTCTGCAAGAGAGATGTCAGGTGCCACGGAGGAAGGAACACTCCTTGGGACAATGTCTCCAAACACAAAGAGCATACACGACAAAGAATCTTTGCAGAGACCTTGTGATGGCACGCAGATACCAGGTTCCACCCCATGAGCAGCAGACTACAACATTTCCCTGAAATATAACACATGCCCACAACCCCAACTACTGTAGCATCAGCATCAACATCAATACCTGAAATGCAAGACTTCTCAAACGAAAAAGAAAATGCTTTATTCAGCATGAAAATAATAATGTGTAAACGAGACTATTCACAAAGGCCAATGGCCAGTCCATATCATCAGTCCTTTGGGGGGGACACATGGCCATGCGTCTCCCCTAGCTTGCCTGCACATCACAAGACTGTGTCGTCGACTGGGGGGGAGGGCATCATGTGGGGAAGGACCAGGCACCGAAGGGACAGGAGGGGGAAGGGTAGGTGTGGTGGGTGCAGGGACAGACGACTCCACCACAGCGGGTGGGGCAGCACCAAAGGTGGAGGCGAGCTCGACGCTGCACACTTCTGCCAGTTCTTCAAGCGTATCCCCTGCACCCGGAAAAACAACAGTCCCCAAGGAGGGGGGGGGGGGGGTCGGAGGGATGGGTTGCAGCGCTACTGGGGGAGGCGGTGGACGGGCTGGGGGACTTAACTCCCCTGCCCGTGGAGTGCCTTGACCGTTTGCGTTCAGGTGAACTAGTGGGGCTGAGGCCCAGCCCAGCAAAGTAGGCCTCCTTCTCCGAATCTGGGGCAGGAGAGCCAAGGGGAGTGACATCGGAGGGACTGGGGAGTCAGTCATGTGGACGAGGACTGTGGCTGCGTGGCTGCCTGTGTGCCCCATACCCAGTGGGTGTGCCTGCTACCCCCTGAGTGTGCATGTCAGGAGGTGTGCGGTTGCCCTTACATGGTGGTGTGCTGCTTCTGTCTGGTGTGGTGCGTGTGTGTGGATGTCTTGGTGTGCTTGGGACAGGCATGGGTGTGGGACTTGTGGATGGGGCAGGGGTAGGGGGGGAGGCAACGCTGCAGGTGACTCGCTACTTCCGTCAGTGACGAGTCCAGGGACCTCAGCAACATCCGTTGGTCAGACATCGCTGATGACACCATCTGGGTCAGCAGTCTGGTGTGGCCATGGAGGACAGTCAGGATCGATGTCTGCCCAACTTGCAACTGCCGCTGAATGTCCACAGACTCGGCAGTGAGGGCAGCAGAGGGGACAGGGGCAGGGGGTGTGGTTCGGTGCCTGGCACGAAGGAGACACAGTGTGGCCTAGCACGGACAGAAGGGACCCGAGCAAGTGGGAGGGCGGTGATGGGAATGGAGGGGGCGGCGAGAGTGTACTGCTGCTTTCAGCTGTGGGAGCAGCCTCTGCCCCCTCTGGGAGATCAGCCTCGGAACCGTCTGCCTCGTAGTCAGTGTTGGTACTGGGCAGGTCCTCCGCCTCACTCCCCTCGCCCTACGTGCCACTAGATTCCACCGACTCCTCAGCAGTGGTGGCACAACTTACTCGATCCCTCCTCCACGTCCATGCTGGTGTCTCCCTCGGTGTCCTCCGATGATGCTGTGGGCAAGGTGAAGAGACAGGAAAAAATCAGTCACCTGTATACATCTGACACATGAGTCCAAACAAAATAGGCAACAGTGCATATCAGGAAAGGCATCATGAGTAACATCTAGGATACTCCCCACATATGTAAGCCCTGCACTCCCCAGTTGGTTGACCCACCATGCCACTTGGAAACAATGAAAATTAGGACACAACAGCAAATAACTTGAAGTCACAAGATCATGAGAAGCTAGTGTCTGGGATCAGTTGAGCACAGCAAGACTATGAAGGCATGCCACCTCTTGTTCACTGTGAAACAAACAGTATTGTCGCAACCAAGGCCAAATACCACATGCCAATGCAGAAGGTGTCCCCACACTCAGAGACCTGTGAGTACTTTTGACACCCCAAAGAAATACATTGTGACTCCTGGAGAATCACAACCCTTTACACAATGGACATGTCTAGCATGTGTGAATGTGGCACTCTGTGAACACAACACACATGTGTCTGTATAGCAGAATTCACACAAGGAGGTGCACACCAAACTACATGTACACAGTCATTGTCTGAGCTGCCAGACTCATTCAAATCAGCCACTGTTAGGCAGAAATGGCGTATCAGTAAGTACATATACATGGCACCAGGGTGGTCTGGATGAGTTGACACTCGTAAGTTGGTATCAGCAACAACCAAGGACTAACCCAAATGCTAGCACACTGTGGGAACATGTATATGTATGAACTCCAAACAAGTTTTGTTCAAACTGTGCCTTAGTTTAAAATGTGCCAGCGTGTCCCTGGAAAGTGTAAAGGTGGTGTCTAGTGCACTTCCTTGGGAGACATCTGTCATGCAGGCACATCATTGTCCTTCACAACCAAACAACAAGGTCAAGCATATGAAACATTGAGACATGTTGACAGGTGTAGTGAGTGCCAATGGACATTTTCTCTGAGTAACAACTTGAATAATGTCATTTGTCACATGGCTATCCGTCACCTGATCACACAGTTGGCTACACATATGACCTACTGAGTGTCATCTGGAGTGGCACACATGTCCACACCCAGGACAATGCATAAGCTAATGGGCCTGCAATTGCTTAGCAAAAAAGATAACTGTACTGTGGGTTCTGCCTCATGGCAAGCCAGAATGTACCCACAGATGTCAGCACACAAAGTCACAACTGTGTAGCATCTGAACCACACACAGGTGCCAAAAATGTTCAAGCAGGATACATGATTCAAAAACTGACACAGGCAATGAAGCACCAACATTAAGCACTGGCCAACATCACGGGGGCACTGCATGATGACTTTCTGTACTGCGAATCATCACACATAAGTCAGAACTGGCAATGAAACATCAGGGTTGAACATGTACGCCCCTCCCGCACACACCCACCCATACCTGAGTCAATGTGACTGATACCAATCAAGAAGTGAAACCTCTTATTCAGGGTTACAATAACTGTGCTTGAAAACTAGCTTAATTAACACGACATCACCTTGTAGGGCTGCCAAAACATATTGGTCACAAACAAACATCAACAGATTGTTGTGAATAGCCACACAGGCACTGCCCAGTGTGAGTATGCACAAGCAAACCGGTGTATCCCTGTCCAGTGGGCAAATGTATCACACATGTGAAAACTACTACCTAGGCCATGGAACAATGCCAAAGAGGCAGAGCCATGATGAACCCACAGTGAATGTGCACAGTGTTGGATGACACACATGAGTGGGAGGGCAGGCTGTGTCAGGGGACTGTAGTGGGCACACTGCTCCATGGTCCTGGAATGAGCTGACTGTTACAGGAGCAACCGTCCCGGCACTATGCATATATCCCACTCATGCACATCATGTCTGAGGCCACAACATTGGTAATGCATGCAGCAAGTCTGTTCATTTGAACCCTCACACTCCTATGTTGGGACTCAGCATCAGTGCCAACAATTATGCACCCCCAAATGACTGAACAGGACAGGGCACAGGCAGACCACCCCCACACATGATGCTGAAAGCAGTGTGCACCTTGATAAACTGGCAGCCTAGATGACCATGTGCAATAGTGATAACACACAGACCAGGTAACGCATGTCAAGGAGGGAAGGGAGGAAGAACAGCACAGGTTGACTTTGGGGTACAGGATATGCACTGCACATATATAGCCTGGCAGTGTATCCAGGCGACTGAGCAGCTCCAAAAGCTGGCGAAACACAACAAACACACATGTACCTACCCCCTTCCTGCTGCTGTAACTCCTGTATCCGCCTATCCATGTCAGGGAAGACCACCGCCAGGACACGCTTCATTTGGTGGGTCAGGCGCCCACCATGCTTGCGAGGAGGTGAGTCCTTCAGCATGACCCGGGCGATCCTCCGGGTCCAGCACCGGATGTCCTGCCATCTCTTCCTCACTTGTGGCAGGCGCCGACTGCGACCCTCCGCTGATTGCACGGCCTTGACGGCATCCTTCCAGATCTTCCCCTTGTGGTAGGGGGATACCTGTGTGGATGACAAAGTGGGACAACATCACCACACCTGCACCATGTCACAGAGACACACATTTGAACATCTTAGATTTGTTGAACAGGGCATAGTATGCTGGCAAGTAATAGCACCTTAGTCATAGGGACTTTTTCCACTGGGGACGTACCAATGCACTACATGGCATAGTAAGTACACAGGTGGCATGAGGGGTGCGAAACAATCCCTGATCATGGCACACACTGTGCATCCCAAGCAACACAAGGCTGATGGACAGCACCGCAAAGCAGTCACATGCCCCAGGCCACTGACGAAACCTCAGCAGAGTACACAGACACACACAGGCACACATCAATCACCTGCCATTGGCAACAGCGGATGCAAACCTCACTCTGCACAGGTGCCACTTGCCAGGGGGGGTCACAGGTGTTGCGCTAGCTCAGCAAGTCAGACACACAGCACGGCTTACTTCACACATCAGATGGATTGAGCAGTTGCCTCCTCCATGCAGCTGGGGTGCAACACTCTACATAGACACTCACCCACATGACAAGAAACATTCACACACATCAATGTCCAGGGGGCGTACACATCATTTGGACACTCTCACCACAGCTCCACTCAACTCTCACATGCATCTGTGGGTGCAGTCACCTGTCACACCGGGGTGACCACTGAATCACCGCAGGACAATAGAACAAGAATGCCCAAGAGGATTAGGGTGGCGGAATGTGCCATGCACTATGCAGTTAATGTCACAGTAAGCACAATGCAAGTGAGGAGTGCACACATGAACTACATTAAGCCCTGCATGAGAGACATAAGCCCCCCCCCACCCCCTGGGACCCACTCCACCCAACATTGCATGTCTGTCACACCTGGCCACAATGCCAGAAGTGACAGACACAATAAAGGTGCACAGGCATAGGTAGTGGAGTCAGCACTCACCTGCTCCCCTGGTCGACCATACAGCATGGGGTACCGTGGGAGGATCACATCCAGCAGGGCCTCGTTCTCCTCCTGGGTGAAAGGCTGGGCCCTCTCCACAGTCCTTGACATGGTGCCAGAGGGAGACAATACAGCAGCAGTGGTATCGACTGACATGTTGTGCAGGCAAGTGCCCTCTCCGTGGTTCTGCCTGCCTTATATCTGCCTTGCTGGCCTATTTCATTTACAGGAGTTCAGAGTGATTGGTCAGACTCATTTGCATCCTACGTTTCCTCCAATCCCTTTAAACATACACCAGTGACATCATGTCAAGTCAACAACCACTTTGCAACAATATATAATGTGGCCAACTGCTTTTTCCAGACCACATGATGTAAAATTTTGAACTTGAAACTCGGTATCCATGACAACCAGCATGCATTTAGGCCCTAATACTTGTCCCTCATGTGTCCCCATTGTAATTCTTAAATCCCCACACAGGTACGGCGCGTTTCACACGTACCCCTAGGGCACCATCACTACAGTGATACGGGCCGTACTCACGCGTGTACGGGCCATATACGCGTGAGTACGTGCCTATCACTATAGTTGGGGGTACCGTAGGGCCTAGTGATACGGCACGTACTCACGCGTGTACGGGCTGTACACGTGTGAGTACGTGCCTATCACTATAGTTGGGGGTACCATAGGGCCTAGTGATACGGCACGTACTCACGCGTGTACGGGCCGTACACACGTGAGTACGTGCCTATCACAATAGTTGGGGGTACCGTAGGGCCCAGTGATACGGCACGTACTCACGCGTGTACGGGCCGTACACGCGTGAGTACGTGCCTATCACTATAGTTGGGGGTACCGTAGGTCCGAGTGATACGGCACGTACTCACGCGTGTACGGGCCGTACACCCGTGAGTACGTGCCTATCACTATAGTTGGGGGTACCGTAGGGCCTAGTGATACGGCACGTACTCACGCGTGTACGGGCCGTACACGCGTGAGTATGTGCCGTATCACTTGGCCCTCCAGTAACACGACTATAGTGATAGGCACGTACTCACGCGTGTACGGCAGGTACTCACGCGTGAGTACGGGCCCTACACACGCCCTCAGAGCGTGTGTACTGCGTTTCACAGCTTACACTGGTGATAGGAGGCGCACACGAACGGAATGGAGATGTCAGACTCGCACAAGGCTGTACATCAAGTCATTGTCAGTGCAGTCCTTCATGTGCAGGGCCTTGGTGTGTCAGGCAGTGATGTGGCACATGGCTCCTCATGTTGTGGCACAATAGATGTGTGATGAGCTGTTTACACATGTCATGTGTGATGGGGCACTACGTGGCACACTTCCCCTTCACACTTTGCACATGTGTGCATGTACGACACACGTGTCAAGCACTGCATCACTGGTATGGCACAGTCAGCAACACCCGCAACTGTCCCCTGATGCCAGGTACACGGATAATTACACCTGACATGTGACTCCCAGCGTGCCACGATGTGACTATGTCATGTGTGTATCATGTGTTCCCATGAGCTTTCCGTTGGTGTTCCGGCAACTCCGTCTGCTGTTGCAGCATCCAACATGTGTCTGTGTGCATATGTGCATGACACACATATACGCACACCATGCCACATGTGGACTCACACGTTACATGTGTCATGATGGTTAGAAGATGACTTCCTGACATGAGGCAATATCTGCGTTCTCTCAATGTCTGTGTCATCAGTTTTTGACATGGACCCCTTCATGAAAATGTGTGTTATCTGTCCTTTTCCAGATGACATGTGACCTATGCTTCTAGACTCCTGCCAGCTGTCTGTATGAGATGACATCCTTCAAATGCTGATATGTGGATGTCTGTCACTCATGTAATGTGTCTGGCTTGTCACTTACACTGGCCCACAGCTATTTTAATGGCATGTCACGTCAACATTGCCATGCAACTATTGTGGCTGGCTCTTCGTAGGAGTATCACCTGGCTGGCCCACGTGTCCTGGATGTATTGCACAGCACAGACTCTGTATTAAGCAGATATGTATTATCTGTTGAACATGTGCTCACCTCAGTGACATTGGTGTGGTAATGTACTCACTCTTCGTTATTCCTTCCAAATCTCTGCAGGGCACCGCCTTTTCCCAGACGAATGCCAGACCTGGATGCCATGCGTGAACATGACTGCATACGCAGATACTGCTTTTCGCAAGAGTTGATAGAGGACTTGACCCGCCGGCTTGCACCACACCTCCAACCACAGCACAGCTATCCTACAGCTCTGACCCCCAAGATGAAGGTGATGGCAGCCCTACATTATTTTGCCACCGGCACATTTCAATTGACCATAGCTGATGTCGGTGGCATGTCCCAGACAATGTTCAGCCGTGTCCTGCATGATGTTATAGAAGCCATGTTGGTGCACCTGGATGAATTCATCCATTTTCCCACTCGTGAGCAGTTGACAGGTGTCAAGGGTGAGTTCTATGCCCTGGGAGGGATGCCTCATGTAATTGGGGCCATTGATGGGACACATGTGGCTATGGTACCACCACAGGCACAGGAGGTAGCCTATAGAAACAGAAAACATTACCACTCCATTAATGCCCTTGTGGTGTGTCTTGCTAACATGCTGATTTCCCATGTCTGTGCACGTTTTCCAGGGTCCGCACACGATGCATACATCATGAGGCGTAGCAGGGTGCCAGAAATGATGCTGCAGCTGCACGCGGAACGAGCATGTCTTGTTGGTGGGTATACTCTGTTAGTCCTGTGTTCAGCGCTATCTTTGTATCTTACGGCATCTCCTGACCCACTTCTTCACATGATGTTTCCATGTAGGGGACTCTGGCTATCCCAACATGTCATGGCTGATGACGCCTCTCCGCAACCCCAGAACAGCCGCAGAACACCGGTACAACGACACCCATGGGCAGACGAGGCGCGTGATTGAGAGGACGTTTGGACTCCTGAGGAGCAGATTCCGGTGCCTCCACAAGACCGGCGGCGCCCTCCCATATGCCCCGGTGAAGGTCTGCAAAATCTTCATTGTGTGCTGCATGCTGCACAACATGGCAGTGGAGAAGGCCGTGCCACTCATCCTTGATCCGGATGAGCAGGATCATCCACCCGTGGAGGATGAAGGGCTCGGGCACGGGGCAAATGAGGATGAGGATGAGGATGAGGACATCCGGAGTCAGCTTATCCGCAACTTCTTCTCATGATGGTGAGTTCCTGTGTCTGAGTGTGCACGCTTTGAGCCTTGTGTGGCATGTGTTGCAATGTGTGTGTCGAGCTGACTGTGTGCTAAGTGACTTGGAGGTGTGTTCTGATGTGTCATTCAAGTGATGATGTCATTCCACACATATTAGCTGAGACACTAAATTTATTAAGGGCATGGTGACAACATCATTCCTGTAGAGTACATGTACTTGTCTGAGGATTACTAGCTCTTTGCTGACTTGTTGTGTGTCTGTCCTCCCCAGGTTCTTGCGGCTGTCGTCTGCTCATGTCATCATTGCCCTCCTGCTATTCCTCATGAGTATTGCAACGTGTGCTGGATCAGAGTTACATGCACAGACATGGTGAAAAGTCATTTGAGGTAAGGAGTGCAGCAAGGCATTTTGTGGGTGGTACGTGTTTGTGATATGTGGGGACTGCTCCTGTGCATGTTGTGTTACCATGCATACATGTCGACTCACCATGGGCCACATGACGTGTTGCATGGCTCCCATGAATTGATAGTCACCCTTCCTGACAGTCATCTGTAATGGTTTGTGGATTCTGATGAAGGCATCAATGTGTGTATAACGTCCCTCAGGAACATACGGGATGCTAATGGTGGACATAGTGTGGGGCATCCCCATATGAGGCTCAATGGGGAATTGTAGACTCTCCGTGTGCAGCAAGGGGTGTTAGGCTCAAGCCCTTCACTTGTGTGCCAGCTCAGTAGGATTTACACATCTGTGTGTTGAAGGGGGTGTCCAGTGTAGGTCACACATGGTCAGCCAATTGACCTGTGAGTCTGTTCCAATTGATGCATTTCCCTTAGTGTGAGGCTGAGTAATAAAGGTGTTCGTCACTGTTGGACCCGGCCTCGTAACATGGCTCTACTTGTCCCCGCACCACCTAACCTGGGACCTGCAGCCCCATGCCCACGGCCTAGCCGATCCTTCCAACCAGAACACACGCACCCGACCCGGACATCCTCGTCCATGGCCTCTCTCCTTTCGGCCACCCCGGGCCCGCGTGCCTACTTCATGCACCAAGATGGCCGCCCGGCCCCAGCACGACCCGGGCCTAGAGGCGCCACTCCGGCTGGAGGACATCACGCTTCCAGGGGATGAGAGAGGGAGGAGCAGTTTCTATCGCACCTCTGAACTCCCCTGGGACGATGGGTTTCGATCGGCCCTCCGGCCTCCCTGAGGGCTGGCTCCACGCCTGCTGGGTGTCTGGGACTCCTCCCGACCCGGCCCTGAAAGGATCACAAGACAATGGCAGGAAACCCCGACAAGCGACCCCCAGGTGACAAGACCCCTGCCTGCACAGACTCCGGACATCAAGAGGGGTCGACCTATAACAAGGGGTGCTCTGGGACTGTCCGGCAGTTTCGACGCTGGAACAACGAGAGCCTCCTGACGCGGTCGCGGCTCCTGGAACTTAGAGCCACCTGAGCCCTGCTGAGTGACTCGCGGCTCCCTGAAGATCGTAAGACCTCCGAACTGTACCTGAGCCCTGCTGAGTGACTCGCGGCTCCCTGAAGATCGTAAGACCTCCGAACTTGTACTTGAGCCCTGCTGAGTGACTCGCGGCTCCCTGAAGATCGTAAGACCTCCGAACTTGTACCTGAGGCCGCTGAGTGACTCGCGGCTTCCACAGACTCCACCGGTCCCGCCGGACCCCAACGACAACAAGCCTACCCCCCAGCTCGAGGATTGTGAGTTGTGCGCCGGGTACGTCCTTGCCTTGAACCTTTTACCAGAGACTGTCCCGCTACCCCCTATCCCTTCCGAGACTCATTGAGCCCGTGCTCTCCTTGTACATATTTGCAGTGCTAACCTGTTTGATAAAGGTTGATTCCTAAGACCGCACGGTGTGGTGTTTCTGTGTCGTGTGGTGCCAGAAGTACGATCCTCGATACGAGATTCCTCCTCCTGAGGAGTCTCCCGCCAGTGCCCGGCTACGATACTTTGAGGGTGGGTCTCAGGGTAGTCAGGACCCCCTTTCCGGGCTCCTCTGAGGTCGCCGTCTAACACTGGTGGCAAGCGACGGGATTCGGGCCCATCACCGAGAGATCGTACCGTGAACGACGGACGCACTACCGACAAAGATGGCAGAAGGAAACGCCATGATCCCCGCAGAAACAAACGCCAACAGGGTGTTCCAGGTGGAACAACTAGAAGAATACACGCACAAAGAACTAAAGCAATTCTGCAAAGAACTTAGAATCGCTACCACCGGTCTCAACACCAAGGAAGATTTGCAGAAAGCACTGAAAGCCTGGGTGGATGCCGGGGCCTCCCGCCCGGAAGACACGGGGGAGCGCCCCGACGAGGCCGAACCCCCCCAAGGCGAAAGCAGCAGCAATCAGGTGTGAGGCATCGTACCAGACGGGGGCCTATCCCCGGTAGAACTCGCGGACAGAGAGAGAAGCCGCAATCACGAACTCGAGTTAGCCAAACTCAAAATCGAAGGCGAATTAAAGTTAGCGGAGAAAAAGCTAGCAGTAGAGCAAATGCGCGTGCAAGGCAAGCTAGAAGAGAAGAAGCTCCAACGGGAACACGAAGGAAGGAAGCTCCAACTAGAGCACGAACGCAGTTTGAAAGAAATCGAGCTCAAGGCCAGAAGCGAGGAAGGGAGGCCCCCGGGAAACCGAGAGGCGGCCTCCCCAGCGGAGCAGAAGGTCCACATCCCCAAGGACGTGGTCAAAGAATATTATAAAAACGATGACATTCAACAATGGTTCAGGGCCTACGAGGTCGCCATGACCTCCCATCGGGTCCCGCAGAAGGACTGGGGGGCAGGGTTGTGGGGACGGTTTCTGAGCGAAGGAAGAGACACCCTGCTCGACCTACCCATCTCTCTGCAGACCTCCTACAGCCACATGAAAGAGGCTCTACTCACAAGGTACGGTCTCACCCCCGAGATGTACCGTCAGCGATTCCGGGACTGCAGGAAAATCCCGGGCACCACCTGGGTGGAATATGTACACTTTTTTAGTCGGGCCTTCGATGGGTGGGTCAAGGGCAGCAAAGTCACCACCCTTGAGGAACTCACCGACCTCCTGTTGTGGGAACACCTGGCTGCGAACTGCTTTGTGGAACTACGCCAGCATCTGCTTGACAGCAAACTCACCGATCCCAGGAAGCTGGCGGTGGAAGCAGACCGCTGGACCAACACCCGGGTCCCCCGGGGCACGGTAGGAGAATACCCCCGAGCCAGTCAGGGACCACCCCGCCAGAGAGGAGGAGGGAACCAGGGAGGGCAGCGAGAGTCCCAGCCTAGCCCCCCAAAAACCCAACCTCCACCTTTTCCAGCACCCCCCCACCAGTAACCGGACACCCCGGGAGACGGGGACACCGGGTAACCGTCACTTGCTTCCGCTGCCAGAAGCCCGGGCACTACGCCAATGACCCAGAATGCCCCATGGCCACCCAAAACACCCCTGCAAGACAGATAGCCAACATAGCTCTGGGGGAGGAGGTTGAGGAAACCGGGGAGTGGGAACCCGCAGCCATGGCCCTAGTATCCCTGGGAGATAGGGAGATGGTCCCTGGTAGCCTCCTGCCCTCCAACACGAAGAAATACGGGCAGCTCGTCAAGATCAATGGCCACCAAATAGAGGCCATGCGGGACACCGGGGCCAGCATCACCGGTGTCCTCAGGCACTTAGTCCCCGAGGAGCAGATCCTCCCCAACGTCTTTTGCCCGGTAATTTCCGCAGATAATAGAGAGAGTATGTGTCAGGTAGCTCTGGTGCCGTTTGAGTGGGGTGGGGTGATAGGTAAACTGAGGGTTGCCGTGAGAACCTCCCAGCCGGTCGACTGCCTCTTAGGGAACGACCTGGAGAGTTCTCCCTGGAAGCACGTCGAGCGCAAGGCCCACCTAGAAATGATGGGGCTCCCCGAGTGGGTGTGCGCCACCACCAGATCTATGTCAGCTCGACTTCCCCCCCTGGGAGAAGTCGAAGACGCCCCGACCGAAGAAGTCAGAGCAGTAACCACCGAGGGTCGTCCCGTCCCCCCATCGGAAGGGCCCGTCGCCAGCGACGAACCCTCACTGTCCGACACCGCCCCGGTCCCCGAGTTAGGCGATCTACCCGAATTGGCCCAATGGCGCCACGAGGGCGGGGGCGGGCCCACCCGGGAGGAGTTTTGCCGGGAGCAAGCCACTTGTCCTTCCCTGGTCGGACTACGGCGCCAGGCCGAGGGCCAAGCCGCAGGCGACCAAACTGGAACGCACCGAATTTATTGGGAGAATAACATTTTGTACAGTGAGCAGAAGTCGGTGGAGCTGGGATCCGGACGGGTGCTGGTGGTACCCCTCCGCTTCCGAGACTTCCTCCTGGGCTTAGCCCACGACGTCCCCCTCGCCGGCCACCTGGGTCAAGACAAGACCTACAGCCGTCTCGTGACCCATTTTTACTGGCCTAGAATGAGAGCAGCTGTAGAAGCCCACTGCAAGTCCTGTCCCACGTGCCAAGCTAGTGGGAAGAGTGGGGGGAAGCGCAAGGCTGCCCTCCAACCCTTCCCGGTCGTCAGTACCCCCTTCAAACGAGTCGGGATCGACATCGTGGGGCCCCTGGACCCCCCCACCTCCCAAGGTCACCGTTTCATCCTGGTCCTGGTGGATCACGCCACCCGATACCCTGAGGCGATCCCCCTACGCACCGTCACGGCCCCCGTAGTGGGCCGGGCCCTGATGGGGATCTTTTCCCGGGTAGGTTTTCCCCGCGAGGTCGTGAGCGATCGCGGCACTAATTTTATCTCGAAGTACATGACGTCCCTGTGGCAACAATGTGGAGTGTCCTACAAGTTCACCACCCCGTACCATCCCCAAGGGAACGGCCTAGTAGAGAGGTTTAACAGGACTCTGAAAGGGATGATCACCGGCCTAGAAGAGCCCCTCCGGCGTAAGTGGGACGTCCTGCTCCCCTGCCTCTTGTTCGCTTACCGAGAGGTCCCCCAGAAGTCCCTAGGGTTCAGCCCGTTTGAGTTGCTCTATGGACACCCCGTCCGAGGTCCCCTCAGCTTGGTTAAGGAAGGGTGGGAGGCGGCACCCCAGACCACCCCACGAGATGTGTTCCACTATGTTCTGACCCTCCGGAACCAGACCAGGAAGTTCCGAGCACTGGCCGAGGCCAACCTAGAGACAAGCCAAGAAGAGATGAAGCGCTGGTACGACCAGAATGCCACTCTGGTCGAGTTCCAGCCGGGCCAACAAGTATGGGTCATGGCCCCCGTGAAGCCAGGCGCCCTCCAGGACAGGTGGACCGGGCCCTACAAAGTGATTGAGCGGAAGAGTCAAGTCACATTCTTGGTGGACGTCCAGTCGCCTCGGGATCCCCTTCGGGTCCTTCACGTGAACCGCCTCAAGCCTCACTTCGTGCGGACAGAACTGAGCCTCCTGCTGGCCACCGATGACGGGGCCGAAGATGAGTCCGATCCCCTCCCGGACCTCCTGTGTGTCAAGGAGCAGGATGGCTCCGTGGAGGGAGTGAACCTCTCCCCAGCTCTCACTGCCCAGCAACAAGAGGACTGCCGCCAGCTCCTAGGACAATTTGCCGACCTCTTCTCCCTGATCCCCCGAGTCACCGACTGGTGTGTCCATGACGTGGACACCGGGGACAGCCCGCCGGTGAGACACCGAGCATACCGGGTCCCTGACCGGGTCCGGTCCTGCATTCAAGCTGAAGTCTCGAAGATGTTGACCATGGGGGTGATGGAGCCATCTGACAGTCCCTGGGCCAGCCCAGTGGTCCTGGTCCCGAAGGCAGCGGCCCCCGGTGTCGCCCCCGAGCTCCGGTTCTGTGTGGACTACCGGGGGCTCAATGACGTCACCCGAGCCGATGCCCACCCCATTCCACGAGCTGACGAGCTCATTGACCGACTCGGGGCAGCCCGGTTCCTCAGCACCTTCGACCTCACCTGCGGATACTGGCAGATTGCGCTCACCGAGGGGGCCAAGGAGCGGTCCGCCTTCTCCACCCCAGATGGGCATTACCGCTTCCGCGTAATGCCCTTCGGAATGAAAAACGCCCCGGCCACCTTCCAGCGACTGGTGAATAGAGTCCTGGCCGGGCTGGAACAGTTCAGCGTGGCCTATCTAGACGACATCGCCGTTTTCAGTTCCGAATGGAGTGAGCACCTCCAGCACCTCCGGAGGGTGCTAACCGCCCTGCGCCAGGCAGGCCTCACAGTAAAAGCCAGCAAGTACCAAATTGGGCAAGGATCAGTAGTCTACCTGGGGCACCAGGTCGGGAGTGGCCAGGTCGCCCCTCTACAGCCGAAGATCGACGCCATCGTGGCCTGGGAACCCCCCACCACCCAAACGGAGGTCCGAGCCTTTCTGGGCCTCACTGGCTACTACCGAAGATTCATCAGGGGGTATGGCAGCCCTGTCGGCCCCCTCACAGAACTCACATCCAAAAAACAGCCAAAGAAGGTGCAGTGGACGACCGCCTGCCAGGAGGCGTTCGATGCCCTAAAGAAGGCCATGTGCACGGCCCCCGTCCTCCAGGCTCCCGACTACTCCAAGGAGTTTGTAGTCCAAACCGATGCCTCCGAGCATGGCATTGGGGCCGTCCTGTCCCAGGTGAATGACCAAGGCCTAGACCAGCCCATCGCTTTCCTCAGCCGGCGGCTGTTGCCCAGAGAACAGCGATGGAGCACCATTGAGCGCGAAGCCTTTGCCGTGGTCTGGGCACTCAAGAAACTACGCCCCTACCTGTTCGGCACCCATTTCAAAGTCCAAACCGACCATCGGCCCTTGCGATGGCTCATGTAGATGCGGGGAGAAAACCCCAAGCTACTGCGGTGGTCAATCTCCCTCCAGGGGATGGATTTCACTGTAGAACATCGCCCTGGTACGGACCACGCCAACGCTGACGGCCTCTCCCGGTTCTTCCGCCTCAGCGAAGAGAACCCCCCAAGATGATGGGCAGTTCTCTCCGGCTTTCAGCTGGGGGGGACGCGTGTTGGACCCGGCCTCGTAACATGGCTCTACTTGTCCCCGCACCACCTAACCTGGTACCTGCAGCCCCAAGCCCACGGCCTAGCCGATCCTTCCCACCAGAACACACGCACCCGACCCGGACATCCTCGTCCATGGCCTCTCTCCTTTCGGCCACCCCGGGCCCGCGTGCCCACTTCATGCACCAAGATGGCCGCCCGGCCCCAGCGCGACCCGGGCCTAGAGGCGCCACTCCGGCTGGAGGACATCACGCTTCCAGGGGATGAGAGAGGGAGGAGCAGTTTCTATCGCACCTCTGAACTCCCCTGGGACGATGGGTTTCGATCGGCCCTCCGGCCTCCCTGAGGGCTGGCTCCACGCCTGCTGCGTGTCTGGGACTCCTCCCGACCCGGCCCTGAAAGGATCACAAGACAATGGCAGGAAACCCCGACAAGCGACCCCCAGGTGACAAGACCCCTGCCTGCACAGACTCCGGACATCAAAGAGGGGTCGACCTATAACAAGGGGTGCTCTGGGACTGTCCGGCAGTTTCGACGCTGGAACAACGAGAGCCTGCTGACGCAGTCGCGGCTCCTGGAACTTAGAACCACCTGAGCCCTGCTGAGTGACTCGCGGCTCCCTGAAGATCGTAAGACCTCCGAACTGTACCTGAGCCCTGCTGAGTGACTCGCGGCTCCCTGAAGATCGTAAGACCTCCGAACTTGTACCTGAGCCCGCTGAGTGACTCGCGGCTTCCACAGACTCCACCGGTCCCGCCGGACCCCAACGACAACAAGCCTACCCCCCAGCTCGAGGATTGTGAGCTGTGCGCCGGGTACGTCCTTGCCTTGAACCTTTTACCAGAGACTGTCCCGCTACCCCCTATCCCTTCCGAGACTCATTGAGCCCGTGCTCTCCTTGTACATATTTGCAGTGCTAACCTGTTTGATAAAGGTTGATTCCTAAGAACGCACGGTGTGGTGTTTCTGTGTCGTGTGGTGCCAGAAGTACGATCCTCGATACGAGATTCCTCCTCCTGAGGAGTCTCCCGCCAGTGCCCGGCTACGATACTTTGAGGGTGGGTCTCAGGGTAGTCAGGACCCCCTTTCCGGGCTCCTCTGAGGTCGCCGTCTAACAGTCACACTCCAAGGTGCCTCATCTCTGTCAATGCAGGTCTCTTGCCACTTTGCATGCGGCATACCTGGCATAGTTGTGGAAGATTATGCATAGGAGTCCATATTTAGTTTAGCAACATGCATGCAGTTGCTCATGGATTAGGTTCCCTATTGGGCATGAAGTACATGGTTGTGTATGTTTTTTGGCATGTTGGTCCACACAATGGGCCATCAACAGCTGCTGAGGGTGTGTCTCCTGTGCGCAGGTCGGCCTTCAGTTTCCTGATCCAGTGTCATGCTTCTTTGGTGATTGTGCATGCATTGTCTCTGGGTGTGCCATGTGACACTGGACACTCCTTGCTTTACACACGCGCCTGTTGCAGTTGTCCTTCTGACATCCTAGTCAATGTGTGCAAATTCTGTCATTTTGCAAGGAGATGCCGCCTGCTGCTGCGGCCCCTGCAGCAAGGGCCCACAGAGTTTCCAGATTTGGCAACACACACGCCTCCAAGATGCTCCTCACTTCCTCCCTCCGCCCATTCATTTGGCTGTCCTCAGCTTGTCTATGCCACTGTTGCCACCACGCGGTGCCAAAGGCTGGACCATCAACACATGCAAGGTGCACATTGCACCACCATCCTGTCCTTGCATAACCCACATCACACTACAGTCTGATGTATCAGCCACACTCCGAGCTATGTCCATCCGCACATCTAACGCCTGCTGTCAGACATACCCTGGGAACACACACGACACCTTTGCATGCTGAGTGTGCAACTCCAACTGCCTACACTGCGCTGCCCCGCCTTCCAGGCCCTGTAACACCAACCAGGTCACGTCCCTAATACTCCCCACAGGCTCTGTAGCCCAGCAAGGGCATGGGAGTGGGACTCAAGGCTTCAGCATGTAGTATGGTGTCATCGTCTGGGACATGGCACAGGTATCATCTCTCAGCATGTCAATCTACAGAGTGTCCAGGACCCCCCTCTCCACCATCACATGCGCACAGCACCTCATCATCAGCTTGTATGCCATTGACAGCCAGGTGCTCCTCACCCTCAACAAAGACACAGACATTGGCAGTTCCATCATTCAAGTATGCATGAGATCCATTGATGAATGGCTGAACACAAGCCACCTGAGGCTGGACTTGTACAGGACTGAGGTGATCATCTGAGGATTGTCCCCTTCCAGCTGGGTCAAGTGCCTGTGTCCCACCCGCAAGAGCCCTGCACAAGCACCCAGTGGCCACACACACAAGATGGTGTGCATCATGTTTGGCTCGCTCACATATGCCATGCTAGTCCACACCGTCTGTACCTCATGCTGCAACGCCCTCTGCATTATGCACATGATCCACAGATAGATCCACTCCAAGAAAAGACAGACCATCCCCCAGGTCCATGACAACATCCGTGTCAAATACTGCCCTGCCCTCTACGGAGCAAGTACATCCAAACTCCCAGGAAACTGGTCCACTTCCAGGGTGCATCTGCACACCTCAGATTCAACACCCTGCGCCCCAGCCACCTCACCGTCCACCATAGATAGCTGCAATGGATCACTGTCTGCTGCAGGATGACCTCCACACTCCCCGCCCACACTCAGGAGGCAGTCCACAACCCCGACCCCAACCAACCTTGTATGTCTGTCATCCTAGATCCCGTTGGGCCATCTCCGTGCATCCAACCTTGCCCTGGCCACCGTTCTTCACATCCACCGTACTCCAGCATACAGGACATTGTTCTCCCACCTGGCCACACATACCTGGGACTCACTCCCCGGGAACCTCCACATGAGCCGTGACCTCTACGCCTTGATGATAATCTCCCAAATAGGTCTCTCCGCACAGTTTAGCAAGCACCCCCTCAGCAGCCAGAGGCCATCACAGGTGAGTGTTGTGCTCCATGCCTACATTGAATGATACCTTGTGACCCATGTGTGTCCTGTACCAGACTCTGATCCCAGGGTATGGATGGCTGGAGTTAGTTCAACACTCAGGCATAGTTTGACATTTCCACACACATATGTCGTTGAATAATGCAAAATGACAGGAACGTCTCATGTCCAAAGTGATATATTTATTTGCGGTGGGGTAAGTGGTTTGGTAGATGCAATTAGGTGCTCTACCGGGGGAATAAAATCCAAAGTTCACAGGGGGAGATGGTATCCTTGGCATTGGAAGTCATCAGAGTCCAGGGCACAGTGTTCGTCATCATTGGTCAGACTGTGACCAGCAAGTCCATGTGGCAGAGAATGTCATTGGATGAGGTGCTGCTGTTGCGCCAGAGGGCCAGGTGCCAGGCCAGGTGACCTGGGAGATGTGGATGGTCCGCTGACTCTCACGGTCTTTTCCATGGACGACCCACCTTCCTCCGGGGACCCTCAGATGCAGGCCTTGATGATGCTGGGGACGCTCCTTCAGACGAATCCTCCTCCTCCTCCTCCCTCCTTGTGTCTGGTGCTGGTCTACGCCTGGTGGCACAGGGAGGGTTGCCGATGCTTTGGGCGATCTGACGGAGTGATTGGCTCACGCCCCTGTGCACCACAAGGAGCTCAGCCAGTCTTGCCTCCATCCGTCCTTGGTGTTGTTGATGACTGGCATGATGCTCGACCTGCAGGTTCTTAATCTCATCGAGGGTCCCCTGCATCTCGGAGAGTCTGGACACGACCTGGTTGATGCCTCTGGTGTCACGCCGGTATGAGTCCAGGATTTTGCGTATGTGTGACATACCGGTGTCCTGAGCTGGCTGGTCAGGTTCGCGCCTCCGCCTGCCTCCACTCCCACCACCCCTGCCCACTTGAGCCTGGCCTGCCCTTGTGGGCACATCGGGTCTACGGGACCCCTGAAGGATGGCATTTGCAGGGTTGCCTGCCTCCTCCTGGGTGCCCGGAGAACCTTGTCCCTCCTGGTCAGACTGGCTCTGTTGTTCAGTGCGAGCAGGGCTCCTGGGTGTGTCCTGGGATGTGGCAGGAATGGGGGTGGTGGTTGGCACAGATATACCTGACGCAGGTGCTGCAGGGGCTTGGGCACCAGAGGGTCCAGGTTGGTCGGGGTCATCCACGGAGTGGTGAGAGTCGTCGCTGCCGGTGGGATCATCTTCACGCGGAGCCTGGGACTGTGATTCTTCCCTCCCAGTGTTGGGGGGAGATCGTCGACGTTGCCCTGTGTGTGAGAGAGAGAGACAATGTTAATGGTGTTTCATGCGACATCTATGTTTCATACATATTCAAGTTGACCCAGTTCCTCCAGGTAGTTGGATGTGCCTAGCATTCCTCTCAATGTCCACTTGGGGATGGGTATGTTGCAGGGTACAGATTGGGATGTTCTCCTGAGTGTTTGACCTGCAGATTGTTGGCTCTGATGCTTATTTGGCTCTGGATTGGTCTTGTTGTGTCACATGTCCATTGTGGGAGTGTGTAAATCCGTTGCCTGCCCCGGGGGTGTGTGCTTGTGTTAGGGGGGGGGAGGGTTGTGACCGGGCGTGCTGTTGTGTGTAGTGTGAGTTGTCATTGGGTCTCCCAGGTGATGTGTCTGTCCCCTCATGGTGCATGCTGGCATGACAGTGAGTGTGAGTTCCTGTGCTAGATACCGGTGCTTGTGGAGTTGGTGTTTGAGTGTACAGTGGTCCCAGGAGGGCCTTGTGCTGCATACAGCAGGGCCAAGTGTCAGCTACCTTGTCAGTACTTTGCCAGTCCCTGTGCATTGTGCATGGGTATGTACCTATGCCATATGGGCTGAGGGCATTGGTGTCTGCGTCTCATTTTCACAATGTGTTGTGTGGGGCCCACCCTCCCAGCCTCCCGGACATCCAGTCTTGTGTTTGTGGTTGTTGTAGCCTTGGACATGGCCTTGCCTTGATTTGTGAAGGGTGCATGGAGACGTTAGTGGCATGAGCGTGGTTTTTGAGTGTGGTTGTGTGCGGTTAGTGCTTGGGGGAAGTTGCGTGCATTTGGTGTATATGTGGTGTGGACCCCAGTGCCCCCATGTTACGTAAGTTGTTTGTGTACTCACCAGGCTCTGCGACTCCTTCGACTCTGTGTACTCCCACCGGCGGTAGCAGGGCCATCACCTTCTCCTCCCAGGGATGGTAGTGTACGGGTCTGCGGGGCGGCCCACCTCCAGTGATGTTACTCTGGGCATACTCTTCATTCATTTTCCTCTTGACCGCCCTGCGCAGATCGTACCACCTGGCTTGGCATTCATGCCTGGTCCTTCGGATGGGCGCAACAGCATTCACCTTATCGACAATCCTCTTCCACATGGCAGATTTTTCAGCTATGCTGGTCTGTCTGACCAATGTTCCAAACAGCTGTGGCTCGACTCTGATGACTTCGTTGACAAGGAGGTCCAGCTCCGCCGTTGTGAACTTTGGATTCTTGTCTGTGGGCATGGTGTGGGGTGTGGGTGTGGGTGTGGATGGTTGTGTGTGTGTGGGTGTGAATGTGATGGTGTGTGTGTGAATGTGAAGAGGGGGATGTTTGTGGAGGAGGTTGTGTGAAGGTGTGTGAGTGAAGATGTAGTGGAGGTATGAGTAATGTGGAGTTGTTTCTCAGTGGGGTCTGGCAGCAGTGGGTCTGTTGCAAAGGCTCATGGGGTGTGTGTGTGGGCCCTTTTTATTGGTCCATTTTTGGGTGTGGCTGTGTTTGAATTTTGGTGGGTGTGTTATAAGAGGTGGTTGTCATTTGGGGCCTCTGTTTGCCTGTTTGGATGTGCCAGGTCAGTCATTGAGATGTATTTTGTCATGTAGACGTGTTTTGTGGTGTTATGCGAGTCGAATTGACCCTCCTTGTGCTATTTTACAGTGTCCTGATTCTGTAGGAGTCTTTTTTGCGTAGGTACGATCCATACATACGCGATGCTGGGTGAGGGTGCTGGGGTACGGTGTTGGAGTGCGGCGCGTACATGCGGTGGGGGTACGGTGCGTACACGTGCGGCCCTGGGGTACGGCACGTACATGCGGAGGTACGGCGCGTACATGGGGGAGGTAAGGCGCGTACATGGGGAGGGGAGGGCGCGTACATGGGGGGGCACGTACATGCGGTGGGGGTACGGTGCGTACAGGTGCGGCCCTGGTGTACGGCGCGTTCATGCGGAGGTACGGCACGTACATGGGGGGGGTAAGGTGCGTACATGCGGTGGGGGTACAGTGCGTACATGTGCGGCCCTGGGGTACGGCACGTACATGCGGAGGTACGGCGCGTACATGCGGGGGTGATGCGCGTACGGGGGGGAGGCACGTACATGGGGGTATGGCGCGTACAGGTGCGGGGCTGGGGTACAGTGCGAACAGGGGGGGTAAGGCGCGTACATGGGGGTACGGCGCGTACATGGGGGGGTACAGCGCGTACAGTTGCGGGGCTGAGGTACAGTGCGGACAGGGTGGTGTACGGTGCTGACATATTTGGGGGTTGGGGGGCTGTACGGCTCGTACACGGGCATAAGTTTACCCGTGTACATGTGTGCTACTGTGTTGGCTCCGTACGGGCCATTTTACTTGCAATTGTGTATTCGGACGGACGGTCGGGATCGTACTTGCGCACTCGGACTTGTGTTTTACGATTTGCACGTAAAAATGTCCGGCTCACTCTCGTACACTTTTCCCGACGATATTCGGACGTGAAAACTTTCCGACGCACTCTCGTAGACTTTTCCCGACGCTATTCGTAGTTATTTTTCACGGACGAATCGTACTTGGCAGTTTGTACGGTACTTGTACGACTCGTACGTAAAAAAATACGGATAAGGGTCGTACGCAAATTATTTTTAACGGATCGGAATCGGCACCTTAATGTTATTCAAGAAATTATTAATTTTAATTTATTGGGATATATAACTAAATTGTTGTTAATTTATTAATAATTCATTATTTAATTAGAAAAATTCTTTAATTGATAAGCATTTTTTTTAAGCCCTACGCTATCCAACACTTTCCCTACTGTTGCATTCTATGGAGTGGGAATAGTAATTTTTACTCCTTACGCTATCCAACAGTTTCCCTACTGTTGCACTCACTGGAGTGGGAATAGTAATTTTAACCCTTTCGCTATCCAGCACTTTCCCTACTGTTGCACTCTCTGGAGTGGTAATAGTAATTTTTACCCCTACGCTATCCAACACTGGGGTATATCAACAACGAGGCGATAGAAAATTATCGCCGCTTTTGCGGCCGTTTTCGGCCGAAAAGCGGCGATAATTTTATCGCTATATTAGCAAGGTCACGCTATCGCGTGACACCTTGCCTTAGCGCCTGAATTCCTAACTCCCATCTTTGCATCTCTAATGAGATGCAAAGTGGGCGTTCCTCCCCAGGATAACGGGAGAAATGTCGCTAAGCGACATTTCTCCTATTATTAAGTCTCACGCAAAGCAGCATAGCGACAAGAAAAGTAGCGATAACTTCTGTTATCGCTACTTTCCTTACGCCTGCTTTGAAACTGACTTAGCCATGATATCCTATGTAAGGTGGATATCATGGCTAAGTTTGTGAGGCCCTATCAGCCAGCTATCGCCGAACTTCGTGGGATTATCGCTGGGTTTCCAGCGATAATCTCACGTTTGGCAGTTAGCGCTAGGATTTTTATCGGTTTTGAGATAAGCCTTGCTAATAGCACGCTATCTCAGCGATAAAAATCCACGCTAGCTGGCGATAATTATCCTAGCACTAAGTGCGCTTAGCGATAATTATCGCCGGTTGTTGCTGATATGCCCCACTTTTCCTACTGTTGCACTCTGGAGTTGGAATAGTAATTTTTACCTCTACGCTATCCAACACTTTCCGTACTGTTGCACTCACTGGAGTGGGAATAGTAATTTTTACCCCTATGCCATCCAACACTTTCCCTACTGTTGCACTCACTGGAGTGGGAATAGTAATTTTAACCCTTTCGATATCCAACACTTTCTCTACTGTTGCACTCTCTGGAGTGGGAATAGTAATTTTTACCCCTACGCTATCCAACACTTTCCCTACTGTTGCACTCTCTGGAGTGGGAATAGTAATTTTTACCCCTACGCTATCCTACACTTTCCCTACTGTTGCACTCACTGGAGTGGGAATAGTAATTTTTACCCCTACGCTATCCAACACTTTCCCTACTGTTGCACTCACTGGAGCAAGAATAGTAATTATTACCCCTACACTATCCAACACTTACCTTAAATGCGATGTAATGGTATGCGTTGTAATGGCATGCCTTGTAATTGTATAAAGCGATGTAATGGAATGCGTTGTAAAGGTAGTTTCTAAAAATGCGATGTAATGGCATGCAATGTAAAAGAATGCGTTGTAAAGGATGTTGCGATGTAAAAACTGTGTTGTAAAGGCATGCGTTGTAAATGTATGCGTTGTAACGTCATACATTCATATGCGTAACATGGCACTTTGAAAAAGCAAAAAGTGCATTTTTCTAGGAAATCGTGAATTACCCCAACTTGAAGTTGGTGGTAATTTGCGATTACTTAAGGCCAGATCGCACATTTTGGGTGCTTCCAAAAATGCATTGCGATTCCTTAAATGCATTTGCAAAATAGGGAATCACACATTTTTCAATTCCTTATTTTGCGATGGCCTTTTGGGATGATACATCCCAAAAGGCTTTTTCCCGTTCGCAAACCGGTCGATTCTGTGAATCGGCCCGTTTGCGAACCGGAAAAACGCTTCATACATCTGGCCCTTAATCTCTCTGGGTGATAAGTTGTGCTATATAAATCTGCTGCAAGACAAACAAGCATTTAGAATGCAATAGGTCTCGCATTTGCGAGAGTTTGAGCTATTGACATTGTAAATTACGATTCCTTTTATTTATGTGTTTTGAAAACCTGCAAGCGTAAACACTCACTTTGTACTTATAGTCCCATCTTACGAGAAGCAAGGCTGGCAGTAACTGCGCCTCTTTTACTGAAGTGGTGACTTACCTATACCATATGTAGGGGCATATTATCTAGGAAGTGGCGGTGAGAGGCATTAGTCTCCTTGGCTTAACGCCTCTCATCGCCACTTCGGAAGCGACAGGCTGCACCATATTACCCAGGATATGTTGCAGCCTGACGTTTACCCTTGCGATGGCGCTAAGTCTCACGACTTAACGCCAATGCAGGCACCCTTGCATCTGAGTGCAAGGCTGTCACCGAGCAGGGAGGTTTGTTTATGTACAGGAAGGTATTCCTTCCTGTACATAAACAAACCCAAAATGCCATTTTATAACTTACATGTGTGCTGCTTCATGTAAGTTACAAAATGGCATTTAAAAAAAAGGTTTGTTTATGTACAGGAAGGGACACCTTCCTATACATAAACAAACCTTGGCATGTTGCTTTTTCCATATGTGCTGCACAAGGCAACATACATGGAAAAAGCAAAAACGAGGAGAAATGAAGCATTTCTCCTCGTTTCGCCACCTGAAGACCAGGATTTTCCTGGTCTTGAGTTCAGCGCTGCCACCTATTATCGCCTCTCTTGATAATAGGTTGCAGCGTTGAAGTGAATGGTTGTTGCGGTGGAACGCCCACCGCAACACCCACTGCACGCCCCTTTTACGGTAATGTCAGCGTGAAAGGGGCCCTATTACTAAGGCAATGTTAAGTCACTTAATGTGGCTTTTAGTCATGGTATGTGGTTTAACGCTGCCTTGGTAATAGGGCGCTGACCCTATCGCCACCACAACGTCACAAAAAGTGACGTTGTGGTGGCAATAGGGGCTTGATAATATGACCCGTAGAGCTGGCAGGCATGGCAAACAGGGATGTGTTCCATGTCGACTCTTCACTTTTCTCTGCACCAAGACACACAGGCTGCAATGCCAGTTTGCATGAGCTTGGTGAGGAATCCCTTAGGGTGGCACAATTTGTCCAATACGGGTACCATTTACTTTGCACTTACATGGGGCCTAAAGGCGTGCCAATTGTGGAACAATGGTACAGTTTAGGGAAAGAACGCTGGTACTGGGGACCTGGTTAGCAGGCACCCAGTAGACTTTCAGTCAAAGTTGTATCAGTTACCTATCTTTTTGTAAACGTTTAGCCACAAAGAAATTTGTCTAGTAGTGACTGAGGGTGGATTCTCACACCTGCCCATTACATAAATAGTTGTGTGCAAGCCATATCCACTGTCCGTCCATTCATTGGAGACCCCCACATATCCTGATGGGGTAACCAGAGCATTTCAGTCCCACATGCTGGCAGCCGCTCTCACACAGGGCTCGTGTGCCAATCTCCCCACTGCAGCATGTTTCTGGGGTGTTTTAATGAGAAGGACATGTATTCCAGGAAGTTACAGACTACATGGAAGATCCAGTGCCATCTTAGAGTGGTGTCTTCATCAATTAATAATCCTGATAATATTCTGGAGATTGAAGCTGATAGCCACTCCCATCCCAAATTGAAAAATTACCTACAGAGATCCGTTTTAGCTATGTGATTGCTTATTAGAAATGTTTTTTAAAGATTTTTTTTTTTTTACAAAAAAAGAAGTAGTATGCATCTTGACTTTGTGCTTCTTGGGATCACCACTTGGGACCTCAATATTTACTCTATGGATTTGAAAGTTGGGTCCCGCAGGGGAATAACTTTTGAAGGTGTCAGAGATTCAGTAAAAAAATATTTTCACTTATGTCAAACAAGGATAATGGTCATCTGCTTGGGACTAAAGAGGAGGGTTGAGTCGAGAGACATTGCCATCCGTGGCTGGTAGTGATACTTCGCAAGGTGAAGACAAAGGATCATGTGGAGAAAGGTTATTCAGTTCTAGATTGGTCTCATGACATCATTTGCAAGAGAGAACCTATCTCGTCAGGTTAACGGGGACACAAGGGCCCACCCGCAGCTAGCCTCTGAGTTTATGTCATTCCACCATATCATTCAAACCCCATTGGGCTTCTTTTCTATAGAGTGCCTCATCTGCCCCAACTCACTCTTGTTTCATTTTTTCAAGTACTCATCTGATTCCTTCAGCCCATTTCCTCTCACTTTCTTTTCCTTTTCTTGTCCTTCTTTCCCAAACTCCTCACCAGCCAATGCCTGATATAATTTAGCTCCCTTGATCATATCTGTCCTGCACCCTTTCTGTTCTGCATCCCATCTTGCATCTGCATACATACGTACTGCCCTTCTAGCTCTTCCTCGATGCCTCTCTTTTTCCCTCACGTGAGCAGCCCGCTCCAGAGCATTGAGTGCTTCAAACTGTATAGATCTAGGTTGTGGTTTCATTTTGTACATAATCCTCCTCAAATTTTCAATAATTTGTATGTTAAATATAACACAACGCTAATGCACCTTCTTTCTCTGTGATCTTGTGCCATTGTTTGAGCCAAACACGAGTATGTAGCCCTACATGTATCGCCATATAATCACCTGCGGTATCCTCAGGCAGTGCCTCCTCTCTGTCTCTAACAGGTATATAGGCACATCTCCCCAAACCACGTCTTATCCCTTCAAAACATTTTCTTTTTAATTCAATATGTCAACAATCTCAATAAAGATTATCCAATCTAAAGAGAGAAACAGCAATTTCCACACTTTGTTTTCTGAGCCACCAGCCTATAACAGCGCGGCACCATATGACATAACCAACCAATAACAGCATGGCTTCAAACCAACCAACCTACCAATCCCAGCGCAGAAGACTGTGACCTCAATCTTTCTACTTGCAGGGGCTCACCCTCCTTTACAATCTGCATGCATGCACTCTTCCAACTTCAGACATACAAGCACATAAATATAATAATAACAAATATGATTGCCTGCGTCACTATGGAAATCAACAGAATAGCATCACACAAGTAATACCCCGCAAACATTCATTCGAGCAAAACCTTGACCTGTGAGGAATCGCCGTGATCAGTACAGTATACTCCTGTGCAAACAATCTACTGCACTATTCACCCTTCACAATCATATCCAAAGATAAAAGTCCCTATCTCAATTGGGTTGCCCACGACATCTCATGATAAACCGAAAAAGCTAATGCAGATAATCACAAAACAGTGCCTTCTACATCCCAGGATCTTAGGCCACGTCGATCCCATTAACAACTTTATCATGTTAAGCACAACATTCACAACACCTCTGCAAGACATCACACAATTATCACAATGCTGCAAGCTAAGCCTGAGCCGTGCACACAACACTATTAATACTCTCTCCTCCGCTGCTATTACTTCGCCGCCGGACACTGGAACTCTGCCACTCCTTCAGATCGCGCTACGGACTTCGGGACCAGGAACAAACTTATCGGGGTCAGAAACTATTCTTCTCAAAGACCCCTTACTCCCTATCTCAAGACCCTAACCATCCTCTGCTACTATTTGTTAACGCAGAGAAGAAGAGGGCCCTTACTTGCCTCCCTCTGCGACTGATCTTTTTAGGGGACTTGAGTGATAAAACAGTGAGGGTCAATTCAAATTCACAATTAAAGTGCAACCCATTTGGTCACACAGTAAAGCTTAGAGTCGATAAGTCAGATTAAGTATGGATTTATTGGGTCGCCCTCCCGGACATTAAACGGTATTACTGGGCCTCCCAACTGGCTGCAATTAATCATGGCCTTTACGGGCCCGCCTTGAACCCGGCGTTTGAGATGGACAAGATGCTCCTGCCCGGTGGCGACTACAATCGAGCGCTCTACTCTGCCGCGCCCGACTCCCGTCTGACGGGACCGACGCGTGTCATGGTGCGTGTCTGGCACGCGGCTAATGCAGCCATGGGGTGGAAGGACCGTTTGACCCGAGCGTCACCGCTGTACGCGTCTGAGAGGTTGGGCTCCCTGTGGACGTCGAAGGGCTTCGAGAAGTGGGACACGATCGGAATCAGCACGGTGGGAGATCTCTGGACGAGGGGGGGATTCAAGACTTTTGCGGCGCTGCAGACGGAGTTTCAGCTGCAGGGCAGTGAGTACTTTCGGTACCTACAAGTCCGCCATGCGCTGGGCTCCGTCTTCCCGGATGTCGCGTCCATTCCGGAGTCTTCCCCCCTGGAGGACAGAGTGCTGGATGGCCATGTCCCAGACAGCACGATCTCCCTCATATATAAAAAACTGATCAACGACAGATCGTGCCTGCTGACTAGTCTCCGCGAGGCCTGGGTCGCCGACGGGCTAGAGCTGGACGACGAGGATTGGATTTCCGCGGTGGCCTCTCCAAAAGAGGTGGCCATCCCGGCTCGCCTTCGTTTCGTCCAGCTTAAGATCCTTCACCGGGTTTACGTGACGGGGCCAAGGCTTCTACGTATGGGCTTTGCTGGTGACGGAATGTGTAAGCGTGGCTGTGGTGCGTTGGCAACTTTCATGCATATACTGTGGGAGTGCCCAAAGGTGGAGCGATTCTGGCGTGGTGTGCATGAGGTCCTGCGTGTGGTTACGCGTGTCGCGCTGTTGCCTGAAGCGAGGAGATGCCTGCTGAATGTGTGGGAACCAAATGACTATTCGGTCCCGCAGACGCGGTGGGTGACTCTGGGATACATGATAGCTAAGCGTGATATTGCTCAATTGTGGGGATCCCAGAGGCCCCCTGCGGTGTTGGCCTGGAAAGAACATATGGATTGGTGTATGTTTCGTGAAAAGGTGGTGTATGTGGCGAGGGGTAAGCCTGGGGCGTGGGTGAAAATCTGGGGCCCCTGGAACGCTTACCGCGGGGGTATTTGTGAGCCGCCACTGCTACCGGCTGCCTCGCCTGCTCCGTCTCCCTAGATGGCCCCCCTCCCTCGGCCGTGGGCACGCGGTCCCCCAGTCCCTGATCTACTCCCATTCCCCTCTTCAGAGTTCTGCTGCTGGTTTGGATCCCCCACTTATGGAACACGTGCTGTCACTTTGGATCGCGGGTTGCCTTGCGGGTGTGGTTTTTCGTGTTGTTTTGTTTTGAGAAAAGGGAACCGTACTGTGGGCATGGAGCTATGCGGCCTGCAACATTGATTTCTCCTGTTTCGCTACTCTGCACTGCCAAGAGACTCTTACTGTATGTATGCAATATGCTTTTGTCACTCTAGCGGCCGGCCGGGTGGTTGTAGGCCCATACCTGTAACTTTCACAATCTGCAATAAACGGTTTCAAAAAAAAAAAAAAAAAGTATGGATTTATTGCAAATTCAAAGCCACAGTAATATAAATTAATCTAGAAACATTGTATAGCCTTTCCAATTTATCTGAGGGATAAGGTATGAACGTTTTGATCTTTCTGCCTATAATGCATGAAGAATTCAGATTCCTAATCTAACCTACCCTAAAGAATGCTAGATACAATCCCAATTAGATCCATAAGTATAGAAAGAATGGTGTCAGCATAGGTGAACTTCTGTAGAAGTTCCGTAAAGCAAAAGCATTGCATACCATGAGCCACACAATCGAGTAATGCATAGAGGTCTACTCTATACCACTATCAATCCAAAAGAAATCTCTGCTGCTAAGTCAAACAGCATCACCTAGTTATAGTCACAAAAAACCCTTGTAAATCAGTGCCAAAGGTCCAATTAACAACCTTCTTTGATCAAATGATTTCAAGTGACCTTGGATTACTTCTCCACATTTCGTAGGGACACCAATCCTCCTTTCCGCTCGTTAATTTTACTTACCCTTTTCGCCCTTCATGAATCCTTATCTTCTTCACACAATGAGTCTTTCTCCATGTATTAGATCATCGTCCCAGGCATCATCCCCATTTTCTCAGAGTTATGTTTGTGTTCCCGAACTCCAAAAGGAGGCACTTTTAAGTATGTTTTAAGTTTTATTGTTCAATTACTTAAAATCATTACAATATACTATCATTATTAAAAAGAACAGAGTTAAAATCCTAAGCATGTTATTGCAAACTGATAGAACATGAAACCTTAAAATTAATATCAACACTGGCTGTAAAGTGCAAATGCATTAGACTTAAAGGAACATTTTGTCATGGTCTCTCTTGCTTGGTAGCCGACTGGTTTCTTTTTGTAACTCTGTATTCTGCATCAAAGCGGCTCAGATTAATTCTATAAATTTCCCCAGCCGCGCTACTGTTTGAGCTGTTTTAGCAGAGAAACACAAGTCAGAGACTTCACTGCATCATACGAGACCTTGGGCTCTGCAGATTGGATGAACTAGTCGGTGCCTCTCGCTGGCTAACTTAGGGCAACAGCACAGCAGATGAAGCAAGGATTCACGATGGTAATTACAGAGTCGACATGTTGCTAGATTGTCCTGCTGGGCCCAGGCTTGATTAAAATCCACAATGGGCAATGCAAGAAGTCTCATGTAAGTGATTTTTTTCCAGGCCGGGACTGACAGTGCTTGCTCGAAATAAGACTGTGGTTTACTCACTATGTAGGAGGTGTCCAGTGCTAAGAGATTGGATTGATGGTGTTAACTGTCCAGATCTCTTTCATAGGATATTTTCTTGACTTGTCTATTCACTGATCTTTTCCATGCAGCAACTGGAATGTTTGGGTTGTGCAAATTATGCACTTCTATTTCAAACAATTTTGTGCCTGCTGTCAGCTGCACCTCCCATGGGGATCCACCTTCTTCAAAAATTGTTTTGATTTGCGTTTTTAGAGATGTTGCTGGAGCTCGCAAGGTGCTAATGTAATATTTTACTGTGTCCCCTAAGCAGGTAATGTCCGGACGGCTAAGTCCCAGCTCCAACCTTACTCTTGCTTTCCTTGCATTACAATGTCAATAGCTCAAACTCTCGCAAATGCGAGACCTATTGCATTGTAAATGCTTGTTCGTCTTGCAGCAGATTTATATAGCACAACTTATCACCCAGAGAGATTAAGGGCCAGATGTATGAAGTGGCCGGTTTGTGAACGGGAAAAAGCCTTTTAGGATGTATCATCCCAAAAGGCCATCGCAAAATAAGAAATCGCAAAATGCGTGATTCCCTATTTTGCAAATGCATTTAAGGAATCGCAATGCATTTTTGGAAGCACCCGAAATGTGCGATCTGGCCTTAAGGAATCGCAAATTACTACCAACTTCAAGTTGGTGGTAATTCGCGATTTCCTAGAAAAATGCACTTTTTTGCATTTTTCAAAGTGCCATGTAGCGCATATGAATGTATGACGTTACAACGCATACATTTACAACGCATGCCTTTACAACACAGTTTTTACATCGCAACATCCTTTACAACGCATTCTTTTACATCGCATGCCGTTACATCGCATTTTTAGAAACTACCTTTACAATGCATTCCAATACATCGCTTTATACCATTACAAGGCATACCATTACAACGCATACCATTACATCGCATTTAAGGTAAGTGTTGGATAGCGTAGGGGTAAAAATTACTATTACCACTCCAGAGAGTGCAACAGTAGGGAAAGTGTTGGAAAGCGAAAGGGTTAAAATTACTATTCCCACTCCAGTGATTGCAACAGTAGGGAAACTGTTGGATAGCGTAAGGAGTAAAAATTACTATTCCCACTCCATAGAGTGCAACAGTAGGGAAAGTGTTGGCTAGCGTAGGGCTTAAAAATGTCATACTTATTAATTAAAGAATTTTTCTAATTAAATAATGAATTATTAATAAATTAACAACAATTTAGTTATATATACCAATCAATTAAAATTAATAATTACATGAATAACATTAAATTACTTCCCACCCTATTCCCCTATAAATCCACAACTGCTCCACACACAAATTAACACAATTACTATAAATATCAATTAATCAATTAATAAAAATTAATCATCAATCATCAATAAAATAATTATCAATACCAATAAATAAAAATTAATAATTACTTAATTATAAAAAATTACTTCCCACCCTATTTCCCCATAAACACACAACTCACTCTTAAACTTAATTGACACAATATATTTCTCAACTAATCTATTAATAAAAATTAATTACCAATTAATATTTAATAACCAAAATTAATTACCAATTAATAATTAATAAACAATACATTGATTATCAATGCCAATTTTTTTATTTTAATTACTTTATTACAGTTACTTTAATTCCCACCTTATTCCCCTATAGACCCATAACCCGCGCCAATTAAAAATTAACACAATTAATATAATTATCAATAAATAAATTCATAAAAATTAATTACCCATTAATAATTATTTAACAATCAATTAATTATCAATACCAATAATTAAAAGGAATATGCTACTTACCAGTATGCATCTGTTCTTGGCTTGTAGAGCTGCAGATCTACACACTTGTGCATAGATCGCCATCTGGTGTTGGGCCCGGATGTTTGCAGTTGTTTTACCTCTTGGAAAGTCTTTGGAAGTCACGAGGTCGGTGACTCCTCCTTTGGATTGTATTGCGCATGGGCTTTGGCTCCATCCTCAGATTTTTTTTCGCCAGCAGGGAAATGATGGAGCGTAGTAATAAACAGTGAAGATGCCCATGTGTGTTGTATCTAAATAAGATAAACTGGAACAGATAGAGGTAGCCGGGGAGGCAGGTGGGCGTGTGTAGATCTGCAGCTCTACATGCCAAGAACAGATGCATACTGGTAAGTAGCATATTCCGTTCGAGGCATATGAGCTGCAGATTACACACTTGTGCATAGATTATATAGCAGTACCCACCCTTAGCGGCGACCACCCGTATCTGTTGTAGTGGTTTGAAATAATGTTTTGAGTACAGCCTGGCCCACACTAGCCTGTTGCTTAGTTTGCACAATAGTGTTTAGTGAAAGTGTGCGGTGTTGACCATGTAGCTGCTTTGCAGATATCATCTAATGGGATGTTTCCTAGAAAAGCCATTGAAGCCCCTATTTTACGTGTAGAATGGGCTTTCGGGGGAACGGATAGCGTTCGTTTTGCTTTGTGGTAGCAAATCTGAATGCATTTGACAATCCACCTAGCTATCCCTGACTTGGAGATGGGGTTGCCCTTGTGTGGTGGAGAGAAAGAGACAAACAGTTGTTTGGTCTTACGGAAAGGTTGTGTTCTCTCGATGTAGTAGAGTAAGGCTCGTTTGACATCTACTGTGTGGAGAGCTCTTTCTGCAACTGTCTGTGGTTGCGAGAAGAATACTGGTAGTTCTACAGATTGGTTTAAGTGAAAGGGAGAAATGACTTTAGGGAGGAATTTTGGGTTGGTACGGAGAACAACTTTGTTATGGTGCATTTGTAGAAAAGGTTCTTGAATGGTGAGTGCTTGTATCTCACTGACCCTTCTGAGGGAAGTGATGGCTACGAGAAAAGCGGTTTTCCACGTTAAAAATTGGAGTTCACATTTGTGCAGTGGTTCGAAGGGAGGCCCCATTAGTCTGGTGAGAATGATGTTTAGATTCCACACAGGTGAGGGTGGCACTCTGGGGGAATTATTCTTTTAAGGCCTTCCATGAAGGCTCGAATGGCAGGTACTCCAAAGAGTGATTGATGTTGCTTGTTTTGTAGGTAAGCTGCTATGGCTGCGAGGTGCAGGCGAATGGACGTATAGGCTAGATTACAACTTTGTAGGTGGAGTAAGTAGCCTATGATGTGTTGAATGGAGACGTCTAGGGGATTGATGGTGTTGTTGTGACAATAGACAACAAAACGTTTCCACTTGGCGGCGTAGCACGCTTTAGTGGTGGGTCGCATAGCTTCCTTGATGACGTTCATACAGTCAGGAGGAAGATTTAGATAACCGAATTCTAGGATTTCAGGAACCAGATCGCAAGGTTGAGCTGAGCTGGGTCCGGGTGTCTGATCTCTCCATGGTTCTGGGTTGAGAGGTGTGGAGAGAGGCGTAATTTTTGGTGCGGTACTACAGATAATTCCAGCAGTGCGGTGTACCACGGTTGTCTGGCCCAAGTTGGAGCTACTAGGATTAGTGTGAGGGAGTGTTGCTGTAGTTTGCGCACCACTAGTGGAATGAGTGGGAGAAGCTTTGGCATTTGGTGTTTTCGTGGGTGGCGAAGAGGTCTATCTGTGGATACCCCCACATCTGAAAGTATGGGTGTAGAACTTGTGGGTGGAGTTCCCACTCGTGGATTTGTTGTGTTTGTCTGCTGAGCAGATCTGCCATAGTGTTTTGAACTCCTGGGACATGCTAAGATAGGAGAAAGATTTTCTGGGGTATGGCCCATCTCCATATGCTCTGTGCTAGCTGAGAGAGCTGTGGAGAGTGTGTGCCGCCTTGTTTTTGAATGTAGTACATGGCTGTCATGTTGTCTGTGCGGATTAGGACTGCCTTGCCTGAATTCTCTGTTTGAAAAGATTTTAGGGCTAAGAAGATCTCTAGTAACTCCAGATGGTTGATATGGAGTAACTTTTGTTGAGATGTCCATGTGCCCTGCACGGTGAGATGTAATAGATGAGCTCCCCAGCCGGAGAGCGATGCATCTGTTGTTAGTACTATCTGGGGAACCGGGTCCAGGAACGGTTGACCTTTGGAAAGGTTTGTGGTGGTCCACCACTGCAGAGAGCGATGGGTGCGACCATCTACCAACACCAGATCTGTTAATTGACCTTGGGCCTGGTTCCATTGGTGCGTTAAGCACTCTTGGAAAGGATGCATCTGGAGTCTTGCGGGAGGTACTATGAAGATGCACGAGGCCATCATCCCTATTAGTTGCATAAACACTCGAGCTGGAAGGGAGTGTTGTGTCATGAATTTTGCGCATAGAGCCTGAATGATTGTAATCCTGGCAGGATTGGGGAGGCTAGCACTTTTGAGGTGTCTATGGTGGCACCGAGGTATTGTTTTATGTGGGATGGTTGTAGATTGGACTTTGCGTGGTTTACTGTGAAGCCCAGTTGGTGAAGTAGCTGGATAGTGGCATGCGTGTGTTGTACACACTGGCTGTATGAACTGGCTTTCATTAGCCAGTCGTCTAGGTATGGGAAGACATGGATGTGTTGTCTCCTGAGGTGTGCTGCCACTACTGCTAGGCACTTGGTGAATACTCGTGGTGCTGTTGTGACTCCGAACTGGAGTCACAACAGCCAATTGGCCGTCCATTTGTAGTGGACGGCCAATTGGTAGTGTTGGCCGTCTACTACAAATCTGAGGAACTTCCTGTGAGCGTTGTGCACTGGAATGTGGAAATAAGCGTCTGTTAGGTCTAAATTGGTCAGGAAGTCATTTTGGGAAAGCAGTGGAAGTACCTGCTGAAGCGTTACCATGTGAAAATGGTCTGAGTGTATGTATTTGTTTAGGGGCCTGAGGTCTAGGATGGGCTGCAGAGTCTCGTCCCTTTTTGGTTTGAGAAAATATAGGGAGTAGACCCCCATATTTCGTTGGTTGTTAGGAACGTGTTCTATCGCCCTTTTCTGTAGGAGGGAGATTACCTCCTGCTTTAGTAGTGTTAGATGTTCTTCTGACATTGGGCGTTGTCTGGGTGGAATGTTTGGGGGGTAGATATTAGTTCTAGGCAGTACCCTGACCGAATTATTTGTGTTACCCATTTGTCTGAGGTGATGGCAGCCCAGACAGGGAGAACATTTTGGAGTCTGCCCCCGACCGGAGTGGGATGGTCTGGGGGGAGTGGAGGGAAGTCATTGGGTAGGTGCGGTGGCAGAGCGGGCGGTGTTTGTTTTGCCTCTGCCTTTGTTATTGTTGCCCCTGTAGCCGCCTCTTTGGTAGCCCCTTGTAAAAGTGGACTGGGTAGGGGCCTTATATGAAGTGGAAGCAGTGTTGGAGGAGTAACCTCTGGATGTGCTCCGAAAGGAAGATCGGCGAAAGGAGCACCTGGGAGGGTGTGATTGTAAAGCTCCCATGGATTTTGCCGTGTCTGTGTCCTTTTTCATCTTTTCTAGGGCCTCATCCACTTTTGGGCCAAACAGATGTTCCTGGTCAAAGGGATGGTTGAGGATGGAGGCCTGTTCCTCTGGTTTAAAACCTGGGATCCTTAGCCAGCCATGGCGACGGAGGAGGACACTAGTATTGATGGCCCTGGAGGCTGTGTCTGCTGCATCTAGGGCACAACGTATGGAGGTATTAGTAATGGTTTTGCCCTCCTGAATTAGCTCGTTGGCCCTAGGTTTGTATTTATCAGGGCGATGTTGCATTATGGCTTCTCATTCGTCATAATGGGCCCTGTCATACCTACCTAGTAGCGCTTGTGTTGTATTAGCGATATGCCATATGTTGGCAGCTTGGGATGCAGTACGCTTGCCTGATGCGTCCAAGAGTTTAGACTCTTTGTCAGGTGGTGGTGCTTCGCCTGACGCTTGGGAGTTGGCCCTTTTACGTGCTGTGGACACTACCAGAGAATCTAGTGGTGCTGGCCCTCTGATGTAGGAGGGATCTGTAGGGGTGGATTTATATTTCTTTTCAATGCGCGGGTTAATGACCCTGGCTCTGACTGGGTCTTTAAAGACCTCTAGCGCATGTTTTATAACTCCCTTGAGCATCGGCAATATGGAGGTAGTCCTATGTGTGGTGTCAAACGTATTGAGGAGGAAATCCTCCTCCACGGGGTCGGAATGGAGATCTACCCCGTGATAGTGTGCTGCCCTTTATAATAGATGGTTGAACCCCAGTGAGTCTTCTGGTGGGGAAGGTCTGGAAGGGTAGAGATCATCCTGTGGGACGTTAGGGATGTCAGGGATATTATAATCGTCCCATGGGTCTGGGGAACATGTGGGAGTGGAGTCCCCTGTAGGTAAATCTTGGGGAACGTCTCCTATGTCATCATATGGGTCCCCCTGATCATCATCATCCGGAGAGGGTGTTGGGGAATGATGAGCCGGGGGCGGAGATGGTGGAGGAGGGGAAGGTGGAGGGGGCGGTGGAGGTGGGGAAGGTATTCTGAAAGGAGAGGTAGCAGAGTCCTTCCTCTGTGGAGGTGGAGGCGGAGCAGGTTTTTCCAGCTGTCTCTTTTTGATGGAGAGCATCAAATGTCCGGTTTTAGGATCCTTGGTTAGTGTTTTTTGTAATGGATCCGGTGTAAAGAGTTCTGGTGATGTTGGTTGGTCCGTCGGCGCCGAAGGCGTCGGGCCGTTGGTTTTTTGGCTTTATCCGCGCTGGTTCGTTGTTTGGAACTATGCTTGGAAAAGTCTGATTGTTTGGTCGGCGCCAAGATGGATTTCGGCTTGGAAGTGTCGGGGCCGGTGGCCTTGTGTGCTTTTGTCGGTGCCGAAGATGGTGTCGGCACCGAGGAGCTGGAGCTGGTTCTCGACACCGAGTGTTTCGGTGCGGGGCTCGGTGTCGAAGCGGAGGCCATTTTCTCTTTCGGTGTGTCGAAGAGTGTTTATCGGCACCGACGGTGGGCTTCTTTACCGTGCCCGAAGGTGCAGTGTGGGAAGCAGTGTCTTTGGTCTTGCTTAGGCCCGGAGGCGAAGGCGTGACCGAAGCCTTTTTCGGTGCCGGTGAGGGTGTGGGGGGGGGGTAGATTAGTACTCACGACCCTCTGTGCCGGAGTGATGTCCTCCACATCTGAATCGTCAGCTTCGGTGGTGCTGACAAGTCCCTCGTGTTCTTCTGGAGCGTCGACGCCTTCCCCGAAGATGTCGTCCGGAATCGTCGTCGACGAGTGTGCCATGGTTCTTCTGGCCCTTCGGTCTCGAATGGTTTTCTTGGACCGTAAGGACTTACACGCCGAACAATCTCGAGATTCGTGTTCAGGGGAGAGGCAGAGATTGCATACTTCGTGGAGATCGGTGTGGGGGAACTTGGACCCACATCGAGGGCACTTCTTGAAGGAAGTCCTTTCCATTAGCCAGGACCGGAGCTTGGGTAGGCCCGAAGGCCGTCGTCGACGACCGGAATCGAAGGTTTTTGCCGATGAGAGGCGCGTTGAGTGGAGAGATCGCGATTGAAAACAATACCGCGAGTTGGGGTGAGGATTGCGCGTCGATCGTCGAACTGGAAGCTGTTCGGAACCGGAGCGCGAAGATCACATCCGAGCCCGATGGCGGAAAAAAACAATCTGAGGATGGAGCCGAAGCCCATGCGCAATACGATCCAAAGGAGGAGTCACCGACCTCGTGACTTCCAAAGACTTTCCAAGAGGAAAAACAACTGCAAACATCCGGGCCCAACACCAGATGGCAATCTACGCACAAGTGTGTAATCTGCAGCTCATATGCCTCGAACATTAGTAATTACTTAATTACAGTTAAATTACTTCCCACCCTATTCCCCTATAAACCCACAACCCGCTACGGAACTAAAATGCTAAATTTACTTTAAAAAAAAATAGTAACTTCTAAAGATTTAATACATATATTTAAAAAAATATACAAAACATAACAAAAAATGTGGAAAACATACATATAAAATACATACTAAAATACAAAAAACTAACATAAACATCGATATTATTAACAACAATATTTTTGCTAATGATATTACGAACTTCGATAGTAACAAAAACTATGGGGCATATTTACAAGGGCTTTATCTCCGCTTTCTTGGCTTAAAAAGTCAAAAAGGCGGAGATTAACTAACGCCCTAATTACAAGAGGGTGCAAACATGCATAATCGCATGTTAGCACCCTTTTTCCCAACGCCTCCCTTTGCATCTCTAATGAGATGCAAAGTGGGCATCACTGGGCGTACCCCGGATGGACTACCTTGCAAATATCGCTGATGTTCACATCGCGATATTTACAAGGCAGCCCACGGGATTTTAGCAGACGTCAGATTTTTTGCCAAAATCTAACGTCTGCTAAAATCCTGACACCTATGTTTGACATAGGGGGTGGATGATGCTGATATGACCACAGGGTCGTATCAGCAAGGTTATCGCCGTTTTGCAGGGAACATCGCTGGAAAACCAGCGATGTTCCCTGAAAAATGGCGATAACCTCACTATCTCTGGAATTTTTATCGCCCTGAAGAAACGCGTTGTTAATAACGCGCTACTATGGGGATCAATTCCAGAGATAGCCTACAATAAGAAATTTATCGCTAAGCACGGCCAGCGATAATTATCGCTTGCCGTTGATAATATGCCCCTCTATTTCTTACCTTATGGTCGATATTCTGGTCACCGATATTCTTGATGTCGATATTCTGTCCCTACGATATTTAAAACTCAATATTTCTGTAGGTCGAAAAAATCCTCGATCTTATGTCTGTGCACCAGAAGCAAGGAAAGCAGCTGTAAATAGGGCTTGGTTTACTCATATTTAAGCAGATAAACCGTTCATTGCCAGACAGCGAGGGCTTTGAGAGAAAGAGAAGCACAGGTCTGGTAGAAAACACGAGAAGGGCCTGCAGGAAGGGCACCGGGGAAAGTACAATTCAAGGCCCTGGCTGCGTCTACGGCTGATGGCAGCTGGTACCACATTACTCACAGCAGTGTCAGGGATTTGAGGGGTGGGGGAGGGATAGAGCAGCTTTTAGATGGGTGGGTAAAAGTAGTCTCCATGCAGAACAGTAGCCTTGAGGCCGCCCGGGCTTCGACATCAACTTGGTGTGTGTGTGCAGTATGTACCTGCCTTCCTTCGTTCTCAGAGGCAGATTTACTAGAAAGTTATGCATCTGTAGAGATGTGTCACTTTCCCTGCGCCACCCTGAGAAACCCTTGCTCCACCATGGATGTGCCGTATTAACAATACGATGCACCGTGGCGCAAGGATTGACAGATGTGTCAGAAATTCTGGCGCATCGGTTGGGGCAAAAGTGACGCATTGCTAGAGTCATGTCGCAAGCACGACGCAAATGCATTTTGAGGCCTAATCCCACTACACTGCGTCACTCCTTACACCTGCTTAAAGCAGGCATAAGGTCCTGATGCAGTGGCGTCCTAGAAGTGAAGCAGTGAAATCTTGTAGATTTAACTGCGTCACTTTTACAAGCTTTTCTTGTGTGGGAACGCCCACCCTGCATACATTATACCTGATGCAGGTAAAATGTGGCACAGGGCTTTACAACGTGACGCATCTCCCTAGATGCGTCCCGTTGTAAATTGCCTGCATTTTTACACTGTTGCTGCATCACAAAAGTGACGCATCGGCAGCGCAAAAGTGTTGCCAGGGGCTTGTAAATCTGCCTCTTAATATTTACAGTTACATCAAACCATGTAACTGAGAAGCAACTATAAAATTGAAAAAAAACCACTTCTATTGGGATTAACGTCACATGTCTGCCAGGCAATGGTCTCAGGGCCGCCTGGGCTTCACCGTCAACATGGAGCATTCCTAGCTGGTTTCATATATCGGGAGAGGATGTGGTCTGACAGCTAGATTGCCGACTTTGGTGCTGGAAACCAAGGTTCGAGCCCCGCGTCCACATCATTTGATTCTGGACAAATCACTTAATTTCCCTGTGCCTGAATGTATCCCTGTGTAACGTAACCGGTGCTTCAATACCTTCGGGTTGAGTTGCGCTAAATAAATCTGCATTAAAATATTAATAATGCATGAAACAGGGCTAGTCGCCAAAGTGTCACTAAACTAGCAGAAAGTGGGACAGCTGTAAGCAAATGGAAATAAAGGAGTTTTGAAAAACACAGGAAGAAGCCAATCAAAAACGATGGGCGTGCTGAATATCCATACCCTGGGTACAAGATGCCTCCACGCGCTGCTCTAGGCTCGACCAAAACAGCTTATTATCCATCCGTAGGGGAAACCGATGCATTACCTCTGCTTGTTATTAGAGGGCACTGGCAGGCTGTCTGGCTACAAACAGTTTGCATCTGGCAATTTGAAGACCCAGAAGCCACTGCATTTCAATAAAAAAAATTGTCAACGATACGGGGTAATTACAATCATTCACATGGCACTAGAAGGAGTAACTAAGGTTGTGAGTACACTATCTTGATAAAACGGAGGCAACGGATTATAATTTAAAGTTGCTCTATTATATGTGTGTAATTTTTTATGAGACCTCAATGACAGTAAACATTTTAGGGAATGCTTCGCTAGGTCATTCAAAGCTCCGAACAAATTATGAAAGATCTTGCTAAAGACGGATTCTTATCTGTCTTACTATCATCAAGAATTCTCTCAGGTTGAAACTATCTTTTTATCTGCTAAATAGTGTAGAGGGGAGGAAATCCAATATTTAACACATAATCAAAGGAAATAGAATTTGGACTCTAAAGGGCCACTGACTCCGAATCTCAAATTTTAGGGATTTATTACAAAGCTAAAAATAATTGCACATACAAGCACCTCAGCACGAGGTTAAGAAAATAAATGGGCGCTAATACAAAAAAGAGTCTACGTCGGAGTCTCATCCGACTCAGAATAAGAAGAATAGTCAGTTCTAGTATCATTAGACAAGCAATAACGGCTCCAATCTCTATGTTAGAAGTCATTAACCTAAAAAGAAATCAATTAGTCTATCCCTACTCTATTTCTAAGGTGACATCCCTACTTAGTATTTTTCCCAGGCAATAGGATAAAAGGTGTCAGAAGTGAAGACTTCCTTAGAAGTACACTCACTTTGTCAGAGCTCGTCCTAAGATGCTCCGTCTAGCTTCCCATCTAATCCTCAACTGCTCAACCCACGGGGCATTGTCCCTAATTTAAAATCCCAAAAACTTAGAACTCGCCCTCCGGCACACCTCTCCAGCCAGGTCTTCTCCCAGTAGTTTTCCACTGAAACTTTACTCGTCCTTGGGTCCCAGGCACTTTCCCCGCCGAAAGTATCATCCCTGCATTCCGGTATACTCCCATGTTGGCTTCTCATGCCATCCTAACTCCTGAAACAAAGAGCTAGTTCACTAACAAGCTAGGTGTTCTTGCACCTGCAACAGAAACATGGGAACGAGAAACTCTCCATTTCTCTGAGACTCTCTACACCTCTGAAATCCAAAGCCTTACCAAGGGAAACATTTCGACCTACAATATTTACCTAACATAAGAAACAAACAGGCCTTTCTCTTAAATGTGCATGCGATCAGGCCTTTACACAATTTAAACACTCTTCTAATTCCAATTTAATATGGTGCACGTTTAAACCTAATACATCACATTATAAAAAAAACAATCATTATGCGTTATCTAAAATACATTTTCATTTAAACACTACATTGAACTTCATAAATGGCATGATTACATTCCTATTTGTACTATTATAAGCAGATTTTAGTAATACATTTCTAAGTCACACGTTAATAAAATTCCATTAAATATATGGGTGCGGACTAACGGTGATTATGGTGCACCCCTACAAATTTCAGAATAACATGGCGCTCTATAAGTTCCCCCCTTTGATGACTATTGTCATCACACCATTTCACAATTCCCTTGGAGAAAGAACCGACCTAAACAGTACTTGTTGCTATCCTCCCCCGTTGGAGTCTCTCCATATTCTTAAGATTCTGATAGTGACTGTCCTGCAGTCTGGCCATTCGCACTTCACTCGCTCTAGGAGCTCTCTCAACTCTGTTTCCTTTATACCACTTATAGGCTCTGATGAATCCCCACAAGCAAACCACACAAACCACAACAATAATGAGTGGTCTTAACACAAAGCCAAGGAACCCTTTCCCCAGATTGGCAAACCAACTTCCCACTCGACTAAGGGGCATATTATCAAGACACGGCGTTAAAATTATCGCCGTTTTAGCGGCAGAAAACTGCCACTAAAGCGGCGATAATGGGCTTGATAATATGCCCTTGAGAATTACCATAGAAGCCCATGTTCTGGTGTCAACATGGGCTTCTATTGGAATTCTCTGCGTCATATTATCAAGCCCTTTATTGCCACTTTAGCTGCAGTTTTCTGCCGCTAAAGCAGTGATAATTTTAACGCCGTGCTTGATAATATGCCCCTAAATCCTTTACCAACTTTTTCCCACACACCCTCTTCAGTCAAGTCCTCTATCTCATGATGGATCGTAGTAATGTTGCTTATATATTTCTCCAGATCCTTGCTGCTGTCTGGAATATAGGTGCAACATTCCTGGACCTTCAGTAATTTACAGACCCCGCCCTCTTTTGCTAATAATACATCTAAAGCAAGTCGGTTCTGCAAAACCATTGTCCTTATTGATAACATCTCTCCATCCACAAGTAACAGGGACTTTGCTGTATTCATCGACAACTCATCAACTACAGTCGCCAATCGTCCGATCTTCACATCATTCAAAACCACACCCAAACTCGCTATCATTGCTCCAAAGACATCTCCAATCACTACTCTCAGCTCTTTTCACTCTTGAGTGCTGTCCTTCCTCCAAAAGCTCCAAATCCTCTGCATGATGAATCTTTGGGAAAATAATTCCCAAGTAACACGTACCATACCAATTCGCAAGCAACCTTCAAGAAGCGCTAACAACTTCCTCCTGAAAACACGTATCATGAATAAAAAGAGTACCTGTCGTCGAGCATATCATCAATAACCGCTTTCAAACTTGAAGCCAAAAGATTCCTAATGAACAAATTCTTACCTTAATTTGGGCGATGTGCATTCGCGCGCAACCACTGATCCTACAACAGATGTTGATTGACTCTACATCCTTTTTACCATCCTGTGTTTCTGCTCTCTGCCCCTTCAGATGTAAGGCTTGCCCCCGTAGCAGCCTGTAATTGCCCTGTTTATTTCACTACTCGCTGTGTACCACCTGTCTGTGATTATTGTGTCTTTAATTGTTTGGAATTCTTATCTGATATCGTTACGGGAGCTGTATTCTCCCTCCCTTCTGTTGTGTATCACTTGTATGTGATTTTTTTTTTTTGACTACTACTGGTTGGCATTTTTACTTGATATCGTTACTGGAATAGTACTCTCCCTTCCTTCCTTTTGTAAAGCGCTCTGATATCCCTCAGGATGTGGTTTGTGCTATATAAAATTTTATAAAATAAAAATAAAAAATAAATAAAAACCTGACATAGGCATTCTTTTCACAAACATAATACACAGTTGGAATCACTTGTACAGAATCTTGCAAAAAGTTCTTAGCAGAATCTTCCATGGTGAAGACATGATCACACGTACTCTGTCCCATCAGAACCTTTTCATAATAAGTCTGATAACGTCTCACACACAACTTCCCTCTCTGCTCCTTGTCCAACGCTATAGGACCATAACTCCCTTTGGCTCTGTGAGATCTTTCTTCTTCAGTCCAATCTACTGGACTGTCTCCTGTGTCTCGGGTCTGTGTTAGTTTTCTATATCTATCTTCTAGGACAGAGGTGCTGCTTCAAGAACAGAGGTGCTGCCTTTTCTCTGTCACAAACACATTGACAGGTGCTAGACAGCCTAATGGAGTAAAAAATAAAATGCTGCGCTCTTACTTGCTCGTGGGCAGGGAGATCCCGCAGAGTTACACAGAACACTTCGACAGACAGCAAAACCAGCTAGGCTGCCTGTCAGTACTAAACACGATATTGGGGAAGAATGTATAATTGTGGAGTTTCATCTTGCACAGCGCTAAGAATATATACTCCCCCCAAACTATTAATTGCTTCTTACACAAGTCCCTGGTCTCCGTAGTGCAGCCTGTAGATGTCACAGGAGAATGTAGGGACTTCACGCGGAAATGCCGAAAAACTGGTAAAGTGATTCAGTGAAGTCCATGTGTGTGTTTGTACAGCGGGTGCATGGGGGTTTGGGGAGATGTGAAGACTTCCTGGGGGAACAAGAGGAGGACATGGGTGCATGGAGTACCCCTTGTTTTTTAACAGAGTGGATTCGTCCCCTTGACCGGGTGCCAACGAACAGCTTGGATGTGTCCCTTTGAAGGCAGACTGAAGACTTGTTGCATCACCTTGATTGTTGTGCCCCATCATTGTAGCAAGGCCATTAGATGCACTTGAAGTCTGACCTCCTTAGACAACACCCTCTTTTCCTTAGCCTTGAGAATGGCCCAGACAAGGGGCATTAAGAAGGGAGTGCCGACCATTGACCTTGACCTAAAGGATGTGGGAATGTGACACGTTTGTGATTTGATGGTGGTTTAACACACCAGCAGGAAACATACATATCAATCCTAAAGTATTACATCGTAGCAGCAAAAGCTACACAAGTTGCTTTTATCAGCACAGTAAAATCTGGGTTTTTTAATAAAACTTTGTTTGGTTAAAAAGGTTGAAACTGGGTCATCTGTAAGCTGACTAGCCCCTTTCTATGAAGAAAACACATCTGTGATATACCAAAAAGTAACATTCCAGTAAGCACTGAGGGCTGCTGCATGACTCGGACAGAGCTGGAGACACCCCACGGTAACAGGAAGTGACGTTCTGGCCATTTAAATGCTGCATCGCCACATGCCTCTATCTCACCCTGTCTCAGTCTCCGCTGCCCTCTCCATGGGGTCCCTGTGAGGCCTTTCGGATGTATTCATGGCGATCCCTTTTTATGTCTAGAGGTCGTCACCGGTAGATAAATAGGCCTGTGCACGCATGTTACCGCAATCACTTTTGAAAGGCAGACACAACCATAAAAGCTGTGCTGTTACTCATCTGTTAATGAGACCCAAGCCCCCTGTAAAGAACAAACCAGATCTGGCTCTCAAACGCTTCATGTCCATTCTTATTACCTCCTCATCAGACCTCCCCGTCACAGTCGTTAACATATGAGCAATAGCTCCTCCCCACAGAAATCCCAAGCAAAAAATCTCCATGGTCCCATCCCTACCCTCCAGGCCACTCTCATATCCTGTGACACATAACACCGGACCTACTGAACCACATTGTGTTGTTTTTTTCTGCAGTTTAGGCAAGTGATGAACTCTCTGTTAATCTCCGGTTCATTGAATTGGGTAAGTGTGAACGGTTTGCTGTAACGACTGTTCTTTTCTAGGTTAATAGTAGTCTGTGATGTAGCAGGACTGTTCAATTCTCAAGTATGGGTATAACTGCCCTTCTCCCCTTCCAGGCACCTAAGGTGTTCCTGGGGGAGGTGGCTAAGAGCCCTGAGCGCGCTTGCTGGTGAGGTCCCTGCTTCAGCGGGACTTCCTGGTGTGGCGTAGTGTGGATTTGTTTTAGCAGCACTGTACCAGCACGCCGGGGGCCTGGCAGGGAGGCCCCTCTTCGAAGTAGAGGGGCACTGGGTGTCAGCCACTTACAGTGGGGGTAGGAGGCAAGAGTCCAGTATGAGCGGGATCGCTGAGTCCTCAGATTGGAGGTGAAGTCTATCTCCGGTGGCGGTAGTTCGCGGCTGCTTAAGAGAGTGGCCGGTTTATCAAGGCTGGGGCTCGGGGAGCAAGGGGCTCACTTGTTTGTGATTGTGCTATATCCTGCCTATGTACTAATCTTTCTCCTAGGTTACCTTGCTCCTAGCTGCTCAGCCAATGTGAGTGTTCTGAGGGGAATGTCGATGTGATGGAGATGCATGGAATGTTTGGATGTGTATGTGGTGAGGTGTGAGGTGTGACAGTTGAAAACAGGCTGAGCAGCAGGCAAAGTGCTCCTCGTGGGGCTGCTTTACATGGACACCAACCTGTAACTTATACTTAAAAAATAAACTACAAAAAACTACAAGAAACTACAAAGATACTCCTCATCTAAGTCTGGTACATCACAACAGATTGGTTCGAGGGGAGGGGATCGCTGACGTTCTTGGCCCTCCCACTCTGATTGAGTGGTGAGATGCCAGTGGTCTCAGGCGTTACATTAGAAAATGGGCATTGAAGGATCTTGTCATGTTTGGCAGTCTGCTTACTTGATGGAGTGTCTGCGCATTACTGTTCTTCCTGAACTCTGCCACATACATGGAGGGGAGAAGGGGTATTGAAAGTCCACTTGCTTTCTGGAATTTTTAGATTCTGTGATTGGCTGCCGCCTGGGGTGTTTTCTCCTGCCTTATTTTAATTGGTTGGACATCTGGGTGGATGTTTTGGATTGGTCCTGGTTTTTCTGATAATGAGTGGTCTGGCTATAGTTATTGGAGGGGCTGCCTCTGGGTTTGACTCATCATGGATGATGTTAAACGGTCAGAGAATTGTAAGCACTGGTAGGCAGACGAGGTGGTTGCTGGATCCTCCACTGCACCTTCCTTGGCTGACGTGCAAAAGATGATTGAGGCCGCTGTGGCTGCGGCCTTTCTGGCTAGGGAGTCCAAAGGGCCTAAAAGGCAGAAGTTGGATGCCCCTGTTGCCCCTGATCCTGACGAGGATTCGGATGAGGAAGTGAAGGGTCGGTTTATTCATGGAGCGGACCTTCACAATATCCTTCAACATGTGCGGGACAGTTTGGGGTTCCCTGATCCCTTAGAGGGCGAGGAGTCAGAGGACTTCTTCTCCAATTATTAGAGGCAGGAACCTGAATGTCTCCTGTTCATAAATCAGTATGCAATGTACTAGAAGGAGAATGGAAGGATATAGATAAACATGCCTTTCCCAGGTTTCTGGCTAAAATATATCCTTTGCAGGGGTTTTCAGAGGAATTCCCCTCAGTGGTAAAGGTGGATTCTCTATTGGCTGGACTGGCGTTGCAAACCCTGGTGGTTTCAGAGGATGCAGTACCTCCTGATCTTGGGGACAAGAAGGTGAAGGGCCTTTGAAAGGTCCTTTGCGGCTTCCAACCTCTCTGTTCGTTCAGCCACTTACACTAGTTTTCTGGTTCAGTCTCTGCTGAAGGACTGTCAGTTTATTTCAGAGCAACTGTCGCAGGAGGAGGATCCCTCTGAGTCCCTGACAATGTTGGAACAGCAGTTGCGTTTCTTGGCTGACTTATCCTTTGATTCCCTTAGTGCTTCAGCTATGGCAGGTGGTGCCTTGGTGGCAACTAGGAGACAATTGTGGCTTAAACCTTGGAAGGCTAAAGCGGCGCAGAAGACTGCGCTCATGAAGATTCCTTTCACGGGCTGCAAACTGTTTCGGGAACCATTGGAGGCTTTGATAAAGAAAACGGCAGAGGACAAAAAGTTGTTGGCTCCGGTCCGCTTGTCGCAGAAGGGAAAGTTTGCTGCATATAAACAGGCATTTGAGTAGGCTTTCAGTCTAAGATGGCCGCTCATCCCTTTCGTGGTATGAGACGTGGCCAGGGTGTCCCTTCCTTCCACAAATCCCGTGTTGAGCAGAGACTCTCGGGTGCTCTAGGTCAGTCAAAATAATGACTATATGAGGTTTCCAGAGGAGTGTCGTGTTGGGGGTTACCCCAGGACTTCTTTTTTGGGTGCATTTTCTTCCTTGGGATCTGCAGCAGGGTGTACTGTTGCGAACAGACAACATGGTGGTGGTATGTTATGTCAACCACCAGGGGAGTGCGAAGGTGGCTTCCCTCAACTTGTTAGCGCAGCAGATTTATCAGTGGGCAGAGTTGAACTTGTTTCTGAGGGTGTTACATCTGCCAGGGGTATTGAACTCAGAAGCTGATCATTTAAGCATTTTGTTTCCCTCCCTGTCGGAGATGTGATTGGATCAGGGGGTGTTTGGAGTGCTCATGAGGACATTTGAGGTACCAGTGGTGGACCTGTTTGCGATCCCGGAGAACGCCTTGAGGGAGAAGTTTTGCGCTTTGAGTCAGTTGGACTCAGTTTGGAGGCTCTATCCTTTCAGGGGGAGGGGTGCTTGATGTATGCGTTCCCTCCGATTGCTGTGATTTAGAGGGTCCGTCTGAAGGTCAAGTTGGACCAGGCATTGGTGATCCTGGTGGCACCAGCCTGGAGCAGGAGGCCTTGGTTTCCTCTGTGTTAAAGTTGGTGCTGGGGCCTCGCTGGCTGTTGCCGGTGGATCCCTGTCCCCTGTTGTTTCCTCCTTTGTCCCGGGATTGTCTGATCCGGTTACATCTAGCTGTTGACAGGATGAACCTCGTGACTATGAGATGTTCTCCTGCGGTGACTCAGTTTATCCAACAGTCCTGTCGCCCTTCTACCCTTAAATGTTATGCCCGGCATTGGGTGTCTTTTCAGGGTTGGTGTGCGGATAGGGGCTGGTCTGCCTCGGAGGTGGAATCTGTGCCTGTCTTGGATTTCCTCAAGGATGGGTTAGAGTTGGTTCTGGCTGTTTCCTCTTTGCGGGCTCAGTGGGCTGCAGTGAGAGCCTTTTGGGGACGGCCTGTGAGTCTGTTGTGCTTTTAGAGTCCCGGCTGTTGAAGAGTTGTTTTCTCAAGAAAGCTATGATTAAGTCCTTGGTGCTGGGTTGGGATCTTCCATTGGTGCTGAGGGCTTTTTCAGTCTTCTCCATTTGAGCCTCTTTGAGGAGGTGTCTCTGCATTTGTTGATGATCAAGGTGCTTTTCCTGGTTGCTATGTCCTCAGACAGAAGGGTTTGGGAGTTGGACTTGTTGCTTTGAGCCCTTTTTGAGGTTCTTTCCAGATCGGAGTGGTTCTCCGAACTAATCCTTCCTTTGTCCCCAAGGTCTTTCTCGTTTCACTGCTCGGAGGATCTGGTTCTGCCCGTGTTGTGTCCTGATCCACAGTCTGAGGATGAGGTGCGGCTGCACAGTTTGGGTGTTAAGCAGGCTCTAGGGGTGTACTTGGTTTGTACCCGGCCGTTTCGTAAGGTGGAGTTTCTTTTTGTGACTTTTGGCCTGGCGGGCCTGGGTCTGAAGCCTTCTGGTTCTACTCTCAGTAGGTGGTTGAGATGGGCTATTAGGGCGGCTTATGATGAGCCCAGTGGAGTACAGGTGCTTGGGTCGGTTCAGGGGAGATCGACTTGGGGTATGACTGCTTCCTGGGCTTGTTTTCAGGGGGCATCTATAGCTGAGATCTGCGAGGCCGCTACTTGGAGTGAACTGCACACCTTTATGGCCCATTATCATTTGGTCGTGGGTGGACTGTGTCTGCTGGTTTTGGGGACGAAGGTGGTGTGACTTTTCTGCTTTTTGCGCTAATAAAGTCTTTTTGGAGCTCTGTGGTGAAGCTGATTCTTACTTTGGTATCTGCTCATATGTTAAGAATTGTGACGGGTTACTCCGTGTCGTAGACCTCCCCGCCACAGTTCTGGTTCCCATCTCTCCATCCCTGTTGGGTTTCCTCTGCTTGGTGGTACAGGATGTGGTTTATCCCGAATGAGAATTGACGTGAAAGTACCACTAAAATTCTGCAACATTGATCATTTTCCAATGTACCCTTGGTAAATGACAAATAACTCTATTATTACATGCTAAAATGCATATTATCATCTCACGAAAGTGAAAATGAAAATACAGCAAGCAGTGAGAGAGGTGATGATTTTAATGCCTTCACTAACCTAGGGAGAGGACCAAGCAGAAGCCTTGAACACAAAGAGCACATCATGCTGAACGATTGGTGGTGGTCCCACCCTCCTAGGACCACCCCAAGCACAGTTATGGGCAAAAAATACAATCCCAACCAAAGGCCCTGCAAAGCATTATGGGACAATATTCTAGGGTGCAGTGAATATTATAGTATCCAATATCAAAACATTCCTCAAGGGGCAGGCTCTGGGCTCAGCTGACTATAATATTCAGTAAACTCTAGCATCTCGCCCCATAATGCTTTGCTGGGCCTTTGGTTGGCATTGTATTTTTGCCCATAACTTTGCTTGGGGTGGTCCTAGGAGGATTGGACCACCACAATCATTGAGCATGATATGCTCTTTGTGTTCAAGGCACCTGCTTGGTCCTCCCCCTAGGTTAGGGGGACTCCAAAATCATCACCTCTCTCATTTATTGATATTTTTTCAAACTTCCTTTTGTGAATTGGTTACATACTTTGTAGCATGTTAAGATAAAATTGTTTTATCAGTGGAATGTGGGTGCAGTAGCTTATTCCAAAATTGTTGCATGAACTCTGTTGTGTATTAATTAAAGTTGTAAACAGAAATCTCACATATCTTTAATAAAAATAAAAAAAATTATCTTTGCATGCCAAATAACATATATCAATCTCACAAAACTGAAAATATAGCAAACAGTGCCTTTGAGTGAATGAAAAATACTTCTATCTTTACATGCTAAAATGGATATAGTCATCTTACAAAAGTAAAACTGAATACTAGAACGCAGTGAGGGACGTGATGATTTTGATGTCCTCACTAACCTAGGGGGAGAACCAAGCAGATGTCTAGAACACAAAGAGCACAGTGGATGGGAGAATGGCGTCCGCGGCAGAACGCGGAAAGCGGAATTGAAAGCGAAAACTGCCCGGAATTGCTGACGGACGGATTCTTGGAGACAGTGATGCCTGCAGAGACCGTTTGGTGAGTGTGGAGGCTGAATGCCAAGGTAAGCAGCGCTCGTCCGTTAGCAGCGTAAGGAGGAATAGAAGGTAGCTCTCGCTTCATATGGCCCCCGGACATGTAGCTGAGTAACTAGCTTGAGCAGCAAAACTCCCACTGGCAGAAAAATCTAAGCTTGTAATTGAAAGCTGTAAGAGTGATGCCCTGATTAAAATACCAGTAAAAGAGGTGGCGGTGGTGTGAGGCAGCAGTAGAGGAGCAGAGGAGCAGAGAAGTGGGGACAGCAGGGTGGCAGAAAAGACGTGGTCCCTGCCGGTCAGGAATCCGGCGGATTGTGCTCCTTCGGGATGGTGGCAGAGAGAAAGAGTGGCTGAGAGGCTGTTGTCAGGATACTCTGGGAGCTGCTGATTTATGGTGTTGCTTGCTTGCTGTAATACGTGTACCTTAAATCTTGTATTTAGCATTGTTTACACTACAGAAATGATAAATTAAAACAGACAAACATCTGCATCAATGTTCTGAAGCATCAAAACAGATTTCTTCCTCAGCCTTGTTTGCCGGCCTGTTTTGCAATGCTTACTAATAAAGACATTATGATTGAAATTGCTTCTTCAGTTCATGTTATTATTATGCACAACCCTTGACAGTTGCTAGTGTGTGGCTGCAGATAATTCACTGGTCTATTTCTCTTGACTTTCGCAGGATACTGAGTTATAGCTTGTGTACTTCTCATGTATATTGTCAGTCGAGTTTTTATGGAATTGCAGGTTTGGGTTGGTCTTTCAAAGTTTCAAGGTATTGTCAATTCTATTTCAGACCCTTCATAGTTGTTCTTTGTTCTGCAGCCATAGGCAGTTCCTGAGACAATAGGATCACTCCTTGGCATGGTTCTGATTGCTGCCTCAGTTAAATATTCAGCTTTTGACAGTATTGTTACAAATGGCATAGCTTGTATGTTAAGAGTGTTTCGCACTTTCTCATTAGAACTTAGAGAAAGACAATATAGAGGCATTTCATTTAAATGTTGGAGGTTTCAAACCAAAATATGCTAGATTTCTGGGTGCTAGGGCAAAGTGGTAGATGGTGGTCCGCGCCGCCGGGGGAGGTGGGCCCCCTCCATGTGCTTTGCAGGGGGCCCCCTCACGTTTCGTTACGCCACTGCCCCTGTACCCCAAAACTTTAATTTGCACAGTAACTCCATTATGCGTAGTAAGTGCAGGCTACGTAATGGAACATGCTAAGTAAATGCATGTTAGATAATGGCATCTGTGAACTAAAATTTGCGTAGTAATGGTAATACGAAGTAATGACTGCATAGTAAAGGTAGAATACCTTTTTTAGGACAGGGTTTAATGCTGGTCATAGAGAAATATATTAACAGACCAGTGGGAAACCCAATACTCCCTTGGAGGCTTGGGCAGAAAGACTAGTAATAAGTAAAGATGCCTACAAGGGATTTCATTTATTAAACTTTGTCAAATTTTAAATAAACTTGTTATTTAGGTGTTAAGCTCCAATTGGTAACTCAACCTTGAATAAATCTAGACATTAAGGAAATCGTTCATATCATGAATATTCAACTGAACACTGTACATGAAAGAACCTACAAATCATACGGGTAGACATCTATTCCAAATGAATACGTGGAGAGAAAGTGAATCTAACACAATAGAAAACAGTTCCTCAAAGGCGACACATGCTAGGGAATTAGACGTAACAGTCGACATTTCGGTCTGTTCTGGCAAAATCATCCGTCAGACCATCGTCAGGACATACAGTCAAATATTTAAAGAGTCCATTTGATCAAGTTCGGTGATCAATTGGAACCTGATAAGGCAGTTCTTGAAAACACCACAGGGGCCTTACAAATAGGCTCCTCTGATGAAAACAAAGTAATCTCTTTCCAAGCTTTTATAAAATTGGACGTATAAAAAATCCGTACTCTGAGGACGCGAATTTCTAAATAATTAGTCATCTCAGATAAGGCGGCAGTAGTTTCTTACCGAATTTAAAGAGAAGTGCATAGGATCAGCACTCCGCGAGAGCAAGTTGTGAATAAATCGTAGTCTTAGGTACTGTGGTCAAGGAGCAATTTGACATTGGCATCAAAGAATTGTACAAATTCTCCTGCTTTCTTGAGTGGGTCATTAAATTTGATCGTTGGGGAGGTTAGGGGGTTGCTGGTGTATTTGATTAGGTCAAATAGTTTCTTTAGTCTGTTCTTAGAGGAGTCAAGGAGAGCTCTAAAGTGATTAGATTTTTCACTAAAGATATGTTTGTGGTAGCGTGATCTTGCAATTTGGAGATGGGAAAGATTAATAACAGATGGTGACTGTCACCCTTTTTTCTTTAGCATTCTTAGATCTTTCCTTTCTTCATAGAGGGATTTGTTGAATCATGTGGCAGAAGGTGTGGGTCTTTTCTTCTTGCTTTGTATTGGAGCAACATTGTCTAACAAGATAGATAGACTAGTAAAGCAGCAAGTGGTCAGGTTGTTGAAGTCAGAGATGGAACTAATGTCGGTTAGTACTTCTTTTGTGGTGTTGCTGAAATTTTTGAAGTTGATGTTCTTTGTGATGCAAAACCAGGTAGTTGCCCTTTTTGGTTGGCCTAGGCTTGCCACATGAGAGAGGTGAAGTGAGAAAGGGATAAGGGAGTGATCAGCCCAGTATACTGGAATACAATCAGCTACTGTGAGCAGCTTGTTTTTGGAAATAATAAGGAAAAGCGTGGAGCCTCTGGAGTGTGTTGGTTTAGAGTTGTGTTATATGAGATTATTAGCTGAGAGAAATATGGCAAGAAAGTTGGCAGCTGAGTTTTCTAAGGAATCCCAGTAAAGGTTAAAGTCTCCTAGAAGAATCAGTTTATCAACTTTTGAAGATCAGTCACTTGCATAGTCAATGAATTCCTCAATAAAGGTGGAGTTGTCACCAGGTGGGTGATAGATAAAGTTAATCCTGGGCGGGGGAGTTGTGCTGGAATGAATTTCCAGAGACAGGCATTTGAATGTAGAGAAGGACCAACTAGGAAGTTCCCCACACTGAAGTGTATTTCTGAAGAAGGTGTCAACGCCTCCCCCTACTCTATCTAGCCTGTCTTTCTTGATATTGGAATAATTATAGAGAGCAGAAGATAAAAAAATCTGTGTGACAAATGTCACTAAGCCAGGTTTTAGTGAGGATTAGTAGGTCACGGTTGTGGCGAGTGATTGTATCAGCGATTTCTTCCTTGTGTTAAGTTGTAGATTGGCAGTTGTGAAGCATACAATATATCTCTGCCGTGATTGTTTTGGTGTATGGGGTGTCAGGGCTTTTGACATTGATAGGAATGATGTTTCTCTATGTCAAAGCCTTATTTGTAGGTGGCTGGCATTTGGAACGAGTCAAGAAGATGGTGGGAATTGTGTATTGTCCGAAGATGAAATGGGTATGGCGCGTTGTTTAGTGTTTTAAGGAGAGGAAATGGTATAGGAAGTAGGGGTGTTATAACTAGCAAGTAATTTAGTGATATCACTTTGGGATGTTGTGCACAGTTCTATTGGAGCGTGGGAGAAGAGTACTCCTTGGGATTAAGTGATTGTGGTATTGTATTCTTGTCGAGGGGGAGTATGGTGTCAGAAATAGTAGAAATGTTAGAGTTTAAATGGGAGATGGTGACTTCAAGCTGGGAAATAGTGGGGTAGAGGTGGGCAAGTTTGTTCTCAATGCTATGTATAGTTAATTGGGGAAAATTCTGACAGGGTGATGGGTTCAGAGGAGAGAGCCTCTTGAGAGGCTGAGTGGGGAGGGAGGTAAGGTGATAAGGGAGGGTATAGGATTTAGGGGTAGAGGGTGAGGGGTCAGTTGGTGGTGATTAGAGATAGGTGAGGGATCTGCTGTGGTACATATGAAACACTCAGGACATTCATTGTGGGAGGCATAAGTATAGTGTGGTTGTAGGGGTGAGGAAAGGTGGTAACTGTAGTATGACAATGGCAAGTGGGCTGCAGGAGTGAGATGTGGGGAAATGGTGGGCAAGAAGTCAAAGTAGTTGAGAGTGAAGAGTGGGGAAAAGAGCGGTGGCACATGAAGATGTTTGTATGGGTATGTGGGGCCTAGAGATTAAGAAGATGTGAGAAGCTTTTCAGGAGGATGGGTGGAGCATGTGGAGAGTTATCCCTGATGAAAGAAAGGGGAGCGAAGAGATTAGTATGAGTGGACAAAGGTTCATGTGGATGTGTAGGAATGACAAGGGGGAGTAGTGTGTGGGAAAGGATAGTCTTGGGAAAGTAGGCGAGGGATCAGTGGAAGGATGTGGACTGGAGAAGGAGGATGATCATGTGGATTTATGTGTAATATATGGGGTGGGGAGGATTAAGTGTTGGTAGTATATACTAGTTAGAGGGTAGATAATCTTTGTATGGGGGTGTTATCATTGAGGTCCTAGGATGGCACTAAGGGGGAGATAGGAATATTGTTCAATGCAAGTGGCAGAGGGTTAAGGGTGAAGACCCAGGTGGAGGGAATATGAGGAGAGGTGGTAATGGGGGAAGATGGAACTGATGGGCCAGGGGAGTCAGAAATGTTCTCGGGGGATGGCTTGCAGTACCCAGACATGCAAATGGGGATTGTGAGGGTGGAGTCCGTGGTGAGATGGGGGTGGCAGTGACAGGGGATGGGAGCGAGGATTGTGTAGGGGTCCATAGGTGAGATAGGATGGGTGGGAGTGAGCAGGGATGGAAAAAGTGGGGCAAATAGGGAGAGTCTTTTGCTTGAATCATGACCTTACCATTGTTGTATAAGGAGATAGTGATTGAGCCATTGAAGTATGCTGAGGGAGAGACTTTTAGCTGGAAGCCGTAAAGGGTTTTGGAAGAGGATGTCACATAAAGTGTGTTCTGGAAGATAGCAATCCAAGATGCGATGTCGTGGGTGAAGAAAATGAAATCTGTTTTGACCTTCCAGTATCGGCCACGGTGGTACGGATTGACAAAAAGGATGTCCAGAAATTGTTCAAGGGAGTTGTTCTTGAATTATTTTCCAGAGACTTTGGAGAGGTTGGGTGGGTAGATAATCTTGTTGCAGTTACCTTTAACTTTAACCACCTTTGTGAACAATATTGTGAACAATATTGTATAGTAGTGTGGATATGGTGGGGTGAAAGTGATGGAGTGGAGAGGGTAGATAAGGCGGCGCTGCATCGCTCAGGTAGCGGAATGTGTGGTCATCGCCAGTCGTTAACTCCAGATTCAGACCTGCTGTCTGCAGCTCTGTCCGCAGCCCCTCATGTTGGTTCCAGCTGGGCTGCCTGTCCAGTCCCACAGAAGATCCCCTGCAGCTATCTAGCATGCACCCGGGGCAGCGGCGGTGCTGTGACTGCAGAGGGAAACCTACACTGCTGCTTCAGTTTTAGAACTAAGAAAATCCTGTGTTTGGCATTTAGAACAATAAACGGTGGCAGTTCTGTGGTGTAGTAGCAGGTTTATTTACAGGTCACCATATTTTCTGTTCTGTACCGTATGCCCCGGTCCAAGTGGAAAGATTAGGGCAAACCCCTATAGTTATATACATTCTCCCAACATACAGCACATCCATGGTTCGTCTGCATACGCACCATCATATATTTGTTACTAGCACCATTACACCCGACCTCGCACCATGGTGAACGTGTGTCAGGGTTGTGTCCTTAAATAACTTGATGGTTTAGTGGACCCATTCCTGCACCAAAAGCAAACAATCTATGCAATTTCCTGAGTCTATGTGTCCTACGGAATATAGAACACATACTAATTGGACATGACAAACAGACATGTAATTATGTATACTCATTTCACCTCCTCTTAGGAGGCACACTATTAGCAAACAGTCCCTGATACTTGGATAAGCGGAAATGTGCGGGATCGTCATTGAGAAAAGCCAATGCAAGGTCAATAGAACGCATTCTTCACATAGGGTAAATCAATGCTGCACTTTGCTCTGGCTTGCCTTACTGCATATATATGAGGCCATGCAAGGGTACACAAGCTGACTTTGCATTGCCTCATTGATATGAGTTGGGGACCTGCTCCACTAGAGCTTCGTGAACAGTGATGCGCCAGCAGCGCAGTTCACTTGTACATGTGGTCCACAGTGACGTAGGCGTCTCGGCATGTGCGACTTGTAGGATTGTGTTGCAAATAGGTCATGAAGTATGGTGCAGGTATGTAGGCCCACACCTACTACGCATGCACTGTCTCATTCAGCCCAACACTAATATGGCAACGCATTCCAACATAGTTGACTGTCATGTGATTGAGAAGTACTTACCAACCAGTGTGCCAATTCCATATGTCCCATTCTGGAAGCGCTCATTAATGGTGGAATGATGAAAGATGAAGGAATCCTGAGCACTGCCAGGGTACTTTGCGAGGAAATTGATGAAGAGGCCCAGATGCTCCACGATTGCCTGCAGAGTCATGGAATGTGTGTGCTTCCTATTGAGGTAAAGGTGTGATGGAGCCGTTGGAGGCACAAGTTGCACATCTGTGCAGTCCATTGCCCCAACACATGTGGAAATCCTGCAATGGAATAAAAGCCTTGCTTGTTCTCCTGTTGTTGCTGCGTTGTGCTGGGGAATAAGAGGTACTGGGGTGTGAGGCTTATGATGGCATCCAGGGTGGAGGCGAGGAATTTAGAGAAGGGTGGCTGGGATACTCCTGCCACTCTGGCTGTCATTGGTTGGAAAGTTCCAGATGCCAGCATGTGTAGGAAAGCCAGTAACTTGGCATGCGGATGTTGGCTACAGCCTTGGCGCAATCTGGTACAGGAGGGGGGATAATGGACTCCTTCCTGAGTCTGTAATGGACAATGACGTCCTCCTCCCTGAGGTCAATGAGGGTAATCCTCTGGCGGTATGTCCTCTCCCTTCTCCTGGGCTGTCTCGTGGTGGTGATGGTGGTGATGGTGGAGCTGGTGGTGGTGGTGGTGATGGTGGTCTTCTTGGTGATCCACGCCGCAGTAGGAGTCGGTCCATGGTGCCGTTCAGCTTGCCAGAGTGATTTTGGGCATGTTCTGCTTTTTTTACGCCTGGTTTTCCGTAGCGGTATAATTTCACAGCGCCGATTGTGCCAATTGCCAAAGCATTGTTATTTTTCCAAATCATTGTAAATTTGGCTACATCGATTTTGCGTAGCTTTTTAAGGAGGACCGCCTACCTAGCCTATCATTATCGCTAACTGCAGCATCCAGATCTGGTGCTGTGAAAATAGGCGCAGCAGTTGAAAAAGTGCCGCTAAAGGCCTCTAACATCACTTTGTAAATTTGGCGCCAAAAAAGCTGCTGCAGCATCACAAAAGGATGCAGCGGTAACACAAGCTCCTTTGAAATATGCCCCCCAGTGTTCAAAGTGTGCCAGTGCTATGAGAGAGCAGACCGACCTGCACCATATCTTCATAAATCTTCATAAAAAAGGCACAGTTGCATGTAATCTTAGTAAATCTGCCCTTCAGTTCTAAGTTCTATGCTTCTGACTCGATCATCCTGTTCTAGGGTCATGGGAATAAACTTTGTGCCAGATTTAAAAACATTTTGCACTGGGGTTGTGTCACAAAAGTAACACAAACCTGCGACAAGTGTTTTTTTAATTTACTTTCCAGCGCAAAGAAGTAATAAAAGTAATGCAAAAGAGCGCAAAGCTCTGCTTTGCATTACGCTGCGTCAAAAGGGCTTTCCGTGGGTGGTGCATGGGTTTTCCCTTGAAAGCGCGCATGATTTACTAAGCTTTTTCGTTGTCATTGCGCTGTGCAAAGAGTAAGTAAGATTTACAAACTCACACAACGGCCAATTTGCGCCACCTTGCATGACGTTGTAAAGAAATGTAATGCCGCGCCTTGAGCTGCATAGCGTTACATTTTGTAGTGGTAGGTGTTCCATGGGTAGTCCACGGGCATTCATATGCGTCCCCCCATGAAATGTGATGCGATCCAAGATTTACTGAAATCAATAAACCTAAATGTTACACTTCCACACCACAGCATAAAGAGGATAAATATGCTTACGTCTCCTCTCAAGTCCTCTTTCTATGTGTGATACTTTCTGTATCACACATAGAAAGAGGAAAGTGTCTCTTAGGGTTGTTTTTGTGCAGCAAAGCATGCCTTGCTGTCCAACTACAACCATACCTTCCTGCGCAAAAACAATGCGCCCTGTAGCGCAGGCATCCTTGCACCATGGGGCAAGGGTGCCTGTGTTAGCATTAGGCAGCCTCGAGTGTGTCCGCACAGGTAGAGAGCTGAAGAGCATCATACCTTAGTACATATGGCGCTGTACAGCTTTTTCCCATTCAAGACAACGCAGCTCAGCAACTTTGATTGTTGATCTGCATTGCATGAACTTTTAAGTAATAAGCCACATGGTTTTTGATCCAAAACCATATTTACTAACAATAGTAGACCGAGTTATGCCCCAAAAATAATGCCACTTGAAAGTAAGTAGGCATTAAAAAGGAGAAATTCTTTTATTTCTGCAAACTTTTCTGACTTTGCATATGTGCTGCACAGTACCTCACATATCCGTTCCTGGATAATTTTTAGTTTGTCTAAGGATAGTATTTGCACTGAAAAGTTAACTTTCCTGTTCAAAATCTATGTTAGACAAGACGCAGACATCTTTCCACTGTGGAGCAAACTCTGTGTGGCGCTGGCAGGATAATTCTACGCCAGCGCAAGGGCGAGAGTAGGATAGTGCCATATCTTAGTAGACATGGAGCTTCTCTGCTATCTCCTGTCACAGAATACAATATGGAGCCATTGCAGCCGGTGTAGGTAAGGGCGGTGGGGCAGTGGCAGGGTAGGGGAAAGTCGGCAGATGACGGAATAGGGAAAATAAAAAAATTAAAAAATAAAGCCACTTACCTTGTGTTCGCCACATCACTGAGTCAGCGATGCGGCCAGCGCAAGGTAAATGGTTTTCTTTTTCCTTCTTTTATTTCCCTATTCTGTCGTCTGTCGACTCCCCCCACCACGACATCACAGAGCAGCAACTTTGGGTGCTGCACTGGCTTGTGTGACAGTAAGAGAGGATGTGGCATAACGGCCAGAGCTGCCGGCCTTGGCCCTAAGGAACCTAGGTCGAGTCTCTCTGTCGGCTCAACATCCTGCGATTCTGGGAAAACAACATGGGGCATAATATCAATAAACGGCTTGAAAATTATCGCCGCTTTAGCGGCAGAAAATTGCCGCTAAAGCGGCGATAATGGGCTTGATAATATGCCCTTCAGAATTCCCATAGAAGCCCATATTCTAGTGTCAACATGGGTTCTATTGGAATTCTCTGCGGCATATTATCAAGCCCATTATCACCGCTTTAGCGGCAGTTTTTGCCGCTAAAGCGGCGATAATTTTATCGCCGTGCTTGATAATATGCCCCTTAATCTCTGCATGCCTATCAAAAATGAATGTGCAACGTAACTGGTGCTAATGTAAAGCACTTAAATACCTTCGGTCGAGCTTGTGCTATATAAAACTGCAAAAAACAAAATACATCTGGGCCTTCGTATTCGTTCTCCGGCTGTCTCTGGACCCCTATTACAGCCCACTACCGCTTCTGGGTACTAGAGGGCAGTGTTCCCGCTGCAAACAAAGATCTGCATATACCCAGAAGCCCTTGCAATAAACACTTCCATTTCATTGCCACGGGTAAAATAGACAAATATGCAATTCTGGAAGGAGTAATCATATGCATGTATACACGAGCATTCACATTATTGAATTAAAAGTTAAGAGTTAAGGTTGCGCTAATTTGTGACGCTCGTAGTTCACTCACACTGCGAGTGCAGAGATATCAGGTGAAACTTATTAAAGTATTGAAAGAATTTTGGGGCTTATTAACAACCCAGGCGATAACATTATTGCCGCTTTAGCGGCAGAAAACTGCCGCTAAAACAGCGATAATGGGCTTGATAATATACCCTATGGAATTCCAATTGAAGCTCAGGTTAGATGTCCTTCACATTTAACATGGGCTTCAATTGGAATTCCATAGAGCATATTATCAAGCCCATTATCGCCGTTTTAGCGGCAGTTTTCTGCCGCTAAAGCGGCGAGCCTGGCTTGTTAATATGCCCCGTAATTCTGTTGAAGGAAACTCAAAGTATATAAGGGGACAGAATAATCTGATCACTTCTCGGCCTTTTGGCTATTATCAAGTGTAGCTCACTTGGGGGCATATTATCAAGACAGGTGTTAAAATTATCGCCGCTTTAGCGGCAGAAAACTGCCGCTAAAACGGCGATAATGGGCTTGATAATATGCTCTATGAAATTCCAATTTAAACCCATGTTAGACGTCTTTCAACATCTAACATGGGCTTCAATTGGAATTCCATAGAGCATATTATCAAGCCCATTATTGCCGTTTTAGCTGCAATTTTCTGCCGCTAAAGCGGCGATAATTTTATCGCCTGTCTTGATAATATGCCCCTTTGTCTGCCCCTGGGGGGAGATCGGTCAGCTGGGATGTATTCATTGCACTTCGTGTGGCAATGAAAACTCTCGAGCACGATGACGGAACCTTTACGTTTATAGTGACTGGACTGCTGGGCAGCTCGCTGTGAAGCGGGCCGATTGGCTGACCCGTGATTTTTTACGTAGGCTGGCTGGTTGGGTGGACTGCTGTGCAGCTCAGCCAGGTCCGACTCACGGCCAGGCTGACAATCTTAGCTGAAAGGCGCAGTCGTCCCCCTGTCTGGCGAAACCCTCCTGGGTCCGACCGGCTCACGGCTGACCGGCTAATGGCTGACTGCGGAGTGGTTCTGCAGTTCGGCTGGGCTGGTTGGCTGCCGGGTGGAGGGCAGAGCTGGACAGGCGGGATGGCCTAAAGGTTAAGCCTGCTTAGTACCCCCTGCCGATCTGCTGGGAGAGTTGGCCGGGGCGGAAGGCTGGGTTGGCTGGCGTGGCAGGCTGGTTTGCCGGGTAGATCCAAAAACAAAAATCTGTAAAATGTTTCCTTGTCTTACTAAATAGTTAAGTGCACCCAAGAATTGCTTTTATTGTGGCCGACAGAATAGCAGGGCTCATATGTTTACTAAGGTATATAAGTGAAAGCGGTCAAAGGTCATACCATTACTGCATAACACAAAACTCAGGCACTCTGGGCCTAGTGATGTTTGCAATGCCGATGCGTGAGTTTTGCAGTGGTCGAAGGGGGGGGAGTGGGGGGGAGTAGGGAAACTCTGGGTGGAGAATCAGAGGGCAGGAATAACCCGTGGACTGGGTCAGTGGGCGGAGTCAGAGGTTTGGCCAGAAAGAGCAAAAAATCCTAGGGGCATATTATCAAGAATGGCGTTAAAGGGAGGAGGAGCCTAGCGCGCAACCAAGATGGCCGCGTAGGTGCGAGGCTCCCGAGGACCTCCGCGACCTCCTGCATAAATCCTGACCATATCCTGTCCTAGATGAGGGGACTGTGTTTGTGAGCCCGAGCTGAGGTGACACCCGTTTTCCGTTTCCAAATTGGACCTCGGACACCGGCGGGAGCACCGATTGAGGTTTGCGGCCTTCTCCACACCGGCCCCCCGGATTGGAGTTGTGGGGCGATCCGGAGACAAAGTGAACAACAGCGGCGGGCAAGGCTGGGCGACTCGCGTACCCCGCACTTTCACTTTCGCTTTTGCGCCCTCCTTGCTGCCAGGCGAGGTAGGGTTGCGGGGCGGTGTGCGGTGGTGTGGCCTCGTTGGGGTGCCCTGCCGGCCCGCCGGCTGTGATCCGTCCTGCGGAACTGTGGTCGCCCCCCCCCCCCCGGAGCCCGTGAACTGGTTTGTTGGCCCCTTTCGAGGAGATTGGCACGATTTGGGGACTGAAACCATGTCCACAAAGCAAGATGGCGACCGGGCAAAGGTGAAATCGACCCGCCGTGGCGCAGCCCATCAGTCCAACAACATGGACCGCTACACCCTCCAGAAGGGATCTCCAGAGGCGCCGCGTAGGTCCCCTGCGGGCCCGACTGATGCTCCTGCTCTGCCCGCGGATCTGACCCTCCGAGACGTCATGGGCGCCATCGCCGAGATGAAGGCCTCGGTGGACCAACGCTTTGACACACTGGCGCAGAAGATTGACTCGGTCCTCGTGGATGTGGGCCTGGTGAGGGCCGATCTGTCCAAGACGAATGACCGGGTCGATTCTTTGGCCCACACTACCTCGGGCCTCACAACGGACGTGGCGGCCCTCCAAAAGGAGGTGCGCCGGCTTGGCCAGGCGAGCGCCCTGATGGATCGTCGACTGGAGGATTCCGAGGGTCGGGCCCGGAGGAACAATGTCCGCATTATCGGGGTGCCGGAGGGACGTGAGGCGGAGGCGGCGGATCTGTTTGTGGAGGACCTGATTCTCACCCATCTCCAGCCCCGGGGGCTGAGTAAATTCTTTGCGGTGGAACGTGCCCACAGGGTCCCCGGAGGAAGACCTAAGGCCGGAGCCCCTCCGAGGCCTCTCATTGCCCGGATTTTCAACTTTCGGGACAGAGACGCTATCCTGCAGACTTCTAGGCTACAAGGACCGGTCAGACTCGACAACATGGACGTAAACTTCTATCCTGATTTTACTCCGGCGGTCCAAAAGCAGAGACTGAGTTTTCTCGGAGTCAAACGTCGCCTACGGGACCTGAACCTCAAGTATGCGATGCTTTTTCCAGCTAAGTTGAGGGTAGAGGTGGATGGCCGCACGCACTTTTTTGATCGTCCCGAGGCGGCCGGGGACTGGTTGGACACTTTGCCCGGGGATCGGGGCCGGGGGGGTGGGGGGGGCGCGGTTGGCGGGGAGGGCCCGCCGGATCAGGACTGAGGGACTAATAGTAGGCCTTGCTCTGGTCAACATTATTGTCACCATTGACTGTTCGTGTAAGTTCCCCTCCTGTGGAGGTCGTACGGGGTCTCTTGGGGGCTCTCCCTCCTCCTCTGGGGGACTAGTTAGTTTTCTCATCTATGGGGCGACAGGCACACTGCACTTTGGGGGGGCTGTTTGGGCTCATGCAGGGGTGCAGGGAGGGGGGAGTTCTGTTGGGACGGGTGGGTTGGGGTGGGGTGTTGTTCGTTTTTACCGCAAGGCAAACCCTTTACTGTATTGGTGTTTTTGAGGTGCTCTCGGGGGGACAAATGATGGCATCTGTGTGTGATGGGGGGTAGGGACCTGACTTTGTTGTCTTGGAACGTTAACGGACTGGGGGATAGGATTAAGCGAGGTGTGGTCCTGCAGTATCTGAAACGGATTTCGCCAGATGTGGTCTTTCTGCAGGAGACACACCTTATTGGTAATTCCTTTTGTGCCATGAATCGGCGTGGCTATCGTTTGGTGGCCCACTCGGGCTTCACGTCGGGCTCGCGGGGGGTGGGCATTATGGTTAAGAACTCGCTCCCGCTAGAAATAGACGAGGTGCGCCATGATGAGAGGGGACGCTACACTGTCTTGGTGGGGAGAATGGAGGGCAAAGTTGTTGTCTTTGTATCAGTGTACGTCCCACCGGGGTTACAGTCTACCACTTTTGCAGACCTGGGGCGCCTCCTCCTTGACCTTCCGGGGGGGCTTCTGGTGGTTGGGGGGGACTTCAATGCGGTGGCTTCTGGGACCATGGATCGTTACCCCCCTAGGGACCTCCCGCGGGCACAGGCGTGGCTGTCCGGCCTCTTAGACACACTGGGATTGGTGGACTGCTGGCGTTTAAAACATCCCGCGCAGCTGCAGTACACCTTCCATTCGGGTGCCCATGGTAGCCTCTCGCGGCTTGATCATGTCCTTGTCCCTGCGGCCTATGCTGGGAGAGTGGGAGAGGTGCGCCATCTGGCGCGGGGTATCTCAGATCACTCCCCGCTCCTGTTGCACTTTGATGTCTTCCCGAGGGGGGAGGGCAGGGTAGCTCCAATCAATGCCTGGTACCTGCGCGACCCCACTATTCGTGCTGACTTGATTAAATCCTTGCAGCGGTATTTTGAGGAGAATGTAGGGTCTGTCCCTTCGGCTATCTCCCTGTGGGAAGCCTTCAAGACAGTTCTTAGAGGGGAGGCCCTCTCCTTTATCTCCCATGCCCGGAGGCGCGAGCAGGAGGAGGTGACCCGGGTGGAGGCCGAAATTACTGAATTAGAGGGTGATCTGGGGAGTGGGGTGACGGATGCTGCGCTACACGTTCTACACCTTAAGCAGGCGGCCTATAGGGCCCTCGTCACGGAGGCGGCCAGGGGCCTCAGTAGAGAGCAACAGGGGCGACTGTATGATGTGGGTGATAAGGCTGGTAAATTGATTGCGTGGTTGGATAAAAAGGAGAGAGCGAGTCGTGTGGTCCCGCTGATTGAGAGGATGGATGGTGTATGTGTCACCGAGCCAGAAGACATTGTCTCTTGCTTCGCGGATTATTTCCGCGAGGTATATTCCCCGGTTTCTCCCTGCTCGGAGGAGGATTCCCATGCCCTGCTTCGAGATATCGCGCTGCCCTCCCTTTCGGTGGAGGACAGGGAGTCGTTGGATGCCGCTCCCACCTCGGACGAAATTGCCCTCGCCATACGCTCGGTCGCATCTGGCAAGGCCATGGGCCCGAACGACATCCCTATCGAGTTGTATAAGCTGCGACCGGATGTACTGGCACCCCACCTCCGCGCGATGTTCCTGGCCGCCCACTCGCGGGGCTCCCTCCCGCCGGACCAGCGTCTGGCTACAATCGTGGTGATCCACAAGGAGGGGAGACCCCGAGACCGGGTTACATCCTATCGGCCTATCTCGCTCTTGAATGCGGAGCCCAAAATCCTCGCCAAGGTGCTCGCCAGCCGGCTGGTCGGCGTGGTGGGCGATCTGGTCCACCAAGACCAGTCCGGCTTTATTCCCCATCGCAACACGGCCCTTAATCTGCGGCGCTTGCACGGGGTGCTCGCGCGTGTCCCGTTTGTGCGGGAGCCGGCTATCTTGGCGTCCTTAGACGCCACCATGGCGTTTGACACGCTCGAATGGCCCTACATTTGGGCGATGCTGGCGAAATTTGGATTTGGACCGGGATTCATCAGCTGGGTCAAATTGTTGTATTCGGGCCCATTGGCGCAGGTGGTGGTGAATGGACGAGTCTCGGCCCCATTCGCGCTGGGACGGGGCACGCGACAGGGTTGCCCCTTGTCGCCGCTCCTGTTTGCACTGGCCTTGGAACCCCTGGCGGAGTGGCTGCGGTGGCACCCTTCCATCCGTGGTCTCCGTTGGACCCCCGAGTATGAGGACCGCGTGTCCCTCTACGCTGACGATATCCTTTTGTACCTAGCCTCCCCGCGCAAATCACTGATTGTCCTGGTCGATGTTCTGCGCTCCTTCGGCCGTAACTCAGGCCTTGTCATCAACTGGGCTAAATCATGTGTCTATGTGCTTTCCGGGGAGGCTCCCGTCCTCCCGCGGGGCTGTCCGATCCAGATTGCCTCGCAGGGGTTTCGGTACCTGGGTGTCTATATTACGCTGGACCCGGAGGCCCGCTACGAGCGGAATTTGCTTCCCCCCCTCCAGCGCTTGAAGGAGGACGTCGTGAGCTGGCGGCGCCTGCCGCTTTCGCCGCTCGGCCGGGCGGCATTGTTTAAGATGATGTCGTTGCCGCGCTTCCTGTACGCTCTCCAGAACACTATGGACTTAGTTCCGGCGCGCTACTTCCGTGAGGTGGAGAGTCTACAGCGCCGCCTGTTCTGGGACGGGAGGCCGCGTATAGCCCTGGCGAAGTTGACGCTCCCGTGGTACGACGGGGGGATTGCCCTCCCGGATATTAAGCGGTATTACTGGGCCTCCCAGCTAGCTGCAATTAATCACGGCCTCTATGGGCCCGCCTTAAACCCGGCATTTGAAATGGACAAGATGCTCCTGCCCGGTGGCGACTACAATCGAGCGCTCTACTCCGGCGCGCCCGATCCCCGCTTGACGGGACCCACGCGTGTCATGGTGCGAGTATGGCACGCGGCTAATGCAGCTATGGGATGGAAGGACCGTTTGACCCGGGCGTCACCGTTGTATGCGTCTGAGAGGTTGGGCTCCCTGTGGACCTCGAAGGGCTTCGAGAAGTGGGACACGATAGGCATCAGTAAAGTGGGGGATCTCTGGACGAGGGGGGGATTTAAAACATTCGAGACGCTGCAGACGGAGTTTCAGCTGCAGTGCAGTGAATACTTTCGGTACTTGCAGGTCCGTCACGCACTGGGCTCCGTCTTCCCAGACGTCGCCTCCATCCCGGAGTCTTCCCCCCTGGAGGATAGAGTGCTAGATGGCCACGTTCCGGACAGCACGATCTCCCTCATTTACAAGAAATTGATTAATGACCGCTCGGGCTTGCTGATTGGCCTCCGCGAGGCTTGGGTTGCCGATGGGCTGGAGTTGGACGACGAGGACTGGATTTCCGCGGTGGCCTCTCCGAAGGAGGTGGCCATACCGGCTCGCCTTCGCTTCGTCCAGCTTAAGATACTCCACCGGGTGTACATGACGGGGCCAAGGCTTCTGCGTATGGGTTATGCCGAGGATGGATTGTGTAAGCGTGGGTGTGGTGCTTTGGCAACTTTTTTGCATATTCTGTGGGAATGCCCGAAGGTGGAGCGATTCTGGCGTGGTGTGCATGAGGTCCTGCGAGTGGTTACGCATGTCGCGCTGTTGCCTGAAGCGAGGAGATGCTTGCTGAATGTGTGGGAACCAACTGATTACTCGGTTCCGCAGACGCGATGGGTGACTCTGGGATATATGATAGCTAAGCGTGACATCGCTCAACTGTGGGGATCCCAGAGGCCCCCGGCGGTGTCGGCCTGGAAAGAACACATGGATTGGTGCATGTTCCGAGAAAAGGTGGTGTATGTGGCGAGGGGTAAGCCTGGGGCGTGGGTGAAAGTATGGGGCCCCTGGAACGCCTACCGCGGGGGTATCTGCGAGCCACCACTGCTGCCTGCTGCCTCACCAGCTCCGTCCCCCTAGTTGACCCCCTCCCCCGGCCCCGGGCACAGGGTTCTCCCAGTCCTTGATCTGTTCCCCTTCCCCTCTCTAGATTCCTGTGGATGGTTGGGGTCCCCCATTTGAGGAGCACGGGTTGTTACTTTCGACTGCGGGTTGCCTTGCGGGTGTGGTTTTTTTGTGTTGTTGTGTTTGTATAAAACGAAACCGTATTGTGGGCTCAGAGTCATGTGGCCCACGTTGTTGATACCTCCTGATTTAGCTTCTCTGCAACGCCAAGTGCCTTTTTTGTACGTATGTCATATGCTCCTGTCATTTTAGCGGCCGGCCGGAAGGTTGTAGGCCCATACTTGTATATATTTGAGATTGCAATAAACGGTTTCAAAAAAAAAAAAAAAAAAAAAGAATGGCGTTAAAATTATCGCCGCTTTAGCGATAATGGGCTTGATAATATGCCCTTGTGAATTCCCATAGAAGCCCAGGTTCACACCAGAAGCTGGGCTTCTATGGGAATTCCCAAGGGCATATTATCCAGCCCATTATTGCCGCTTTAGCGGCAGTTTCCTGCCGCTAAAGTGGCGATCATTTTAACGCCATTCTTGATAATATGCCCCCTTGTTTATAGTATTTGTTTGGTATTTCACTGACCAGTTACAACTTATTACATTATTTAATTCAACCAATGGATACACATGTTTATTAAAGGTTGAATATGAGTTATTCACTTTAAAATGTATTCACAAAGTGGGATACGTTTCCAATCACAGAAAGTCCCAAATACACTTTAAAGTAGAAGTACAAGTCATTTGTCTCTGAGCCATGCACTTTCTGTCATCAGCACTTCTCCTCCCTTTTTCCACAAGAGCAGTTCAAACATGAATGAAAAAATATCCCAGTTTGCAAATGTTTTCCACCTAATTATGGCTCTGCCATATTTGTCACATATTACATCATCTGCTGCAATCTGATGATTTTAACTAATAGTTTGTAGCTCAAATGGATCAAAAGTTACTAAAAAATGTGACTGCGAAGTGGCGGGCCCTTTGCAAAGGTTGACTTGTCAACTTTCTCACTGCTTCATTTGACTGTTACACTGGTACTAATGAGGCAAAATATTTGCAGAGACTTTTAGTATGTATAAAAATGTCAAAATAATGAAGTATCAGAAAACATACCGCATTACGCTGCAGCCTTTTTGTTTGCTGCATAATTTAGTCAACACTGTGGCATAATTGTGTTCTCTCTTGCTACATAATTCTACTGGCTCCAAAGCAGGCAGCACATGTTAAAAGTGCTTGTGCATGCAGCAGAGAGGCTGTGAAGTTTGCGAACTTAGGGGCATATTGACAAGGGCCTTATCTCCGCTTTTTTGGCTTTTAAAGCCAAAAACGCAGAGATAATCTTTTCGCCCCTATTTGCAAGCTGGAGCATTAGCGCATGTTAGCAGCCGTTTTGCCGACGCCTCGCTTTGCATCTCCAATGAGATGCAAAGTGGGCGTCACTGGGCGTACCCCTGACGGACTACCTTATAAATTATCGCTAAATGCACATCGCGATATTTACAAGGTGGCCCTCAGGATTTTAGCTGACGTTAGTTTTTGGCGAAAACAGCGGTTTTCGCTGAAAACTAGTGTCTGCTAAAATCCTGACTAATGTATGTTGACAATGGGAGGTGGATTGATGTGTTACGACCACAGGGTCGTATCATCAAGCATATCGTCGTTTTGCAGGGAACATCGCTGGAAAACCAGCGATGTTCCCTGCAAAACGGTGATTTCCCCGCTTTCGCTGGATTATATATCACCCTTGAGTTATGCGTTGATGATAACGCGCTAACTCGGCGATTTAATTCAGCGATAGCTGGAGTTAGGGAAATCAGCGCTGGGTGCGCTGGGCGATAATGATCGCCTCTTGTTGATATGCCCCATAGTTTGGTGTGCGTGCAAATCCTGCATTGCCAATCCCTGGTGACTTGCACTAGTACTGCTGAAACAAGGCCAATTGAGGTACCAGTGGGTGAGGCGGACTGACTTCAGGGTCCTGTGACCTCAGTGACAGAGTCACTGCCACTCTGGAGTGTGTTGCTTCGTAGGCCTGTCCGCAAGACTGGAGGTGATCTTCAGCATGGATTGTAATGGACAGGCCTTCAAGGTTAACCCACACTTGCCACTGGTAGGGTCCACCTGCTGGTGCTAAGACACCATGGCTTCTACAGTCTAGCTGGGCCTTCTAAGGTCAAGCATGGGAATGTGCTCCCTCAGGAGAGTGGTTTGATGGACTGGTCATGAAGGCTGAACTTGGTTCCCCAGTTGCAAATTCGGCTGCTCTAGCCATAGTGCCACATCCTCTCCCCCACTAAACACCATACCGCCCCACTGAGAGAAACTCGCACTGCCTTCAGCTATAACCCAATTGTGCTGCTCTATAAACACCTGGATGCGACTCAATTCAAATTATGCACTAAAAGAGTACTATGCTGCCTGAAATAAAAGTAATAACATCTTGGAAAAAGTAATTACTCATAGGGAATGCAAGATCATGTCAAGCCTGTGAAATGTAAACAGGAACAACGTGGTCTTAACAGGGCGCAACAAGGAGAAATGCTTTATTTCTCCTTGTTTTTGCTGTTTTTATGTGTGCTGCATTGAGCAGCACCGATAAAAACAGCAAAACGCCATGCATGATTGTTTATGTACAGCAAGGTGTCCCTTTCTGCACATAAACAGTCATTTAAAAAATGACGAGTTGCAAATTCTATATGTGTTGCACAAAGCAGCACACATAGAAGTTAAAAATCGCCATTTAAGATTGTTTATGTGCAGGGACGCCTTCCTGCACATAAAGAATCATTCCGCCAAAACGCAGGCACCCTTGCACTATAGTGCAAGAGTGACTGAGTTGGCGTTGGGCAACTGAAATTATCACCAGCGCAGGGGGAAACACAGGGCTGCACCATATTGTTGTAAATTTGGTGCAGTCCTGCAATTCAGAAGTGGCGGAGCGTGGCGTTAAGCTAAGAAGACTAACGTTGCGCTCTCTCACTTCTCTGTAAATATGCCCAGTTGTTTAAAGAAAGATGACAAAACAAAAGTGGTGCTTCACTGGCAAACTCTGTGAAGGGGCCTGTAGGAGAGTAGGATCTGCACTTATGTTGCCCCCACTTTTTTTCTGATGTTTACACTGGTTTCTGGCTATAGTCTGGCTGGGACCCTGCTAATCAGGGCCCCAGTCTCTCTGTTCTCTCTAAACAACCAGGAGGGCATATTAGAGGCACTAGTGATTGGATGCTGTGGTACCTTATGAGCCCCTAGTATATGGTACCTTAGTTACCAAGGGCATAGGTACTTCACAGTCCTACCAGGGGCTGAAGCATGTATTATGCCACCCCTGGGAAGCAGACTAAAACTGACACCACAAGCCTGCTACTGCAGCCTGGGTGAGGTAGTGTTAGCACTCCTCACTGAGGTATAGGTTCCCTATATCTCACCATATAAACCTATCAGTCACCCCTAAGGCAGTCCCTAACAATCCTGAGGGCAGAGTGCTTGGTTTCCATGTGAGGTGGTGCCTCTGCCTGAGCAGGGCCCCTCTGCAGCTCTCAGAGTCCATTCTCTGTGGCTGTTTGTGGATGTGGTTAAACCATATACTCTTAAGTGCATTATAACCTAGAGGTAAATGCTAACTTTGGGATGGCTGTATCAAAACATGTTGTGTTTGGTGTCAAACGCTTTGGAATCATACCCCCACACCAGTAACTGGTGTGGGGGTATAATCCCACCCTTCTAGAGGGATAGACATGTACCCACTGTGGAAACACAGTAGAATCCTGAAGAGCCCTGGCATCACAAAATGAATTACCAACCTAGTTGGTGACATGCTTCATCATCGGGTTCCCACCAGAGAGGCCGAATGCCTCTCTGGTGTGCTGCGACGCCTGTGTTACAGCGGAGCGGGTTTCTGGTTGTGAAGGGAAGTGAGATTAAAAGGTGAATGATTTTAACCAATGACAAGTTTATTCTTGGCAAATCAAAAACCAATAAAAACGTGAATTGGGCAAGGTTTGGCCAGTGATGGTGACCAGGGCTTGACCAATTTTTAGGTCGACATGTTTCTGCTTACAGTGCCTAATCGGCTAAGCTTTCATCAGGACCAAGGGAGTCTCCACGGCGGTATGCACACTCTAAGGCGCACCCTAACCTGTGGAGATCAAAAGGTAAAACTCACGGTTTTACCCGGGAGCCTCCTATTATCCGGGGCTCAGTATGTCTGAAAAAGAAATAGGACAGACAAACCACATATAAAGAAACATACAAAGACAAAACATTTGTTTGATTGCTGTAAAAAACGTGCTTGAGTGAACAAACATTTTATGGAGCCGTGCTGTACAGCGGGGGTTGGTCTCTTGGTAGCAATATTAGCTAACAAGACCGCAGTACGAGTGATTATTCGTATTATCTTAACTTGTGAAAGTGTGGACTGGTATTCACAAGACTAAAAAGCACTGTTTAGTGTCTAATTACGATTACTTAGTGATGTCTGCACTATTGGCAAAGTGCAATCGTAGTGGCTAGTTGGCCGGAGTGAATGTCAAACATATAGCGAACTCGTGAAGTGACAGGCATGCTAAAAACAAGCGTCTGTGGTGTTTGCCAGGCGCCGTTGCTCCAAAGCATGTTTCACATTAAAAATAGCTGCATGAAAAAACCCAAATAGCCCTCTTACTTATGCTGTTGGTGTTACTAGCATCATGGGTCCGGGAGGGGGGTAGTGAGCTATAGTATCTGGCGAGATAAAGAAAGCAGATCGTAACTGTTATCATCTGCTTTTGGAATGGAAATGGGAAGGAACCTACTGCGGAGTTTTTAGCGGTTCATCAACTTACTTCCATGCTCGCACACTCCCGCGATCAACCTCGATCAGTCCTCCTCGGCCCGGATCTTGGTAATGGAGCGGAGAACACGGAAGTAAATACTTCCTGGTTCTGATCACGTGATCGTTTCTAAGTACGTGTGGTCCAATGGGGCGGAAGAATCCGGAAAAGAGCCTTCCCATTGGTTGTGTCCCCGTGATTAGTGTTGAAGGAGGGGCGGGTCATGACCAGTGTAAATATTGGAATCCTATTGGCTCTCCCCAAGAATAGGGTCATGACCAGTGTAAATGTTGGAATCCTATTGGCTCTCCCCAAGAATAGGAGGTTCTTTTGAGTAGATGCGTTTGATCTGTCATATGCTGCCATTCGAAGCATATGATATCGATGTCTGCACCCCGGTTGAGAATTGTAATGTGCATGTATCTAAGATGCAGATAAGCACTCTTATCTAGATGTTAAAATACCCGAGTCGGTATGTATCGCATTATGCGCAAAAGCTACGGGCAGCATAATTGGAGGAGTTGGTCAACTATGCTGACACAACACACAGAATGCAGTGTGTGCATTAAAGAACTCCACGGAGGCTACTAAGGAGTTGATGTCAGTTTTTCAGTATGGAACCCCATGGAATATTATCATTCAGTCCTTGGAGATGAGTAGATAAACGGTAAACCCAGCGTTGTTCTTTTTCAAATAGCAGTTGTTGGTTGTTTGCTCCAGGCCTGAGTTTCTCGATGATTGTCCATCTCATGTCATTTGTAGTATGGTTCAACTGTAGGTAATGTTCCGCCAATTTAGTGCTCAGTTTGCGACATCGGATGGTGCTGCGATGTTCGCAAATTCGCTGTTTTATCTTTCTACTCGTCATTCCGACGTATCTCAGTCCACATGGGCAAGTGATCATGTAGACCACATCGGTAGAGTTGCAATTGGTGTGCATTCTCTGTATCCATTGTTTGCCTTGTTCCAGTAGAAGGTATTTAGATGGGGAAGTCAAATGGCAAACACTGCATGACCCACAGGGGTAGTGGCCCACAATGGGCGCAAGGCCCCATGTACTGGTAATGGATTGATCTTGATTTCTTTCTTGAACTTTCGGACGGGTATGTACAAGGGAGTCCTTAATACTTCTTGCTCTCTTGTAAGAGAATAATGGCTTCTCCCAGTCATGTTTATTACTTGTCAGTATATGCCAATTTTTCTTTATGGATTTGCTCACTGCGTTGGAAGCTGCGTTGTAAGTTGTGACGCAGGTGAGAGGTGTAGTGTCCTGATCACCTTTCTCGTAAACTTCCAGAAGAGCTTCTCTGTTCTGGTTGCGAGCTCGTTTGTTACTTTTTGCCAGTATTTTAGTAGGGTATCCACGATCTTTCAATTTGGCAGTGAGGTCTTTGGCTTGTTTTTTGTACATTAAGACCTCGCTGCAGTTACGACGGAGCCGGAGGTATTGCCCAAACGGCAGGTTTTCCCTCAATGGACGAGGGTGGTAGCTGGTAAAATGCAGTAAATTGTTTTTTGCAGTTGGTTTGTGGTGGGTTTTAGTATGCAGAGTATCACCCACCCTGTTGATTACCACATCCAAGAAGATCATTTCCTCTTTATTGTGAGAATGTGTGAAATTTAGGTGAGGATCGCATTCGTTCACCCAGTTGTAGAAATCAAGGAGGGAATCCTCAGATCCCTGCCAGATGATCAAGACGTCATCAATATATCTTTTCCAAAAGAAAATATTGGACGAAAAGGGGTTTTGTGGCGTAAGGATGAATTTGCTCTCAAAATCAAATACATACAGTCCTGCTACCGAAGGCGCAAAAGTGCTGCCCATCGATGTGCCGGATGATTGTAAAAACAGATTGCCCTTGTATTCGAAGAAATTTCTTTTTAATGCAAGTGTGGCACATGCGATCACAAAATCGCGCGGAGTTGTATAATTCCACGGGCTGGAATCAAGGGTACTTCTGATTACATTGATGGTGTCATCCTGGGGAATACAGGTGTATAGGCTTTCAATGTCCATAGTTACCAGAAAAATTACTCCATCCGGAAGAGTGATTTCATGGAGGAGAGCCAGTAGACTTTTCGTGTCTTTCAGGTAGGTGCTAGTAGCCTGTATCAATGGTTTCAGGAAAAAGTCGCAATAACGTGACAAAGGTTCCAAAAGAGAGCCAATCCCAGATACTATGGGACGTCCGGGAGGAGGTATCCTGTTCTTGTGGGTTTTAGGGAGAGTGTAAAAGTAAGGTATAATTCCCTCACTGGTAGTGAGGTAAGTTGCTTCTTGTTTGGTGATAAAACCCTGTGTTTCCGCGTTTTCTACCAGTTGGTGAATAGTATCGCGGAGTTCATCGGTAGGATCAGTAGCAAGAGGAGTATAGCTGATAGGGTCATTGAGGAGGCGTCTGCACTCCGAGTCATAGGCAGTAGTGTCTTGTATTACTACTCCGCCTCCTTTATCAGCCGATTTTATCACGATGTTTGGATTGGCTTGTAAAGAATGTAAGGCTTGGAATTCACCAGTTTTCATGTTCTTGAAGCGATTCGGTTCTACAAAGGCATCAATATCGTTGGATACCGCCTGTTCAAAAGCTGTAATCTCCGGTGGAATAGCATAAGGAGGCGGGGTGAAGGTGGATTTTACCTTCAACCCTGTATCACTTTGTAGCGGCTGAGTGTTATCCAGAGGCTGTTTTTCAAAGAAACTCTTTAGTTTCAGTTTCCTGAAGAAACTCGAAAGTTCACATTTCAGTTTGAATTTGTCGAAGCGGGCTGTAGGTACAAAACCTAGTCCCTTTTCCAAGACTGATGTCTCATCTGGTGTCAGTACCACTGAGGAGAGATTCGTAATCAAACTCTTTGGTTGCTGGGGCCTGCTAGTGGTGCTTTGCTCCGCGTGTTGTCTCCCACTGTTTCGTTCTGTTGCCATTGGACTTGGGTTTGTCCTCTTCTCCGTCCGCGGCCTCTTCTGCCCCTCTCTAAAAAAGGGGGGCGGTATTGATTCTGTTGGTATTGGGGATGTGGTAGGAAACCAGGGTTCCAACCCATCATAGGGTGGAATGGTGGGGGTTGGAAAGATGATTGCTGGAAGGGATGCCAGGTCTGGTTGTTATATTGTCGCCTATTCCTTCCTCTTCCCCGTTGGCGTGCTTTATAGCTATCACCACTAGAATCACTAGTTGTCGAACCATCAAAAGAACTGTCCGTATTGTAGTCATTTTTTGAAGGTGGGGTGTAGTCTGGGCTGGTGTATGGATAAGCCTTTGTATAGGACCATCTTGTTAAATCCTTCTGGAATTTTTGTGCTTTAGACTGCGTGAGAGAGTCCTTGTATTCATTAATCTCTTTGTTCAGTTCGTCCAGTCGTTTTTTGTAGCCAGTTAAAGTAGTTCTGAAGTGGGTTTCCGTTAAAGATACAACGAATAATCACTCGTACTGCGGTCTTGCTAGCTAATATTGCTACCAAGAGACCCACTCTCGTTGTACAGCACGGCTCCATAAAATGTTTGTTCACTCAAGCACGGTTGTAACTGCAATCAAACAATGTTTTGTCTTTGTATGTTTCTTTATATGTGGTTCGTCTGTCCCATTTCTTTTTCAGACATTCTGAGCCCCGGATAATAGGAGGCTCCTGGGTAAAACCGTGAGTTTTACCTTTTGATCTCCACAGGTTAGGGTGCGCCTTAGAGTGTGCATACCGCCGTGGAGACTCCCTTGGTCCTGATGAAAGCTTAGCCGATTAGGCACTGTAAGCAGAAACATGTCGACCTAAAAATTGGTCAAGCCCTGGTCACCATCACTGGCCAAACCTTGCCCAATTCACGTTTTTATTGGTTTTTGATTTGCCAAGAATAAACTTGTCATTGGTTAAAATCATTCACCTTTTAATCTCACTTCCCTTCACAACCAGAAACCCGCTCCGCTGTAACACAGGCGTCGCAGCACACCAGAGAGGCATTCGGCCTCTCTGGTGGGAACCCGATGATGAAGCATGTCACCAACTAGGTTGGTGAGTGAGGGTTCTTTTAACAAATATTTTTGGTTTTTGCCCGTGCCTCTCTCTCTTTTTTGCTCCCTTCGTCACTCTTTTGTTGTTTAATTGATTTAATCTGGGGGAACAAGAGTGATAGTCCCTCACCCTCTCTTTGTTTTTGAGATCACAAAATGAATGCCACCAGTCACAGACACTGGGCTGCACTCCTGCTGCTGACCAAATCTCGCAGTGGAGGAGGCCCAACGATAGGCATCCTGTCACAGGGAGGTGTGGTCACCTCCCAGACAGGGTTTAGTGTATTGGGGATGGGTGGGTGCACTCCTAGAGTGCTTTGAAGTCCTGCACTAGGAGAGCAGTAGGTTCCTCTGTGCATATGCCAGCTCAAACCGGTTCAGGGGCTACCAGCCCCTGCTCTGGCGCAAAACTGGACAAAGGGAAGTGGGTGTAGCTACCCACTCCCCTGACCCTCCCATAGGTGGTTTCATAGAGCTAGTCCCTCCCTTCCTTCTAGTATAAGTTAGGGAACCCTTGCCATTGCAAACTAGATATCCCTGGACGACGCTCTGAGGGAGAATCATGGACCTTTGACGTTCCACTAACTCTGGAAGACTAATGAATCTCCCTTGGAGTCAAGGAGTGACTCCCCTGTTTGGCAGGCACCAAAACTTTGAATCAACGGTCGCAAACTTTCCGGCTCCCGCCAGAGTCCGAAGTCCCTGCAACCCCGGAAGTAGATTTCCTGATTTCTCCAAGGCCATCGTGGGTCCCCAGCGACGCTGAGGCAAGTGGACCCCACGAGTGACAAGGAACAACAATACCCGGGTACCGTGCACTATTGTCGAGTGCAACCCCTTTACGATGTTCTACGAACTTGTGCATTGGACCACGCGTGGTCCAAGCCTCTGGCAGGATTTCCTCCGAAGATCAGAGGCCTACCTCATCCCGAGTGACCGTAGACTCCTGGTGAGTGAATCCTCCTGAGGCATCTTCGCGATCCCTTGCTGGCTGGCTTGTGGGTCCCCTGAATACTTTTCTACAGAACCAAAGGGCTCCTCTGGTTGCTCCAGGCCTGCCCTGACCTACCTTTGCTGGGTGAGTCCCTCAGACCTTGCTGGTCTGCACCGCTGACTTTTTACACTTTCCACGAGACTTGCTGTTGCCAAGGCTTGTTGGCTCCAATCTGGTCGCAGACACCGCAGTAAGCTGCAGAATTTATGGGTCACACCAAATCCAGCTCCTGGTTGTTGTCAACACCTCCTGGACCTCGTGGCTGAAGAGTCAAGACACCCGTGATCACCTGAAATCACCCGACGACTGTGGGCATCCAGCTTCCTTGCCCCGGGTCACTGCCAAGTGACTTTGAACACTGTTCCTTCTTCTTTGAAGTCTTCTTTCTTCTGAATCTAGCCTTAGATTCCCCCGGACACTTCTCCTGTCTTCACAAGCAGCGAGTCTTCTTTGGCTCCCATTGAAAACGACGCCACGACCCGACACCAAAAGACACCTATGCACCTGGCTTCCCTGGGTGAGGTAACTCCTGCACTACGGTGCTCCTGTGTGTGTTGGCTCTAGAACTACTTACCCTGTAAGTGACTTGCTTGTAGACTCTCCCGAAGTATCCTTAAACTTTAAAATTCCAACTGCGACTTGCTTCATTGAAGTCTATTTGGATCCGCGGCTGTGTTCTCACACTGCATGCGTCTCCTGTGGGTCCTTTACTAACCTGCCTTGGGTGGATTAGTGAGGCCCCAGCGCTTCTGAAGGCCCTAGGCCTTGTCCCCTCGCAAGTCGATATTCCTAAACCTCTTTTTTAGTATATGGTCTGGTACGCCCCTAGGGCCCCAGCCATATTTCTGCTTAACTTGTTGTGAAATGTTGATTTGTGCATATGTTTCTGACTTCTAATCTCATAAAGAGATTAGTAGAGTGTGTCTAGTAATAAACATATATTTTATATATATACCTGTGTGGTGTCCTTTCATTTAGTGATTCAAGAGATTATAAGGTAAAACAAGCTGCTTTACATTCCTCTAAAGACTTAGCCTGAAGGCTGCTCTCCACAGCTACCACTAGGATAGCTTTCTTTAAAAGGTTGTCTTAAACCTATCTACCATAAGAGTCGAATTGTACTGGTGCAAGGTGACCACTTTAACTAGTGACCCGCATATACCAGGCCAACTTCTCACAGGGCCCTAATGTGTTTTGGTGTGAATAAAACCAATCTGGCCACACTGACTTGCTTTATTTATTTATTTTTCCTATTTTTAACCTATTTTCTCTCCGCCCTGAGGCTGCACTTTGGAATAGAAAAATGTCAGAAAAAGACATTGTGGCATGCTATGTCAATATTTCTTCTCTGTTATGTCTATTGTTATTAGTAAGGCTATTGGTTCCCTTTGTGTTCTAGCACAAGCTCTGTTGTGCCGGTTTGAACGCTACCGGACTTCGTGCTCCTGGGCCGTTGGCACCTGCAGTTTATCTTCAGCCTACAAATAAAGAACTACTAAATTCTTTATGAGAAGCGTCTTCAATACATTTCATAAGTAACAACAAGAATACCAGTACTGATATTAAACTTTCAATCCACTTTTTTTATGTGGGAACATTTTGAAAGACAACAAAATGAACAACGACCACTTTTTCAGTCGATTTAATCAATCAATTTTGTATATTTTTCTTTATATTCACCATGAAATAATGGTATATTTACAAAACTTAATTTGAACAAATAGCACAAATTGATAACTGTACACATATAGACAAACTTTTTTTGTACTCATTATTTACATACTACATTCATTTCAAGCCATTCATATCTACATTCACTCCCATACCAAACTGAACAGTCCAGAAACAAACATACTCTCAACTGACAAATTCTATAATCACTTCAAAGACATAAATTTGGATAAGGCCATAGAGCAGTGTTATACTCCGTAAACACAATACAATATTCTTTCAAGTAATTCTTGAAGTCCTTATGGCCAAAGGTCTAGGGTTGACGCGTTTCAAGCCCCTTCTACAACCGGGGCTATCATCAGGACCTGGGAGCTGAAAACAGAAAACAAGGGGGGTCTTTTTTAGTCCTAATAGACTGCCACCACCTCTATTTTGCAACAGTGTTATTCATATTCAAAAATACCTGTGATTGGTGCTCAATGAGTCATCCACAAGACCTCTTGATATCTATGATCTAAAAAACGATACAAACCAAAAATACAATTTCATTTACACCATATTAAATACTCAAGGGTAGAAAACGCCCATTCATACTAGAGACATTCATCTTATATGCTTACGTGAAATTGTGGGTTTCAGCAATGACGAAGTAGGTTTAATCTGAAAAGCGAAAGGAAGAGTGTGAGCCACGAAGTGTCAATGGACTCAGCTTTCTTTAACTGTATGGACAAGCTTCTCTATATTGCTTGCTTGGAGTTTTTTTTAAAAAAATTCTTGAGCGAACGTGAATTGTGGGGCTGCTTCTGGTAGCGGACAACGTGCTTTAATTGAACTTAGAGAAATGGACGCGCACAGCGTTCAAAGCTATTCTGGTCCGTTAAGCGGGATCTCATTGGGCGGAAAGGGGAGGCAAATATGTAAGGTCGCATACCTTAAATAGTGGAGCTTTCGAAGGGGATAATCTCTTCATGTGTTGCCTCTTTTAATCGATGTCGGCTCCGACGTGATTTAATCTCTATAACGGTAAAGATAGAATCATGAATGCGTCTTTCCACTGCTGAGGCGAAATAGCTCTAGTTTCTGCTGCATGTCTTCAGCGTACCTGTGTCCGTTTGTTCGCTCTCGTCAAACTCGGAAAAGGTTTACTTCCGCGTTGATCCCCTAGTTCTCGTGTGAATAAGACCGCATCTAGCGGAACTCGTGCCTTCTGGGTAATGTAGTATCTAACTTTTACCAGGACAAGAGACTTGAGTCAATGCGTTGCGGTGTGGGTTTCCACAGGCCTGTTCTTATAATTAAGAAGTATCGAGGTGCACTTTTCTGGGGCTTGAAAATGTGCATATTTTCTGTCGTCTTTTAAAACTTTCGTGAATATTGGGCCCAATAAAAACTCGTAGTGTATCTCTCTTTTGAATGGAGAATCTTTATTGTTCAGTGTAGATTTGAACTGCATCGCAACTGTTGATCAGTTATGGTTCAGTCCTATTTCCGACGCAATAAAAGAGCGGTTGAGTGCACTTGTCTTGGAGTTCATTTCTTCCTGTGAGTCACTCGTATTGGTACAGTCCTATATTAGATGGGTGTCGGACTCTAGATAGGATTGAAGTGCTGGATTATTTTTGTGGAGATTTGGATGTGGAGGAAAAATAAAATCTTCCAGAAGTGTATTTTATCCGAGATTGTATATTTCTGATAATTCGTTCAGACCATTCATAGCTGTGTTGAATTTCACTATAAGCATTGCTTCACGCCTTGATAATTGTCGTTCAAGGTCGCCTCCTCTTGAGTCATGTTCCACTTTGGAAATGACAGTCCATTTTAGATCTGTTATTTGATGGTTGTGTGTTTTCCAATGATAGACTAATGGAGCATTTTGCACATTTTTATTGATCCGTGATTTGTGTTGTGAAATTCGGACTCTGATTTCCTGACTGGTTTTGCCTATGTACAGTTGGCCACAGGGGCAGCGGATTGCATATATCACATTTTTGCTCTTACAATTTGTGAAGCATTCATGTTTCCAGTAGATTGAGTTATGTACAAACAAAACACCTTCTTCAGTGGACGAACAACAAGCACATGTGCCGCATTTATGATGGCCAGTTATTGGCGGAAGGCCAACATATTCTCTTAATGATTTTTTTGTTGTTGTTGGCATGGATGCTCGCACTATTTGATTGGCAATACTGCTGTCTTTTTTTAAAGCGAAAAGTGGATAATCGCTCAAAGAAGGGTCTAGGTTCTTAATTAAGTGCCAATTTTGGCAAATAACCTTCTTTATTGAATTTGAGTTTGGACAGAATGTTGAGACGCACACTATCTTCTTGAGAGGGAATTTAACTTTCTGTGTTAAAAGCTCTTCTCGTGGTGTCCACCACGCTCTTTTCATGGCTTTTTTCAATAATTTTTTCGGGTATCCTCTCTTTTTCAAATTGTCCAGCAGATTGGTTGCATGTAGAACGTATTCATCCTTGTAATAACAATTTCTTCTAATCCTGAGAAATTGCCCATAGGGCAAATTCTCTTTTAGATTCCTGGGATGGCTGCTTGAAAAGTGTAGTGCTTTATTGCGGTCTGTTGGTTTTTTAAATAAAGTAGTCACTAGTCCATTGTTTGCTGGATATACCTCCACATCTAGAAAAGGTATCTTGGTCTTTGAATGGTTCAAACTGAATTTTATGTCTTCCGTTCGGTTGTTAAGCCAGTCATGAAACAAGTCCAGGTTGTCTTCGGTGCCGGTCCAAATCATAAAAACATCGTCTATATAGCGGACCCATTTCCCAATGTATTGGGAAAATGGGTTGTCATTATAGACGAATTTTTCTTCATACTTTGCCATGAAGAGGACTGCCAGTTCAGGAGCAAATGGACAACCCATTGCTACTCCTCTTGTTTGGTAATAGAAGTCTCCTTTAAAGTTGAAATAGTTCTTCTTAAGGGCGAAGCCAGCTAGGTCCATGATGAATTCCGTAGGTACTCTTGTTGGTCTTGGTCTACTCTCCAAATATAAGTTGATAACTGCCAGTCCTTCATCCTGAGGTATTTGGGTGTACAACGAGACAACATCTAGTGTAACTAAATGATGTCCGTCTTGTTCAAAAACTGATTGTTCCAATTGGTTAATGAAATCTGTCGTGTCACGTATGAATGAGGGTACTTCTTGAATAAATGGTTTTAGGAAAAAATCTACAAATGTTGATATTGGTTCCAAAAGGGATTCGCAACCAGAGACTATCGGTCTTCCAGGTGGTGTTGAAGCATTTTTATGTACTTTTGGAAGCACGTAGAAAAGAGGAATCCTTGGATTTTTATTCTGTAGAAACTCAAATTCTTTTTTGTTTAGAAATCCTTGTTGTAAGCCTTTTTCGAGTATGGGGAAAAGTAAATTTTGGAGTTCTATCGTTGGGTCTTTTAAAATTTTTCTGTAACAATTATTGTCTTGTAGTTGTCTCATCACCTCATCTGTGTAGTCTATGGTGTCCCAAACAACAATTGAACCGCCTTTATCGGCCTGCTTTATTATAATGGATGTGTCTTTCTGAAGATTTGATAGTGCTTGTGTCTGGGATTTAGAAATGTTGAATTTAACCCATCTTTTTTTCTTTTCCATTTCTGCAATTGCTGATAAGATTGTTTTTTCAAAAGTCACCACTTCTTTTGGAATTTTGCTTGTGGGGGGACAAAAAGAAGATTTTTTCTTTAGGCCGGTGTTTTCCGTCAACTCAATGCATGGGTTCTGGGCAAAAAAGGTTTTCAACCTAATTTTTCTACAAAATTCTATGGCTTCCATTTTCAGTCGTACAAAGTTTGTGTTTTTGGCGGGAACAAATGATAACCCTTTTTCCAAAATGCTCTGTTCGTATTGAGTCAAATTTTTTTTAGACAAATTATACACTAATGATGGCTCTAGTTTTTGTAGTTTTGCCGTCGAGTGGACATTTCCCATGGTTGGGAATTGAATCTGACCCATCCTCGCGACTTCTGCTGGCCCCTGCCTAAAAAAGGTGTCTGTTGTTGTTGTTGTTGCTGTTGGAAGTTTCCTCGTCTGCTATTATTCCTATATTCCTCACTTATCTCTCCTTCACTACCACTTGAGAAGGATGAAGTGTTAGAAAAGGTGATGACATTTTTTGATGACCTGCCTTGATATTCTGAGAGATATCTGCGTGAGTCAACTCGAAGGTAGAAGTCTGGCTGTAAATAAGGATATACTTTTTCAAGGGAAAAATTCCTTTTGTCCTTGTCAAATTTGTTACCTTTTTGATTTACGGTATAGTCTCTAAATTCTCCAATTTCCTTTTCCACTTTGTCCAATAACGCTTTAGAGTCCGTAATGATCTGATTTGTTTTGATCTCGGATTCCAGTATCTCAATTTCTTCTAGTTGTTGTTTTGATATACGTTGTGCTGTTTCTACTGTTAGGACCATTAGGTCTCTGCTGCACTTTGTCTCGATTTGACTGTATCCTTTTTTGTATTGTGGATCATCGGTAAAGATAACAGGAATATTTTTAATTTGTAGGACTCCTGGGATAGTTCCCTGTTTTAGATGTTGAATCAGGAAGTGTCCATGCAGGTCCGTCCTTATTTGTTTTTTCTTTAGACGTAGAAGCTTATCTGCCTCGTTTTGATTTTTTGCGGAGGAACTTAATGTAGCTGATGCAAAAAGGGGGGGGCGTCTAGTAGTTGTTTAATGTGTTCTTCGCTGTATGCGAAGGTGTCTTTTTCTGTCATACTCTCACTCACACCTCAAAAAAACTAACATTCACTATTCACAACCTAAACAAAAAACAATACAAATTTTGGACGAATCTTCCAAGAAGATTCTTTACAAAATTCATTAACTCGCAAACAAACTGTACACCAAAATTAGTGGATTGCCACCTCGCAGAGCATCCTCTGCTAATTCCAATTGAACATAAACAGGGTTTAGGCTTCAATCAGTAAGGTCAAGCCTCATATCGTAAGTAACAACAAGAATACCAGTACTGATATTAAACTTTCAATCCACTTTTTTTATGTGGGAACATTTTGAAAGACAACAAAATGAACAACGACCACTTTTTCAGTCGATTTAATCAATCAATTTTGTATATTTTTCTTTATATTCACCATGAAATAATGGTATATTTACAAAACTTAATTTGAACAAATAGCACAAATTGATAACTGTACACATATAGACAAACTTTTTTTGTACTCATTATTTACATACTACATTCATTTCAAGCCATTCATATCTACATTCACTCCCATACCAAACTGAACAGTCCAGAAACAAACATACTCTCAACTGACAAATTCTATAATCACTTCAAAGACATAAATTTGGATAAGGCCATAGAGCAGTGTTATACTCCGTAAACACAATACAATATTCTTTCAAGTAACGCGTTTCAAGCCCCTTCTACAACCGGGGCTATCATCAGGACCTGGGAGCTGAAAACAGAAAACAAGGGGGGTCTTTTTTAGTCCTAATAGACTGCCACCACCTCTATTTTGCAACAGTGTTATTCATATTCAAAAATACCTCTGATTGGTGCTCAATGAGTCATCCACAAGACCTCTTGATATCTATGATCTAAAAAACGATACAAACCAAAAATACAATTACAGCTACACCATATTAAATACTCAAGGGTAGAAAACGCCCATTCATACTAGTGACATTCATCTTATATGCTTACGTGAAATTGTGGGTTTCAGCAATGACGAAGTAGGTTTAATCTGAAAAGCGAAAGGAAGAGTGTGAGCCACGAAGTGTCAATGGACTCAGCTTTCTTTAACTGTATGGACAAGCTTCTCTATATTGCTTGCTTGGAGTTTTTAAAAAAAAAAATCTTGAGCGAACGTGAATTGTGGGGCTGCTTCTGGTAGCGGACAACGTGCTTTAATTGAACTTAGAGAAATGGACGCGCACAGGGTTCAAAGCTATTCTGGTCCGTGAAGCGGGATCTCATTGGGCGGAAAGGGGAGGCAAATATGTACGGTCGCATACCTTAAATAGTGGAGCTTCCGAAGGGGATAATCTCTTCATGTGTTGCCTCTTTTAATCGATGTCGGCTCCGACGTGATTTAATCTCTATAACGGTAAAGATAGAATCATGAATGCGTCTTTCCACTGCTGAGGCGAAATAGCTCTAGTTTCTGCTGCATGTCTTCAGCGTACCTGTGTCCGTTTGTTCGCTCTCGTCAAACTCGGAAAAGGTTTACTTCCGCGTTGATCCCCTAGTTCTCGTGTGAATAAGACCGCATCTAGCGGAACTCGTGCCTTCTGGGTAATGTAGTATCTAACTTTTACCAGGACAAGAGACTTGAGTCAATGCGTTGCGGTGTGGGTTTCCACAGGCCTGTTCTTATAATTAAGAAGTATCGAGGTGCACTTTTCTGGGGCTTGAAAATGTGCATATTTTCTGTCGTCTTTTAAAACTTTCGTGAATATTGGGCCCAATAAAAACTCGTAGTGTATCTCTCTTTTGAATGGAGAATCTTTATTGTTCAGTGTAGATTTGAACTGCATCGCAACTGTTGATCAGTTATGGTTCAGTCCTATTTCCGACGCAATAAAATGGACTTCAAGAATTACTTGAAAGAATATTGTATTGTGTTTACGGAGTATAACACTGCTCTATGGCCTTATCCAAATTTATGTCTTTGAAGTGATTATAGAATTTGTCAGTTGAGAGTATGTTTGTTTCTGGACTGTTCAGTTTGGTATGGGAGTGAATGTAGATATGAATGGCTTGAAATGAATGTAGTATGTAAATAATGAGTACAAAAAAAGTTTGTCTATATGTGTACAGTTATCAATTTGTGCTATTTGTTCAAATTAAGTTTTGTAAATATACCATTATTTCATGGTGAATATAAAGAAAAATATACAAAATTGATTGATTAAATCGACTGAAAAAGTGGTCGTTGTTCATTTTGTTGTCTTTCAAAATGTTCCCACATAAAAAAAGTGGATTGAAAGTTTAATATCAGTACTGGTATTCTTGTTGTTACTTACGATATGAGGCGTGGCCTTACTGATTGAAGCCTAAACCCTGTTTATGTTCAATTCAATACATTTCAGACATTTGCAGCAAAAGGGCTTCTTTTTTGTGGATCCATTTCACAGGGGAACAAATAAAGGAAAGAGAGGGTAAGAGCCATTTTTGAAGTCACGGTTTTCAGCAAATGAGAAGACAGAAGAGAGGCAATAAGGGGAAGTCGTGAGAGAGATGGGGGCAGCTGCCAGCGGAAGCGGACACTGTCTTTGTCTTCCCTGGGCAAGAAGGAAGAGAGACAGAGTCCTTTTCCTTCTCTGCCCACCCCGCCCGTTCTCGAACAGCCACAAAGGGCCGAACCTTATCTAAAGGCTTTCGCTATTTCTGCCATCCTGGGACGCATTACTAAAAACAGAAAAGTAGGGGTACGGATTGCGTAACATTAATGAAGTAGGGGCACGCTGTGCCCCTCCGTTCCCACCCACTTCGACCACTGGTTTTATGGGAAACAGAAGGGGTTTGGGTTCCTCTGATTTGGTTCCCATCCGCTCTGCTCAGGACGGCGCCATCACAGTTCGGATAAGACTCAATGACGTGAGATGAGACTGAGGATCACGTGGCGCAATCGAAGGGTAAGGAATGACGAGCGCCAGAGCGAGAGGTGCAATACCCCTTCTTGTCGCTAGAGGTCAGGCTCCTCCAAGGCAAACCAACAGCGCATCACCGGTAATCTGCATACCCACAATTCTGTGTGTAACCTAAACTGCTGCTGTAGCTTCAGAGCTAAAACAGTCCAGTGTTTGGCTTTTACGACACTAGAAGGTGGCAGTTCCGTGGTGTAGTAGCAGGATTATATATAGTGGGCCTCATGTATGAGAAGTGATGCATCGCTGCGTGAAAGCAGTGATGCGTCACTTCTCAGTGCGCCCTCCTTGCAACATGATGGATGTTGACGCATTTACATCCTAGAAGTGGTGCCGTGAAATCTCGTAGATTTCACTGCGTCACTTCTACGAGGCTTACTTACGTGGGAACGCCCACCCTGCATACATTATACCTGACACAGGTATAATGTAGCGCAGGGGTTTACAAAGTGACGCATCTGCTTAGATGCGTCACTTGGTAAATAAGGTGCAACAGGAGGCATGCTTTACGCGGCCGATGCGTCACAAAAAGTGATGCAACGGAAGAGCAAAACTGTCGCAAGGTCTCATAAATAAGGCCAAGCTTATTTTCATTTTACTAAGGAGACGCTTTAAAATGCAGAAGTGAAGTATCGTTCTCCGTTTCACTGACTTTTCAGTTATGGTGTGCATCTTTGTATGACAAAAATGCCCGCTGTTTGTTGTTGTTTTAAAATACTGAAATGGCCTCGACGTCATACAAAATAAAAGTTTAAACAAAAGCGCACGTGCCATTCGCAACATGGCTATTCTGGCTTTAATTGGTCATTGTGAATCATTTCCTAGCTCGGGAACACGTTTAAAAGTGCTTTTGTATTTATGTTTGCTGTTTGAAGTATCTACAGATTAGTGCTTGTACCAGCGGGACATGAAAGTACAATCAATCAATCAGTAGATTTGTAGTGCGCTTCTTGTCTCCTGTGAAGGTATCCAGGCACTAGTAGTGACCAGTTGATCAGCTAACTCAGGGACTTTCGGGTACTCTGAAAGGGATAGGGAGGTCCGTCAATGAAAGGGTAGCTCGTTCCATGTCTTTGCTGTTGGGTAGGCTCTGCATCTGCTTTGTTGCAGGCGCGGGGTGAGGATTAGAGAAACGAACGCTGAGGTATCTGGTGGGCTGATGGAAGTTCAGGCGGTGGTTCAAGTAGGCGGGTCCGCTGTTGTGTAGGGCCTTGTATGCATGGGTCAGGAGCTTGAATGTGCATCTTTTCTGTATAGGGAGCCAGTGGAGTTGCCTAAAGTGGAGGGTGATATGGTTTCGTCGAGGGAGATGTGGGACGAGTCTGGCTGTGGCGTTCTGTAGGTTCCGTAGTCTTTGGAGGAGGTGAGCTACAATCCCTGCGTAGAAAGCGTTGCCGTTGTCCAGTCGCCTGGAGATGAGGGTCTGGGTGATGGTGCATCTTGAGTTTTGGGGTGACCATTTGAATCTCTTACAAGGCATGTGGAGGATGAAGAAGCAGGAGGAGGAAAAGGAGTTGACCTGTGTCGTCATGTTTAGTTTGTTGACTGGAATGATACCAAGGTACCTAGCGTGGTCAGTGGGGGTAGGTAGAAAACCAATCAGGTAGGAAACACCTCTAATCAGGTAAAAACAACCCTAAGGATTGTTTTTGTGCACGAAGGTGTACCTTCCTGGACAACAACAATCCTGCTTGCTATGCAGGCACCCTTGCATTATGGCGCACGGTTGCATGCATTGATAATAGGCAGCACATGGTGCACCAGTGCAGATAGAGAGCACTTACTAGTTAATACCACCCGGATCTTCAGAATGGCACCCATCTTCACGTCATCAGATACTCAATTGTTCTTTCCATTCTCATGTTGTGATCTGCAACATCAGCAGATTCTCTAGACCAAACCTGGGAACGATAATGTGCTTGAGTACCTGAGACTCCTTGCAACATTAATGAATAGGGACTGTCAGTTAACGCTCTGGCTCTGCGTGTTCTTTGTCAAGGTCCTTTTCTCAGGCTCTCTATCAGTACCAGCCAATCTCCCTACCCCCATTCATAGTGAAGGTACTGGAAAACATCATCATCAAGCAACACATGACACACCTGGAGCAGAACCAGCTTCTTGACTCCTGCTAATCCAACTCCTGCAGCAATCACAGCACCAAAACTGCCCTCATCGCAGTAACCAACGACATCTGAATCCTCCTCAACGAGGAGAAACAGCAGCTCTGATCCTCCTCAACCTCTGGGCAACCTTCAGTCTTCTACACTGTATCCCACCACATGCTGATAGAAAGACTCCGCCACATTGGCATCCAAGGGGACGCGCTCAGATGGACCACCTCCTTCCTCACCGGAGGAACCCAGAGGATCCACATGTCACCTCTGAACCCAAGGAAATCACCTGCGGTGTCCCTCAGGGCTCACCCCTCAGCCCCACGCTCTTCAACGCATATATGACCCCACTGGCCAACATCGTCAGATCCCACGCCCTCAACATAATTTCCTGTGCACATGACACACATCTCATGCTCTCACCTACCGACGACCCCACCACCACCAGAACCAACTTCTACATATGCATGACAGGCATCGCTGAATGGATGAAGAACAACTGCCTGAAGCTGAACACACTCAAGACAGAAGTACTGATCTTCGACAACAGCAGCAACACATGAAATGACTCCTGGTCGCCTCAGACCTTGGACCCGCACCCTCTGACCACACCAGAAACCTTGGAATCATCATTGCCAACAATTTCACCATGAAATCACAATTCAATGCTGTCTCCTCCGCCTACTTCCTCATTCTGCACATGCTACGTAATATCTTCAAGCGGCTACCTCCACACACAAAATGCATGGTGACAAAGACCCTCATTATCAGCCGACTGGACTACTGCAACTCCCTCTGCTTAAGAATTACTGCACATGTCCTACAGAGACTTAAGACCATACAGAACGCTGCAGCCAGACTCATCCTCATCCGTCCCAGATGAACCCACATCACACCACACCTCAGGTAACTCCACTGACTCCCTGTGCAGAAGAGATGCTAATTGAAGCTGCTGACCCAGACGCACAAGACACTTCACAACCCAGGACCCACCTACATTAGCCACCACCTGAACTTCCACCTACAGTCGAGAATACTACGCTCCACCTCCCTCTCACTTACCCATACACTCTGCATCTACAGAAGCAGAAGTTGAGGACGATCCTTCTCCCACATCGCAGCAAAGTGTTGGAGCAACCTTCCCATCACCTCACTTCCGGAATTCCAAATAGCCCTCAATACTTGGCTGTTTGAATAAGCCTACAGGACCTGCAAGCACCTGGATACCCTATTGGGTGATAAACCGCGCTTTATAAATCCTGATTAATTGATCACTAATGCAGTGTTACATCTATTCACAAACTAACAAACCATGTGAATGTACCTGCAAAGAAAAGACACACAAGCAGAAATGGGCAAACAGCATTTCATGCAGAAAAGAAGTAAAGGCCTCGTCTCATGTCAACTTAAACATATAGCTCAATGATGCACATTTAATATGTGTGTGCACATACAGCTACAAACAAAACAGAAGATGTCAGTACATTAGGTTCATGTTACGCTTTGCGTACAGGTAATATAACTTTGAGTATAAGTGTATAACTGTGACTAAACTACATTATAAATGCAAATATGAAAACAGTAGTGCACACATTTCATAAATCCCTCTCGTTTCTAAAGTAAACACATTTTAATGGTGTAAATATGGTGTAAATATGGTTTATCAATCACCTAGAAAGTACATATAATTTTAACCCATTTGCTGCTAGGCCTTTACCCCTTCTGCGCTAAGCCTTTTTTGGGCTATTTGGGGTAGTTTGCACTTAGGCCCCTGTAACATTTTGACCGCATAAGGTATCCATAAGGTATCCATGCCAAATTTGCGTCCTTTTCTTCCAACATCATGGGAAATTTAATGGTACCCAGGGTTTCCTGATTCCCCATGAGGGGACCCAGAGAGTGCCCAAAATACAGCTACACTTTTCTTTTGTTTTTTTGAATGGGAAAAAGTACTGCACATGAAAGCATCTATTTTGCAACTGGTATCAACAAAGGGGTTGTGCTTCTGAAATCACCATCTTCCCAGCTTTCCTGGACTGACAGACATTTGTCAGAAAACCAAAATTCTTTACACAGTTTTGGCATTTAACTGTTTGCTATTTATTTTTTGTGCTTTCAACCACCTTCCAGTTAGTGGTAGAAATAGGTATAAAAGCAATAATGGATCCTGGAAAGCTATACAATTCAGAAAAGTAGACAACATTTTGAATTCAGCCAGGGGGCATTTGTGTAGATACTTTAACTAACAGTTGAATATAGGAAAAATTGAAAAAAGTTGAAAAAAACAGCCATTTGTGCCAACTGTTTCACCTGTAACTTCTTCTAAATGTGCCAGATTTTTTTAAAGCAATATACCGTTACATCTGCTGGACCCTTCTGGTTGAGGGGATATATAGGACTTGTAGGTTCACCAAGAATCCGAGGAACCCAGAGCCAATAACTGAGCAGCGTCTTGCAATGTTTTTTTAATTGTATATAGCAATTCATTTGGGAAAATATAAACAGTGAAAAATCGGTATTGAAGACACCTATGTATTTCTTAAATGGGAACAAAATATAGGGGCATATTCTCAAGGATCTATGGCCGAGTTATCAGCACTTTATCGCAGCCAAAGTCGTGATAAATGTATTGCCCCATTCACAATCTTGTGCAAACAGCCGATACCACCAGTTTCCCTGCGATAGCAGCCACAAAATACACCGCCACAGATAAGCCCGGCAACTATCTCTAATGAGATGCAGAGTAGGCGTTCCCGAGCAAAAAGCCATGACAACACCACACCTCAACATTCTCAACGACCAGCCAGATCGGCGATAAGAACACCTAACAGGTGATAAGGCCTGTTAGCAGCAGGAAATTAACACCTGCTCTGACCTGGTGCAAAGTCGGACGACAACCTGCACCAGAAAAGGGAGCCCAGCCCACAGCCACACCTGAAGAACAACAGATGCCATGGAGCTACTCATCATGCAGTTCGGAGCCCCAACAGGGACACAACACCCACCACAATACCTACCGCAACCACCCCCAGGCCCGCTCCCCCCCGTACCACCCCCAGACTCAAAAGGACAACCATCCTCCGCATCCTGAACATCATAGCTCACAGGCTGACGGTACCAACACAGCGGACAACCAACATCCCACCTCAGACAAAGCTGCTGGCTGTGCTGCACCTGTTGGCCTCTGGGACATTTCAACCAACAACCGCCAGAGTCTGAGGAGTCTCACAGCCAGCCCTATCCAAGTTCCTCACACCTGTCCTGGATGCCATCATCAGCTTGGTACCCCAGTACCTATACTTCCCACACACTGCGCAGGAACAGCTGGAGACCAAGCAAGGCTTCTACGCCATAGCTCGATTCCAGCACGTGTTGGGGGCAATTAACAGCTCACATTTCCTACTTGTGCCCCTTGCCGACACTGCACACAATTACTGCAACCGAAAGCACACACATTCCATCAATATGCAGGAAATAGTGGCCCACCGGGGACTCTTCACCAATTTCATCGCCAACTACCCAGGCAGTGTGCATGATTCATACATCTTCCGACAGTTCATCATCAACCGGGACTTCCAGGATGGCACATATGGAAATGTAGTGCTCGTTGGTAAGTACCAAATGAACACACCACCCACCGCAACTCCACAATCATGCAATTCACATCTCTGGGAATGCACACGCTACATACTCACATACAACATGCCGAACAACATGCCCACCCACCAAACACGACTGCACAATGTACTGCAGTAACCTGGGCAAGCCATGTACATGAGCCATCAACGGCATGGTACCTCAGCCACACAATAGCAGAATGTGGGGAGAGGTGGGAACCAGGCATGTGCAGAGGAGGCAAGTGACCTATGAATGAGAATGCAAAAAATGCCAAGTGTGGCATGGATTTGCTGGACAGACTGCAGTATGCAGACCAGAGACATATCCATGTCGACATATACTGCTGGTGATGGTAGTGTTGTGGACAGTGGACGCAACCATGTCACCTCAGCCAGTGGCGAAGATCTCGGAAATGTAGCTTGTTACGTCCCCCCCTGTAAGAGTGTGCGGAGTGGGCTGGCCCGGCGTACGCCAGGCTAGCGTAGGGGTGTGAATAAAAAGCACGTAGCCCTGGACGTGGTTCTCTTCTAGCCAATGTGTCTGCCAGGGCGGCGCCTCTCACCCCGCCACGAGGCCAACGCCGTGAGCAGTGGTGCCTGCTATCCTGTGCGCCTGTTACACCCCAGGCCGCTAGTCCCCAGACCCCGTCTTGCCCGCCCCTGCGCATCCAGGCCTCACTGCTCACCTGCCGACACCGGCGTGTCTCCAAGAGAGCCCACCACATGCCTGTGCAAGCTCCAAGCCCAAGGCCCGTGACCTTGGCAACCTCCTCCGACCATTACTGCCTCCGCGAGCAAGGCCCGCAGTACTCCTTTCTCGTTGACGTACTCCACGGGCATACACAGCGGACAAGTAGGTCACACATTTGGAACTGAGTCTTGAGTACACAATGGCAGAGTGCATATTTAATGGCTGCGTTTTTGTCACTATACTCCCTTCGATGTGGTGCCACCAACTCTGTACATAGCATTCCGACCACACATGTCTGTGGGCCCTTGCTGTGTTCTGCCTGCGGCCTACACTGCAGTCCAGCAGGCCTCACACCAATCCAATACAATCCGTACCAGGCAGGACACGGCATTGTCGCAGGGTGCACACCCGCTCAGCTCTGGTGTCACCACCTCCGTCAACCAGAAATCGGCTCCACAAGCCATTTCAACGCCGTACAGCGGTTGACGTGTAAACACAGGACTATGGGGAGAAGATCCCCAGTGCCTGGAGGGTTGGGAGTATCCTACGCTGCAGTATAACCTCCCATGTCAAGACATTGAACCACAAAAAATACTGCAAAGGACCAACCTGTGGTCAGAGATCTAAGATACCTAACTGCGAGGGGGGAAGTATCTGTGTGAGGATATATCCCTAGGTTCACCAGGAGGTGAGAAAGGAAATAATTCCCTTGTATTTAGTTACCCTCACACACCCTAGTGGTGTCATGCTTCATCATCGGGTCACCCCGACGCCTACAAGTCGGGCTAAACCACAGTGTTGGGAGCTCTTGTGAGACTGAACCATAATACTCCCATTGACCCGAATTTTAGTTATTTTAATACCCCTGACAGACCCATGAACAAAGGGAAACCGGGGCCTGCCTGAGGTTTTTTATCTTTAATCCCCCTGGTCTTCATTCTATCAAGAGCTCCCAACACTGTAGTTAAGCCCACCCCGACTTGTAGGCACTCTGCGCTTGGATGATGACACCCCTCCGAGCAACGAACACAAAGGCCCAGATGCAGTACAATGCGGCCCACAAAAGTAAGAGGGGCATCATGGAACGCACATTTGGCGTGTTGAAGTCACGTTTCAGGTGCCTGATCTTGACAGGTGGAAGGCTCCTGTACAGCCCACACATCGTGTGCAAGATGATCGTTGCATGTTGTGTGTTGCACAACATATGTGTTTGCAGCAATGCCCCATGGATGCTAGATGCACCGGACGATGATGATGAAGATGAGGCAGGTGGACCACACCCCCCTGCAGCCGGAGCAGGAATAGCCCATAAGACATCATCATTGACAATTTCTTCACATGAGCGCGTCACATTGTGACAGTCCTTAGCAATCATGGAACAGAACAAAATGACCACAGGCACAGCATGTGCAAATAAATGAATTCCAAAAACACATTCCCTGAGTGCATGTCACTCATCTGTACAGGCACATCACTCAGACAAGTGTGAGTGCGACATGTAGTGCTAACAATGTTTTGAATTATTCATGTATGGTGGGTGTATCACCTCTGTGCAGAGAGGCCGTTTAGGGTGTCACATATTCGAACTGCCAGTTCTGTGTGTCACAGTTAGTAGGGAATCCCACTCTTCCGCGTTTCACTTGTGTCCAAAATCATTCCATTTTGGCTGCCATTTGTGACCTACAGGTGACAAGAGGGCTCCTTTTGGGGTCAGCTGTGTAACACCATGATGCAGGGACGCCCCCTGTGACTCAAGTCCCACAACATGGTCAACATGTACTTAAGTGGTTGTCACTGCCCCTACATTCATACATGCTTTCATAATTGATTGATCATGGTCATGACACATCTGCTTGTCCCTCTGCAATGTGAAGGGGAGATGCGGTTTCACAGTGTATTCCATGCATGTTTCATCATTGCCGCAGTTTACATGCAGACTGCATGTCAATGTACATTGTGACTGTGAGGAAATGCCTATTTGATGCGGGACAATGGTCATTTGTTCTACGTCACGGATGTGGGGTTGTGCTCATACATTGTCATCTCACCGTTTTTTTACTCTGCTTTTATGGTGCATTTTCCCGCATGACGCGTGGGAATTGCAGGCCTTTCACTGGTTATCGCTGATTTTTGTATCACGATTGGCCTCATCGCAACTTTTTTCATGTTCGTGTTTCACATTTTTGCAGTGTCGTGTTGATTTTAACACGGTCATTTGATGTGTTATCGTGGGACTATCACATGGTGCCGCCGGGTTGAGAATACTACGTTAAGATGGTGTTATTTTCCTGTGATGTACTGCGATGTGGGGAGTTGCGTTAAGCTAATTTTTCGATGATTTACACAAGTTCTTGAGAATATCCCTCATAGAATTTAGAAACAGTAGTTATTTCAACATCTCCACAATTGTGGGTACCCATACTAGCATGTGAATTATAGGACATTTTTCAAATTGACTTCTTTTTTACACATTGTCTTACATTTGGAAGGCAAAAATTCATCAAAAGTCAATAGGTAATAAGAGTTGCTGTACAATTCTGTGTTCCCCTAAGTCTCTCGATAAAAATGGTACCTCACTTGTGTGGGTAGGCCTAGTGCCCACAACAGGAAAAGGCCCAAAACACAATGTGCACACACCACACTTTTACAGGGAAAACTGACCCTATTTAAGGTCGAGCCTAGAGTTGCAGCGCATGCAGTATTCAGTATAGTGTGGAAGCTTCATGGAAACTCCACCCACTCTACGCCCAATTTTTTTATTGGCTTAGGTCCTAAATGCTGCCTTCCGATTGGTGTTAGGCTTGTTAATCCCTACTCATGACAACCATGTCGTCATTTCTATCCTACCAAGGCTACTTGCCCCTTTACTTCGAAGGCTGCATGGTAACTATTTTCTTCCTGTACCTTCTCCTCCAACGTCCCCCTCTTGCAGTCCGTGCATGCGTTCTCTGCTCCCTTACCCTCCCAGGACCTATACACTCAGACCCCTACACTCAGTGCTTTAAATGGGCCGATACTGAGTACCAGCGCTTTTCAATTTTGAGAGGGAGGGTACCCGCACTTCTCAAGAAACAAGCAGGTACCCTGTACTAGAGCACCTGCACTTCTATTTTTCCATTTTCAAGCATTGCCTACACTACACCCCTGAGCCCTCTCTACTGCCCCTAAACACATACTACACACACTGGTACCCTGGACACAGACTATTGCCCCCTCCCTACTCCTTGATGCTGCTTGCTCAGCACCCAGTATACTGCCCCAGCCCCCAGAAGACCGTGCCCTGAGTACCCCCTGCACTACACCCTGAGCAGTCTCTACTGCCCCTACACACATACTACATGCACTGGTAACCCTGGATACAGTCTACTGCCCCCTTCTCCTCGATGCTGCATGCACAGCACCCAGGATATTGTCTCCTGCTTCCTAGTAGACAAGTCTGCCCCCTAACCCTAGTGCTGCATGCACAGCACCCAGGATACCGCACACTGCCCATGAGGAGCAAACCCCAGGGACCCCTAAGAAACAATACTCTACTGCCCCCTCTACGCGGACACACTACATGCACTGGTACCCTGGATACAGTCTACTGCCCCCTTCTCCTCGATGCTGCATGCACAGCACCCAGGATACCGCATACTTCCCATGAGGAACAAACCCCAGGGCCCCTAAGAAACAATACTCTTAGAACAGCCTCTACTGCCCCCTCTAAGCGCACACACTACATGCACTGGTACCCTGGATACAGTCTACTGCCTACCTACTCCTGGATGCTCCATAGACAGCACCCAGGGCACCGCCTCCTGCTCCCTAGAAGACAAGACTGCCCCATAACCCCACAACTTCTTGCAAAGTTCCTAGAATGCTTTCTACTTAAGAAAAACGCCCCCTACCTCCTAGAAGACAACACATTCTCTTAACTCTCAGTACGTCACGTACAACTCCTAAAGCTACAGACTTCAGCTCCGCACAAAACAATATACTGCCCCCACAGAATACAGTGCACTATTCCCTAACCAGGTAAATCATGCAAAGCCCCTGGGAGATTCAATCCACCCCCCCCCCCCCCCCCAATACTGAATGTCCAGGCCCCAGGACAGAATACTGCCCGTGAAGAACTGCACAACCCTCTATTGACCGAACACTTCACACCAGGGCACAGTGTGCTCCATTCCTTCCTCTGCCCCAGGGTGATGAGAACACTTCCCAAGTGCTGCACCCTGCCCTGGGACCTATCCTGCTGCTCGTTGGAGGAAACAAGTGGCAGCATTTGTATCATCAGCCGTTGTTGTGGGATGAGGGTTACAGGGTTTCGACGTAAAACAATAAGGCGCTTTCTGAAAGAGTAAACAATGGATGTTATTAAAAGCCGGAAGGACATATGGAAAAGAATATAGGATGAAAAGTTCTTAGCTGACTGCAGTTTATAGAATAATGAAAGCTGACAAAGGCTCTTCGTTGTCAGGGTGAGAAATAATGGGGCATATTATCAAGCACGGTGTTAAAATTATCGCTGCTTTAGCGGCACAAAACCGCTGCTAAAGCGGCGATAATGGGCTTGATAATATGCTCGTGAGAATTGCAATAGAAGCCCATGTTGACACCAGAACATGGGCTTCTATGGGAATTCTCAAGGGTATATTATCAAGCCCATTATCGCCGCTTTAGCGGCAGTTTTCTGCCGCTAAAGCGGCAATAATTTTAACGCAGTTTCTTGATAATATGCCCCAATATTGGGATGTCAATGCTACGATAAGTACGAAATGCCCATTTTTCTTAATTCATTTTTTGCTGTAGCCAGGTTGTTCTACTAAATTATCGACTCTGCACATCATTTTCCAAGAGTCGATGGAGTCCGGCGTGATTTGACATGGACTACACCTTAAAACCGGTAATACTTTACCGTCCGTTCCTAGGGCCTCATTTATGAGAAGTGGCGCATCGCTGCGTGAAAGCAGCGATGCGCCACTTTTCAGTGCGCCCTCCTTCTGACACCATTGATGCATCATATTTACAATATGACTCATCATGTTGCAAGGAATGACAGATTTGTCCGTATTACTGACGTATCAGTCGGCGCAAACAGTGGCCTATTGCTGGAGTTGTTTCGGAAGTCTGACGCAACTCCATCAATGTTCTTTTCATATGGGGCAAGCCCCATGTGAAAGGGCCTGCGTCACCCTTACGCCTGCCAGATTTCACTGCGTCACTTCTACGGGGCTTTGTTGCGACAAACCGCCCACCCTGCATACATTATACCTGACGCAGGTATAAGGTAGCCAGGGGTTTACAAGGTGACGCATCTGCCTACATGCGTCACCTTGTAAATATGTTGCAAAATGGCGCATGTTTTACACTGCCGTAGGGTCACGAAAAGTGACGCAATGTTGGCGCAAAACAGGCACACGGGTCATAAATAAGCCCCTGGAGGCAGATTTACAATCCGCTTGCATCACTTTAAAGATAGGAAAAAGTGACGCAAAAGTGGTGCAAGGGGCTGGTAAATCTGCCCCCCTCGTCTTTAACGGCTTTTCAACTTTGACCTTTTTCCAGCCCCTTCCTTCAGGCGAACATCAGCACTGCCCTCTCCCCCCCTTCACAGGCAGCTGCTGATGCAGACGGAGTTCCCTTTGTGCTTAACTTGTTTTGCTGTTTGTACAGCGCTCTGATACCCGGACAGGTCGTGTTCGCTCTATATAAAACTCATTCAATAAATGAATTTGCCCAGTAGCTTTTTTATACTAAATGGCCCTGAGAGGAGCTTGTGAAGTCCTCGCAATGGCCCCCCTCTGCTCTCGCTCCCCTCCGTCCACCAGCCATGTACATGTCAAGTGTCTTGATTGTGAGCAGAGGAGCTGTTATCTTGAAGAAGGACACGCTCCTGTGACAAGGATCTAAGGGGCATATCAACAAGCGGCAGCGATAATTATCACTGGCCGCGTGTAGCGTGTGAAATCCTAACTGACTATCGCCGGATACTATCGCCCGGTTAGCGCACTATCAGCAACGCGCATCCCCGAGGCGATAGTAATCCAGGCAATAGCGGCGATAAACGGCAACATCGCAGGATTACTTGCGATAAAAATAAGAGTTAGACAAAAACATTGCTGATAGGGAGATGTGGACTCAGCATAATAATTCACCTCCCATGATAAACATAGCCAAGTCAGAAAATTAGCAGGTGTAAGAAATCTGCGATATAGCCGGTTAGCACCAGTTTAAATGTCGCTTGGCCGGGTAGCGATTTCCTTGCTGATAGGCAGAACCTCTGTTAGCGATTAATTTTGCTGTATTTCACACGGGAACGCCTACCTCGCACCTCATTAGCGATGCGAGGTGAGGCGAAAAGATAATGGACGCTCCAGCATGGATTCACACGATAGTGTGTCCATGCTGATAGGGTGTTACAATTATCACCGCTTTTCACCCGAAAACGGACGCAAAAGCGGCGATAATTTTAACGCCGGCCCTTGATGATAAGCCCCTAAGGCACTTCACAATCAAGATCCTCCTAGCGTTTGTTCCTTAGAGAAGTTCACTCTGTGCTCACACTAGAAACCAAACCGATAGTTGTGTTTGTCCCTTTAAATCCAGCAGTATCAGCACACCAAGAGCTCGGCATCGTCTTTTACATCACTACTCCAGTCTGGCAGTGTCATCTTTAAGGTCCCTTATCTCAGACTACACCCCAGCTAGAGCAGCAGAGCGCCTTGTCATAAGGCCGAGATGTTTTCCAGCAAGCTAGTGATAATCGGATATACTTCAACATTCTAGCAACAAGCATTGAAAATGCAATAGGTCTCGCCTTTGATTAAGTTAAAGCCATTTGCTTTGCTAACGGTATTGTATAGCAAAGCAAATGGCTTTACCGTAATCCAAGGCGAGACCTATTGCATTTACAGTGCTTGTGTATGCATGTCACAGAGTGTTTTTAGAGGTTAGTCCGGACTGGGCCTTTGCCACAACAGAAGATCAAAGGAGATATGCAGGACCCACCTTCTGTGCGTGCTGGAAAACAAGTTGTCCACCCAAGATGGGTTTCCTTGAGTTGTTCTGCGAGGTCATATGCAGTCTCTCCCCAGTGGGGATGTTGACCTTGGGATAGTTGAACTCCTCTTTGAACTGTCCATGATTTTATCTTTATCAGTGCAGTCCTTGTGGTCCGAGGTGTAGTAAGTGCTGACCCCACCTCGATGCCATGAAAAGACAGTGAGATGACAAAGTGATGTATGCACAAGTCCGACACGTGCAAGAAAGCCATGTGTTACTGAACGCAACAGCAGAGACCATTCCGCATTTTAAAGCAAAGTACACTGCACTGAAGTCGTGTAGCTGGCAGTGCTGCGCTGTCTTACATCGTATCCTAAAATAACCTTTTAAACAATGGACAATTGTGACTCTTTTATAAAAAAGAAATGATGGGCAAATCTACAAGGTGGCGATATAAAATTATCGCCGCTTTTGCGTCCGTTTTCGGCCGAAAACCGGCGATAATTTTATCGCTATATCAGACCGGTCACACTATCGCGTGAAACCTTGCCTTAGCGCCTGAATTCCTAACATCCATCTTTGCATCTCTAATGAGGTGCAAAGTGGGCGTTCCTTCCCAGGATAACGGGAGAAATGTCGCTAAGCGACATTTCTCCTACTATCAAGCCTCACGCAAAGCAGCATAGCGACAAGAAAAGTAGCGATAACCTCTGTTATCGCTACTTTCCCTACACCTGCTTTGAAACTGACTTAGCCATGATATCCTATGGAAGGTGGATATCATGGCTAATTATGTGAGGCCCTATCAGCAAGTTATCGCCAAACTTCGTAGGATTATCGCTGGGTTTCCAGCGATAATCTCACGTTTGGCAGTTAGCGCTAGGATTTTTATCGCTTTTGAGATAAGCGTTGCTGATAGCACGCTATCTCAGCAATAAAAATCCACGTTAGCCGGCAATAATTATCCTAGCGCTAAGTGCGCTTAGCGATAATTATCACCGGTTGTTGCCAATATGCCCCTGAAATGGTTAACTCCCCCATCTCACCAACATTGCACACTTGATACCCCATCACACACCATCATATAATCCAAGCATATATATGTCAATGTGACACGCTCCAACTGCACACTCAGCATATCCCATAACCAGAGGATAGACATCACTCTGGTGGAAATCAAACGGTAAAGTCCTGTAGCTTCCTCACCGAGGCACAAAAAGATACACAGAGGGATGCTAGCAGGACAAACGCATGGCTACCCTCGGGCTCGTCTTCATTAGAAAGGGAGTCTTTCCAATCCAAACAAGCATTAAAAATGCAATAGGTCTCGCGTTTACTCGCGTTTACCAAACTTTGAGCTATTGGCATTGTAAATGACAATGCCTTTTATTTATGTTTTGTTTTTAAAACAGATAAATGAAAGGCATTGTCATTTACAATGACAACACCTTAAACGCTCGCAAAGACGAGGCCTATTGCATTGTAAATACGTTTGCGCAATAAAAAAAAGTCAAAAATAGCTTTGTCCCGGGCAGGACAAGGCTATTTGAGCTGTTTGGCAGTATTTAATGATAAAATAATATGCTTTGTCCTGTGCGGCATATTTTGTAGGGCGAGTGCTGTCACGAGAGACGTTGAATCCAGGTAGGTTGAACATGAGTTTCAGTAGAAACAGGGATTTGATAGAGCTGTGGGCTGCATATCAGAGACCACTGGGGAAGTGCAGGTGGGGGTAGGAGTGTGGTACGAGTGAACTGACAGCGCCTCTGCACTCGTAATGCTGAGCACAAGGTCATGACGCTAGCAAGATGCAGAGTTAGTGTGTGTTTGCGAACAACCTTCAGGCAAATGTTTCATAACTGGGGCTCTGTTGATGTTTGACGAAGGACTGACCTTTGGACCTCTTAGTTCATCACGTCACCAGAATCCCTTGATGCACCAGGCCAGTAATGTATGGCGTTGAAAACAATTATTAGTAAAGGGAAAGCCCAGAACAGCGAGTCGCTGGCGACGTCATTAAAGGGCATATTAGCAACAACCGGCGATAATTATCGCTAAGCGCACTTAGCGCTAGGATAATTATCGCCGGATAGCGTGGATTTTTATTGCTGAGATAGCGTGCTATTAGCAACACTTATCTCAAAAGCGATAAAAATCCTAGCGCTAACTGCCAAACGTGAGTTTATCGCTGGAAACCCAGCGATTATCTCACGAAGTTTGGCGATAGCTTGTTGATAGGGCCTCACAAACTTAGCCATGATATCCACCTTACATACGATATTATGGCTAAGTCAGTTTCAAAGCAGGCATAAGGAAAGTAGCGATAACAGAGGTTATCGCTACTTTTCTTGTCGCTATGCTGCTTTGCGTGAGGCTTGATAATAGGAGAAATGACGCTTAGCGACATTTCTCCCGTTATCCTGGGGAGGAACGCCCACTTTGCATCTCATTAGAGATGCAAAGATGGGTGTTAGGAATTCAGGCGCTAAGGCAAGGTTTCACATATTAGCGTGACCTTGCTGATATAGCAATAAAATTATCGCCGCTTTTCGGTCGAAAACGGCCGCAAAAGAGGTGATAATTTTATATCACCGCCTTGTAGATATGCCCCTGTATCTTCTGAGTCCTCTGTATCCAGACAGCTTCTACAGTGACTGTAATTGGAACCTGCTATGAATGAATGAATGATTGCTTCACTACAGCGCTCTGGGGAATCGGCCTCAAAGCGCTGGCTGACGTGAACGCGTGCCGGAGCAGGGTTTTCTATTTAAACTCAAACTTCAGTTTATATTTCTATATGTCATAATTAAAATTACTAATGAATAATTATTGAATATTAATTTTGTCGAGTGTTCTGACTAATCAACCTTACTAATGAAAGAATTACACGTGGGAATGCAATTGTGTGGCTTTATTAATACGTGAACTAAGTTGGTGAGCAAATTCATTAAATATGTGTGGCTAAAGTGCTTTTTGTTATGTGTTTGCGCTTTAAAATAATATGCTTTAATGCTTCCTTATGTCGCAGATGGCTAGATAATTACATACACATAAGGGTATAGTGGGAATTAACACTGTATAATCAATACGATGTAGTAACGCTGTTTTGTGTTTCCTTTAATTAAGATTGTCCATTTTGGCCTATTGGAAAATGGCCAACATTTACAGCCTGCATTTGAGTAGATGAAATACGAAGGGAGGCCTCGCGAATATGGTTGAACATGACCTCGGCCTCTGTCTAAGCTAAAAGTTTCCGAAAGGACAGCAGCTCTGGGCTCATCGCCAGACATCCTTGGAAGAGAACAATTGTCACAATGAACATTTTGATAAACTTGCGGTGGCTTCACTATAATTCCGGAGAAGAGCATCCATGAATGTTGCGGATTTAGTTTGTGCTTCCTTCTTCCGTGTTTTTATTTTTGAAATATACGAGAGCGGAGATTTTTTAAAATGTTGCGAGCCAACATCCTTTCCTGCTCGCTCTGCTCAACGGACGTTTAGAGCTTGTTTGTAACTTTTAATGTGTAAGTTTTAGTATAAATATTGTTAGACTAGAGAGGGTCTAAGGCCACTTCTTCCCGAACTTATGCTCGAGAGGATCGATGCTGATTGAGAGGACGGCGACTCGGGTGACTCTACTGAGAGACCTGTCCTGACCTAAATACGACATTTAGCTAGAATAGGTAACTATGAGAATAATGATTTTGCTATTGAATGACTTTTCATTTGAACTAATTTAGATAAAATAACCTTTTGTTTGAATTACAGTGTCGGGTGGTTATTTCTTTGTCAATTTATTGAGATCTCAAATGTGTTCTTATTGTTTAAATCATGACTCAAGACAAATCAATTAGGTTGCATTGACCTCAGTTTAGATGCAGATTGATTTAGGAGTTCTCTCGTATATTCAGAGTGGATAGAGTAATAGAATGAATGTTGGTGTGATGGGCCCTAGCGTATGATGAGTGTATGTGCGTATGACTGTGGAATTACTCTGTCCATGGAAGTAGGGAGAATTTATATGCTCTGATCTGCAGCAGTTTCCTGGTAGCAGTATGATGGTTTTGATTATTGTCTTGATCTGATGAATTGCTTGTACATAGGCTTCTGATTTATTGATCTATTGATTGATGTTGATACATGTACTAACCCTAAATGTTGAAGTCGTCGTATTGAGCTATATGTAGTGTGTACGGCTTCTGGGACGTAGGGAGTCGGTGACGGTTCCGTAGTAGGGCAGAGGGAAGTGAGTGCTGCTCTCGGGAAAGACGGGATTGTTGGCCCTGTATGTATGCAGGGAAAAGCGTGTGACAATTGAAGTTGCGCGTCGCATTGTCTGGGTTCGAATCAGTGACATCGCCATGTGTTACTACTAGAGATATATTTTCTGTATAAGAGGAGTGCGTATGGTAGTAAAGGTTATCTGTGAAACTCTGGTCTTAAGTCCCAGGGATCCGTAGGGTTCGCCGTTAAAGCTTATTGCTGGAGGAGTAATAGGTATTCTCTGAGCTTGTTTGAAGGACTGGGCAGAGGTAAGCGCTGCTTGGTTAACGTGTGTTATAATTCTGTAGTGGGACAGACTGTTCGCTGTTCTCGGGAAAGGCAGGATTCTGTGTAAATGCGCTACATTTTCTGGTGTGAATGTGTGTGAATGTATGAGCATTTAGTTGATTGTGAGACTCTTTGGAGCATTCCGAGAGGAAACAGTTAATGAATGCATGTTAGAAGGGCAGAGTAGATGGATGTGCTACTGTGTCAACGAAAGTAATAATTCCGTAGTGGAGCAGAGGTAAGCGCTGTTCTAGAGAGAAGTGGGATTCTCGTAAGAAAGGTCTTTACTATTCTGTGGTTAGCGAAGCAGACAATGGAGATGTTTATATGTTGTAACTAATAGATTTTGTAGAATCTGAAACAGAGTCTACCAAGAAGGCTTTGTAAAGGAGGGGTAGACGAGTGACAGGAGACAGGAGTAGAAGCGACTGCAGTGACTACTGACGTCAGAAAGACCGCGCTGTGATTGGACAGTGGGTTAGAACAGTGCTCGCGCTGTGATTAGTGCGTTGGTGTGAGCCGCGCAGGGATTGGAAGAAGTACAGGGTGATGTAGACGCTCCAGGATTGGTGCGTTGGTGTGAGTCGCGCTGTTATTGGACGAAAGATCGTACAGTTGCGGAAAGGACTAGAGGGTTGTGGTAAACGCGAAAATGTATTACCAAACGGAGGAAAAGAAGAAAAAATCCTTGTTCGGTAAAATTAAAAAGTGGTTCGACAAGGATAGGAACATAATAACTAGAGAAGGTGAATTGCTACCTCCGACAAGAACTCCTGCACCCTTCATGGTTGCGAAATATGGGTATCATACCTGTATTTGGTTAGACAATTGGGCTAAGTACACTAAAGAAGATGATGTTTTAGCATTCCCGGAACATGGTTCATTTAATCTGGCCGTGTTGAGAAACTTACGGGAAAAGATGATGTGTCTAGAACCTAGACCAAGGCCGACACAGTTCGAGGCGTTGGTGGAATGGGAAGATGAGGTGCATGAGCGAGAAAAGCAGAGGAGTGGGGGTAATTATAGGTACATTTTTGAGAGGAAATATGATTCGTGAAACTCATCATGATCGAATGAGGAGATGGCGAGATGCTAGTATGTCAGAGGGACTATATCCTATGAGAACTGTTGAGGAAACAGAAGGGAGGAAAGGTACGGAAAAGGTACAGGATGCAGAATTGAGAAAGTATGGGGCTAATGATTATGAGGATGAAGTCTTGGATGACATGATTTACAAGGGACCACCTCCATATAGACCAGAACCAGAAGAGATACTTTGCTACTCCCATAAGAGATACTTTGCGAATCGTTAAAACAGAAATTGCGACACCTGATATGAAAAGTGGTAGCTCTTTCACGGAAAGGGAGAGAGAGAGAGAGCGAGAGAGAGAGAATGCAATCGGGGATGAGAAAACAAGAGAATTAGCAAGAACTACATCCGAATTGACTGAGAAAATCAGGGAATTGACAAAGAATCTAGAAGCAGTTACAGTGCCTGTAACCATAGGTCCGGTTATGCCTATTTTTGATAAGCAAAGAATGGGTGAAAATGGTTTGACAGTTCCCTATGTAGGAAATGGTTTGGTTGGTTCTTCGGGAGAGTCAGGAATGAGGACGGGAGAAAATAATTTGAGACAGTTGAGACATGACACATGTAGTGGAGGGTCAAATGTACAGCCTAATTCGGGATTGAATACTGATTGTTTGGGAGGATCAATTTTGGAACCACAGAGGATGGCGGCAGAACAAGTGGGTACAGTGAAAAGGTCTACGGAAATAATGGCTGAGGATTTGAATGATTGGTTGAAAGTTCTTCAAAAGAAGGATAAAGATTCTCAGGCAATTGATGTAGCAAGGTTGCGCATAGAACTGGAGGAGCTTATAGCAGTAACAATTCCTACAGAAATATTGAAAAATCATCATGATGGAGAGTTGTTATTCATGTGCAAGAGTATCACCTGGAGGGCTAAGAGTACACATGATAGGTTAAAGGGTATAGCGAGTGAAATGGGAGTTGACGTGGATAAGATGAAAGCTTTGCAGAAGCCTTACCGAGTGGATTTTTCTGATAAAGATATCGAGATTCTAAATGATGTTGGCAGAACAGGGCAGATTAAGGAAATGATTTCCTTATTGCGAAAATGGGGTGATGTGGAAAAGTGGAAGGATAGGTGGTATAAGAAAAGAGAAGATTCAGTGGACAGGACTTACTCAGCATTTCCCATGAGAGAAAAGGAAAAAACAGTGGATGCTTATCCTATGAGAGAGATTCCTGGAGGAGGATATGTACATGTCCCATGGACTAGACAGGATATTTTGTCATTTACGAATGATTTCCCTCGACTGAGAGAAAAGCCCGTCGAGTGGTATAGGCAGGTAGATAGGTTTGTGAAATTGTCAAAAGTCCTGTGGATTGACCTGAATAGTCTGTTTGATATAATTGTTCCAGCAGACTTGTGGGCAGAGTGTAAAATAGTTGTAGATTGGCCTGCTAAAGAATACCCGAGAGATCAGAGAACAGGAGCTCCAGACCCGGAGGTTATGAAAAAGTATGAACAGGTTATTGTGTTCCTGAAGAATAAGGTACCCCCTAAAGAGACAGATTGGGTTAAGATAGATCGAACACATCAGGAAGCAAAAGAATCAGTTCATGCTTTCTATGAAAGGCTGATACTGGCTTTTAAACAGTTCAGTGGAGATGAACATCTGGGTGATAAGGATTTGAGTCATTTTGTATACAGATTTGTATATGGCTTGAGACCTGAAATCAGTGAAATGATTCGTGAGCACACAGTCGATTGGCAGAGTAAGAAGATTGATGAGATCTTGAGACATGCGAAGTACTTCAGTGATGAAATTGAGGCAAAACAAAGAAAGCTGAAGGAGAAAGCAATGTGGGCACAGGTGAAGGTTGCAGAAAGACAAGAAGCACAGCTGGTTGAACAAGCAAATAATCCAGGAAATAGGCCTAGATATGGTACAGGAAAAGGAAAGGGGAACTTAGAGGAGGCGAAAAAGAAGTTCCCGTGTCACAACTGTGGACAGTTGGGGCATTGGAGATCCGAGTGTACGAATCCACCATTAGTGAGTAATGAGAATAAATCCTTGAATCAACAGGTGCAGAACGAGGGGTGTAATCATCAGCAGCAACAGCAGAAGGTTGTCAAGCAGCAGAATCAAGAGCCAAAACCGCCATTGCCACAGAACAGAGGGTCTCAGAAATATAACCAGGACTCAGGATTTTACAATGATGAGCAGATAAACAAACCGAGACGTACTAACTCAGTACAGCAATACTGGTTAAAGAATGAGGGGAGTGAGTCTGAAGGGGACTACTGACGGTGCCGAAGAGAGGAGGAAGAGTGCATACTTGGAGCAACTCTGAAATAGATCAGGCAGGACCATTTGTAGATGGGAAAATAAATGGGGAAAGTGTAACTTTTTTAGTAGACACAGGAGCGACGAGATCAACTGTCAGGTCAGCAGATATAAGAAATCTTACTCTCTCGGACGAAGCAATCCAAGTGGTTGGTGTAGCTAATACACAGATTAAGACTCGTTTTACTGAACCAGTAAGGGTAAGAATAGGGAAATTTTCGGATATGCACAGGTTTGTGGTTTGTGACACTAGTCCTGTGAACTTGTTAGGTAGGGACTTATTGTGTAAAATGAATTGCACAATTTTTTGTACTCCGGATGGAATAGCTTTTGAGACACCAGATGAGGATGTTTTGTACAGGATGACTCTAGATAATAGAGAAAGTGAGATTGTTGGAACATATGCTGTGTTTAATCCAGATGATTTGCCTCAAGAGTTGAGAAACACAGTAAAAGCAGTGGTTTGGGATTTTACTGGAGAAGATGTGGGATTGATGAATAATGTAGATCCAGTAAAGATTACAGTGAAAGAGGGAATCACTTATCCTAATATCCCACAATACAGACTGACACCAGAGATAATTGAAGGAATAACACCTATAATTGACAAGATGATACAGCAGGGTGTTTTGAGAGAGTTACTGAGTAGTCCATGTAATTCACCGATAATGGGGTTGAAGAAACCTAATGGGAAGTTCAGGATTGTACAAGATTTGAGAAAAGTTAACAAAATTGTGGTATCATGCTGTCCCATTGTGCCAAATCCGTCAGTGATTTTGTATCAGATTCCTCATGATGCTGAATGGTACACAGTAATTGATTTGTGCCATGCTTTCTTTTCAATTCCATTGCATCATGACAGCCAGCCGATTTTTGCATTTCGGTTTGGACAGCGTATTTTGGCATGGTGCCGTATCCCACAGGGGTATACAGAGAGTCCTTCAATATTCAATCAGGTGTTGAAAAAGTATTTGGAGAGTCTGATCATGCCTGAAAGCTCAGTACTAGTACAGTATATCGATGACCTACTTGTGGCATCGAAGACACGCGAAGCTTGTGAAGTATGTACCATAGCTTTACTGAATCATCTTGCAGATGGAGGGTTACAGGTATCTCCAGCCAAATTGCAATTTTGCAAGAAAGAAGTACATTATCTTGGACACAATATTGAAAAAGGTCTGAGAAAAGTGACCAATGACAGGATCAAAATTATCAGAGGAATGAGAGCCCCAATGACCCAGAGAGAAGTAAGAATGTTTCTGGGAATGGTGGGTTATTGTCGTCAGTGGATAAGTAATTGTTCCCTGATAGCAAAGCCACTGATTAAATTGACCAAAAGTGAGGTAAAAGACCCATTGGAATTGAATGCGGAACAAATGGCAGCATTTGAAGAATTAAAAAGCAGATTATGTGAAGCTCCTGCTCTGGGAATGCCAGACTATGAGAAGGAGTTTGAACTGTACTGTAGTGAGAGAAATGGATGTGCACTTTCAGTGCTAATCCAGAAACATGGACGTCTGAGAAGGCCAATTGCGTACTTCTCATCAACACTTGATCCGGTAGCTGTGGGTTTACCAGGTTGCCTGAAAGCAGTAGCTGCTACATGCAGAAGCTTGGAACAGAGTGAGGGTATAATAATGGGATATCCTGTAAGGGTATTCGTACCTCATGATGTGGCAATTCTTTTGACAAGAAGCAGAACTCAATATATGTCACATAGTCGGCTGACTAAATATGAAAAAATCATTCTGGGAGCATCAAATGTGACTCTTGAGAGATGTGTGAATGTGAATCCAGCAACACTCTTGCCAGATGCTGAAAATGTGAGTGTGAGAGATGATGTTGATCATGATTGTTTGGATGTGCTTGATTACTGCACAAAACCGAGACCAGACATAAGAGATCTGCCACTACCTGAGAGTGATCATGTGTTGTTTGTGGATGGATCATGTCTGAGAACAGAAGAAGGTGTGCTGAGTGCAGCATATGCGGTGTGTAAAGTCTCAGAAGTTATGGAAGCTTCATCTTTGAAAGGAGTTAAATCTGCTCAAGTGGCTGAATTGGTGGCATTGACAAAAGCTTGCAAGATTGGGAAGAATATGAGGGTGACTGTAATGACTGATAGTCAGTACGGATTTGGAGTGGTTCATGACTTTGGCCAGATTTGGTTACAGAGAGGTTTCTTGACTTCGAGTGGAACTCCTATAAAGAATGCTGAAGTGATTGGGAAATTGCTTGAGGCGATACAGCTGCCTAAAGAACTAGCAGTTGTAAAATGTGCTGCTCATGGACAGGGAGATGATTTTGTTACTCTTGGTAATCAGTTCGCAAATGACATAGCACAGTATTGTGCAAAGAACAATCATTCGATTAACAAGGGAAGAGAGAAGGAAATGTCTTTTTGTTCTGTGATGTTTACTAATGTCCTGGAAACATGGGATGAGGTGAAGCAGTTGCAGGATGAAGCAGGAGATGAGGAAATGAGAGGTTGGATCAAAGCAGGTTGTGCACCAAGAGAAAAGGATCATGTTTGGATCTATAGGGATGGAAGACCAGTCATGCCAAATTCCATGTTGTCAACAATGGCAAGAATGTATCATGGCCAGGGACATTTGGGGAGGGATGCTATGATTAGGTCCTTCAAACAAACCTGGTACAATGCAAAGTTCAGGCTGATTGCAGAGAGCATCTGTCAAAGATGTTTGATTTGTCAGCAATTCAATACTGGAAAGAAAACAGTGGTGAGCCTAGGAACAATAGGCAGAGAAGGAGGTCCTTTTACCAGAATGCAAATTGATTTCATTGAAATGCCACAGGTCAATAGATTGAGGTATGTTCTAGTGGTAGTCTGTTTGTTCTCAAGGTGGGTGGAAGCCTATCCGACTAGGAGAAATGATGGAATAACAGTGGCCAAGTTGCTGTTAAGAGAGTTGATTCCTAGGTACGGGTTCCCAGTGACAATTGAGTCAGACAGAGGGGGACACTTCTACAATGAGCTCATGGGTTTAATCTGTGAAGCATTGAGCATACAGCAGAAGCTACATTGTGCATACAGGCCAGAGGCTTCTGGTGTTGTTGAACAGATGAACGGCACAATCAAAAACAGAATTTGTAAGATGTGTTTAGCCACTGGAATGAAATGGCCTGATGTCTTGCCTCTAGTGCTAATGACTATTAGATCTACTCCAGACAGAACTACAGGGTTGAGTCCACATGAAATATTGATGGGACGTGCAATGAGACATGCATTCGTGCATGTCAACAAGTTGATGACAATAACTGATGACATGATTTTGGATTACTGTAAAGGCCTGGCTGACACAGTTCATTCTGTGTTTCACCAGGTTGGAGAAGACGCCACTACACTTGAAAAGAAGCAAGCCCATGATCTGAGCCCAGGGGATTGGGTGAGAATAAAAGTGCACAGAAGAAGAAATTGCTTGGTTCCAAGGTGGGGAAGGCCAAGACAAGTCATTCTGACTACAACGACTGCTGTGAAGTGTGCTGGAGTGAAGAACTGGGTTCATGCAAGTCATACTCTGAGAGTTCCGAATCCGAAGGATGGGACTGGTAAAGAGTACTTTGAAGAGTCAGATTCCAGTGATGATGCAGACACTGAAACAGTGAGAAGAAAAAAGAATCCTGAAAGGGGGGAAAGAGAGTTAGAAAGAGAGTCAGGTGATTCTTTTTTCTTACCAAGAGAGGCTTCAAGAGGAACATTGAGAACCTCGGAGGAGAGTTCAGATTCTGGGACGGTGCCTGAGGTTTCAACGAGCAGTGAAAACGGAAAAGAGAAAGAAAGAAGAGAAAAGAGCAATTCCGCAGAGACTACACCTGAGTCAGATGAAGAGATTGAGGATCCACCTGAGATTACTCCTGAAGAAGTAGGGTCAGAAGAAGATAGAGAGGGACAGATTGCGGAAGAACCCCGAGGAGGTGTAGGGAACATTCCTGATAAGCTAGGTGAAGGGACAAGTAGACAGCAAGAAGATTGCGTGTCGGAGACCCGAGGAGGGACAGTAGTAGGGAAATCTCAATCGGTGGAGAAGAAGAAGAAGACTGTGGAAAAAGAGAAAATCGTTGATGAACCAGAGGCAAATGAGACAGAATCGGATGAGAGTGAGAATGAGAAACCAAAGGGTCGAGTTCTGAGAAAGAGAACTTGGATTGGAGAAAGAAACAATAGAGAGGTGAAACAGAAAAGGAGTGTAAAGGGAGATCTTTGGCCTAACAAGATAAAGAGGCTGAGGTATCGACTGACACGAGGGAATTCATCGAAAGCTGAACAGGTGAACGAAGTGTCAAGTCAAAATCAAGCAAAAGAGGAAGAACAAAAGAAATCAAAGGAACCAGAGGAGATCAAGAGAATCAGAAAGCCCAACCAGAAGTATAGGTCACCGGAATGGACGTATGTGGCACTGTCTGAAGGAGAAGAAGAGGCAGAAAGTCAAGGAAATCCAGAGGGGACCTTACGGAAAGTGGTTGAGGAGGAGAAAACTGTTGGAATCCTGAAAGTTATCTTGACTGACATTGGAGAAGAGTCAGATGCTCAGGATATTGAAGATCTGATACAATTTGATGTGGCTGAAGAAGAAGTGAAAGGTGATGAAAATCCAAATTGAGTGAACTGAAGGAGAGTCACTTGGAGAAGAGTGAAAAAGAAGAAATCTAAAAATTAACGGATTGAAATAATCTAGTGTTCTAGAGATTCAGTAGTGGAGTAGTAGAGGCTAAGTCAAAAGACACAGCCAAAGTAGTAAAATGGCTAACACAGAGAATAATCAAAGTAGATGTACCTTTCTGAAAAGATGGTGCAGAATGTGCTGCTGCTGTACAGGATTATTAATGCTACTACGGAGTGTACTTGCTTTATTAGTTACTTTTAGAGTTACAATAGACAGTTTTGGAATACATACTGAGAATATGACTAACGTAGAGAAGAGTTCACAGAAAGTAGTGCCAACTAGAATTAGTAACATATACATACATAAGGATAGGTCATTTAATGATTTTTCTAGCAATGTTTTTTCAAAATTGTTGTATGAATACGTAAAGACAATGGAAGTAAGGGATTGCTATGTCTGTATGCAATTGCCTGCATCCGTTTCAGAGGGAGTTACTTATCATCATCTTCCAGCTACGTATGGGATTTCATGTAGTGTGTTAAGTAGTGTTTTCTATTTGTTAGGGAAAATAGATTATGAGATGTCTAATAAAGATAACATTTTTGGGCAATTGCCTATGAATAAAAAACTTAATCCTGCTAAAGAAGCTAACATTTTTGGTGAGATTTTTATTGAAACAGAAGAATTAACATTAGATTACATTTTTAGAAACAATTTAACTTGTAGTTTGAAGGAAGAAGAAAAAGCTTTTCTAGACATGGTAGAGAAAAGGAGAGTGAGCATGCATGAAAAGGCAGGAGAATATAAAATGAGTGAGACAGTGTGGGACATTGAGATGGGAAAGGAGTTGAAGAATGGGGCCAGTCCAACTTTGGCTTTAGATGCGCCACAGAAGGGTAAACTATGCATTACTAAAAGGAAATCCTAATATGATAGTTATTTTGTTGGGACTAGTGAGTGTCATGATACATACTTTATTGCAACAGGATGGGGATTCAAGGGAGGAGAAGTTCCAGTTTTCCCGGGAGTGTATTATATTTGTGGGAATAAGGCTTATTACAGGTTGCCTGACCATTGGTATGGCACATGTTATGTTGGCCTGGTCTTTCCAAAGATTTTTCATATGGATAGAATAGAAGATGCAGAACAAATTAATTTACTAACACGCTTTAAGAGAGAAACTTGGTCAGAAATTGTAGGAGATATTTTTGGAGCTTTGATTCCAGCAGTGGGAATTTCATTAAATGCATATGGAATTCGGAAGCTGTCAACAGTGGTGGATCGCTTATCGACAAGCACCGCTGGAGGGTTTCTATTGGTGAATACGGAGATGGTTGCCTTACGCGCCATGTCTATGCAAAATCGACTTGCCCTTGATATTCTATTGGCCAAGGAGGGTGGGGTTTGTGGGATGCTGAAGGTTCAACATTGTTGCACCTACATTCCTGACGAAAGATCTAAAGGTCTATATCAAAAATATTACTGATTTGCATGAAGAATTAGTACCACTGGAAGCTGAAAGTATCTGGACTAAAATGGCTAATAAGATGATTGCTGTTAAGAATTTTATTGCTAAGATAGGTAGTACCATTTTTGGTAAAATATTATTTCCATTGACATGTGTGATTGTTGCTTTATTGATTCTTAGATTAGGATGTTTATGTTGTAAATACAGGAGAAGTAAAAAGAACATAATGAGAGAAAATACTGAGAAGAGACAAAAGAGGTCAAAAAGAGACCCACAAGAAATAGAATTAGAAGAATTTAGAGAAAGGGTGTATTTGGAAACTAGAAGAGATGATGAAAGAGAGACTGGTGTTTCATGTAAACAAAAAAAGACATTTGCATTTCTCCTAAGAAAAGGGGACTACATTTTTTGGGTTGAGTTTTGTGGTGATAATATATCACCAAAGGGGGGATTGCTGGAGCAGGGTTTTCTATTTAAACTCAAACTTCAGTTTATATTTCTATATGTCATAATTAAAATTACTAATGAATAATTATTGAATATTAATTTTGTCGAGTGTTCTGACTAATCAACCTTACTAATGAAAGAATTACACGTGGGAATGCAATTGTGTGGCTTTATTAATACGTGAACTAAGTTGGTGAGCAAATTAATTAAATATGTGTGGCTAAAGTGCTTTTTAGGTCTCGGGACCATCCGGTCGGCAGACCGGAAGTCGGGAGATTTAATGACTTGGGAGAAGAGGGGCTTGAACCCGCCCCTCTTCTGCCCTGTTCTCCATTGGCTGCCCTCGTAAATGCTGGCCAGCCATTGGAGAAGAGGTCCCGTCACTCCAATCATGCCCCGTCCTTTTCGGATCGGGGGCGTGTTTTTTGCGAAAAGTCTCAAGGAGGAGACAACAGCAAAACACGCCCCCGAATCCGAAAAGGACGCTGCCTTTCTCCGAGGCACTGCTCTGCCTCGGAGAAAGGCGGTGGTGTCTTCCGGTGCCCTCGGCTTGTTTTAAACCCAGACGTGTGTACAGTAGGGAGAGTGTATTCAGCCGAGAGTGGGGGGAGGGGCAGTCATGGTGACTTCGTGGGCTTGTTTTCTGCTCTAAAAGAGTCCTCTCTCCGATTAGGACCTAGTTTCTTTCTGTTTCTACAATCGCTCCCCTTTGTTTCCTGTCTCGTTTTCTTGTTTCTGAGCCAGTTCCTTCTATTTCTGCCCTTAGCTCCTTCTTTTGTGCGCCTGTCCCTTGCGCTTCTCATTTCTAGGTACCTTGCAGCCCCATTCTCTTGTTACAGATGCCACTCTCCTTGTCTTAGCCTCACTTGTTTTGTATCCATCTTTATCCTGACTAACATTGTTATTCAATGTTGAATAGCGCTAGCTAGACCCGAGGGTATCGGAGCGCTTTACATGTTAAGTGAGGAGGTTCACTCGAAGTACGTGCGAGGATTCATGTGAGTCAAAACTGTCAACAAAAGAGTACAGAACAATACAGCAGTGAGGTATTCAAAACAACCACGGAGGGATAGAACAGCCCGCACTAAGGTAACAGCGCTAGAGGCCGCGCGAGCCAGATGACGCGTTGAGGGTGCTGTCCTTGGGGGTTGCATAGTCCGGTTAGGGGGCATGTTGAAGTAGTCGTTGAGCAGTAGGGAGAGTGTATTCAGCCGAGAGTGGGGGGAGGGGCAGTCATGGTGACTTCGTGGGCTTGTTTTCTGCTCTAAAAGAGTCCTTGGTGTTATGAGGCTTGTGTCAGTGGGCGCTTGGGCTGACATAAAGCAGTAAATTAATGTGCGATGCCTGACAGGGCGCACTTACATTCCAGTGCTCGCTCCTGGTCTGTAAGTTATGTACTGCGCTATTGGTACGTCTCTGTCTTTATATAGATCTATAAAAGCGCGCAGTCTGAAGCAGCCTTAAATCAGACATGTGGGCGCTATATAAGACACAAAGGCATGTGTAATTGTGTACTCTTCGAATTCCGCAGTTTTAGTTTGTTTGCTGTGTCTCCCTGGCGCTCGTGGTTTGTTTTGCATTTTCTACACATGTACAGTGCCTAGAAGCGGCCCGGATGCAGGGCAATTGCCCGAGTTCAAAAACAAAATCCTGACGTTAGCTCAGTCAATAGATCATAGTGGGCCTTCCTTCAAATTACTAAATCTATATATATTGTTTGCATTGTTGCTTCTTTGTAGTGCCTAAAACTCTCCAATACACCGTGTGGGTGCTACACACATATGTAGTGTATACATACATAAATCCGGTGTCCATCGGCTATTAGAATCGGGCTGCAAAAAGTTTCTGGTGACGGAAGAAAGATTTAACGGCCTTGGATTCACAAATTACTTTGGTTTGTTTTTTTGTTACATTACTTTATTGAAGTTTGGGTGACAATCAGTTTGACTGATAAGGATTTTTATGTATCCGGAGGAAACTATATTGAAAATGTACTAGAGGTCTGTTACTTTGCAATTCAACGAAAGCACCCCGGATTAGTACGGCAGCGATTTCATTTCTTTGGAAGGAAATGTCGTGGGAGGGGGCGCTTGCTTGGCCACAGCTGTGCAGATTGTTAGAGAGTAGAACAAGCATTTACAATGCAACGGTCTCGGCATTGTTAAAGTTAGAGCTATTGGCATTGCTCATGACAATGCCGTTTCTTTAAATGTTTTAAAAACAAAAACATAAACAAAAATAATGTCAAGAGCAATGCCAATAGCTCTAACTTTAACAATGCCGAGACCGTTGCATTGTAAATGCTTGTTGTTATGTGTTTGCGCTTTAAAATAATATGCTTTAATGCTTCTTTATGTCGCAGATGGCTAGATAATTACATATCTCAAAAACAAAGAGAGGGTGAGGGACTATCACTCTTGTTCCCCCAGATTAAATCAATTAAACAACAAAAGAGTGACAAAGGGATAGGGAGCAAAAAAGAGAGGCACGGGCAAAAACCAAAAATATTTGTTAAAAGAACCCTCACTCACCAACCTAGTTGGTGACATGCTTCATCATCGGGTTCCCACCAGAGAGGCCGAATGCCTCTCTGGTGTGCTGCGACGCCTGTGTTACAGCGGAGCGGGTTTCTGGTTGTGAAGGGAAGTGAGATTAAAAGGTGAATGATTTTAGCCAATGACAAGTTTATTCTTGGCAAATCAAAAACCAATAAAAACGTGAATTGGGCAAGTTCTGGCCAGTGATGTTGGCCAGGGCTTGACCAATTTTTAGGTCGACATGTTTCTGCTTACGGTGCCTAATCGGCTAAGCTTTCATCAGGACCAAGGTAGTCTCCACGGCGGTATGCACACTCTAAGGCGCACCCTGACCTGTGGAGATCAAAAGGTAAAACTCACGGTTTTACCCAGGAGCCTCCTATTATCCGGGGCTCAGAATGTCTGAAAAAGAAATGGGACAGACGAACCACATATAAAGAAACATACAAAGACAAAACATTGTTTGATTGCAGTTACAACCGTGCTTGAGTGAACAAACATTTTATGGAGCCGTGCTGTACAACGAGAGTGGGTCTCTTGGTAGCAATATTAGCTAGCAAGACCGCAGTACGAGTGATTATTCGTTGTATCTTTAACTTGTGAAAGTGTGGACTGGTATTCATAAGACTAAAAAGCACTATTTGTGTCTAATTACGATTACTTAGTGATGTCTGCACTATTGACAAGGTGCAATCGTAGTGGCTAGTTGGCCGGAGTGTATGTCAAACATATAGCGAACTCGTGAAGTGGCAGGCATGCTAAAAACAAGCGTCTGTGGTGTTTGCCAGGCGCCGTTGCTCCAAAGCATGTCTCACATTAAAAATAGCTGCATGAAAAAACCAAATAGCCCTCTTACTTATGCTGTTGTTGTTACTAACATCATGGGTCCGGGAGGGGGGTAGTGAGCTATAGTATCTGGCGAGATAAAAAAAGGGGCAGATCGTAGCTGTTATCATCTGCTTTTGGAAAGGGATTAGGAGGGAACCTACTGCGGTGTCTTAGCGATTCGTCAACTTACTTCCATGCTCGCACACTCCCGCGATCAACCTCGATCTGTCCTCCTCGGCCCGGATCTTGGTAATGGTGCGGAGAACACGGAAGTAAATACTTCCTGGTTCTAATCACGTGATGGTTTCTAAGTACGTGTGGTCCAATGGGGCGGGTGAATCCGAATGCGGAAAATGCCCTCCCATTGGTTGAGTCCTCGTGATTAGTGTAGAAGGAGGGGCGGGTAATGACGAGTGTGAGTGTTGGAATCTTATTGGCTCTCGCCAAGAGAAGGAGGTTCTTTTGGGTAGGTGCGTTTGATCTGTCATATGCTACCATTGGAAGCATATAATATCGATGTCTGAACCCCGGTTTGTGAATTGTTATGTGCATATATGTATGATGCAGATAAACACTCTTTTCTAGATGTTAGTATACCCGAGTTGGTATGTATCGCATCGTGCGCACAAACTGTGGGCAGCATAGCCGGAGGAGTTGGTCATCTATGCTGTCACAACACACAGAATGCAGTGTGTGCATAAAAGAACTACACGGAGGCTACTAAGGAGTTGATGTCGTGTATGATGGAATCAGTTTTTCAATATGGAACCCCATGGAATATTATCATTCAGTCCTTGGAGATGAGTAGATAAACGGTAAACCCAGCGTTGTTCTTTTTCAAATAGCAGTTGTTGGTTGTTTGCTCCAGGCTTGAGTTTCTCGATGATCGTCCATCTCATGTCATTTGTGGTATGGTTCAACTGTAGGTAATGTTCAGCCAATTTAGTGCTCAGTTTGCGACATCGGATGGTGCTGCGATGTTCGCAAATTCGCTGTTTTATCTTTCTGCTCGTCATTCCGACGTACCTCAGTCCACAAGGGCAAGTGATCATGTAGACCACATCGGTGGAGTTGCAATTGGTGTGCATTCTCTGTATCCATTGTTTGCCTTGTTCCAGTAGTAGGTATTTAGATGGGGAAGTCAAATGGCAAACACTGCATGACCCACAGGGGTAGTGGCCCACAATGGGCGAAAGGCCCCATGTACTGGTAATGGACTGATCTTGGTTTCTTTCTTGAACTTTCGGACGGGTATGTACAAGGGAGTCCTTAATACTTCTTGCTCTCTTATAAGAGTCATGTTTATTACTTATCAGTATATGCCAATTTTTCTTTATGGATTTGCTCACTGCGTTGGAAGCTGGCAGGGATCTGAGGATTCCCTACTGCATTTTACCAGCTACCACCCTCGTCCATTGAGGGAAAACCTGCCGTTTGGACAATACCTACGGCTCCGTCGTAACTGCAGCGAGGTCTCAATGTACAAAAAGCAAGCCAATGATCTTACTGCCAAATTGAAAGATCGTGGATACCCTACCAAAATACTGGCAAAAAGTAACAAACGAGCTCGCAACCAGAACAGAGAAGCTCTATTGGAATTTTACGAGAAAGGTGATCAGGACACTACACCTCTCACCTGCGTCACAACTTACAACGCAGCTTCCAACGCAGTGAGCAAATCCATAAAGAAAAATTGGCATATACTGACAAGTAATAAACATGACTGGGAGAAGCCATTATTCTCTTATAAGAGAGCAAGAAGTATTAAGGACTCCCTTGTACATACCCGTCCGAAAGTTCAAGAAAGAAACCAAGATCAGTCCATTACCAGTACATGGGGCCTTTCGCCCATTGTGGGCCACTGCCCCTGTGGGTCATGCAGTGTTTGCCATTTGACTTCCCCATCTAAATACCTACTACTGGAACAAGGCAAACAATGGATACAGAGAATGCACACCAATTGCAACTCCACCGATGTGGTCTACATGATCACTTGCCCTTGTGGACTGAGGTACGTCGGAATGACGAGCAGAAAGATAAAACAGCGAATTTGCGAACATCGCAGCACCATCCGATGTCGCAAACTGAGCACTAAATTGGCTGAACATTACCTACAGTTGAACCATACCACAAATGACATGAGATGGACGATCATCGAGAAACTCAAGCCTGGAGCAAACAACCAACAACTGCTATTTGAAAAAGAACAACGCTGGGTTTACCGTTTATCTACTCATCTCCAAGGACTGAATGATAATATTCCATGGGGTTCCATATTGAAAAACTGATTCCATCATACACGACATCAACTCCTTAGTAGCCTCCGTGTAGTTCTTTTATGCACACACTGCATTCTGTGTGTTGTGACAGCATAGATGACCAACTCCTCCGGCTATGCTGCCCACAGTTTGTGCGCACGATGCGATACATACCAACTCGGGTATACTAACATCTAGAAAAGAGTGTTTATCTGCATCATACATATATGCACATAACAATTCACAAACCGGGGTTCAGACATCGATATTATATGCTTCCAATGGTAGCATATGACAGATCAAACGCACCTACCCAAAAGAACCTCCTTCTCTTGGCGAGAGCCAATAAGATTCCAACACTCACACTCGTCATTACCCGCCCCTCCTTCTACACTAATCACGAGGACTCAACCAATGGGAGGGCATTTTCCGCATTCGGATTCACCCGCCCCATTGGACCACACGTACTTAGAAACCATCACGTGATTAGAACCAGGAAGTATTTACTTCCGTGTTCTCCGCACCATTACCAAGATCCGGGCCGAGGAGGACAGATCGAGGTTGATCGCGGGAGTGTGCGAGCATGGAAGTAAGTTGACGAATCGCTAAGACACCGCAGTAGGTTCCCTCCTAATCCCTTTCCAAAAGCAGATGATAACAGCTACGATCTGCCCCTTTTTTTATCTCGCCAGATACTATAGCTCACTACCCCCCTCCCGGACCCATGATGTTAGTAACAACAACAGCATAAGTAAGAGGGCTATTTGGTTTTTTCATGCAGCTATTTTTAATGTGAGACATGCTTTGGAGCAACGGCGCCTGGCAAACACCACAGACGCTTGTTTTTAGCATGCCTGCCACTTCACGAGTTCGCTATATGTTTGACATACACTCCGGCCAACTAGCCACTACGATTGCACCTTGTCAATAGTGCAGACATCACTAAGTAATCGTAATTAGACACAAATAGTGCTTTTTAGTCTTATGAATACCAGTCCACACTTTCACAAGTTAAAGATACAACGAATAATCACTCGTACTGCGGTCTTGCTAGCTAATATTGCTACCAAGAGACCCACTCTCGTTGTACAGCACGGCTCCATAAAATGTTTGTTCACTCAAGCACGGTTGTAACTGCAATCAAACAATGTTTTGTCTTTGTATGTTTCTTTATATGTGGTTCGTCTGTCCCATTTCTTTTTCAGACATTCTGAGCCCCGGATAATAGGAGGCTCCTGGGTAAAACCGTGAGTTTTACCTTTTGATCTCCACAGGTCAGGGTGCGCCTTAGAGTGTGCATACCGCCGTGGAGACTACCTTGGTCCTGATGAAAGCTTAGCCGATTAGGCACCGTAAGCAGAAACATGTCGACCTAAAAATTGGTCAAGCCCTGGCCAACATCACTGGCCAGAACTTGCCCAATTCACGTTTTTATTGGTTTTTGATTTGCCAAGAATAAACTTGTCATTGGCTAAAATCATTCACCTTTTAATCTCACTTCCCTTCACAACCAGAAACCCGCTCCGCTGTAACACAGGCGTCGCAGCACACCAGAGAGGCATTCGGCCTCTCTGGTGGGAACCCGATGATGAAGCATGTCACCAACTAGGTTGGTGAGTGAGGGTTCTTTTAACAAATATTTTTGGTTTTTGCCCGTGCCTCTCTTTTTTGCTCCCTATCCCTTTGTCACTCTTTTGTTGTTTAATTTAGATAATTACATACACATAAGGGTATTAGTGGGAATTAACACTGTATAATCAATACGATGTAGTAACGTTGTTTTGTGTTTCCTTTAATTAAGATTGTCCATTTTGGCCTATTGGAAAATGGCCGACATTTACAGCCTGCATTTGAGTAGATGAAATACGAAGGGATGCCTCGCTGAATATGGTTGAACATGACCTCGGCCTCTGTCTAAGCTAAAAGTTTCCGAAAGGACAGCAGCTCTGGGCTCATCGCCAGACATCCTTGGAAGAGAACAATTGTCACAATGAACATTTTGATAAACTTGCGGTGGCTTCACTATAATTCCGGAGAAGAGCATCCATGAATGTTGCGGATTTAGTTTGTGCTTCCTTCTTCCGTGTTTTTATTTTTGAAATATACGAGAGCGGAGATTTTTCTAAATGTTGCGAGCCAACATCCTTTCCTGCTCGCTCTGCTCAACGGACGTTTAGAGCTTGTTTGTAACTTTTAATGTGTAAGTTTTAGTATAAATATTGTTAGACTAGAGAGGGTCTAAGGCCACTTCTTCCCGAACTTATGCTCGAGAGGATCGATGCTGATTGAGAGGACGGCGACTCAGGAGACTCTACTGAGAGACCTGTCCTGACCTAAGTACGACATTTAGCTAGAATAGGTAACTATGAGAATAATGATTTTGCTATTGAATGACTTTTCATTTGAACTAATTTACATAAAATAACCTTTTGTTTGAATTACAGTGTTGGGTGGTTATTTCTTTGTCAATTTATTGAGATCTCAAATGTGTTCTTATTGTTTAAATCATGACTCGAGACAAATCAATGAGGTTGCATTGACCTCAGTTTAGATGCAGATTGATTTAGGAGTTCTCTCGTATATTCAGAGTGGATAGAGTAATAGAATGAATGTTGGTGTGATGGGCCCTAGCGTATGATGAGTGTATGTGCGTATGACTGTGGAATTACTCTGTCCATGGGAGTAGGGAGAATTTATATGCTCTGATCTGCAGCACGCACACCGCGTCATGCTCCCATTTTCTCAGTAGAGCTCTGGTCCTCAGAGACCAAAGGCGTGAGGGAACCGAGGGGCATATTTACAAGGGCATTATCGCCGCTTTAGCGGCACTTTTTGCCATTAAAGCTGCGATAATTTCATCACCCGATTAACAAGGCGGCGCTATTATGCATTAGCGCATGTTAGCTGCCGTTTTTGTAACGCCACGCATCTTAGCGAAATACATCGCTAATGAGATGCACAGTAGGCGTACCTTTCCGTAACACCATGACAAAAGGTTGCAAACAGGACATCACGTTATTTACAACGCGGCCCCGGAACCACGAAACAATGATGAAAGCCGCGCTAACCGCGGTTTACGCCGGATCCTTACGCCTGGTCAAAACTTGACTTAGGCATGTTTTGAATGGGAGGTGGATTCTTTGGTTACGTCCACACTCCCCTATTATCAAGCTTTTCATTAGCGAGTGAAATCATCGCTTGATTTCACACGCTAACGATGAATATCGCCGTCTATCACAGGTTTGTACATTGCCTGTGAGCAAGGCATTGTAAATATGCCGCTAACACAGCAATGTAAATCAGCGATAGGCGGCGATATTCCAAATCGTGCTAAGCGTGATTTGCGATGTTTAACGCGAAGCGTTGATAATATCCCCCTGATTACGGGGCGCCAGGGTGGGCTGCAGATGGCCCTAATTATATGATTAAAGGCAGGCATTCTAAAGGGGACGAAATCAGTGCTGGGAAAATCGAGACATCAGTCAGCTCTAGGGAGGAGACGTGCTGCGACTGAGCATTACCTGAACAAGCAGCGTGAAAATGGTCAAATGCTAAACTATGCTAATGAGGCAGTGAGGCCCTTGTAAGAAGTTACCACGTCACGAGGGACACTCTTTCCATGACTTTCTGTTAAAAAACCTATTGCATTTTGGGAGTTGTGGTCTTGGTTTGCGTCTACTGCATCAAATGGGCTAATCATACACCTGAAAACGGTGACGTAACAGAGGACATGGAGTCATCAGGTAATAGCAAATTACAATACGTTTAAGCACACCTCCCTGTTCAGAGCAGGTCGGCGTCGACTGAGGACAGAGGGATGCAAGCTTAACACAGATGTCTCATATGAAAGAGGTCATTTTACGGGTCATTAGGGGAGGGAAAGAAGAAGACGGTGCAAGAGAGAGAGCCTGGATAGAGAGGTAGGGGGCGGGGCGAGGCAGGGAGAGAAACAGTGAAGAGGGCCAGGAAGGGAGAAACACAGAGGGGGCAGAGTTAGATTGGACGGCGGGGGGGGGGGGACGGGAAAGGCAGAAGGGGGCATTTTATGGGTCAATAAATTCAAAGGGGAGACTGGAATAGCTGTAAAAGCGATCGCGTGTGTGCATGCGCGCGCGGCCGACGCACCCGCGAAAGTAAAAGCAATCGTGCGTGTGTGCGTGCGCACGCATTCAGGTCTTGCCGCCGAGCTGTTTACCAGGGCAAGTTTTCGGCCGAATTTGTTACAGGGCCGGTTTTGAGGCATAGCAAAAACGGCCCTGTAACAAAAAAATCGGCCCCCGGGGGCCTAAAACCAGCCCCGAGCCGTGCGGCGCTCTGGGGGATTTCCCGGAGCACACTAAGGCCAGTCCGGCCCTGGCTCACCCACTCCACTGGGGGCCCAGAGAGCTCAGAGTCCGAGGAAGTGCGAGGGCCCAATGCACACAGGGGAGCGCAGATGCACACAGAGACGTAGGGCGCCGTGCAGCTGACACACAGGGTAACTCTGCTACACACAAACTACACAGGGGATCATCGGCAGTGAGACAGGGAGGGACTCAGTACACACGGAGTCAAGAGAGACCCTCAGTTCGCTAGCACAGGAGCGCTGATCAACAGAGGCGTAGGAAGCCCTGATCGGCGCGTGCACTCACTGCACATGGAGCCCGGAGAGTACACAGCCGGGGGTAGGGGAACGTTGGGGTGATCGCAGAGACAGGGCAGACTTAGGGTGACCACCCGTCCGTAAATTTCACGGACAGTCCGTAATTTCGGCCGTCTGTCTGTTGTCCGTGAAGGATTCTTTAACGGACGCCATTTGTCCGTAATTTTAACCGGGCACCGATCGCACCACCCTAAAGCCGGCACAGCTTCCACCCACCTCCCTTCTGGACTCCGATGCTGCTGAGGTCGGGTGTAACAGACTCGATGCAGTAACATAGCTCAGATCCCAGCAGCATTGGAGAGGCACAGCGGGATGGCCACCCTCACACCTTCAGCCCTTGATGAGCTGCTAAGAGGTGCTTGAAAGCTCAGATACTAGCAGCATTGGAGAGGCACAGCGGGATGGCCACCCTCACACCTTCTGCCCTTGATGAGCTGTTAAGAGGGGCTTGAAGGTGATTGAGAGGGAGGGGCTGCAGCTTCAGGCGCAGGGGCATCTATTCAGATGCAAACAGCCCTGAATGCCTCATGTGTCATGTCTCTGCAATTTAGAGGGGCCTCACACATTCCCTTTCTGCCCAGGGCCCCAAACATCATAGAACCGGCCCCGATTACACCTGATTACACCAAGGCAGCACGTGGTTCTCTTCACAGAGCTTAATTACTGTCACTAAATTGTAAGCAAACCTTGATTCTTCAAACATGCAGTCTATAATGTAATAAAATAAAGAAATGGCACAATCGCACCCACACTGATTAACAAAGTATGGAGGACAATCAGTTAAATCAGTTCTCTTGGAGTATCTCCTTTAAGTACTGTACATCACAGTGGGGGATGGCAAAACTAACATTTTGGAAAGAGAGCCTGGTCTTGCCCAGGAGGGGGTGAGGAGCCCTACCCCTCCCTGGAAGAGACCAAGATGATACTAGAATACTGCATGCCCACCCCTGTGCCCACCCTGGTGGATCCTGTCCCCCCTCCTGTGATGGCTCCTGCCCCCCCAGTGATGGCTCCTGCCCCCATGTGGTGGCTCCTGTCCCCCCCATGTGATGGCTGCAGCCCCCCCCCCTGTGATGGCTCCTGACCCCCCCATCAGTGATGGCTCCTGTCCCCCCATGTGGTGGCTCCTGTCCGTCCTCCCCCCCCCCTCCCCCAGTGATGGCTCCTGTCCCCCCATGTGGTGGCTCCTGGCTCCTGTGGCAGGGTGAAGTTCTTGATGGGCTCTTCTCAAAAAGGCTCAGCTCAAAATTAATATGAAAAGGTGGGCGAGTGAGTAAGTGAAGGGATGGGTGGATGAATCAGTGAAAGGGTGAATGGATGAATGAAAGATTGAATAGATGGATAATGAGAGAGGATGGATGGATTGATGAGTTCCAATTTAAACGCAGGTCATCGGGGAGCTTGTTTGCCTGGACTTCGCCGTGGGCTGTTCCCTGCACCTGTGGTGTTTTTTCTTCTGCCGCAGCTCCTCGCCGGACCCGCTCCGCGGGTCCCGCTTCGCGGTGTGGAGAGAGGCACCTTGAGCATAGAGGGGCTCTGATCTTGGACACCGGACTCTGGGCTTTGGCAGGCAAGTACAGGGCTGCGAGCGGACCCGCAGGGACTCCAACTCCCAGGAGCCCCTGCGTGAGGTCAACCCACAACACCTGGGTCGCTCTCCCTGACTGCCACGCCCCCGCCCTAGCACTTGAAAGCAGCCCCCTTCCTGATCGACGTGGGATACCTTGTTTGCCTGGACTTCGCCGTGGGCTGTTCCCTGCACCTGTGGTGTTTTTCTTCTGCCGCAGCTCCTCGCCGGACCCGCTCCGCGGGTCCCGCTTCGCGGTGTGGAGAGAGGCGCCTTGAGCATAGAGGGGCTCTGATCTTGGACACCGGACTCTGGGCTTTGGCAGGCAAGTACAGGGCTGCGAGCGGACCCGCAGGGACTCCAACTCCCAGGAGCCCCTGCGTGAGGTCAACCCACAACACCTGGGTCGCTCTCCCTGACTGCCACGCCCCCCGCCCCACCTCCTTCTCTTTTATTTTTGCACTAGGATCCCGCTGCGCGGGAGCGCGCGGGAGGGCGCCGGGAGAAGCCCGGGAGAAGGGCGGGGCCGTCTGTGGCCGTCATAGGCCGGAGTAGGCCGGGCTGGGCCTCCCTCTTGGTTCTGCCGTTTGCCATCAAGTCCCTAGCACTACAAGCTGATAAATTGCCACATAGCTATCATCACACTCTAAGATACCATGCCATCCCCGGTAAAGGAAAGTACCCCCATAAGGCAGGCAGGAACAAAAAATATGACCTTAGAGAATTACTTTCCTCGGGCGGGGGGAGATGGGGACAAGGAGAACACATTAAGCCGGCTCAGAGCTGAGCGGAGACGCTCTATAGATAATTTGAAAGGTAGACCTCTAGGAGACTATCCTCCCACACCTAGCGAAGACTTGACACTAAATGAAGATGTTCCGATCCTGCTTAGGGATGTTACAAAAACGCCCCCAGTGGTACTTATGAGCTCAACCCCAGTGAGTAGCACAAGCCCAAGTAGGGGGACGATTGACTTAATTTCTCAACCGCCCCCAGCATCAAAGTCTAGGAAAGCCAAACCTAAAATAGCTGTAGCACAAGGGGTTTTTGGGCCCCCACCAAACAAACGTAGGAGGAAGTCGAGGGGTGCCCAGGCTAAAAACAAACCAAAGATCCCTCATTCTGATTTTGGGAAGTCATCCAAACCCTCCATATCAACTGTGACAACGGTGGCTGACTTACATTCTAAACCCGCTGCACAGGATGGTGTGGCTCCCGTCCTGACTAAAGAGACGGCTAGCGACATTGTTAATGCCCCCCTCTCTGTTGCTCCGCTGGGTAATTTGGAATTCCTGCTTAGGTCACTTTTGTTACCAATTAGTGAAAGCATCAAAAAAGTGGAAATCAGACTAACCATTCTTGAGGCTACACTAAGCAGTATGAAAAATCCGGCCAATTCTCATGAGAGGGCTCCTAAACCTATTGCCACCCCAACAGCTCCAAAAAGTGTTATGCATCTTGCTCCCTCACAGGTTGCAACTGCGGCCGCCCCACCACAAACCCAGAGGAATAACCCTGCCCCAAATAAGCCACCTAACCCCATAGGACCTATACCCCCTGCAAATGCTGTTCCCCCGGTACAGCCCCCAGATAGTGTTGCACCTACTCCACTAATGAAGCTTCCCCCCAGGCCACGTAGACCCAATTTACCACCAGAGGCGAATGACTTTACAGTAGTCATGGCGGGCGTCCCACCACTAGAGGCAGGTGAAGCCGAGGATTTCTGTGCTCTGAAAAGTAGGGTGATTAAGTGGCTAAATTTGAATAGACCCTTACCCGTACACTTAAGCAATGAGATCATAATGGTCAGAAGGGTGCCTTGGATAGGGAGAACACGCAAATCCATCATAGGGGATTGCATATTGGTGAGCTTCAGGGATGCTGGAACAGTTGCTCACATATGCCAGGAAAAGAATAGATCACAGGTAACAACAATTCAAACACTTCATGTGTCTTTCTTCTTTCCCCCCACCCCAGCCCCTGTACACGTGACCCGTTCATATGACAACTGGGAAAGGGTGGGTCGAAGGGGTGTTCATCACGAGTTCAATCCCAGGCCATTATTTAGCCGCCCAGAGCTACCCTTCCACACATTCAATCGGTTCCACTGCCTGGATGGTCTTGAGGGGGTAGATTGACAAAGAGATAATGGTATATGGGGTATAGGGGGTAGAGGGGTTCCAAATGCTGAGTGGGAGAAGCACAGCCCCGAGGCAAAACAAAAGTCATCAAGTTGCGCCCGGAGTTATGTGCTGGATGAACCTAGGGTTGTAGATATTGCATGTATAGGTGACGCACAGGGACCGGAATTGGGAAAACAAGTGCGAGAATCACCTGGTGGGTCACAGGGAGGAGGGGTCCAGGGGGGTGAGGCACTAAAAATCATCTCATGGAATATAGCTGGCCTGGCTGGGAAATTTAATAACAAAGAGTGGCTTGACTATATCAGAAAATTCCATGTAATTTGTCTGCAGGAGACCTGGGCCCAGGAGAATAATTTCCATCTGCAAGGGTATAAGTGTTTTTTTGTTCCTGCTCAAAAATCAAGATCAGGGAGAGCCATGGGAGGTTTAGCTATTTATATAGATCTGAGCCTTCCGGGAAGTTACACTTGCCTTGATTGGAATTCCCACAGGATTCAGGCAGTCAGGTTCACTGGGAAAGGTCTTAGATTTGTTGCAGTAAACCTTTATAACAACGAGATAGCGGGATCTAACATCTCTCTTGTTACTGAATTAGATAATAGGTTGGGCCAGGTCATAACAGGCCAAAAAAATGGGCAGCCACATGGGTTGGTGGTTATGGGAGATTATAATTGCCACTTGTGCCCGGTACTGGTCCAAATAAGCACAGATTGGTCCCGATGCCCTATGGAGAAGGGACCGCATTTCTCTCATACGCCGTTGGGCTCAGCTTTCAGAATCTTACGGTTTAAATATGACCTTGAACACACCATTAATATGGTAGGGATGCAGGAGGATGGCACACTCCCCCCCACATTTAAGGGTAGAGGATGCTCTTCCTTCATAGATTACATTCTGGTCTCAAGGTCCTTAATTAATAAGACAACTAGTGTAGGGATCGAATGGAGTGGCTTTAGTGACCATAACCCTCTTGTTTTGGAGCTGCAGTATATGGTGGGTCTAAGTATTAGAGTTCAACGCACCTTCACTGAGAGAGCAACAGACCAAGGCAGGAGACTAAAATGGGCTAAAATAGACGGGGAAAAGTTCTACAAGGGCCTGGTGGACGCAGGCATACTTGCTATTAATGATTGTTTGGACACAGAAGTCCGCGGACCGAGGATAATGGAAGCTTTCGACCAGATCGCTAATCTGGTCGATGGTTTGCTAAAGACTAGTGTCCCATTTAAGAACCACGGGAATCCCCGATGGTTCGACAAAGACTGCTCTAAAGCTTTGAGGGAGCTGAAAAGCTGCCTTAAAACTAAACCAAGGGTCCCCCACAAAGTTAAGGTGTGCAGAGAAATTTATAAAAAGGAAATTAAGAGGAGGAAACTTGCCTTGCAGGCGGAAGCATGGGCAGATTTACGAGAAGCGGGGGAAAGAAAGGACCTAGCAGGCTTTTGGAAAATAATTAATAACCCAACTTTCCAGGAAAAAGATACCCCGGATATAGGGGCCAATATTCTCCCAGAGCAGTGGGTCAACCACTATAGGGGCCTGTACAATCATGAGCCTGGTTCTACTGTAGACCTACCGGCCATTCCAACTGAGGCTCCACTGGTAGAATTCTCCATTAAGGAGATCATTGCAGGGATTGAGGGCCTGACCAAAAATAAAGCTCCGGGGCCTGATGGAATCCCCCCTGATCTTTTTTTGAGTAACATCGAACTCTGGGCTCCCCTAATGACAAGGGTTATTAATACTGCTATCATCTGTGGCCTGCCCCCGTCTTGGTCCACGGCAGTAATTGTGCCGATTTTCAAAAAGGGCAACAGGGATGACCCAAAGTGCTACCGCCCGATCTCCCTGATTGATGTGTCAGCAAAACTTTTGGGGAGGGCAATTCTTAATAGACTGTCCGAGTGGACCGAGGAAAAAAACATCTTCTCGGACACTCAATACGGATTTAGGGCAGGGAGGTCCACTAGTGACCAGTGCCTGAACCTTTATTTGCTGACTGCCAAGTATACCATGGCTAGTGATGAATCCATTTACATGGGTTTCATGGATCTGGCAGCAGCATTCGATCACGTCAATAGGGAAAAATTGTGGGGCATGATGCTTAGTATGGGGATAGAGAGTGGTCTAATTAATATATTGAGGGAACTGCACAGTGACACCACCGCCAAAGTCCGCTTTAATAGGGAGGGGGGGCTGACTAGTTCTTTTCCCTGTAAGAGTGGAGTCCGACAAGGCTGCATTCTTGCTCCCTTTTTGTTTTCCCTTTATATTAATAATTTGGAGCAGTTTCTGTTGGGTCTGAAGGCAGATTGCCCAAGGGTTGGGTCGCGTCATATTCCTGTTCTGCTTTATGCAGATGACGCGGTACTGATCGCACGGACACCAAGGAGCCTACAAATCCTGATTGATGGTTTTGTTAGGTTCATGAGTGCCCTGGACCTTTCTGTAAATCTGAGTAAATCCTATGTGCTCCTGGCGGGGAAAAAAACCACCTCTAAATTTACACACAAAATAGGGAGCCACATTGTGGAAGAGGTCAAAACGTTTCCATACCTTGGTGTAACATTCGATGGTGCCCTGCGGTTTGATACCCTGGTGGAGGAACGTTGTGGTAAAATGATTGCATCTAACGGGGCAATTGCTAGCTATGGCAGGAGGCTAGGAAGATGGTCCCCGGAACAGGTGATAAATCTGTACAGCTCAGTATCATGCTCCAAGGTAATTTACGGGGCAGAAGTATGGGGCTTTGTCAATACCACTAGTATCCAACGTGAAGAAAATAAATATCTGAAATCACTCTTGAGGGTACCACAAAGTACTGCTGGTTTGATTGCCCATAGGGAGCTAGGGAGACCATATATAGAAGATTTGATAAAATTGAGGCCTATTATCGCTTGGTTAAAAATCTGGTACAATCCTGATGCGACACTTAGTAGAGAAATCTTATCGGACTGCCTAAAAAGGGACAAGTGTATGCGCATCCCCTGGCTCCTTTATGTGAAGAATACCCTGGAGGAGCTATGTTTTGGGAACCTCTTTACTCATCCTGTAACTATTGTAGCCCAGAATAAACTGCATGTAGGGAGAATTTTTCTAGAGCGGAAAAACCTACGCAGAGATGAGGCTGAAGGGTGCAAAAAGACAGTGAGGGCCCATCACCTAGTGAAGAGCGTGGAAGGTATGGAGCCATACTTGTTCCTCATGTACAATGCACAGGATAGGTTCCTGATGTGCCGTTTCAGATTGAACCTTCTCCCATTTATGTTGGCATCACCAGCGGGGTTTGCTACATCAATAGAACAGAAGGGGCCCTGCGGCTGCGACAACAGGTCTCCGCAAGACTCCCTTCATTTTGTTCTACTCTGCCCCTTTTACTCAATGCCCAGACGCAGATACCTTGTAAATATTTTGAAAAATGCTAATTTGGTCCTCGCTAGGGAGGCACTTGTATTCTTACAGAAAGCTGAGGAACCCCTAACACTGTGTAGTATTATGAACTTTATCAAGGTAGCACTTCGTTTAAGGCTTACTAGAGGAGAAGACTGAAATGTTTTTACTTTAACTTTTAAGTGTTAAATATGGCTATATTGTTGTATTTATGTTTTGTTAATTCACTGTACAAAGAACCCTGAAATGTTTAATGACTTTTTAACATGTAAATATGAGTGTGCTTTTATGGTGTTTTTTAATCACCGAATAAAGATTCTTTGACTTGACTTGACTTGAGTGAGTGGTAGGATGGATGAGAGAAAAGGTAAATAGCTGTATGTATGGGTGGAAGGGTATCTGGATGGGTAAAAGGGTGGATGGATGAGTGAAAAGGTGGATGATGAGTGAGTGGGTGGATGGATGAGTGAAATGATGGATGGATTGATAAATTGATAAATGCAAGGGTGAATGGATGGAGGGATGAGTGAAAGGCGGATGTAAGGATGGATGAGTGAGTGAAAGGGAGGGTAGATGGACAAAAGGATGCATAGTTGAGTGAAGGAGTGAAAGGATAGATGGATGAGAGAAAGGATGGATGAGTGATAGGGCCAATGGATGGATTCATGAGTGGACAAGTAGATGGATGGGTGGGTGGATGGATGGAAGGAAGGATGGCTAAGTGAAAAGGTTGGTGGAGATAGAAAGGAAGGATGGATGGATGGATGGATGGATGACTGAAACGGTGGATGGGTGGAAGGAGGAGTGACTGGGTAGATGGATGGGTAAGTGAAAGGATGGTTGGATGAGTGAAAGGGTGAATGGAGGGATGGATGAGTGAATGGATGGGTAGAAGAGTGGATGGATGAGTGTACAGATGGATAGGGTGAAAGGATGGATGAGTGAAATGATAGATGGAAGGATACATGATGGATAGGTTTGCAAATGGTTGAATGTGTTTGGATATGGCTGGACTTACTTATATACTATTGCGCAACCTCCTCTGATGTGTCTGTAAAACTTACCTATTGTCCTGAAGTTTTGTCCTAAATTTTGACCTCCTGTCCTGAATTTGTGTCCTGAATTTTGACCCTTTGTCCTGAATTTTTACACTCACCGTCCTGAATTTGCACCAATGCCAGTTGGTCACCCTAGGCAGACTTCGAGTGCACAAACAGGGTACATACATGGGGAGCCAGAGCGGACGTGCACTACGCAACGGCAAGTAAACTGTCCTTTGCTCATCAGAAATTTAAAACACTTCCACGTGCTGCTAGCAGCAGATCAGGCTGCTATGGTTTTCTACATGTAACGCATAGCTCCCAGTCCAGCTGCAGGATGTCCTCTTTATCAGATGCAAGAGGCGGTGGGTCCGAAATCTGTCTCGAATTAAACAAATGTCTGTGGAAAGGTGGCAGCTGCGAACCCTAAGCGCACATGCCATTAACATCGGAGGGTCTGTAAAGTGGACTCCACACAGATGTTGGTGCTGCTGATGAGGTCTGTGCCCTTTTTATGCCGCTGCCCGCGTCCCACGCAGTGGGACATCAGCAGGGCAGCTTTCTAGGGGCCGCCCGTCGCAGCCTTCCCCCTCCCCCTGTTCCGCCTCGCGAGCGAGGCCGCGCCCAGGGAGGGGAGCTCCCAATGAGTGTGCCGGTAGGAGGCGGGCCGATAGGGGGGGGCGAGGCTGGACCCCCCTACTTAGGCGTCTCTCTCTCCCACTTCCTCCTCTGCTTCCTGCGCGCCGCTCCCGCCTGGACACGCGTATTGCCTGCCGTCTGCACCACGCTACTACGATCGGGGCCCCCCCCTCAGCGTCGTCGTGCTCTTCGGGATACCATCTACTTTCGGTGAGTCTTGCTAACCTCTCCCACCCCGGCCCTGTCCCTGGGCATGACCAGGTGGACGGGGCCCGGTGGCCCGGATGGCCATGGGTGTGGGGGGCGCAAGCAGTGCCCGCGTCCCTGCGGGGCGATGCGGGTGGTGCTGGGGGGGCATCTTCATGGTGCGACTGCGGGGTGGCAGGCTATCGGGGAGGTTCAGTGTTGGATCGGGCGGCTGGTTGCGAGTGTGTCGTAGCGGCCACGTGCGTTTCCTGTGCCGTTGTACGGGTGTTTGTAACGACCCCCATCCCGCGCGGCCATCTTGCCTTGGGGTTCCACGGTACCAAGGCTCTTGTGGAAAAGGTTTTCGCCGACGCGCAATATTTAGCGCCGGTCACTCGGGCGGGTTCCCAGTTATCGCATCGCGTTAGAATGTTGCACCCGGGCCTGAAAGGAAAGGGGTGACACGGCGCGAGTCGGGCCACTGCCGGGCCGCAGGAGGCCTCGAGGGAAGAGTGGGGGCTCCTCCGCCACAGGGCGGGCCGCGGGGGGTTGTGTATCTGTTTGGTCGTCGCATCCACATCCTGTGATTCTGGGCAATGACTTAACCCCCCCCGTACCTGAATGTGTAACGTAAATACGGTGATCGTGTAAAGCGCTCCGATACCGGCGGGTTGAGTTCGCGCTATATATCAATACGCAACAAAAAAAAAAAAAGGCTCTCTTTTCCCGCTAAATCTACACGGGCCATCGAACGATGTGGCGCGTTAACAGACCTCGGGGGGTGGTGTATCTGTTTGGACGTCGCGTCCACATCCTGTCATTCTGGGCAATAACTTAACCCTCCCCCGTACCTGAATGTGTAATGTAAATACGGTGATCGTGTAAAGCGCTCCAATACCGGCGGTTTTAGTTCGCGCTATATATCAATACGCAACAAAATAGGAATGCTCTCTTTTCCCGCTACAGCTACACGGGCCATCGAACGATGTGGCGGGTTAACAGACCTGTCGGTCTTGCCTTAGCTCCGAACATCCCACCCCCGCCCCCCCCCGCACCCACACCGCAAACTCGAGCGCGTGCATGCAGCCCACAAGGTTAGAAGGGCAGCGAGGGGCGGGCTTTCACGCGGTAAAACACGCGCGAGCCGGACTCGGTGCACTATTAGGACTGTTTGGCCAAGAATGCTTGAGCCTGCCAGGCACCAGGGCAAATTTTGTTGTCGGGGGTAATATTGCCGTGCGCCGCTCGGTGAGCAATGACCATGGGCGGCAAGGGGCTGTGTTTGCATGAGCGGGTTTCTGCATCCTTTATGCATTTCGCGCACTAGGTTTTCCTGGCTATGCCAGGGCTGGGGGCTGGGCCGCTGGGTAGGTCATTTACTGTCTCCGTTCCAGGAGTGCGGCCAACAAACTCGGTGCTTCACATATTTGGTTCTGTCACCAGGAGCTATAGCTCAATGGTAAGTCTGGTGCTCCCGGGTTATCTAGGCTTTCACAGGACAAGGGGCGGGTCCCCCCCCCCCCCCAGATGCTGTCGAAGTGCCATACGATGGCAGATTACAATCTCGGTTGGACAAAGGGCCAGGCTGCGCATAAGTGTGTTGGGATAGCGTCTATGTGGTGGTTGGTATATGTAGTCGCACTGTTTCTCCCATCGTTCTAACTCCGTTCCTTTCCCCACCTACAGATCCGCTGAGGGACAGCCCGCAAACGTAGGGGCAGGGACCGAGGGGAAGGCGCAAGGGGGACGCGCGCTAGCAGTGACCTCAGAGTAGCCCACCCGCCATGGAGGATATCGGGACACCGGGTCCACTGTTCTCCCAGGAGACGTCGATCGAGGAGACGCAGTTGAGCGCACCGCAAGAAGGGGTGTGGGCGGACTTTATGGCGTTCGCCTATGAGAAGGGCACGGCGTGGGCCCAAGGTTTCCTTGAGGGTCGCAGGCTGGAAGATTCAGGCGTGGTCGTAACCCCCCCCCCCCATCCGAGGGCGTCCAAGGCCCTTCGAGTTTAGAGCCCTGGAGGTCCACCCGGGTGCGTAAGCCCACATCTAAAGACATGCCCGAGGCCCCACCGGCCAGGAAACGACAAGCGACGCACCACGTACCGTCCTACCGGCAGTTGCAACACCGCAGGTGCACGACTCTGCCACAGGAATCACGGACATGGCCCAAATGGGCAAAGCCATGGACCACATGCTTAGCCTCATGTCCGTCTTTCAGAGCCGCTTGGACGCTTTATCTGCACCGCCACAGGTGCCCCCAGCGACGGTGCCCGCGCCAGCCCAGGCACCCGTGCTCCAAGTCTGGGCTGGTCAGAGCACGGCTGTAGAACAGCGTAATGGTGAGCCTGGGGGAGCCCCGGGGTTATCACTCTCAGGGAATACTGGTCCACCCGCAAGTATTGCAGCGAGTACATCCACGTCTGGCGCGTTGGCTTCCCTACCACCCCCACCTGCGAATGGTACGCCCACCACCTCCGTTGCTGCTGAGCCTACGCCCACCGCGGCACCGGGGTGTGCTGTGTCAATAGGGGAGGGCATGGGCCAGGTTCCCAGACCCCTTGTCACCCAAGCGCCATTGGCATCAGGCCGCTGCTCCCTGGCATGGTTGGTACCGCATGCCGCTAAGGAAGGGATATGGAGGCAAGAGTACATAGACATACTAACACTACTGATGCACGGGTCGGCAGGGGTGGACACAAGAAAGATGGGGCGTAAGGAAGAGGAAAGGGTCAGATATCAGCGATGGCCTGACAAGACAATCGAGAATTGGACGTCAGCATTTAACATATTGGCGGCGGTAGTAGTGCAGAAATTTCCTGAACAGAGCGAGGCCCTAATGCAATACGCCAGCACGATCCAAGAAGAGGCGAGGCTCTCTGGGGGGTTGGGCTGGTTCTATTACGACCAGGACTTCCGGAAAAGAATGGCCATATGCCCGGACCTGGGGTGGGATCAGAAGGAGATTCAACTTTGGGTAGAACACATGTGCCGACCCACACGGGATAGGAAGGATCAGGCATATAAGGGGCAAGGGGAGGCAGACGACAGAAAAAAGGATCAGTTTCCCAGGCGCCCCTTCAAGCAGTCTTTTCGTGGGGGCAGGGGGCGGGGGCAGAGGCAGGGCTCCAAGCGCTTCAATTCAGGCACATGCCGCCTTTACAACGGGGGCAACTGCACTTGGGGAAGGTCATGCAAATTCTCACACAGCTGCAGCAAGTGCGGCGCACAACACCCTGCTACTGCTTGCCCCACCAGCCAGGGCGCGCCACAGCCTGCCACACCCAACAGGACAGACTCACAACGCCAATGAGACCACAAGTGTACCACCCCCCTCGCCAGGCCTCCCTACCAACACCACCGCCCCCTGCGTTCCTGGGCACACTGCACAGCGCCCCAGCCCCGCGAAGGGCCCTTCCCCCATCATCCTGGAAAATTTCATCCCGCTCATTAGGCGCTATCCATTGGTGCAGGACAGGGCCCTACTGGCGGGTGGGTTCCTTGATGGCTTTAGGATTCCCTACAAGGGACCGTTGGAGTCCAGGGACGCACGGAACCTGAAGTCAGCAAGGGATATGCCCGGGGTGGTGGACCAAAAGGTACGAAAGGAGTTGTCAGCAGGGAGGGTTGCGGGGCCGTTCAGCAGCCCGCCCCTGGACCATTTCTTGGTGTCACCGCTGGGAGTGGTACCTAAAAAACAGCAGGGTGCCTATCTCTTAATCCACCACCTATCGTACCCCGAGGGGAATTCTGTGAACCACTGGCTGGACGAGGGGATTTGTTCTGTGGCATACTGCTCCCTGGACATGGCCATTGACATGGTCCGGAGAGTAGGGAAGGGGGCGTGGCTGGCGAAGGCGGACATTGAGTCCGCATTCCGCCTGCTGCCGGTGCATCCAGCTAGTCAGCATCTGCTAGGCTTCAAGTGGGCGGGGCAGTTCTTCTATGATTGCTGCATGCCAATGGGTTGCGCAGTCTCCTGCGCCTACTTCGAGGCCTTCAGTTCGTTCCTTCAGTGGGCCTTGGGGGACCTTCACGGGATCACGCAGGTGACCCACTACCTGGATGACTTCTTGTTCTTTGGCCCGGATGGGACAGACGAGTGTGCGGTAGGCCTGAGTCGCTTTGAGGAGCTGGCAGAGTTTCTAGGAGTTCCCCTTGCCCCAGGTAAGACCGAGGGGCCGGCTCAGGTCTTGACCTTTTTAGGTGTGGAGCTAGACACGGTGAAAGGCGAATCGAGGCTCCCCGCCGAGAAGGTTCAGGGCTTGTTGCAGGACATCCAGGCGCTGCTGGGCAAGGACAAAGCGACCCTAGGGGCTGTCCAGAGCCTGGTTGGCAAATTGAACTTTGCAGCCAGGGTGATTCCAGCGGGCAGGGTATTCTCAAGGAGGCTGGCAGGGGCCACGGCAAATGTAATACAGAAGCACCATTTTGTACGATTGACCGCCGGCTTGAAGGCGGATCTAGCAATGTGGGCAAAATTCCTCATTGGTTTCAATGGGACTGTGATTTGGAGGGCCCCGTGGATAGCCAGCCAGGAGCTTTGCTTGTTCTCTGATGCGTCTGGAAGGGAAGGTTTTGGCGTGATCCTGGGTGAAGAGTGGTGCGCTATGAGGTGGCCTAATGCATGGCGTAGAAAGCAGGTGACAAAGAACATTGCAGTGTTGGAACTCTTTCCTATTCTTGTAGCGCTGCACCTATGGCGGGCCACCCTAAGCAACATGAAGGTAGTCTTCTGGTCAGACAACATGGCGGTGGTGCACGCCATCAACGGCCTTACTGCCTCGTGCCCGCTAGTCCTAAGTCTGCTGAGGGAGTTAGTGAAAGAGGGTCTGCGCAGCAATATTGAGTTTAGGGCGCGGCACATCGCGGGTGTACAGAATGTGGCAGCTGACGCTCTTTCTCGCTTTCAGTGGCTCCGGTTTCGAGAGGCCTGGCCGCGGGCAAGGGCGGAGATGACACCATTCCCAGACCACCTTTGGCGCCTGCTTCAGTGGGGGAAAGACTGAGGAGGATGGGGGAGAGGTCCCTGGCGCCGGCGACGCGGAGGAAGTACGGCTCACAGTTAGCAACGTTCAGAGCAGTAGTGGAGGCGCAGGGTGGCTTAGCCTTGGGGAGCGAGGATCAGGTAGAGACCTTTGTGGTGTGGGCCAAGGAGAACGGCAGATCCCACTCATGGACATGTGGTCACCTGGCAGCCGTGCGCCATGACGCCAAGCTAGATGGGGGTGTTGACCCAACGGGGTCATCCAAGATTAGGGTGGCCCTGGAGGGCTGGGCCAGGGAGGAGGTTAGACAACCGGACACCAGGGCACCCATTGAATTCATGGACCTACAGCTCATCCTGGACACTGTACCCCTGATTACTTTCTCCCCGTTCGAAGCAAGGCTCTTTTTAACGGCATTCTGCCTGGCATTCTTTGGCGCTTTTAGGGTTAGCGAGCTAGTGGCAAAATCGAAGGTTGACCTGTCTGGCACAGCGCTGGGTATCGCGGATGTGGCCCTTAATGTATCCCTGGAGCTCCGCATTCGCAAATCCAAGACAGACCAGGCGGGGAGGGGGAAGACAGTTGTTCTACAAGCCTTGGGGGACAACAGGTACTGCCCGGTCCACATGGTCAGGGAATACCTGGCCTTACGCCCAGCGGCCCCGGGCCCCTTCCTGATTCATGCAGATGGGTCGCCCCTCACCAGGTTTCAGTTTGACCGCATTCTGGATGCCACCCTTGACAAGGCGGGCTTATCAGGGAGTGGGCGCAGATTCTCCTCGCACTCCTTCCGAATTGGCACTGCCACTTCAGCGGCTAAAGCCGGCCTGGGCCCAGAGGGTGTGAAGGGGGTGGGGCGCTGGGAGTCCGATTGTTTTAAGAGATATGTTCGACCTTGATGCTGCATGTGCAGTTCTGAGTTTTCCCACCCTAGTTTTCCTTTTCCGATGAACATATCTAATTTGGTGTGCAAATAAAGATACAACTACCTAAAAGCTGCTTCATCGTTTCATTGACAGGTCACCAGGTTTGGTTGATGGGACACTCCTACATCACGAGGTTGGAACGCTGGGCAGCACACAGGAACTGGTCGCAGAATTTTGCTAACACACAGTTCGTGTGGTTGGGCTCCCCGGGGATGAAATGGAGTGAAGCACGGGGCACAATTGAACAGCATTTGGCTGCTGGGGGGGTACAGCCCTCGATTATCATCTTACACCTTGGGGGAAATGACCTTGTTTCCAGGGGAAGGAGGGCCCTGCTCATGTCTATGCAAACTGACCTGCCAGCCATTAGCCAGGTTGGGGGGTCATGCGAAGTGTGGTGGTCGGAGATTGTACCCCGCAGGATTTGGAGGGGGGCCAGGTCCCCGGCAGCAGTAGAGCGGTCACGCAGAAGGGTCAATAGGTCCATGCAAAAATTCATGGAGCGCAGGGGCATGGGTTCCATCAGACATGCATTGATCCAAGAGAAGGTGGAGGGGTACTACGAGACGGATGGGGTGCACCTGTCCAGGGTAGGGATGGACATGTTCCTGCTGGACGTGCAAGAGGCGCTAGCAAGGGCAGGGCATCAGTAGCAGCTATGGAGGGAGGGGGGCTCTGGCAGCGACGGTAGCCTCCCCAGAGCTGTGGCGGAGTTACAGGGCGATCTGGAGGCAGAAGGGTACAGTAAGGGTACCTCTGCGACAGGCGGTACAGTAAGGGTACCCCTGTCCGGCACAGTAAGTGTGCCCGAGCCAAGGTCCAGGAGCCGAAGGGGGTTCTGGGAAGACCGCGACGGCGCCCCGTTAGTCCTTCGGGCGGTTGGGGGGCCTGACCAACCGGGGGTGTGCCACAACACGCTCCGCCCCTGTCAAAAGGGGCGGGAGTAGGAGACAGATCACGTGACCCAGTGGATGATCTGAAAATAAATATGTGCCGCACTGCCGGGCATCGACCCACCGTGCGTACTGGCTCACCAGGCGGGCGGAGCAGCGAGGGGCTGCTTGCCCTGGATCGCCCGTAAGATAACCCATTTATCGTCATACTTATGTTGTATGAAATAAACCTGCAGCAGTTCTTCACCCACAATGAAAGTGTCAGTGTAATCCTTGGGTGACGTCTGTGCATGCGTGTTGAGTGGAGCGGATGACGGTGTGGTCACTATGAGTTCGCTTTTAGTGCTGGACAAGTTCACATACGTTCCTTAAGTCGTTTCCTGACAGGGATGGGAAAGTCACTGAGGGGCAGTGAGTAGCTCTAAGCAGCACTCGACATACATCCGAAGCAAACCCGGAGCGCACAGCGGCTCATTCAGAGCACTCACCCTACATGACTCGCTGGAATGCAGTCTACTCCCGGGCCGAACCACGTGCCCAGGAAATCCTGGGAGCGGCGGACTGTACCACTCCCAGTCCCCACGGCTCCTTGGACTGTATCCTGGCTGCAGCCGGCTCCTGTGTGCAGGGAGCGCCTGGCTGGTCCCATGAGTGTCTGCTGGCAATTAGAGCTCTGATTGCTGAAGTGAAAAGAAAGGACTCGTTGCGCACATATCCAGACTAAGTAGATTTCTGGAAGCAATTACACCTTTTTCTTTTTTTTTTTTACCCACTGCAACTTTTTTAGGATTCGGCATCAGGTTACTTTTCAGCATTTGGCACTGGTCATGCCCCCCAAGTTAAGCTGTTGTAACTTTTGCATTCTTCCGTGGCTGCGATACTTTTCCCCTTCCCTCCTCTTCCTTTTGTTTGCAGGTTGGTGCTGGTGCAAGGGTGTTTTGCTCGCAATTGAATGGGAAGGGATGAATAGGGTTATTGTGTTAGGGTAAGAGGGGAGGGGGCAATAGAAACTTCTTTAGAAGCCTGCTGTGTGGGGGCAGCACTCTCTGTGGCAGCTAAAGCGCTGCGGGTTGAGGTCGGGCTGTGGGCGCGTTGCAGGAAGTTTTTCGGCGACCGGAAAGTTCCCATTTCCGGTGAATGAATGACTGGGTAACTTTGGGCTGGACGATGCGCGAGGCACAAAGTGTGAAAGCGGGGCACATGAATCGGAGGTCCCAGCCCCTACTACTGCTGTCAACCTACAGGCACTGACCACCTGCAGACGGAAATGGGTAAAGTGTGCATCCTATCATGAAATACGTGCTGGCTCTGAAAATGCTATTCCTACCTACATTTTTAGGTCTCGCTGAGTCAGCGCGCATGCGCTGCTCGGAGAGACTTTAGTAAGGGCTTTAAAAAATGCTACCGCCGGCTACAGCTTGCAGAGCATGTGTGCGGGCACGCGCTTCAGCAGAGGCGCCATATGGCGTGATTACTGCTGCGCGCGCACCACACGCGCACATGCACTGCAAGCTGTGGCCGGCGGTAGCATTTTTAGCTTGCTAATTGCGGCATCCGTGCTTTACTTTTAACATTAAAAGTAAAGCGCCGGTGCCGCAATTATATCAAAAGTAAAGAAATAGAAACAAACATCTGGTCTCGCTAAGTCAGCGCGCATGCGGAGAGACTTTAGTAAGGGTTTTAAAAAATGCTACCGCCGGCTACAGCTTGCAGTGCATGTGCGCGGGCACGCGCTTCAGGACAAGCGCCATATGGCGTGACTACTGCTGCGCGCGCACCACTCGCGCACATGCATTGCAAGCTGTGGCCGGCGGTAGCATTTTTAGCTTGCTAATTGAGGCACCGGTGCTTTACTTTTAACATTAAAAGTACAGCGCCGGTGCCGCAATTATAGCAAAAGTAAAGAAATAGAAACAAACATCTATTTCTTTACTTTTGCTATAATCGCGGCACCCGCGCTTTACTTTGAATGTTCAAAGTAAAGCACCGGTGCCGCGATTATAGCAAAAGTAAAGAAATAGAAACAAACATCTATTCTTTACTTTTGCTATAATCGCGGCACCTGCTCTTTACTTTTAATGTTAAAAGTAAAGCACCGGTGCCGCGATTAGAAAGAAAACAAGCATTGGCATAGCCAATAGGTCTCGCCTTTTATCGCTACTTTCCTTACGCCTGCTTCAGGGCTGACTTAGCCATGATATCCTATGGAAGGTGGATATCATGGCTAAGTTTGTGAGTCCCTATCAACAAGCTAACGTGAGATTATCGCTGGGTTTCCAGCGATAATCTCATGTTAGGCAGTTAGCGTGAGGATTTTTATCGCTTTTGAGATAAGCGTTGCTAATAGCACGCTATCTCAGCGATAAAAATCCACGCTAGCCGGCAATAATTATCCTAGCGCTAAGTGCGCTTTGCGATAATTATCGCCGGTTGTTGTTGATATGCCCCAAGGTGAGCAAGTACAGAGACTGGGACCCGCCAACCCATTGGGAAAACGAAGGATTCTCATTTGTAGTCTATATCTACAGACCCCGGCCATACTTACCACTATCTCCGCAGGTAAGAGGACTGTAAAAGAAGTCACCAAGGCAGATCTACATTTAGACCCTCTCATAACCACTAACACCCCCCTCGTCCTTGCCAAGTAGACTCAGCTGAGGTAACATTTATTCTTTCCAACCACACACACTGCACGCATCCTGCTTCAGTGCCTGACATGGGGATATGAAGCGCAGTATAGACACAATCAGTCAATAAATCAATCCAGGTCAATAAATGCTCAGGTTTTTTTCCTCAAATTTATGGCATACCATTTGAATTTGAATTCCACCTATTCAACTGCACATGAATATAGCATTAGAAAGTAATACGGAACTGGTCACTAAATCTTAACACTGAAGCATTATTCTAGTCGCAAGTTAGTCACCTTTTAGAATGTTCCCCAGATGTCACACAGGATCCCAAATGTTTTTCAGCAGTATCTTAAAAAGCAGAAAGGTGGCGCCGTGAAGCTTCACACCAAGGTCACTTCGGCGATGACGTGCAGAGGCTATATAGGTGCTACCCCTGTGCGCTGACATCAGTTCCATTCATAACATGCCACCAGAGGTGGATCAAGAGCTCTCATCTGAGACTAACCCTCAGACTGCACGGGATTTCACTCCCGACAAAGGCAGGTTTCAAGCCCTATGGAAACTGTTGCAAACAAATGTCTGTGACAATTCTTCATCAGGTGTGCCTGTGGTGCTTGGAGTCAAGCCACTACTCAAAGGCCTGAGAAGACCGCGTGCAGATGAAACTGAAGGCCTGTAGGAAATGTAAGAAAAGTTTGTCAGGACTGTTCAAAAGTGAGCGTCACATGTAAGGTTCGTTCACGATTCTGCTCCCTTTTACGGCATCGACTGAGCCACTCCAGAGGTCAGTCTTCATCACGCTCAAAGTCTTCAGGTAAACAAAACACCCCGCAAACATAAGTAGTCCAAGCTGGCCTTAGCTTCTTCACGCCACGCATTCTCTTGGGGGGGGGGGGTCGTGCCGTCCTTCTCGATCTCGCTCCACAAGTTGGCAGACTTCGGAGCCCAGGTCAGAGTAGGGTATGCAGTTCCTGTGGAAGAGGACCAACAGGTCACAGAGAAGGAAGAGAAGGTCAGGACGAGTTACTCCAGGTAGAGTAAGGAACAAGGTGGGGGGGAGAGCTCCTATAAGGAGCATGGACCCTCACACACTCCAAGAGGTGTCATGGTTCATACAATGGGGCAGCTCCTAGTTGGGCTGGCGCTGCAATGCTCAACGGGCCCTACAGGGAGGCTTTTTGCCGGAGGTCTTCAGTGTTGTTTGCCGAAGGACCCTGGATGCAGGGATGTGGGGAGTGTGTGCGAAATGAGTAGAGTGGGAGTGAGAGTGTGACTAAAAATAGCTAAAAGAGTCCATACGAACTTTATTCGATGGACGCTGATGCTATGGTTAACAAGCATTGGCGTAGCCAATAGGTCTCACCTTTGGGACCTTATAAGTATTTAGTTATGCAGCAGGTCCCAAAGGCGAGACCTATTGGCTATGCCAATGCTTGTTACTAGTTTCCTGCGGCGCGCACACATGCGCTCTGGAGCACGCACCGCCCTAAGAAACTGTGTGTCTTCGCTGTCACAGGAGGCGAACTAATGCACCCAGAGGGAGGCCCAACACGGACGGACGGCAAGAGCGCACTTTTTAAAAGCAATAAAAAACAGCCTGAATACTGCAGCCAGTAAAAGATCCAATCCCAGTGGGCGGGGCCAAAAGGAGACAAGGCGGCAACATGAAGGGACTAAGAAGCCTCCTTTACAATCAGAAGCCAGCGTTTTGCATGGAAGATGACGCTACCCAATTAAAAAGATGGGCGGGGCTTCAACTCTGCCTCCAAGAGCTTCGGAATCTGTATTATTTCAAGAAGCTCACCAATGCCGAGAGCAGCGCATGCGCGCTGCTTTCGCCAGCCGAGACCTAAAAACATAAGCGAGAAAGTAAAACGTTAAATAACAAAACATAAATCAGGACATTAAACCTGGAAATGGAAAACAGTGATACAGGAAATGATTCTAAAGAAAGTTTGTTCGTATGGCTGTGAAATAATAGATCTGTGGTTTTCAGGTACGCGAAGGGGGTATGTTTAAGCATTTCTTGGAGAGGGCTTTTGATGGAGGTGGGTAGTGCATTCCATAATGATTGATGTAACGTTGTGTGGAAGGATGCATGTGTTAAGCGTGTCAAGTAAGCCATGAACCCCTCTGCATGTGAGTGTGTGTGAAGCTGCAGTGTTCTGTGCAAGATAGAGGTGTTACAGAAGAGTGCCAGAACTAAGAGGGGCATCGGGGTCTAGGGCATAGCTGTTCAAGGGTGTGATTGCACTGGGCTTTGGGTGAGTGGCAGGCAGGTAGTTACAGTTGAAATGAGGGAAGACAGATTTACAGGATGCTGATTGGGTAGTGAGGGTACTAATGTAGCGCTTGGAGCTGTCACTTGCTGGGAAAATGCTATAAAGAGAGTAGAGAGCGCTCCAAGATCACACAGGTAGCCTCGGAGTCACACAGCGATGATGTGGTTTGAAGTGGAGTGTGTTTGGCCCCCTTCTGTTGGGGAGAAGGGGTGTGCCTTGATGCACGTGGGCTGTGTTGTATTTCCAACCTCTCAGGGCACAGGAGGAGACTGCTTGACCTGTGGTCGTGGTGAACTTGCACATCTGGGAATCCAGCTAAGATGTTCTGTACATTTTGCGTGCCCACAGGAGGCCTTGGTGCTGTTTGGCAGTTCTGCTGGGGTGTCAGGTGGCTTTGTAGATGATGCAGCTGGATGAGAAGCAGGCACCGCTGTCCTTGGAAGGTTAGCATGTGGGCACCACAGACCTCTGAACAGATGAGCTGCAACATGCAGGACACTACGGGAGTCTGGTGGGTCTCGGGGATGCCAGGGAGTAGTGATTTCACTATCGGGGGCGGCACCGTCCTGTGCCTAGTCTCCTGGTGCGAAGGCTTCACTTCGAGGCACCTGCGTACCGGACCTCGTGATACTGGTGAACACAAGTACATCGTGGCGCTGGGCTAAGATGGGAGTGCAGTGTTGGTGTATTGTGAGTCTAGTCACTTGCTCCCCCCACCTCCAAAATACTCCTCCTCTTGTGTTTCTGAGGTCCCTTTCTCCCAAGAGCTTTAGTGCGCGTCTCTCTGGAGCTCTCCACCTCTGCTCTCTCAGAAGAGACAGGTGATAAACTGTGCTTTTCAACAACCGTGCGACTATCTGGTCTCCGGTTGAATTGCCAACTAGGAGCTTTTCTTTCTCACAGCCTTGGTTCCTAAAATGTGCCTGCTTCCAGGGCTCACCTTAGCCCCCCGCCCTTCACTCACAGTCTTTGTTCCCTCTTACACACATGACCACATGTCCATGCAGTCAGTGTGGTGGCACATTCCTAGCACTCCTACCTTGTAGAAGTGGTCATGCAGATAAAGTATATAAGCAGATCATGTTTTATTTGCTTTAAAATCGAACTGTGAAGAAGAAAACCTGCTCAGGTAACTTTTTGGGAAAGAAGTGGCTTCCTCCCTTTGCACCGAGAGATGGGCACTGTTTTAATACTCACACACACCCCTCTGTTTGGGAGAGTAAAATGTTGGTATGTTAAAAAATATGCCATCTGTCTTGGCCTTGATGATCCCAGATGCTTCATGAAAAACAAAAAATGCCTTGAGCATCTAGACAAAAATATATGTATTAAAAAAAAGAGAAAGCTGACATCCCTCTTTTTATCTTATGGCACTACAGGTCTCATCTGTTTTAGTTCTAAACAGAAAAAATTCTCAATAAACACAATTTGACATTGTTGGGTCTGGTAGTCTGCCTGCACTCAAAAGCAGATAATTGGGGTGCAACAGAGACTTCTTCTCTTTACTCCACAGCACCCCTCCCCTGGACAGGCATTCAGAGGTATTGGTGTTGCGTGAGGGGCAGGAGTTTGAGCTTTGTTGTGGCGATCCCGCTAACCGGTTATGTTGCATCCTGGCTGCCTCGCTGTTTTTCATAGTAATTAAGGGGCATATTAGCAACGCTTTGCAATAATTATCGCAAAGCGCGCCTAGCGCTCATTTGTTTAATGCCGGCTATCGCAGGTTTTTATCACGGAGATATCGCGTTGTTAGCAACGCGTATCTCCAAGGCGATAAAAATTTCTGCGATAGCGGGGAAATCGCTGTTTTGCAGGGAACATCGCTGGTTTTCCAGCAATGTTCCCTGCAAAACGGCGATAACCTTGCTGATAGGACCCTGTGGTCTTATCAGCATAATCCACCCCCTGTTAGGGATAGCTAAGTCAGGATTTTAGCAGACGTTAAGATTTTGGCAAAAAACACAGTTTTTGCCAAAATCTAACGTCTGCTGAAATCCTGTGGGCGGCCTGGTAAATATTGCGATGTGGACATCAGCGATATTTTACAAGGTAGTCCATGGGGTACGCCCAGTGACGCCCACTTTGATCTCATTAGAGATGCAAAGGGAGGCGTCGGGAAAAAGGGTGCTAACATACGATTATGCATGTTAGCACCCTCTTGTAAATAGGGCGATAGTTTTATCACCGCTTTTTTGGCTTTTTAAGCCAAAAAAGCGGAGATAAAGCCCTTGTTAATATGCCTCTAAGTCAGTCAGTCAAAGTAACTGTTGGCATTTTGTATCTGAAAAGCTTGTTTGTAAGTTATTCGTAGCCAAAAATGTGATGTGACCAGTAGTCATGGAGAGGGCGGTGAGTGCAGTGCTGACACCAGGAGAGTCGTCTACGTGAACGGAGAGTAGCTCTTACCAGTAAAATAGGAGTGCTTCTAGGGCACGAAATGAGAAGCTCCGATTGGTTCTCCTCTCGGAGCTGGCCTTTGGTCAGAGAGCGCCCTGGGCGAAACCAAATTTGGAGCACCCTTTTCTTTGGATCTCAGTCGTAGGGTGGCAGCTCCAGAGACCTCCAGCGCCTCTCTGGAGGTCAGCGCCCTGGGCGTGGGCCCAACTCGTAAATGCTTCTCCTCTGGCATGCATGTTCGGGGAGCTCTGTGTGCCCCAGCGGTGAGATCATGTGTGAGCCGCGCATTCTTGTGCAAAGGCGAGTGGTATCTGAACCGCACAAGCTTATTAACCTTTTGGTCAGTTTATAGAACATGAGATGATCGTACCGAGTCTAGCCCTAAGGGACAGCTCTGCAGCCTGCAGGCTATTGCACCACGTCTGACAGACCACTGCTTAACATGTATGAAAAGCCTCGCTTGGGCAGAATACACAGAAACATTACACAGTGAAGGATGTCACCTTGCCCTTGGGTAATCCTTGGAGATCTGATACCCTTCTGCAGAAGACAGTGTCTGGTACCTTTAGTCAAAGCCTTTAGACGTGGCACACAACATGCGATCACTATTTACAGTCTAGTGACCACGTCATGCTCTCTTGAAATCCCCAGACAACTCCCAAGCAGCACTGTCTGGCACACCATACATAACAAGCATTTGCAATGCAATAGGTCTCACATTTACGCGAGTTTAAGCTATTGGCATTATAAATTATAATGCCTTTTAACATAAAAAAAGGCATTGTCATTTACAATGCCAATAGCTCAAACTTGCGTGAATGCAAGACCTATTGCATTGCAAATGCTTGTTTTCAAAGTGCCTAACTGTGGATTTTGAACCCTAGCTCTGCCGGCACCTAGGGAAACCTAGCCAATCTACACATTTTTTTAAACTAGACACCCAGGGGAATTCAGGATGAGGTTACCCAGAATCCCTTGCAAACCTCAAACTGTATTAAAAAAATACATTTTCCTCACATTTCCGTGATGGAAAGTTCTGGAATCTGCATGGATCTACAACATTACACCCTCTGTGCATTACCCAAAATCTTACGATAAAAATGGTACCTCACTTGTGTGGGTAGGCCTAGTGGCCGTGACAGGAAACGGCCCAAAACGCAACATGGTCACACCACATTTTTACAGTGAAAACGGACTCTTTTTTTTTTTGCAAAGTGCCTAGCTGTAGGTTTTGAACACTAGCTCTGCTGGCACCTAAGGAAACCTAGCAAATCTATACATTTTTTAAAACTAGACACCCAGGGAAATCCAGGATGCTGTGACTTGTCTGGCTCTCACCAGGTTCTGTTTCCCAGAATTCCTTGCAAACCTCAAACTTTATTAAATAAAACTCATTTTCCTCACATTTCTGTGATGGAAAGTTCTGGAATCTGCGTGGATCCACAAAAATCCATGCACCCCACATTCCCCAAAGTCTTCCAATAAAAATGGTACCTCACTTGTGTGGGTAGGTCTACTACCCGCGACAGGGATCAGACCAAAACGCAACATGGACACACCACATTTTTACAGTGAAAACTGACCCTTTTTTTGCAAAGTGCCTAGCTGTAGATTTTGAACCCTAGCTCTGCCGGCACCTAGGGAAACCAAGCAAACCTATACATTTTTAAAAACTAGACACACAGGGGAATCCAGTATGGTGTGACTTTGCTGGCTCTCTCCAGGTTCTGGCACCCGGAATCCATTGCAAACCTTAAACTTTGTCAAAATAAACACATTTTCCTCTCATTTCTGTGACAGAAAGCTCTAGAATCTGCTTGGATCCACAAAATTCCATGCACTCCACATTCCACAAAGTCTTCCGATAAAAATGGTACCTCACTTGTGTGGGTAGGCCTAGTGCCCGCAACAGGAAACGGCCCAAGACACAACGTGGACACACCACATAATCACAGTGAAAACTGACCCTTTTTTTGCAAAGTGCCTAGCTGTAGATTTTGAACACTAGCTCTCCCGGCACCAAGGGAAATCTAGCAAACCTATACATTTTTAAAAACTAGACCCCCAGTAGAATCCAGAATGGGATGACTTGTCTGGCTTACACCAGGCTCTGTTACCTAGAATCCCTGGCAAACCTCAAACCTTATAAAAAAAAACAAATTTTCCTCACATTTCTGTGATGAAAAGTTCTGGAGTCTGCGTGGATCTACAACATTACACCCACTCTGCATTACCCAAAGTCTTATGATAAAAATGGTACCTCAGTTGTGTGGGTAAGCCTAGTGGCCACGACAGGAAACGGCCAAAAACGTAATGTGGTCACACCACATTTTTACAGTGAAAACTGACCCTTTTTTTGCAAAGTGCCAAGCTGTTGGTTTTGAACCCTAGCTCTGCCGGCACCAAAGGAAACCTAGCAAATCTATATACTTTTTAAAACTAGACACCCAGGGAAATCCAGGATGAGGTGACTTGTCTGGCTCTCACCAGGTTCTGTGACCCAGAATCCCTTGCAAACCTCAAACTTTATTAAAAAACAAATTTTCCTCACATTTCTGTGATGGAAAGTTCTGGAATCTGCGTGGATCCACAACATTCCATGCACCCCACATACCCCAAAATCTTCAGATAAAAATGGTACCTCATTTGTGTGGGTAGGTCTACTGCCCGCGACAGGAAATGGCCCAAAACACAACGTGGACACACCACATTTTTACAGTGAAAACTGACCCTTTTTTTACAAAGTGCCTAGCTGTAGATTTTGAACCCTAGCTCTACCGTCACTTGGGGAAACCTAGCAAACCTATACATTTTTGAAAACTAGACACCTAGGGGAATGAAGGATGGGGTGACTTGTCTGGCTCAAACCAGGTTCTGTTACCCGGATTCCCTTGCAAACCTCAAATTTTATTTGAAAAAAAACACATTTTCCTCACATTTCTGTGATGGAAAGTTCTGGAATCTGCGTGGATCCCCAAAATGTCATGCACCCCACACTCCCCAAAGTCTTCCAATACAAATGGTACCTTACTTATGTGGGTAGGCATAGTGCCCGCGACAGAAAACGGCCCAAAACACAACATGGACACACCACATTTCTACAGTGAAAACTGACCCTTTTTTTGCAAAATGCCTAGCTGTAGATTTTGAACCCTAGCTCTGCCGGCACCTAGGGAAACCAAGCAAACCTATACATTTTTGAAAACTAAACACCCAGGAGAATCCAGTATGGGGTGACCTGTCTGGCTCTTACCAAGCTCTGTTACCGAGAATCCCTCACAAACCTCAAACTGAGTAAAAAACAAAAACATTTTCCTCATATTTCTGTGATAGAAAGTTCTGGAATCTGCATAGATCAACAACATTCCACCCACCCCGCATTCCTCAAAGTCTTCCAATAAAAATGGTACCTCACTTGTGTGGGTAGGCCTAGTGCCTGTGATGCAGCGTGGAATACAAAATCCCTCCCTACTGCCACGGGCTAAATGATCTCACACACACACACTATCCATACATTCGCTGGTGGAGCCCATAACACCAACACACACCATTAATCCGTGCAAGAGGCGATTATCCTTCCAAGCGCTGAATAATGAGGGAGGAAGATACCACTTTACCCTAATGAGCAACTGTGAGAAGTTGGCCTGGTATATGCTGTTCACTAGTTCTAGTGACCACCTTGTACCATGCCAAGCAACCCTTATGGTGTGGTTGTAAGTCAACCTTTTTGGACTAGCTGCCCTAGTGGTAGCGTAGGCTAAGCAGTCTTTGAGGCTAAACTCGTGATGCGTGCTAAGCAAGCTGTTTTACCAATAGCAACCCCCTTTTATACCAATGAAAGGACACCACACAGATATATATTCAAAATATATATGTATTTATTTCTCAAAGTAACCCCTAGTCTCTTTATGAGCACAGGAGCACAAATCGTCAAACAAGATTATCACAGAATACACAGAAGTTGCACTTTATATGGATAGGCCCTGGTGGCCACTCGAACCATATACTAAAATAGTGGTATAAGTACCACGAACAGAAAAGGGAAAAGGCCTAGGGCCTCTAGAATCGCTGGGCCTACAAGGAGCTAACGTCAGTTAGTGACCAGGAGGTCCACGGGTGGCGTGTGCAGAGCAAATAGTCACACGCGTGCTCCCATAGGTTTCAATGGGTGCGTAAAAAGTACAAAGTTACTGCAAAAGGAATCTTCCGGATGACCTAGGAACTTAAGACTTGGAACACAGGCACTAGAGATGTAATACTACACTTGGGCACAGGAGTGCCAGCTTTACCTCACCCACAGGAAGCGGGTGCATAGGCCTCGAAGTGCGTCGGGTTTCTTCTATCGGTTCCGTGGGGCCTGTAGACAAAAGTGCTGCAGGCGGTCGGTCGGGAAGAGATGCAGTGGATCCAAGAGTGCATCGGAGATGTTGAAGACCTGTAAGCAGAGGGGACAGTGTTCACAGTCACTAGCCAGTGACCAGCGTGGCACCAGGTGGGTACCAGGCGATGTCGGGTGCAAACAGGAAGGAAGGTGTAGCTTGACTCTGCAGCCACGTGGTCCCTGAAGGTCGACGACGTCCAGGAGTCGAGTCACGAGCTGTCCCACGCAGGCTCTCGCTGTCGGCGGTGTCGGCGACTTGATCGAAGCAAACAAGCCTTGGCAAAAGCAATTGTTGTAGGCAAGGAGATAAGCTGATGGTTCTGACCAGCAAGGTCAGAGGAACTGCTCCTTTGGAGGGGAGCAAGGGCCAGTCTGGAGCAACCAGACCAGCGGTGTTTGTCGTAGATTTCGTCGCCAAGATGGCCACTAGCCAGCGGGCCAGCAACCGGTTAGGCGCGTCGAGTGGCAAAATGCAGAAGGGCCCCACGCAGATCGTGGAGATGCTGGAGGGCTCACCTTTGGTGCAGATGCTGCTCGAGGGTTGGGCTTCTCAGGACCCAAAGCACAACTTGGAGGGAGCCTCGGTTGTTGCACTGGTCAGCTTGTCGTAGTCGTTTCAAGATGGCTGGCTCCACGTGTCTCGGTGCCTCCACGGGTCTCCTCTTTGCAGGGACTGTGGATCGGGCGGTGAGAGGTCTGGAGGTCCAGGTCTTGTCAGTCTCTGGGCTCGGGCTCCGGCGGGAGGCGGCGGCAAAGCAGACGTTGATTCGCTGGCTGGTGCTTGCGTTAGCAAGGTGGTCACTCCCTGACCACAGGGGAGATTGGCTTCAGTCCTCTGTGCAGCAGAGCGTCGAAGTTCCCGTCTTCTTCTTAGTTTTAAGTTGATTCCAGGATGTCTGAAGTCCTAGGACACAGCTCCTACCTTTATTCGGATTCTAGGGGCCGGACTACCTGCTAGGTCCCTCCCTAAGGGTTGAACCAGGAAGGGGGGTGGTTACACCCCCAATCCTTTGTCCAGCTCGCCCCAGGCCCGGGACTGGTGTGCCCCAGGACCGGTTTGAACTGGCATATGCACCGAGGCTCCTGGTGAGCCACAGGCATGTCTGGTTTCTTTCAAGCCCTACCTGACCAATACACAAAATCCTGTCTGGGGTGGTGCACGCACCTCCCCTGGCAGGAAACCCTTTGTCCACACCTCCCAAGCTGGAAGGACTCCCAGCAGCAGGAGGGCAGACTTGTGTCTGTGGTGGCAGCATCCATTTTGTGGAGCTGAGGCTATGTCTGATTTTACCCGGGTTTCAGGTACTGTACATGTCGTGTCCCTCTAGAAGGGTGGAATGCTAACCCCATCGCCAGAATTGGCGAGGGGTTAGTATTCCAATTCGTATGACACCTTACTCGACATGTTTTGATAAAGTCAAACCAAAGTTAGCATTTAACCGCGAGGTTCATAATGCACTTAAGAGTATATGGTATGACGATATCTGGAAACAGTAGAAGGAAGTTGTTCCGACCACTGCAGACAGGCTCAGCTCATGCCAGAGCACCATCTCACATGGAACCAAGCACTCTGCCTTCAGGATTGTTAAGGCCTGCCATAGGAGTGACTTATAGGTTACCAGGTGTCCCATTTAAGGTTAGGTATAGGTATACTACACCTAAGTAAGAGGTGATTACACCAACTTACCCCAGCTGAGTGATCAGCCAGTTGTGTCAATTTGTTAGGCCAAGCCTGGGGTGGCATAATACATGCTGCAGCCCTTGGCAGGCCTTGGGTACACCAATGCCCTGGGTACCTAGTGTACACTGGTACAGGGGCTGACAGGGTGATCCACTTCCAATTGGTTATGCACCTAGGGTGCATAGTTTTAATTTAGTAGAGAGAACAGCAGGCTGGGGGTCTGATTGGCAGGCCCACAGCCTCAATATGTCAAAAACCAGTGAAGCAAAAAGCAAAAATTTGGGGTGACCATAGGATAGCAGACCCTACTCTCCTACACAACCCCCCCCCAAACGCTGGGACATTAAACTAGCCTTGACCAGTCTCGTCTTCATGTCCTAAGTGGAAGTACCTGGAGAGACCATCTGCATTCCCATGGTCAGTACCTGGCCGGTGCTCCACTGTAAAGTCCATCCCCTGTAGGGAAATGGACCACCTAAGCAGTTTGGGGTTTTCACCCTTCATCTGATTTAGCCACAAGAGGGGCTTATGGTCGGTCTGAATCTTGAAGTGAGTGCCAAACAAGTATGGCCTCAGCTTCTTCAGGGCCCACACCACAGCAAAGGCCTCCCTCTCAATAGCTGACCAATTCTTCTCTCTGGGGGTCAACCTTCTGCTAATAAAAGCAATGGGTTGGTCTTGACCATCTACATTAAGTTGTGACAGCACAGCTCCCACACCCAACTCAGAAGCATCTGTTTGGACAATAAACTCTTTGGAGTAGTCAGGACTTTTCAGGATAGGTGCAGAGCACATGGCCTCCTTCAGGTCATCAAATGCCTTTTGACAGCTTACTGTCCACTGAACCTTTTTGGGCATCTTCTTGGATGTCAGATCATTAAGAGGAGTCACAATGGACCCATAGTTCTTAACAAACTTCCTGTAGTACCCAGTCAAGCCCAAGAAAGCTCGAACTTGAGTCTGGGTGGTTGGAGGGGACCAGTCCTTGATGGATTGTATCTTACTCTCCAGTGGTTGAACTTGGCCTCCACCTACAAGGTGGCCCAAATATACAACCTTACTCTGCCCTATCTGGCACTTAGTAGCCTTGATAGTGAGGCCTGCCCTTTGCAGAGCCTCAAGAGCCTTCTTCAGGTGGATCAGGTGATCCTCCCAGGTGGAGCTAAAGACAGCAATGTCATCAAGATATGCTGCGCAAAAGTCATCCAACCCAGTAAGGACTTGGTTCACCAGCCTTTGGAAGGTGGCAGGTGCATTCTTCAGACCAAAGGGCATCACCACAAACTGGTAGTGCCCACCTGGGGTTGAGAATGCTGTTTTGGCCTTAGACTCCTCAGCTAATCTGATTTGCCAATAGCCAGCTGTTAAGTCAAATGTGCTCAAAAACTTTGCAGAAGCTAGTTTGTCTATGAGCTCATCTGCCCTTGGAATAGGGTGTGCATCTGTCCTGGTGCCAGCATTGAGTCCTCTGTAATCCACACAGAACCTCATCTCTCTCTTGCCATCTTTGGTGTGAGGTTTGGGGACCAGAACCACTGGGCTAGCCCAGGGGCTCTCTGAGGGTTCAATGACACCTAATTCCAGCATTTTATGTACCTCAGCCTTTATACAGTCCCTGACGTGGTCAGGTTGTCTGTAAAGTTTGTTCTTTACAGGCAGACTGTCACCAGTGTCCACCACATGGGTACACCAGTCAGTTTGACTAGGTATCAAGGAAAACATATGTGAAAATGATTGTAGAACCTGTCTACATTCAGTCTGCTGATGGGCAGTGAGGTTGCCTCCAAGGGTCACTCCTTCAACTGAGCCATCTTCAGGGTTCTGAGACAACAGGTCTGGGAGAGGGTCACTCTCTTCCTCCTGTCCCTCATCTGTAGCCATGAGCAAGCCCATGTCTGCCCTGTCAACATATGCTTTAAGCCTGTTAACATGGAGTACCCTGTGGGGACTCCTGGGAGTTCCTAGGTCGACCAAGTAGGTGACCTCTCCCTTCTTTTCCAGGATTGTATGGGGTCCAGACCATTTGTCTTGGAGTGCTGCTGGGGCCACTGGCTCCAACACCCATACCTTCTGTCCTGGCTGAAACTCAACCAAGACAGCCTTTTGGTCATGCCAAGCTTTCTGTAAGGCCTGGCTTGCCTCAAGGTTGTTGGATGCCTTCTCCATATACTCAGCCATCCTGGAGCGGAGACCAAGTACATAGTCCACTATGTCTAGCTTAGGCTTTTTGAGAGGTAACTCCCAGCCTTCCTTCACCAAACACAGTGGGCCTCTCACAGGGTGCCCAAACAACAATTCAAAGGGGCTGTAGCCAACTCCTTTTTGTGGGACCTCTCTGTAAGCAAACAGAAGGCAGGGTAGAAGGATGTCCCATCTTCGCCTGAGCTTTTCAGGTAATCCTTTGATCATACCCTTTAGGGTCTTGTTGAATCTCTCAACAAGCCCATTGCATTGTGGGTGATAAGGGGTGGTGAACTTGTAGTTGACACCACATTCCTTCCACATAGCTGTTAAGTATCCTGACATAAAGTTGGTACCTCTGTCAGATACTACCTCCTTAGGAAACCCCACTCTGGAGAATACTCCCAGCAGGGCCCTGGCCACAACAGGAGCTGTAGTGGTCCTAAGGGGAATTGCCTCTGGATACCTGGTGGCATGATCCACTACCACCAGTATAAATCTGTGCCCAGATGCAGTGGGAGGATCCATGGGACCCACTATGTCTATTCCCACTCTTTCAAAGGGAACCCCCACCACAGGTAGTGGTATCAGGGGGGCCTTTGTTGTGCCACCTGATTTGCCACTGGCTTGGCAGGTAACACAGGAGCGACAAAACTCCTTTGTATCTTCATTCATATGAGGCCAGTGAAAGTGAGGGACAAGTCTGTCCCAGGTCTTGTTCTGGCCTAGGTGTCCTGCTAAAGGAATATCATGGGCCAAGGTAAGAAGGAAGCCCCTAAATTGCAGAGGTATAACCAACCTCCTGGTTGCACCAGGCTTGGGGTCTCTAGCCTCTGAATAAAGGAGCCCTTCATCCCAATACACTTTATGGGTACCTTGAGCATTCCCAGCAGCCTCAGCAGCAGCCAGCTGTCTGAGGGGTTCAAGAGAGGGACAGGATAACTGAGCCTGCCTCAAGTCAGCCCTTGAAGGTCCCCCTGTCCCCAGAAACTCAACCTGGTCAGGTTCAAGCTCTTCAGGGACAGTTCCTTCAGGGTCCTCTAGATCAGCTTCCTGGGAAGGCTGATCATCACTCTGAGGCAGGGGGGAAGGCACAGCCTTGACCCTCCTGTTCTTCTTCTTGGTAGGTGCTTGGTCCATTGTTCCAGGATCCAAGACCTGAGGTTCAGTGAGGCACTTTTTGGCCTGTGACCTGGTCACAGCAAGGACATGTGATGATATACCTAACATCTCTGCATGAGTCCTGTACTCCACTTCTGACCATAGAGAACTCTCTAGGTCATTGCCCAACAAACATTCTACTGGGAGGTCTGCACTAACCACAACCCTTTTGAGGCCAGTTACCCCTCCCCATGAGAAGTTAACAACTGCCACACTATGTGAAGTAGTGGCATTGCTGGCATTGGTCACCAGGTAGTTCTCACCTGGTATGTACTGTCCAGGGTCCACAAAGCCTGGTGTCACCATAGTGACACTGGCACATGTGTCCCTGTAGGCTTGAGCCACTTTGTCATTAATTAAAGGAGTCTGTCTGTACTTGCCCAGGTTACTGGGGCTCACAGTCAGGGACAAATCAATGTCCCCATCACAGATCAAGACTGCCTGTGTCAGGGTTCTGTCTAAGTCAGAATCTCCTTCAGTTCCCATAGTGATTCCCACTACACCCTTTGTCTGGGGACCAACACTGCTAACAGTAGTACTGGGAGCAGGTGCCTTAGGGGCAACAGTTTTGGGGGCTCCACCCTTTTTGCAATCACTAGTCCAGTGAGTTGTATTTTTACAATGATTGCACCAGGGTTTCTTTTGACCTTCTTTCTTCTTTTTGGACTGTTGGGACCCACCCTCCTTAGCAGTAGTTTGGGGCCCTGTTGAAGACTTCTGGTCTTTAGGTTTCTGATCTCCACCCTTTTGGTCTGTTTTCTTCTGATCACCCCCTTGGCCCTGGTTCTGGTTCTTTTGCTTAACCCTGGTTCTGACCCATTTGTCTGCCTTCTTTCCCAATTCTTGGGGAGAGGTCAGATCAGAGTCAACCAAGTGTTGATGCAGTTGCTGGTTTTGACAGTTATTTAAAATCTGTTCTCTCATCATCAAATTATACAATCCTGTAAAATCAGATACCTTACTTCCCAGCAACCAACCCTCCAAAGCCTTAGTGGCACATTCAATGTATTCAGACCAGTCCTGAGTCTGTGTCTTTTGGGTGTCTCTGAACATTAACCTGTACTGCTCAGTGGTTAAGCCTAACCCATCAACTAGAACACTCTTCAGGACTCTGTAGTTTCTGACATCCTCTTCTCTAACAGTGAGGAGTCTGTCTCTGCCTCTTCCCTCAAAGGAGAGCCAGAGGATTGGCCCACTGGTCTTCAGGAACCTGCTGTACTTTGCAGGCTCTCTCAAGAGCAGTTATCCACTTGTGGATGTCATCCCCACTTTTGTAGGGGGGCACAACCTTAGACAGGTTTCTATTATCGAAAACCCTATCTTTGTCCTTAGGGACAATGCTGCCACCAGTGGGTATAGACCCACTCTCTTTATGCTGTCTAGCCTTGCTCAGTTTCTCTTCCATCAGGGCTACTTCTAGCTCCTGCTTCCTGATCCTCAGCTGGGCTTCTTGCATCTTGGCCTCATGTTCCCTCCTCTGAGGGGTGGTCATCCTTGTCCTGGAGTGTCCTTGAGAGCCTCTAGAGCCATGGGAAGCATTGGAGTCACCTGAGCGATTCCTTTGCCTTCCAAGCCCTGTGTTAAGTCCACTGGGGAGATCCAGTGGGGTGAACCCACTGTCAGTCCCCAATAGCCTTAGTTTAGCTGGGCCAAGTATAACACTTGGCACTGGGCTAGTTCTCCCTTCATCCTCACTACTGTCAGTATCCTTCTCACTCTCATCCTCTGTGGTAGGCATCCCATCTAAGGGGTGACTATTGGGAAGGGGTACCTCAGTGGCATCTTCAGAAGGGGGGCCTCCTGTTCCTGTCCCTAAGGGGGCTAACTGGGAAGCTTTCCTGAGCTCTTTTTGATTTTCATCTTCTTGCAAGAGCTCTCTGAGCAAAGCAGAGGTAGGGTTCTTGGGCTGTTTAAGGCCTCTAAGAGTTGCCAGCTGCCTGAGCTCATTTTGATTAAGGGTAGCATAGATGGATGGTGCCCTCGGGGGGTCACTCTCAACAGAGATGGGTACAGTGGACCCCTCTGCCCCAGCCATTGCTCTTAAGTGTGGGTGGATGTGTTGCAATCTACCTACACTTGGGTTTACCTACTAAACCTATCTAGTAGTTGTAGTCAGGGTGTGCTACTCCCTTTGCTCTACAACAACTAAGTTCAGTAGAACTTAAGTATATCTAATCTTGTTTTATATGTACCTACAGGTACCTATGTGATCTTTCAATTGGTAACCAAGAGATTACAATGGTAAAACACAGCAAGCTCAAATCCAACCGCTGCTCACCAATGTGTGAAGTTGGCCTGGTATATGCTGTTCACTAGTTCTAGTGACCACCTTGTACCATGCCAAGCAACCCTTATGGTGTGGTTGTAAGTCAACCTTTTTGGACTAGCTGCCCTAGTGGTAGCGTAGGCTAAGCAGTCTTTGAGGCTAAACTCGTGATGCGTGCTAAGCAAGCTGTTTTACCAATAGCAACCCCCTTTTATACCAATGAAAGGACACCACACAGATATATATTCAAAATATATATGTATTTATTTCTCAAAGTAACCCCTAGTCTCTTTATGAGCACAGGAGCACAAATCGTCAAACAAGATTATCACAGAATACACAGAAGTTGCACTTTATATGGATAGGCCCTGGTGGCCACTCGAACCATATACTAAAATAGTGGTATAAGTACCACGAACAGAAAAGGGAAAAGGCCTAGGGCCTCTAGAATCGCTGGGCCTACAAGGAGCTAACGTCAGTTAGTGACCAGGAGGTCCACGGGTGGCGTGTGCAGAGCAAATAGTCACACGCGTGCTCCCATAGGTTTCAATGGGTGCGTAAAAAGTACAAAGTTACTGCAAAAGGAATCTTCCGGATGACCTAGGAACTTAAGACTTGGAACACAGGCACTAGAGATGTAATACTACACTTGGGCACAGGAGTGCCAGCTTTACCTCACCCACAGGAAGCGGGTGCATAGGCCTCGAAGTGCGTCGGGTTTCTTCTATCGGTTCCGTGGGGCCTGTAGACAAAAGTGCTGCAGGCGGTCGGTCGGGAAGAGATGCAGTGGATCCAAGAGTGGATCGGAGATGTTGAAGACCTGTAAGCAGAGGGGACAGTGTTCACAGTCACTAGCCAGTGACCAGCGTGGCACCAGGTGGGTACCAGGCGATGTCGGGTGCAAACAGGAAGGAAGGTGTAGCTTGACTCTGCAGCCACGTGGTCCCTGAAGGTCGACGACGTCCAGGAGTCGAGTCACGAGCTGTCCCACGCAGGCTCTCGCTGTCGGCGGTGTCGGCAACTTGATCGAAGCAAACAAGCCTTGGCAAAAGCAATTGTTGTAGGCAAGGAGATAAGCTGATGGTTCTGACCAGCAAGGTCAGAGGAACTGCTCCTTTGGAGGGGAGCAAGGGCCAGTCTGGAGCAACCAGACCAGCGGTGTTTGTCGTAGATTTCGTCGCCAAGATGGCCACTAGCCAGCGGGCCAGCAACCGGTTAGGCGCGTCGAGTGGCAAAATGCAGAAGGGCCCCACGCAGATCGTGGAGATGCTGGAGGGCTCACCTTTGGTGCAGATGCTGCTCGAGGGTTGGGCTTCTCAGGACCCAAAGCACAACTTGGAGGGAGCCTCGGTTGTTGCACTGGTCAGCTTGTCGTAGTCGTTTCAAGATGGCTGGCTCCACGTGTCTCGGTGCCTCCACGGGTCTCCTCTTTGCAGGGACTGTGGATCGGGCGGTGAGAGGTCTGGAGGTCCAGGTCTTGTCAGTCTCTGGGCTCGGGCTCCGGCGGGAGGCGGCGGCAAAGCAGACGTTGATTCGCTGGATGGTGCTTGCGTTAGCAAGGTGGTCACTCCCTGACCACAGGGGAGATTGGCTTCAGTCCTCTGTGCAGCAGAGCGTCGAAGTTCCCGTCTTCTTCTTAGTTTTAAGTTGATTCCAGGATGTCTGAAGTCCTAGGACACAGCTCCTACCTTTATTCGGATTCTAGGGGCCGGACTACCTGCTAGGTCCCTCCCTATGGGTGGGACCAGGAAGGGGGGTGGTTACACCCCCAATCCTTTGTCCAGCTCGCCCCAGGCCCGGGACTGGTGTGCCCCAGGACCGGTTTGAACTGGCATATGCACCGAGGCTCCTGGTGAGCCACAGGCATGTCTGGTTTCTTTCAAGCCCTACCTGACCAATACACAAAATCCTGTCTGGGGTGGTGCACGCACCTCCCCTGGCAGGAAACCCTTTGTCCACACCTCCCAAGCTGGAAGGACTCCCAGCAGCAGGAGGGCAGACTTGTGTCTGTGGTGGCAGCATCCATTTTGTGGAGCTGAGGCTATGTCTGATTTTACCCGGGTTTCAGGTACTGTACATGTCGTGTCCCTCTAGAAGGGTGGAATGCTAACCCCGTCGCCAGAATTGGCGAGGGGTTAGTATTCCAATTCGTATGACACCTTACTCGACATGTTTTGATAAAGTCAAACCAAAGTTAGCATTTAACCGCGAGGTTCATAATGCACTTAAGAGTATATGGTATGACGATATCTGGAAACAGTAGAAGGAAGTTGTTCCGACCACTGCAGACAGGCTCAGCTCATGCCAGAGCACCATCTCACATGGAACCAAGCACTCTGCCTTCAGGATTGTTAAGGCCTGCCATAGGAGTGACTTATAGGTTACCAGGTGTCCCATTTAAGGTTAGGTATAGGTATACTACACCTAAGTAAGAGGTGATTACACCAACTTACCCCAGCTGAGTGATCAGCCAGTTGTGTCAATTTGTTAGGCCAAGCCTGGGGTGGCATAATACATGCTGCAGCCCTTGGCAGGCCTTGGGTACACCAATGCCCTGGGTACCTAGTGTACACTGGTACAGGGGCTGACAGGGTGATCCACTTCCAATTGGTTATGCACCTAGGGTGCATAGTTTTAATTTAGTAGAGAGAACAGCAGGCTGGGGGTCTGATTGGCAGGCCCACAGCCTCAATATGTCAAAAACCAGTGAAGCAAAAAGCAAAAATTTGGGGTGACCATAGGATAGCAGACCCTACTCTCCTACAGCAACAAACCTACAAACCCTTCTCATACTCATTAGGCCCTAGATTCCACATTTGGTATTATCCTCCAAAGCGGGATGGATCTGTTAGTTGTAGTTTAGTGAAATTCTAATTCTCTAATTAACCTTTACATTAACACATTTCAATGAATAAACAACCCGACTCATTTCTGTAGATGTTCAAATCCAAATTTATATTAATATTGCAGATTAAATCATTCATTTGATCAAGTTGCCTTTCATATTTACCTATTCTGGCTAAAGTCATCCTCTATGTCAAATCTGGCAGTCTCGCAAATCTATGCCCATCAATTTTAGCAGGTTAAGTTCATCAGGAATTTGGGCATTAATTCAGTCCGTCATAGATTCAGGCTAACAGCTGTCCTGCAGTGTCACCGCCCTCTCCGTTTTTATAGTAAAAATCATTGACAATTTGTATCAAAAACGGGTCTTCAAATGTTCTGATTGGTCCATTGGAATCGCCTGACAGGATTCTCATCAACTAAAGTCTCTGATGTCATTGTTCTTGAAGCATCCGGTTTTTAGAAGCATTTTTATTGTTCATTCAGAAAAGCTGGCTTGTATCCCAGAGCAACCTTGAAGGGTACATGTTCATCTGGGGTCAGGTCCAGGCCACTGTGTATCTATTATCAGCGCAGGCGCACTTCACCCAAGCCTTGTTCAGCGTTGGCAGTCGGGTTATGCACCAATGTCAGCCATCTTTCGGCAGGTCAAAATGGTCAACTTAAGCAAAGAAACACAAAAACGTAATTAATACATAGAAATGACTAATTAAATGTTATTCCCTCACTTATACCCATATGTGTGTGTATTTATCTAGCAAAAGCAACACTCATTGCGGGTTATACTTACAAAATAAAGCACGAATCACAGTTGCATCACTAAAGCAACATATATCATGCAACATTCTATTTATCTATCATTAGTATGCGTACGGAATTTAATTCACGTAATTAATTAGGCCATGCAGATGCAAATCCCACGTTTATTTCGGTCATTAATAAGGTTGGTTAGTTATTCTCACATCACTCCAAACCATTAGTACGATTATAATTAATTAATTAATCTAATTAGTAAAACGTCATGCAAAATGGGGTGGGTATACAAAATTTTGCATAACCCGCTCCAGCAATCCCCCCTTTGGTGATTTTATCACCACACCACCCAAAATTTTGTTCTGTCTTTACGGAATCTTTAAAATGTTTTCTTGCTCTTAATCATAATTCAGTTTCACCTACGTCTTCTCTTTTTACTGATTCATACATACTCTCCTTCCACTCCTCCAATTCTATTTCTTCAATTTCTCTTTCTTGTTTCTTATCTTTTCTTTTTGAATTTTCTCTTTTTATTCTTTTCTTATTTTTCTTGTTTCTACAGCACATACAACATAATCTTATCATTAAAACTATGCAGATTACACATGTTAATGGAAACAATATTTTACCTATAAGAGTACTACCTATTTTCACTAGGAAATCTTTAATAGCAGCTATTTTCTTTCCAATTCTATCCCAAACACTTTCAACCTCCAGTGGTGCAAGTTCATCATGCAATTCAGTAATATTCTTAAGATAAGTTTTCAGATCTTTGCTTTCGTCAGGAATGTAAGTACAACAATGTTGAACCTTCAGCATTCCACAGACTCCACCCTCTTTTGCCAATAAAATATCAAGGGCAAGTCGATTTTGCATTACCATAGCACGCATGGCAACCATTTCAGTATTAACCAATAAAAATCCTCCAGCGGTGCTTGTGACAAGCGATCCACTACTGTTGACAATTTTCTAATTTTGTTTGCATTCAGAGTTATTCCCACTGCTGGTATCAATGCCTGAAAAATATTACCTACAATTTCTGCCCAAGATTCTCTCTTGGTCCTAGCTAAATGATTACTTAAGCTATGTACACCATCTTCTCCTCTATCCATATGAAAGATTTTTGGAAAAACCAGGCCTACGTAACATGTGCCATACCAATGGTCTGGCAAACGATAATATGCCCTGTTCCCACAAATAAAATATAATCCAGGAAAAACTGGATCTCTTCCCCCTTTGAATCCCCATCCACCCATGATTCGATATGTATCATGGCACTCACTATTACCTAGAAAATAATTATCATACGCCGTTTGATACCTTCGAATGCAAAATTTCCCTTTCTGAGGCCAATCTAAAGCTATAGTTGGACTAGCTTCTCCTTTCAAATGATTTTCTTTCTCTATATCCCAGATTGTTTTCTCCACTTTCCCTTCTGCTGCTTTTCTTTGCATTTTCAATCTCCTTTCCTCAACCATGTCTAGGAATGTCTTTTCCTCCTTCTTTAAACTGCATGTTAAATTGTTTTTAAAAATATACTCTAATGTTAGTTCATTAGTTTCCAAAAAGAATTCACCTAATACCTTAGCAGGCTTCACTTTGTTCAATTTATTATAAGAAGGCACTTGCGCAAAAATGTTATCTACATCTGAAAAATAATATTCTAATTTCCCTGTCTCATAAAACAAACTACATGTTGTACCATACGTTGCCGGAAGGTGATGATAAGTCACTCCCTCAGAAAGAGATGCAGGTAACTGCATACATACGTAGCAGTCCCGTACGTCCATTGTCTTTACATATTCATACAATAATTTTGAAAACACATTATTAGAAAAATCTGTTATTGACCTGTCTTTATGCAAATAATTCTTATCTATTCTAGTTGGAACTACCTTTGGAATTTTCCCTATATTAGTTTTGTTCTCACTATGTCCTTCTAATGTGTCTATAGTAGCCTTAAAGGAAATGACAAGAGCAAGGATGCTCCATAAAAGCATTAATAATCCTGTACAACAACAACACATTTTACACCATCTTTTCATGAATGTACATCTACCTTTACTACTTTCTATGTTAGCCATCTTGTTAAAATGGACCGTGTCTTTTGACTTAGCCTCTTCTACTTCACAACTAGTTTTTCTAACCTAAGGTTCTAACACCTATTTGGTTCTACCAGTCACTATTTTTACTTCAATATCTTGTTTTCTTCATCAATAGTTTTCTTAACTTATTCAGTTTGGCATCTCATCGTTCTTCACTCTCCTCTCGTCTTCCAAATATGGATTTTCCTGAACTTCCGTTTCTTCTTCTCCAATGTCGGTTAAGAGAACTCTCAGGTTTTCCGATTCTATTTCATCCTCAACTACTTTCAGTATAGTCTCCTCTGGATTTCCTTGACTATCTGCCTCTTCTCCCTGTTCAGGCAGTGCCACGTACGTCCATTCTGGTGACTTATACTTCTGGTTAGGTTTCCTTGTTCTTCTACTCTCTTTGTCTTCAGTTAATTCGTCTTCTTTTGATTGCTCTTGACTTGTCACTTCATTCATCTGTTCAGCTCTCGGTGAATTTACTCGTGTCAGTCTGTATCTCAGTTTCCTTATTTTATTGGGCCAAACATCATCTCTTGCAACTCTTTTTACTTTACTTCCTTTGTCATTCTTTTCATTCCTCCAAGCTCTCTTTCTTAGAACTCGACTTTCGGGTATTTCATTTTCACTCTCTTCAGACTCTGTCTCAACTTGCTTTGTCTTTTCAGCAACTTCTTCTTCCACCACTTGTTTGGTTTTCCCTACTTCTGTCCCTCCTCAGGTCTCCGGCACGCAATCTTCCTGCTGGCTACTTGTCCCTTCACCTAACTCGATGTTGCAGTTCCCTACACCTCCTCGGGGGTCTTCCGCAGAAATCTGTCCCTCTCCCTCTGTACCTGTCCCTTGTTCACTTAGATTTGTTACTTCAGGTGGAATTTCTCTCAGTCTCTAATCTGGTACTTCCTTTTCACGAATTTCTTTTGTTACGTCTTCAGTACTCTTTCCTCTATTCTTCCTGTGTTCCTTCTTGGAACCCTGCGCTTCTTGCTCGTTTCCAGAATCACTAGATTCGGAAATCTGCAATCTTCTTCTCAGAGCGATACTCCTGGAGACTAAAGCTGATCTTTGTTCTGTTTCCCCCCTTTCAGAGTTTCCTTGTGTCTTTGACCCTTCGTCATCTGATTCAGTAATTGATACTGATTCATCAAAGTTTTCTTTTCCTGTGCTGTCCACTGGATTTGGAATTCTCAATGTATGACTGGCATGGATCCAGTTTTTCAGTCCAGCACACTTCACAGCTGTGGTCGTGGTCAAAATGACTTGTCGTGGTTTTCCCCACCTTGGAACCAGACAATTTCTTCTTCTGTGGACTTTTATCCTTACCCAATCAACTGGGCTCAGATCATGGGCTTGCTTTTTTTCAAGTGTGGTGGCATCTGGTTCAACCTGATGAAACACAGAATGAACTGCGTCAGCCAGGCCTTTACAGTATTCCAACACCATGTCATCAGAAATTGTCATCAGCTTGTTGACTGGTATAAACACATGTCTCATTGCACGTCCCATGATTATTTCATGAGGACTTAATCCTGTGGTTCTGTCTGGAATGGCCCTGATTGTCATGAGTACAAGAGGCAAGACATCAGGCCATTTCATACCTGTAGCCAAACACATTTTCCCTATTCTATTTTTGATAGTACCATTCATCTGTTCAACCACACCAGAAGCCTCTGGTCGGTAGGCACAATGTAGTTTGTGTTGTACATTCAATGCTTCACAAATTAATCCTACAATCTCATTATGGAAATGTCCTCCTCGGTCTGATTCAATTGTCACTGGGAACCCGAACCTTGAGATGAATTCTCTCAGCAGTAACTTGGCTACTTTCAACCCATCATTTCTTCTTGTTGAGAATGCTTCCACCCACCTGGAGAATAGACATACCACTACCAAAACATACCTCAATCTGTTACAGGGAGGCATCTCAATGAAATCTACTTGCATTCTGGTGAAAGGCCCTCCTTCTCGACCTATTGTTCCCAGACTCACTACTGTCTTCCTGTCAGGATTGTACTGCTGACATATTAAGCGTCTCGGACAAAGACTTTCTGCCACAAGTCTGAATTTTGCATTGTACCAGGTCTGTTTAAGTGACCTGATCATAGCATCCCGTCCAATATGTCCCTGGCCATGATACATCCGTGCCATGGTAGACATCATGCTATCAGGCATAACTGGTCTTCCATCTCTATAGACCCACACATGATCCTTTTCCCTTGGGGCACATCCTGCTTTTACCCACTGACTCATTTCCTCATCTCCTGCCTCATCCTGCAATTGTTTTACCTGTTCCCAAGTTCCCACAATGTTAGTGAACATCAATGAGCAAGAAGACATTTCTCTTTCTTTAGCCCGATTGACCGAATTCTGATTTCGTGCACAATACTGTGCCATGTCGTTAGCGTACCTGTTCCCAGTGGCAATATAATCACCACCTTGACTATGTGCAGCACATTTTACAACAGCTAATTGTTTAGGCAGCTGTATCGCCTCAAGCAATTTTCCAACCACTTCTGCATTCTTAATGGGAGTTCCACTCGAGGTCAGGAAACCTCTTTGTAGCCATAGTTGGCCGAAGTCGTGGACAACCCCAAAGCCATACTGGCTGTCAGTTATCACAGTCACTCTCAAACTCTTCCCAATCTTGCATGCGCTAGTCAAAGCCACAAGTTCAGCTACCTGGGCTGATTTCACTCCTTTCAAATATGAGGCTTCAATTACTGCTGCGACTGTGCATACTGCATACGCTGCACTCAGCACTCCTTCATCCGTTCTCAAACATGACCCATCAACGAACATCACAAAATCACTTTCTGGCAAAGGTACATCTTTTATGTCTGGTCGTGGTTTGGTACAAAAATCAAGTACATCCAGACAATCATGATCAACTTCATCTCTTACCTCCACAATCTCATTATCAGGCAACAATGTTGCTGGATTCACATTCACACATCTTGCAAGACTCACATTAGTTGCACCTAATATGACCTTCTCATACTTAGTCAGTCGACTGTGTGTCATATACTGAGTACGACTCCTTGTCAACAGAATTGCTACATCATGGGGTACAAACACCTTCAATGGATATCCCATCACAATTCCTTCACTCTGCTCCAAACTTCGACATGTTGCAGCCACTGCTTTCAGACATCCAGTAAACCTACAGCTACTGGATCTAGCATTGATGAAAAATATGCAATTGGTCTTCTCAATTTCCCATGTTTCTGGGTCAACACAGAAAGTGCACATCCATTTCTCTCACTGCAATACAACTCAAATTCTTTCTCATAGTCAGGCATGCCTAATGCAGGTGCTTCACACAAACCCTCTCTCAATTGTCTAAATGCTGCCAATTCTTCTCTGCTTAATTCGAGGGGATCTTTTACATCACTTCTCGTCAATCGCACCAAAGGCTTTGCAATCAAGGAGAAGTTCCCTATCCACTGACGGCAGTACCCTACCATTCCCAAAAACATTCTTACTTCTCTTTGAGTCATGGGAGCTCTCATTCCTTTTATTATTCTGATTCTGTCTATGGTTATTTTCCTTAGTCCTTTCTCAATGTTGTGTCACAGATACTGCACTTCCTTTTTACAAAACTTTAGTTTTGCAGGTGGCACTTTAAGTCCTCCATCTGCCAAATGATTCAGTAAGGCTATTGTATCTACCTCACAGGCTTCAAGTGTTTTTGACGCCACCAAAAGGTTGTCACCAGTACAGAATTTTCTGGCATTTCTAGACTCTCCAAAGACCTCTTTAACAACTGATTGAATATTGAGGGGCTCTCTGTATACCCCTGTGGGATTCGGCACCATGCCAAAATACGCTCACCAAACCGAAATGCAAACATTTGCTGACTGTCATGGTGCAATGGGATGGAAAAGAAAGCATGACACAGATCAATTACTGTGTACCATTCTGCATCATGGGGAATCTGATATAAAATCATTGATGGATTTGGTACAATGGGATAACATGATACCACAATTGTGTTCACCTTTCTCAAATCTTGCACTATCCTGAACTTCCCATTAGGCTTTTTCAGTCCCATTATCGATGAATTACATGGACTACTCATTATTTCTCTCAAGATTCCTTGTCTGATCATTTTCTCTATTATAGGAGTTACACCTTTAATTATTTCAGGTGTCAATCTGTACTGTGGAACATTTGGATACGTTACTCCTTCTTTTACAGTTATTTTAACTGGATCTACATTTCTTATTAGTCCTACATCTTCTCCAGTGAAATCCCAAACCTCTGCCTTTACAGAGTTTCTCAGTTCTTTTGGTAATTCATCAGGGTTGAATATAGCATATGTTTCAGTAACTTCACTTTCTCTGTTAGCTAGGGTCATCTTATACAATACATCATCATCCGGTGTTTCAAAAGCTATTCCATCCAGAGTACAAAATATAGTGCAATTCATTTTGCACAACAGATCCCTACCTAATAAATTCACAGGACTGGTGTCACACACCACAAAGCGGTGCATTTCTGAAAATTTCCCTATGCTGACTTTCACTGGTTCTGTAAGATATGTCTTAATTTGCCTGTTGGACACACCAACTACTTGGATCGTTTCATCCGAGAGAGGAAGATTCTTAACATCAGCTGATCTAACAGTTGATCGAGTAGCACCAGTATCTACTGGGAAAGTAATATTCTCATCATTAACCCTCCCATCTCCAAAAGGTCCTGTCTGGTCTACTTCTAGAGTTGCGCCAAGTACGCACTCGTCTTCCTCCCTTCGGCACCATCAATAGCTCTCTTCTGCGTCACTCTCATCACGTTGCAGCCAATACTGCGAGACAGCGCTAGCGCGCTGCAGTTTGTTTGCCGGTTCTTCATTGTAGAATCCCGATTCATTACTATACTTCTGTGTGTTTCTGTTCTGTGGAAAAGGCGGCTTTGGCACCTGGTTCTGTGGGGTACAACTTGCTGCTGTTGCTGCAGTAGACCACTCACCTCATGCTGCACCTGTGGTTTCAATGATGGATTTTCATTGTTAGTACTCGGAGGAAACTTACACTCGGATTTCCAATGCCCTATCATGCCGCAATTATGACACGGAAATTTCTTCTTAGCTTCTTCAATGTTCCCTTTGTACTTCCCATTATTAAATTTTGGCTTGGCCCCTGCTTGTTCCACCAATTTGGCTTCCTGTCTCTCCGCTACCTTTACCTGTGCCCACATTGCCTTCTCCTTCAACTTTCGCTGTTTTGCTTCAATTTCATCACTGAAGTATTTAGCATGTCTCAATACTTCATCTATTTTCTTGTTTTGCCAATCTACCGTATGCTGTTTAATCATATCACCAATTTCTGGTCGTAAACCATATACAAATCTGTATACAAAATGGCTCAAATCCTTTTCACTCAGATTCTCGTCTCCGCTAAACTGCTTGAAAGCTTGTATTAGCCTCTCATAGTATGCATGTACTGACTCTTTACGTTCCTGGTGTGTTCGATCAATTGTTACCCAGTCTGTTTCTTTGGGGGGCACTTTTTTTTCAAAAATACCATAACCTGCTCATATTTCTTCATTACCTCGGGGTCTGGTGCTCCTGTTTTAGGATCCCTAAGATATTCCTTGGTTGGCTAATTTATCATCAGTTTACACTCTGACCATAGGTCTGCTGGTACTATTATATCAAACAGACTATTCAAATCAATCCATAGTACTTGTCTACCTGTCTGTAGCACTCAACGGGCTTTTCGCGTAGTCGAGGGAAATCATTCGTAAATGACAAAATATCCTGTCTCGTCCATGGGACATGTACATATCCTCCTCTTGGAATCTCTCTCATAGGGCACTCTGTCACTACCTTCTCCTTTTCTCTCACAGGAAAGGCTGAAAATGTCTTATCTGAGGCATCATCGCGTTTTCTATACCACCTGCTTCTCCATTTATCCACGTCTCCCCATTTTCTCAGCAAAATGATTATGTCCTTAATTTGACCTATTCGTCCTGTGGTGTTCATGTTCTCAATGTCCATTTCAGTGAATTCTACTTGATATGGTTTCTGCAAGGCTTTTACCTTTTCAATATCAATACCCATTTCATTTGCTACCTCTTCTAACCTTTCATGCAAGTTTTTCGCTCTCCAGGTTACACTTTTGCACAAGAATAATAATTCTTCATCCTGATAGGTTTTCAATTTTTCTGTCGGGATAGTCCCTACGATTAATTCTTCCAATACCATTTGTAACTTGGCCACATCAATTGATTGGGATTCTTTGTCTTTCTTCTGCAAGCTTCTTAACCATTCACTTAACTCGTCTGATGACGGTCCTACTGGTTTTTCTACACTTCCGTGTCCAAAATCATTTTGTGTTTCTGACACTGTCTCAATCATTGTCATACGTCTCTCTGAACAATTCTGATCTACAAATGGATTATTTGTAAAATTTGGTTCCATTACACTCATAGTCTGTCTCCATGGATTCTCATTCTGTCTCACTCTTGGTTGTTCTACAGGGTTACTATTTCTGTAAGGGACTGTCAAACAATGCTCACTGTCCTTCTGTTTTTCAAAAATAGGCATTATGGGACCTATCGTTACTGGAACAGTTACAGCTTCTAGATTCTTGGTCAATTCTCTTATTTTCTCAGTTAATTCCAGAGTTGTTTTTGCTAATTCTACTGAATTTTCTCCATCTGTTCTTCCTTCTGATCTCTTTTCTACTTCCCCGGTACCACTGTTTTTACTCAAACTTTTGGATTCTGGTTCCAATTTTATAATTTGCATTGTTTCTCTCATTGGGGCACTTGGAGTTAACATTTCTGGTTCTGATCTATACGGTGGTGGACTTTTATAAAACATATCCTCAAGAACATCATCCTCAGACTCATTTGCTCCATACCCTCTCGACTCCAAATTATGCCTCTTTTCCGCAAACTTTCGACCTTCATTCTCTCCTACGGTTCTTACAGGGTACACACCCTCAGTCATGCTCGCATCTCGCCATCTTTTCATTCGATCACTATGCGTTTCGTGTCTGTATGGCCTTCCAAACCAGTACCTAGATCTTCTACCACTTCTTTGTCTTTCTCGTTCATGCATTTCGTCTTCCCATTCTGTCAAAGCCTCAAACTGTGTCGGTCTAGGTCTGGGTTCCAAATTCATCATCCTTTCCCTCAAGTTTCTTAAAACTGCCAAATTAAATGAACCATGCTCTGGAAAAGCTAGTACTTCGTCGTCCTTGGTCTATCTCACCCAGTTATCCAACCAAATACAAGTATGATACCCATATTTCGCAATCATAAAGGATGCAGGGGTTTTCGGTGGAGGAAATAACTGTCCTTCCCTAGTCTTAACTGGTTTGTCTTTCTCAAACCACTTCTTAATTCTCCCTAACCAGGTCTTCTTCTCCTTCTCCGGAGCGTTGTAATACATTTTCTTGTCTTTAGCTCAACGCTAGTCCCTCTTTACAACTGTACCGCTAATCTATCCAATCACAGCACGACTTCACACTAACGCTCCTATTCAGAGCGTCCACGTCACTGTCACAGTCCTCGAATCCTAGCGCGACTCACACTAACGCACCAATAAGGAGCGTCTACGTCACCCTGTTTCTTCTCCAATCCTAGCGCGGCGTACACTAACACACCAATCCGGGGCGTTTCACAGTTCTGACCGACTGTCCAATCCCAGCGCGGTCGTTCTGACGTCAGCAGCCGCTGCGGCAGCTCCTGCTTCTGCCTCTGTCTACCCCTCCTTTACAAATCCACTCAGTAAGTTTTTGTTTCAATTTTCTACACTTCTATTAGTAACAACATAGAAACATCTCCATTGTCCGCTTCGCTAACCAAAGAACAGCAAAAAGACATTTCTCACGAGAATTCCGTCTTACCCGAGAGCAGCGCTTACCACTGCCCTACTACGGAATCATTACTTCCGCTGATAAAGTAGCACATCCCTCTACTTCACCCTTCTAACAAGCATTAGCTAATTGTTTCTCTAGTAGTTAAGACACATAGTTGGAGACCCAATGCTCCTGAGAAATAAGCCTAGAGTTTCGCAATCAACCCAAATGCCTTTGCATTCTCACTCGTTCACACCAGAAAATGTAGTACGTTCACACAGAATCCTGTCTTTCCCGAGAACAGCGAACAGTCTGTCCTACTACAGAATTATGACATACGTTAACAAAGCAGCGCTTACCTCTCCTTTGTCCTTCTAACAAGCTCAGAGAGTACCTATTATCTTTCCAGTGAAAAGCGTTATCGGAATGCCAGTTGGATCCCTGGTACCTAAGACCAGAACTTCACAGGTAACCTTCGCTATCATACACACTTCTCTCACACAGGAAATGTCTCTAATGGCAACACACGATAATGTCACCGAATCGAACCCAGACAATGCGCCGTGCAACTTCAATTGTCACACGTTTCCCCTGCGTACCTACAGGGCAACAATTCCGTCTTTCCCGAGAGCAGCGCTTACCTCTGCCCTACTACGGAATCATTACAAACTTCTGACTCCCTACATCCCAGAAGCCGTGCAAACAACATTAAACTCAACGTAACTGAACATAGAGTGTTAGTAGATAAATCAATATCAATCAATAACCAAAATCAATAAGCAATGTACAAGCAATAATCACTAAACCAAACAATAACAAACCATCATACTGCTACCAGAAAAACTGATGCAGCATGGAATACAAAATCCCTCCCTACTGCCACGGGCTAAATGATCTCACACACGCACACTATCCATACATTCGCTGGTGGGGCCCATAACACCAACACACACTTACCATTAATCCGTGCAAGAGGCGAATATCCTTCCAAGCGCTGAATAATGAGGGAGGAAGATACCACTTTACCCTAATGAGCGACAAACCTACAAACCCTTCTCATACTCATTAGGCCCTAGATTCCACATTTGGGGCCTCATGTAGGTAGCCAAATACCGGTCGGTAACGGCCGATTTTCGGTAAATATGCCGTTACCGACCGGTATTCAGAAAAGTGAGATGTAGGAGTCCAAAAACGACTTTTCGGTAAATATGAGGCGGTAAATACCGAATCATATTTACCGAATTCTAAAATACCGATTCATATTTACCGAAGACATAATTAACGAATCGGTAAACATGAAGTGGTAAATATGAAGTGGTAAAATCTAAAATGACATGTAGGAGCACTCGGTAATTAAGAAATCCAGTAAAATCGGTAAATAAGAGTCGGTAATTAACACGGATTGAAAGCAGGTGGTAACCATCAACAATGCATATAATCAAACCCAAAATGCAACAGCGTGGACAACATGGCCGCTATGTACGTCATTGCAAGGCGCCTACGTCTACAGGCAGCAGGACTGAGGGTGTGGCGACGGGAGGAACAAATCCACAGACAGCGCATCACACTATTCCAGCTGACTGATGCAGAGATACATGAGAGGTACAGGCTAGACCCCGAAACCATCATGGACTTAATCAGGGACCTACACCCACTCCTGGACCATCCAATAAGAAGGGCGCACGCCATACCCCCACATGTGCAGGTGCTCTGCAGCCTACATCTGTTGGCATCCGGCAGTTATCAGGTGGTGATAGCTGCGGTGGGTGGGGTATCCCAGAGTTGCCTGTCACGTTTCTTCAGGAAGTTCCTGGATGCCATGATGCAGAGAATGCACCACTACATAAGCTTCCCGAACACACAGGCTGCACTGCAGAAAACAAAAACTGACTTTTATCACATGGCACAGTTCCCCCATGTCATCGGCTGTATTGATGGTACACACATCCCAATCTGTCCTCCAGCTGATACAGAGCACATCTACAGGAACAGGAAGTCCACCCACTCCATCAATGTGCAGGTGATCTGTGATGCAGGGAACATCATCACAGATATAGTTGCAAAGTTTCCGGGGAGCACCCACGACTCTTACATCTTCCAGAATAGTGGGATCTACACACGACTGAGTGCCGGAGAATTCGGAGAGGGATACCTGCTAGGTAAGTAACAGTGACGCCCCTTGAAACCTGCAAATCATAGTGCATAGAGGCTTGTTACTGATGGTTCCCTTTTACTCATCCAGGCGACAGTGCATATGCATGCCGGTCATTCATCCTCACTCCCTACCTACACCCAGCAACCCAGAGTGAGAGACGATACAACGTGGCACACAAAACAACACGCAATGTGGTGGAGCGCACGTTTGGACTACTGAAGAGCAGGTTCCGCTGCCTCCACAAGAGCGGAGGCGCACGCCAGTACAAACCCATCACCTGCTGCAAGATTATTGCCACTTGTGCAATGCTGCACAACCTTGCCACGAAAAAAGGTACAGATGTGGAACTGACATATTTTGAGGACAACGAGGATGAGTCAGGCCAGCCAGAGGGCAACGCAGCTAGAGTGCCAACTGCAATCGATGGGAGAGAGAGACGGGCAGTGATCACATGCAACTATTTCTGAGTAAGTAAGGGGACACAGCGAGTTGTGAGAAGTCCTGACGTAGTTTTAATGTGGCACCACGCCATGAACACATGAACAGGCCAATCTGGCAATATACCATCTATACAAGGAGTATGTCCAGGGTTACGTCACCCAATGGGAAGTGGCTAAGCAGGGCCACATCAATGTTTGCGCATACGCGCTGCAGTGGTGGATTGCACGGCCTGTGCATCCTCACTAGAGCCAACCCCAAGCCGCCTGCTGCTCCTGCGTGCTTCTGGGACGGGGGGTGTGATGCTGCTGCTGGTGTCGATGCTCTCCGCAGCATCCCCTGCAGCAGTTGTCGACGCCTGACTAGTCAATAGCACCCCTAGTGCACTTGTCACCTGCACCATCCCCCGAGACAGGTCGCTGCAGCACTGTGTTAGGCCCTCCTGCATCGTCACAGAGCGCCGGCACAGCAGAGAAGTCGCAGTTGCCAGACGGTTGAGTGCCCTGCTGGTGGTGTCCCGTCTCTGGCGTTCCCGGCGCCGTGCTTCGATGTCAGCATCTAATTTGCTGCACAACTGCTGGATTGACTGGGACATGTCCCGAATGCCCGCAGCCATGCCGCTAATGTTAGTGTCCATGTTGACTAATGTTGTCTTCATCACCCGCATGTGCCTCTGGACTGACATGACTGCCTTTGATTGCAGGCGCTGTTGCTTCAACATTTGGCCCTCGAGCCCCAAGAAGACACCATGGCCGTCAGTGGGTGCTGGTGGACTCTGGACACGCGACCTGCGGCGCCCTCTTGCTTCCGTCTGTGCTGCCTGTGAGGTGTGGGGCACAGTGGCATGGCTCCCTTCCTGGGGCCCGGTGCGGTCTTCTGGGCCCATGCTGTCGTCTGACGAGGTGTCTAAGGCTCGTAGCCTGGCTGCTGGACGCCTCCTCATTCTCACACCTGCAAGCGGAGATGTGGCCGGTGAATCGAACATGAGTGGCGATGCTGGCTCTGGTGGTGGTGATGCTGGCTCTCGGTGAGGTGATGCTGGCTCTGTGTGCGGCGAGGCTGGCTGTGTTGGTGGTGCGGCTGCCAGTGGGCCTGCTCCCTGGTCTGCACTTGTGCTGGCTAGAGGTGATTTATGTGGCCGGTGTGCCGTCTCTCCTGCAGCATGCCCTGTCCTGCATGATGTCACATCTGTGGACAGAAATACAACATTGGCTCAGTGTCCCCGAAGGGCTGCATTGCAAGCGTCACAATAAATCATTTCACATTCCAATATGTCCCCTGTCTCCTTGTGCCTCGAGTGCGTGACATGCCTTGTTGCCCTGTAACATTTACGTCATGGTTAGTGTTGCCCTGACTACATCTCCCGGACTGCATTGCCTGTCTGCACTGACACGTGTGGACTGCAGTGTGATTCTCGTTTCACAATGGGGGATGTGGGATAGGGGTAGGGGGGGCAACATTGCTGTGCTTTCGTCTTACCTTGGTGTGTTGCGGCTCTGGCAGAGCTGTCGGCGTCCCCAAGACCCACGACGCTCTCTTGCTCGATTGTGGCCGCCACCAGCTCCTCCAGTTCGGTGAGGGCAGGTGCCCTGTTGGTTCCACCTCCGGTCTGGCTGGCCTCCTTCTGGATGTCGCCCATCTTCCTCTTGGTTACAATCCTGAGGTCATACCAGCGCTTTTTGAGGACCTCAATGTCCCTGTGGGTCACTCCCACAGCATTGACCTGCGCCTGGATGGCCAGCCATATGTTGCGCTTTTCAGCCTCAGGCACTTGCAGGGATTGCCTTCCAAACAGCTTCTGGTGCTGCTTCACCACCTCCTCCACCAGCACCTGGAGTTCCTTGGGGCTAAATTTCAGCTTCCTCCTCCTTTCCCCTCCGTCTTTCTGTGTTCTCTGGCTGGACATGCTGTTCGTTTACCCGCTCGCACATGCAACGGCTCCCTGCCTCTCCTCTGCACTCCAAGCCTCTCCAGGGTCGGCTGATTATGTACACCTGCCTGGGTGTGGCCACTTCGGCTAATTATGTACACCTGCCTGGGTGTGGGCACTTCCTGGTTGGGTGGGCTGTCGTTGCACTGGATTGGCTGTTTCGTCAAGTCATGTGATTTGATTTACCGAATCCGTACATACCGATTCGGTATTTACCGATTCGGTAAATACCACCTCGGTATTTACCGATTCGGTAAATACCACCTCGGTATTTACCGATTCGGTGAATTCCGATTCGTATTTACCGACTGTTACCGAATCGGTAACTGTTACCGAATTTTTACCTACATATAACTTACCGATTCTAATTTACCGATTCGGTACGGCTCGGTATTTAAGAACCGGTAAAATTTATTTACCTACATGAGGCCCTTGGTATTATCCCCCAAACCGGGACGGATCTGTTAGTTGTAGTTTAGTGAAATCCTAATTCTCTAATTAACCTTTACATTAACACATTTCAAGGAATAAACAACCCGACTCATTTCTGTAGATGTTCAAATCCAAATTTATATTAATATTGCAGATTAAATCATTCATTTGATCAAGTTGCCTTTCATATTTACCTATTCTGGCTAAAGGCGTCCTCTATGTCAAATCTGGCAGTCTCGCAAATCTATGCCCATCAATTTTAGCAGGTTAAGTTCATCAGGAATTTGGGCATTAAATCAGTCCGTCATAGATTCAGGCTAACAGCTGTCCTGCAGTGTCACAGTCCTCTCCGTCAGCATATCATCAGGAAATCGAAGGAGCGACTTCCGACCTCTCTATTCTATGGGTTTTTATAGTAAAAATCATTGACAATTTGTATCAAAAACGGGTCTTCAAATGTTCTGATTGGTCCATTGGAATCGTCTGACAGGATTCTCATCAACTAAAGTCTCTGATGTCATTGTTCTTGAATCATCCGGTTTTTAGAAGCATTTTTATTGTTCATTCAGAAAAGCTGGCTTGTATCCCAGAGCAACCTTGAAGGGTACATGTTCATCTGAGGTCAGTTCCAGGCCACTGTGTATCTATTATCAGCGCAGGCGCACTTCACCCAAGCCTTGCTCAGCGTTGGCAGTCGGGTTATGCACCAATGTCAGCCATCTTTCGGCAGGTCAAAATGGTCAACTTATGCAAAGAAACACAAAAACGTAATTAATACATAGAAATGACTAATTAAATGTTATTCCCTCGCTAATACCCATATGTGTGTGTATTTATCTAGCAAAAGCAACACTCATTGTGGGTTATACTTACCAAATAAAGCACGAATCACAGTTACATCACTAAAGCAACATATATCATGCAACATTCTATTTATCTATCATTAGTATGCATACGGAATTTAATTCACGTAATTAATTAGGCCATGCAGATGCAAATCCCACGTGTATTTCGGTCATTAATAAGGTTGGTTAGTTATTCTCACATCACTCCAAACCATTAGTACGATTATAATTAATTAATTAATCTAATTAGTAAAACGTCATGCAAAATGGGGTGGGTATACAAAATTTTGCATAACCCGCTCCAGCACCCGCAACAGGAAACGGCCTAAATATCAACGTGGACACAACACAAAGTGCCTAGCTGTAGATTGTGAACCCTAGCTCTGCCGGCACCTATGGAAATCTAGCAAACCTATACATTTTTTAAAACTAGACACCCAGGAGAATCCATTATGGGGCGACCTGTCTGGCTCTTACCAGCTCTGTTACCCAGAATCCCTCGCAAACCTCAAACTTTGTAAAAAAACAAAAACAAATCCTCATATTTCTGTGATGGAAAGTTCTGGAATCTGCATGGATCCACAACATTCCATGCTCCCCACATATCCCAAAGTCTTCCCATAAAAATGGTACCTCATTTGTGTGAGTAGGTCTACTGCCCGCGACAGGAAACGGCCCAAAACACAACGTGGACACATCACATTTTTACAGTGAAAACAGACCCTTTTTTTTGCAAAGTTCCTAGCTGTATTTTTTTTTAACACTAGCTCTGCCAGCACCTATGGAAACCAAGCAAATCTATACATTTTTTAAAACTAGACACCCATGGGAATTCAGGATGCCGTGATTTGTCTGGCTCTCACCAGGTTCTGTTACCCAGAATCCCTTGCAAACCTCAAACTTTTATTTGAAAAAAACACATTTTCCTCACATTTCTGTGATGGAAAATTCTGGAATCAGCGGGGATCCACAAAATTCCACCCACCCCGCATTCCCCAAAGTTTTCAGATAAAAATGGGACCTCACTTGTGTGGGTAGGCCTAGTGCCCGCGACAGAAAACGGCCCAGAACGCAACGTGGTCACACCACGTTTTTACACTGAAAACAGACCCTTTCTTTGCAAGTGCCTAGCTGTAGATTTTGAACCCTAGCTCTGCCGGCACCTATGGAAGCCTAGCAAATCTATACATTTTTTTAAACTAGACACCCAGGGAAATAAAGGATGCGGTGACTTGTCTGGCTCTCACCAGCTTCTATTACCCAGAATTCCTTGCAAACCTCAAACTTTATTAAAAAAACACAGTTTCTTCACATTTCTGTGATGGAAAGTTCTGGAATCTGCGGGGATCCACGAAATTCCATGCACCCCGCATTTCCCAAAGACTTCCGATAAAAATGGTAACTCACTTGTGTGGGTAGGCCTAGTGACCGCAACAGAAAAAGGCCCAAAACACAACGTGGACACACCATATTTTTACAGTGAAAACTGACCCTTTTTTTGCAAAATGCCTAGCTGTAGATTTTGAACTCTAGCTCTGCCGGCACCTAAGGAAACCTAGCAAACCTATATTTTTTTTTAAACTAGACACCCAGGGGAATAAAGGATGTGGTGACTTGTCTGGCTCTCACCAGGTTCTGTTACCCAGAATCCCTTGCAAACCTCAAACTTTATTTAAAAAATACATTTTCCTCACATTTCTGTGATGAAAAGTTCTGGAATCTGCTTGAATCTACAAAATGTCATGCACCCCACACTCCCCAGTCTTCCTTCCATTACAAATGGTACCTCACTTGTGTGGGTAGGCCTAGTGCCCGCAACGGAAAACGGCCCAAAACACAACATGGACACACCACATTTCTACAGTGAAAACTGACTCTTTTTTTGCAAAATGCCTAGCTGTAGATTTTGAACCCTAGCTGTGCCGGCACCTAGGGAAACCAAGCAAACTTATACATTTTTGAAAGCTAGACAGCCAGGAGAATCCAGAATGGGGTGACCTGTCTGGCTCTTACCAGGCTCTGTTACCCAGAATCCCTCGCAAACCTCAAATTTTATTTGAAAAAAACACATTTTCCTCACATTTCTGTGATGGAAAATTCTGGAATCTGCGGGGATCCACAAAATTCCACCCACCTCGCATTCCCCAAAGTTTTCTGATAAAAATGGTACCTCACATGTGGGGGTAGGCCTAGTGCCCGCAACAGGAAACGTCGTAAATATCAACATGGACACAACACATTTTTACAGTGAAAACGGACCCTTTTTTTGCAAAGTGCCTAGCTGTAGGTTTTGAACTTTAGCTCTGCCAGCACCTAGGGAAATCTAGTAAACCTATACATTTTTAAAAACTAAACACCCTGGGGAATCCAGGATGGGGTGATTTCTCTGTCTCTCACCAAGTTCTGTTACCCAAAATCCCATGCAATCCTTAAACTTTATTAAAAAAAACTAATTGTCCTAACATTTCTGTGATGAAAAGTTCTAGAATCAGCGTGGATCCACAAAATTCCATGCACCCCACATTCCCCAAAGTCTTCCGATAAAAATGGTACCTCACTTGTGGGTGTAGGTCTACTGCCCGCAACAGGAAACGGCCCAAAACACAACGTGGACACACCACATTTTCACAGTGAAAACAGACCCTTTTTTTGCAATGTGCCTAGCTGTAGATTTTGAACTTTAGCTCTATCAGCATCAAGGGAAATCTAGTAAACCTATACATTTTTAAAAACTAGACACCTAGGGGAATCCGGAATCCGGTGACTCGTCTGGCTCTCACCAGGTTCTGTTTAACAGAATCCATTACAAACCTCAAACTTTATTTTTTAAAAACACATTTTCCTCACATTTCTGTGATGGAAAGTTCTGGAATATTCAGGGATCCACAAAATTCCACCCACCCCGCATTTCCCAAAGTCTTCCGATGAAAATGGTACCTCACTTGTGTGGGTAGGCCTAGTGCCCACAGCAGAAAACGGCCCAAAACACAACGTGGACACACCACATTTTTACACTGAAAACTGACCCTTTTTTTGCAAAGTGCCTAGCTGTAGATTTTGAACACTAGCTCTGCCGGCACCTAGGGAAACCAAGCAAACTTTTTTTTTTATTTTTTAAAACTAGACACCCAGGGGAATCCAGGTTGGAGTGACTTGTACGGCTCTCACCAGGTTCTGTTACCCAGAATGCCTTGCAAACCTAATCTTTATTTAAATAAAACACATTTTCCTCACATTTCTGTGATGGAAAGTTCTGGAATCTGAGTGGATCCACAAAATTCCACCCACCCCGCATTCCCCAAAGTTTTCTGATAAAAATGGTACCTCACTTATGTGGGTAGGCCTAGTGCCCGCCACAGAAAACGGCCCAGAACGCAACGTGGTCACGCCACATTTTTACAGTGAAAATGGATCCTTTTTTTGCGCAGTGCCTAGCTGTAGGTTTTCAACACTAGTTCTGCCGGCACCTAAGGACACCTAGCAAAACTATACATTTTTTAAAACTAGACACCCAGGGGAATCCAGGATGCGGTGACTTGACTGGCTCTCACCAGGTTCTGTTACCCAGAATCCCTTGCAAACCTCAAACTTTATTCAAAAAAACTAATTTTCCTCACATTTCTGTGATGGAAAGTTCTGGAATCTGCGGGGCTCCACGAAATTCCATGCACCCCGCATTCCCCAAAGTCTTCCGGTAAAAAGGGTACCTCACTTTTGTGGGTAGGCCTAGTGACCGCAACAGAAAAAGGCCCAAAACACAACGTGGACACACCATATTTTTACAGTGAAAACTGACACTTTTTTTGCAAAGTGCCTAGCTGTAGATTTTGAACCCTAGCTCTGCCGGCACCTAAGGAAACCTAGCAAATCTATACATTTTTTTAAACTAGACACCCAGGGGAATAAACGATGCAGTGACTTGTCTGGCTCTCACCACGTTCTGTTACCCAGAATTGCTTGCAAACCTCAAACTTTATTAAAAAAACACATTTTCCTCACATTTCTGTGATGGAAAGTTCAGGAATCTGTGTGGATCCACAAAATTTCATGCACCCCACACTGCCCAACTTCTTCCAATACAACTGGTACCTCACTTGTGTGGGTAGGCCTGTGCCCGCGACAGAAAACGGCCCAAAACACAACTTGGACACATCACATTTCTACAGTGAAAACTGACCCTTTTTTTGTAAAATGCCTAGCTGTAGATTTTGAACCCTAGCTCTGCCGGCACCTAGGAAAACCAAGCAAACCTATACATTTTTTAAAACTAGACACCCAGGAGAATCCAGTATGGCGTGACCTGTCTGGCTCTTGCCAGGTTCTGTTACCCAGAATCCCTCGCAAACCTCAAACTTTGTAAAAAACAAAAACATTTTCCTCATATTTCTGTGATGGAAAGTTCTGGAATCTGCATGGATTAACAACATTCCACCCACCCCGCATTCCTCATAGTCTTCCAATACAAAACGGTACCTCACTTGTGTGGGTAGGCCTAGTGCCCGCAACAGGAAACGGACCAAATATCAACGTGGACACAACACATTTTTACAGTGAAAATTGACCCTTGTTTTTGCAAAGTGCTTAGCTGTAGATTTTGAACCCTAGCTCTGCCGGCACCTAAGGAAACCTAGCATATCTATACATTTTTTTAAACTAGACACCCAGGGGAATAAACGATGCAGTGACTTGTCTGGCTCTCACCACGTTCTGTTACCCAGAATTGCTTGTAAACCTCAAACTTTATTAAAAAAACACATTTTCCTCACATTTCTGTGATGGAAAGTTCTGGAATCTGTGTGGATCCACAAAATTTCATGCACCCCACACTGCCCAACTTCTTCCAATACAACTGGTACCTCACTTGTGTGGGTAGGCCTGTGCCTGCGACAGAAAACGGCCCAAAACACAACTTGGACACATCACATTTCTACAGTGAAAACTGACCCTTTTTTTGTAAAATGCCTAGCTGTAGATTTTGAACCCTAGCTCTGCCGGCACCTAGGAAAACCAAGCAAACCTACACATTTTTGAAAACTAGACACCCAGGAGAATCCAGTATGGGGTGACCTGTCTGGCTCTTACCAGGTTCTGTTACCCAGAATCCCTCGCAAACCTCAAACTTTGTAAAAAACAAAAACATTTTCCTCATATTTCTGTGATGGAAAGTTCTGGAATCTGCATGGATTCACAATATTCCACCCACCCCGCATTCCTCATAGTCTTCCAATACAAAACGGTATCTCACTTGTGTGGGTAGGCCTAGTGCCCGCAACAGGAAACGGACCAAATATCAACGTGGACACAACACATTTTTACAATGAAAATTGACCCTTTTTTTTGCAAAGTGCATAGCTGTAGATTTTGAACCCTAGCTCTGCCAGCACCTAGGGAAACCTAGAAAACCTGTACATTTTTTAAAACTAAACACCCAGGGGAATCCAGGATCGGGTGATTTGTCTGGCTCTCTCCAGGTTCTGTTACCCAGAATCCCTTGCAAACCTTAAACTTTGTCCACAAAAAAACTTTTCCTCACATTTCTGTGATGGAAAGTTCTGGAATCTGTGTGGATCCACAAAACTCCACCTACCCTACATTCCCCAAAGTCTTCCGATAAAATGGTATTGTATGGGTAGGCCTAGTGCCCGCAACCGGAAACGGGGCAAAACAGAAAGTGAACACAGTACATTTTTACAGTAAAAACTGATCGGTTTTTTTTCAAAGTGCCTATCTGTAGATTTTGAACACTAGCTCTGCTTGGAGGAACCTATAGATTTTTGAAAACTAGACACCCAAGGAAATCCAGGATGGGGTGACTTGTGTGACTCTCACCAGGTTCTGTCACCCAGAATCCCTTGCAAACCTAAAACTTTGGAAAAATAAACCCACATTTTTCTCACAATTCTGTGATGGAAAGTTCTGGAATCTGCGTGGATCCACAAAATGCACCCCACATTCTCCAAAGTCTCCCAATAAAAATGGTACCTCACTCGTGTGGGTGGGCCAAATGCCCGCGGCAGCGAAGGGGCCAAAACATATTGTGGAGACATCACAATTACCTATCACAAAACAACCTGGTTTTGCAAGGGCGGCACCTGGGTTTTTGGCCCCGGACTCGGTGGCCATCTAGGGAAACCTACAAACCTACCAAACCCACACATTTCTGAAAACTCGACACCCAGGGGAGTCCAGCGAGGTATAGCTTGTGTGGATCCCCCAATGTTTTCCTACCCAGATTCCCCTGCAAACCTCAAATTTAGCTGCAAAAACCAAATGTTCCACATATTCTTGCATGGGATCACCGTGCCAGCACAAATATCCTACCACACAGCATTCCCCTCAGTCTCCCAAGTAAAATGATACCTCACTTGTGTGGGTGGGGCAAGGGCTTGTGACTGGGAAGAGCCAAAAACATAGGGATTGAGGGTATAGCACAGTGAGTTCTATGTGCTACATTTTAAAAAATATATATTTTTAGCCAATTCTGTATTGGACAACCACACAAGTGAGGTATCATTGTACTCGGGAGACCAAGGGGAACGCTAGGTGGTAGAACATTTGTGCCGGCACGGTGATCACTCATAACTTTGTGTCGAAAAGGTGATTTTGTTTCAGCTAAATTTGAGGTTTGCAGGTCATTCTGGGTAATAAAACGTTATTGGATCCATGCAAGCCATACCTCAATGGACTCCCCAGGGTGTCTAGTTTTCAGAAATGTGTGGGTTTGGTAGGTTTCCCTAGATGGCCGCAAGCCCAGGGCCAAAAGCCCAGGTGCCTCCCTCCCCCCCTGCAAAACAAGGTCATTTTATGATAAATAATTTTGAATTCTCCACAGTACGATTTGGCTATTTCCTGTTGCAGACACTATGCCTACCCACACAAGTGAGGCGCCATTTTTATCGGGCGACCTGGGCGAATGCTGGGTGGTAGGAAATTTGGTTCAACCCGGTGATATCACAACTTTCCCACACTGAAAAGTGAGGAAAATTAGATTTTTTTCAGCTAAATTTGAGGTTTGCTGCGGATTCTGATTAGGAAAACGTTGGGGGGATCCCTGCAAGCCATCTCTCCCTGGACCCCCCGGGTCTCTCTTTTTGTGTGGGATCACCGTGCCAGCACAAATGTCCTACCACCTAGCTTTCCCCTTGATCTCCCCAGTAAAACGATTTTGAGGGGGTGGGGGCATTAGTATGCCCATTCTGGGCACTGCCCAATGTATAAAAAAGCCAGCATAATTGCTGACTCCTAGTGGGCTCTCTGACACCCACAGGGGGGCAGATCAGGGGCTACTGCCCCATCTGCCTCCTGGGGGACAGAAATACTGTGGCATTTTTATGAGGGGTTGGGGATTTGGCATGCCCATTCTGGCCAGCCCTCACCCCTGAATTTTGAAAAAATATATTGCCTGATGCCTAGTGGTCTTTCTGCTCCCCCGGGGGGCAGATAAGGGGCTGGTGCCCCCATCTGCCCTTGGGGGGACAGAAAGACTGTTGCATTTTTGGGGGGGAGAGAGCAATGGCCTGCCCATCTTAGGCAGCCCCCACCACTAAAGCAAAGTTAAAAAGAAAATCACTAGCTTCTAGTGGGCTTTCTGCCACCCAGTGGGGGGCAGATTGGGGGATACTGCCCCATCTGCCCCCCAGGGGGGGGCAGGAAGACTGGAATTTTGCTGAGGGGGGTTGGGGGCATGCATTGGCATGCCCTTCTTGAGCAGCCCCCATCCCTAAATTTTTTTTTTTTTAAATCATGGGCTTCTAGTCGGCTTTCTGTCCCCCCATGGGTCAGATTGGGGGCTACTGCCCCAGTCTGCCACCCAGGGGTTGGCAGAAAGACTGGAATTTCTTAGGGGGGTGGGGGCATTGTCATGCCCGTTCTAGGCAGCCTCCACCCCTACATCAATGCTACTGCTCCATCTGCCCCCGGGGGCCGAAAGACTGTATTGTCCAAAAATATTTGGGGAGAGTAAAGGCCCTTGTCCAAGGGGCCGCTCCCCCCTTCCTGGTGTCTAGTGGGTGGATCCCTGCTTGGGGATCGCCCTCCTGGGGTGATCCCCAAGCAGGGATCCATTAAGGAGGTGTACCATTGGAATGTGGAGATTCTCCCCTTTCCAATAATACCTCTCCCGTCTTTCGAAGTGCTCGGGCTGAGTTAGCCCCCTGAGCACATAGAAAGTGAAACTGAAATGAGCCTAAAGGCATGCGCGCTGATCGTCATGTCACGAACCCAGGGGGAGAGCCTCGGGAGCTGGGGAAGCTCTTCCCGAGCTCCTGAGGCTGATGGGGAGGAAAGGAAATCCCTCTGGTGCCTGCACCAGACGGATTTCCTGTGCCATGTGCAAGCACAGCTGTGTGCCATGTGCGAGATAGGACGTCCTGAGCACACAAGCACTGTGGCTCAGGACAGCTCCCGGCCGTCCTGAGCATCAAAGGGGTTAATAAAGTACACAGGGTATATTTACAAGCCCCGATCACCGCCACAACGTCACTTTTCAGGACGTTGAGGTAGCGATAGGGGCTTCGCCTTATTTACAAGGCAGTGTTAAGAAACGTTAACTGCCTTGTAAATACCCATTGATTTTGACGCTGCCCTATATTTATAAGGGCAGCGTAAATATAGGGTAGCGCCAAAATTAAGACCAAGAAAAACCTTGTCTTACCCTGGCGAAACGAGGAAAAATGTTTAATTTCTCCTTGTTCTTGCCTTTTCCGTGTGTGCTGCATTGTGCAGCACAGACGGAAATAGCAAAATGCCAATGATTGTTTATGTGCAGGAATGTGTCCCTTCCTGCACATAAACAATCATTTTTACAAAATTAAGTTTTGCAACTTCTATGTGTGCTGCATTGAGCAGCACACATAGAAGTTACAAAACATATTTTTTCTTAAATGATTGTTTATGTGCAGGAAGGGACACTTCCCTGCACATAAACAATCTTCCCCTGCAAATCGTACACCATTGCGCGCTGGTGCAAGAGTGCCTGCGTTGGCGCTAGGCAGCTAAATTTAGCACCAGTTCAGGGGGGAAACACAGGGCTGCACCATATTCTTGTACATATGGCGCAGCCCTACTTTTCTAAAGTGACAGAGCGTGTCGTTAGCCTTCTTGGCTTAACGACACGCTTCGCCATTTTACTAGTAAATATGCCCCACAGTGTATATAATCCTCTCATTCTACAGTGAATGCACTTCAGTATTGAATTCTACTGCAACACTTTACATTAGTAACATTAGAACACACAGAGTATGTGTGCTAAGTGCTTGTATATATTTCATATTTGTGACGTGTAAGGGTGGAGCCATAATTACGCTGCTTTAGCTGCATCTCAATCACTCCGTCAAATGAGAACAAGGAATACTCAGCCTACCAGGACTTCCGTTTCTTCCTATTCCCATGTGGAGAGGACTGAGGTGGGATAAGTGGGAAAACACAGAAATGTTCAGCTGGGACCTTCGTTGGTACTGCAGGGAGGTAGAAAACTTTGTGGGAGAATTTGGGCTGAATTTTGGGAGTGACACCCGGCCTTTAGAAGCCCAGGAATAACCACAAACTTATCAGATCCAAGGACAAAATGGAACGAGTGAGCGACCTGCCACCCGCAATTGCTACACACAGGTTGGGGACCATATATTTCCAATATTGATGAACAAGCACAAGGAAATAGCATAGATGATCATGAAAGGGGGACTGCCAGTATGGTAATCTATGCACAGCACACAGGAGCTGTGCTAGGGGATGACCTGGTGAGGAAACCGCTTCCCACCTATTCTGGGACTGACCTTTCACCCAGAACCTGAGGCCAGCCTTGAGACAGGAAACGGAAGCCCACAGCCCCTTCAAGAACATAACACACCAGTCAGTGCTGTTTGGGCTGTTTCCACAAGCACACACAGTAAAAGGCCCTTCAGGACATACTGTGCTGTGTAAAGGGCATCCTCCTGTATTCCAGAACCTGCCTGGTGATGAACTGGGAGGTGGTGAGCAGAAAAGAGTGCCACAGGATTGTACACATTCGGCTAAGAGACTATGCAGCCATGGACAGCAGGGAAAGTGAGGAGAAGAACAGTAAACCAACCCCCTTCCCACCGAACTCCTTTAAGGCCCACAAAATAAACCCAGGGGCATATTTACAAAAACTTAACGCCGCTGTAGCACCAACCTTTTGGCGTTATGGCAGCTTTTATTTTTATCGCCTTATTTACAAGTTGCCGCTAACTGCAGTTAGCGACACGTTTCCAGCGTAAACGGGAATTTTTACTTCTGTTAGTGGGACTTATCGAAAATGAGTTGCAAAGTAGGAATTCCCGGGAAAAAACTGCCACTAAACACACTTTGCAATATATACAAGGAAATTCCAGTGCGTCGATAACCCCCAAAACTGCCGCTAAACACACTTTGCGACATTTAAAAGGAAATTCCAGTGCATCGATAACCCCCAAAACTGCCGCTAACTCAAATTAGAAGCAGTTTTTTAAGACCAGATAATAGCTGGTCTCAATATTGGTGCAAACATTTGGGCCCACATATAAGATGTCTGGGTACTGGACAGCGCTGCAAGGAATATTGCTGCCCTGCGCCAAAACAGAAGGTCAGGAATGCACCCTATCAATAAGATAGGGCGCATTTCTGTGCCCCATCCATGAAAAGTGTTGCATCACTGCGATTGGACCCTTTTCACTATGCCCTCTTAGCGACACCATGGCTTTGCCGTATTTGCTGTATGGCACTCCATGGCGCAATCAATGACAGATAAGTCTAGAATCCTGACTTATCTATCAGCGGTAAAGTCATGCATTGCTGCAGCTGTGTTGCAAGCATGACGCAGCTCCAGCAATTAATGGGGCCAGCCTATCCCTAAGGCAGTGCGTCACCCTTGCGTCTCCCATGATGCAGGCATATGTTTTTGACACAGTGACATCCTTGAATTGTCGTAGTGAAATCTGATAGATTTCACTGCGCCACTCCTACGAGACTTTGTTGTGTGGGAATGCACATCCTGCATAAATCATACCTGATGCAGGTATAATGTGGTACAGGGCTTTACAAGGTCACGCATATGCCTAGATGCGTCACTTTGTGAATATAGCGCAACGTGCTGCAAAATTCACTCTGCAAGTATGTCAAGAAAATTACGCACCGGCGGCATTAAATTTTCGGAAGGGGCTCATGAATAATCCCCACTGTATTTTTCCCCTGCGTTGACGCACAATGGCTGCCATTCGCCAACGCAGGCAGCCTTGTGCCATGGTGCAGGGGTGACTGTGTTGCGGAGTTGATTGATATTTTGCAGGAAGGGACACCTACCAGCACAAAACCGATCAATCCAGGGTATTTCCTCTTTCACTGTGTGCTGGAGAATGCTGCACACATAGAAAAAGTGATAAAAAGAGGAGAAATGAAAACATTAATCCTCGTAGTGCCTTCCAAATGCCACCCTTGGGGTGGTATTAGATTCTGATGCATCATGAAGGTTAACGGTTTCTCGTAAACCTGGGAATTCATCAGATTCCATTGTTTTGGCGTGGGAACGCCCACAGCAACACCCATTGAACCAGTGGTGGCTCCTCTGCAATGGCGGAGGAGCATCGCCCCACTGCTTTCAAGTAGTGCGAGAAGTAGAAACATAAAATGATAATAACTTTCAGTTATTATCATTTTATGTTTGTGCTGCTTTGCGGGCGGGCGGGCTGCTCTTCTCTCAGAGCAGGGCAGGGGAGGAGTGGTTTGTCCCCTCCTAAGTGCGGAATGACTGTTTGATTGGCCCTCTCGGGCCGCCAAAACAAGTCATGCGCACTTTCCCAGTTCTCCATGCAGACTGCATTACAGCCTGCATGGAGAACATGCCCATGCCCCCATTCCCTGGTTGAGTGTCGAACCAGGACGCTCAAAAGCAATCACAATACTGCATTGCAGCCTTGTGATTGGTCAGTGGGGCCTGGCTGTGCTTCCTGTTCCTTGGGGAGAGCAGGAGCAGAGACACGGGACCCTTTGGCAAGCTAAGTTATATATATTTTTAAATTTTTTTTATAATGCGCACCCTCCCGCACTCGCGACCCCTCGCAACCAACTGCCCCCGCCCTTGCCCCACTACCTGTGAGCCATGCGGGCCTCCACTGCATGGAATGCCCCTTTCACACTGTTTAACGCTTGAAAGGGGCACATATTTACAAGTCCATGAAAAGACACGTAATTGTACACTTCCCAACCATAGCGTAAAGAGGAGAAATATGCTTACGTCTCCTCTCAAGTCCTCTTTCTATGTGTGACGCTTTCTGTATCACACATAGAAAGAGGAAAGTGTCTCTTAGGATTGTTTTTGTGCAGCAATGCATGCCTTGTTGCCCAACTACAACCATGCCTTCCTGCACAAAAACAATGCGCCCTGTAACGCAGGCATCCTTGCACCATGTTGCAAGGGTGCCTGTGTTAGCATTAGGCACCCCCGAGTGTGTCCGCACAGGTAGAGAGCTGAAGAGCATCATACCTTAGTACATATGGCGCTGTTCAGCTTTTTCCCATTCAAGGCAACGCAGCTCAGCAACTTTGATTGTTGATCTGCATTGCATGGACTTTTAGGAAATATGCCACATGGTTTTTGATCCAAAACCATATTTATATGTGCCCCTTTCACTCAAACACTACATCAAAGGAGCATTCCCAGATTTACAACATTTTGTAAACCTGGGAATGCGTCAGAATCTAACACCAACCCAAGGGTGGCATAGTGTGGCACAACGAGGAGAAATGCTTTCCTTTTTCCTTGTTTTTCCCTTTTTCTGAGTGTGCTTCATTATGCGGCACACATAGGCTCTTATTTATGAAGGGCTTTCGCAGCCATAGCATCACTTTTTGTGACGCTGCAGCGGCATAAAATATGCACCCTATTTACAAAGTGACGCATCTAGGCAGATGTGTCATATGTAAACCCCTGTGCTACAATATACCTGTGTCAGGTATAATGAATGCAGAGTGGGCGTTCCCCGGTAAAAAAGGATCGTAGATGTGGCGCAGGGATATCTATGAGATTTCACTGCATCACTTCTACGACTTCACTGCGTCAAATCCTTACGCTTGCTTCACAGCAGGCGTAAGGACTGACACAGGCCCTTTTACATGGGACTCGCCCATGTGTAATGACACATTGCTGGAGTTGTGTCTGTTTTGTGACATGGTCCAGCAATGTCGTATCTGGTCAATCCTTGTGACATGGAGCGCCGTAGTGTAAATACGCCGTATCCAAGGTGTCGCAAGGAGGGCGCAATGAAAAGTGTTGCATCGCTGTTTTAAACCAGCGATGCAACACTTTTCATGTATGAGGCCCATAGAAAGAGGAAATCACCTCTTGTGATTGATTTTGTGTAGGAAGGTGTCCCTTCCTGCACAAAATCAATCAGCCCTGCAATGGTGCAAGGGGCATGTGTTGGCGCATGGCAGCGCATTGTGTGCCAGCACAGGGAATGCACCTTATCTAAATGAGACCCTTTAAGTGCTGCGCTGTTTTGTGTTACCGTTTTCTAAATCTGGACCTTCTTACTCATTTTCAGGCTGTGTCTAGGCCGCTGCTACAGCGCAGTACCATTTATGGTTACTAGGAGACAGTGTTTCCGCTGCAAACAAAGATCTGCATATACCCAGAAGCCACTGCAATAAACATTTCCGTTTCATTGTCACTGGTAAAACAGACATGTACATGCGTTATACTGGAGGAGTAACTGAAAATGTATACATGTGCATTCATATTATTGAATTTAAAATGAACAGTCAAGGCTGCAATAATAGTGTTAAGTGATTTGTCTTGACACGACTACGCGCATCGCATTTCACTTCACCCATCATAATCTCATGAGGGAATTCCTCCGCAAATCACTGGTACCGCGTGGGATCGTGAAACGCGGAAGCCCTGTTCAAAATTTTTGGAGGATTTCTCTTCAAATAGGAAATCCACATAATTTCTGTTATCAGAATAAACGTCACTAATAGTTTTATTAAAGAATTACATTCCGTCCCAAGAGATAGAGTTTTACCATTACCGCATAATGCAAATTTCTTCCCTCTGGGCGTCAGTCATTTAGAGCTAAAGCGATTTGCCGTTGCTGAGTCTCGAACCCGGTTCCCCAGCGTCGAGGTCGACCGCTATACCCGTAAGGCCACATCCTCTCCTTGGAGTTCCCATAGCTGCCAAGGATCCCGATTGGTATGTGTGACATTTTTATAATCTCAGTGTTATTATGAGTGACATTTAAACCACCATGAGTGACACTTTCTCACGAGCAAAATCAAGCAGTAAAGACGGGGGAAACCTATATAAATATCAGAAATTACACCCATTTGTGCAACAAGAAACCAAGAAAATCATAAAACTGGAAATCACAGAAAAAGTAGGGCACTAAACCAGTGCCCTTGTAAACTGATCGTAGTTTTGGGAATATGCAATGTATCATTGGTACAGTCAAGGGCTTTCAACAGGGATATTTAACACTTCTCTGTTTGTAGTATACTGTACATTGTTTATTTATTTATAATAGTGACAGCTAGCTTACCTTGTTTACTGTCATTGTGACATAACGTGTTCACGAGCTCGTGGTGTCTCACTGAGCTCGTGCTTTCTCTGTACTCTGCTGATTGCATGCGCGTGTGGATGTTACACGCGCATGCTATGTGTATATCTTTAAAATGAGCGTTTCTTGAACTTGTATTCTCGTGCGTCCAACCTCCTCCCTGAACTATGATCGGTCCTGTGGCCAGTGACCGTTCATACTTCGGAGAGGAAGGACGCACTCCCATGGTGTCATTCACGTTACTGAAATAAAGCTTCAAGATCATCTTTACTCTTTGTACTTTGGATTTTATTTTACGAAATTCACCTGAAGCTGTACTTTTCATTTGGCGACGACTATTTCCTTTAATTTCTTTCAACACTACAAAGAATTGTGCCTCCTACCGTCACTTTGGACTTATTCATGCTTCAAGTTACCTCTCTACAGCCACTTCATTTCTTTCATCAGGCTAAGTAAACTCTCCCTTGTTTTGCTTCCGCTCTCAGGAAACGAGTTTCCGGATTAGCCTCCGTTCCTGCTACGCGTCTCTTTCATGCCGAGCCCCGCCTTCTGGTGATAACAAACTCTCACGGAAGAGCTTACGGAAGAGCCAATTGATTGGTTCTAGTAACAGTCAACCTCTATCCTTGCAAAAACGCCCATTCTGATTGGCTTTTAGCGCGTGTATTGTTTTTTTCATATATCGAAGGGAAATTAATGGAGCTCACTTGGAACTGACTTGGGAAAGATTGCAAGTAAGTTTGTACACCCTTCACGCCTGCAACCTATTCTTTGCACTTCTTCAGCATTATTTTTAGATGCCAAGATACTTATATTATTAACTTTAACCAGCAACTTGAGCCTTTCATTTCAATATACATTTTCAATGGCTTCTCAACAAATATGTCAGTTGGACCAGTTCCTTCCAAGGCAAGGCAAACCAAAAGAGGCATGGAAACTTTGGTTTAAATCTTTTGAGAACTATCTGGTGGCTATAGATGCTGAAGGTTACTCAGCCAAACGTAAACTAGCGATTCTTTACAGTTTTCCGGGCAGTTCTGGCCGTGAAACCTTTGATAACTTACCGGTGACAATTCCACCACCAGATGAAGGGGATGGATGGAACGTTTACACAGATGCAGTTAACAGATTGAACAAGAAATTTTTAGAACAGCCAAGTGTATTACTTGAGAGATTTAACTTTATGAAAAGGAAACAAAATTCAGATGAATCCATTGAGGATTATATCTCAGTTCTAAGGAAATTAGCAGCAAACTGTAACTTTGGGGCTCAACTGGATACTTATATAAGAGATCAATTTGTCTACAGCTGCTTTCATAAGAAAATTCAGGAACGCTTACTTAGTTGTAGAGATCCTTCCCTATCTGAGGTCATTGACATTGCTAAAGGGATTGAAAGATTTATTGTTACATCAAAATGTTTAAGTAATGAAAATGTTTCATCTGTCAATGTGATTCAAAATGATCCGCATATTAACAACGTTTCTTACAGGTCTAAATTTGTGATATCCTTTCCACAGAAACAAAATAGATATAATTCAGTTTGCTTTAGGTGTGACTCGAAATCACATTTAGGTGATAGCCCGATTTGTCTGGCACTGGGTAAGAAGTGTACAAAATGTGGAAAAATGGGGCATTTCTATACTGTTTGCAGAAGCAGAAAGATGGTCAGAGTCAGTAGTCTTGATACTGAGGAGGGTTCTAAAAATGTCAATGGTGAACCTAGTCAGTCACTTGATGACAATCTTGAGAGACTTATGCTTTCTATTGATTCCCATGATTTGTCTGTTCCTACACAGAAGGTCAAAGAGCCATTATGTGAGGTTATTATTGGTTTTGTTCAAATTGACATGATGGCTGACTCTGGAGCACCTGTCACCATTATCTCAGACACCCTGTTGGATATGTATTGGGGTTTTAAAAAACCATTACAAACTTTAGACATCATTCCAAAAGCATATGGTGGGCATATTATTGATATGCTTGGGTTTTTCACTGAATTTATAACCTGTTTAGATCGCAAAATTTTTACAAAAGTCTATGTAGCTCCTAAAGGAAAGAATATTGTTGGATGGCAGGATCTAGCAAAGATGGGTTTAAAGTTAGTTCCTGGTTCTAAAAATCCTATTCAGATTAACACTGAGATCTCTATTTCTGCTGTTCATGATAACCTTGTGCCAGATGTTACAAACATTGCTGAAACCATGTTCAAAGAATTTCCTGAAGTTTTTACCCCGAATATAGGCAAAATCAAAAAGGTTGAACATGTCATCAATTAAAAGACAAGGCCATACCAATTTCACATAAAGCTAGACCTGTTCCGTTAAGTGTTAGAAATGACCTCAAAGTTTTACTAGGTAAACTAGTTATTGAAGGCATTATAAAACCTACAGAATCTTCGGAATGGGTCAGTCCAATTGTAATAGTAAGGAAAAAGGACAATTTGATTCGTTTATGTGCTGATTTGCGCACACTGAACAAAAACATTATAGTTGACTGTCACCCATTACCAAAGATTCAAGATTTGTTATCTAACATTGCGGATGCGACCTGCTTTACTATTCTGGATTTAAGGTCAGCATATCATCAGATTCCACTATCCAATGCCTCCACTGAACTTACCACTTTTGTCACACCTTTTGGGGCTTATAAATTTCTCAGATTACCTTTCGGATTAGCTTCAGCGGCGAGTGTATTCCAGAGATTTATGGATCATATGTTAGAGGGTATTGAGTCAGTTCAAGCTTATCAGGATGACGTTTTAATTTTTTCTAGAAATAGGCATGAGCACATATCTACTCTTAGGAAAGTTCTCAATCAGTTTAAAGAGTTTGGAGTTACTTTGGGCACTGATAAATGCAAGTTCATGGTTGAATCTCTTGATTACCTGGGGCATTTCATATCTGCATCAGGAATCAGGCCCAAGTTTTCTCTCACTCAAGCCATTGATGAAGTGGTTGTACCAAAAAACAAAGAATTGTTAAGATCCTTTTTGGGCATGACAGAATATTACTCAAAATTCATTTCTAATTATGCCCAGGTGGTACAACCTTTACGCATTCTGTTGAAAAAGAACACTACTTTTTCATGGGGAATTGAAGCTCAGCAGGCGTTTGAGTTAATTAAAAAACTCATTCTGCAAGCGCCTGCTCTTTCTCCATTTTTACCTGGACACAAATGCATTTGATCTGTTGATGCGAGTCAAAATGGTTTAGGAGCCGTTCTCTGTCAATGGGTCAACGGTAAGGAGAATACGGTGGCTTTTTCGTCTAGATCTCTCTCCATTCCAGAAACCAACTACAGCACAATTGAGCGAGAAGCACTTGCTTGTACATGGGCAGTAGAGAAGTTTAAAACTTTTATTTGGGGGTCAGAATTTGAAATTTTTTCTGATCATAAGCCTTTAATACATTTGCTAAATGGAAATGGGACAGGTAAAGCTTCATCAAGACTTGTTCGTTTACTGTCACGTTTACATGAATATAACTTTGTCATAAAGTACATACCTGGTGGTCGCAATGCAAGAGCTGATTGCCTTTCCAGGTTATCATTGAAGGATAACTCGTCATCTTCCAGATTTGATGATGTGGAATGCGTGGTAGCCTCGGTTGAGGATTTTATTACCAATTTACCTCATATTACTCAAGATGATTGGATTAAAGCCTCTGAAGAAGATGCTATACCTTTTGTCAGTTAAAAATATGATTGTGTCAGGCTGGCCCAAGGAACGGTCTTTACCTTCTCCTCTGAAATCTTTTGCACAGGTTAATCAAGAGCTTTCTCTAGTTGAAGGTTTGGTCATGCGTGGTGATCTTGCAGTTCCTCCAACTTTGTTGCGCTTCAAAAATTTTAAAATTGCACATGAAGGGCATTTAGGTATAGGTGCTACTTCTAGGAGGTTGAAGGAAAAGTTTTGGTGGCCCGGTTTAGATTCAGATGTCACAAAGTGGGTAAATTCATGTGATACATGTCTTGTATCTGATAAACACTGGAAAACCATAAAAACGCCTTTGCACAATGTTCCAATTCCAGAAGAGGCTTGGACAAAATTAGCTCTGGATTTTTCAGGACCATTTGAAATTCTTCCGACAGACAAAATGTACATAATAGTGTTAGTAGATTATTATTCAAAGTGGGTTGAATTTGAATTTTGTTGTTCTTCCAACACGTCATCAGTGATTAACTTTCTTTCCAGAGTCATTCTCTCAGAAGGATTCCCAAGGGAGTTGGTTACGGATAATGGTTCTCATTTTACATCAAATTTAATGGAGAATTTTGTGTCTGCTCATGCCATTAAACATTTAAGAGTTGCTTTATACTCTCCTTCGGCCAATGGCTTAGTAGAAAGGATGAATAGATTCATAAAAGAAGGTATTCAATCAGCCTTAGCTATTAATGTACCTGTTGATGATTTTAAAAAAAAGAAAATCTGTTCTTATCTCACTACTCCTCATTCATCAACTGGGGTTTCACCCTTTAGACTTCTCAAGAAGAGAGATCCAAATGGAACACTGTGTCCATCGTGGATTAAAGTGCTAAGGAAGAATGATAATTCATGTTTGGTTTGTAAGGATAAACAAAACATGCTTAAAAATGTGACACTCCAACAAACTATACAGAAGAAGAATTTTGATACTAAAGCTTGTAATTATTCTCATGAGTTTAATATTGGGGACTGGGTGTTGATTAAATCTCCAAAAAAAGTCCAGAAAGGTTTGTCAAAATTCTCACTTCCTGTACAAATTCTTAAAGTGTCTAAAGGTTCCTTGTTTCTGGGTCATAAAGGTTGGTGGAGTAAAAGAATGTTGATCAAATTAACTCCAGATCAAGCCAGTGACATTTTGGTTAAAAAGAAAAATGTTTTTCAGGATGATTTATATTTTTCATATTTCTCCAATGGTTTATCCACTGATAATTCCTTGGTTCCATCCAGAAATGACTGCACGGTACAAGACCTAACTGATTGTGCATCAAGCTCTTTGTCACATAATGAACCTCAAAATATTGTTACTCCTGAGACTCCTGATCCTATTTACAGTAGACCTACTCGCAATTGTACATTTCCCTCAAGATACAAGGATTATTATTTCTCTTAATATCTTTTATTTTGTTGTTTATGAAAGGAGGAGGGTGATGTAGTATACTGTACATTGTTATTTATTTATAATAGTGACAGCTGACTTACCTTGTTTACTGTCATTGTGACATAACGTGTTCACGAGCTCGTGGTGTCTCACTGAGCTCGTGCTTTCTCTGTACTCTGCTGATTGCATACGCGTGTGGATGTTACACACGCATGCTATGTGTATATCTTTAAAATGAGTGTTTCTTGAACTTGTATTCTCGTGCGTTCAACCTCCTCCCTGAACTATGATCGGTCCTGTGGCCAGTGACCGTCAGGGGCGGCTGGTGGATTTTGAAATTGGTGGGGCGAAAAATTTGTACCCTTGTACAATGCGCGAGCGAGCGAGCCCGAACTGAAAAAGGAGGGTGCGGGGGGGATTTCCCCCGGAAGAAAATTTTGCAAAAAATGTATTGAAATGGTGGGTTTTACACCACATATTTACTGTAAATTTTTGCAAAAACGGGATCCAAATATAGCATTTTAAAGCACAAGTGTGAAGAAAACATTACAAACATATCAAAAAAGTGCCCAATCCTCTAACTGTTCTGCTTGCAAAACGACCCCCAAGCCAAGCACACACAGCCAATGGGAAGAGGCCCTCTAAGTGTTTTCTACCTGTAACACATCTCTTCCTTCCAAATGTCCAGTCCTGCAGCAGCACACTTCCAAAGCCCATACATGACAGTAACCCGATTCAAGGCCCAATCAGTAATGCTATTAATTGTTACGCATGCTATTTCGTTTTTAAACTGTTCTGCACCTGTCAAATAATTGGCCTCTTTCTGCTTATTTGGAGTCGAGTGAAGATATGAGGAGCGCTTGCCTTGGCTTTGAGGAACGCTATTTACGTTGTGTTAACCTTGTAGCCAGCCGTATTAAAGAATGTCGATACTGTTGGTCCATTGGTGTGTTGCAAGCAGTGCTAGAGGAGGGCCAAACTCATACATGTACAACGTTCTCAGTGATTGTGAAGTGTTCTATCATTTGGCTCTGCTCTGTGACGTTCACAGGTATGTGTGTTGTGGGTAGTGATTTTTGGGACAGCTAAGTAAAGGAGATAGGTCAACAGCATTCCTCTAGACTCAAGTTTGCTGTCCATTAGACAGGTGGATGTACTGAGATCACTTAGCACCAATTTAGAGTTGGGTGAGCAGGGCACTCTGTTGCAAATGTGATGGAGTACCCTACCCACCATACCTTCAGTCCGTCCGCCTCATTTACAGTCGTATTCTGTCCATAGAGGCCCGGTTGGTGCTGTTAACGGAATACTTTCTCTGCTGAACCCGAGGGAGTAGGAGCGAGAGTGGAAGAACATTGCACTCCCCGCCCTATTTAGGATGGATGGTGTACTGATTTTATTTCCAGTTTGTCACAACCAGGAAAAACCTGAAGGTGTGGGATGGGAAATAAGCCAAAGTGACCCCTATACCATGGGAGAAAACTCACAGGGTATGTTCATTCGTTTTTTTTTTATGTTTAAAAAGCAAATTTGAACGTTGATAGTTTGTCTTTGAAAAGCAGAACATTAAAAATGTTTGAGGACTGTCCACCATGGTTGACGGGACCGTCTGTCAAACTTTTACCGCATTGACAATGAACCACCAATTTAGGAGTTGTCGATGGGGCTTGAGTACAAATCTAAATGTGGTCAGCGGAGGTCCCTCGGAATAGCAGAGGTATTCCCCTTCACCATCGCAATGGAGTAAACTTTTTATGCACATATACGTATTTGTCTGCATGTGTTTGTGCTTGTGTGCATTTGCATTATCGTAGCTATGAGTGGTGTGTGTTCCTGGTGTGAACTATCCCCTGTTTTGTGTACAAAGGATATTAGAAGACAGAGATCAACAATGAAACTATCAATCACGTTATACTATACGAAACCATATTGGCACTGAACCTAACTACATGGCATTTAATACAACTACACAATCCAATATCTCCCATCGTACCACATCCCCTACTCTACCCTACACACATCACCATAACACATCATACTCACATCTCATCCTAGCACTACGCGACCACCCACAATGCATGTGATGTACCCTCTTTGCATCACCAAGCAAATTACACCGTAGCAAAAACTACACAACCAGTCACATGTTCCTCTAAACAAGGATCCTAACTGAAACTCATGGCTGTCCCTAATGTATAACATCAGGACATCGTGCTCCCAGTCAAGGGCTTTTATTTTACAAAGAATTCTAGATGTTTTAGTCAGGGCCACTGGCAAAATGTGATTGTGAGCTGTGGGCTTTCTTGCAAATATCCCACTCTCTGCTGCATAATTTGCATATTCCACCAAACAAACGTTTTTAGCTCAAAGCATCAAAAGTTACAAAAAATAATGTACCTCACATGGTGCAGCTCAGCGACAGACACTTTGCCAAAGTTAAGTGTGGCAGATACATTTAGGGCACGTATAAATGTTTGCTTGAGATGCCTGGCATTCATTTTTAGGGCTCACCGACCAGACAGTGTGAGCTTACTAGTTGCAACAGACCTATTGTGGACTTACCAAGAACTTATTACGTGCTTATTGTTGTCCGAATGAACAGCTTTATTGTAGCCCTTATATGTTTGCTTAATATTCAACGGCTTTCCTTGTCCCATCTTGGTCATTCTGCGTCTGTCCCTTCCCTGCAGCATAGCCTCTTTGACATCCTTTTCATTGCCAGGCTTGTATTCGCTCACTGCTCACTTTTGGTTATGCACTTCATGAGAGTGCATGTGTTTTCCAGATTTCTCCCTTTTGCACTTCTCTCCCGGCCAAATACCGCCGTGTTGCTCTCAACCTAGTATATTGCCTTTCCCTCCTCCCTCAACCTGCCTTTCTTTTTTTTGTTTCCCCCACCGCACTCGGTACCCATTGCTTACCCTACACCTCCTAATCCACCTGCTCCTCTGTAACCATTCTGTTCTTTTTTTTTAATATTAATTTATTTTTGTAGCGCACAGCAGTAAGTTGCAGCTGGCACACCCGCCTTACAGAAAGCGCTTTCGCACTGCATCTAGTTAATTCTCTTAAGTTAGTGATTCTTCTTGGACCAATAAATTAAAAGAACTGGTGCATTGTCCTTTTGTAGGCACGTGTATGCGTGATGACGCATGTGTGTGCAAAAGTCAGCCCCCAATCTCCCGATTTTTTTTTTTTAAATCTCCCACTTTGCTCTTCGGAAATGTTGGCATGTATGCCAAACACACCAGATGCCCTCCGTTGCCTGGGATCAATCCCAGCTTCCGCACTTGACAAAACTGTGTAATCTTGGGTCATTGTTTTATTTCACTTTGCTGATTGGCATTGTTCTCAGGGGAGGGGGGCATGAATCATGTTTCCAAATTCATGCTTGAAAACTGTTAATTAAAAAACATAAAATGAAACGCACTTTTATAATCTCATGTACCATGGCGAAACGCTTCTTCTGCGGTTAATAATGCTTTGTAAAGTAAACTGCGGCCTGGTGCTGCTGCTCAACCAGGGGCCGCATGGGAAGGTCCCCGGCCTACTTTGAGTGTCACTGGTTGAGAGTAATTAAGAAACTAGAAAATTCAGAAAAACAGTGAAGATATCGTGAGTGAGTAAGGAAACCCAAACACGTCATTTTCCCTACATTAACAGAACTCTCTTCTGACAGCGCAATCAAATGTTCCAGTTGGGCAGCTCGCGCTTCTTTCTGTGCGTGGCATCTCAAGGCCTCCCGCGGCCTAATTTCTGATTCTAGCAAAGGAAATACCGCGTTCACCGAAGACAGTGGCCCACTGTCTTCGGTGAACGCTGTATTTCTGGCGTCTAAGAGAGACATCAGTCAAAGCCTATTTACTGTTCCTTATCAATTAAACATGTTTCTATTTTTTCCTAAATTATATTGATTTTTTAAATTAACTTGATGCTACCTTAGTGGTGTGTTGCCCGTTTCCTCGATCCCTGGGAAATGCACTTTTCTTTGCTATATTTACCTTACATGCTCACAATGAATTTCGTTCCCAGCAAGCACGAGCTTGCACTTGTTTAAGATTCTGTTAACGTTGTTTCTTGTAGCTCAGCTTCAATCATTCCACCATGACCCCACAGTGTAGACTGACATGGGGGATCACGTTATTTCGCTTTATGTTACAACTGAAAATAAAATGCCCCTGGTGATGGACGACCGAAGTGAAAGTGTAATTGCAAAAGGGAAATCCGAAAAAAGTCTGAGAAATACCAAAAGGTACACGCCTATACTCATTGTTTGCCCCACACAAAACGCATGAACAGAGGAGTATGTTCGGAGTATTGCAGTTATATTTATTTATTTATTTTGAGAATTTGTAAAGCGCAAACTGACACCTTGCAGCATATGAGCTAAAAAAAAAAAATCATCGTCACATACAAGCATGTACACATCGCAAATAAATTATAACAGCTGCCAGGAACGACTCAGACAATGTCCTGCACAAGCTAAAAGGAAAGGTAGCAGTTGCACAATAAATGAAACTCTGAGAAATTGGTGCTTTCACGGCAGACAGGCAAAACGCATACCACAAATCAGAGTGACTAAAGTCACAACAGAGAGTGACAAACAACTGGCCACGCACTCTCGACTCTCGGAGCGAGGGAGAGTGATTCTCACTGACAGGGCCGGCTTTAGTACTGGTGGCGCCCTGTGCAACATTGTTTGTTAGCGCCCCCCCCCCCATGACCACCTCCACCACGGATTCTCTCACTAGCACCCTTTAACAGTGACCAAGTCTCCATAACCACACACTCTCAGCTGAATTGAATTAGTTATATAGCGCCACTCATACCAGTGTAGGGTGTCTGAGCACTTTGCATCACACGCACATTACACAGAGACTATCAATCATACTTGTGTAAATCAGTGTATAGGAAATGTTACTTAAGCCAAAGGACTTAAAGTGTAGGAGTCACATGTCATCCATACTGGTAGGCAGTATAGTTTTAGAGTGCATGGTGTGGAGAAGCACAAACTCAGTTTGAAAGCAGTAACCGGCTGATCTTTTTACATCATACGCACTCTGTAATCTACTTGGTACACCTTCTCTTTGCAGCAGGCATATTAACCCTCTGCACTAACTTCACCCAAGTCAAAACCTCAACTATACAAAATGCTGATCTCTCTCCAGGAAGATAATTAATCACACCAGTTATCTTGACATTTATGTGAGGCCTGGTAATTGCGGGGGGAAAGAAACGCTGGAGCAGGTGCTTCAAATGCATAATAAACTTTCAAACACCGTGCCCCCAGGAAGCCAGCACCCGGTGCGGTGGCACCGGTTGCACCGCCCTAAAGCCGGCCCTAGGCTGTGGTCAGTCCCAGTGAGACGGGGCTCCCGAAGTGCTTCCTGCAGTAGAGTTTATGACTGAGCCAAGCGGCTGCCCGGAGAGTGGAGACCCCCATACCTGTTACAGAACACGGGAAAAGTAAGAAAAGATTAGTTCATTTACAGCATCCGCTGTCACCTTTTCCACTCTCCCACTCAGGAGAGTGGCAATGAACACAAAGAAACCTGGTAATCAGACCGGAAACTCGGGGCCGGCTTTAGTGCTGGTGGCACCCCGTGCGACAATGTTTGTTGGCGCCCCCCCCAATGACCACCTCCACCACGGATTCTCTCACTAGCACCCTTTAACAGTGACCAAGTCACCATAACCACACTCTCTCAGATGCATTGAATTAGTTATATAGCGCCACTCATACCAGTGTAGGGTGTCCGAGCACTTTGCATCACACACATTACACAGAGACAATCAATCATACGTGTGTAAATCAGTGTATAGGGAATGTTACATAAGCCAAAGGACTAAATGTGTAGGAGTCACATGTCATCCATACTGGTAGGCAGTATAGTTTAAGAGTATTTGGTGTGGAGAAGCACAAACTCAGAGTCGAAAAAGAAACAGCATAGTTGGGAGTTTTCTTTAATAATAAGAATAGATTTCTAGCCAAATTACCCCTTTTTGCAACATTAATCAATGTTCTAATAATGTATACTTTGCGGTGTGTATGCAGTTCTGGGATGAAAGTTAATAGCTCACTATTCTATATGAGGACATTAAGTTCTAAATTGCAAGTAACAAAAAAGATCAGATGTCTCTTTTGAAAGCAGTAACCTGCTGATCTGTTTACATCATACACACTCTGTAATCTACTTGGCAGTGGCACACGTTCTTTGCAGCAGGCATATTAACCCTCTGCGCTAACTTCACTGAAGTCAAAACCTCAACTATACAAAATGCTGATCTCTCTCCAGATGCTTCAAAAGCATAATAAACTTTAAAACACGGCGCCCCCAGGAAGCCACGCACCGGTCGCACCGCCCTAAAGCCGGCCCTGCTCACTGAAAAGCCCCGAAGCCAGAGGGGAGGAGGCCGGAGGCCGAGGGCCTGGTGAGAGGCTGGTGGGGGCCGTGGCCCGGGGGGGGCGTGGGGGGCAGAGATGTTAGGAGCCCACTGCATGTCCGTCTTTTATTATGAATGGCGGGCCCATTCACCTAGCACCAGGGTCCTTGGCACCCTTGCTATAATACCATGTTCGAGGCCCGGGACATAAATGGACAGAAGTGAAAGTGAAACGTACTCGTCGAAGCCTACATTGCTCTCTCCGTTAAATAGATCGAAAACAGTTCCTGATGGCCTATGACCTACGCTGGGATACTGCTGCTCGTATAAAGCGCCTTCAGGTCGAGTGTGCGCTATATAAAACTGAAAAAAAGGGCAAAATAAATATCCACTCCAGTTCCGCTACCTCCCCCTCTCTCTCTCTTCTAAAGCACCCGTCCCTCGGTGTCTGCTGCAATTACCTGTAAAGTGCCAGAGACGCCAGCCCCGGTTTCTGCCTCCAAGATTCCAGACCAAGAACAAAACTCTCCCAAAATCCTTGTTGTGAGGATACACCAGGTTAAAAACACGAACCCTCATCCTGTTCCAGAGTAAGACTCCCGGTCCCAAGAGGACTGCAGCAGTGAGCGTGGCAATACTAATGAGAGCACACGCCCAAACTGGAAAATTCTTTCGATTTCGAATCGACTCCTCCCCCAGACCCCAGCAAACCAATCACTGAACAAAAACAACTGTTGCTGGGTCTGGTGGAGGAGACAACAAAGGCCACTGCCACACCCCCACAAACTCTAAACCTGCCGGAAGGCTCCACCCTCGGCCATTGGAATTAATGGAGGGCCTCCAGCTCCGCCCTGGGCCAAGGGAATAACGCCCAAAATCGAAATGCTATTCTGGTAGTTAGCAATAGGCCGCACCCACCAGTGTGTCGTCACTGCCCTGCTTTCTGGCTCTAGGTCGAAGAAATCTTCGCCCAGCCAAAAGCATGTGCAGACACTGCAGAGCAAAGGCCATACCCCCACACCCCCCTAAAGAAAACCCCAATTTTGTACATGTTTGTTCACTGAGCATTAGCAGCCAGCACAATTTATTCCTAGCTGCTCAGTGTTTTTCAACAGGTATTTTTTTGTCCCCCAGGGTGGGAGGGCGACGCCCATCTCGCCCCTATGCACCAGCCTCCCCTGGTGACCGTTCATACTTCGGAGAGGAAGGACGCACTCCCGTGGTGTCATTCACGTTACTGAAATAAAGCTTCAAGATCATCTTTACTCTTTGTACTTTGGATTTTATTCTACGAAATTCACCTAAAGCTGTACTTTTCACTGTTCGAAATCACGGTGTTAGCGTTAATTAAATTATACCTTGTCTATAGTAAAGTCACAACACTAGCAGTGCTGCACCTAGGTGGGGAAAATAATAGAACTGCCATGTCCTTGAGAAGTGTCTCTGTGTGTTTCTCATGATTACACTGAAATTCTAAAAAAAAATATCACACATTCCAAACGGAAACCTTGGCAGCTATGACACTTCGACCACTGGTTAACCTACGTTTCACAAGATGTTACATAACCTACACTCCCACGTGAGCGCAGACAGCACCCGTTCATCGTCATAGGATTTAACTGTCTTCGCGTCCACTCAAGTTGATACCTCGAGCTTCTCACGAATCACGATTTCGCTCCTTTTTTTAACCAAAGACTCAGATCTTCGCATTGGCAAAGATCCTCCAAAAATTTCTAAACCTTGTCATCAGCCACCACACGAAGTGCAGCTGCGTCCAAGGAAAGAAAATAGAAGAAAAATATATATTGGTTAGTCCGGCTTGTGCTTGAGTGTGGTATAGTTAAGACTGTTATGAATATTAGGGCGGCGAACTGTTTGATGTTGACACTGAAAGGTAGAAGGAAAAGCATGTATATATTTTCCTTAAAACTACAAAAATAAACTTCTAATTAACAAGAAATGCATTTTGGTTTGGGTTTGGCTAGGGTATATATTTGCAATGCATTGTGGGCAGGCGGATGTTCGTTCAGATTCTCTCACCCTGATGCTGGTAAACCCTGTCTGAAGATCGTCGCTTAACGCAAAACAATAAATAAATAAAACAGGCACACTCATTTTACTAATCTTTATCTTGCTGCAATCATACGCTGTCCACATACAGCGTGGAGTCTGACTGGATTAGGACCTGTAGGAGCAGCCTCTACCCGGCAACCCCCGCCCATGAATGTTACAGTGAGGTGCCTGACTGATGTGATTGTGGACTCCTAGTGACGACCCGTGGCACTGCACCCTGGTATATTGTAACGAGGGACTGCACCGGAAGTTTCGCGAGATCTGCCTGGTCTGTACTTTCTTCCTGAATGAATGGCGTTTCCGAAGTGCAGCAGTGAGTGTTGAGTTATTTGTGCTGGGCTGTTACCGGTCAGATTTCATCCTGTATTTTGATTTACTGGTCGGTACAAAAATAAGCAAAATCACTTAAGGGGCATATTCACAAGACCCTAACGGCGCTGTAGTGTCCATTTTTGGATGTTACAGCAGGTTTTTTTTAATCGCCTTTGTCACGGTCTAGGTAGGTGCAACTTAGATATTATAATAATATGTATAGACCACGCAGGAGACAACAATAATGGCACTGATTACTGGTGTGAGCCGGAGAATCACGCGCGACCACGGCCCCTTTATTTATGCTCTCTGGCCACGCCTGGCCAGAGAGTGATACATTGTGTGAGAGCCCTTCCCGGCCGGGATCAGGATCGGAGAAACTAGACCGCTACATCCCATCCAAAATCTCACGTTACCTTGTTGATAGGGACAGGCAAACTTAGCCATGATATCCTCCTTCCATAGGATATCATGGCTAAGTCTGAAAATTAGCAGACGTAAAAAAGCAGCGTTAACCGCGGTTAGCGCTGCTTTTTTTGTCTCTAACAGGGTTAGCGACATTCCTGATAATAGGAGAAATGTCGCTTAGCGACATTTCTCCTATTATTTCACTCTGGAACGCCCCCTTTGCATCTCATTAGAGATGCAAGGGGAAGCGTAGAGTAAAAGGGTGCTAACATGCAAATTTGCGTGTTAGCACCCTGTTGTTGATAGGGTGCTAGTTTTATCTCTCCTTTTTTGGCTTTTAAAGCGAAAAAAGCAGAGATAAAGCCCTTGTTGATATGGCCCTCAGTTCTTTTTTTTGTCCTCTTTTACTTTGAGGTGGAATCATGTCACCATGCAAACTCAGCCAGTCTGTGGTTTGGTTGAGGGTTTGGCCTGAGGCTATAACAAAGTTGTTGATTGTCCAACCCTCTGGTAGGGCTGACTGTTTCCTTCCCACTGATCACTACTCGAGGGTTGCAATCTCCCTCAGGTGCAGGTGGAACTTGATCCTGCAGAGTGTTGTCGGTGAGAGACGGTTCTGTATATCCAAAAGTGGTGTCGGAGCTTGATGATTGTTCAGAGCCTTGTTCGACATTTGCCCCGGGTACTTTCTTAAACCAAGAGATGTTTCTGGTTATCACCTCTCCGTTCCGTTCAACAGTCACGGCTGTACCTCGAACTGTCCGCACGGTCCACAAACCTGCCTCATATGGAGTGCAGAATTTTCCCCCACTTCTACGATTCGTTATGAGGACTGTAAATCCTGGCATCAATGCTCGAACCTTTGCCTGCCTTCGATGGCTTGCTTTGTCATTATTCATTGTTCTTCGAATTTGCGTGCTTGAAGGGTAATACGGTTCGGGCTCCGGTTATCTGTCACTGGGAGGTTATCTCTGGGCCCCGCCAGCATCAGTGACCATGGAGACCTCTGCGTTGTACAGTGAGGCGTGCTGCGGTATTCTCTTTTTTTTTTTTTTTTTTTTTTGAAAAACCTTTATTGACGTTTCAATCATTTACACGTATGGGCCTACAACCCCCCGGGGCCGGCCGCCAAGCAATCAGAACAATAAAGGCAAATGTAAACACAGGCGGCACCTCGGAGAGCTAAGTCTACAATACAATATAGTCCGGCCAATGAGCCGCCCAAGTAGGACACCAGGAGAGAAAGGGTTTTTCATTTTATAATAAAACAAAACAGTAGGATCAGGTGCCAAACAATTTCCCAACAGCGATAAGGGGCAAGGATAAGAGACGTAAGCAATAAGCAGCAATACATTGAATCAATGGCGCAGACACGGGAAAGTACGGATGGGGAGAAGTATCAAAGATAGTTGCGCCTGCAGGTCCCCGTACCTAAAGCCCAGCGAACCCCCCGGAAACTGTGGCACACATTAAGAGCAAACGATTCACAATAAGAGAGGTGTACCACGCTGATCCCAGAAAAACAAGCAAAAAGAAACAGAGAAGAAAAAGGAGGCCATGGAAAAAGAGATAAAGACTAAAGAGTCCCCTCCCCCATCCCCCCACCCTGCACCTCTGCGAATGAGTATGGCCCCACCCCCCAGCAGTGTGCCTGTCGCCCTGGAACTAGACCCGAAATATAGAAGAGACAGGGAAAAAAGGAGTAAGAAAGAGCCCCCCCAGACGGGGGGGCGGAGAGAATGTAATAAACTGGAGGAGGGCCTTCAAAACATACCCCCGGCTTCTCCCTCCCGCACGGTGAAGTCTCCCCACAGCAAACAATTAGCAGCACCAAGTTGATCATATAAAAAAAAAGGGGGGGGGAGTGGGGAGCATTATGCACCAACTATGCAAATAACCATGAGAGCACGCAACCATGAGTCCGCCTGTCTACTAGGTGACCACTCCCGAAGGATCAGCCTCAGCCTTGACCGCTCTTTGCGATTCTGCCCATGCCTGCCCCTCGACCCAGCACCATGTCCGATGTCCCAAGGTACAGGAGTGTCCAAAAACAGTCGGGAAGCGACGCACACAGGTGGGGTGGAAGTCTCTGAGCATCAGCACGGACTGCTTCATGGAGGGGCGTCTTTTCCAGTGCTGCCCCAGGATCTGCACTGCACACAAGGTCCAGACAGGCTGAAGCAGTCAAATGAGACACACGTTGCTGGAATCGTCCCTGGGCCGCCGGAGACCGCGCACGGGACAAGGCCACCATCTTCCGCTCAGGTCCAATACCTCCGGAGCAGATCAAGCCCACAGTTAGCCGACCACACGGTAGCATACTGTCCGGAGTGTCCGGCTGTACACTAATCGCGGGGGGGGCCGCAACATCTTCCTCCTGTGTGCAGTGTGGAAAGCCACTGTGTACTTGTGGACCAGCATGCCGCCACTGTCCCAACGCTGATACCACACCATCTAGCTTCCTCCCCAGGACCCCGGCGCCATGAGCCAAGGAGTAATGAAGGGCACCAAGCGCCTCCAGGAGGTCGCCGTACCCCAGAGCAGCTCTCTCCGATCGCTCTGCCACACTCCCGACCGTCACACACCCCCAGTCCCGCTGCGTCCCAGCGGACAGGATGGTAGGCTGCATAGTGACAAAATGGCCGCTGGGAAGGCCCGACTCGTATTGGGGCCAGGACCCTGGGACCAACGCCTCAAGGTCCACGTCGCTGAAGACAGGGATCCTGGGGCAGGCACAGATTCAGCCGTTGCGCGGTCACGGGCAACAGTCGTCTCCGCCACGGACCAGCTCCCGCGAAAAGCCGGGAGCAGCCCGCAAGGATCAGGGCGAGCCAGGGACGGCGTCCGGGCAGCTCACCGTCAAAGGCAGGGGCAAACACCACAGAGTCCGAGAATTGCACACCCGGGCATGTCCTCGGTCCGCAGCGCTCAGCAGGGGGGAGCGACCACAGCAAAATGCAGGCCGAGGGGAGCACCACTCCGGCGGACCGACTCCACCCAGTCACCACAGGCCGCTGTTGTTAAACTGCCGCCCGGCCAAGGCGTCCACTCGAGGTCCCGGCTTCGGGACCGCACGGGCCGCAAAGTTCAACCGCTGATTTCTCCGGCGGTACGGCAGTCAGAAACCTCAGAGTCACACGATCGGTTGCCACTTTCGTTTACGAACACGATCTCGTAGCGCAGAATAAGGATCTCATGCAGGATATCCGTGCGGGATGCGGAGGTTCACGGAGCCGGGAATCTACGCTGCCGTCCCGGTCGCCATCTTGGCTCCTCCTCCTGCTGCGGTATTCTCGTAGGAACTTCTGCAACTCCACCTCGGGGTCAGAGTGCTCAGCTACTGCTATACGTAAAATCTTGTTTATTGTTCATAAAGCGCTCAACTTCTCCATTGGCTTGTGGCCACTGTGGTGTAATGCGGTGATGTCTTATCCCCAGCCGGGTGAGGAATTCCCTGAATTAATTGCCTTGGAACGGGGGTCCATTGTCGGTCTTGATCACATGCGGCAGACCAAACAATGCAAAGATTTTTGTCAATACCGGTTCTAGATGGTTGAACGCTGTGGATGGTAAGATTTAAACGCACGGATATTTAGTGTAGCTGTCGACTATCACTGCTGTGACCCTCCCGTCAGGGAAACTCCCGAAATCAAGGCTTACTCATGACCAGGGTGCTGGGGCAGGGTCTTCGGTTATTACCGGAGCTGGTGCTTCTGCGCCTCCTGTGAGTTGACATGCTCTGCAGTTTCTGACAATATTATCTACCGCTTCTTCGAGTCCCGGGAACCACAGCTTCTTTCTCATCCGGGATTTCATCCTTCCCGTGCCTTGATGACCTTCATGCGCCAGTACTGTCATTGAGGGATGACGATGCGTGATCCTCTTAGCAAGATGCCACATTCAGCAATGCTCAACTCATCCCGGATTTTCCATATCTTCCCCAGTCGGGATCTATCTGTCTCGTTCCATCCTTGGACGTCCTGGAGAAAACCATCCCAGGATCCCTTTTGTATTGCGTCCCTTTTGATGACCATGTCTGATGCCATGTGATGCTTGATTTCTTCTCTTGAGATTGCTTGTGGGGAGGACCACTGGGAGATCATGTTGACAAACTCTTCTGTCTTCCGTTCCTGATCAGAATCTGCTTCTGCGGGTTGCGCTGGATGACGTGACAGAAAATCCGCTGGGTTCTTGGCCCCGGGTCGGTATACCAGTTCCAATTGATAGTGTTGGAGTTGTGTCGCCCACCTCTCGATTCTGGGCGGGGGATAAGGCGAGGTTCCTTTAAAGAACGGGAGTAGTGGTTAATGGTCTGTCACTACTCTAAACGGATGGCCGCTGACATACAAGTGAAAGTGGTTGCAGGCCCATTTTATGCCAAGCGCCTCACGTTCTATTTGGGAGTAGCGGGCCTCGGTCGCTGATTGTGCTTTGCTAGCAAAAGCCAGTGGAGCCCAGGTCCCTGGCTCCATCTCTTGAGTTAATACCGCTCCTAGCCCCACTGGGCTGGCGTCTACTATCAATTCTGTCGGTCGAGATGTGTCGAAATACGCCATGGTTGTGCTAGCTAATAGCGCTGATTTTACCTTTTGGAATGCTTCATCTTCTACTCGAGTCCTTTGCCAGGCAAAGTCTTTTTTCGTCAGGTTGCGTAGTGGTTCTGCAATTGTGGCAAGGTTCAGGATGAACCTCCCGCAGTAAGTCGCTCTCCCCATGAAGCTTCTGACTTCTGAGGCCGTGGTGGGTGCTGGGGCGAGCTGAATCGCCTGTCATTTCTTTGGATCCACCTTCACTCCGTCTTGACTGAAGACATACCCGAAAAATTCAATGGACTTTTTGAAAAATTGGCATTTCTCTTTGTGGAAGGTCACTCCATGTTCCGCCAGACGTTTCAAGGTTGCTCTGAGCCGACGATGGTGGTCCTCTAGTGTTGCTGAGTGGATTAAAATGTCATCACTGACATTGATGACACCTTGCAGTCCTGACAGGACTTCCTTCACCGCATTCTGGAATATTTCAGCTGCTGAGGATATCCCGAAATTTAGTCTTTTAAATCTTCTTAGACCCAGGTGTGTTGAAAATGTAGTGATGTAGCTGCTTTCTTTATCTAATTTCAGCTGGTGGTATCCGGCGTTTAGGTCTAGCTTAAAAAACCATTGTGACCCGTTAAGGTCTGCCAATATATCGTCAACTGTAGGCGTCAAATGTCTCTCTCTTTTAATTGCTTGATTAGGCATCCTCATGTCAATGCATATTCTGATCTTCCCTGGTTGTCGGGGTTTCTCTGCGATAACCATGGGAGACACCCATGGGGTCGGACCTGTTACCTTTTCTATAACACCTTGTTGTTCGAACTTCACCAGCTCCTGTTCCACCAACGGCCTCAGGTGGAAAGGTATTATTCGATGTCGTAGAGCAACAGGTTTCACCGCAGTGTCAATGTGTAATTTTATGGGTGATCTTTTTATGTTCCCTAGTCCTTCGAACAGTTTTGGGAATTACTCCAGGATGTCTTTGGTTTGAAGAGTTTTAACTGCATTGGCGAACTTGACCAGACATAGGTCTTCAGCTGTATGACTCCCAACCACTATGTCTGCTTCCCTGTCAACTATGTGGAATGTCGTGGTGACCTCATGGTCTTCCGATTGGACTTGCACTGACATCTTTCCTCTCAGTGGAAGTGGAGTCTGGCTTCCGTATGTGAGAATCTTTACTTTGGATGGCGTTAGTGTCGGTTTTGGTTTTAGCGTTTGGTAGTGCTGATATCCCATAACATTCACTGATGCTCCTGTATCAATGAGGGCTGTGACAGTTGTTCCGGCTATCGTGATGGCACATGTTGGTTGCGGGCGACATCTTCGCTTGAGATCGTTTACGAACGATACAAAATGACATTCCTCTTCGCCCTCAGATGAAGAATCTTCCAGATAGTGTCGACGATGCGCCATTGGAATAGTTGCTTTTGGATTGGCGGGTTCATCCAACGACAGTTGCTTCACTTGTCTGAATGGTGGTTTACGCCCTGAGGCCCCTCTGTACCTAGTGCCGCCTCGGCACACACTCGCGAAGTGATTGGGAATGCCGAATTTCGTGCAGGTTTTTCCTCTTGCCGGGCAGTTGTCCTGCGGGTGTTCTTCCTTCCCACAATATCCACGCTGCTGATTTCGCGAACCTCTGTTGGGCCACCTTCCACGTCCACCGCGAGGTGTCGCGCGAATGGCATCTATTCGCTCCGTCTTGACGGTCACCGCTTGTTCGGTTGTTGAGTTGAGGGCGGCTTCCATCGCAGACGCTCGGACATCCGAAAGCTCGTGTGATCGAGCTAGGATCAGTATATCTTCAAGAGATATGCAAGGTTGTCGGAGGATGAGGGTCCGCAAAGTCTTGTTGCGCCAACCTTGGATGAGTTGTGCTCGTACTTATTTCACCTGGTCATCCTCAGTGCACGTGCGGGCTAGTTCCCGGAGGCGAGCGTGAAAGGTATCCATTGATTCCCCTTCTCTCTGTCGAGCTTGTCTGAGTTTAAAGCGCTCGTAGTCTGGGTTGAGCTGGGGGTCAAATTGGGCATTTAATGCCCTGACCGCTGCGTCGTAGTCTGTCTGTGGCCCTGTATTCGGTAGGTGTGCGAATAGTTTATATATTTCGTCCCCCGCAAAGTGCAATAGTAGTGATCTGTTTACTGCCTCATCGGTTTCTCTGGTGGCTATAAAGTAGTTGTCGAGGCGTCCTATACCTCCATACCTTCCATCGGTGTGAAGCTGTTGCGGGGTCTATTAATTCACTAAATGATGGAAGTGCACTGACCTGCGAATGCAAATGAGGTGGTGGAGCTGCAGGGGCAACTAGCTGTTGAGGGGGTACTGGTGCTGATTGGTCGACCATGGCCGGTGTCTTTTCTGCTGTCCTCTAGTTTTTTTTTTTCTTCCTTGGTGCAGGCACGGTATGGTTCTGAGGGTTGCTGTCAGTCCCCTGGTGCTGTTCCTGTTTTTTTGGGGGGCTGTTGCTGGTGTACCTGGCCTGGAGTGTGTGTCAGCCAGTGGTCTGCAGTTATTTATTGCTAGCGTGCACTTGATTTGGTATTATCCTCTTTTATTTCCAGTCCTCTGTTCTTTTGTTTGTCTTTCAGCCAGATCTTTATTTAAACGCAGCGCTAGCACCGCGCTCATCGTTGCCTGGGGTAGTAGGGGCTAATGCGCATGCGCGCGCCTGAACCAGTGATGCGTGCTCGACCGGCTGTGTCCGGGAGCACTGAGTGTGTCTCTCCTCCGCCGCGCAAGCGGGCGCTTGGATCACCGCTTGGGTTCTGGCGATGTATTCACCGCGGGTGGTCAGGATATGCTCGCGCTCACCGGCATTAGTAGCAGGAGTCTTCTCCTGATGGCGGGCGCGTCCTCACTCTCCAGCTGCGACGGGCTCAGGCTCATTTGGCAGGGCGATTCCGCGGCTGGTGATCCTCACAGTCGAGGGGTCGTGGGCATGACGTCATCCCACCCTCGTCGCCAGTGTCACGGTCTAGGTAGGTGCAACTTAGATATTATAATAATATGTATAGACCACGCAGGAGACTAAAATGATGACACTGCACACTGGATTACTGGTGTGAGCCGAAAGGTCACGAGCGACCCCGGCCCCTTTATTTATGCTCTCTGGCCACGCCTGGCCAGAAAGTGATACATTGTGTGAGAGCCCTTCCGGGCCCGGGATCATGATCGGAGAAACTAGACCGCTACAGCCTTATTTTCAAAGTGCCGCTAACTGCAGTGAGCGGCACTTTTCCAGTATAAACGTTAATTTTGAAGATTGCGACTTCTGTTAGTGGTACTTAACAAAAATGGGATGCGAGGTAGGTGTTCTCGTGCAAAAACTGCCACTAACCCCACTTCGCGATATTTACAATGAAATTTACGTCCGGCGATAACCCCCATGAACTGCAGCTAAGTCCAGTTAGAGGCAGTTTTTTAAGACCAGAAAATTGCTGGTCTTAAAATTGGTGCAAACACTTGGGGCCTCATTTCAGAGGTTTTGGTGCTGGACAGCGCTGCAAGGAATGTTGCTGCGCTGCCCTGCGACAAAACAAAAGGGCAGGAATGTGCACTATCAGTAAGATAGGACGCATTCCTGGGCCTCATTCATGAAAAGTGTTGCATTGCTGCGACTAAACAGCGTTGCAACACTTTTCACTGCGCCCTTCTTGCGACACCATGGATGTGCCGTATTCACTGCACAGTGCTCCATGTTGCAATTAATGACATATACGTCTGGTATCCTGACGTATCTGTTAGCGCTAAATTCATGCTTTGCTGCAGTTGTGTCACAAGCATGACGCAACTCCAGGAAGGCATGACACCAGCCTATCCTTAAGGCACTGTGTCACCCTTTTAGCCTGCCATTGAGCAAGTGTAAAGTTCTGATGCACTGGCATCCTAGAATTGTCACAGTGAAATCTGATATATTTCACTGCACCACTCCCACGAGGCTTTGTTGGGTGGGAATGCCCACCCTACATACATCATACCTGACTCAGGTATAATGTGGCACAGGGCTTTACAAGGTGATGCATATGCCCAGCTGCGTCACTTTGTAAATACGGCACAACGTGGTACAAGATTCATGCTGCAACTACGTCAAGAAAATGACGCACTGTCGGGGTTTAACTGTCAGAAGGGGCTCATGAATAAGCCCCCTTGTCTTTTTCCCCTACGTTGGCGTACAATGGCTGCAGGCACCCTTGCGCCACGGTGCAAGGGTGACTGTGTTGCGGGGTTGCTTGATGTTGTGGCTCCATCTCTTCTCGAGACGTCTGCAGGTGCATCTTGACTAGTGGAGGGCGGGAGTGAACCAGTTGGCCTTCTTGGAGTGTAGTTTGCTTGGATGTTCTTGAGGGTGCTAGGGTGTCGGCGCAGTTAGAGATCCATTGGTGGAGGTTGTGAGCTGTTGGTGTCTGTAAGCGTTGGCGGAGTGGTGGTGCTGAGGGAATTGATGAGAACTTCTTCTGTGGCCTTGATCCAGCTGCGACGGGGAGGGGGCAATGATGGCGATGGTGTATGGTGTGCGTGGTGAAGGCGTGATGTATACAATGATGGACGGTTCAGGAGAGTTTGGTGGTGTGGCTGTGGTTGAATGTTCCTACTGGCAGAGAAGACGTGGTTGAGCATGTGTCTGGATATGTGGGTTGGTGCGGTGACTATCTGCTTGAGTCCGATGTTGTGAGGATCTCCAGGAGGGTGGCGGTGTTCTACTCACTGGGGTTGTCCAAGTGGAAGCTGAGGTCTCCGAGCGGAATGTAGTCGGTGTATTTGAGAGCCTGGTGTGCAATGACGTGTACAAAAGCATCTGTGAATAGGGGGTCATTGGCCGGGGGACCTGTAGATGAGGGTGCCTGCTGAGGATGGTGTTGGGCTTGGTCCGAATCTTGAAGTGGAGGTGTTCTATGGTCGCCGTTGTGTCATTAGAATGCATGGTCAGTCAGAGTGTGCTTTTGTAGACAATGGCAATGCCTCCTCCTGGGCGGTCGGGTGGTCCTTGCCGATGATGTTGTAGCCGTCGGGGATGGCGATGGCGATGTCCGGTCTGGAGCAGAGATTGGTCCAGGTTTACGTGAAGAAAGCGATGTCTGAAGAGTTGACGTTGAGGAGGTCCCAGATTTCTGTGGCGTGTTTGTGGAGGGACCACACGTGGAGGCACTGGACACAGTCGATGCGCGTACAGCGCAGACAAACCTGCCTTTGGTGCACATTTGGCGCACCAGTGGCACACCCGCTGCGCATGGCCGCACAGCGGCTGCCATTAAGTAGTGCTGCGGTGGGCTGGACAGCTGGGAGGCAGGAAACGTGGGTACGGACACTGGAGGGGATGGGGCTGTGGGGGATTGCAGCATCAACGAGGGAGAGGACAGGGGAAAAGGAACTGTATAAAAGCACATGAAAGACAAAGCCAAACAGCCTGAGGCACGACCCACCATTGGCAATCTCCTGCAGACACCCCGGTGTAGTGGTGGCATATGTTATGCAAAGCAGGCCTTCCTACATCAGTGTGCAGGAGCACCTCTACCGATCACAGCTCCAAGGGGCACCAGGCGGTCTTCTCACACAGTTCAGCAACGTGTCTCCATGTGACCTGCCAGATTTCACCTCCAGGTAAGGGAGATCGCTGATGCCTCAATTTCTACCACAACGACCCAAAGGCTTGGTCCCAACACGGCTCTCCTCCACCATCAGGCCGCAGCAACTCCACAGCACCTTACCCTCCAACTCCAGGTCTCAGACGCAGGCCCAGCAAGGGCTACAGGCCCCGGGTAGTGTCCACGTTTCAAGGCTTCGGCTGCCATGGAGTCGCAAGGGAAGCACAATGAAAAGTGATGCATTGTCCATGATTTTTCATTTCCTCTTCCCCTGGGACTCTGGCTGGTCATCCAGGCTGTTGGGGGTCTTGAGGGGTTGCTTACCCGTACTGAACGTTGCACTTGCTGCTCCATACGGCATTCCAATATTTGTATTTTCTTTTTATTAATGGTGGTGCACTTATAGGCTATTTTTGCCTCTAGAGGCAGAAAAGTGTCATTGGGCTGACTAACGTGAGTTTTTTTATCTCTAATTGGCCTTTTGTCACTTTTCTTTCACTAGTGGCAACATTTTAAATGCCTTGACACTAGTGTTAGTGGCAGTTTTCACCACGGCTAGCGGATACTATCGCCATGTAGCGACGTATTGTAAATACGTTGGTACCAAGGCGATAGTTTTCAACGATACGCGGCTAGTTAGCGGCAGCTCTTGTAAATATACCCTATAATTACAATAAATTGGCGAAGCATTTGTTAAGCCAAGAAGGCTAATGACACGCTTTGCCAACGCAGGGCTGCACCATATTTACAAGAATATGGTGCAGCCCTGCGTTACCCCCTTCACTGTCGCTAAATTAAAACTGACTAGCACCATCGCAGGCACCCTCGCACCATAGTTCAAGGGTGCCTGTGTTGAGGGGGAAGATTGTTTATGTGCAGAAATGTACCCCTTCCTGCACATAAACAATCTTTAAATGCCATTTTGTAACTTTTATGTGTGCTGCTTAGTGCAGCACACATTGAAGCTGCAAAATGGCATTTTTAAAAATGATTGTTTATGTGCAGGAAGGGGGACCGTCCTGCACAAAAAAACCATAGGCAATTTGCTGTTTCTATGTGAAAAACTAGGAGAACTAAAGCATTTCTTCAGTCCGCATTTTTTAAGACCAGGGCCATATTATCGAGGAACAGTAATAACATTATCGCCGCTTTAGCGGCAGGAAACTGCCGCTAGAGCGGCGATAATTGGCCTGATAATTTGCCCCTGCGAATTCCAATAGAAGCCCATGTTCTGGTGTGAACATGAGCTTCTGTGGGAATTCTCAACAGCATATTATCAAGCCCATTATCGCCGCTTTAGTGGCAGTTTCCTGCCGCTAAAGCAGCAATAATGTTATCGCCGGTCTTGATAATATGGCCCCAGGTTTTCCCTGATTTTAATTTTGGCGCTGCCTCCTATTTACGTTGCTCTCGTAAATAGGGGGCAGCGTCAAAATCAATGGGTGTTGCGGTGGAACGCCCACCACAGCACCCATTGCCCGCCCCTTTGGCGCTAAGTTTAGCATGAAAGGTAGCATTATTTATAGGCTGCATTAAGCCATGTTAAGAGGCATATTATTTACAAGAACTTAACGCTGCTGTAGCATAAAGTTTTGGACATTATGGCAGCTTTTTTTATTGCCTTATTTACAAGTTGCAGCTAACTGCAGTTAGCGGCACTTTTCCAGCGTAAACGTGAATTTTCCATATCGCCACTTCTGTTAGTGGGACATAACAAAAATGAGATGCAAGGTAGGCGTTCCAGTGAAAAAACTGCTGCTAAACACACTTCGCGACATTTACAAGGAAATTCCAGTTCATCGATAACCCCCCAAAACTGCTGCTAACTCAAATTAGAGGCAGTTTTTAAAGATCAGAAAATAGGTGGTCTTAAAATTGGTGCAAACACTTGGGCCCCCATATAAGATGTGTTGGTGCTGGACAGCGCTGCAAGGAATATTGCTATACTGCCCTACGCCAGAACAAAAGGTCAGGGATGTGCCCTATCAATAAGATAGTTGCAAAAACAACAGTTGATGGACAGAAAGCAGAACAATGTCATACATTCACCCCAGTACAGAGATCTGGGCCTAAATCCATTGTGTTTTTTGCTCACCATGCCTTTCCAGTTTGAACCCAGCCATATGCAAATCAATCTTTTTTTTTTTTTTTTTTTTTTTTTTTTTGAAACCGTTTATTGCAGTTTGAAAAGTTACAGGTATGGGCCTACAACCACACGGCCGGCCGCTAGAGCATCAAAAAACATATTACATGCATACAGCAAAAAGTCTCACAGCGGTGCAAAGTAGGTAAACAGGAGCAATCAATGGTGCAGGCCTCACGGCTCCCTGCCCACAGTACGGTTCCATTTTCTTAAAACAAAACAACATAAACAAACCACAACCGCAAGGCAACCCTCGATCCAAAGTGACAACACGTGCTCCATAAGTGGGGGATCCAAACCAGCAGCAAAACTCTGAAGAGGGGGACGGGAGTAGATCAGGGACTGGGGGACCGCGCGCCCGCGGCCAAGGGAGGGGGGCCATCTAGGGAGACTGAGCCGGCGAGGCAGCCGGAAGCAGCGGCGGCTCACAAATACCCCCGCGATAGGCGTTCCAGGGGCCCCAGAGTTTCATCCACGCCCCAGGCTTACCCCTCGCCACATACACCACCTTTTCACGAAACATACACCAATCCATATGCTCTTTCCAGGCCGACACCGCAGGGGGCCTCTGGGATCCCCACAATTGAGCAATATCGCGCTTAGCTATCATGTATCCCAGAGTCACCCACTGCGTCTGCGGTGCCGAATAGTCATTAGGTTCCCAGACATTCAGCAAGCATCTCCTCGCTTCAGGCAGTAGCGCGACACGCGTGACCACTCGCAGAACCCCATGCACACCACGCCAGAATCGCTCCACCTTCGGGCACTCCCACAGTATATGCATGAAAGTCGCCAACGCGCCACAGCCACGCTTACACATTCCGTCACTGGCAAAACCCATACGTAGAAGCCTTGGCCCCGTCACGTAGACCCGGTGAAGGATCTTGAGCTGGACGAAACGAAGGCGAGCCGGGATGGCCACCTCTTTCGGAGAGGCCACCGCGGAAATCCAATCCTCGTCGTCCAGCTCCAGCCCGTCGGCAACCCAAGCCTCGCGGAGACTAGTCAGTAGGCAAGATCTATCGTTAATCAATTTTTTGTATATGAGGGAGATCGTGCTGTCCGGGACATGGCCATCTAGCACTCTGTCCTCCAGGGGGGAAGACTCCGGAATGGATGCAACATCCGGGAAGACGGAGCCCAGCGCATGGCGGACCTGTAGGTACCGAAAGTACTCACTGCCCTGCAGCTGAAACTCCGCCTGCAGCGTCTCAAAAGTTTTGAATCCCCCCCTCGTCCAGAGATCTCCCACCGTGCTGATTCCGATCGTGTCCCACTTCTCGAAGCCCTTCGATGTCCACAGGGAGCCCAACCTCTCAGATGCATACAACGGAGACGCCCGGGTCAAACGGTCCTTCCACCCCATAGCTGCATTAGCCGCGTGCCAGACTCGTACCATGACACGCGTCGGTCCCGTCAGACGGGAGTCGGGCGCGCCAGAGTAGAGCGCGCGATTGTAGTCGCCACCGGGTAGGAGCATCTTGTCCATCTCAAATGCCGGATTCAGGGCGGGCCCGTAAAGGCCATGATTAATTGCAGCTAGTTGGGAGGCCCAGTAGTACCGTTTAATGTCCGGAAGGGCGACCCCTCCATCGTACCACGGGAGCGTCAGTTTAGCCAGGGCAATACGCGGCCTCCCGTCCCAGAACAGGCGCCGCTGGAGGCCCTCCACCTCACGAAAGTAACGTGCCGGGACCAAGTCCATGGTATTCTGGAGGGCGTAGAGGAAGCGCGGCAGGGACATCATTTTAAATAAGGCCGCTCGGCCGAGCGGCGAGAGCGGCAGACGCCGCCAGCGCACCACGTCCTCCCTCAAACGCTGGAGGGGGGGCAGCAAGTTCCGCTCATAGCGGGCCTCCGGGTCAAGAGTAATATATATACCCAGGTACCGGAAACCCTGGGAGGCAATCTGGATCGGACAGTCCCGTGGCAGGACCGGAGCCTCCCCGGAAAGCACATAGACACAGGATTTCGCCCAGTTGATGACCAGGCCTGAGTTACGACCGAAGGAGCGCAAAACATCAACCAGGACGATCAATGACTTGCGCGGGGAGGCGAGATACAAAAGGATATCGTCAGCATAGAGGGACACGCGGTCCTCATGCTCGGGGGTCCAGCGGAGGCCACGGATAGAAGGGTGCCACCGCAGCCACTCCGCCAGGGGCTCCAGGGCCAGGGCGAACAGAAGAGGCGACAGGGGACAACCCTGTCGCGTGCCCCGCCCCAGCGCGAATGGGGCTGATACTCGCCCATTCACCACCACCTGCGCCAACGGGCCCGAATATAGCAATTTAACCCAGCTGACGAAACCCGGGCCGAACCCAAACTTCGCCAGCATCGCCCAAATATATGGCCATTCAAGCGTATCAAACGCCATGGTGGCGTCCAAGGACGCCAAGATGGCCGGCTCCCGCAAAAAGGGGACACGCGCGAGCACCCCGTGTAAGCGCCGCAGATTGAGCGCCGTGTTGCGGTGTGGTATAAAGCCCGATTGGTCTTGGTGGACCAAATCGCCCACCACTCCAACCAACCGGTTGGCCAACACCTTGGCAAGGATTTTGGGCTCCGCGTTCAAAAGCGAAATCGGCCTATAGGATGTGACTCGTTCACGGGGCTTCCCCTCCTTATGAATCACCACAATTGTAGCCAGACGCTGGTCCAGCGGGAGGGAGCCCTTCGAGTGGGCCGCAAGGAACATCGCGCGCAGGTGGGGCGCCAACACGTCCGGGCGTAGCTTGTATAGCTCAATGGGAATACCATTGGGGCCCATGGCCTTGCCGGATGCAACCGAGCGAATAGCCGAGGCAATTTCGTCCGAGGTGGGAGGGGCGTCCAGCGAGTCCCTATCCTCCACCGTAAGGGAGGGCAATGCGATGTCCCGAAGCAAGGCACGGGAATCTTCCTCCGAGCAGGGAGAAACCGGGGAGTAAACTTCGCGGAAGTAATCCGCGAAGCAGGAGACAATGGCTTCCGGCTCGGTGACACACACGCCATCCACGCTCTCAATCAAAGGCACCACGCGGCTCGCTCTCTCCCTCTTATCCAACCACGCAATCAATTTGCCAGCCTTGTCACCCACATCATACAATCGCCCCTGCTGCTCTCTACTGAGGCCCCTGGCCGCCTCCGTGACGAGGGCCCGATAGGCCGCCTGCTTTAAATGCAAAACATGCAACTTGGCGTCTGTTACCCCGCTCCCCAGGTCACCCTCCAGTTCTGCAATCTCGGCCTCAACCCGGGTCACCTCCTCCCGCTCGCGCCGCCGGGCATTGGAAATAAAGGAGAGGGCCTCCCCTCTAAGAACCACCTTGAAAGCCTCCCACAGGGAGATGGCAGACGGGACCGACCCCACATTCTCATCGAAATAGCGCTGTAAGGATTTGATCAGGTCGGCACGAATGGTGGGGTCGCGCAAATACCATGCATTAATCGGGGCCACCCTGCCATCCCCCCTCGGGAAGACATCGAAATGCAACAACAATGGGGAGTGGTCTGAGATACCCCGTGCCAAATGGCGCACCTCCCCCACCCTCCCTGCATGGGCCGCCGGGACAAGGATGTAATCAAGCCGCGAGAGGCTACCATGGGCCCCCGAGTGGAAAGTGTACTGTTGCAATACAGGATGCTTCAAGCGCCAGCAATCTACCAGGCCCAGCGTGTCTAAGAGGCCGGGCAGCCACGCCTGTGCCCGGGGGAGGTCCCTAGGGGGATGGCGATCCATAGACCCAGAGGCAACCGCATTAAAGTCCCCTCCAACCACCAACAGGCCACTCGGAAGGTCCAGAAGGAGGCGCCCTAGATCCGCAAAAGTGGTGGCTTGTAACCCAGGCGGGACATAGACTGATATAAAGATAAACACTCTACCCTCCATGCGTCCCACCAGAACAGTGTAGCGTCCCCTCTCATCATGGCGCACCTCGTCAATCTCAAACGGGAGCGAGTTCTTGACCATAATACCCACCCCCCGCGAGCCCGAAGTGAAGCCGGAGTGGGCCGCCAAACGATAACCCCGCCGATTCATTGCATGAAAGGTGTTACCTATAAGGTGCGTCTCCTGCAGGAAGACAACATCCGGTGAAATGCGTTTTAAATACTGCAGGACCACACCACGCTTAATCCTATCCCCCAGGCCGTTAACATTCCATGACAACACAGTCAAATCCCTACCCCCCATCATACGTCGAAACAATCGGTCGTCCCCCACCGAGCATCTTAAGAACAATAAAACAGTTGCGGGTTTGCCCTGCGGTGCTAACAAACAACACACCCCCCCCACCCCCCGGTCCCAACAGAACTCCCCCCTCCCTGCACCCCTGCATGAGCCCAGACAGCCCCCCCAAAGTGCAGTGTGCCTGTCGCCCCATAGCTAAGTACTAACTAGTCCCCCAGAGGAGGAGGGAAGCCCCCAGCAGACCCCACCCGACCTCCATGGGAGGGGAACATACGAAAGCAATATGTGGTAAAGGAAGAACATCCCGAGCAAGGCCTATACAGTCACCCCTCAATTCTGATCCGGCGGGCCCTCCCCGCCAGCCGCGCTCCCCCCGCCCCGATCTCCAGGCAAAGTGTCCAACCAGTCCCCAGCCGCCTCGGGCCGGTCGAAGAAGTGCGTACGGCCATCCACCTCCACCCTCAGCTTAGCCGGAAAGAGCATTGAGTACTTGAGGTTTAGGTCCCTTAGGCGACGTTTAATACCAAGAAAGCTCTGCCGCTGCTTCTGGACCGCCGGAGTAAAGTCTGGGTAGAAGTGTACATCCATGTTGTCCAGCCGGACCGGTCCCTGTTGCCTGGAGGTCTGGAGGATGGCATCTCTGTCCCGAAAATTAAAAATCCGGGCAATAAGAGGCCGCGGCGGGGCACCGGTCTTTGCAAATCAATCTTGACCCTGTGCCTCATGGGGACAGTCCAGCCCGAAATGTAAAGCCAGGTCCTCCCTGGACTGGAACCAAGCATCCTAGGACCGGTTTTGGGGTTTCCCCTCTCTTCAGCCAGGATAGCTTGATTCCATTGGCATGGAGAGCACGGGACTCACGTCCGAGCATACCCGTCCCACTCGGGTGACAAATGCAAAAACAACAGTGATGGACAGAATGCAGAACAATGTCATACATTCACCCCAGTACAGAGATCTGGGCCTAAATCCATCGTTTTTTTGCTCACTATGCCATTACAGTTTGAACCCAGCCATATGCAAATCAGTCTTGACCCTGTGCCTCATGGGAACAGTCCAGCCCAAGCTGCAAAGCCAGGTCCTCCCTGGACTGTAACCAAGTATCCTAGGACCGTTTTTGGGGTTTCACCCCTCTTCAACCAGGATAGCTTGATTCCAGTGGCATGGAGAGTATGGGACTCACGTCTGAGCATACCCGTCCCACCCGGGGTGACAAATGCAAAAACAACAGTTGATGGACAGAATGCAGAACAATGTCATACATTCACCCCAGTACAGAGATCTGGGCCTAAATCCATCGTTTTTTTGCTCACCATGCCATTCCAGTTTGAAGTTACCTGGAGCCATATTACCTAGTAGTAGAGTGTACACTCTCCCAGAAGATGAGACAAAATATCTGCAAACCTATTTGGATGAATTGCTGGCCTCCGGTTTCAGTCGACATTCTACATCTCCTGTCTCTTCGTCCCTCTTTTCATTCCGAAACGTGATGGTGGCTTAAGAGCGTGTATCGATTATCGCAGGTTAAATAAGGCTACTATAAAAAATAAGTATCCGTTACCCTTGATTTCGGTTCTCCTTGACCAGTTACGTTATTCTTCCATTTACACTAAATTGGATTTAAGAGGGGCTTACAATCTTGTTCGGGTCAAAGAGCATGACAAGTGGAAGACAGCATTTAGAACCAAGTTTGGTTTATTCGAGTATACTGTCATGCCCTTTGGCCTCCGCAATGCCCCTGCAGCCTTTCAATACTTTATAAATGAAGTGTTGCATGAATTCCTAGACATCTGTGTAATAGTTTATATAGATGATATTCTCATCTATTCCAAGAATGAAGAAGAACATATACAACAAGTAAAAGCAGTGTTAAGTAAGTTACAAGAAAATTATCTTTTTACAAAACTGGAAAAATGCATTTTTAATACTAACACAGTCCCCAGCTGGAATACTAATGGATCCTAAAAAAGTAAGTGCCATACTGGATTGGCCCGATCCAAGTTCAGTGAAGGAAGCACAGAAAGTTCTAGGATTTGCTAATCTCTATAGGCGCTTTATGCTCCATTTTTCAGAAACAGTTGTGCCAATCACCAAACCTTTACAAGAAGGACAGGTCTTTTCTTGGACTGACGAAGCAGCACAGGCTTTTATTCAATTAAAAGAAAAATTTACTTCTGCACCCTTACTAAGACATCCTGATCCTGAACTCCCTTTTTTTGTAAAGGCAGATGCATCTCAGGTTGCAGTTGGCGGAGATTTATCTCAAAGAGATACAAAGGATGGACCATTTCATCCAGTGGCGTTGTACTCTAAGAAACTACTTCCTGCCGAGCAAAATCATACGGTGGCAGAGAGAACTATTAGCGATTAAATTGGTATTCACTGAATGGCCACACAATTTAATGGGAACAAAATACCCAGTAACCATTTTCAGTGACCATAAAAATTTACAATTTTGTAGTTCTGTCAAAGCTCTCACACCTCGTCAAATGAGATGGTTGAATTGTTTTAGTGCATTTGATTTCGTTATTACTTACAGACCCGGGTCAAAACAAATTCAATCTGATATTTTGAACTGATATGGACATACCATAGAATCCAAGAAAGACATGATAAGTCCACCTATTATTCCTACTCATAAAATAGTGGCTCCCGTTACACAAGAAGGTTTTATATCTTTTGTAAAAAAAGAACATCTGAACATAAACATTCAAGATTGGTTAAGTAACCCAAGACATACTATTCTAGATGGTCTACTTTATCATGATACTCTTTTGTTCATACTTACTATTGAGCTTCAAAGAAGAGTATTAGAATGGCATCATGACGCAGCATTAGCAAGACATCCTGGATACCAAAAAACATTAGACAATTGTAAAAAACAATTTTGGTGGCCTTGCTTTACAAAAGATGTTCAAACATATGTAGCATCTTGTCCCATTTGTGCCAGAAATAAATCTCTACATAAGGGCACCAGCAGGATTATTACAGCCATTAACTACACCCCTGTGTCCTTGGCATACCATTAGTATAGACTTCATTACCAATCTAAAAGTGAGTAATGGTAATACAGCCATATTAGTGGTGGTTGATTATTTATCTAAAATGGCACATTTCGTTCCACTACATAAAATTCCTACTGCTGTAGAATTTAGTAACATCTTTATCACAAACATCGTTTGCTTGCATGGCTTGCCGACCAAAATTGCTTCTGACAGAGGTAGTCAGTTTACTTCCAAATTTTGGAAAAATCTATGTATGAATCTCAAAATGGACCTAGCCTTATCTACAGCTTTCCATCTGGGAACAGATGGTCAGACAGAAAGGGCAAACCAAACATTACTACAGATCTTACGATGTTTAATGACAGAATTCACTAGTGAATGGGATAGAGCTTTACCATTAGCAGAATTCATTTATAATAATAGTGTTCATTCAGCAACCCAATTACCGCCCTTTTTCTTTTTAGAAATGGTTATCATCCCAAAGCCTTACCAATATTCATAGAGTCTTCCTTAATACCAGCAGACACAGGCCGTTTAAAAATGTTATTGGTCATACATGAGAAAGCAAAAAAGCATTTGAATAAATACAAGAAATGAATGAAAAAACATGCAGATAAACACAGAAATCCTGCTCCATGCTATCAGGTAGGAGATAAGGTATGGTTGTCAAACAAAAATGTAAATATTACAGGTCCACGTACGTTGTATCCACGGTACATTGGACCATTTTCCATTGTCAAACTCATAACCCCTGTTACTGTACAATCACAACTACCCCCTGAGTATACCTTACATCCCACTTTTCATGTCTCCTTGATTAAACCATACAATCCAGAAACTAGACAAGAACCCCCACCTCCACCTATTCCCACTGATGGACATTTAGAGTACGAAGTGAAACGAATCTTGGATGCTAAGAGAATCCAAGGAAATCTTCACTACTTTATAGCATGGAAAGGTTATTCAGCAGATGAAAATTCTTGTGAACCAACTTCCTTTGTTCATACCCCTAAATTGGTGAAACAATTTCATTTGCGGTTCCCACAAAACCCCGTCCAGTAGGGCGCCCTTTGACGGGGGGCGACTGTTAGGGTTTGCACCTCACAAATGGTGCAACCTCACACTGTACTTTCCCCTTGGTAGCATCATGATTGCAATGATAATGTGTTTCTTTGTGCACTCGGTAGTCCTGGAACTCAGTGTGCACTATTGTATTTCTGTTTGCTTAATGCACACAATATATTTCGTTTACTGGGAAATGCTTTGTTTTTCAGCTTTATTGCCAGGGACTTTAGGGCTGAGCAAAATAAAGAACAGTTTGCATGTGTTCTCCTCACAGCTGCAAGATACCATTTGGCATCAGAAACACGTTGACTCTATTTGACGTTGAGTCACATGTTCCACGTGTCTGCTAACCCATCTCATGTGGAACCCCACCCATCCCCGAGAGTATTTATATGGACTCTGACAATGCTGGACAGCGAAGCTACAATAGCTCACCAGAACCTGAAGGATTTTCTGGTGACAGCAGTATTGAATGAACATATCTCAGTGGAAACACCTGATACCAGAGTTAGTGTCCCGCATAGACTATATTAAATTAGACTTCAAAAAGAGGGTGACGAGGAGCCAAGATGGCGACCGGGACGGCAGCGTAGGCTCCCGGCTCCGTGAACCTCCACATCCCGCACAGATATCCTGCATGAGATCCTCAGCCTGCGCTACATGCCCGTGTTGGTGATTGAGAGCGGCAACCGATCGTGTGATCCTGAAGTTTTTGGCGGCGGTACCGCCTGAGAAATGTTCATTTGAAGTTTGCGGCCTGTGCAGCCCTGGAACCGGGACCTCGGGTGGACAACATGGCCGGGCGGCAGTTCAACAACAGCGGCCATTGGTGACCGGGTGGAGTCGGAATACCGAAGCGGCGCGAATATTGGCCTGAATCTCGCTGTGGTCGCTCCTACCACCGAGCGTAGCGTAATGGGTGCATACCCGGGGTGACAATTCCAGGGTTTTTCGGCGATTGCCTGGGCCCTCGCCAGTGAACTGATCGGACGCGGCCTGTGGCTCGTCCCGATTTGCGCGGGCTGCTCCCGGGGGGAGAACGACTGTTACCTGTGACCACACACTGGATACATATTTTGCCTGCCTCCGGAACCCTGTTTGCAGTGACATGGAACTTGATGCGCTTGTGCCTGAGTCCCGGTCCCCATCTGGGGTGGACCTGCCCTGCGGCCATCTTGATAGGATGGAATCTATCATCCTGTACACTGGGTCGCACCAAGATTGGGAGTGTGTGGCTAAGAGGAGCGTAGCGGAGCGGGCGCAGGGGGCTGTGCTGGGGTACAGTGACCTTCTCGACGCTATCGGAGCCCTTCATTCCACCCTGGTTCACGGCGCCCGGGTATTGGGGAGGAAGCTTGACGGTATTGCGTCAGCGTCGGAACAGTTGCGGTCTGCCTGTCCCCAGGTACACAAGGATTTGTTTCACCTTACACAGGAGGAAAGTAACGTGATCGCCTCTGTGAATAAGGGAAAGCTGGAAACTTCGGACACTGTGGCAGCGTGTGGTCGGCTGGCTGTGGGGTCGGTCGGTTCCGGAGGTTTTGGATTTGAGCAGAAGGTGGTGACGTTGTCCCATGCGCGGCCTCCGGCGACCCAGGCAATCTTCACGCAACGGTCGCCTGCTCTGGCTGATTCCTCCTTCCTGGACCTTGTGTGCGGCGCAAGCCCTGGGGCAGTACTGGGAAAGGTGATCCTCCATGACGATGACTGTGTTGGTGTTCAGAGACGTCCACCCTACATGTGTGTGTCCCTTCCTGGTCTTTTTTGGACGCTCCTCTTCCTCGTAACTTTGGACATGATAATGGGTCGATGGGTATGCATTGGTGGATTCGCAAAGAGTGGCCAAGGATAAGGCTGATCCTTCAGAGGTTGTCATTTAATAGGCGGGCGGGCTCGGGGGTTGCGTGCTCTCACGGCATAACTAATAGTGTAGTCGGTGAATAATGCTCCCCATTTCTCTTAGACATGTTGTTTACTGTTTGCTTTGGGGAGGAATATATTGTGCGGGAGGGAGAAGCCGGGGGCATGGTTGAAGGCCCTCCTCCAGTTTATTACTACTCTCTCCCCTTCTCTGTTAGGGGGGGTTTCCTCTCTTTCCCCTTTTTCTCTGTTTCTTCTATATTTCGGGTCTGGTTCTGGGGCGACAGGCACACTGCTGGGGGGGGGGGCCGTAGTCATCTGCAGAGGTGCAGGGTGGGGGGTTGGGGGAGGGGCTTCTTTAGTCCTTTACTTTGTTTCTATGGCCTCCTTTTTCTTCTCTTATTCTTCTTTGTCTTTATTTTCTGGGGTCAGTACGGTAGGTTTCCTTCGTTGTCAATCACTGTTTTTCATTTGTGCCTCAATTTCCGTGGTGTTTTTTGGGTCCTAGGGCAGGGGACTGCAGGCGCAAACGGCTCGTGATATTCCTCCACATCCTTAACCTCTTGTTTCAGCGCCATTGACTTGATAGATTGCTGTTTATTGTTGACGTTCACTATTCTGCCTGCCATTTTTCGCTGCTGAGAACTTGATTGGCACCTGATCCTTCTATCCCTTATTGTAAAATGAAAACCTTTTATATCCTGGTTTCCCCCTTGGGCTGTTCAGTGGACAAGAGTATACTAGCATGGAGAATCTGCTTCCCGAGGTGCTGCATGTGATTAATATTTGCTTGCTGTTACTCTAACTGCTTAGCGGCCGGCCCCGAGGGTTGTAGGCCCATACTTGTCTTTGGTTGCAATGTCAATAAAGGTTTTTCAAAAAAAAAAAAAAAAAAGAGGGTGACATCTCAAGGAAGGTTAAAGGTCTCTTTTGGGGGAATTTGACCTAGCAGAAAAAGATTGGCCGCCTGAATTTGTGATGGATTACCCTAAAGGGGAAAGCGTAATTTTGCCTGCTTTCTCTGACCTCGATCCAGAATCATTAAAACATTCATACGCACAGTAGTGGGTGCTAGCGCTAGCTCCGGCATTATACTGCAACCTCTCCTGAATGAAATCTTGCCTCTAGAGAAATATGAATATATCATTTATACTGATGGATCTGCTCAGTCTGCCATAGGAAGTAAACAACAGTATAGCACTGCATGTACTATAGTGAAGGGTCAAATGCGGGACGGTAAGTTCCATCCTAGCAATACAACTGTATAATCCCCAGGAGATTGTACAGCGCTGTTGTCAGAGCCGAAAGCCCTGATATTGCCACTTCAGTACACGGATCGGGAATTCCCCACACTGATAGTGTGTGATTCGTTTTACTGTGTGCAGTCTTACTATAAATATCTTCATTACTGGGATTCACAGATTGAGTCACCAGCATGTTGGCGTACACGTTGAAGGGAATTTACTGGCTGATGAAGCCGCCAAGGCGACAGTGAGAACTGCTGCCGTTGATGCAATCACTCGTTCTCGCACGAGGATAGACGGAGACATACTGATAGCTGTAAACGCCTCAAAGAACGGCTCTGCCATCCCAAAAGATGTTCCACTCAAATATTCCTATTAATTAGATGCGCAAAACACACCATATGCTCAAATTCTAGGAGTGGGGGATAGAGTTATGCCAAACACTGATCGCAGACTAGGTTTAATTCTAGCTGCACACATGGGTCTGGGCTACTGAAGTGGGGATTTTGGTGGCCGAGTTTGTCTAAACAAACAAAGGCTTATGTCTTAAAATGCGACATCTATCAGCAGATGAAAGGTTCTACCATAGCACTGCCACCACAAACACCATGACTCCTTTCAGACAGACCTCTCGCATGTGTCTACTTGGATCACTGCAGCCCCTACAAGTACATCTTGGTGGCAGTGGATTCATGCTCTAGATTTCTATGGGTTTGGCCTCAGCGCTCGGCTGACACTCAAACTGTTATAGGATTTGCTAGTCTGCATAGGGACATTTACAATTGGCACATTACATTCCGACCGTGGCGTGGCCTTGCAGTACTCCTCCCCCTACCATCCAGAGGGAAATTTGGTGCTAGAAAGGAAAAACCGGGACCTAAAGCAATCCTTAACAGCAAGGGTATTAGGCACGGGCAGTAGTTGGTTCAATCACCTATATGGGGTCCAGAGGACACTGAATTATATGCCAAGAAAATCCTTGGGAGGATGTACCCCTATGAGATCCTGTTTGGGACAAGAATGTGGGTACCTGACCTAGATTGTGCAAATACAGTGGTGGATGTAAAATCATTTGAATTGAAGGATCGTTTGGCTGTTTTACAGGAACTCAATTAATTCTGGGCATTACAAAGCAACAACCAAGTAATACGCACCGCCACTGGGGAAGTGCAGCCGGTTTGGCAAGACCTGTCTGGGTCCCAAAGTTTGGGGACCTGGTCAGAGAAAAGATCATGGACAAGAAGCTGTCGTGTAGTTCCTATAAACCTATATAGGATCTGCGCGTTTAGACAACATAGACTGTGGGATTGGTGTCCAGACTGATTCTAGACACCCCACAGTGTATGTTCGCCTGTATACCAGCTAGCTCACAGTGCCACTGTAGAATCCTCTTACCAAGGAGAGAATAGTTCTTGGCAACCATTGAACATGACAACTCTGTCCCATCAACGATCGTGGAAACAGTACAGTACTTTTTGTTCAGTGCTCACTTTGTCTCAGAGATGTACACAGAATAAACGGTGGGGACGTTTTCAATAAGCATTTATTGAACCAGCGTCTTTCTAGTGTAAAATAGGTGTGCTGAAACAACCATAAGACAGAAACAGATATAAATTATTACAAGCATCAATAGAGTAAAAGGATGGTAGATTCCTACCATAGTGCTAAAACAATGAATACAGGGAGGTATAAAAATACATGACAGTAATAATGCGTACTCCTAGGATGCAACCCTAACTAGATATACCTAAGTGTACCTAGCATGTATCTAGGTGTAGAGCCAAGAATCTCCCTAAGATAAAGCCAACTCCATTAACTGAAGTGAGAGACTGTGGGACCCCGTCTTGGTCTCGAGATGGATACCCCACAAGAGATGTCAGACCACTGCGAGCTGGAGTGTCTGCATGCAGGAACCTCAGCATGAAAGTCTTTTTTCTCCTCCCCCCTACCTCAGCAAAGATATGGTGTTTATATACCCAAAGTGGTACCCTTAGGGAATCTACCTTCTTGTGTCATGTCGTTCTAGGATGACGGAAGTGATGACCCTTATACATAGTTATTCTGCAGGAGATGGTAGTCCTGCTGAGATTCCAAGAATCCTCATGCATAATGAATGAGGCTAGTTTTCGGAGAAAACCCCACGTCCTGTAAGCAGTACTGGAACTAGGTAAAAGGTCAGTACTAAGAACCGTTATGTAATGGCAGGGGAAATATAGACAAAAGGTTTGATTATTACCTGAGCCTATATCGGTGTACCTGTATGAAATATAACAAAGGAGTTTGGGCCATCCTACAGAACACCTGTACCTGTCCTGGCGATTCAAGGAACAAGAACAGTACTTCTTCCACCTCTTGCCGGCCAAAAAGAAAAGCAATTCATCTCCATTGATCTGATCAAACCACATCATGTAGCTACTTCTCAACAGCAGACTACATGGGGTCCTGAGTAACCCTGGGCAATGAACGTCACAGTTTTGATAACTACACATTTCATTAAACGCATGAAATTCATGCAAGAATTTCCACTCTGTTATGCAATGGAGTTATCTACTGTACCCACATCCCTTTGGCAAATCAACTTTAGCTTTACATGCTCAAGAGCATGTAACCAATTCACTAAAGTGAACTTTGGAACACTTTAGTCAATGAGAGAGGTGATGATTATGGGGTCACCCCTTACCTAGGGGGAGGGCATGCAGATTTGGTGGTGGTCCCACCCTCCTAGGACCAACCCAAGCAAAGATATGGGCAAAAATACAATGCCAACCAAAGGCCCAGCAAAGCATTATGGGGCGAGATTCTAGAGTTTAGTGAATATCATAGCATTAGCTCTCAGCTGAACCCAAGAGCCTGCCCCTTGAGTAATGTTTTGAAATTGCATACTATATTATTCGATGCACTCTAGAATATCGTCCACTAATGCTTTGCAGAGCTTTTGGTTGGGATTGTATTTTTGCCCATGACTGGGCCTGGGGTGGTCCTAGGAGGATGGGACCACCACTGAATCATTTCAGCATGATGTGCTCTTTGTGTTCAAGGCATCTGCTTGGTCCTCTCCCTAGGTTAGGGAGGACACCAAAATCATCACATCTCTCACTGCTTGCTATTTTTCATTTTCACTTTTGTAAGATGGCTATATGCATTTTAGCTTGTAAAAATAGAATTAATTAATGTTTAATTAAAGGCACTGCTTGCTATATTTTCATTTTTCTGAGATGGCTATATGTATTTTAGCATGGAAAGATAATTATTATTTTTTATACTAAAGGTATGTGAGAGTTCTGTTTACAACTTTTATTAATGTAAGACAACGGGTTTATGCATAAACTCTGGAATAAGCTACTGCACCCCCATTCCATTGATAAAACAATTTTACCTTTACATGCTACAAAGCAGTTATCCAATTCACAAAAGTGAGCTTTGAAAAATATCAGTCAATGAGAGTGGTGATGATTTTGTGGTTCCCCCCTAACCTAGGGGGGGGGACCAAGCAGGTACCTTGCACTCAAAGAGCATATCATGCTCAATTATTGTGGTGGTCCCATTCTCCTAGGACCACCCCAAGCAAAGTTATGGGCAAAAATACAATCCCAACCAAAGGCCCATCAAAGCATTACGGGGCAAGAGTCTAGAGTTTAGTGAATATTATAGTATGCTCTCATCTGAGCCCAGAGCCAGCCCCTTGAGGAATGTTTTGATATTGGATACTATAATATTCACTGCACCCTAAAATATTGTCCCATAATGCTTTGCAGGGCCTTTGGTTGGGATTGTATTTTTTGCCCATAACTGTTATTGTGGTGGTCCTAGGAGGATGGGACCACCACCAATCGTTCAGCATGTGTGTTCAAGGCATCTGCTTGGTTCTTTCCCTAGGTTAGTGAGGACATCAAATTCATCACATCTCTCACTGCTTGCTGTTTTTTCATTTTAACTTTTATGAGACAATGAAATGCATTTTAGCATGTAATAATAGAGATAGTTGTTGTATTTCCAAGGGTTTGTGAGGTTTCTGTTTTATTAAATGTGGTGAGAGGAAATGGAGTAGCGGTTCCATAGAATTCCGTGTAGTGGTACTGCGCAGATCCCCTCTCACTACAATACAGGAAGTTAAGATGGAAAGACTAATAATGGGGCATATCAACAAGGGCTTTATCTCTGCTTTTTTGGCTTTAAAAGCCAAAAAAGGAGAGATAAAACTAGCACCCTATCAACAACAGGGTGCTAACACGCAAATTTGCATGTTAGCACCCTTTTACTCTACGCTTCCCCTTGCATCTCTAATGAGATGCAAAGGGGGCGTTCCAGAGTGAAATAATAGGAGAAATGTCGCTAAGCGACATTTCTCCTATTATCAAGAATGTCGCTAACCCTGTTAGAGGAGCGACTTTAAATGGGTATCCCGCGTGGTTGTCCAGACGCGAGAACGCTCGTAATGGCGCCCGCCGGGATGACAACAGCACCAGCCCAACCAAAAATGGCGCCCAAAACTAAGCTATGGACCCCCACGTGACCCGGACCCACCAAACGGCGGTGCTTTAAGCAGATTTAAGTGCGGTAAGAGGGAGGGGGAACCACTGCCTAATCACAGCCTAAAACCAGGGGAAAAGAAAATAAACAAAAGCAAATACAAAATAGGAAATTTAAAATCACGGCGATCAGAGCAGCGCAAATGCGACTACAATTGTACCTTGTCTGGTAGCAACAGTAGAAGGACCGCCTTAAATAGGTATCCCGCGTGGTTGTCCAGACGCGAGAACGCTCGTAATGGCGCCCGCCGGGGTGAAAACAGCACCAGCCCAACCAAAAATGGCGCCCAAAACTAAGCTATGGACCCCCACGTGACCCGGACCCACCAAACTGCGGTGCTTTAAGCAGATTTAAGTGCGGTAAGAGGGAGGGGGAACCACTGCCTAATCACAGCCTAAAACCAGGGGAAAATAAAATAAACAAAAGCAAATACAAAATAGGAAATTTAAAATCACGGCGATCAGAGCAGCGCAAATGCGACTACAATTGTACCTTGTCTGGTAGCCACAGTAGAAGGACCGCCTTAAATAGGTATCCCGCGTGGTTGTCCAGACGCGAGAACGCTCGTAATGGCGCCCGCCGGGGTGAAAACAGCACCAGCCCAACCAAAAATGGCGCCCAAAACTAAGCTATGGACCCCCCCGTGACCCGGGCCCACCAAACGACGGTGCTTTAAGCAGATTTAAGTGCGGTAAGAGGGAGGGGGAACCACTGCCTAATCACAGCCTAAAACCAGGGGAAAAGAAAATAAACAAAAGCAAATACAAAATAGGAAATTTAAAATCACGGCGATCAGAGCAGCGCAAATGCGACTACAATTGTACCTTGTCTGGTAGCCACAGTAGAAGGACCGCCTTAAATAGGTATCCCGCGTGGTTGTCCAGACGCGAGAACGCTCGTAATGGCGCCCGCCGGGGTGAAAACAGCACCAGCCCAACCAAAAATGGCGCCCAAAACTAAGCTATGGACCCCCCCGTGACCCGGACCCACCAAACGGCGGTGCTTTAAGCAGATTTAAGTGCGGTAAGAGGGAGGGGGAACCACTGCCTAATCACAGCCTAAAACCAGGGGAAAATAAAATAAACAAAAGCAAATACAAAATAGGAAATTTAAAATCACGGCGATCAGAGCAGCGCAAATGCGACTAAAATTGTACCATGACCATCTTGAAAGTACATGTCGCGGTTAGGTAATGTCCAGGGGCCATCAGCCCTCACCCTAATGACCTGGAATGTCTGTGGCCTTAATAATACATGTAAGAGGCGCCAGGTGATTCACTATCTGCATAATGTTGATATATTTTATTTACAAGAGACACACCTCCCCCGCACGGATTCAGCCCGCTTTGGCACCAGCTGGGGCACACATAGGTACTTTGCCAATTATAGCAACTACGCCAGGGGTACAGCGATACTGATACATAAGGGGGTCCCCTTTACACTTACGGGTGTGTCCTGTGACCCATTGGGCAGGTACGTGATAGTGGTAGGTGCTTTGTACGGCCACAGAATAGCTCTGATTAATGTGTATGTTCCCAATGTTGATGCCATGGAGTTTTTCCATTACCTGAATATTCGGATTGCGAAATACGAGCCCCAGGCAGTGGTGCTTGGGGGGGACCTCAATTTGTCATTGAACATCTCACTGGACAGCACATCTCATGCACCTGACGCTAAACCCCGGACAAGGCGTGCCCTAACTGATCTATGCACTCAATATTCATTGATAGACATTTGGCGGCAGCATAATCCTACCCTCACCGACTACACTCACTATTCCAGCCCACACGGCACCTGGTCCAGGCTAGATTATTGGTTGCTTTCTCCCAATGTGACGGATTGGTTTGGCTCCCTTACCACGCCCCCTAGCACGTATTCCGACCACTCCCCAGTGGTCTTACGTCTGCTGCTACCGCGCCCGGAAGGGTACAAAAGGCAGTGGCGGTTCCCGAGTAGGGCCCTCCTGGATGATGTGTTCAAGGCTGAAGTTCGAGAGGCAATCGAAGACTACTTCGAAAACAACACTGGCTCGGTGGACACTGTGGCGGTGCTGTGGGAGGGGTTCAAGGCGGTCATAAGGGGGGTATGCATCTCCAAACAATCCGGTGTCCTCCGGGATTTGCGTCGGACGGTATCTCGCTTCGAGCGCGACATAGCCAGGCTTGATTCCCAACTCGCGTCCGGATCCTCAGAGACTCGCTCTCCTGGCTGAGTATAGAGACACAGCCGATAGGGAGATACTGTATTTGGGGAAATATCAGACTGCGCGGCGATAAAGAGAGGGCGAGCGGCCTGGCAGAGTACTGGCACAAATGCTGAGACCACCTTACAGCAAATCATACATTACTGAGTTAACCTCAGCTTCCGGCGCCTTGCTCACCTCCACATCAGCCATTCGAGATGAGTTTCTGGACTACTACTCCACACTGTACTCCTCTAGGGCAGACCCAGACGGCGCTGCCCAGACTGCCTACTTGGATGAGATTGCGCTGGTGTTTCTGGAAAAAGACATGCTGGATTTCATGGCAGTGCCCATATCAGTCACAGATGTCACGTTGGCTATAGACTCCCTGCGCAGTTCCTCTGCCCCGGGGCTTGGCGGCTTGACGGGGGATTTTTATAAAGAATTCAAAGACATCCTGGCCCCACAGCTGATTGAGGTCTATGCGGAGGCATTGGAGAGACAGGTTCTCCCCCCTACACTGCGGGAAGCAGTAATCATACTTCTTCCGAAGCCTGGCAAAGACCATCGACAATGCGGTGCATACCGACCATTGTCTTTGTTGAATCTGGATTATAAAATCCTAGCTAAAGTACTGGCTAATAGACTATCACACCTGATGGAGTATATCATTTCTCCCATGCAATCCGTCTTCGTCCCCCGACGGTCTACATCCCTAAATCTTCGCATGCTGTTTTCCGTGCTCCATAGAATAAATCCCAATATCCCCGCGGTGGCGGTGTTGTTGGACGCGGAGAAAGCGTTTAACTCCTTGGAGTGGCCTTTCCTTGTGGAGGTGATGCAACGCATGGGGGTTCCCTATGGTTTTATTGCCACGATCTCGCTGTTATATAGCAACCCATCAGCGCAACTTCGCCTGAATGGTACCTTGTCTAGGCCATTTCAACTATACCGGGGGACCAGGCAGGGTTGCCCTTTGTCCCCGAGATTATTCATTCTTTAGTGAGGCATTTCCAGGAACGCCACTTACACAGAGGATTGCAGTTTAATACCGGTCCGCTCCTTGCTTCCCTTTACGCTGATGATACCATTCATTACGTCCAGGAGCCTCATACTAATCTGTCCCCCCTGATTCGTGAAATTGTTCGTTTTGGTAGATTTTCGGGGCTGGGCATCAACTGGCATAAGTCGATTATATTTCCGCTTACGATATGCACGACCCAATGGGAATGCGAATTTCCTCTTGAATGGTGCCAAGACTCGGTTAAATACTTGGGTATACACATTCATCTGGACACCACGCAAATCATTCGGTTAAATTACGGGCAGACTTTTCAAAAACTGGAGGAACAGGTTGATAGATGGCTGAGGCTGCTGCTGTCCCTGGCTGGTAGGGTCGTTATTTTGAAAATGGTGGTCCTGCCCAAATTCTTATTTCTCTTTAACAACATCCCGATTCCCCTTTCTAATGGCTTCTTTCGCACCTTGCAGACACTTATGACACGACTGATATAGGGCGGGAGGAGGCCACATGTTCGCTGGTCGGTTATGACACTACCGTATGACAGGGGCGGGTTCAATGTGCCAGACTTTCACTTATATTATCTAGTGGCGCAATGCCACTATGCGTTCGCTTGGTTCCATCCTTATGCATGTATACCCTTTTTGCGGCCGGAGTCAGACCTTGTTCTCCCCAACAAATTAAGCGAGGTACTGCCGTGTGGTTTTCCCAAAGACAGGAGCGACATACAAACAGTGTCCACCACTGCCTGGGCGTGGGGCAAGTTGAGAAAGTACACAGCTTTATTCCTCCTCCCTCCCTTTGCCCAATGCTCGATGGCTCCCAATCACAGGAGAGAGGCTAGTGCAGAACACGTTGTCCACATTAGAAATTGCAAAAGTGGGTGATCTCTTTCCGGGGGGTCGTATTTTTGTGTTAGATGAGGATGCCAGGTTCACTGGATACAATTTTATGACGTAATTTCTCCTGAGCCGCATGAAATCCGCATTGCATGCGGCTCTCCCCTCTTTCCCAGTCGAGCCGGACTCTTTCCCCCCACTCACTGGTTTTGGAGGCTCCCGGCGGCAGACACCTTATTCCCAAAATGTACAAAGCATGCGTCAAGATGCTGCCGGTGGATGACTCAAGCATTAGACAGGCCTGTGAGGCGGACACGGGTTGCACCATTACAGATGAACAATGGACCAAATGTTGTGTGGCTACCAAGGACATATCACTTAATAGCCGCCCTAAGTTGCTGCACTTTAGATTTCTCCGCCGTGATTACTTCACACCTGCCTTGGCACATAGGATAGATGCCAATAAGCCACACTCCTGTCCGAAATGCTCCGCACCGCACGCTGATTTTATACATCTGGCATGGCTCTGTCCCCGTTTACAGTCCTATTGGGATGCGGTGCATGCGACCCTGGGGAAGATGGTTGGCATTCCAATGGTCCCCATCCCTGAAATTGCACTTTTGGGGTACACGGTACAGATTCCCAAGAGAGTCAGGAAACTAGCATCCTTGGGGTTACTTTTAGCTAAGAGAGAGGTTGCCATCCACTGGGGCAGGAAGTCCACGCCTAAGCTGCAAGACTGGCTGGGGAGTCTGGCACACTGCAACTTCAATGCTGAAATATACGCCAGTCTTATGCCACAGTTGTCACGCCCACGGGACATTTGGGGACCACTGCGGTCCTACCTGGATTCCACCAAGCGTGCCACTACCACACGGGCGGATAACGGGATTGTGCCTGAAGGGGTTGAATGAATGGGGGTGGTTTGCCGGTGCAGCCTTGCGAGTTGTACTTGACCCGTGCTCCATAACTATGTATGGCTGGCACAGCTGTTTGGTTAGCCCTATTTCTTGGTCTGGGGGGCTGGGGGGTGGTTGGGGAGTGTAGTTATTTGCTTGATGAGCCGGGATTCCTGGCCTGACATGTTTCTGCTATGCTATAATAATTTCATCTGTATGTCACTGTCTGATACAAATGGATTGGCATGTAAAGCGATCGTATGCAATGCAATGTGAATGTTATCCTTGATTTGAAAAATAAAACAGAGATAAAAAAAATAAAAAAATGAGGAGTGGGTGGCATGTCCCATCAATGTATACCCAATTTTTACACACTTTGTCCCATCCACACGACAATAAAGATTTTAAACAGGTGAACTTTTACTTATTTACTTAGTTGCTTGCTCCTGTCTCCTCAACACCGGGCTCTAAATATTCTATCATAATCCCTGTACCTGATGTACATAAACATGTCCCCAGGCACGGCAGATTTATTCTGTATAAGGGTCTCCACTTTTTTCCATCCTTGGCCAACAGCCAGCTGTGCGTGATCACACTTGTGTAGAAAAGCATCTGTGATTATTTTCAAAACATTTATGATTGTTTTCAAAACATCTATGGTTGTTTTAAAAACATATTGATTCTAGAAAAAACCCTGGAGTGACCACTTTAGTAGAAAACACCCTCACTCCCCCTAAAAATTAGAGGAGAATTCCTACCAGGCTGAGACGGGGTCCTGCATGCTCAATTTCCGACATGCGGGTTGTCATCCTTGATGCAGAGATGAGGTCCTTCATTCCCAACCATCAGCTGAGGGGGCTGGTTCATCCCTAGAGGTTTCATGGCTACAGATACACATAGCTTTACACATATACACCTACACATCCAGGTTAGGCTAGGTACATTTAGGCAACTTACTTAGGGCACGCATTTTAGGAATATGCAAGTGCTACTGTTTTTATCTGAACTGCTTATGTTCTTCTTATTAGCCCTAGGGTAGAAATGTATCTACTATTTACTACATTGGTACTAGCAATCTCTTTCGTATGCTTCAGTCTCCTAATTGTCGCAGCACATATATTTTACACCAGGTTGTCGCAGGACCAATAAATTCTTATTGAAACGTCCCTCCTGTGTATTTTCTGAGAGAAATAAAGCATGAGTGTCTGAGCAAAATGTACTGTACTGTTTTCAGGGTTCTCATGTTCAGTGGTTGCCAGAGACAACCTACACCACTGTAGAATAAAGGGGGGGGTGGTAGTGGCACTGTAGAGCTAGCTGGTCTAATGGCTGACAAATCCTGTGAGGGTGTCTGGAAGTGGTTGGGACACCAAACCCTCGGTTTAAGTCATCCAAAATGTGTAGGCCATGGAGGACTCCAAGGAACTACATGACACAGGTTCTCTTGTTCTACCTACCCCCATTCCCAGTGAAGGTATTGGAAAAGATCATCAACAAGCAACTCAAGACACCTGGAACAGAACCAACTACTTGACGCCTCCCAATCCGGCTTCTGCAGTAATCACAGCACCAAAACCGCCCGGATTGCAGTAACTGACGACATCCGAATCTTCCTCGTCCAAGAAGAATCAGCAGCTCTGATCTCCTCAGCCTCTCAGAAACTTTCGACACCGTATCCCACTACATGCTGATCAAAATACTCCACCACAACGGCATCCAACGGGACGCGCTCAGATGGGTCACCTCCTTCCTCACTGGAAGAACTCAAAGGATCCACCTCTGACCTTTCACCCCCGAACCCAAGGAGATAACCTGCGGTGTTCGCCAGGGCTCACCCCTCAGCCCCATGCTCTTCAATGCATATTATAACCCCGCTGGCCAACATCAGATCCCACGCCCTCAACATAATTTTTTACGCATATGACACCCATCTCATCCTCTCACTCACAGATGACCCCACTACCACCAAAACTAACTTCTACATATGCATGACAGGCATGGCTGAATGGGTGAAGAACAACAGCCTGAAGCTGAACACACTCAAGACAGAAGTACTGATCTTTGGCAACAACAGCAACACATGAGGCCACTCCTGGTCGTTTCAGACCTAGAAACCATTCCCTATGACCACACAAGAAACATTGGAATCATCATTGACAACAATCTCATTATGAAATCACAGATCAACGCTGTCTCCTCTGCCTGCTTACTCACTCTCTACATGCTATGTAATATCTTCAAGTGACTACCCCTACACATGACACACATAGTGACATGGACCCTCATCACCAGCCGCCTGGACTACAGCAACTCCCTCTGCATTAGAATCACTGCACACCTCAAACAGAGACTTCAGACCATACAGAATGCCGCAGCCAGACTCATCCTCAGCCGTCCCAGATGAAGCCACATCACACAGCACCTCAGGTAACTCTACTGACTACCCATGCAGAAGAGATGCAAATTCAAGCTGCTCACCCACACACAAGGCTCTTCACAACCAAGGACCTGCCTACATTAACCACCGCTTGAACTTCCACCAACAGTCAAGAAGCCTACGCTCTGCTTCTCTCTCACTTGCCCATACGCCCCGCATCTACCAAAGCAGAAGTGGAGGACGCTCCTTCTCCCACATCACAGCAAATACTTGGAACCGCCTCCCCATCACCTCCCTTCCGAACTTCCAAATGGCCCTCATGACCTGGCTTTTTGAATTAGCCTCCAAGACCTGCAGGCGCCTGAATAACCTATTGGTTAATAAACTGCACTTTATAAATCCTGATTGATTGATTACTAATACAGTATTACATCTATTCACCAACTAGCAAACCATGTGAATGTACCTGAAAAGAAAAGACTTCCAAGCAGAAATAGGGAAACAGCATTTTATGCACAAAAGAAGTAAAGGCCTCTTCTCATGTCAACTTGAACGTATTACTCAATGATGCACATTTAACATGCATGTGCAAATACAGCTACAAACAGAACAGAAGATGTCAGTATATTAGGTTCATGTTACACTTTGCATAAAGGTACTATATCTTTGAGTATAGGTGTATAACTGAGACTAAGAACTACATTATAAATGCAAATATGAAAACAGTAGTGCACACATTACATAAATCACTCTTTTTCTGAAGTGAACATGTTTTAATGTGTGTGAAGATACTTTTATCAGTCACCTAAAGAATACATCTCATTTTAATATGGTTAAGACACACAGGGGTATATTCTCAAAAACGTGCGGAAATCATCGCCAAAAAAGGCTAACGCAATTTTACATATCGCCATCTATCGCTGGAAAATAACTCGAATTCTCAACACAGCGGTAACCTGCGATAGTTACCTCATAACGCGTCAAATGTCCACGATAACAATACCGGCGATAAAAATCCAAACCCGAACCTGAAAAAAGTTGCGATGGGCCCAACGGCCATGACAAAATCAGCGATAAGCTGTGCAAGGCCTGCAATTCACACACCTCAGGCGGGAAAACTCACTATAAAAGCAGAAAAAAAATACTAACAAAAACAAAACAACTGCGAAGCACAATGGAGGTAAACGGAGAAGGAACAGAGGACAACCAGATCACCACAAGCCCCCCGGACCACCAGGCCAGGACCTCGGGGTCAGGGAAGGGCAAGGACAAGAAGAAGAGGAAGACGTGGTTCAGTCCGCAGGAAAACAGAATCCTGATAACGGAGGTGATAAAATATCATCAACAACTGTTTGTCATCTTCAATGTGTCATTGGTGACAAAAAATGAAATATGGCAGTCGATCGTGGCCAAGGTGAATGCAGCCGGAGTGCTGAGGAGGACAATAGAAAAGGTCAAGAGTCGCTGCAATGATGTGAAGCGCAAAACCAAGCAGAAACTCGGCAACCACCAGATGTCAGCAATGCAGACTGGAGGTGGGAGTACAGCGCCACAAGAGGAGCTGGACGAGATGGAGGAAATGGTGTCCACAGTCATTAGTGTGGAGACGGTGGCAGGAGTTGGGGGACCGGACACTGCTCGACAGGAGCCGACACAACAGCAAGAGGGTGAGTAACGACCAGGGACTGGGGGGACGGGGGAGATGGACACAATAGCACACATGCACAATTAAGCATAGCACAGTGCACGCCCACAATGACTCTGGAGCATTTCCCTGATCCCCTTGGCACACTGCAGCACACCTAGAAACTGCAAGTAGGCCCCCATTGACTATGTGCCCAGAGGGGGCCCTCCCCACACATCACTAATCTCACAACAAACCCATGCACATGTGCTGAACCCAGCAAAGCTGCGGGTCCGTGACCCACACTAACAATGCATGTGACACTGCATGACGATTAGCATGGCTGCAGTTCAATATCATGACATGGTGCACGCCACAACACTGAGGTTGCTGAGTGTGGACCACATCCATAAAGGAGCAGGTCACACGCTGACACATCCACGTGCACAAACAACCCCTGATGTCAACAAGACATCTGCGGACAAACCATGCCCAAGAGTCCCAACTCCCACCAAGAGCAAAATGTACCAAAGTCTGCAACATCTCAGCACTGTATAAACACAGAATTGAAAGGCACACCGCCTGAAAGGGATAACCGGCCAGCAAAATCAGAGTTGCAGGGGCAACTCTACCACAATGCAGCACACACACATAAGAAGCAGAGCACATCAACATTGACAACAATGTGGTACAAACTGCAACATGTTCACAACAGAACAGGGGACGCAACTGCTGCTGCTTGTGTGTAGGGACTGGCCAATTACATTTGGCATAGCAGGGAAATGTGAGATGATGATGTACAAGTACAAACACACATTCATGATGTTGTCGAAATGTCCTCTGTCTCGCATCAAATAGGCAGCTCCTCCCAAACAGTCATGTACATTGTCATGCAGTCTGTATGTAAACTTATACAGTGCGTCAACATACATGTGAACACAATGTTAAACTGCATCTCCCCTTCACATTGCAGAGGGAGAATCAACACCTCCTGCAGAGCAGACCCAACAACTATTCACTGAAGATGAAGAGGACCTCCCCACCTTCGACACCGATGCCCTCCAACAGCTCATGGACAGCATCAGCACCTCACCTTCAGGAGCAGGGCAGCCCAGCTGCATCCAGGAGACCTCACCCCCTGCACAGACCACACAGCAGGAAGCACCAACCACCACGGCTTTCTCCCAGGACCCACACGAACAACACATGGCTTTCCAACTACGTGTGTTAGGGTGCCAGGAGAAGATGGATGATCAGGTGTGGGTGGGGTTTGACCTCATGGCAGCCAAACTAGATGCCATACGTGGGTGTCTAAGTTCCATCAGGGACCACTTACAGTCCCTAACAGTCACCCACAGTCCGCTCCATGCTCTTTAACGATCCATGGATGACATCGCTGGAGTCCTGACTCTGAGACAAGGACAACTGTCTAGTCAGAGTGGCTCCAGCGGTGTCATCCGGGAGTTGGGACACATGCGGAGGACCATGGAAAACATGGAGCGCGTGCAGGCAGATAGAATGGCTGCCATGGTTGCACACCAGCGTGTTGTAGCTGGGATCTACCATGCTCTGCAGACCCTCATCATGGCATTGCTGCCACAAGGGCTGGCGCAGATGAATGCTGCTGCTGCTTCGACATCCACATCTCCGCCCCCTGATGTATCAGTGCCACACAGTGCTGGAGACAGACAACCACCACCCACATGTGAGGCACATGAAACATCAGAGGGTGAAGATGCAGATGATTCTGCCTTACTGGTAAGAAGGAAGCAGTAACATTCATCTCCACCATATGGCCTGTTTCTGCTTGGTTCTGCCCTCTGCATCATCACCTTCCACTGTCCCCCGATGCACTCTGCCACACTCACCTTGGACCTCGACATGTACTGCCATATTCTGTTTGGTCACCAATGACACAGCTATCAGACTGCGGACTGAACTCTTCCTCTTCCGATGTACTTGTTATTCCCTGAAGGACTCTTGCTGGCCCTCCACGGGCCAACAATGTAAAGTGGGGTTTATATGGCCCTGTACTGCTCCAGCTACAGCACTCCACTGAATGTGCATTAAACATTCAAATTCACACAGATGTGTCATGTCTATCATCATTCAAGTATGAAAGTATGGATGAATGTAGGGTCAGTGATTCCCCCTTACCTCCATGTTGCTCATGTTGTGGGACTTGAGTCATAGGGTGCAACATTACCGATTGCGGTCCAGGTGGTGCCGACACAACAGAGACACCTGCATTAGTTACTTCCTTGTCCAGGCCAGAACTGAACCACGCGAAGAGCCCCGGGGTCATTGTTCACACCCCTACGCTGGACTGGCATATGCCAGGCCAGCCCACTCCGCTTACGCTTACAGGGGGAGGGGGGCGACAACGCTACATGTCACATGTCTTCCCTGTAGTGATCTACTGATCACAGGTCTAGTTGTCAGCATGCCACAGTCACTCCCTGAGGGCTGGTTTACACCCACACCACACCCATCTAGCACGGGCGTCACAGGACATGTGACCCTGCAATTAGAGGGGCCGGGCGCATGTGCTCGAGGCCTTTTCTACTATCTATCTGAGTGTGTCTATGTGGTCATTATTTATGCATGAGGGACTAGGGCCCTACCACATCACATTCCCCACTGCCAGAGGTGACATAATGGCATCTGCACCACGAGTCTCAATCATAAAGGGCCCATGACTTGCGGTGCACAGAGTTGGTGGCAGCCGAGGCACTTTGGCTGGCACAGGCCTACCCCCAAGAGACGGTGACTTGCGGTGCACAGAGTTGGTGGCAGCCAAGGCATTTTGGCCGGCACGGGCCTACTGCCACGTGGCGATGACTTGCGGTGCACTGAGTTAGTGACACGAGAGCTGAGCGGGTGTGCAGCCTGCGATGATGCGTAGGCCACGATACGCCTTCCTGCCAATCAAGATTCGATTTGAATTGTGAGCCCTGCTGGACCGCAGTGTACGCCGAAGGCAGCAGGCTGCACAGACATGACACCGCGGCGCGGTACAGCAGGGTGCACTTGGGGCCTCTGGCTCAGAATCCAGCAGTCGGCTGAGGAGGTTGCACCAGCACATGGTGGGCCCTCTTGGAGACACACTGGTGGCGGCAGGTGAGCATAAAGGCCTGAGTGTGCAGGGGCAGTCAGTCATTGCTGGGTGGCAGACCGGTCTGGGGACCAGGGCTGGGGTGCGGCAGGCGCACCGTAGGCACCACCTGTCATGGTGGTGCCCTTGTGGCTGGGTGTGGAGAGTGAAGGTGCAGGGGTGTCAAGCTGATACAAACCGTGATGCTTACAGGTATGAGAACTCCTGCATCATGAGGCCATAACAGAAGTTTGTGCGACCATTACCTTCCTTTTCTTTCCCTACGAAGGATACGACCACACGTACTTCTGTTACAGTCTTTTTGTGCAGGAGTTCTTTCCTGTAAGCATCCCGGTTTGTCCAAGTGCTATACACTGTACAAGATTAGGTTTGTGACTATACGGACGCTTGACCATTGTCACCATTTGTCCGGCAGGTTTCTGAATACTGACGTCCGGAGTATTGAATTGTATTGGGGTGTTCACGCAGCATATGCAGTTACTTGAATCAATACGTTGCCCTGATGAAGTTCCCCGTTCGGCGTTGCCTGTGCTTTTGATATTGTTTATTTGTGTATTTGTAATAAAGGGCTGTTTTTGCACTTCTGTTGACTACTGGACTTTATGACCGTGCGCACTCCCATTTCAGTTACTACAATCTTGGATCTGGGGCACAGAGGCGTCTGGCAACGGCTGGGGTTGGTTGCGCAGGAACACTACGAATTGGAACTGTCGCGTGATGCGGATACAGGGGCCCCCCGTTGCAATTGTGGACATGTATCCAAGACATGTGTGAGGAAGTTTGATAGGGCTGGCCGTGAGACTGCTCCGACTCTGGCAGTTGTTGGTTGGGAGGTACCAGGGGCCAACAGGTGCAGCACAGCCAGCAGCTTTGTCTGCGGAGGGATGTTGGTTATCCGCTGTGTTGGTACCGTCAGCCTGTGGGCAATGTGGGTCAGGATGCGGAGGATGGTTGTCCTTTTGTGCCTGTAGTGGGCACTTCCTCTGGTGCTGAGTCTCTGAGGCTGGTGCATTTTAGGAATGTCCGTTGTCCTGTTCTGCGCTGCCTCGGTGGTAGTCCGGAGGGGGTGTCTGGGGGGCAGCCTGGGGGTGGTGGTGGTGGGTGTTGTGGACCTCTTGGGTCTCCGAGCTGCATGATCAGTGTCTCCATGACATGTGTTGGTCTTCAGATGTGGCTCTGGCTGGACTCCCTTTCATACTGCAGGTAGTTGTCCTGCTTAACACCAGTGAAAGGCAGTGTTAAATCCCTGCTGCTAACGCGCCTTATCGCCTGTTTTTGGATCGCATCGCAGATCTGGCTGGTTGTTGAGAATATCGCAAAGTGGTGTTTTTGTGTGTTTTTGCACGGGAACGCCTACTCTGCAAATCATTAGCGTTAGTTGTCGCTCTCATCCGTTGCGAAGTTTTTTGCAGAAGCTATCGCTGGAAAACTGGCGATATCGGCAGTTTGCACCAGCTTGAGAATGGGGCGATAATTCTTTTGCCACTTTGAATGCGCTAAAGTGCCGATAACACGGCGATAAGTCCTTGAGAATATGTCCCTCAGTGTATAAAAACCTCTATTTCTACAGTAAATGTACTTCAGCATTGATTTTGAGTGAAACACTTTACATTAGTAACATTCGAACACATAGGGGCAGATTTATATCAAACTTGCGCCACTTTTACATCGCCGTTGCATCACTTTTGTGACGCAGCGGCGGCGTAAACCCTGCGCCATGTTGCGCCCCATTTACATCGTGACGCATCTATGGAGATGCGTCACGGTGTAAAGCCCTGCGCCACATGAAACCTGCGTCAGGTTTCATGTGGGCGTTTCTACTCAGGGGGGGCGTTCCGTCGCAGGAACGCCCCTGAAAAGTGACTCAGTGAAATCTATAAGATTTCACTGAGTCACTTTCCCAACTCTGATGCGTCAAAACCCTGCGCCTGCTTGAAGCAGGCGTAAGGCTTGACGCACCATGTTAGGGATAGGGTAGGTTGGAACAGTGCTGGAGTTGCGTCGCGCTTGCGACGCAATTTCAGCACTGCACCAACCTTACGCCGGCAGATGCGTCACATATCTGCTTGTCCTTGCGCCACGATGAACCGCATTGTAAATGCGGCGCATCTGCGGTGGCGCAAGGGCAAACTTGCGTGACGCATCTTCCCTGGCGCATCCATGCTGATTTGCAGGGATGCGCCAGGGAAGATAAATCTGCCCCATAGAGTATGTGTGCTAAGTTTAAGAACTGAGAGGACACCAGGATCAACAAACTCCCTTAAGTATAAATCCAATATTTTATTCCAGCCTAAGGTGACACAAGTAAGTTTAGATTATGAATGCCAAAGACCTCATACCCCACTGCATATATATATTCCCCCTGGATTGAAAAGATGCTCCTCGTGTCCCGCGATTCCACCAACCACAGAGCATCATATGAAAGGATCACTGACATAATATCGGCGGACCGAATATCGAGGTACCAAAATATGGACGCTAAAGTATCGAAGTCAAGAATATCGACCGACATCCTATCTATATCATGGTATGTACAAACTTATCCAAAACAAATATCGATGTCAAATACATGGGGGCCGATTCAGATAGCCAGTCAGACAGCTGTCCGTAGCCTTACCGTGCGACTGACACGTACCCGGGGCCGGTCCGTCCTGTAGAGTAAGTACGATGCGCAAAACTGCCAAAAACCTGACCGACACGTAGGCTGTGATTCAAGCTGCATTCTCCATCCGAGCCGTAACTCCTAAAGCTGAACCGAGTCGCCCGGAAGCAGTATCCATAGCAGTTTCCGGCATGACAAGTACGATGCGTACTTCCTACGCGCCGGACGGGTCGCCACGTACGGCACGTCACAGCATACGGAAAACAAGCATATCAGCTACGATTCGCGCCACAACTCAATACACGGCTACGAGACGGACCAGCTTCCAGCGGGTACGAGACGGAGCAACAAGCAGCGTGTACGACACTAACACATCATGAATCCCATCGCGCAGGTCATACCAGTACTCTACATCTATGACCGCCTCAGGAACCGACGCCGATGGCGCAGGCGGTAAGTCAGACACCTACCACATGAACCATCGACACGTACATGCAAAATGGCACACACACACAGGGGATCCACATCCTGGCCACAAACAACAGGCCACCATAGGGGTTGCATGGCCAGCACCACTAACACCCCCACCCATAGGGCTTATGTTGCCCATCACTACTGCCACCCCCACCCATAGGGGGTATGTTGCCCATCACTACTGCCACCCCCACCAATAGTGGGTATGTTGCCCATCACTACTGCCACCCCCAGTCATAGGGCTTATGTTGCCCATCACTACTGCCACCCCCAGCCATAGGGCTTATGTTGCCATCACCCCTGCCACCCACATCCATAGAGGACCTGTTGCCCATCACTACTGCCACCCCCAGCCATAGAGCTTATGTTGCCCATCACCCCGCCACCCACAAACATAGGGGGCCTGTTGCCCATCACTACTGCCACCCCCAGCCATAGGGCTTATGTTGCCCATCACTGCTGCCACCCCCAGCCATAGGGCTTATGTTGCCCATCACCCCTGCCAGCCCCAGCCATAGGGGTTATGTTGCCCAGCACTACTGCCAGCCCCAGCCATAGGGGTTATGTTGCCCAGCACTCCTGCCACCCCTACTGTTGGACCCGGCCTCGTAACCTGGCTCTACTTGCCCCCGCACCACCTAACCTGGTACCTGCAGCCCCAAGCACACGGCCTAGCCGATCCTTCCCACCAGAACACACGCACCCGACCCGGACATCCTCGTCCATGGCCTCTCTCCTTTCGGCCACCCCGGGCCCGCGTGCCCACTTCATGCACCAAGATGGCCGCCCGGCCCCAGCGCGACCCGGGCCTAGAGGCGCCACTCCGGCTGGAGGACATCACGCTTGCCAGGGGATGAGAGAGGGAGGAGCAGTTTCTATCGCACCTCTGAACTCCCCTGGGACGATGGGTTTCGATCGGCCCTCCGGCCTCCCTGAGGGCTGGCTCCATGCCTGCTGGGTGTCTGGGACTCCTCCCGACCCGGCCCTGAAAGGATCAAAAGACAATGGCAGGAAACCCCGACAAGCGACCCCCAGATGACAAGACCCTGCCTGCACAGACTCCGGACATCAAAGAGGGGTCGACCTATAACAAGGGGTGCTCTGGGACTGTCCGCTAGATTCGACGCTGGAACAACATGAGCCCTGCTGAGTGACTCGCGGCTCCCTGAAGATCGTAAGACCTCCGAACTTGTACCTGAGCCCTGCTGAGTGACTCGCGGCTCCCTGAAGATCGTAAGACCTCCGAACTTGTACCTGAGCCCTGCTGAGTGACTCGCGGCTCCCTGAAGATCGTAAGACCTCCGAACTTGTACCTGAGCCCTGCTGAGTGACTCGCGGCTCCCTGAAGATCGTAAGACCTCCGAACTTGTACCTGAGCCCTGCTGAGTGACTCGCGGCTCCCACAGACTCTCACGGTCCCGCCGGACCCCAACTACAACAAGCGTATCCCCCAGCTCGATGATTGTGAGCTGTGCGCCGGGTACGCCCCTGCCTTGAACCTTTGCCAGAGACTGTCCCGCTACCCCCTCTCCCTTCCGAGACTCATTGAGCCCGCGCTCTCCTTGTACATATTTGCAGTGCTAACCTGATTGATAAAGATTGATTCCTAAGAACGCACGGTGTGGTGTCTCTGTGTCGTGTGGTACCAGGGGTACGATCCTAGATATGAGATTCCTCCCCCTGAGGAGTCTCCCGCCAGTGCCCGGCTACGATACTTCGAGGGTGGGTCTCAGGGTAGTCAGGACCCCTTTCCGGGCTCCTCTGAGGTCGCCGTCTAACATTGGTGGCAAGCGACGGGATTCGGGCCCATAACCTAGAGATCGTACCGTGAACGACGGACGCACTACCGACAAAGATGGCAGAAGGAAGCGCCATGAGCCCCGCAGAAACCAACGCCAACAGGGTGTTCCAGGTGGAACAACTAGAAGAATACACGCACAAAGAACTAAAGCAATTCTGCAAAGAACTTAAAATCGCTACCACCGGTCTCAACACCAAAGAAGATTTGCAGAAAGCACTGAAAGCTTGGGTGGATGCCGGGGCCTCCCGCCCAGAAGGCACGGGGGAGCGCCCCGACGAAGCCGAACCCCCCCAAGGCAAAAGCAGCAGCAATCAGGTGCGAGGCATCGTACCAGACGGGGGCCTATCCCCGGAAGAACTCGCGGACAGAGAGAGAAGTCGCAATCACGAACTCGAGTTAGCCAAACTCAAAATCGAAGGCGAATTGAAGTTAGCGGAAAAAAAGCTAGCAGTAGAGCAAATGCGCATACAAGGCGAACTAGAAGAGAAGAAGCTCCAACGGGAGCACGAAGGAAGGAAGCTCCAACTAGAGCACGAACGCAGCTTGAAGGAAATCGAGCTCAAGGTCAGAAACGAGGAAGGGAGGCCCCCGGGAAATCCCCAGCGGAGCAGAAGGTCCACATCCCCAAGGACGTGGTCAAAGAATATTATAAAAACGATGACATTCAACATTGGTTCAGGGCCTACGAGGTCGCCATGACCTCCCATCGGGTCCCACAGAAGGACTGGGGGGCAGGGTTGTGGGGACGGTTTCTAAGCGAAGGAAGAGACACCCTGCTCGACCTACCCATCTCCCTGCAGACCTCCTACAGCCACATGAAAGAGGCGCTACTCACAAGGTATGGCCTCACCCCCGAGATGTACCGTCAGCGATTCCGGGACTGCAGGAAGATCCCGGGCACCACCTGGGTGGAGTATGTAAACTTTTTCAGTCGGGCCTTCGATGGGTGGATCAAGGGCCGCAAAGTCACCACCCTTGAGGAACTCACCGACCTCATGTTGTGGGAACACCTGGCTGCGAACTGCTTTGTGGAACTACGCCAGCATCTGCTCGACAGCAAACTCACCGATCCCAGGAAGCTGGCTGTGGAAGCAGACCGCTGGACCAACACCCGGGTCCCCCGGGGCATGGTAGGAGAATACCCCCGAGCCAGTCAGGGACCACCCCGCCAGAGAGGAGGAGGGAACCAGGGAGGGCAGAGAGAGTCCCAGCCTAGCCCCCCAAAGACCCAACCTCCACCTTTCCCAGCGCCCCCCCACCAGTAACCGGGCCCCCCGGGAGACGGGGACACCGGGTAACCGTCACTTGTTTCCGTTGCCAGAAGCCCGGGCACTACGCCAATGACCCGGAGTGCCCCATGGCCACCCAAGTCACCCCTGCGAGACAGATAGCCAACGTAGCCCTGGGGGAGGAGGTTGAGGAAACCGGGGAGTGGGAACCCGCAGCTATGGCCCTAGTATCACTGGGAGATAGAGAGATGGTCCCTGGTAGCCTCCTGCCCTCCAACACGAAGAAATACGGGCAGCTCGTCAAGATCAATGGCCACCAAATAGAGGCCCTGCGGGACACCGGGGCCAGCATCACCGGTGTCCTCAGGCACTTAGTCCCCGAGGAGCAGATCCTCCCCAACGTCTTTTGCCCGGTAATTTCCGCAGATAATAGAGAGAGTATGTGTCAGGTAGCCCTGGTGCCGTTTGAGTGGGGAGGGGTGACAGGTAAACTAAGGGTTGCCGTAAGAACCTCCCAGCCGGTTGACTGCCTCTTAGGGAACGACCTGGAGAGTTCTCCCTGGAAGCACGTCGAGCGCAAGGCCCACCTAGGAATGATGGGACTCCCCGAGTGGGTGTGCGCCACCACCCGATCTATGTCAGCCCGACTCACCCCCCTGGGAGAAGTCGAAGACGCCCCGACTGAAGAAGTCAGAACAGTCCCCACCGAGGGTCCTCCCGTCCCCCCATCGGAAGGGTCAGTCGCCAGCGACGAACCCTCACCGTCAGACACCGCCCCGGTCCCCGAGTTAGGCGATCTACCCGAATTGGCCCAGTGGCGCCACGAGGGCACCCGGGAGGAATTTTGCCGGGAGCAAGCCACTTGTCCTTCCCTGGTCGGACTGCGGCGCCAGGCCGAGGGCCAAGCCGCAGGTGACCAAACCGGAACGCACCGAGTTTACTGGGAGAATAACATTTTGTACAGTGAGCAGAAGTCGGTGGAGCTGGGATCCGGCCGGGTGCTGGTGGTACCCCTACGCTTCCGAGACTTCCTCCTGGGCTTAGCCCACGACGTCCCCCTCGCCGGCCACCTGGATCAAGACAAGACCTACAGCCGTCTCGTGACCCACTTTTACTGGCCTAGAATGAGAGCAGCTGTAGAAGCCCACTGCAAGTCCTGTCCCACGTGCCAAGCTAGTGGGAAGAGTGGGGGGAAGCGCAAGGCTCCCCTCCAACCCTTCCCGGTCGTCAGTACCCCATTCGAACGAGTCGGGATCGACATCGTGGGGCCCCTGGACCCCCCCACCTCCCAAGGTCACCGTTTCATCCTGGTCCTAGTGGATCACGCCACCCGCTATCCTGAGGCTATCCCCCTACGCACCGTCACGGCCCCCGTGGTGGGCCGGGCCCTGATGGGGATCTTTTCCCGGGTGGGTTTTCCCCGCGAGGTCGTGAGCGATCGCGGCACTAATTTTATCTCGAAGTACATGACGTCCCTGTGGCAACAATGTGGAGTGTCCTATAAGTTCACCACCCCGTACCATCCCCAAGGGAACGGCCTAGTAGAGAGGTTTAACAGGACTCTGAAAGGGATGATCACCGGCCTAGAATAGCCCCTCCGGCGTAAGTGGGACGTCCTGCTCCCCTGCCTCTTGTTCGCTTACCGGGAAGTCCCCCAGAAGTCCCTAGGGTTCAGCCCGTTTGAGTTACTCTATGGACACCCCGTCCGAGGTCCCCTCAGTTTGGTTAAGGAAGGGTGGGAGGCGGCACCCCAGACCACCCCACGAGATGTGTTCCAATACGTTCTGACCCTCCGGAACCAGACCAGGAAGTTCCGAGAACTGGCCGAGGCCAACCTGGAGGCGAGCCAAGAGGAGATGAAGCGCTGGTACGACCAGAATGCCACTCTGGTCGAGTTCCAGCCGGGCCAGCAGGTATGGGTCATGGCCCCCGTGGAGCCTGGCGCCCTCCAGGACAGGTGGACCGGGCCCTACAAAGTGATTGAGCGGAAGAGTCAAGTCACATACTTGGTGGACGTCCAGTCGCCTCGGGATCCCCTTCAGGTCCTTCATGTGAACCGCCTCAAGCCTCACTTCGTGCGGACAGAACTGAGCCTCCTGCTGGCCACCGATGACGGGGCCGAAGATGAGTCCGATCCCCTCCTGGACCTCCTGTGTGTCAAGGAGCAGGATGGCTCCGTGGAAGGAGTGAACCTCTCCCCAGCCCTCACTGCTCAGCAACAAGAGGACTGCCGCCAGCTCCTAGGACAATTTTCCGACCTCTTCTCCCTGATCCCCCGAGTCACCGACTGGTGTGTCCATGACGTGGACACCGGGGACAGCCCACCGGTGAGACACCGAGCATACCGAGTCCCTGACCGGGTCCGGTCCTGCATTCAAGCTGAAGTCTCGAAGATGTTGACCCTGGGGGTGATCGAGCCATCTGACAGTCCCTGGGCCAGCCCCGTGGTCCTAGTCCCGAAGGCAGCGGCCCCCGGTGTCGCCCCCGAGCTCCGATTCTGCGTGGACTACCGGGGGCTCAATGACGTCACCCGAGCCGATGCCCACCCCATTCCACGAGCCGACGAGCTCATTGACCGACTCGGGGCAGCCCGGTTCCTCAGCACATTCGACCTCACCTGCGGATACTGGCAGATTGCGCTCACCGAGGGAGCCAAGGAGCGGTCCACCTTCTCCACCCCAGATGGGCACTACCGCTTCCACGTAATGCCCTTCGGAATGAAAAATGCCCCGGCCACCTTCCAGCGACTGGTGAATAGAGTCCTGGCCGGGCTGGAACAGTTCAGCGCGGCCTATCTAGACGACATCGCCGTTTTCAGTTCCGAATGGAGTGAGCACCTCCAGCACCTCCGGAGGGTGCTAACCGCCCTGCGCCAGGCAGGCCTCACAGTAAAAGCCAGCAAGTGCCAGATTGGGCAGGGATCAGTAGTCTACCTGGGGCACCAGGTCGGGGGCGGCCAGGTCGCCCCTCTACAGCCGAAGATCGACGCCATCTTAGCCTGGGAACCACCCAAACGGAGGTCCGAGCCTTTCTGGGCCTCACTGGCTACTACCGAAGATTCATCCGGGGGTATGGCAGCCTTGTCGGCCCCCTCACAGAACTCACGTCCAAAAACCAGCCAAAGAAGGTGCAGTGGACGACTGCCTGCCAGGAGGCGTTCGATGCCCTAAAGAAGGCCATGTGTACTGCCCCGTCCTCCAGGCTCCCGACTACTCCAAGGAGTTTGTAGTCCAAACCGATGCCTCCGAGCATGGCATTGGGGCCGTCCTGTCCCAGATGAATGACCAAGGCCTAGACCAGCCCATCGCCTTCCTCAGCCGGCGGCTGTTGCCCAGAGAACAGAGATGGAGCACCATTGAGCGCGAAGCCTTTGCCGTGGTCTGGGCACTCAAGAAGCTACGCCCCTACCTGTTCGGCACCCATTTCAAAGTCCAAACCGACCATCGGCCCTTGCGATGGCTCATGCAGATGCGAGGAGAAAACCCCAAGCTACTGCGGTGGTCAATCTCCCTCCAGGGGATGGATTTCACCGTAGAACATCGCCATGGTACGGACCACGCCAACGCTGACGGCCTCTCCCGGTTCTTCCGCCTCAGCGAAGAGAACCCCCCAAGATGATGGGCAGTTCTCTCCGGCTTTCAGCTGGGGGGGACGCGTGTTGGACCCGGCCTCGTAACCTGGCTCTACTTGCCCCCGCACCACCTAACCTGGTACCTGCAGCCCCAAGCACACGGCCTAGCCGATCCTTCCCACCAGAACACACGCACCCGACCCGGACATCCTCGTCCATGGCCTCTCTCTTTTCGGCCACCCCGGGCCCGCGTGCCCACTTCATGCACCAAGATGGCCGCCCGGCCCCAGCGCGACCCGGGCCTAGAGGCGCCACTCCGGCTGGAGGACATCACGCTTGCCAGGGGATGAGAGAGGGAGGAGCAGTTTCTATCGCACCTCTGAGCTCCCCTGGGACGATGGGTTTCGATCGGCCCTCCGGCCTCCCTGAGGGCTGGCTCCATGCCTGCTGGGTGTCTGGGACTCCTCCCGACCCGGCCCTGAAAGGATCAAAAGACAATGGCAGGAAACCCCGACAAGCGACCCCCAGATGACAAGACCCCTGCCTGCACAGACTCCGGACATCAAAGAGGGGTCGACCTATAACAAGGGGTGCTCTGGGACTGTCCGCTAGATTCGACGCTGGAACAACATGAGCCCTGCTGAGTGACTCGCGGCTCTCTGAAGATCGTAAGACCTCCGAACTTGTACCTGAGCCCTGCTGAGTGACTCGCGGCTCCCTGAAGATCGTAAGACCTCCGAACTTGTACCTGAGCCCTGCTGAGTGACTCGCGGCTCCCTGAAGATCGTAAGACCTCCGAACTTGTACCTGAGCCCTGCTGAGTGACTCGCGGCTCCCTGAAGATCGTAAGACCTCCGAACTTGTACCTGAGCCCTGCTGAGTGACTCGAGGCTCCCACAGACTCTCACGGTCCCGCCGGACCCCAACTACAACAAGCGTATCCCCCAGCTCGAGGATTGTGAGCTGTGCGCCGGGTACGCCCCTGCCTTGAGCCTTTGCCAGAGACTGTCCCGCTACCCCCTCTCCCTTCCGAGACTCATTGAGCCCGCGCTCTCCTTGTACATATTTGCAGTGCTAACCTGATTGATAAAGATTGATTCCTAAGAACGCACGGTGTGGTGTCTCTGTGTCGTGTGGTACCAGGGGTACGATCCTAGATACGAGATTCCTCCCCCTGAGGAGTCTCCCGCCAGTGCCTGGCTACGATACTTCGAGGGTGGGTCTCAGGGTAGTCAGGACCCCTTTCCGGGCTCCTCTGAGGTCGCCGTCTAACACCTACCCATAGGGACTTTGTTGCCCAGCACTAATGCCACCCACACCCACAGCAAAAACAACAGTGGATGGACAGAATGCAGAACAATTTCATACATTCACCCCTGTACAGACATCTGGGCCTGAATCCATCATTTTTTTGCTCACCATACCATTCCAGTTTGAACCCAGCCATATGCAAATCAGTCTTGACCTTGTGCCTCATGGGAACAGTCCAGCCCAAACTGCCAAGCCAGGTCCCCCCTGGACTGGAACCACCCATAGGGACTATGTTGCCCAGCACTAATGCCACCCCCACCCATAGGACTTATGTTGCCCATCACTACTGCCACCCCCGGCAATAGGGTTTATGTTGCCCTTCACTACTGCCACCCCCACCCATAGGGCTTATGTTGCCCATCACTACTGCCACCCCCACCCATAGGGGGTATGTTGCCCATCACTACTGCCACCCCCAGCCATAGGACTTATGTTGCCCATCACCCCTGCCACCCACACCCATAGGGGACATGTTGCCCATCACTACTGCCACCCCCAGCCATAGGGCTTATGTTGCCCATCACTACTGCCACCCCCAGCTATAGGGCTTATATTGCCCAGCACTCCTGCCACCCCCAGCCATAGGGGGCCTGTTGTCCATCACTACTGCCACCCCCAGCCATAGGGCTTATGTTGCCCATCACCCCTGCCACCCACACCCATAGGGGACCTGTTGCCCATCACTACTGCCAACCCACCCATAGGGGGTATGTAGCCCACCACTACTACCACCCTCAGCCATAGGGCTTATGTTGCCCATCACTACTGCCACCCCCAGCCATAGGGCTTATGTTGCCCAGCACTACTGCCACCCCCAGCCATAGGATGGGTGATGCACCACACATCCAGCATACTCCAACATCAGGTATGTCCGCAAAATACATCCCCCCTAACATCATGTCAACAGTGTGTAGTCTGTGACAAATGCCTACAACAGTGCTTATGGCTACGAACATACAATGTAAGTAACAGCACATGTGTGACCAACACATGAGTGTGACATACACAAGGCAAGCATCACCATAGCACTGTGGCAATGTAAAAAGAACACCCCCTCAGTGTGTAGAACAGAAGTTAAGTGTGGGCTTCCAAAATGCAGCAGATGGTGAGCATTGTGGTGATGGGGACTAAAGCCCCCCTCATCACAGTGACCAAAAGGTAAGTGTCATCATGGTCAAAGCTGCAAATAACAAACAGCATGTATGATCCCTGCTCCCAACACATTAAACACTTCTGGGGCAAACTAGTGGTTTTGTCTCCCATACACACAGAGATGTGGTGAGGCTAACAGTGCTGTGAAAACATAACACACTCTCGTCCATGTGCAGACAAGCACCACACATGGGGGCTGACAGTGCATACCCTGTACAATAACACAAGAGCAGAAGTGACCATCACCAAGCATGCACACACCAATCAAAACAACATGTGTAGACTGTATGTGTCAGGTCACAAACTCCCATTCCATGCCAGCAATGGCACCTAACAACCAGGATGAATGTGCAGAATGATGTGATATGACTCACAGGGACAGTAGGGTAAATCACAAAAACAGCATCCAGACAAAGGCCCACAAAAGCAATACCAATGCACTGGTGCAGATGCACAAACACAAACAGGAAAACTCACACTGCACATCTGACACAGCATGTGTGTGTCACAGTATCCCCAGGCAACTACACAACACATGAGGGGGGCAGAACCACAGTGACACAGATGTGGACACAGTGCCATACAAAAGTAAACCATCATTGGGACACTCTTAGTGGGCAGTCAGGCATTGTGAGATGAGAGGGAGCACAACAGACACATGTGACACAAGCTGGAATGAACAGCAACTAATGCAGCAAGAGACTGACACACAACAGCACTACCCCCAGGGACCAGACATTGGGGTGACACAAGCATGCATGACACCTCCACCGTGATGACAAAGGCAGATGTCGTATACACTGGGAAACCCAGACATGTGTCCTGTGCCACAAACGTACATCACACATACACAAACACAAATCACTCAGCATGGCCAATCATCCATGGACAAACAGGAGCTAGGGGACCATCCATGCAAACATTCACATCAGTCCACCCTCAATACCACACACCCTGAACTGCAACAATGTGCATCTGTGAAGCCCACATGGACAGGTGACATTGCACATGCACCCATGACAAACACAGGAATGTTGGGAGGAACTAAGGTGCACAGACACATCACACAAGGACAGTTTACAACCCTGGGGAGTGACAGACATACTGCACAGTATGCGGTACATGGTCATGACCTTAAAACTCACGTAACCTTCAGAATCCCTGCCACAGTCCCAGGACAATGCAGAAGCCAAGGAGAACCACAAGGCACACATGCTGACACCTGCCAGCATCGCAGCCATGACCCCGACAAGTGGGAGCAGTCACATACACATACAAATGTCTCAATCACTGAAAACTACCACCTAGGGACAACTTCATGATTTAGCAAATAAACAGGTGCCTTGAGGAACCCTGACTGTGTCCCATCTGTGTCTGACAACATCATCACCACTCAGAACTGACAAATCCCAATGATGATACACCAATTAACAGTAGTGTGTCATGCACCCACACATCTGGTAGCTGTTAGAATGGGGAACCCCTGGTTGGCACGAGTGGTTACGTGTGACAAGCAGTGGTCCCTTCTTCCAGTCAGGGCAAGAGAATTACTCCTTCAGAACAACCCCTGCTCACCCTATAGGTAGTGTGGCGCGAGCAGTCAGGGCTAAACTTCAGGGCGCTAAGTCAGTTAAGCATTTATGAGCACACACAGTAAATCACCAGATCCCCCACAAATGGACGCCAGGCGTAAGTTGTATCAAAAATACGTATACTTTATATAAAAAGCTTCTCTGTTGCAGACTTAGTACAAGACCATAAATAACGGGTGCGGAATGGGGGCCACCAGATGATACTTAGGCACTGTTCTCTTCTTTCGTAGTTTCTTCTGTTACGGGCGCTGTGTAGCGCTCCTTCGAGTGTGTCCAGTCACGCTGACAAGCCGCGCGCCCGAGGTACAGTGATGCGGGGAAATCAGAATGTTGCGGACCCCGAGTCCGAGAGAGAGTTCACTGTACCTGGGAGCATGCGGTGGGCTGGACGAGTCTTCGGTGGGGGGGTGCAGATTCTGCACCTCAAGGGGCTCCGGATCCAGAACCAGCGGGCGGCTTTCGGTAGACAGGCACGGCCCAGGGCCTCCGACACGGACGGTGCGGGAAGTCACTTCAGGGGGCGGCGCGGTCTGACTCTTCCTTGGAGGCGAAGCGGGGCGGCCAGATACGTTACGACGTACGGGCGGCCGTCCGGGGCTTAAACTCGCGTTCCGAGTAGAAATCTGGCGGGAGGGCGAGAGGGCACCAAGCACACTCCAGTAGCAGGCAGGTGACAGGGAAGCGGGCGGCCAGACCCGATGGGTCAAGGGCGACTCAGGTAGAGCGGGGCTCTCGGCGAGTGGAGGTGTGGTACTGAAAATTCTGGACCCGTGTTATAAACATCATCGCATCATGACGATTTTGGTATCAGCAGACCGAGAATGATTAGAATACTATGCACAAGTATTTTCGTCATATTCGGGTGACGAAATCACCCTTTAATCAGAGTTTCCGTCCTGAAACTTCGGGTTCCATTTGAACGGCAGCCATTTTGTAGTTGCCCTCACATAGGCCAATGACTAAGGCCAAAAACGAGTCTGAAGGACGCATGTACCTTTGCTGACTTCTCTGTGACCTGGGCAAGCTGACTCCACTGCCTGAAGCCAAACCTGTTCGGCCAGTTCCTTTCCCAGTGGCCGAATGAGATTAGTATCAAGGCACAACATATCATAAAACCTTTCATCACACACAAACCCTGCCTAATCTTACACACCCCTGTCCCTGTTTCTTTCTTTATGACTTGCTTTACGAGGAGGAGGTACCCGTTTTTATTGGGGGTCCGTCGATATCTGATGAAAGTACTGAGCCTTGCCGGGTAATTGATTGAGGGCTGGACAAACTGAAATATGGGCTTGTCATCATGACTCTGCTTTTTCTTTGTAGTGAAGATATGTGAATGGTCAACTGTAAAACAAGGAATGTTTGCCTAAAGCACAATATTTTGTATAAAAGGAGAAGGCTGGCTTTGTAAGTTTGAGCAGTCTCCTGAGAATATACACCGTGTTGTACTTCTAGGATACCTGTTACTGGTTGCAGCCAATAAATACGATCTTTGACTTCACCAGGAAGACTCTGTGTTTCTGTAGTCTGAAACAGGAAGAACTCCAAGTCTTAGGGTGTGTTCCCTGGCACCGCTGGGCTCTTAAAAACCCAGTACTTCAGTTGGCGCCCACGTGGGGCGATTTCAGCGGTACCGGTCCAAGCCAGAGGTTCGTGAGGAGCTTCATGTGAAAATTCTGGAGGAACGCCGCCACTTCATCGACCCCTGTATGTCGACGTGGTCCGAAAGTCTTTGCTGCGAGGTTCCCCGCTTCCCGACGGCTACGAAGGACTGCTGCCCTGACTATCGCCCTGTTTTGGACCCTTGATGATTGGTAGAGCGAAACAATAGACGAGTCTTCTGGTGACGTCATCGATACCTCAGTTAAGTATAAGTGGAGCGTCTCCCAGTCCTTAGTTTGGTTCTTAGTTTGGTATCCCCTTGGGATCTTTGATTTGGAACTTGCAAGTACCAAAGCCGAGGGACTCGTGTATTCACGAGACTATTGTATTCGATAATCCTTTGAAGTTTGAAGCTAGACTAGAGAGCGAAGATGCCTGGTCTTAGCAGACTTGGAAATTTGTTTTGTCTTGGTTGTAATAGGGATTCCCGATTGGAGGACTCGTGTCCGGTTCCTCCGATTGGAACTCCAACCTATGAACTATATGTGAAACATGGCGTAGGCCCCATCACATATAATAAAGTATGGATCCGATACACCAGGAAAGTTGGTGCTTTAAAATGGCCCCAATATGGTAGTTTTGACACAGAGATTCTGGATAATCTGGAGGTTAAACTTTTTAAGAAGAAAGCCCGGCCGGCGATGTTTGACTCTTTCCGCCTATGGCGTAAGGAAGCCAAACAGAAGGAAATTAAATTAGCAAAGAGAAATAAGAGAGAAAAGGGTATCTCGATAATGCAAGCTGGTATACAGTTTAAAGATAATGAAGAAGAACAGATGAGTGAGCAGTTGCACAGGCAACGTAAAATGGTGATCGATAAATGTTATCCAGTTTTGCCGCTTCTTCCGCAAGATGCAGCAAAAGAACTTGAGAAAGATCCTTTTATGTCACACTTGTTGAGTTCGCCACCCCCTTATGCGCAGAGTGCTTCAGCACCTCCGCAACCTTTAGTTGTGCAACCCCCAGTTATTGTGCCTCAGGTTCTTCCACAGCCGCCAGCTCCTCTTCAGTTGGCTCATACTCCTATGGCGCAGCCCCCTCAAGGGCCGCCAACTTCGCTACCTGCTCCATCTGTACTTTCTACGACTTTGTCTACTACATTGACTGCCTCTTCTGGTGTTCTTCCTGATACTGCCTCTGCGTCTGCATCTGCGTCTGCCTTGCCTCCCTCTGTTTTTCCTCCTGTTCTCTTGTCAACATCTCCTTCTGCTCGACAGAGAATGACTGATACAATTGCTAGCCTTATATTTCCTCTCTTTGGGTCATCTGGTATGACCCCTAATTCGGAGCGTAAGCAGTCGCGTAGTCAACTGCCTGATTCGAGAGAGAGAGAGAGAGAGAAGCATTTGACCATATGGCGTGTTAACGGGTTACTTTCCCTTTTAAATATGATGTGGAGTCTGTTATGGATGTCTTCCGTCAATGGGAAGCACCAAAACAAAGATATGTTTTTGAGAAAATGTGTCCTTTCCTTTGTGAGGAATTGGAGGAAAGTGAGTTAGAAACAAATCCGCCGGAATTATGCCGTGTACGGTTTGAGTTTTCAAAGGGCACGATTGTGGGTTCCGATGTTGAGAAAGCAGTTGCGACGTTGTTGTCCTTTAGGAATAAGGATCTTTCTCAGTCACTGTTTGAACATGACTCCTCTGTTAAAAAAGTGCGACAGTACCCAATGAGAGAAGTCCCTCCGGTATGGAAGGACGCCGTTGCGGCTGATGCCGTTAATAACATTGCTGCTGCTCCAGCTCATTTTCAGCGTGTTTGGGTACATGTTCCTTGGAAGCGAGCTGAAGTTTTAGCCCTTAAGCAGACTTTGCCTGACCCCCGTAAAAACCCTGCAGGGTATTATAAGGAATTATCACAAACTGCAGACTCATGCATTATGAATTTAGCCGACATAGACATGTTATTTGGGAATGTTGTTCCACAGCCTTTGTGGGGATTGATTCGCCATACAGATCATGCGCAAGAGTTAGGTGACTCATGGGCTAATATTCGTACTGCAAATGATAGACAAGTTGGTGGTGCCAAGCCTGAGCCTTTGGTAGCAGAACTTCCTGTTAGGATCATTACTTACATGAAGACTTTAATGCCTGCGATGCGTGTGAATTGGGATAAATTGTCTGCGTGTAAGCAGAAGACAGATGAAACAGTGTCTGATTTCTTCACCAGGTTTGAAGAAACGTTTATCGACCACAGTGGTCAAAATATGAGTACAGAAGGTGGTCAACGGTTGTTCGTTGACAAGTTTGTGCACAATTTACTTCCCGAGCTGTGTAAGAAATTGAAAGATTCAGAGAGTTCTTGGGCCGTTTCCTCTTCAGCACAAATATTGGCTACTGCACAGTACTATGAAAATAGGGATAAAGATGAGAAGGATAGAGCAGAAAAGAAAACTAAAGAATTGAAGACGAAGGTTCTTTTGCAACAGGCGTATCCGCCACATGGTGGTCAGAGTAACTATCAGAAACCCCAACAGTTTCAGAGAAACTCGCAAAGGTTCGAGTCTTCTCAACAGCGTTTTTCTGTAGGTCCTAATCAGTGTGCGTATTGCAAAGAAGAGGGTCACTTCAAGAGTAGTTGTCCTATTTTGTTACAGCGTACTAATGGTGTTTCTGGCGCAAGAGGTCGAGGTGTTCAACAAGCTCCTAGAGGTAGAGGACGTGGAAGTTTACCCCAAAACGCGCGTCCCCTTCCGTCTCAGAATTCAATGAATAGTTTTGACCAGCAAAATCACGCGTCTGGTAGGACGGCTCAGTACTATGCTGATGACTACTATGCAGAAGATGAGAATATGGAAGGTAATGATTGCTAGGACAGCCATAGACAAAGAGAGGGAGTTGTTTCAGTTCCAGTAGATCAGAGTGGGCCATATGTTAAGGTGATTACGTCAGGTGTGTCAGAGCCTTTTCTGTTGGATACTGGTGCTACAAAGAGTTCTATTATGCACTCAAAACTCCCTGGCGCACCTTTGTCTGGCGAGATGAATGTTTCAGTAGGTTTTTCTGGCGCCCCGGTTAGGAACCCGATTTCTAGTACTATGTCCCTTTCTGTTGGACCTTGTGAATTGGAAGCACCCCTTATTCTAACGACAGGTTGTGGTGAAAACTTGTTAGGATTGGATTTGTTGAAAAGATTGTATGCGACATTATATTGTTCTCCTTCGGGAGTACAACTTACACTGGGTAGGAAAGTGATCTCTCCAATGTATTTGTCGAAGGATAAACTCCCGACCGAATTGTCGTCTCTTCCTGATATTCTTTGGGCTACTGGTCCTAATGATGTGGGTCTTTTGGAAATACCGCCATATGTTGTGACATTGAAAGCCAATGTTAAATTGCCACGCATTCCCCAATACAAGATCTCTAGTGAAGGTGAAAAGGCGTTGCTAGCGATCAATTATGATTTGATTGAAAAAGATGTAATTGAAGAGACAAGAGGCAACGTTTGTAATAGTCCTGTTCTGCCTGTTTAGAAACGTACTGACCCTTCTCAGCCACCTGTTTACAGGTTCGTGATTGATCTTAGAGAGGTCAATAAAATAGTTGTGCCACAGTTTCCAGTTGTTCCTGATATCACTGCCCTATTGACTATGATTCCAGCTTCCGCCACCTGGTTCTCGGTGATTGACTTGAAGAATGCTTTCTTCAGCATCCCGATTGCCGAAGAGAGCAGGGATATTTTTGGCTTCAGTTTAGGAGGCCGAAGCTTCCGCTTCAAACGCGCTCCTCAAGGCTACTGTGAAAGTCCATCAATATATAGTCAGGCTTTAAAAACACAGGTTGATGCAATTGTTTTACCTGATGGCGCTACCCTTATTCAGTACGTCGATGATTTGCTAATCGCTGCAGATACTGAGGAGATTTGTAAAGAAGCCACCTTGTCATTGTTGCGCCATTTGTCTGATTTACATCACAAAGTGTCTCTTTCAAAACTGCAATATTGTCAACAAGAAGTGACCTACTTAGGTCATCTCTTATCGAAGGAGGGAAGGAAATTGACCCCAGAAAGAATTCAAGCAATTGCAAAATTGAGTGTGCCAAGGACACAGAGAGAAGTACGTGTTTTCTTGGGCATTACATCATACTGCAGGCAGTGGATACCAAATTTTTCTTTGCTGGCCAAACCTTTGGTAGCATTGACCTGTAAAGATGCACTGAATCCCGTTCCGTGGTCTGAAGATTGTCAGAAAAGTTTTTCCGAATTGCGTAATGCATTGTGTTCGGCTCCTGTGTTGGGTACCCCCGACTACAGTAAGCCCTTTACACTCTATGTCCATGAGAAAGAGGGTTGTGCATTGTCAGTGCTGACACAGTCTTTTGGAGACAAGCAGCGTCCATGCGAGTATTTTTCGTCGACTTTGGATCCGGTAGCTAAAGCATTGCCGAGTTGCTTGAGAGCCACAGCGGCAGCAGCTGTTTCTATTCGACAGTCTGCTGGGTTAGTGATGAATAATATGTTGATTGTGATGGTTCCACATGCAGTGGACACGTTGTTAAACAGGACCAAGTCACAGCACTTAACTAGTGCTCGATTGTCAGGTTACGAGTTGACACTGTTAGCGAGTCATGTGCACATAAAGAGGTGCAATACGTTGAATCCAGCCACGTTATTGCCAATTTCAGTAGAGACAGATGATAGTGAACAGCATGATTGTTTTCTCAGGACAGAAGAAGAAACGAAAGGGAGAGTAGATCTTAAAGATACTCCTCTTGTAAAGTGTGATGGTACCTTATGGGTGGATGGTTCATGCTTCAAGCTTCCGAATGGTGATACGACTGCAGCATATGCTGTCATGACCTTGCATACGATTGTTGAAGCTGCACGTATACCACATAATTCAGCTCAAGCAGCAGAGTTGATTGCACTTACGAGAGCGTGTGTGTTATCGAAAGGAATGAAAGTGACCATATATACCAACAGCCAGTATGCATTTGGTGTGGCTCATAGTTTTGGACGATTGTGGAAAGAACGTGGGTTCCTGACTTCACATGGAGCTAAGATTCAGCATGGTCAGTTGGTGAATGAGCTTCTTAAGTCACTGACCTTGCCGCTACAAGTTGCGATTGTGAAATGCAGTGCACACAAGAAGGTTACTGATGATGTTGGTCATGGTAATGCATTTGCTGACGAAATCGCAAAAGAAACAGCAAAAGATGTGATGAATCGAATGTATGTTGCAGGCCCTGCAAGATGGGTTGGTGACGTTGGAATGTGTGAAGATACGATAGAGAGTGTGAAGTCTCTTCAAGCTGAAGCTTCAGAGAAAGGGTTGAATGAATGGAGAGAAAGCAAGGGTAAATTGGACTCGAATGGTTGTTGGGTTGAGTTGTCAGAACATCAGCGATGGTTGATACCCGATGCGTATGTACTTGCAGTGGTGACAATGGCTCATGAAATGGCCCATATCAGTGTGAAAGGGATTTGTAAGTTGTTGGCTCCAGTATGGCAAAATGCTGGAATTCCTAAATGTGCAGAGAATGTGGTCAAGAATTGCATGGTGTGTCTGAAATACAATCCTGGTAGGGGAACCCCAACTCCAGCTGGTCATTTTGCACCTCCAACGTATCCGTTTGAGGTTTTGCAGCTAGATTTCATCCACATGGAAAGGTGCAACAATTTGAAATACGTACTCGTTGTTGTTTGTGCCTTTTCAAGATGGGTAGAAGCATATCCCTTAAAAGACAACACTGCCTTATCCACAGCTAAAGCCCTTGCCAAAGAATTCTTCCCTAGGTTTGGAATGCAGAGAATGGTCTGGAGTGATAATGGGAGTGAAATTGTGGGTCGAGTGATGAAAAAAGTATGTGAAGGGCTAGGTATCCAGCAAACATTTCATGCTGCAAATCACCCCCAATCAGCTGGACTAGTAGAGTGCTATAATGGCACGTTAAAATTGAAGTTGGCAAAGATACAAGCGAGCTCTGGTCTTAAATGGCCTGACGCTCTGCCTTTAGCACTCCTATCGACAAGAATGACTGTGCATTCGCGAGTGGGACTTTGCCCCTATGAAATTGTATTCGGCCGCCCGGCCAACGTATGGGGAGTGCCAAGGCCGACAAAATTCAGTGAGATCGAACACCCTGTACTGCTTGATTATTTGTATGAATAGACGGCTAAATTGCGTGTATTACACCAACAGGTTCACGATACTCTGCCTCAGGTCTCTGAAGCTCCAGGACATCCTATCGATCCTGGATCATGGGTGCTGGTCAAGAACTTCCAGCGGACGAAGAATGACCAGCCCCGTTGGACCGGCCCCCACCTCGTCCTTCTCTCAACAAGATCAGCTGTTCGAGTGGAAGGGAAAAAGAACTGGATCCACGGCGTACACTGCAAGAGGGTCCCTTTGCCTCTACCGTATGACCGGTGGGTCCAGGAGGGGATCGCTGACTCTGAAACTGAGACTGTGCCTCGTTTTCTGCCTTTTAGCGATGCACGTGTAAGGGAACACTTTCTGAGCAAGAAAGTGACAATATTTTGCGAGAAGCTGTGCCACCGTCAATTCGATTGAACACTACAGAGCCTGAACTTTTGTTCCAAAACCAGACAGTACCTGGGAAAAGCCGCTATAATTTGAGGCCGAGAACTATGGACAAATAAAAAATTATTTTTCTTTGCTATTTTTGAAAGTGCAGCTCTCTCATCTGAGAAACTTTCTTATTTTTGTTTTTCGAACCGCCATCCGGGTTCAGCTGTAGGGTCGTGGTTGCCCAAGTCTTTGGAGTGCAGCTGAAGACGTTAGGTCGACAGTTCTGGTCGGTCTAAGGGAGTTGCCCTGGACTGACAGAAGCATTCCTTAGCATAGAACACCCTACCACCACGAGCAGCAATTAGAGAGGATGGAGTTTTTCGAGAATGAGAGACCTGCCAAACAGATGGACTTTAAAGCCAAAATGTGTATAATGATGACAAAGAAACGATTTTTGATATTATGTATTTTCATGTTGCTTAGTGTAATGACATTTTTAATAGGATATGTTTTATTCTCTTTTCAAGTGACATTTGTACCCACTACACAGCCTATAACTCCTTATACTGTTTCCTCGCATTCTTTTCACCCTTTGCCTGAACACGAGTCTGCTAGAAGATTAGAATTTGTCAATAATTCATTCATTCAGCTTCTACACCAACATCAATTAGTAGTTAACACAACTAACTGTTGGGTGTGTGGTCTTATGCCTCATACTACTGATAAAGGTATCCCTTATCTGGTCCTGCCTTTCAGTCATAATGGTTCTGTGTGGGCATATAGAACGGTATTCATATACGCTCATGAAGCCAACCCCCTACGTTCTGTGAAAGATAATCCTAAGAATAGTGCTCTAGTTAAGGGTATAGTAGATATGATTAGGGAAGATATTTCCTATGAGACTATCCCGAGAGATGAGACACTAGCATATATTGGATGGAACATAACAGGATATGGAGTTACTCTGAGTGAGAACCAGCGAGCAAAGAGATCCTCCCCGATTTGGATTGTACCCCATCAGGGTCACCTATGTCTGCAAGGTAATGGCAAGAATCCCAGAGCTCAGTTAGGGAGAAGTATCTGCACTGAAACATATGTTTTTGCGTCTCAGACTTCCCCTTCGTTCTAAGCAGCTAAGGCAGAGGTCTTCAAACTTTTGTAGGTTGAGCCCCCCCAACTGAATTTTTTGAAATGTCGGGCCCCCCCACCACCTGACAAAAATTTCTGGAATCTTGTACACTACATAATTGACTGCCACCCGCATATCCCGGGCCATATCCGGCAAATAATGTTCAACGCAATGGGAGTTTAGTGAACTGTAGATTTGTGAGTGGGTGTGGTTAATGACAGGCTTATTACACAGCTCAAAACAAACAAAATGTTCCAAGATAAAATGTGTGCAAATTGTTTTTACTAGGATGCTTTGTTTTACACATGACAGATTGATAATAACACCACCAACATTAATGTGACGGGTGTGCCTGTTTTTAACCACAGAGACGGTCAATCTGTGGATGGATTTTTGCTACTGCCAACGGTGAGTGTAAAAATTCAGGACAAAGGGTCAAAATTCAGGACACAAATTCAGGACAGAAGGTCAAAATTCAGGACAACACTTCAGGACAATAGGTACGTTTTACAGACACATCAGAGGAGGTCACGCCATAGTATATAAGTAAGCCCAGCCAAATCCAAACATATTCAACCATTTGCAAACCTATCCATCACATATCCTTCCATCTATCATTTCACTCAACCATTCCTTCATCCATCCTTTCACTCATCCATCATCCATCCATCCACCCTTTCACCCTATCCATCTGTACACTCATCCATTCACTCTTCTACCCATCCATTCACTCATCCATCCAGCCATTTACCCTTTCACCCATCCAGCCATCCTTTCACTTACTCATCCATCCACCCAGTCACTCATCCTTCCACCCATCCACCCTTTCAGTCATCCATCCATCCTCCCTTTCCCTCTCCATCGACCATTTCACTTAGCCATCCTTCCTTCCATCCATCCATCCACCCACCCATCCCCACCCTTTCACTCATCCTTCCATCCATTCACCCTTGCACTTATCAATTCATCAATCCATCCAACATTTCACTCATCCATCCACCCACTCACTCATCATCCACCTTTTCACTCATCCATCCTTTCACTCATCCATCCTTTCACTCATCCAGCCACCCTTTTACCCATCCAGCTACCCTTCCACCCATACATTCAGCTATTTACCTTTTCTCTCATCCATCCTTCCACTCACTCATCAATCCATCCATCCTCTCTCATTCTCCATCTATTCAATCTTTCATTCATCCATTCACCCTTTCACTAATTCATCCAGCCATGAGCTGAGCCTTTTTGAGAAGAGGCCCATCAAGAACTTCACCCTCGCTGCAGGAGCCATTCCAGGACTTGGACAGGATCCACCAGGGTGGACACAGGGGTGGGCATGCAGTTTTCAAGTATTCCAGGGAGGGGTAGGGCTCCTCACCCCCTCCTGGACAAGACAACGAGAAGACAGGCTCTCTTTCCAAAATGTTAGTTTTGCCATCCCCCACTGTGATGTACAGTACTTAAAGGAGATACTCCAAGATAACTGATTTAACTGATTGTCCTCCATACTTTGTTTAATCAGTGTGGGTGCGATTGTGCCATTTCTTTATTTTATTCCAATTATAGACTGCATGTTTGCAGAACCGAGGTTTGCTTACAATTTAGTGACAGTAATTAAGCTCTGTGAAGAGAACCACGTGCTGCCTCGGGGTAATCAGGGCCGGTTCTAGGATGTTTGGGGCCCTGGGCAGAAAGGGAATGTGTGAGGCCCCTCTAAATTGCAGAGACGCATTCAGGGCTGTTTGCATCTGAATAGATGCCCCTGCGCCTGAAGCTGCAGCCCCTCCCTCTCAGTCACCTTCAAGCACCTCTTAACAGCTCATCAAGGGCTGAAGGTGTGAGGGTTGCCATCCCGCTGTTTTCAAAACTTCCGTTACGGCCGAGTATCAGCCATCAGATTTTCGTGTGTGGAATGCGCGCCACCCCCTGGAATGGGGGCGCGCCCCCCCTGGGGGGCGCGCCCCACAGATTGAAGAACACTGAGCTAAGGGTACCTATTTCATCTGCCATAATAGAGCCTATACATGGTTGCCCCCTGACTTCTCAGGCACATGTTTTGTTTCGTTCCTGTTGCCTCCCACCTACACGGCCGCGGCAGATTACCATAAGACAAGGATAGTTAGAGGTGTCATCAGTAAAGAAGACACTACAGGACAAGAACTTGGAGATTTCGTAAAGGGGTTTCTGCCGTTTTGGGGGCCTATGGTTAACAGCAGGAACATAAGGCAATTGACAAGGGTGGTTGAGTCCACGGTAGATGAAACCGCCGGTGCCCTTGGTAATTTGACTGCTGAGCTTCAGTCGGATCGCCTTATGACTCTTCAGAACAGGGTTGCATTAGACGTCATACTTGCAGACCGAGGTGGGGTATGTAAAGTGATCCAATCAAGTTGCTGTGTTTTCATTCCAGATAACGTTCCGACAGTCTACCAGGCCATTTCCAAACTGCATAATATCTCCGAATCTATTCACGTGGATGAAGGAGATTGGTCATTGATGGGGTGGTTCTGGGAACTGATATCCGCTTGGGGATGGAAGATTCTGATAGTCATTGGGATGATCTTAGCCATTCTTTTCCTGTTCTGTCTGTGTGTACAGTGTGCTCCTGTAATATGTGGCCTCTGTGCTACATCGTGTGTAAGGAAACCTGTATCAAGAGACGAGCTAAGTAATAGGATGATGCTACAGCAACATCTCAACGACTTTACGAATATAGACCTGGACTCAGATTAGCTTGAGTATAGGTTATTGCCTATGTAAGGGCAAAAGGAGGGTCTGTGGTACTGAAAATTCTGGACCCGTGTTATAAACATCATCGCATCATGACGATTTTGGTATCAGCAGACCGAGAATGATTAGAATACTATGCACAAGTATTTTCGTCATATTCGGGTGACAAAATCACCCTTTAATCAGAGTTTCCGTCCTGAAACTTCGGGTTCCATTTGAACGGCAGCCATTTTGTGGTTGCCCTCACATAGGCCAATGACTAAGGCCAAAAACGAATCTGAAGGACGCATGCACCTCTGCTGACTTCTCTGTGACATGGGCAAGCTGACTCCACTGCCTGAAGCCAAACCTGTTCGGCCAGTTCCTTTCCCAGTGGCCGAATGAGATTAGTATCAAGGCACAATATATCATAAAACCTTTCATCACACACAAACCCTGCCTAATCTTACACACCCCTGTCCCTGTTTCTTTCTTTATGACTTGCTTTACGAGGAGGAGGTGCCCGTTTTTATTGGGGGTCCGTCGATATCTGATGAAAGTACTGAGCCTTGCCGGGTAATTGATTGAGGGCTGGACAAACTGAAATATGGGCTTGTCATCATGACTCTGCTTTTTCTTTGTAGTGAAGATATGTGAATGGTCAACTGTAAAACAAGGAATGTTTGCCTAAAGCACAATATTTTGTATAAAAGGAGAAGGCTGGCTTTGTAAGTTTGAGCAGTGTCCTGAGAATATACACTGTGTTGTACTTCTAGGATACCTGTTACTGGTTGCAGCCAATAAATACGATCTTTGACTTCACCAGGAAGACTCTGTGTTTCTGTAGTCTGAAACAGGAAGGACTCAAAGTCTTAGGGTGTGTTCCCTGGCACCGCTGGGTTCTGAAAAACCCAGTACTTCAGAGGCGGCCAGGCTTCTGGGTGTCACGGCCCTAGGAGGGGGTGAAGGTGCGCAGAGCACCCCGGCGGGAGAAAGCACACGGCTCGATTCTTAGACGAGCGGAGACACGGTGAACCCACTGGTCCTGGGGTTCAATTCAGGGGGAAAGCTCAATCAAGCCCTTGGAGATTGTTGAAACAAAAGTGCAAGGTCTCTTTTAGTCCTTTCCTCTCCTTCCTCAGCAAGGCACCCACTGCAGGCCAATCCCCCAGGTTAGGGAAAGTTACTCCTCCTTCAGCTTCTTCCAGGTCCTTCTAGTCGGGCAGAGTTCCTTCGTGGTTCAAGCAGGATCTGATTTCTTAGGAGCAGGGCTCCTTCTTTTAAAGCGCAAATCCTTTGTTCTTTGTCGCCAGGGGGCCTGGGCCTGGCTCAGTCCAGTTTTGGAGCACTTTGTTGTGGTGACTCTGTGCTTTCCTTTCAGCAGCAGGGCAGAGACATCAGCCGCTCCACAGGGGGCGGAGCCGGCTTTGTGGTGGCAGAGCACAGGTCTATTCAAGAGTCAAAGTGTACTCCTCCCACCCATCCTGGTGTAATCTCTCTACCCACCACCTGGCAGCCAGCCTGTTTCCTGGAATTCCCCAGCCCTGCTTCTACTGTTGCTAGGCAGAACACACACACAGCGCAGAGGTGGACTGAGATGGTTAGGCGCGCAAAGGCTAGCTTTCTAAAAGTCGCATTTGCAAACCAAGGATATTAAAATAACCTTTACTAAAAGATGTACTTTATTATCTTGAGTTCAGGCATACTAAACATGAATTTCTACCATGCTTCCTGAGCCTGCTAGGATTATAGAGTGTTATAATCTAGCAGCCCATTCTGGCCTATGGAGAGCATGTAGCCTTCAATAGTGAAAAACGAAAATGACTGTAATTCACTATTAAGACATGCCACACACATCAGGGCATGTCCTACCTTATGCCTACAATGCACCCTGCCCTTGGGCCTACCAGAGGGGTGACTAAGATGTAGTTAAGGGAAGGTTTAGGGACTGGCAAGTGGGGACACTTGCGCAGTCAGCGCGACAGTACCAGACTGCACGCAGGTTCTGCAATGGCAGACCTTAGACACATTTTACCAGGCTGCTTCTGTGGGTGGCACAACCAGTGCTGCAAGCCCACTAGCAGCATTTGGATATACAAGCCCTGGGCACCCCTGGTGCACTCTACTAGGGACTGATAGTAAACCAAATAAGCCAAACATGGAAGTCAATTCACATAGGACATTTTACCATAGGGAGCACTTGCCCTGTGGCACTGGATGGCAGTGTCACAGGGCCCTGAGCAGCTAATACCAACACAAAAATACGTTGAGGGACAGACAAAAATGGAAGGGTGAGCCACGCCAACGGTGCCAGGTCTAACACGTGTCCCCTCCAGCTGAAATGTGGGGAGAACTACCCTACCCCAGGGAGTTCTTCATCACTAAGGCGGAAAAATCTGGAAAGACCATCAGCGTTGGCGTGGTCTGTACCGGGGCGATGTTCCACCGTGAAATCCATCCCCTGTAGGGAAATGGACCACCTCAACAACTTAGGATTCTCACCCCTCATCTGCATTAACCATCTGAGGGGCCTGTGGTCTGTTTGAACCCGGAAGTGAGACCCAAACAAGTAGGGTCTTAGCTTCTTCAATGCCCAGACCACAGCACATGATTCTCGCTCAATCGCACTCCACTTTTGTTCCCGGGGAAGTAACTTCCTACTTATGAAGGCTACAGGTTGGTCCCAGCCCTCCTCAGTCATCTGTGAGAGAACAGCCCCTACACCATGCTCTGCTGCATCTGTCTGCACAAGGAATTCTTTGGAGAAGTCAGGAGCCAAGAGCACAGGCGCCGTGCAAATGGCAGTTTTCAGGGTGTCAAAGGCCTTCTGACAGGCGTCAGTCCATATCACTTTTCTGGGCTGCTTCTTCGAAGTCAGCTCTGTCAAGGGGGCAACGATGCTGCCATACCCCTTGACAAACCTCCTGTAGTACCCGGTGAGTCCTAAGAAGGCCCTCACCTCCATCTGGGTCTTTGGGGGCTCCCAAGCCAGGATGGTTTCTATCTTGGGTTGTAGGGGCGCCACCTGGCCGCTCCCTACTTGGTGTCCCAGGTACACCACGGATTCCTGCCCGATCTGACACTTGCTTGCCTTGATAGTGAGGCCTGCCTTGCGCAGTACCATCAACACTTCCCAGAGATGTTGCAGGTAATCTTCCCATGTGCCACTGAACACTGCAATGTCATCCAGGTAGGCGGCGCTGAACTCGGTCAGCCCAGCCAACACCTGGTTGACCAACCTCTGGAAGGTGGCAGGGGCATTCTTCATCCCAAATGGCATAACCCGGAACTGGAAATGCCCATCTGGTGTGGAGAATGCGGACCTCTCCTTGGCCCCGTCAGTCAATGCGATCTGCCAGTACCCAGACGTTAGATCAAACGTGCTGAGGTACCGTGCAGCCCCTAACCGATCGATGAGCTCATCAGCTCTGGGGATGGGGTGCGCGTCAGTCTTCGTGACTGAGTTGAGTTCTCTGTAGTCCACACAGAACCGGAGTTCGGGTGTGGCACCCGGCGAGGCAGCCTTTGGGACCAAGACCACTGGGCTGGCCCAAGGACTGCTGGAGGACTCAACCACCCCTAGAGCAAGCATTTTTTAGACTTAGTTATTTATTTATTTATTTGTGGGTTTGTACCGCGCTGGACTAGACTCCCGAAGGAGTATCTCCGCGCCTTGAGACGGCCATATTACAGCAAAGGAGGAAATCTAGGCAGTATATCTTAATAGTTCTGAAATAGGAAGGTTTTTAATTGCCTCCTAAAAGGAAGATGATCGTCACATAACCTCAAGGATATAGGGAGACTATTCCATAGGGTTGGACCAGCAACTGAAAGGGCTCTATCTCCCTGTCTTGCTTTTTTTGCTCTTGGTACACATAACAGAGCCTGCTCACTGGATCTCAGAGAACGCGTAGGTACATAGGGGCAGAATTTGTCAGAAAGATATACAGGGCCTCTCCCATGTAAGCATTTGTGTATAACACAGCAATTTTAAACTTCACCCTCTGTTTGATAGATAACCAATGTAGCTTGTTAAGTAAGGGTTTAGAGGGAGTACGAGGAGGCCGATTTAGGACCAGGTGGGCAGCAGTATTCTGGACTACCTGTAGTCTAGAAGTGACTCCTTCATTTGCTGCCAATAGTCCATTACAATAATCCAGCCTACTGAGTACTAGCGCTTGTACCAAAGTTTTTCTCGTTGAATCTGGCAGCAAAGGGAAGACTCTCCGTAGCAAGCCGATAATGTGGAAGCAAGAGCCTACCACTTGGTTGCCGTGATGTTTTAGGGAAAGCTCCTGGTCCAATCGGACCCCTAGATTTTTCACAACCTGTCTAGGTTCAGGGACTGGGCCAAGGTCTTGAGGCCACCAGTCAGGAGTCCACAGGAGTTTGGCTTCCCCGAACAGCATCACTTCCGTCTTTGCCACGTTACATTGCAGGAAGTTAGATGCCATCCAGTGGGCCACTGCTTTCATCCCCTGGGCAAAGTCATTCCTAACTTTGGCAGTAAGGGTTTTGAAAGGGAAGAGGAGTTGGGTGTCATCCGCGTATGACACTGGGATGAAACCATGGGATCTCATGATGTCTGCTAGGGGGGCCACATAGATGTTAAAAAGAGTAGGGCTCAGACATGAGCCCTGTGGTACCCCCTTAGAGCTCTCCCTCTCCTCTGATCGATATATCCCCAAAGTGACCCTTTGAGTGCGGTCTGTTATGAAACTCCCCAACCAGGCTAAAGCCTTATCTTCCAAGCCGATGTTAACTAGCCTGGTGATCATGATGTTATGTGACACTGTGTCAAACGCCGCGGACAGATCCAACAGGACCAGGATAACAGAATAACCTTTATCCTGGAACATGTGTAGATCGTCCGCGACTGACAACAAGGTGGTCTCGGTACTGTGTCTTGGCCTAAAACCTGACTGGGAGGAGTCTAACCCACCTGTCGTTTCGATATAGTTTGACAGGTGTCGGTTTACGAATTTCTCTATTATTTTACCCAAAAAGGGGAGAAGCGAAATAGGTCTTAGATTAGATAATTCCGTCCAGGGGATTGCAGTGTTTTTCCTCAGCGGTCTTACCAAAGCTCGTTTCCACTCTAAGGGAACCTTCCCTGTACTGAGAGAAACATTAACCAAATTCTGAATTTGTGGTCCTAGAACATCTGCAAGCATAGGCATAATACGTGCAGGAATGGAGTCTAAGGGGCTGCCACTCTTAATTTGAGTCATCAATAAGACTACCTCTTCTAGGGAAATAGGGGGAAAACTTGTAAGGCCCTGAATAGATTGTACCTGTCGTGTAATCTCGTGAGAGATGTTGTTTCCTCCTGCAGTGTTTATATTTGAAGCCATAATCCTGTCATAGATCCCATCTATTTTCTTCATAAAAAATAGAGAGACCTCATCACAGAGATCCTGGGACGTGATGTCTACAGTCTCACAGGCCACCGGCTTGGTAAAAGACTGTAGAATATTATACAACACTCTAGAGTCTTTCCCAGCCACTGTTAATTGCGCTGCAATATGATTTTTCCGGGCCGTCCTAATGGCCTTGTGATATATCTTAAGAGAGGTTCTATGTTGTTCTTTATCATGAGGACTTTGGGACTGCCTCCATAGCTTTTCCAATTTCCTGGTTTTTTGTTTCAAAGATCTTAATTCTTCAGAGAACCAAACTTCTTGTTTATTTGCCATGCGCGGTTTATATTCTTTCTCCGGAATAATGGCATTGATTACTGTTCTAACCGTCTCCTCAAATCTGTCAAGGGCAGTTACCACATCCCCTGTAGAATTCTCAAACGGGAAGGTTTTATACTTTTCTCTAAAAGCTTCCATGGTGAGTTTATGCCAAGGTCTCCTCTTACTGGCTAAGGTGGTCTGTGTTCGTGACTTATACCTGGAAGTAGTATAGAATTTTAAAATAAAATGATCTGTCCACTCTACCTGTGTGGGCGTCATGCATTCAATGAAGGATGAGTTCGACAGAACTAAATCCAAAGTGTGACCTGCCTCATGAGTGGGCCCATGGTTAATCTTTTTAAGTCCTAGGGAATCTAAATCCAATAGGAGAGTTTTAGCCTCTGTACATGTCTCGGACTCACTATGTACGTTAAAATCCCCTACCAATGGGAAGTCCTGGTTTTCCTGAATATATGGCACTAAGGCCTCTATGAGTGCGACAGAGAAGTTCCCACTTGGGCCTGGTGGACGATATACCAAAGCTCCCTTCCTCTGTTCCCTGGATGTTAAATTAATTTTGAAAATTAGTACTTCCATCTCGGGTGTACATATTTCATCAAGGGTAGTGATGTTCAATTCCTCCTTATGAACAATCGCCACTCCTCCTCCTGTTTTATTAGGACGGTCTAGCCTGACTATTTTATACCCCACCGGGATACCCAATGTATTGGCTGGAACAGAATGTGGCTTCAGCCATGTTTCTGTTAAGAAACAGAAATCGGGTTTCTCAGTCGATATAAGGTCCCATACCTGAGTGGCATGCTTCGCTAATGAGCGAATATTACAAAGCAGATTTTTACTCTCACGGGGCATGCTGTCCATTTTGTGAAACATTGGAACAGTTCTTTGCACTTTAGAGTGTAAACCATCTAATTCATTCAGTTGGTTACATTCCCCTCCAAAATGTGTATGACATACCTGACAGGTGAATGGGCCTTCTAAAATGGGTTCTCTGACTGCTTTACATATCTTCGGGAGGTGATTACTCATATCTCTCAATGCCTGAGAGCTATAGGTTCTCTGGTGACCAGGCATGGTCTCCGAGGTGTGTGAGCAATTCCTCATAGCCCCCTGGCCCTGGCCCCGTCCGGTCGCGGACGGGCGCAGACGGGCTAGTCTTTGGCTCGTCTTAGGCGCAGGATTAGGCGCCATACTGTGCGCCCACGCTGCGCGCTAGGGACGACGAGTGGCTAAATAGCCCTCGAACGAATGGAAGCTAGAGCGCTAACCGCTCGCCTTCCTGTGTCGGCCTGTCACTGTCCCGCCCTCCTCACCCGTGATTGGCTGATGGGCCAGACCGGGCGAGTGAGCACTTTTCAAACTTTAAACAACGTCTGATCCCTCAATGCGTGCGTGAATGTATTTTAGAACAGCGTGACACTAGATATCTGACAACAAGGGGTCCCTACAACACAAATTACGATTTACAAGGTAAAAGATTTTGTTTTTTAAAAACGTTTCCTCTTGTCAGACAAGATATACATCAGGCAATTAATTAATTCGTCTGCAAAGCAGGCGCCAAGCGGGGTCGGGACTAGCTGCCACCTAAGCCCTTACCGCAAAATTCGGAGCCTCCTCGCAGCCTAAATAGCCCTCGAATGAATGGAAGCTAGAGCGCTAACCGCTCGCCTTCCTGTGTCGGCCTGTCACTGTCCCGCCCTCCTCACCCGTGATTGGCTGATGGGTCAGACCGGGCGAGTGAGCACTTTTCAAATTTTAAACAACGTCTGATCCCTCAATGCGTGCGTGAATGTATTTTAGAACAGCGTGACACTAGATATCTGACAACAAGGGGTCCCTACAATACAAATTACGATTTACAAGGTAAAAGATTTTGTTTTTTTAAAACGTTTCCTCTTGTCAGACAAGATATACATCAGGCAATTAATTAATTCCTCTGCAAAGCAGGCGCCAAGCGGGGTCGGGACTAGCTGCCACCTAAGCCCTTACCTTCCTCTTTGATGCAGGCTCTGACCCTGTCAGTTACCCTGTAAGCTTTGTGCTTCACAGGTAAGCTGTCTCCTGTATCCACGTCATGGACGCACCAATTTGTGATACCAGGACCCAGGGAGAACAGGTCAGGAAATTGCCCCAGCAGCTGGCGGCAATTATCCTGTTGCTCAGGGGTCAGGGTGGGTGAGAGGTTAACTCCATCCACTGACCCGTCTTGCTCTGAGGCTACCAAGAGGTCAGGAAGAGGCTCAGACTCCTCCTCCGTCCCATCATCGGTGGCCAAGAGCATGCCCACTTCGGACCTCTGCAAGTGGGGCTTCAGTCGATTGACATGTAGGACCCTTAAGGGGTTCCTAGGAGACTGCAAGTCCACCAAGTAGGTGACAGAACTCTTGCGCTCCACAATCTCAAAGGGTCCTGTCCACTTGTCCTGGAGTGCACAAGGCTCCACAGGGGCCAGGACCCATACCTTCTGGCCAGGTTGAAGCTCAACCAGAGTGGCATTCTGATCGTACCACCGCTTCATTTCCTCCTGGCTGGCTTCCATATTTGCCTCAGCAAGTTGTCTGGAACGCCTAGTCTGGTTCCGAAAGGCCAGCATGTAACTGTATACATTCTGGGGAGGTTTCCTGGGAGATTGCTCCCAGCCTTCCTTGACCAGACTAAGAGGTCCTCGTACTGGGTGGCCATACAGGAGCTCAAAGGGACTGAACCCCAGAGACTTCTGTGGCACCTCACGGTACGCAAAGAGAAGGCATGGTAAGAGGACGTCCCACTTGCGCCTCATAGGCTTCTCAAGGCCCATAATCATGCCTTTTAGGGTTCGGTTGAACCGCTCAACCAACCCGTTTCCTTGGGGATGGTAAGGGGTGGTGAACTTGTATGTCACACCACACTCTTGCCAAAGGGACTTCATATATTTCAATATGAAGTTGGTCCCCCTGTCAGACACCACCTCTAGAGGGAATCCTACTCGTGAGAAGATTCCCATCAGTGCCCGTCCCACCACAGGGGCCGTCACTGTCCTTAGAGGGATGGCTTCAGGGTACCGGGTGGCATGGTCCACCAAGACCAGGATAAACCTGTTGCCCATGGCTGTCTTGGGGTCCAGTGGCCCCACAATGTCAATCCCCACTCGCTGGAATGGGGTACTGACCACAGGGAAAGGTTGGAGTGGAGCTCTCAGCTTCATTCCACTCTTACCACTTGCCTGGCAAGTCTGGCATGTCCTGCAGTGAGTGTCAGAACTCCTGCGCATTTGAGGCCAATAAAAGTGGGTGACAAGCCTTTCGAAGGTCTTGTCCTGCCCCAAATGCCCTGATAACGGAACGTCGTGAGGCAGCCCCAGTAGGAAGGCTCTGAACTTCTGGGGTACCACCAGCGCATGGGCTGACCCAGGTTCAGCAACCTTAGGCTCTGAGTAGAGGAGGTCGTTCTCCCAGTAGATTAAGTGAGTACCGGACTGATCACCATTGGCCTGGGCTGCAGCCTGCTGCCGCATACCCACTAGAGAAGGGGACTCCTTCTGCTCCCTGCAGAACTCCTCCCTGGTGGGGCCTCCTTCTTGCTGCCAATGGGTCAGCTCAGGCAGGTCCCCCAGTTCGGCTATCTGTTCCCCGGTAGGCTCCAGGGCATCTCCCTCAAGGTCTGCTTCCTCCTGGGCCGTGGGAACTTCAGGAACCGGTTTCCCTGCCTCCTGCGCCCTTTCTCTAAGGTCGGTTCCTGGGCCTCTCCTTCAGGCTCCAGGGTCCCTTCAACACCCCTACTGGCTGCCATTGACCGGGTGGTCACGCACGCCCAATCAGGCAAACCCACCATCCGCAGGTGAGTTGTCTTCTCCACCTTTTCCCAAGGGGAGCTCTCCAAATCATTTCCTAGGAGACAATCAACAGGCATGGCAGTTCTCACAGCGACTTGCAGAGTACCAGAGACCCCCCCCCCCCCACTCAAAGGGAACTTGAGCCATTGGACACTGACTCTCGGTGTTGTCAGCGTTGACAACACGACAGAATGCGTGTGGGACCACCTGCTCTTGAGACACCAGGTGTTGCTTGACAGCAGTCACACTGGCTCCTGTATCTCTAAGAGCCCCCACCCTCTTGCCATTTATGGTCACCCACTTCCCATACTTTTGAGTATTGGGGGGCAGTTGGGCCTCAGGGACCATCTCACTGTCTCCTAATGAGACTAGGGTCATCTGTACGGGAACCCCCTCCCTTTGGACATCTACCTCCCTCCCAAAGGCTACACTAGCCACCTTCTTGGGGGGTGGAGCACCAGAGGGTGCTGGTTTACCATACATGGGGCACTTGGGATCCATGGAATAGTGCCCCAGGTTGTTACACTTGTAACATCTGGGGGGCCCTCTTTGAACAGGGTTACCTGTTGGGGCCCCGGTCTGCTTCGGGGGTGGGGGTGGCTGAGAACCTTTCCCTTGGTTCCCTTGGGAATTACTTTGGGGCCCTCTGTAGAACTCCCTCTGTTTACCCCTGTCCCCCCCACTCTTCTGCTGGGGACCCTGACCACCTTTGGCGGGGCCTCCCACGTGACCCTTGTGGACCCTGGTGCTGATCCAGCGGTCCGCCTCCTCAGCAAGCTTCCTAGGGTTAGTCAGCTTGCTATCGATCAGGTGCTGGCGTAGCTCAGGAAAACAATTATCAGACAAGTGCTCCCATGCAATTAAATCAAACAGCCCTTGGTAATCATTCACTTTGCTACCCTTCACCCAACCATCTAGCGCTCTGGAAAAAAAAGTCACATATTCTACATAAGTGGTACCAGGTTTCTTGGTGGAATCCCTAAACCTCTGCCTGTACAATTCAGGAGTTAACCCATACCTTGCCATCAGAGCTTCCTTCATGTGTGGATAGGATGTTTTGACATCAGAGGGGAGATCCAGCAGTGTATCCCGCCCCTCACTCAGGAACCTTCCCCACAACCCCACTCCCCAATCTTTCTCAGGGACCCGGTGGGAGGACATGGCTACTTCATAGGCCCTGAACCATTGCCCAATATCATCCTGCTTATAATACTCTCTCACTACATCTTTAGGAATGTGCACCCTTGACTCTGTTAAATTGCTGCCACCAGAGGGAGAGCGGTCTAAACTTTTGGCCTGTAGATCCAACTCCCTCATTTTTACCTCATGCTCCATGGCCAGCCTTTGCCTTTCCATTTCCATCTGTAGTTTTGCCATCTCCACTTCATGGGCTCGTGCAGCACTCCTGTCGGCCATCTCCTTTGGCGAAAGGCCTCTGCTAGGCTCAGAAACACCTTCTGGGGGTATCACCTCCCGTGGGTTCTCTGGGAACTTGGATTCGTGCCAGGCCCTCAGCGCCTTTATGTACTGATCCTTGTTTGTTAATCCACTTTGTTTAATTCTGTACTTGTAGAGATATCCTTTCAATACTTCATTTGTGCACTTCCTCAGTGCCTCCTGTTCCCAATCTATGTCATCAATTCCAGAGAGTATAGAGGACGCTCCGCCTCCATTGACTGAGCTAGGTATGGCTTCTTAAAGTGGAGATTCTTCTTTAGCAACAACTGTCAATCAATCTGTGGCCGCGTTATAGGTCTGCTCTCGCAACGTGGTGATCAATAATTCACTGTATGTAAATCATAAATGCAAATTCGAAATCCTCACCGCTGCCACCAATGTTAGAATGGGGAACCCCTGGTTGGCACGAGTGGTTACGTGTGACAAGCAGTGGTCCCTTCTTCCAGTCAGGGCAAGAGAATTACTCCTTCAGAACAACCCCTGCTCACCCTATAGGTAGTGTGGCGCGAGCAGTCAGGGCTAAACTTCAGGGCGCTAAGTCAGTTAAGCATTTATGAGCACACAGAGTAAATCACCAAATCCCCCACAAATGGACGCCAGACGTAAGTTGTATCAAAAATACGTATACTTTATATAAAAAGCTTCTCTGTTGCAGACTTAGTACAAGACCATAAATAACGGTTCCAAAATGGGGGCCACCAGATGATACTTAGGCACTGTTCTCTTCTTTCGTAGTTTCTTCTGTTATGGGCGCTGCGTACCGCTCCTTCGAGTGTGTCCAGTCACGGTGACACGCCGCGCGCCCGAGGTACAGTGATGCGGGGAAATCAGAACGTTGCGGTCCCCGAGTCCGAGAGAGAGTTCACTGTACCTGGGAGCGTGCGGTGGGCTGGACGAGTCTTCAGTGGGGGGGTGCAGATTCTGCACCTCAAGGGGCTCCGGATCCAGAACCAGCGGGCGGCTTTCGGTAGACAGGCGCGGCCCAGGGCCTCCGACACGGACGGTGCAGGACGTCACTTCAGGGGGCGGCGCGGTCTGACTCTTCCTTGGAGGCGAAGCGGGGTGGCCAGATACGTTACGACGTACGGGCGGCCGTCCGGGGCTTAAACTCGCGTTCCGAGTAGAAATCCGGCAGGAGGGCGAGAGGGCACCAAGCACACTCCAGTAGCAGGCAGGTGACAGGGAAGCGGGGCGGCCAGACCTGATGGGTCAAGAGCGACTCAGGTAGAGCGGGGCTCTCGGCGAGTGGAGGCGGCCAGGCTTCTGGGTGTCACGGCCCTAGGAGGGGGTGAAGGTGCGCAGAGCACCCCGGCGGGAGAAAGCACACGGCTCGATTCTTAGACGAGCGGAGACACGGTGAACCCACTGGTCCTGGGGTTCAATTCAGGGGGCAAGCTCAATCAAGCCCTTGGAGATTGTTGAAACAAAAGTGCAAGGTCTCTTTTAGTCCTTTCCTCTCCTTCCTCAGCAAGGCACCCACTGCAGGCCTATCCCCCAGGTTAGGGAAAATTACTCCTCCTTCAGCTTCTTCCAGGTCCTTCTAGTCGGGCAGAGTTCCTTCGTGGTTCAAGCAGGATCTGATTTCTTAGGAGCAGGGCTCCTTCTTTTAAAGCGCAAATCCTTTGTTCTTTGTCGCCAGGGGGCCTGGGCCTGGCTCTGTCCAGTTTTGGAGCACTTTTTTGTGGTGACTCTGCGCTTTCCTTTCAGCAGCAGGGCAGAGACATCAGCCGCTCCACAGGGGGCGGAGCCGGCTTTGTGGTGGCAGAGCACAGGTCTATTCAAGAGTCAAGGTGTACTCCTCCCACCCATCCTGGTGTAATCTCTCTACCCACCACCTGGCAGCCAGCCTGTCTCCTGGAATTCCCCAGCCCTGCTCCTACTGTTGCTAGGCAGAACACACACACAGCGCAGAGGTGGACTGAGATGGTTAGGCGCGCAAAGGCTAACTTTCTAAAAGTCGCATTTGCAAACCCAGGATAATAAAATAACCTTTACTAAAAGATGTACTTTATTATCTTGAGTTCAGGTATACTAAACATGAATTTCTACCATGCTTCCTGAGCCTGCTAGGATTATAGAGTGTTATAATCTAGCAGCCCATTCTGGCCTATGGAGAGCAGGTAGCCTTCAATAGTGAAAAACGAAAATGACTGTAATTCACTATTAAGACATGCCACACACATCAGGGCATGTCCTACCTTATGCCTACAATGCACCCTGCCCTTGGGCCTACCAGAGGGGTGACTAAGATGTAGTTAAGGGAAGGTTTAGGGACTGGCAAGTGGGGACACTTGCGCAGTCAGCGCGACAGTACCAGACTGCACGCAGGTTCTGCAATGGCAGACCTTAGACACATTTTACCAGGCTGCTTCTGTGGGTGGCACAACCAGTGCTGCAAGCCCACTAGCAGCATTTGGATATACAAGCCCTGGGCACCCCTGGTGCACTCTACTAGGGACTGATAGTAAACAAAATAAGCCAAACATGGAAGTCAATTCACATAGGACATTTTACCATAGGGAGCACTTGCCCTGTGGCACTGGATGGCAGTGTTACAGGGCCCTGAGCAGCTAATACCAACACAAAAATACGTTGAGGCACAGACAAAAATAGAAGGGTGACCCACGCCAACGGTGCCAGGTCTAACAGTAGCCCATTGGAAAAGTAGTGGGATGAACCCAGTACCACTCAGCAAGCATCAACAACAGGAACATATCAAGAGAACACTGTCTGTGTATGAACAGGGATGTGGACACACACACATGTTCATACAACACACACCATGGGCCCAGGCCATGTCACTGGACAACACATTTGCTTGAGGGGACCCAACTCCTGTGGAAGCCCAGCTGTGCCAAACATATTCACCGCAAGCCTCACGCATGTCTGCAGAACACTTGGTCAGTCAGCCATCAGTTACCACACAATGAAGGCTCTGGTCACAGCAGCCTGGGTACGTGAGTCTCCCCTAAGTCAGCTGCACATACCCAAAACATATGTCTGGCAAGTTGCACAGAGGAGCCAGTTGCTCCTATACCAATGATGCCCACACCTGTAGGTCCAGTGTTGATGTGCACAAAGTCTGTGGAAATTACAAATTTGACAATGGGAAGCACATCATATGTGCATGGGTGCAAGCCAGACATGTGACCATGCAAATGAAATGCTCACAGAGAGATGTCCACAAATAGTTGATCCTGACACACCCAGGTAGCTGCAAAGGATGACATGGATACCCACCAGAATAGGATACATATCTCATGGACCACGGGGAGTACCTCACAGCAACACATAAGTATTCAACATTGTAAACAAAGCATCACAGGTGCAAGGGCATGTTAACCCCTTCGGTGCCCATGACGAGCTGGTCTCGTCATGGGCCGCGGTTGTGCTGTGCCCATGACGAGACCAGCTCGTCATAAACCCCGCCCGCTAATGAAAGCGCCGGCACAGGGCGGGGAAAGGGGCGGGCACTGAAGGGGTTAAACATCATCAACATAATGTACAGATAAATCTAGTTCACAGGGATAAAGAAAAAAGCTTTATTCAGCATATGAAAAGTTAAACGTCTGTTCAAAAAAAAGGCCAATGGCCAGTTCATGTCCAAATGCCAAGGAGTGAAGTAGAGTGACAACTGTCACACCTTGCTTGCCTGCACTGCTAAGGACCGGGGTCATCCCCTCGGAGGGGCATACATGGGGGCAGGCACCGCAGGGACAGGATCAGGGCGCAGCAGAAGGAGGCAGTGAAGAGGTGGTGGATGCAGGCGAGACACTTGCAACTGCAGTGGAGCTGACTGAAGTGGTGGGTGCTGTAACAACTGTGGGGCACAAGTCAGATGGGGTGGGTGCCGGCACAACTCCAGTGGGCAGGTCAGATGGAGTGGATTGGCTCACCACTGCAGTGCACAAGTCAGACGGGGTGGTCGTGGACTCCAAAGCAGTGCCTATATCCATGGGAGCGGAATGGGTGACAGGTTAGGTCGGCAGGGAAGGGGGGGACACGGTCCCCACATCAGTGGCACTAACCTTCTGACCAGGTGTGGAGGAGCAAGTGCTAGGGGGGATGGCCTTAGCATTTTGGGGATGGTGTATCTGTGGGTGGGGGAACCCGGGGCAGGGAGTGGCGGGGGAACCTCTGGAGTGGTGGCCTGGGGGATGGAGGACGGAGACTTTGCCTTGGAGCTGCGTGGTGGTGGAGGGGTCTTGCTCTCTGGCGCCGGGGGGATTTGCGGGTAGGGGTCTCTGTCTGACTGCGCCTGGGGGAGTGTGTCCGGGTGTGAGGGGCACTCCCCTCTGTGTGTGGGGACTTCATCTTCTCCATGTAATCAGGATCTGCTGGGTCGGTGGGGAAGAGGCCAAGGTCATAGAGGAAGAGCTTCTGGGGAGATGGGGTTGCAGGTGAGGCAAGGGAAGGGGGCTGGGAGGGGGAGATCTCGGAGGACTGCGGAGTGGTTGTGGATGACTGTGTGTGTGTCTGCAAACCAACCCCTGTGAGTGTGGTATCAGTCCCCTGCACTTGCTTGTATGCACGTCTAGACCTTGGTTTGGGGGTTTCTGTGCTTGAGACAGGTAGGGTGCTAGGAATCGTGGGTGGCGCAGGGGTAGGAGGGGTACGGGACTGTTGGAGGAGGGACACTGCTGCCGTCAGGGAGGAGGCTACGAACTGATTGGTCCTCTGTAGGGCAGACATGCCCGAGGAAATGCCCTCCATGAATGACACCAGTTGTGTCAACAGACCTGTGTGTGCATGAAGGACCTTCAGCATCGACGTCTGCCCTACATGGATCTGTCTAAGTAAGTCCACAGACTTCTCACTCAGGGCAGCCGGGACACAGGGGCAGGGGGTGCGGTGCCTGGAACAAAGGAGACATGCTCACGAACACGGTAGCCCACAGGGACCTCTGGGATGGGAGCCGATGGGAGGGTGGTGGTGGTGGTGGTGGTGGTGGCGGTGGCGGGGACAGCTTCACTAGCTGGGGTTTGGTGGCTGCTGACACCCGCCTCCACAAGGGAGTCATCCTCAGAGCTGCTGTGGCCCTCAGCTGGGGGTGATGGTGCTGACGACTCCTCTGTGTGGCTCCACTCGCCCTCCGTGCCACTGGGTCCACCCGACTCCTCTCCTTCTGTCCCTGTAAGGCTCTGTGGCTCCTCCTGGTCCGTGGAACTGTCCCCTCCTGTGGCCGTGGATGTATCTGGCTAGGGATAGGAAGTAAGAGAACAACATCAGTCACCTGCACTGACTGCACACACCACAGTGAGTACATCACATAACAGGGCAAGGTGTGCAAAATAATCCTTGTCTGCTGCATGCTACACAACATGGCAGTGCGGAAGGAGGTGCCTCTCATCCAGGATGACGATGACCAACCTCCGGCACCTGTGGAGGATTCCGGCCTAGTCCAAGATGCCAGTGATGATGAAGAGGATGGTGACGTCCGCTCACAGCTCAACAACTTCTTCACCTGAATGTGAGTTGCCAGGGTTGTTATGTGAATGTATGGAGGTAGCCTGGAATGTGTTGTGCCAGCTCTGTGGCTGTCTGAGTGTGTCTGTGTGCCACTTGACGATGCGTGCTGTGATGTGTCCATTCAGGTGGTGTGTACTCCACAATAGGGTAGTACTTCTAACTAGTGTTTGTGTAGGTGTCTTGCAACATGTTTTGTGCATGTGTATTGCATTTCTCTCCTGTTCTTCTGTGCTTTTGACTGTATCTTGTCTGTCCTTCCCAGGGTACTTTGCCTGTTGTGTGGTCAACACTGACCCCCAACACCCAGACACCAACACCAGTGTGAAAGTTGACAATTCCCATCAACTGATATACCACACATCCCTGGACTTCCATTCTCCAACACATTGATAGCGTGTGTCCACTGTTACGTAGAATTACCGTGCAACTATTGTGGAATAAACGTGTTGCTGATGTGTAATGACCCTGTGCTACGCTATGCTATGTGCGTTGTCTGTCTTCTCACATCTGAGTGACATCTGCTTAACTCACCTGTGGACTTGTTACCACTGACTGGGGTTGGTGTTGTGTCTGTGCATGCCAATGCGTTTCAGGTCAACATCATTGTGTGTGATGAGTAACATGGCCATGGTGAGTATGTTTTGTGTTGCCATAGTGGTGTGTCTCCCTCACATGTGTCTCATCCCCATGACTCACCTTACTTTGGTCACATTGTTGCAGTATTTGGCATGCACTGTGTTGTGTAGCAGATCGACATCACCCTGAACATGACAAGTTGGAATAACAACAGAGGCAAGTATGGTGTACTGGTGAGTTTATTTACAAACATTTGTGAGGGAAGTGCACAGGATGGTGGGTGCTGTACATTGGTTTGGGAATCCAAAGTCCACATTGGAGTTGGAAGTGCTGGTGGATGAAATGTCCAGAGTAAAGTCCACAGTCATCTGATACATTGGCCCAACATGAACCCTCCATGTCATATGGGCGAGTTGTGTGCGATTGGACAAGGTGAACGGGTTGCGCACAAAGGACATTGTCCAGAACAGGTTTAAAGGCCCTGGGGGATGTGCTGGGACATCTGCCTCTCACATGTCCTTCTTCGGACGACCCCTCTTCTTCCGGGGGGGGGGATCCACATGTGCAGGCTTCTGCGGTGCAGGGGACTCTCCGCCAGAGTCCTCCTCCCTCCCTGTGGCGCTGGCAGATGGTGTTGCGACAGATGTTGTGGCCACACAGGGGGGTTTGGACAGGTTGGTGTTGATTTGGCGGCGGCATTGGAGTATGTCCCGATGCACCGCAGTAATGTTATCCCACTTGGCCTCCATGCGGGCATGGTGGGCGACCTGCTCATTTTGCATGTCCTTGAGGATCCCCACTACCTGGCCAAATCCTCCGGTGCTATCCTGGTACGCACTTGAGATGCGTGCCAGGTGGGGATCTTCATGCAGTCCAGACCCCTCTGCAAGGCACGCCCTGTGCCTCCCACCCCTCCCAGCACCCCTCTCCACGCGGGCAGGACCAGCGGCTGGACACACAGGTGACACTGGGACACCTTGGGTGGTGTTGCTGGTGGTGTTTGCTGTAGCTTCCGGGGGGGGGGGGTGGGTCCTGTGTCCCTGTGCTGTGGGTGTTGATTGGCCTTGGTCTGGGTGTGTTGGCGGGGGTGCCCTGTCGGTGTCCAGATGCTGGAGGCGTGGGTACAGGGGGTGCAGATGTTGATGCTGCTGGTGCTGCATGATGGCTCACACCGAAGGGGCCAGGTTGGTCGTCGTCATCCGAAGAGGACAGTGAGAGAGTCAGACCAGAGAGCGCAGTGTCCGCCAGAGTCTGGGACTGGGTATCCTCATCATTTGGTGCTGGGTGCCCAGCACCACCTGTGTTTGGAAGAGACACACAATGTGAGTTATGTTTCTACATGCATCGATGGAACACAAACATGACTTTTTCTACTTTTCGAACAGATGCCTGCCTGTACACAGCTTTTTCCCAGCTTGTCACGGACAGAGTTTGATATTGTTGTTGGCCATTTCCCAGCATGGCCTTGTGCTCCCCACAACAGAGCCCAGTGTCAGACATCTTGTCAGTCCCTTCCCACTCCCTGTGAGGTGAGTATGGTTCAGTTTGATCTTGCTGGGCCATGTGGGTGGGTGTAGATTGTCTGTGACTGTGAGTTCCATCATACTCTTGGCTACACGCCCCTTCCCAGCATGAACATACTTCCTCCCTCTTGACTCTGCTTCCCTGTGAGGGGGTGTGACAGCAGTGGCAAGACAGCTGACTGTGAAATCCTGGTGTTTGTTTGGCTACTAGTCCAAAGTGAGCCCCTGTGCTTCACACAGCAGCACCCAGTACGGGGTATCTTTTTTTGATATTTCAATGAGGTGTGTGTCAATGCATTGTACCCGGTGAGTTGTGTGGAGTTTGTGTTGAGGGGGGGTGTCTCCCCATGCTGGTAAGTATGGTCAGGGCTGTCAGTCCTCCTTCTCATCATGCTTCCATTGTAGGGCGTGCAAATTGTCTTTCAGGATGTCAGTCACCTGCATCCCCACTATTCCTTCCTGACAGTCAGCTGCACTGTGAGGTGGTATGTTTGTGGTGGCAAACTGTCTGGCAGGGTCTATTTGGCTTTGTGCCACTGGCTTGCTCTATTTGTTTGTAGGTTGGTGCATGTCATGACACAGTTCCAAGTCACTATGAGATGGCAGGTATTGTGTTTGTCTGACTGGCATACACATCTTGGGCTGATTATCCATTGGTTAGTGTAGCTTTGCTTGCGGTGCATGGTTTCACTGTCCCCTTGCCACACAATCTTGGGTATGTTGTTTGTGTACTCACCAGGCTCTGGGATGTCTGTTAGGCCATGGACGCTCTCGGGTGGTAGGATGTCCCGCACCTTCTCGTCCCAGGTCCTGAAGTAGACTGGTTTGGCAGGAGGGCCACCGCCGGTGCACTGACTCAGGGCATGATCTTTTTCATTGAGTTTCTTGACCCTCCGGCGCACGTCATACCACCTGTTCTGGATATCGTCCTTTGTGCGCCTTGCTGGTGCTTGGGCGTTCACCTTGTCCACAATCCTTGCCCACATCTTGGTTTTCTGTGAGATGGGGGTCCTTTGGACCGATGTACCAAACAAATGTGGCTCTACTCTAATGATCTCGTCTACCAGCACTTCTAACTCACTATCTGTGAACTTTGGATTCTTCTTTGGGGGTATGGTGATGGGTGATGGTGGTGAGGGATGTGTGTGTGAGGGTGCAAGTGAGGGTGGGTTGGTGTTGGTTTTGCTGGGTGTATGTGTGTGTGCTTTTGGATGCGGTGCTGATGGTGTGTGAGTTGTGTGATGGGTGAGTTGTGAGTGTGTCTGTGGTTGCTGTGTAATGGTGTTTGCTGCTGGCTGTGTCTCCTGTTTGCAAGGGATGATGGCAGTGATTGTAGTCATTTATATAGTTGGAGTTGTGGGTGTGTATTTGTCCCATGTGTTTTTTCTTTGGTATTTATTGGCTTTGTCATTGCTTGTTTGGTCCTTTTTTTGTCTTTTTTCCTTTGGGTTTTGTAGGCATGAAGGAGACGTTCATGTGACGGAAACGGACGCTGCTGTTGTCTCGTGCGGGCTTCTCCGCCTCGTCCACGCTCCCTATCTTCTGTGTTTGGTATGCGCCGGTCGCGGCGGTCTCTATTGCTTGTGTGCCGGGTTGTCTGTGCGTGTCAGTCGTGCGGCTTGGTCTCCGTGCGAGTCTGTCTGATTTTACACGCATTGCATCGTACTGTGCGAATCGTACATCATGGGTACGGGTCGGTCGGTTTCTTTCCGGGTTCGTTTCGGTCGGTGATAATCGTGTTGGTTTTCCGGACGGATCACTATTTGCCCTACGGCTCGGTCGTATGGCTTGTATTCCATATGTATCGGTTGTAATTCACAAGCGTTGTATCGTACTGCACGGGTCATATGGCGCTGGTGCGTGTCGGTCGGTATTCGGTCCGGGTCCGTGTCGGTCGGTTCGTTTTGCGGCCGGAATCGGCCCCATAGTTGTAAAAAATATCAGTTTTTTTAAATGTTAAAAAAATTATGTAAATAATACATATAATTTAAAGAAAAATAGTTAAAAATATTAAAACATGTTTAAAAATATATAACTAATACATATAGTGGCCGATTCCGATCCTGTATTTTTTTGTCCCGTACGATTCGTATCCGTATTTTTTTCCATACGAATCGTACAAGTCACGTCCGACCCGTGAAGTACGATTCGTACGGGAAAAAGTACATACGGATCGGCCCAATCCGTACGAATCATAGCGGGAAAACTTGTACGAGACGGACCCGGACACTTTTCACTACGAACCGTAAAAAGACAGTCTGAGCGTACAAGTACGATCCGGACCAGTTTTCCGATTTACGATTCGTACAGAAAACGTCCCGTACACGGGGAATGACTTGTACAAATGCAATGTCGGTGTACGCACCGTACATAGCAATGGCGGTGTACGTACCGTACATAGCAATGTCGGTGTACGCACCGTACATAGCAATGGCGGTGTACGCACCGTACATAGCAATGGCGGGGTATGCACCGTACATACGCAATGTCAGTGTATGCACCGTACATAGCAATGGCGGTGTACGCACCGTACATAGCAATGGTGGCGTACGCACCGTACATACGCAATGTCGGTGTACGCACCGTACATAGCAATGGCGGTGTATGCACCGTACATAGCGATGGCGGTGTACGCAACGTACATACGCAATGTCGGTGTACGCACCGTACATAGCAATGGCGGTGTACGTGCCATACATAGCAATGGCGGTGTACGCACCGTACATAAGCAATGGCCGTGTACGCACCGTACATACACAACGCATGGGGGGGTGTGCCTGTACGACTCATACCCCTGTACCGTACTGAACCACGGACACTGTAAAACAGCACAAGGAGGGTCTAATCGACTTGCACAACACCACAAAACACGTCTACAGTGCACTAAAAATGGAAATGACTGACCTGGACACATCCAAACAGGCAAACAGAGGGGCAAACTTTCAACCACCCCTTATAACACACCCACCAAAAATTCAAACTGAGGCCCACCCACAAATGGACCAATAAAAAGGGCCCACACACACAAACCATGAGCCTTTGCAACAGACTCACTGCAGCTAGAGAGCACACACTAACAACTGCACCCATCCACCTTAACATATACACCGTCACACAACCTCCTTCACACATACCCACTCTACACATTCAGACCCACACCATCACATTCAGACCCACACACCCACAACCATCCACACCCTCACCCCACACCATGCCCACAGACAATAATCCAAAGTTCACAAGGGAGGAGCTGGAGATCCTTGTCAATGAAGTCATCAGAGTCGAGCCACAGCTGTTTGGAACATTGGTCAGACAGACCAGCATAGCTGAAAAATCACGCCTGTGGCAGAGGATCGTCGATAGGGTGAATGCTGTTGCACCCATCAGAAGGACCAGGAATGAATGTCAAGCCAGGTGGTACGATCTGCGGAGGGCGGTCAAGCGCAAAATGAATGAGGACTACGCCCAGAGCAACATCACTGGAGGTGGTGCGCCCCGCAGACCAGTACATTACCATCCCTGGGAGGAGAAGGTGATGGCCCTGCTTCCGCCAGTGGGAGTACATGGACTGCAAGGACTTCCAGAGCCTGGTGAGTACACAAACAACTTACGTAACATGGGGGTAATGGCATCCACACCCCAACTACACAAAATGCACGCAACTACCCCCAAGCCTTCACCGGCCAGAACCACACTCAAAAATAACACTAATGCCACTAACATGTGTATGCTCCATTGAGAAAGCAAGGCCATGCTATGTCCCATGCTACACGAAGCAGCAACTCAAGAATGGATGTCCGGTATGCTGGGAGGGTGGGTGGCACAAAACACATTGTTGAACTCCAAATCAGACACAATTGCCCTCATCCCATATGGCCCAGGTACATACCCATGCACCATGCGCAATGCACAGGGATTGGGAAAGTACTGACAAGATAGCTCACACTCGGCCTGGGTGTAGGCAGCACAAGGCCCTCCTGTGACCAGTGCAAACACAAACACCAAGACAACAAGGTCATATATCTAGGACAGGAACTCACACTCACTGTCATGGCCGCATGCTCTACGGGGGGACAGCTACATCACCTGGGAGCCACACTGCCAAATCACACTACACCCACCAGCAGGCCCTGTCACACACACCCCTTACACAAGCAGAAACCCCCGGGACAGGCAATGGATTTACCCACTGTCACAATGGACATGTAACACAACAACACCAATACATAGCCAAAGAAGCATCCAAGCCAAAAATCTACATGTCAAAGACTCAGGAGAACATATCAAACTGTCTCCCGCAACATACCCATCCACAAGTGAACATTAAGGAGAATGCTAGGCACATGCAAGTACCTGGAGTAACAGTGCCAACTAGAATGTGTATGATACATGCATGTTGCATGAAACAGCATTAACATTGTCTGTCTCTCACACACAGGGCAACGTGATGAATCTACCCCCAACAATGGGGGTGAAGATTCACAGTCCCTGACCCGGGAGGAACGCCTCTCAACATTCCACGGATGACCCCGACCAACATGGACCCTCTGGTGTCCAAGCCCCTTTAGAACCTGGTTCAGGACCATCTGTGCCAACCACCACCCCCATTCCTGCCACATCCCAGGAGACACCGAGGAGCCCTGCCCACAGTGAACAACTGAGCCAGTCTGACCAGGAGGGACAAGGAGCGGCAGGCACCCAGGAGGAGGCAGACAACACTGCCACTGCCATCCCTCAGGGGTCCCGTAGACCCGATGCGCCCACAACGGCAGGCCAGGCTCGTGTGGGCAGGGGTGGTGGGAGTGGAGGCAGGCGGAGGCGAGAACCTGACCAGCCAGCTGAAGGGACCGGTATGTCATACATATACAACATCATGGAGGCTTACCGGCGTGACACCAGGGAGTTCAGCCAGGTAGTGCTGACCCTCACAGAGATCAAGAACCAGCAGGCCGAGCAACATGCCAGTCAACAAGAACACCAAGGACGGATGAAGGCAAGACTGGCTGAGCTCCTGGCGGTGCAAAGGGACATAAGCCATTCACTCCGTCGGATCGCCGACAACATGGGCAACCCTCCCTGTGCCACCAGGCGAAGACCACCACCAGCCACAGGGAGGGAGGAGGAGGATTTGTCCGACGGAGCGTCCCAAGCATCGTCAAGGCCTGCATCTGAGGGTCCCTGGAGGAAGGTGGGTCGTCCACAGAAAAGACCATGAGAGGCAGCGGACCATCCACATCTCCCATGTCACCTGGCCTGGCACCTGGCCTTCATGTGCGACAGCATCACCTCATTGACTGACGACATCTGCCACATGGACCTGCTGGTCATAGTCTGACTAATGATGCCAAACACTGTGGTCTGGACTCTGATGACTTCAAATGGCAAGGATCCCATCTCCCCCTGTGAACTTTGGATTCTATTGTCCCTGCATTGCACCTTTCTCAGTGCACAAAGCACGCCCCAGAGCTATAATTAAATAATTAATACGTGAAATTTGATGTTGCAGTCATTTAGCATGAGTCCACAACATACGTGTGGGGATATGTCAAAGTATGCCTGAGTGTGGAACTAACTCCAGCCATCCATACACTTGGATATGGGTCCGGTCGAGGACACACATGTGTCAATGTATCACCAAATACAGACATGGAGCCCAATACTCACCCGTGATGGCCTCAAGCTGCTGAGGGGGGGTTTGCAATACTGCTCAGACAGACCAATTTGGAAGAGTATCATGAAGGTGTACAGGTCATGGGTCATGTTGATGTTCCCGGGGAGGGAGTCCCAGGTCTGTTTGGCGAGGTGGGAGAACTATCTCCTGCATGCAGTGTTAATGTGGATGTGATGAATGGTGGCCAGGGCAAGATGGTCTGCGCGGACTTGGGCCAACGGGGTGTTGGATGACAGACGTCCAAGGTTTGCTTTGGGTCTGGGGTTGTGGACTGCCTCCTGAGTGTGGTTGAGGAGTCTGAAGGTGATCCTGCAGCAGACAGTGAGCTATTCTAGCTATCTCAGGTGGATGGTGATGTGGCTGGGGCTGGGGATGTTGAAGATGAGGTGTGCGGATGCACCCTGGATGTGGACAACTTCTCCTGCAGTCCTGCTGTTGTTCTACATAGAGGCCGGTGCTGTAGTTGAGCCGGCTGGTGTCGTTGACCTGGGGGACGATCTGTCTTGCCTCGTAGTGGATCTATCTGTGGATCATTTGCAGCATGCGGAGGGTGTTGCAGCATGAGGTACAGATGGTGGTGAGTTGCATGGTAATTGTCAGCGATGGGTCCATGATGAACACCAGCTTGCGTGCGTGGCCACTGGGTGCTGGTGCGGTGCCCAGACCAGTGGGACACAAGGAGTTGACCCAGCCATAAGGGGACAATCCTCAGATGATGACCTCAGTCCTGTCCAAGTCCAGCCTCAGGTGGCTGATTTTCAGCCATTCGTCAATGGATCTCATGCCTTCTTGAAGGTTGGATCTGGCAATGGCTGGCTCTTTGGTGAGTTTGAGTAGCAGCTGGGTGTCAATGGCATACGAGATGATGTTGAGGTTGTGTGCGCATGTGTTGGTGGAGAGGGGGGTCATGGAGACATTGAAGATCGTCACGCTGAGAGAAGAGCCCTGGGGCATGTGCCACATGACCCCATGCTGCAGGGTGGAGGCAGACTCCCTGGGCCTTGCTGGTGAGCTACTTTCTGATTGAATCCTGGGCCCTCCTCTGGATACCAGTGTTGGAGATGTGTGAGTTGACAGTGTGGTAGCACATGGTGTACAATGCCGTTGAGAGGTCAAGGGGGGTGGGCTCACCATTGTTGAGCAGGGCAAAGTTGTCGTTGGTGGTGGCAATGATGAAGGTTGCAGTGGTGTGATTACTGTGGAAGATGGTCTGGTGCCGGTTGCCTGGAGCTGGTTGCATGGAGGAAATATGTCAGTTGCTTGTTGAGTGTCTTCCGGATGACATTTGCTGGGTAGGGAAGCAGGGTGATGTACCAGGAGATCCTGCGGTACTGCCGTCCGTTGTTTAAGAAGGGTCTGGGTCTCTGAATGCCTCCAGCACCCATGGAATGTGGCCAACTCAAAGGAAACATTCAGGACGCGCTGGACGTGGGCTTCAAGGATGGGGAATAATGTGGTTGAGATGTTGTGTGGGAATGGGCCTGATGGAGAGCCAGAGTGGATGGTGCACATGAGCCAGGTGGTGTACTTGCTGCTGATGGGAGTCCAGAACCTGAGGGGGGTTTGTCCTGCGGATAATAGTGCTGTCTGCCTCTGTGTGCCAAGGCTGTTGTGTATGGCCATGAGCTAGCAGTGGTACAAAGTTGCAAGGGATGTGATCTGCCTTGTAAGGGTGGGGTGTCTTGAATGGAGATCTGCTGTCAGTTCACTCACAATGCTGATGAGCTCCTTGATGTTGTGTGTTTTGGTGTCTCGGCACTATCTGAAGGATCTCCACTTGTCCTTGCTGATGATATGGTGATGGCTGTGTGTGGTCTTTTCCAGCCCTGTAAGGTCAATGATGGCTCTTTGTGTTGCAAGGTGTGCACAAGAGTCCGGCTTGGTCTGTAGGAGTCCAGTAGGTCTGCCTTGTCCCAGGTGCCTTAACTATTGTTGTGCTTCACAGGAAAGTCCGTCAATGTTGCAAGATTGTTGGATCAGTTGCTGATCCAGTGCGTGAGGTTTCAGGGTGTTGCGTTGGTGTTGTTTTGAGTGTCCCACACAGCTTGTCTGTGGTGACTTACATCAAGCATCTTTGGGGGATCGTTAGCAGGGTGTGGGGCAGTGTGTTGCTTGTCAGAGACGGCGATGAAAATGTTGATGGACCAATGATGGATGGTGATGTGGTTCTCCTCCAGCAAGAAGTTACTGTCCCCCAGCCACATGTAGCCTGTGGAGGGGAGGGCGTGCGTGCAGATGTACGTGTTGATGGCTTAGCGCAATTGTGGATGTAGGCCTGGATATCTGTAGATGAGTGTTACTCTGAGGGTTGCCAGGGAGTTGCTGCAAACCCGGATTTGTGACTCTGAGGGTGTACTTGTGAATCAATTGCAATTCATCCTCCGGGATTGTTGGTGCCGTCCCTGCGGGTGATCTTGTATCCGTCTGAGATGGCAATGAAGAAGTCGTGTGCTGAAGATGCTTATGTCCAGGTTACTGTCATGAAGGTGATGTGTGGCCCTTTTGTGTTGAGGAGGTAACAGAGTCCAATGGCGTGCTGGTGGACGGAGCGGGTGTGGAGTAGGAGGCACATGACCTGGTTGTTCTGACAGGGTCTGGTAGGCGGGGCAGCGCTGTGTAGGCAGTTGGAGTTGCACACTCAGCATGCGAAGGTGTCGTGTGTGCGCTTAGGGGTTGCCTGATAGCAGGCGGATGATTGTCTGGAGGACATTGCTTGGAGGTTGGCTGCAGCATGAGCCTGTTTTGTGACATGGGTCATGCAAAGACCAGAGGCTCGGACACTGTGCACGTTGCAGGCGCACGCGGTCCTGCCTTTGGCACGGCATTGGCGCAACAGTGGCACAGACAAGCTGCTGGCTGCATTAAGAATGGGTGGAGGGGGAAGGGAGGAGCATTTTGGAGGCGTGTGGGTTGCAGAATCATGGCACTTGGCGGGGTGGTGGTGCAGGTGACACAGCAGCAGGCGGAATGGGTGAGAAACTAGGCAAAAAGTAGCACACAAAGACAAGGAGGTCAGAAAGGCACAGTGCAACAGGTGTATGTAAAGGAAGGAGTGTCAGGTAACTCATGGGTCACTACGAGAAAATGTATGACCAATCACCAAAAATGACGAGCACAGGGTCAGGCAACAAAATGCGGAGCTGCGCACAGGAGACTCACCATCAGCATGTGTTCACGTCCCGTTGTGTGGAGCAACCTGCACAAATACATACACAACCAGGGACTTCATGCACAATAGATATTATTAGCCATGAAGAACTGCATGCATGTTGCAGAAGTAGACATACACATATGCTCAATATTTGACAAGTATGCCATGGATGACGCATGCAAACTGGCAAGAGAGCTGCAGTGACAGAGATGAGGCACTTCGGATTGTGCTGAACACCTTTATTCCACATACACACACAAAGGGAAATGCATCCATGTGAACAGACTCACAGGTCAGTTGACAGAACATGTGGGACATACGCTGGACCCCCCCTTCACGACACGGATGATGTCAATCCCAAAGAACTGGCACACAATTCAAGGGGATGAGCCAAACAAATCCTGCTGCACACGGAGAGGCTGCAATTCCCCATAGAGCCTGTTGTTGTGATGTCCCACACTATGTCCACCCGTACCATCCGCAATGTTTCAGAGGCAAGGTTTACACACATTGATGCCTTCATCAGACGCCACACTCCACTACAGATGACAGTCAAGAAGGGTGACTATCATGTCATGGGAGTGATGCTACATGTTATATACTCCATGGTGAGAAGACATGTATGCATGGTACCACAACATGCACAGAAGCAGGCCCACACATTCCCAACCCGTACCACCACCAAAAAGCCTTGCTGCTATCCTTACCCAAACTGACATTTCCACATGTCCGTGCATGGAACGCTGATTCAGCACACGTTGCAATCCTCATGAGGAATAGCAGGAGGACAAAGATGACACGAGCAGACAACAGGCGCAGAAACCTGGGAATGACAGACACACAAGAAGTCACCTAAAACAATTCTCGCCGCACACATGGACATTTACAAAACATGAACAATATTGGACACATGTAAATTTCAAAGAAAGTCTCTCCGCAAAACTGTGTGGCATGACATCATCACTCGAGTGACACATCAGAACTCACATCAAAGTCACTTTGCATTCAATCATCTGGACACACATATTGCAACACATGCCACTCAATGCAACAAGCTTGCACACTCATACCCAGTGACTCACCATTATGAGAAGAAGTTGCGTATGAGCTGACTCCGGATATCATCCTCCTCCTCCTCATCACTTGCCTCGTGACCAAGCCCTTGATCCTCCACGGGTGGATGTTCCTGCTCATCCGGATCCAGGATGAGTGGCACTGCCTTCTCAACTGCCATGTTGTGCAGCATGCAGCATGCAGCACACGAGGAAGATTCGGCAGACCTTCTCTGGGGCATAAGGGAGGGACCCGTCTGTCTTGTCCAGGCACCGGAATCGGCTCTTCAGGAGGCCAAACGTCCTCTCAATCACTCACCTGGTCTGCCCGTGTGCATTGTTGTACCTGTGATCTGCAGCTGTTCTTGGGTTGCGGAGAGTTGTCATTAGCCATGGCATGTTAGGATATCCAGAGTCCCCTACATGGAAACATCATGAAAAAAGTGGGTCAGGAGATGCCGTAAGAGCCAAAGATACCGCAACACACAGGACAAACAGAGTATACCCACCAACAAGACATGCTCGTTCATTATGCAGCCGCAGCATCATTTGTGGCACCCTGCCACACCTCATGATGTAGGCATCATGTGCTGATCCTGGAAAACGTGCACAGACATGGCAAATCAGCATGTTAGCAAGACACACCACAAGGGCATTTATCGAGTGGTAATGTTTTCTATTGCGATAGGCTTGTTCCTTTGCCTGTGGTGGTACTAAAGCCACATGTGTACCATCAACGGACCCAATTACATGGGGCATCCCTCCCATGGCATAAAAATCACCCTTGAAATCTGTAGGAAATTGGATGAATTCATCAAGGTGCTCCAACATGGCTGCTAAAACATCACGCAGGACACGGCTGAACATTGTCTGTGACATGCCACCAACATCAGCTATGGTGAATTGAAACGTACCTGTGGCAAAAATAAATTAGGGCTGCCATCACCTTCATCTTTGGGGTCAGCGCAGTAGGATACCTGTGTCGCAGTTGGAGGTGTGGTGCCAGCCTGTTGGTCAAGTCCTCAATCAACTGTTGAGTGAATCTGTAACGTCGGATGCAGGCACGTTCCCTCATGGCACCCAAGTCTGGCATTGGTCTTGGGACAGGCGGTGCTCTGCAAGACATTGTTTGTAAGAATGAAGATTGAGAGTCTGCCAATATCAATGAACATAGCACATGCTACACTGATAATACACATCAGGTAACTATGGAGTCGGGTGTGTGCAATACATACAGGACACATATGCCAGCTTGCTGGCACTCCTACAAAAGCCAGATACACCTGTTGATTGTCAAGTCTACATGACATGCCCTGAAATGAGTTGGTGGCCAGTCTGAGTGAAGAGCCACAGATATCACCGGAGTGACACACAACCACATAGCTGCATTGGAAGGATGTCATCTCATCCACACAGCTGACTGCAAGGCACACGCACAGGTCACAAGGAATGTCAAATGTACATATCAAACACATTGCGAGGAAGGGGTACACGTGACAAGAGAAAGACACAGCCATTGAGACAATGCAGACATGTATGACTGGGAAAATATGATGTCCGATGCACACAGACCCTACAGCGGTGGGAATCCACATGTGGCATGGTGTGCGTAGAAGAGAGAGAACAAAGGAAGCGTCAATGGAACTGAACAATAAGACTCTGAACGCAGGAGCGGGTTTTTTTCGGCCACAATGGAAGCGTATTGACATCAAAAACAAGATCAGCATTTGACATTAATTAGTTGTTCATAAACAACAATCAAAGTGTATTTGTTATTATGATATGCTTTAAACGATACCAGTTATTAGTATGTATCATCTATTAACGACTATGCCAGTTTAAATTTGGGCTGGAAGAGTGAGATAAGACCCGAGTCGTGAGGTTCTGGGAATTGTAGTTTCACACAACACTGGATCAAAGGGTTTAATTCGAAGTTGGTTTTCAGTGTGGGGTGGGCTTGTCGATTAGTGTGCACGTGTTCTTTCACCTGGGGAGAATCAGGGACGTGGGACATACAATGCACCAGTCTCCAGTAGCTGATTCAGTTTAACCTATAAGTAAACCGGGGCTGTGGCGCGTTGTTGAGATGTGCTCAGAAACAGGGCTTAAGAGCGAACTTGGCTTATTCTAAAAGCGTGATGATGCATGTGCCACGGTAAGCGTTTTTGTTGCGTAAAGCTTTATAAAGTACGGGTTGAAAGTAGATGTGAGAATTAAGAATTACGCAAAGTAGGTTTAAGGTTTAAGGACTAAGCTTGGGGTGATGGTCGTTAAGTGAAGCAGAAAGATCAAGGGGCATATAAACAAGCCAGGCGATAAAATTATCGCCGCTTTAGCGGCAGAAAACTGCTGCTAAAACGGCGATAATGGGCTTGATAATATGCTCTATGGAATTCCAATTGAAGCCCATGTTAGACGTCCTTCACATCTAACATGGGCTTCAATTGGAATTCCATAGAGCATATTATCAAGCCCATTATCGCCGTTTTAGCGGCAGTTTTCTGCCGCTAAAGCGGCGATAATTTTATCGCCTGGCTTGTTAATATGCCCCTATATATTGCTATGACGGAGTTAGATGGACACTTATGCATGAGTTCCTGTAATGAAAACACAGGCAGACACATTGATAACTCTGCGTTATTGTATTAAGATGGCATAATAATGTCAACGTTTTTCAATTTTAATTTTGTATTCTAGATACCCCTAACGAAGGGATTTTATCCCAAAATGCATTGGGTCACTTTTAATAAAGATGTGGCATGTGGAAACCAGAACGCTTCTTACGTTTTAATTTGGAATGAGTAAAATGGATTGAATAATTACGAAGAAAAAAAGATACGGTGTAAATTATGGACAAATTAACAAGTTAAGAAGTAGCAATTTTTGATTGGTTGGATTCATTCTCTAATGGCTGTGCATCTTGAAGTGGCACCGAACGAGGTGTCAATGTGTTTTGTTTGTGCGTAGATGTGTCCCATGCCCATCTCCACACAGACCCATGTTGGATGCACCAACAGCAGATGCAGTTGACGGAACACTGACATCAAGCTAATGGGAACACATGACACACACCTGACATAGTCACAAAGGGGCACACAGATCGTGACATGTCAGTTGATCAAATGTCCCTGTTTCTGGCATCAGGATACAGTTGCGGGTGGTGATGACTGTGCCATCCCACTGATGCTGTGCATGACACAGTTGGACTACAGACACACGTGGCAAGTGTCAAGGTGATGTGTACCACATAGTGCCCCATCACACATGACATGTGTCCACAGGTCGTCACACATCAATCACTGGCTGCCACACCTAGGCCCTGCACATAACAGTATGCAATGACAAGTCGTGATGGACATCCTTGTGCGACTTGTAGCCCTCCATTCCTGTCATTTGTGCGCCTGTATTACCATTGTAAGCGTGTGAAATGCGTACCTGTAGGTGTCTAACGCACTGTACTACTGGTGCGTACCCGTAGGTGTCTAACGCACTGTACTACTGGTGCGTACCCGTAGGTGTCTAACGCACTGTACTACTGGTGCGTACCCGTAGGTGTCTAATGCACTGTAGTACTAGTGCGTACCCGTACGTGTGAACTAGTGCATACCCACACGTGTCTAACGCACTGTACTACTGGTGCGTACCCGTAGGTGTCTAACGCACTGTAGTACTAGTGCGTACCCATACGTGTGAACTAGTGCATACCCGTACGTGTCTAACGCACTGTAGTACTAGTGCGTACCCGTACGCGTGAACTAGTGCGTACCCGTACGTGTCTAATGCACTGTACTACTGGTGCGTACCCGTAGGTGTCTAATGCACTGTATTACTAGTGCGTACCCGTACGTGTGAACTAGTGCGTACCCGTAGGTGTCTAACACACTGTACTACTGGTGCGTACCCGTAGGTGTCTAACGCACTGTAGTACTAGTGCGTACCCGTACGTGTGAAATGCACTGTACACCCGCTATCATCACGTGTGTACGCTTTGTTTCATCATTGCACTTGTGCCGTAGGGGTACGTGTGAAATGCACCGTACACCTGCTATCATCGCATGTGTACGCTTCGTTTCACCATTGCACTTGTGCCGAAGGGGTACGTGTGAAACGCACCGTACACCCGCTATCATCGCGTGTGTACGCTTCGTTTCAACATTGCACTTGTGCCGTAGGGGTATGTGTGAAACGCACCGTACCTGTGTGTGGATTTCTAAATTACATAGGGGACACATTTTAGGCCCTAAATGCATGCTGGTTGTCATGGAGACAGAGTTTTCAGTTGAAAAGTGTCGATCATGTGTCCTGGAACAGTCAGTTGGACACAAAATACAATGTTGCAAAGTGGTTGTTGACTTGACATGATGCTCAAAATTTGAACGATGCGAATGCTGTTATTTGTGTATGTTTAAAGTCATTGGTGTATGTTTAAAGGAATTGGAGTAAACGTAGGTAGGATGCAAATGAGTCTGACCAATCACTATGTACTCCTCTAAATGAATGCCCCTCAGCAAGACAGATATAAGGCAGCCAGAACCCATGAGAGGGCACTTGCCTGCACAACTTTCCTGTCGACCACACTGCTGTTGTCTCTGCTTCCTCTGGACCATGTCACGTACTGTGGAGAGGGTCCAGCCATTCACCCTGGAGGAGAATCAGGCCTTGCTGGACGTCTTCCTCCCACAGTACACCAAGCTTTATGGGAGACCAGGGGAGCAGGTGAGTGCTGAGTCCACTAACTTTGCCTATGCACCTGTTGTGTGAGTGTCAATATTGTGTCCAGGTGGGACAGACATGCAATGTTGTTTAGAGTGGGTCCCAGGGGGGGGCATGCTGATGTCTCTCATGCAGAGCATGATGTAGTTCCTGTGTGCACTCCTCACTTGCATTGTGCTTACTGTGACTTTCACAGCATAGTGCATGACACTTTCAGCCTGGCAAATCCTTGGTGGTTTTTTGTCCTATTGTCCTGAGGTGATTCAGTGGTCCCCCCAGTGTGACACGTGACTGTACCCACAGATGTGTATGAGTTGAGTGGCCCTGTGGTGAGAGTGTCCAAATGATGTGTACGACCTCATGGACATTGATGTGTGCGAATGTTCCTTGTCATGTGGGTGAGTGTCTATGTGAAGTGTTACACCACAGCTGCATGGAGGAGGCAACAGTTTAATCCATCTGATGTGACAAGTAAGCCGTGCTGTGTGTCTGACTTGCAGAGCTAGCATGACACCTGTGACACCCCACTGGCAAGTGGCACATGTGCAGAGTGAGGGTTGCATCCGCTGTTGTCAATGACAGGCGAGTGATCTGTGCTTGGGTGTGTCTGTCTAGTATGCTGATGGTGCATCAGTGGAGTGGGACATGTGACTGATTGGCACGTGCTGCCCTTCAGCCTGCTGTTGCATGTGCTGCACAGTGTGTGGCATGATCAGTGAGTGTGTCGCACCCCTCATGGCAACATGTTGACTTTCAATGCCATGTAGTGCATTGGGGCTTGCACACAGGCGAATTTCTTATTGTGTATGATGTAATTCCTGTCTGCATTCTATGCCCTGTGCAACATTTCAATGATGTTCAAATGTGTGTCTCTGGGACATGGAGCAGGTGTAGTGATGTTGTGTCACTTTGTCATCCTGACAGGTAACTGCCTACGAGAAGGGCGTGATCTGGAAAGACATCGTCAGGGCCGTGAGATCTGAGGGGGATCGTCGTCACCAGCTGCCCCAGGTGCGCAAGAGGTGGCAGGACATCCGGTGCTGGACCCGGCGGATCGCCCGGGTCCAGCTGGGGCTCGACAGTCCGCGCCCTCACGGCGGCCGATGACGCCTGACCCCCCACATGAAACGTGTGCTGGCGGTGGTATTCCCTGAGCTCGATAGGCAGTTACAGGAGAGACTGCAGCAAGGAGGGGGTAAGTACATGGCTGTTTGTCGTGTTATGTGTCGCCAGCTTTTGGAAGGGCTCTGTAGCCTGGATACACTCCCAGAGTTAATATGTGCAGTGCCTTTTCTGTTCCCCAATGTCACCTGGTGCTCTTTTTCATCCCTTCCCCTCCTTGACATGTGTCCCCTGGTGTGTGTGTAATCACATTTGCACATGGTCATCTAGGGTGCCAGTAAATCTAAGTGCACATTGCTTTCGGCATCATGTGGGAGGGTGGTCTGTGACTTGTGTTGGTACCTTGCCTGTGCCATGACCTGTTCACTATGTTAGGGGACCATATTTGTTGTCACTGATGATGATTCTCAACATAGGAGTGTGAGCTTTAAAATGAACACCCTTGCAGCATGCATGACCAATGTTGTGGCCTCAGACATGAAGTGCATGAGTGGGAGATATGCATATTGCCATGACGGTTGAACATGGTACAGTTAGCTCATTCCAGGACCACGGAGCAGTGTGCCCACTACGGTCCCCTGAGACACCCTGGCCTCCTAATCATGTGTGTCATCCAACACTGTGCACATTCTCTGTGTGTTTAGCATAGGTCTGCCTCTGTGGCATTGTTCCCTGGCCTAGTTAGTATTTAGCAAATGTGTGCTACATGTGTCCACTGGAAAGGGATACACCATTTTGCTTGTGCATACTCACACTGGGCAGTGCCTGTGTGGCTATTCACAACAATCTGTTGATGGTTGTGTGTCACAAATATGTGTTGCCAGCCCCACGAGGTGATGTTGTGTAAATGAAGCTATTTTTCAAGCACAGTTATTGTAACCCTGAATAAGAGGTGTAACTTCTTGACCTGTATCAGTCACATTGACTCATGGGGTGGGGTGTGCAGGAGAGGCATACATATGCAACCCTGATTTTTCATTGCCAGGTCTGACTTGTGTGTGATACTTGGCTGTACAAAAAATCACCGTGCAGTCCCCCTGTGATGTTGGCCAGTGCTTAATTTACCTGTTTTGCAGCCTGTGTCAGTTTTTTATAAACATGATTCCTGCTCATACATTTTTAGCACCTGTGTGTGGCTCAGATGCAACGCTGTTTGGACTTTGTGTGATGACATCTGTGTGTACATTCTGGCTTGCCATAAGGGTGTCCCAACTGTACAGCTAGGCTTTTTTTCTACCCAATTGCAGGCCCATTAGCTAATGCATTGTCCTGGGTGTGGACATGCGTGCCACTCCAGATGACAGGCAGTAGGTCATATGTGTGGCCAACTGTGTAATCAGGTGACAGATGGCCATGTGACAACAGACATAATTCAAGTTGTTACTCTTACAAAATTGTACCTTGGCACTCACAGCACTTGTCAACAGTTCTTCATGTTTTAAATGTGGGAATTTGATGATTTGTGTTGAGAACACTGATGTGCCTGAATGGAAAAAGTCGGCCAAGGAAGTGCACACCAAAATACATTTCCACTTTCATGGAACACACTGGCACATTTTCTAAGAAGCCACTGTTAGAAGTAAATGGTGTTGCATATTCTCCATATACATGTTCCCACAGTGCTCTTAATTTTGTGAGACTCCTTTGTTGTTGGCGATACAAACTGACGAGTCTCAAGACAGCCAGACCTCCGTGGGCCCATGTATATGTCTGTCTGCAACACCATTAATTTCTAACAGTGGCTTCTTTGAACAGGTGCCAGCTTCTTCAATGACAGTGTAAATGTACTTTTGTGTGCACTACCTTGTGCGAAATATTTCATGCAGGCACATGAGTGTTCTTTTCACGAAATGGCGGATTGGCACATTCAAAAATTGTAGATTGTGTAAAGTATTGTGAGTCCCAAGGTAGCAAAATGTTTTGGTTCTGTGTTCCAAGGTACTTACAGGTCTCTGAGTGTGGTGACACCTTGAGTATTGAGGTGGGTCAGTTTACAATGGGTGCACCACTACTGTTTCTTTCAGGTTAAACAAGAGGTGGCATGACTTCATTGTATTGTTGTGCTCACCTGTTCACAGACACTAGCTTCTCAGTATATTTCTCGGTCAAGTTGTGGCCTGTTGTTGTGTTTTTTTCCTGGTGTCCAAGTGGCATAGTGGGTCTACCAACTGGGCAGTACAGGGCTTACATATGTGCGGAGTTATCTAGCTGTTACTCATGATGCATTGCCTGATATGCACTGTGACCAATTGTTCTTGTGCTCATGTGTCAGATGTATACAGGTGACTGATGCATTTCGGTTTCTTCTCCTTGCCCACAGCATCATAATCCGCAACCGAGGGAGACACCTGCATGGACCTGGAGGAGGGACCCAGCGGCAGTTCCACCAGTGCTGTGGAATCAGAAGCACCCAGTGGCACGGAGGGCGAGGGGAGTCAGTCGGAGGACCTGTCTGGACCTGATACCAGCTACGACGCCGACAGGTCCGAGGCTGACCTCCCTGAGGAGGCGGAGGCTGCAACACCAACTGGCAGCATCCCCACATCTGTCCCCGCCTCCTCCATTACCATCTCCGCCCTCCCAGTTGCTCCCGTCCCTTCTGCCCGTGCAGAGTCCCACCATGTCTCCTTCGTCCCAGGCACCGCACCCCCTGCCCCTGTCACCCCTGCTGCCCTCAGTGAAGAGTCTGTGGACATACTGCGGCAGTTGCAGGTTGGGAAGGCATCGGTGCTGACTGTCCTCCATGGACACACTAAACTGCTCACACAGATGGTGTCGTTCATGGAGGGCATGTCAGCAACGATGTCTGACAAACGCAGGTTTCTGCGGTCCATGGACTCTTCCCTGACGGCAGCAGTCTCTCTCCTGCAGCGCTCCGTCCCCCCCTACCCCGGACCCATCCACACTGCCCTCTCCCATGCCTGCCCAACGCACTCCCAGACAGTCACGGGCACGCACCCCACCAGACACATCCAGCACACCCCCAAGTAAGGCACAGCGCACACCTCCTGGCACGCACACTCAGGGGGATGTAGGCACACCCACAGGGGCTGGGGGCAGACGACATACACACAGCCACAGTCGCAGTCCTCACAACCCTGTTCCTCCAAAATCACTCCCCTTAGCTCCCCTGCCAAACTGTCACCTAAGGAGACCTGTATGTTTGAGCTGGGCCTTGCCCCCACTGAGCCACCACCCCACAAGCGGGCGAGGAAGTCCCGGGCGTGGGAGTTGAGTCCCCCACCATGTCCACCCCCTCCCCCAAGAGCGCTGCACCCCATCCCTCGGCCACCACACCCTCCGTTGGCCCTGGGGTATCTTCAGGTGCAGGGGTTAGGATGGAGGCCCTAGCAGCAGTGTGCAGCGCCGTGTTCACCTCCACCTTTGTCGCTGCCCCACCCCCTGGGGTGGAGACGTCCACCCCTGCACCCACCACACCTACCCCTCCCCCGGTGGTCCTGTCACAAATGATGCCCCCCCCCCCGGTCGACAAACCTTGAGGTTCCTTAGTGCAGGCAAGGTAGGGGTGGATGCGGTCCCCTACGTCCACCCTTGGACTTGAGAATTGGACTGGCCATTGGCCTTTGTACATAGTATCTTTTACATTAATTTATTTTTGGTGCTGAATAAAGCCTTTTCTTTTACTTTCAAAACTATTGCATTTCAGGTACTTGATGTTGGTGATGAGGCTCCGGGAGTTGGTGTTCTGGTAATGTGTTAGGGTTCTGAGAAATGTTTTTGTATGATGGTCATGAGGTGGACCATGGTATCTGTGTGCCATCACAATGTCCCTGCAAAGACTCATTGGTAGTGTGTGTTCGTTTAGTTTGGAGACATTGTCCCAAGGAGTGTTCCTTCCTCTGTGGCACCTGACATCTTCCCTGCAAACAGTTGCACAATTGTTGTGCTGACCTGTGTCCACATTTCCTTTGTTGGTGACGGATCCCTTCAACAATGGCCATGCCTGCTCACCAATGTCTCCTGCTGAATCGTCTGTGCTATCCTTGCTAGTCACTGTACTTGTGTTTTGGGTATGTAGGAATGCATTCAGGGACAAATTGGCCCTTTTCAGCACTATGCATGTGTGCAATCACAGCCTACCACACAAATGGTACTTGTTATGCAGGGTATTTGGGCACATGACTCACAATTGTGGGCATTGTATGTGGTGGAATTGAACCCTATTCTTTCCATGAGAGACAACATCTTGGTGGCTGGACCAGCACCTGTAAATTCCTATCAGTCCTGGGATGTGCGTGACAGTGTGTGTTCCCTTTGGCTATCTTTGTTTTGTTTGCAGTTACATGTCTATACAGTCTGTTGGCATGAAATCAGGGTTTGCATTGTGCTGCATCCGCCATGGGTGGGTATGCATGTGTTATATGTCCTCACACCCACATGTGGTATGTCATGCAGTATGTGACAGACATCCATTGTTAGAAGGCGACCCCAGGGGAGACAGGGAGGTTACCTGAACGCCCTGAGACCCACCCTCGGGGTAACGTAGCCGGGCACTGGCGGGAGACTCTTCAGGGGAAGAGTCTCGTATCTAGGATTGCACACACGGCACCACACGACAAAGGGACACCACACAGTAGGTCCTTGGGAACAGATCTTTTATCTATTCAACTTCGTCGGATCTTTATGATCGCCAAGGTGGGTATGTACAATTAGAGCACAGGCTCAGAGAGTCTCGGTAGGGAAAGGGGGTAGCTGGACAGTCTTTGGGGATCCGGATCAATGCAGGGGCGTACCCAACGCACAGCTCACAATCCTCGAGCTAGGGGATACGCTGCGGTCCAGCCGGACCGAAGGAGTCGTTAGGAGCCGCGAGTCACTCAGCAGGGTTCAAGCACAAGTTCGGAGGTCTTACGATCTTCAGGGGAGCCGCGAGTTACTCAGCAGGGTTCAAGCACAAGTTCGGAGGTCTTACGATCTTCAGGGGAGCCGCGAGTCACTCAGCAGGGCTCAAGCACAAGTTCGGAGGTCTTACGATCTTCAGAGGAGCCGTGAGTCACTCAGCAGGGCTCAAGCACAAGTTCGGAGGTCTTACGATCTTCAGGGGAGCCGCGAGTCACTCAGCAGGGCTCAAGCACAAGTTCGGAGGTCTTACCATCTTCAGGGGAGCCGCGAGTCACTCAGCAGGGCTCAAGCACAAGTTCGGAGGTCTTACGATCTTCAGGGGAGCCGCGAGTCACTCAGCAGGGCTCAGAGGTTCCAAGGTTGCAAGGGAGCCGCGACCACGTCAGCAGGGCTCTTTTCGTTCCAGAGTCGAATCTGCCTGAAAGTCCCAGAGCACCCCTTGTTATAGGTCCCCCCCTCTTTTATGTCCGGGGTCCGTGTAGGCAGGGGTCTTAGCGCCTGGGGGCCGCTCGTTGGAGTTTCCTGCCGTTGTTCTTTGATCCTTTCAGGGCCGGGTCGGGAGGAGTCCCAGACACCCAGCAGGCATGGAGCCAGCCCTCAGGGAGGCCGGAGGGCCGATCGAAACCCATCTCCCGAGGGGAGGTCAGAGGTGTGATGTAAACTGTTCCTCCTTCTCTCACTCCATGGGAGCGCGATGTTCCCCAGCCGGGGCGGCGCCTCTAGGCCTGGGTTGTGCTGGGGCCGGGCGGCCATCGTAGGTGCACGAAGTGGGCACGCGGGCCCTGTGGTGCTGGGAAGATGGAGGGCACGGACAGGGAAGTCCGGGTCGGGTGTGTGGGGGCCCTGGCGGGCAGGACCGGCTAGGCCGGGTACTGAGGGGCTGAATGAGGTGTACAGGTCAGGGGATGGGGCTAGGGGTCAGGGAGGCCGGGTCTAACACGCGTCCCCCCCAGCTGAAAGCCGGAGAGAACTACCCATCCTCTTGGGGGTTCTCTTCGCTGAGGCGGAAGAACCGGGAGAGGCCGTCAGCGTTGGCGTGGCCAGTACCAGGGCGGTGCTCTACGGTGAAATCCATCCCCTGGAGGGAGATTGACCACCGCAAAAGTTTGGGGTTCTCCCCTCGCATCTGCATGAGCCATCGCAGGGGGCGATGATTGGTTTGGACTTTGAAATGGGTGCCGAACAGATAGGGTCGTAATTTCTTGAGGGCCCAGACTACGGCGAACGCCTCGCGCTCAATGGTGCTCCATTTCTGTTCTCTGGGTAACAGCCTTCGGCTGAGGAAGGCTACGGGCTGGTCTAGGCCTTGGTCATTCGCCTGTGACAGGACTGCCCCAATGCCATGCTCGGAGGCATCAGTTTGTACCACAAATTCCTTGGAGTAGTCGGGGGCCTGGAGCACGGGGGCAGTACACATGGCCGCTTTCAGGGCATCGAACGCCTCCTGGAAGGCAGAGGTCCACTGCACCTTCTTGGGCTGTTTCTTGGACGTGAGTTCCGTGAGGGGACCGACAAGGCTGCCGTACCCCCGGATGAATCTCCGGTAGTAGCCGGTGAGGCCCAGAAAGGCTCGGACCTCCGTTTGGGTGGTGGGTGGTTCCCAGGCTAGGATGGCGTCGATCTTAGGCTGCAGAGGGGCGACCTGCCCGCTTCCGACCTGGTGCCCTGGGTAGACCACCGAACCTTGCCCAATCTGACACTTGCTGGCTTTTACTGTGAGGCCTGCCTGGCGCAGGGCCATTAGCACCCTCCGGAGGTGCTGGAGGTGCTCACTCCATTCGGAACTGAAAACCGCGATATCGTCGAGATGTGCAGCGCTGAACTTTTCTAGCCCGGCCAGGACTCTATTTACCAGTCGCTGGAAGCTGGCCAGGGCATTTTTCATCCCGAAGGGCATCACGCGAAAGCGATAGTGCCCATCCGGGGTGGAGAAGGCGGACCGCTCTGTGGCTCCTTCTGTGAGCGCAATTTGCCAGTACCCGCAGGTTATATCGAATGTGCTGAGGAAATGAGCCGACCCGAGACGGTCAATGAGCTCGTCTGCTCGGGGAATGGGGTGAGCGTCGGCTCGGGTGACTTCATTGAGTCCCCGGTAGTCCACACAGAATCGGAGTTCTGGGGAGACACCGGGGGCCGCTGCTTTCGGGACCAGTACCACGGGGCTGGCCCAGGGGCTGTCTGAGGGTTCGATCACCCCCAAGGTCAACATCTTTGAGACCTCGGCCTGGATGCAGGACCGGACTCGATCAGGTACCCGGTAGGCTCGTTGCTTCACCGGCGGGCTGTCTCCGGTGTCCACGTCATGGACACACCAGTCGGTGACTTTGGGGACGAGAGAGAATAAGTCAGGGAACTGCCCTAAGAGCTGGCGGCAGTCTTCGCGTTGCTGTGAAGTGAGGGATGGAGAGAGGTTCACTCCTTCCACGGAGCCATCCTTCTCCTCGGTACACAGGAGGTCAGGGAGGGGATCTGACTCCTCCTCGGCCCCGTCATCGGTGGCCAGCAGCAGACTCAGCTCGGTCTGCATGAAGTGGGGCTTGAGGCGGTTCACGTGAAGGACCCGAAGGGGGTCCCGAGGGGACTGGACGTCCACCAAGTACGTGACCTGGCTCTTCCGCTCAACGACTTTGAAGGGCCCGGTCCATTTATCCTTGAGGGCGCAAGGTTTCACGGGGGCCATGACCCATACCTGCTGGCCCGGCTGGAACTCGACCAGAGTGGCATTCTGGTCGTACCAGCGCTTCATTTCTTCCTGGCTCGCCTCCAGGTTGGCCTCGGCCATTTCTCGAAACTTCCTAGTCTGGTTTCGGAGGGTCAGAACGTATCGGAACACATCTCGGGGGGGGCCTCGGGGCGCCGCCTCCCACCCTTCCTTGACCAAGCTGAGGGGCCCCCGAACGGGGTGCCCGTAGAGTAACTCAAAGGGGCTGAACCCCAGGGATTTCTGGGGGACTTCCCGGTAGGCGAACAAAAGGCAGGGGAGCAGGACGTCCCACTTGCGCCGGAGGGGCTCTTCCAGGCCCGCGATCATCCCCTTCAGAGTCCGGTTAAACCGCTCTACTAGGCCATTCCCTTGGGGGTGGTACGGTGTGGTGGACTTATAGGACACTCCACATTGTTGCCACAGGGACGTCATGTATTTAGAGAGAAAGTTCGTCCCGCGGTCGCTTACGACCTCGTGGGAAAAACCCACACGGGAAAAGATCCCCATCAACGCCCGGCCCACCACGGGGGCGGTGATGGTGCGTAGGGGAATGGCCTCCGGGTATCGGGTGGCATGGTCCACTAGGACGAGGATGAAGCGGTGACCTTGGGAGGTTGGGTGGTCCAGGGGCCCCACGATGTCGATCCCGACCCGTTCGAACGGGGTATTGACGACAGGGAAGGGTTGGAGGGGAGCCTTGCGCTTTCCTCCACTTTTCCCACTAGCCTGGCACATGGGACAGGACTTGCAGTGGGTTTCTACATCTGTTTTCATTTTCGGCCAGTAAAAGTGAGTCACTAGGCGACTGTATGTTTTGTCTTGGCCCAGGTGGCCTGCGAGGGGGACATCGTGGGCCAAGCCCAGGAGGAAGTCTCGGAAGCGTAGGGGTACCACCAGCACCCGGGCTGATCCTAGCTCCATCGACTTCTGCTCGCTGTACAAAAGGTCATTTTCCCAATATAGCCGGTGTATTCCAGATTGGTCGCCCACGGCTTGGGCCTCTGCTTGCTGCCGGGGTCCGACCAGGGAGGGACAGGTAGCTTGCTCTTGGCAGAACTCCTATCAGGAGGGGCCCCCCTCGTGGCGCCACTGGTCCAACTCGGGCAGAACGCTTAACTCTGCGATCTGTGCGGGGTCGGACGGTAGGGGTTCGTCGTTGGCGACAGATTCTCCACGTGGGGAGATGTGGGGGACCTCGGCTGGGACAATCCTGTCCTCGTTGGCAGGGGTGTCCTCGACTTCCCCAAGGGGGGGCAGTCGGGCCGCCATAAATCGGGTGGTGGCGCACACCCACTCGGGGAGACCCATCATCCCTAGGTGGGCTTTGCGCTCGACTTGCTGCCAGGGGGAACTTTCCAGGTCGTTCCCCAGGAGACAGTCGACCAGCTGAGAGGTTCTTACGGCTACTTTCAATTTACCGACCACTCCGCCCCATTCAAAAGGCACCAGGGCTACCTGACAGAGACTCTCCGTGTTGTCAGCTGCAATTACGGGGCAAAATATATTGGAGAGGATCTGGTCTTTGTGGACTAAGTGGCTGAGGACACCAGTGATGCTCGCCCCGGTGTCACGAAGGGCCTCTACCTGTTGGCCATTGATCGTCACTAGCTGCCCATATTTCTTCGTGTTGGAGGGCAGGAGGCTCCCAGGGACCTTTTCTCTGTCTCCTAATGATACCAAGGCCATGGCGGCGGGTTCCCATTCTACGGTCTCCTCACTCTCCTCCCCTAGGGCTACATTGGCTATCTGTCTGGCTGGAGGGGCTGTAGAGGGGACACGCAGGGCCATGGGGCATTCGGGGTCATTGGCGTAATGCCCGAGCTTCTGGCAACGGAAACAAGGGATGGTCACCCGGTGCCCCCGTCTCACGGGTGGACCGGATACAGCTGGTGGGGGTGCCGGGAAGTGCGGAGGTTGGCTTTTCGGAGGACTGGACTGGATTCCCTCTGCCCTCCCTGGTTCCCCCCCCTCTCTGGCGGGGTGGTCCCTGACTGGTTCGGGGGTATTCTCCTACAGGGCCCCGGGAGACCCGGGTGTTGGTCCAGCGATCCGCCTCGACAGCCAACTTCCTCGGATCCGTGAGCTTGCTGTCGAGCAGATGCTGGCGTAGCTCCACAAAGCAGTTCGCCGCCAGGTGCTCCCATAGCATATGGTCGGTTAGTTCGTCCAGGGTGGTTACTTTGCTGCCCTTAATCCACCCGTCGAATGCACGGCTGAAAAAGTTCACATATTCCACCCATGTGGTGCCGGGGATCTCCTTGCAGTCCCGGAACCGCTGGCGGTACATCTCCGGGGTGAGGCCGTACCTTGTGAGGAGGGCCTCCTTCATGTGGCTATAGGAGGTCTGCATGGAGGATGGTAGGTCGAGCAGGGTGTCTCTCCCCTCGCTCAAAAATCGGCCCCACAACCCGGCCCCCCAATCTTTCTGCGGGACTCGGTGGGAGGTCATGGCGACCTCGTAGGCCTTGAACCAATGTTGGATGTCATCCTTTTTGTAATATTCCTTGACCACATCTTTGGGGATGTGGACCTTCTGCTCCGCCGGTGGTGGCGCCCCCCGGTTCTCCGAGGGTTGAGCCTCTTCGCTCCTTGCCTTGAGCTCGATTTCTTTCAAGCTGCGTTCGTGCTCCAATTGAAGTCTTCGTCCTTCGTGCTCTCGTTGGAGTTTCTTCTCTTCCAGTTCGCCTTGTACTCGCATCTGTTCCACTGCTAGCTTCTTCTCAGCTAATTTCAACTCGCCCTCAATTTTCATTGTGGCCAGTTCGAGTTCGTGATTACGACTTCTCTCTCTGTCTGCGAGTTCTTCCGGGGATAGACCCCCGTCTGGTACGAAGCTTCGTACCTGGTTGCTGCTGCTTTCTCTTGGGGAGAGTCCAGCTTCATCGTGGAGCTCCACTGCTCCTTCTGGGCGGGGTGCTCCGGATTCCACCCAAGCTTTCAGTGCCTTCTGCATATCTTCTTTGGTGTTGAGACCAGTGGTAGCGATTTTTAGTTCTTTGCAGAATTGCTTTAGTTCTTTGTGCGTGTACTCTTCCAGTCGTTCCGCCTGGAACACGGCACTCGCGTTGGTTTCTGTGAGACTCATGGCATTTTCTTCTGCCGTCTTTGCCGGTAGTGCGTCAGCCGCTTATGGTACGATCTCTAGATGATGGGCCCGAATCCCGTCGCTTGCCACCAATGTTAGAAGGCGACCCCCAGGGGAGACAGGGAGGTTACCTAAACGCCCTGAGACCCACCCTCGGGGTAACGTAGCCGGGCACTGGCGGGAGACTCTTCAGGGGAAGAGTCTTGTATCTAGGATCGCACACACGGCACCACACGACAAAGGGACACCACACAGTAGGTCCCTGGGAACAGATCTTTTATCTATTCAACTTCGTCGGATCTTTATGATCGCCAAGGTGGGTATGTACAATTAGAGCACGGGCTCAGAGAGTCTCGGTAGGGAAAGGGGGTAGCGGGACAGTCTTTGGGGATCCGGATCAATGCAGGGGCGTACCCAATGCACAGCTCACAATCCTCGAGCTAGGGGATACGCTGCGGTCCAGCCGGACCGAAGGAGTCGTTAGGAGCCGCGAGTCACTCAGCAGGGTTCAAGCAAAAGTTCGGAGGTCTTACGATCTTCAGGGGAGCCGCGAGTCACTCAGCAGGGCTCAAGCACAAGTTCGGAGGTCTTACGATCTTCAGAGGAGCCGCGAGTCACTCAGCAGGGCTCAAGCACAAGTTCGGAGGTCTTACGATCTTCAGGGGAGCCGCGAGTCACTCAGCAGGGCTCAAGTACAAGTTTGGAGGTCTTACGATCTTCAGGGGAGCGGCGAGTCACTCAGCAGGGCTCAAGCACAAGTTCGGAGGTCTTACGATCTTCAGGGGAGCCGCGAGTCACTCAGCAGGGCTCAAGCACAAGTTCAGAGGTCTTACGATGCCGCGAGTCACTCAGAGGTTCCAAGGTTGCAAGGGAGCCGCGACCACGTCAGCAGGGCTCTTTTCGTTCCAGAGTCGAATCTGCCTGATAGTCCCAGAGCACCCCTTGTTATAGGTCCCCCCCTCTTTGATGTCCGGGGTCCGTGTAGGCAGGGGTCTTAGCGCCTGGGGGCCGCTCGTTGGAGTTTCCTGCCGTTGTTCTTTGATCCTTTCAGGTCCGGGTCGGGAGGAGTCCCAGACACCTAGCAGGTGTGGAGCCAGCCCTCAGGGAGGCCGGAGGGCCGATCGAAACCCATCTCCCGAGGGGAGGTCAGAGGTGTGATGGAAACTGTTCCTCCTTCTCTCACTCCATGGTAGCGCGATGTTCCCCAGCCGGGGCGGCGCCTCTAGGCCTGGGTTGTGCTGGGGCCGGGCGGCCATCGTAGGTGCACGAAGTGGGCACGCGGGCCCTCTGGTGCTGGGAAGATGGAGGGCACGGACAGGGAAGTCCAGGTCGGGTGTGTGTGGGCCCTGGCGGGCAGGACCGGCTAGGCCGGGTACTGAGGGGCTGAATGAGGTGTACGGGTCAGGGGATGGGGCTTGGGGTCAGGGATGGCCATGCGACAAGGCCGGGTCTAACATCCATCGTCCTGGGAGTGGGACCCTGCTGTCAGTGATGTGTTGTAATGGCATTAAAATCATAGTCCAAAGTTAGGGATGCGTGCATACCACCATGTAGGTGTGGTCATCTGATGATGGTGTACACCCCCATATCTCTGTCCACTGCTGGTAGTCATATGCACCCACCCCTCATATCTCTGTCCACTGCTGGTAGTCATATGCACCCACCCCTCATATCTCTGTCCACTGCTAGGAGTCATATGCACCCACCCCTCATATTGCAGGCCACTGCTAGGAGTCATATGCAGCCACCCCTCATATCTCTGTCCACTGCCAGGAGTCATATGCACCCACCCCTCATATTGCAGGCCACTGCTAGGAGTCATATGCACCCACCCTTCATATGTCTGGACACTGCTAGGAGTCATATGCACCCACCCCTCATATCTCTGTCCACTGCTGGTAGTCATATGCACCCACCCCTCATATATCTGTCCACTGCTAGGAGTCATATGCACCCACCCCTCATATTGCAGGCCACTGCTAGGAGTCATATGCACCCACCCCTCATATCTCTGTCCACTGCTAGGAGTCATATGCACCCGCCCCTCATATTGCAGGCCACTGCTAGGAGTCATATGCACCCACCCCTCATATCTCTGTCCACTGCTAGGAGTCAAATAAACCCACCCCTCATATCTCTGTCCACTGCTAGGAGTCCTCTGCACCCACCCCTCATATTGCAGGCCACTGCTGGGAGTCATATGCACCCACCCCTCATATTGCAGACCACTGCTAGGAGTCATATGCACCAACCCCTCATATCTCTGTCCACTGCTGGTAGTCATATGCACCCACCCCTCATTTCTCTGTCCACTGCTAGGAGTGATATACACCCACCCCTCATATTGCAGGCCACTGCTAGGAGTCATATGCACCCACCCCTCACATCTCTGTCCACTGCTAGGAGTCATATGCACCCACCCCTCATATTGCAGGCCACTGCTAGGAGTCATATGCACCCACCCCGCATATGTCTGGACACTGCTAGGAGTCATATGTACCCACCCCTCATACCTCTGTCCACTGCTGGTAGTCATATGCACCCACCCATCATATCTCTGTCCACTTCTAGGAGTCATATGCACCCACCCCTCATATTGCAGGCCACTGCTGGTAGTCATATGCACCCACCCCTTATATCTCTGTCTTCTGCTAGGAGTCATATGCACCCACCCCTCATATTGCAGGCCACTGCTAGGAGTCAGATGCACCCACCCCTCATATCTCTGTCCACTGCTAGGAGTCATGTGCACCCACCCCTCATATGTCTGGACACTGCTAGGAGTCATATGCACCCACCCCTCATATTGCCGGCCACTGCTAGGAGTCATATGCACCCACCCCTCATATGTCTGGACACTGCTAGGAGTCATATGCACCCACCCCTCATATGTGTGGACACTGCTGGGAGTCCTCTGCACCCACCCACGTACCCCCTTGGAGCAGTACACTGCTGGCCTGGACCTACACACACCAATATGAAGGTAACATGCTGGGCCAGTCCTCTACGCCCACATTCCTGGTGTGTGTACGCCTCGTATTAACGGGGTATGTGTGACACGCACCGTACCCATGCATTCATTGCGTGTGTACGGTCCGTATCACTGTTCTACTGTGCCGTAGGGGTACGTGTGGTACGCACCGTACCCACGCATTCATTGCGTGTGTACGGTCCGTATCACTGTTCTAATGGTGCCGTAGGGGTACCTGTGGTACGCACCGTACCCACGCATTCACTGTGTGTGTACGGTCCGTATCTCTGTTCTACTGTGTCGTATGGGTACGTGTGGCACGCACCGTACCCACGCATTCATTGCGTGTGTACGGTCGGTATCACAGTTCTACTGTGCCGTAGGGGTACGTGTGGTACGCACCGTACCCACGCATTCATTGCGTGTGTACGGTCCGTATCTCTGTTCTAATGGTGCCGTAGGGATATGTGTGGTACGCACCGTACCCACGCATTCATTGAGTGTGTACGGTCCGTATCTCTGTTCTAATGGTGCCGTAGGGGTACGTGTGGTACGCACCGTACCCACGCATTCATTGCATGTGTACGGTCCGTATCTCTGTTCTAATGGTGCCGTAGGGGTACGTGTGGTACGCACCGTACCCATGCATTCATTGCGTGTGTACGGTCCGTATCACTGTTCTAAAGGTGCCATACGGGTACCTGTGGTACGCACCGTACCCACGCATTCATTGCGTGTGTACGGTCCATATCTCTGTTCTACTGTGTCGTAGGGGTACGTGTGACACGCACCGTACCCACGCATTCATTGCGTGTGTTCGGTCCGTATCACAGTTCTAATGTGCCGTAGGGGTACGTGTGGTACGCACCATACCCACGCATTCATTGCGTGTGTACAGTCCGTATCTCTGTTCTAATGGTGCCGTAGGGGTACGTGTGGTACGCACCGTACCCACGCATTCATTGCGTGTGTACGGTCCGTATAACTGTTCTAATGGTGCCGTAGGGGTACGTGTGGTACGCACCGTACACGTCCACTTCCATTTTTGCGGTACGCAGGGGTTGCTGGACATGCCCCCCCAAGTGACCAGACCCTGGTGGTAATGTATGGGCTCCATATAATAGGTTTGGATTTTGGTATGGGGTATGTTTCTTGCCTCTAACCCCCACCCTGGCCCCTGGGTGTTGTTCTCACCTTCTGCGGCGTGTGCGTCGGGTCCGGTGCACCAGGTCGTAGGCTAGGAGGACCGGGATGACACATACGATGGGGTTCATGGCGTGTACGTCGCGTACCTGGGCTCCGTTGCGTGGCGGTTGGCATCAAACTCTGCTTTTCCGGCTGTGTTTGACTCCCGTAAAAAAAGAGCCGTACGGAGTGACGTAGGGACGAATCGTACTTGCTGGGCCGGAAACCGCTTCCTGAAAACATCCGGACGTCGCGTACAAGCTGTTCCGGATCAGAATTGTAGGTATTTTTTCCACGTGCGGTCTTTTGTACGATTCATACGGAAATAGGCTTTCTGTACGAATCGTACTTCCTAGGTTGGAGGGACAGTTTACCGGGTACAAGTTGTACGGAGAAACGCTCCGTGCAACGATTCGTACTGCCTTTTCCCAGGATTGGAATCGGCCCCATAATGTTAAAATAAATGAAACATATACATATATAAAATAATATATATACTTACTCCACAGAGTGCAACAGTAGGGAAAGTGTTGAATAGCGTAGGGTTAAAAATTACAATTCGCACTCCAGAGAGTGCAACTTAGGGAAAGTGTTGGATAGCTTAGGGGTAACATTTACTATTCCCACTCCAGAGTGCAACAGTAGGGAAAGTGCTGGATAGCATAGGTATAAAACTTACTGGGGCATATTATCAAGAAAGGCGATAAAATTATTGCCGCTTTAGCGGCAGAAAACTACCGCTAAAACGGCGATAATGGGCTTGATAATATGCTCTATGAAATTCCAATTGAAGCCCATGTTAGATGTGAAGGACATCTAACCTGAGCTTCAATTGGAATTCCATAGAGCATATTATCAAGCCCATTATCGCCGCTTTAGCGGCGATAATTTTATCGCCTGTCTTGATAATATGCCCCACTATTCCCACTCCAAAGCGTGCAACATTAGGGAAAGTGTTGAATAGCGTAGGGGTAAAAATAACATACTTATAAATTAAATAATTTTTTTAATTAAATGATGATTTATTAATAAATTAACAATAAATTAATTAAAAATACTAATAAATTAAAATTAATAAGGACTTTAATAACATTAAATTACTGCCCACCCTATTCTCCAATAAACACACAACCCACTCCGCATAAAATTTCCCACAATTAATTTAATTATAAATTAAGCAATTATTAAAAATTCATGACAAATTATTGATTAATTAACAATAAATTAATTCTCAATACCACTGAGGTGCCGATTCCGATCCGTCAAAAAAAAGTACCGTCCGACTCGCATCCGTATTTTTTTACGTACGAATCGTACAAGTCCCGTACAAACGGCGAAGTACGATTCATACGTGAAAAATCCATATGAATGACTTCGGGGAAAGTCTACGAGACGTCCCCGGACATTTTTACATACAAATTGTTAAAGTGAAGTCAGAGCGCGCAAATACGATCCGTACCGGCCGTCCGAAAACACAAGCTCATGGGAAAGGCTCCATACAGATCGAACGCTGTACCACTCGTATCCGGGTAAACTTGTGCCCGGGATACGAGTCGTACAGCCCCCCCCCTCCCCCCCACATGTCTGCCTCGTACCCCCCCATGTCCACACTGTACCCCAGCCCCGTACGTGTACGCACCGTACCCCACCACCGTACCCCAGCCCCGTTCATGTACGCACCGTACCCCACCACCCTACCCCAGCCCCTAACTTGTACACACCGTACCCCACCACCGTCCCCCAGCCCCTTACTTGTACGCACCGTACCCCACCACCGTACCCCAGCCGCATACTTGGATGCACCGTACCCCACCACCGTACCCCAGCCCCGTACATGTACACACCGTACCCCACCACCCTACCCCAGCCCCTTACTTGTACGCACCATACCCCAACACCGTCCCCAGCCCCATACTTGTACGCACCGTACCCCACCACCGTACCCCAGCCGCGTACTTGGATGCACCGCACCCCACCACCGTACCCCACCACCATACCCCAGCCGCGTACTTGGACATACCGTACCCCACCACCGTACCCCAGTATCCCGTATTTACGAACCGTACAACAACATTGCATATGTGAGCACTGTACAACAACATCGCGTATGTACGCACGTTACATACGCTAAAACGACTCGTACAGAACCAGGACACTGCAAAACAGCACAAGGAGGGTCAATTCTAATCGCACAACACCACAAAACACATCTACAGTACTAAAAACATCTAAAAGACTGACCTGGCACATCCAAACAGGCAAACAGATGCCCAAACTCACAACCACCTCTTATAACACACCCACCAAAATTTCAAACCCAGCCACACAAATGGACCAATAAAAAGCGCCCACACTCACAAACCATGAGCCTTTGCAACAGACTCACTGCTGACAGACACCACACACAAACAACAGCACCCATACACCTTAACTTACACACCATCACACAACCTCCTTCACACATACCCCCTCTACACATTCACACACACACCTACACATTCACTCCCACACACCCACAACCATCCACACCCACACCCCACACCATGCCCACAGACAAGCATCCAAAGTTCACAAGGGAGGAGCTGGACATCCTTGTCAACGAAGTCATCAGAGTCGAGCCACAGCTCTTTGGAACATTGGTCAGACAGACCAGCATAGCTGAAAAATCAAGCCTGTGGCAGAGGATCGTCGATCGGGTGAATGCTGTTGCGCCCATCAGAAGGACCAGGAATGAATGCCAAGCCAGGTGGCACGATCTGCGCAGGGAAGTCAAGCGCAAAATGAACGAGGACTACGCCCAGAGTAACATCACAGGAGGTGGGCTGACCCGCAGACCGGTACATTACCATCCCTGGGAGGAGAAGGTGATGGCCCTGCTTCCGCCGGTGGGAGTACACGGAGTCGAAGGAATTGCCGAGCCTGGTGAGTACACAAACAACTCACGTAACATGGGGGTAATGGCATCCACACCCCAACTACAACAAATGCACACACCTACCCTCAAGCCCTCACCGGACACAACCACACTCAAAAACAACGCTCATGCCACTAACATGTGTATGCCCCATTCACAAAGCAAGGCCATGCCATGTCCCAGCATACACAAACCACAAACCCAAGACTGGATGTCCGGGATGCTGGGAGGGTGGGGATCACTAAACATATTGTACAACTCAGAAACAGACACCATTGCCCTCAGCCCATATGGCCCAGGTACATACCCATGCACCATGAGCAATGCACAGGGACTGGCAAAGTACTGACAAGGTAGCTGACACTTGGCCCTGCTGTAGGCAGCACAAGGCCCTCCTGTGACAACTGCAAAATCTAACGCAAACACAACCAGCTCAGATATCTAGGACAGGTACTCACACTCACTGACATGGCAGCATGCTCCATGGGGGGACAGATACATCACCTGGGAGACCCACTGCCATATCACACTACACCCACCAGCAGGCACCGTCAATCAATCAACAATCAATCAGGGTACTTGTAAGGCGCGCTACTTACCTGTGAATGTCTCAAGGTGCTGAGGGGGGGGTTCCACTACTGCTCGAAGAGCCAGGTCTTGTGTAGTCATCTGAAGGCAAGTAGGTCTTGGGTCAGTCGTAGATGGGTTGGGAGGGTGTTCCAGGTCTTGGCGGCGAGGTAGGAGAAGGAACTCCCGCAGGCGGTCGTACGTTGGATGCGGGGGATAGCTGCGAGGGCGAGGCTGCCGGAGCTGAGCTGGCGGGTGGGGTTGTAGAAGCTAAGTCTGATGTTCAGGTAGGCTTGTCCGGCGTTGTGGAGTGCCTTGTGTGAGTGGGTGAGGAGCTTGAAGGTGATCCTCTTTTCGATGTGGAGCCAGTGCAGGTCACTCAGGAGGGGGGTGATGTGGCTGTGGCGGGGGGCGTTGTCGATCAGTCATGCGGATGCTTTTTGGAAGCGTTGTATCCGCCGTTGGTGTTTGGATGGGAGTCCTGCGTAGAGTGCATTGCCGTAGTCCAGTCAGCTGCTGACGAGGGCCTGTGTCACTGTTCTACTTGTTTCAGTCGGGATCCACCAGTCGATTCAGCGGAGCGTGCGTAGGGTGTCGTAGCAGGAGGAGGAGACGGCGTTGACATGCTTGGACATGGAGAGGGAGGATGCGAGGATCAATCCTAGGTTGCGTGCGTGGTGGGTGGGTGTCGGTGCTGTCCCCAGAGTGATCGGCCACCAGGAGTCGTCCCAGGCTGAGGGTGTGTGTCCCAGGATGAGGACCTCCGTCTTGTCCGAGTTCGGTTTCAGATGGCCGCTCCGCATCCAGTCGGCGATGGACCTCAGCCCTTGTGGATGTTTTTTTGGCGGGGTGAGGGTCCTTGGTGAGGGAGAAGATGAGCTGGCTGTCGTTGGCGTAGGAGATGGTTTTGAGGTTGTGGTGGTGGGCCACTTGTGTGAGGGGGGCCATGTGTATGTTGAACAGCGTCGGGCTGAGGGATGATCACTCACCCCTTACACATGCACACACCCCCGGGGCAGCCAATGGAGTTACCACTCTCACAATGGTCATGTGACACAACAAGATCAAGCCACAGCCAAAGAAGCATCCAAGGCCAAATTCGACATGTCAAACACCGTGGAGAACATTTCAATCAGTCCCCTGCAACATACCCATCCACAAGTGAACATTGATGTGAATGCTAGGCACATACAACTACCTTGAGGAACTGTGGAAAATAGAATATGTGTGAAACATGGATGTCGCATTAAACAGCATTAACATTGTCTCTCTCTCACACACAGGGCAACGTCATGGATCTCCCCCCAACAATGGGGGAGAAGAACCACAGTCCCAGGCTCGGGAGGAACCTGATCCCACCAGCAGCGACACCTCACAACACTCCGTGGATGATCCCAACCCACCTGGCCCCTCTGGTGTCCAAGCCCCTGCAGCACCTGCTTCAGGTACATCTGTGCCAACCACCACCACCATTCCTGCCACATCCCAGGAGACACCCCGGAGCCCTGCCCACACTGAACAACTGAGCCAGTCTGACCTGGAGGGACAAGGTTCGCCGGGCACCCAGGAGGAGGCAGACAACACCGACACTGCCATCCCTCAGGGGTCCCGTAGACCCGATGTGCCCACAACAGCAGGCCAGGCCCGTGTGGGCAGGGGTGGTGGGAGTGGAGGCAGGCGGAGGCGAGAACCTGACCAGCCAGCTGAAGGGACCGGTATGTCACACGTCCGCAACATCATGGAGGCATACCGGCGTGACACCAGGGCCATCAGTCAGGTAGTGGCGACCCTCACAGACATTAAGAATCAGCAGGCCGAGCAACACGCCAGTCAACAACAACACCAAGGACGGATGGAGGCAAGACTGGCTGAGCTCATGGTGGTGCAAAGGGACATAAGCCATTCACTCCGTCGGATCGCCGACAACATGGGCAACCCTACCTGTGCCACCAGGCGCAGACCAGCACCAGCCACAGGGAGGGAGGAGGAGGAGGAGGATTCGTCCGATGGAGCGTCCCAAACATCGTCAAGGCCTGCATCTGAGGGTCCCCGGAGGAAGGTGGGTCCACGGAAAAGACCGTGAGAGGCAGCGGACCATCCACATCTCCCAGGTCACCTGGCCTGGCACCTGGCCTTCATGCGCAACAGCAGCACATCATTCACTGACATTCTCTGCCACATGGACTTGCTGGTCACAGTCTGACCAATGATGACCAACACTGTGGTCTGGACTCTGATGCCTTCAAATGCCAAGGATAGCATCTCCCCCTGTGAACTTTGGATTCTATGCACCCGTTAGAGCACCTTATGTCATCTAGCAAAAAACGCACCCCACCGAGACTAAAACTAGTTTTTTGTCATGAGATGTTGCCGTCATTTTGCACTAGTCCCCAACATACGTGTGTGTTAATGTCAAACTATGCCTCAGTGTTGAACCAACTCCAGCCATCCATACCCTGGGATCTGAGTCCGGTACAGGACACATATGGGTCACAATGTATCATCCAATACAGCCTGGAAGCCAAATACTCACCCGTGATGGCCTCAAGCTGCTGAGGGGGGGCTTGAAGTACTGTGCGCACACACCAATCAGGAAGACGATGATGAAGGCCTACAGGTCATGGCTCATGTGGAGGTTCCCGGGGAGTGAGTCCCAGGTATGTTTGGCCAGGTGGGAGAACCATCTCCTTCACGCTGGAGTGTTGTGGATGTGAAGAATGGTGGCCAGGCCAAGTTCGGATGCATTGAGTTGGGCCAACGGGGTCTTGGATGACAGACGTACAAGGTTGGTATTGGGCTCTGAGGTTGTTGACTGCCTCCTGAGTGTGTGTGAGGAGTGTGAAGGTCATCCTGCAGCACACAGTGATCCCTTGCAGCTATCTCAGGTGGACGGTGATGTTGATGGGGTGCGGGATGTTGAAGCTGAGTTGTGCAGATGCACCCTAGATGTGGACAATTTTCCCGTGAGTTAGGATGTACTTGCTCCGTAAAGGGCGGGGCAGTAGTTGAAACGGCTGGTGTCGTGGACCTGGGGGATGCTCTGTCTTTCCTTGCAGTGGATCTATCAGAGGATCATGTGCATCATGCAGAGGGTGCTGCAGCACGAGGTACAGATGATGGTGATTTCCATGGCAAATGTGAGTGACAAATCCATGATGCACAACATCTTGTGTGCGTGGCCACTGGGTGCTTGTGTAGGGCCCCTGCGGGTGGGACACAAGGAGTTGAGCCAGCTGTAAGGGAACAATCCTCCGATGCTTACCTCAGTCCTGTACAAGTTCAGCCTCAGGTGGCTGATGTTCAGCCATTCATCCACGGACCTCAAGCCTTCTTGAATGTTGGAACTGGCAATGGCTGGGTCTTTGGTGAGGGTGAGGAGCACCTGGGTGTCAATGGCATACGACATGATGATGAGGTTGTGTGCGCATGTGATGATGGAGAGGGGGGTCCTGGACACATTGAAGATTGACACGCTGAAAGATGAGCCCTGGGTCATGTGCCAGATGACAACACTATACCACATGCTGAAGGCCTGAGTCCCACTCCCATGGCCTTGCTGGTGTACGGAGCTGTACGGAGCCGGTGTGGAGCAAGAGGGACATGGTCTGGTTGGTGTGACAGGGCCTGGAAGGAGAGGCAGCGCTGTGTAGGCAGTTGGAGCTGCACACTCAGCATGCAAAGGTGTCATGTGTGCGCTTAGGGTATGGCTGAGAGCAGGCGGTTGAGTTTCGGATAGACATTGCTTGGAGGGTGGCTACAACCTCAGACTGTAGTGTGATGTGGGTCATGCAAGGACATGAGGGTCGTGCAATGTGCACGTTGCATGTGCTGACGGTCCTGCCTTTGGCACCGCGTGTACCCAACAGTGGCACAGACAAGGTGATGACAGCCAAATGAATGGCTGGAGGTAGGCAGGGAGGAGCATCTTTGAGGCATGTGTGTTGCCGAATCCCGCCACTTTGTGGGCCCTTGCTGCAGGGGCCGCAGCAGCAGGTGGCATGTCCTTGAAACTATGCCAAAAGTAGCACACAAAGACAAGGATGTCAGAAAGGACAAATGCAACAGGCGTAAGTAAAGGAAGGAGTGTCCGGTTACCCATGGAACACCCAGAGAAAATGGATGCACAATCACCAAAGATGACTGACACAGGATCAGGAAACAGAAGGCTGAGCCGCGCACAAGAGACACACTCTCAGCAGGCGTTGATGGCCCGTCGTGGGGACCAACATGCCCAAATACATACACAACCATGGACTTCATGCACAATAGAGATTCTGACCCATGAAGACCTGCATGCATGTAGCCAAACAACACATAGACTCATATGCACAATCTTTGACAACTATGACAGAGATGTGCATGCAAAGTGGCAAGAGACCTGCATTGACAGAGATGAGGCACCTTGGAGGGTGAGGAACCCCTTTATTACTCAGGCTCACACTAAGGGAAAAGCATCAATATGAACAGACACACAGGTCATTTGGCTGAACATGTGCGACCTACACTGGACACCCCCTTCACAACACAGATGTAGTAAATCCTAATGGCCTGGCACACAAGTTAAGGGGATGAGCCAAACACCCCCTTCTGCACACGGAGAGGCTGCAATTCCCCATTGAGCCTGTTATGGGGATGTCCCACACCATGTCCACCCGTAGCATCCCGTATGTTTCTGAGGGAAGTTATACACACATTGATGCCTTCATCAGAATCCACTAACCATTAGAGATGACTGTCACGAAGGTAGACTATCAATTCATGGGAGTCATGCTACATGTCATGTGCCCCATGGTGAGTCGACATGTATGATTGGTAACCCAACACGCACAGGAGCAGTCCCCACACATTCCAAACACCTAACAACCCCAAAATGCCTTGCTGCAATCCTCACCCAAAATGACTTTTCCACATGTCCGTGCATGGAACGCTGATTCAGCACACGTTGCAATACTCATGAGGAATAGCAGGAGGCCAATGATGACACGACCAGACAACATGCGCAAGAACCTGTGGATGACAGACACACAAGCAGTCAGCTAAAAGATTGTTATCCGCATACATGGTCATTTACTCTACAGGAATAATGTTGTCACCATGCGATTATAAAAATTAGGGTCACAGCTAAAATGATTGGAATGACATCATCACTCGAGTGACACATCAGAACACACATCTAAGTCACTTAGCATACAGTCAGCTGGACACACACATTGCAACACATGCCACAAAAAGCTCCAAGCGTGCACACTCAGACCCAGTGACTCACCATTATGAGAAGAAGTTGCGTATGAGCTGACTCCGGATATCCTCCTCCTCCTCCTCCTCCTCACTTGCCTCGTGACCAAGACCTTCATCCTCCACGGGTGGATGTTCCTGCTCATGCTGCTCCAGGATGAGTGGCACTGCCTTCTCCACTGCCATGTTGTGCAGCATGCAGCACACGAGGAAGATTTTGAAGACCTTCACCGGTGCATATGGGAGGGACCCGCCTGTCTTGTGAAGGCACCGGAATCGGCTCTCCAGGAGGCCAAACGTCCTCTCAATCACTCGCCTGGTCTGCCCGTGTGCATCGTTGTAACGGTGATCTGCAGCTGATCTGGGGTTGCGGAGAGGCGTCATCAGCCATGGCATGTTGGGATAGCCAGAGTCACCTACATGGAAACATCATGTAAAAAAGTGGGTCAGGAGATGCCGTAAGATACAAAGATACCGCAAAACACAGGACAAACAGAGTATACCCACCAACAAGACATGCTCGTTCGTTGTGCAGCCGCAGCATCATTTCTGGCACCCTGCTACGCCTCATGATGTAGGCATCGTGTGCTGACCCTCGAAAACGTGCACAGACATGGGAAATCAGCATGTTAGCAAGACACACCACAAGGGCATTTATAGAGTGGTAATGTTTACGGTTGCGAAAATGGTGCTCCAACATGGCTGCCAAAACATCATGCAGGACACGGCTGAACATCGTCTAGGACACAGGTTTCCAAACTTTTCATGCTGGTGACACACTTTTTTGACATTCCTGCTTTAGTGACACGGTAATGCGAGCGAGCGTAGCGAGTGAGCCGGAATCACCACAGAGGTGTTCGGGGGGGTTTAAAAAATAGTGGGCAAATGGTGCATTTTCAATCAAATTGGAGAAAGCAAGAAGGTTTAATAAAGCAATTGTGAATCTGTTTTTAACAAAGACAGTGACTGGCAAAACAGGGAGTAAGGTTAGGTTTGTGCCTGAAACAAGAATATAATCATGCACACATCGACACATGCCCCAGTGATTTACAGCACAAAAAGGGCACCCCCACAGCATATGGAGTGTTGGTTTTGGCAAACGTTTCTTCCTTCTTAAATACTAAAAAGAAACATGTGAATCAAATTAGAATAATTCCCAGTTAAAAAAAACAAGGCAGTACATTAGATCAACTGTCGGTTGGGTTGTGGAGTTTTTGTTTCGCCACGTTATCAAAAGAAAACCTATTTCCTGTATTGGGCCAAATATTAAGTTGCTGGTGAGCTATTATATAATAATCAACTTTAAGCATGTTGGCCTTGTTTGTCATATTCTGTCCTTTTTTTTTTAGGTCCCGTCTAGGCTGCGCATGTGCTGTCTCGAACAGCATGTTTTCAATCTGTGGGCTTCAGCCCGCCCATTGCCTTACCACTTGTTTGCTCCATCGTGCTCTCATATCCGTCGTTCCCGTTAGTCCATAGCATAAAAGCGTCATGCTTCTTCCTGTGTTTGACCCTCCCCCTGAACATGGACCAAGTGCTTGCGTCCTTCCACTACTCCCGTTATAGGAGCTACTATTTTCTTTGTCTTTGAGCACTCCACACGAGTGCTGGTGTTTTCACTCACTCCATCTCCTCCCGCCCGCCCCAACCCTGTTGATTCGTTTTCTTTGTAGATCGGCTTTATTATTCACCTCACTCACCGAGCCAGCAAAATGATAAGTGATGTGTACTTACCCCTTTGAGCTCATCCACTTACGCACAGATCAAGAAAATAAATGGCCTTCCTGCTAGTTAGGAGCTTGGGCCTCAGTTTTCTAAATGCACCTGTTTTAACTAGCATATTAATAATTTCCTAAACACCGCTTCATGGTTCGTTGTAAAGGAAATGTACTATGTACCTATCTACTAACTTACACTGCAAAGATCTCTTGCCCTCGCTTTTCAGTATTAGGGCACACAGGTGAACTAGCAATAGCTGCTACATAGCGTCAAGAGATGCACATGCATCTCTTGGCACTATGTAGTAGACCGGGCACAAGTTGAGGGTAGACTGAGTCTATCCACTCTTTTCACAGGGTGATCGCAGTCTACCCTGCTATGAGATTGGGCCCCACAGAAATATGGTAAACTTGTCTTGGTGCAATTTTTAGACACCGGGACACATTCAACAGTGCCTGCACATTGTTTGCTTTTGTTCCAAGCAGCAATGTACAGACGGGGAAGGGGCTTATCAGATTCCAGCTGGGCCTATAACAAAGGTCGAAGTTAAGGGGCCATCAGGTCTCCTTTTCTTGGAGTATCCAGGCTGGGAGCTATCAGGAGCCTCACATCTAAATGAAATGGAGGAGAAACAAAGGCACATAGCTTATCACATCACATCACACAAGAGGCAGGCATGCTTTTGACTTTGTTCAGTCCTTTTATATAAGAGATATGCATGTGTGTAGGAATGTCAGATTTGTTAGTCTGTCCCAGTATTTACACAAACAATTTAAATGCCGCTATTTTGTTTTGTTTCTTTTTCAGCGCTATAGTGCTACTAATCCCATTGTAGTGTCAGAGTGCTTTATACATACACATTATACATTGACAATAAATGATGTGTGTAAATCAAGGGAGTGTTACATAAGATGGGGAGAGTTACAAGGTGTAGGAGCCACATGTCCTTCTTGGCTCACTGTGCTATATTAGAAGAATTACAATGTATGAACTGCAAGTAACAAAAGGATCTCTGTGTTCAAAGCGCTAACTCACTTGCCCATTTACATACAATAAAAATCTGTCATCTGCGCGTTACATAATGTGCTTTCCAGGAGACCTATTAACCCTCAATGCTACTTTGATCCAAAACTGGGACTAGACAAAACACAAACCTCTCCAGCAAATAGTTATTTTACCATTATTATTATTCCCTGAGCTTTACTGAGCACACAAAGATCTCTGCCACAGGTGCCTTAACCCCATGATATTTTAAAATACAGACTTTGCAACCAGTTGAGTAGAACAGATTTACTGCCACATTTCTCCTTGTTGCCAGTTTCTTTGTGGCAGGATTTAAAAAAATAAATACATGTTAAGGCCCTGATTTTGCATCGGGGTTGCATAATTTTTTTGCACAACCCCGAAGCAAAATCTAATTTGTTAAATATTGTAATGAGCTCAAATGTACTTACGATAGTCCTGCTAAACAAACATATAACTTTCATGTTTGGTTTCTTGTGCTACTGGCAGTGACTAATATTGATTTTTAGTTTTTGTTTTCAGCGGCAGTCATTAAAGCTGTGAGATAATTGAGAGGATTTGTTAAATAATTGATAGTTGTCATTTTGCTTTGTCGGGTTATTACCTGGTAAAAGTAATACAGTTGTTCAACTCATCGTTCAGTGGGAAAAGCCTGTTGTTTAGTTCAGCTTTTTGTATACAGCAGGGTGCAGGGGTGAGAGTATTGCCTGAAACAGCTTGCAGCAGTGACTGCTAAAGAGCAGTGAACATGTTGCATTAGCCATGCGTTAGGGATTGTTTAATGACATGTCTTAACCAAAAGGGTTGGGGTGTTGGGTGTGTGTAAGTGAGAGAGGGACATGGAATAAGGTAGAAAAGGGCTGGTAAAAATGGCCCCATGGCCTGCGACCTCTTATTTAATTATCCTGATCAGGCCCGGCTCCAGGAATTTTTATTTGGGTGGGCCAAGGGTGCATTTGGGGGGGCCACTGCGGGATCGATTTGTCGCATATGTGTCTAGGCAGGCCTGCTTCAGTGCCCTCCTTTATCTCTTCTTAGTCTTACAAGGCCCAGTAAAACGCACTCTTTTCCAAATCTCTTTCTAAATATTATCACTCTCAAAAAGTGTTTTTTCTATGAAATGTTCCTTTGATGGGAAAAGGAGGTTCCTGAGGTGGTAGTATCAGGCAATTGACACTACTCGGGCTCCCTCTGAGCGAGCCTTCAGGGAGAATCCCTCTTCATTACTACCTCCACCTGACCCCGGACTCTGCAACGCACTCCCTTACAGGCTTGATTATCCACTACTCCTCTCCAGTGCACCTTATCTCACAGCTGACCTTGGGCCCTAGCCCCATATCAGGCACCATCGGGCTCCACTTTCATTTTTCCCGGTAAAAACAATAGTAAAATCACCTTCAAACTTAAAACATTGAATAAAGCTGTAAATATAATTAGCACGCACTTTAAAGTATGTTCCACAGTAGCCTGTATGACCAGACTGCTAATTAAACAAAAACAGAAAGGCCATGACAGGGCCGGCTTTAGCGCTGATGCGAAAGTCTTTTTTGGCGCCACACTAATAACCTCTTTCTCCGTAAATACCTTTACTACCACCTTCCAACAGTGCCCCTCATCCCTCCATGGCCCCCCTATTGACCTCTTCCTCGGATTCCCTCACTGCCACACTCCACAAGTGCCCCTGATCTCCCCATAGCCCCTCCCCCTCGTGACCTCCTCCTCGGATTCCCTCACTGTCACCCTCCACCAGTGCCCCTCATCTCTCTGTAGCCCCTCCCCCTCATGACCTCCTCCTCAGACTCCCTCTCTACCACCCTCCACCAGTGCTCCTCGTCTCTCCCTAGCTCCCCCCCTCCACCCCATGACCTCTTCCTCGGATTCCCTCACTGCCGCCCTCCAACAGTGCCCCTCATTGCTCCATAGCCCCTCCCACCACCACCTCCTCCTCAGATTCCCTCGCTGCCACCCTCCAACAGTGCCCCTCATCTTTACGTAGCCCCTCTCTCATATGCATTTCATTTGTTGTACAGCGCTACTCATGTCAGTGTAGTGTGTGTCAGTACTTTACACCACGCACACATTATACAGAGACAATGAGTCATACAAGTATGTAAATCAGTCTACAGGGAATGTCACATAAGCCAATGAGGATTACAAGGTGTATGAATCACGTCATACATACTGGTGGGCAGTATATTTTAAGAGGGTTTGGTGTGGGGAAACAACTTCAGGATTTAAAGAGTATTACATGGGGGTCAGCTTTACTGATAAAAATGTATATCTGCCCAAACATACTCATTTCAGCAACATTAGAATAATGAAAGACTGAGGAAGTTCTAACTATATCACAAAACAAAAATAAGCGAAGTTCTAACTACACCATTCATGTTTGTATGCAGCTCTTTGGTGAGAGTTCATTGGTCACTGTCCTATGTTAGGATTGTAACTTCTGAACTGCAAGTAGCACAAGGATCTCTGTGACAAAGGCAGTAACCCACTGAGCTTCCACATAAAATACAGTTGATCTGCATTTAAAAACTACGGACAGACAAACGATTGCCCTCCAGCAGGATCATTAATCACCAGCGTTATCTGGGCATGTTGTGTTGTCTTATTTTATCCTGCATCGGTCATGATAATGATAAAAAAATTGTTTAAATGAAGCACGCACAAAGTATGTGTCCTGCTGGTCCTGTGCACATTTTAAATCGAAAAACAAATAGTGACAAATTCTCCTACCTACTTTATTAGTCAAACTGTGTCACAACCTGGTGTGATAAACTGCTGCAGGGGTCGGGAAAGGTGACAGGAATAAACAAACTTCTTTTCTCCTGCACTGCATAGAAAAGGAAATATCCACGCAGCAGGACAGTCGGCAAAGGTTACCGGTGCCAAACAAAGGATTTGTCCCTTTCGCCATGTGGAGATGGAGGGGTGAAAAAAAAAACAAAGCCTCGTTAATGGTCTTGTAAAGACCTGTGAAGTACCCGGGTGCGGCTGCGATAATCTCAAAGCTGTCTGTGTGTGTGGGAAGCTGTCTCAGCCTGGGCGCGCGCACACACAGACAGCTCTTTGAGCTCAATTCCGTTGCGCCCCTGCCTTCAAGCCCTCACTGCGAGGGCCAAGGCTCCTGTTGCGCGACACACCCACGAAGGTCAGGCGACACAGTAACGTGTCGCGACACATACTTTGGAAAGCTCTGGTCTAGGACATGCCACCAACATCAGCTATGGTGAATTGAAACGTACCTGTGGCAAAAAAATGTCGGGCTGCCATCACCTTCATCTTGGGGGTCAGCGCAGTAGGATAACTGTGTCGCGGTTGGAGGTGTGCTGCCAGCCTGTTTGTCAGGTCCTCAATCAACTGTTGGGTGAATCTGTAACGGCGTATGCAGTCACGTTCCCTCATGGCACCCAAGTCTGGCATTGGTCTGGGGACAGGCGGTGCCCTGCAGAAATTGTGAATAAATAACGAAGAGTGAGAACATAACAACATCAATGTCAATGAACTGAGCACATGCTCAACTGCTAATACACATCTGCTAAATATAGAGTCTGGTCTTTGCAATACATCCAGGACATGTATGCCAGCCAGGTGATACTCCTACGAAAAGCCAGCTACACCAGTTGATTGGCAGGTGTACATGACATGCCCTGAAACGAGCTGTGGGCCAGTGTCAGTGAATAGCCAGAGAAATCACAAGAGTGACATACATCCACATTTCAGCATTTTAAGGATGTCATCTCATACAGACAGCTGACGGCAAGCTAGACGCACAGATCACATGGAAGGTCAAATGTACAGATCACACACATTGCGATGAAGGGGTACACGTGAAAACAGAAAACACAGACATTGAGACGACGCAGATATGTCCTCATGTCAAAATATCAAGTTCGATGCATACAGACACACGTTATGTGGAAATCCACATGTGGCATGGTGTGCGTAGATGTGTGCCATGCCCATCTAGACACAGACACATGTTGGATGCAGGAACATCAGCTACAGTGGACGGGACACCAACAGCAAGCTCATGGGAACTGTTGGAAGGCGGACCCCGAGGAGTCGGCGAGACCACCCAGGGGGGCCCTCACACTGTACGAAGTAGCCGAGCGCCGCCGAGAAGTCTCCTGAGAGATCCTTCTCCTATCACGTACTAGCACAGTAACACCACCACACAGGACTCAAGGAGGTTGTCTCAAGACAAGCAATTCTTTATCAGCAGTAAAAAGGTTACGAGGTCAATATTTACACGAAGGGATCGAGGGATCCACCAAAAGTCTCAGTGTCTCTTTGGAAGGGTAGGGGTAGCGGGACAGTCTTTGGCAGGGGTGCGGTACGAGGGTACCTGGGGCCCAGTTCTTATCCTCAAGCTGGAGGACCTCCGGATCTCGGAGGGGTCGAGCCGCAACGGCGTCCGCAGAGCTCTGGCGTATAGTTCGTGGAGAGCCGCGATCAAATCAGCAGGGCTCTCAAGATGGTTTCTGCTCAGCTCGAGCCGCGACGTCGTCAGCAGGGCTCCGAGGAAGGTTTCAGCGAGGTTGGGCCGCGACAGCGTCAGCAGGGCTCCGATGTTCCGGGTGGCTTCAAAGTGTTCACAAGAAGGAGCCGCGACGCAGTCAGCAGGGCTCGTGATGGTTCCAACAAAAGTTCTTTTCCGTAGGTCAGCCGCGATTCAATCAGCAGGGCTCTCGACTCCGGGATACAACTGCCGATCTGTGGCGGGGTCGCCCCAGATATAGGTCTGGAGCCCTTTGATGTCCGGACCCAGGCGCCCGGGGGGGCGGAGAGGCCGGGTGGAGGTGGCCAGACGCCCAGCAGGAGAGGCGCCAGGCCCAAGGGAGTTGCAGGGCGATCACACCTCGAGAGGGGAGGACAGTTGGTGGTCCCATCGATACTGTCCTCCGCCCGGGGCGATGAATGGTTCCTGCGGCACCCCCTGGCCAGTTCGTGGTGCCTCGATGTCGGGGCTTCGCTGGGGTCGAGGCCGGGTTGAGCGGGGTCGCGCTGGCTGGTGCACAGAGTCACGTGGATGCCAACAAGATGGCGGAGCCACGAGGGGTATGCGACCTCGTGCCGCTCAGGATGAAGGGCCTCGGTGCAGTTCAGAAGGGTGGCCCGTGAAGGCCGGGGTGGGGAACGGGCACAATCCACGGGGGTAAGGACCACGCCACGAGGCCGGGTCCAACAGGCGTCCCCCCCCAGCCGAAGGCATGGAGAGTCACCCATCTCCTTGGGGATTCTCCTCGTCAAGGCTGAAGAAGCGGGACAGGCCGTCGGCGTTGGCGTGGTCATTGCCGGGTCGGTGTTCAACCTCAAAGTCCATCCCTTGTAGCGAGATGGACCACCGCAGCAGCTTGGGGTTCTCGCCCCGCATTTGCATTAACCACCGCAGGGGCCGGTGGTCGGTCTGGACCCGGAAGTGGGTACCGAAGAGGTAGGGCCGGAGCTTCTTGAGGGCCCACACTGCAGCGAAGGCCTCACGCTCGATGGTGCTCCATCGTTGCTCTCGGGGCAGTAGCCGTCGGCTGATGAAGGCCACTGGTCGGTCGAGCCCCTTTTCATCGGCCTGGGACAGGACGGCCCCGATCCCATACTCGGAGGCGTCCGTCTGCACCACGAACTCCTTATTGTAGTCAGGGGCCTGCAGCACCGGGGCAGTACACATTGCTGTCTTTAGGGTGTCGAAGGCTGCTTGGCAGCGGGGTGTCCAGTGCACCTTCTTGGGCTGCTTTTTGGACGTTAGCTCTGTGAGGGGGCCAACAATGCTCCCATAGTCCCGGATAAACCGCCGGTAGTATCCGGTGAGACCCAGGAAGGCCCGGACAGCGGTCTGGGTAGTGGGGGGTTCCCAAGCCTGGATGGCATCTATTTTCGGTTGGAGAGGGGCCACCTGCCCGCTCCCCACTTGATGGCCCAGGTAGGTCACGGATCCGTGGCCGATCTGGCATTTGCTGGCCTTGATTGTGAGCCCGGCCCGCTGGAGGGCGGCCAGGACGGCTTTAATGTGAAGGAGGTGCTCTGCCCAGTGGTTGCTGTACACGGCAATGTCATCTAGGTAGGCCGCGCTGAAGGCCTCAAGCCCGGCCAAAACCTTGTTCACCAGTCTTTGGAAAGTGGCCGGGGCGTTCTTCATTCCGAAGGGCATCACCCGAAAGTGGTAATGCCCATCCTGGGTCGAAAAGGCGGATCTTTCTTGGGCGCCGGGGGTGAGCTGGATCTGCCAGTACCCGGCGGTGAGGTCCAGCGTGCTCAAGTAGCGAGCGGCCCCTAAGCGGTCGATGAGTTCGTCGGCCCGGGGTATAGGGTGGGCGTCCGTCTTGGTCACTGCATTCAGGGCTCGGTAGTCCACGCAGAATCGTAACTCCGGGGGGTGGCCGGGAGCTGCGGCCTTTGGCACCAGGACGACAGGGCTGGCCCACGGGCTGTCGGAGGGTTCGATGACCCCCAGGGCCAGCATCTTCGTTACTTCAGCCTGGATGCATGCCCGCACTCGGTCGGGTACCCGGTAGGCTCTGTGTCGCACGGGGGGGCTCTCCCCGGTGTCGACGTCATGGACGCACCAGTGGGTCACCCCTGGGGTGAGGGAGAAGAGGGCTCCGTAGTCCTGCAGCAGTTGCTGGCAGTCGTTGCGCTGTTCCGGAGTCAGGGAAGAGGCGAGTTGGACACCTTTGATTAATCCATCATGGACGTTGGACTGCAAGAGGTCGGGCAGGGGCTCGGAATCGTCCTCGCCCCCCTCGTCGGTCGCCAGTAGCAGGCTCAGTTCGGTCCGGGCAAAGTGGGGTTTTAGCCTGTTAGCATGTAGGACCCGGAGGGGGTTCCGGGGGGACTCCAGGTCGACCAGGTAGGTGACGGGACTTTTCTTCTCCACTACCTTGAAGGGCCCGGTCCACTTGTCCTGGAGGGCGCCGGGTTCAACCGGGGCCATGACCCATACTTTCTGACCTGGCTCGAATTCTATGGTAGAGGAGTTCCGATCGTACCACCGCTTCATGTCCTCCTGGCTGGCCTCGAGGTTGGCTTCGGCCATGGCTCGGAACTTGCGGGTCTGGTTTCAGAGGGTCAGGAGGTATCGGTAGACGTCAGGAGGGGCGCCTTGGGGCTTTGTCTCCCAGCCCTCCTTGACCAGGCTGAGCGGTCCGCGGACCGGGTGTCCGTACAATAGTTCAAACGGGCTGAACCCCAGGGACTTCTGCGGGACCTCCCGATAGGCAAACAGGAGGCACGGCAGCAGGACATCCCACCTCCGCCTGAGGGGCTCTTCCAGGCCCTGGATCATCCCCTTTAATGTTCTGTTGAACCGCTCAACCAGTCCGTTCCCCTGAGGGTGATAGGGGGTCGTGAACTTGTATGTGACCCCGCACTGCTGCCACAGGGACCGCATGTACCTGGAAATAAAGTTTGTGCCTCTGTCGCTCACCACTTCGCGGGGAAATCCCACTCGGGAGAAGATCCCCATTAAGGCCCGGCCTACCACGGGGGCCTTTATAGTTCTTAGCGGGACCGCCTCCGGGTACCTGGTGGCGTGGTCCACGAGGACCAGGATGAAGCGGTGGCCCAGGGCGGTCTGGGGGTCCAGGGGCCCCACGATATCGATTCCGACCCGTTCGAACGGGGTGCTGACGGCTGGAAAGGGTTGGAGGGGGGCCTTGACCCGACCCCCCGTCTTCCCGCTGGCTTGGCAGGTCTGGCAGGACCTGCAGTGGTTGTCCACATCTCTCCGCATCCGGGGCCAGTAGAAGTGGGTCACCAGACGGCTGTATGTTTTGTCTTGCCCCAAGTGTCCAGCGAGGGGCACATCATGTGCCAGGTTGAGCAGGAACTCCCGGAAGCGGAGGGGGACCACCAACACTCGGCTGGCCCGAGTTCTACCACTTTTTGCTCACTGTATAGCAGGCCCTCGGCCCAGTAGACCCAGTGGGTGCCGGTCTGGTCCCCGTTGGTTTGGGCGGACGCTTGTTGGCGGACCCCTTCGAGAGTGGGGCAGGACTGCTGCTCTTGTTGGAACTGCTCCCGGGTGGGGCCCCCTTCGTGTCGCCATTGTGTCAGCTCTGGTAGGACGCACGGGGAAGCCATCTCCTCGGGGGAGGATTCACTAGGTCCAGGGTCGGTGTCCGCCTCCCCCTCGCTGATGGCGGGAGGGGGTGCGAGCCCCTCGGGCTGGGCGGCCCCGGAGGCCGAGGATGAGCGGGGGGCCCGGGCGGTCATGGACCGGGTGATGGCGCAGGCCCAGTCAGATAGTCCCAGCATTCGGAGGTGCTCTCGTCGCTCTACTTGAGCCCAGGGGGAACTCTCCAAGTCGTTCCCCAGGAGGCAGTCGACGGGGGCGTCGTCGCGTACCGTCACCTTCAGCAGGCCCGTCACCCCTACCCATTCGAAGGGGACCAGGGCCATCTGGCACAGGCTTTCGCTGTTGTCGGCCGTCCGGACGGGGCACAGCACATTCGGTAGGATCTGTTCGGGGGTCACCAGGTGGCAGCGGACAGCGGTGACACTGGCGCCGGTGTCACGAAGGGCTTCGGCCCGTTGTCCATTGACCGTGACCTGCTGCCGGTACTTCTGGGTGTTGCTTGGGATGGGGGTGCAGGGTACCATTTCTCGGCTACCCAGGCAGACCAGGGACATGGCTGCCGGCTCCCATTCAGTGGTCCCTCGGTCGAGGGTCTCCTCTTCCTCTTCTCCTTCTCCCAGGACGGCAGCCGCCAGCTGTCGGGGCGGGGGCCCGCCGGCCCCGTTTCTTCGGTTCAGGGGGCAGACCGGATCGCTGGCATAGTGTCCGGTTTGTTGGCAGCCGTAGCACGTTACTGGTGGCCGTGGTCCGGGTCTGGCCGGGGGCGCCCCCCTTCGGGCTAGGCTCGGGGAGAGTTGTTGCTGCGGTGGCCCTCGAGGGGGGCTCCTGGGGGCCCCGGCGGGAGGGTCTCGGTTCCTGTTCGGCCCTCCCCCTCCACCGCGTTGGCGGGGGGGTCCGGTGGGGTTCCTCTGGTACTCCCCCATTGAGTTCCGGGGGACCCGGGAGTTGACCCATCGATCGGCCTCGACGGCGAGTTTTCGCGGGTCGGTCATTTTGCTGTCGAGGAGGTGCTGTCTCAGTTCCACGAAGCAATTGTTGGAGAGATGTTCCCACACGATGAGGTCGACCAGCTGCCCGTAGGTTCTTACTTTGCTACCTTTGATCCATCCTTCTAGGGCCCGACTGAAAAAGTCCACATACTCCACCCAGGTGGTACCCGGGATTGTCTTGCAGTCTCTGAACCGCTGGCGGTACATTTCCGCTGTTAGCCCGTAGCGGGTGAGCAGGGCCTCCTTCATGTGATCGTAGGAGGTCATCACCTCCTCCGGCAGCTGGAGCAGTGTGTCTCGACCCTCACTCAGGAACCGCCCCCACAGGCCCGCGCCCCAGTCTTTTCGGGGCACCCGATGAGAGGTCATGGCCACCTCGTAGGCCTTGAACCATTGTTGGATGTCGTCATTCTTGTAGTACTCCTTGACGACCTCTTTCGGGATATGTACCTTGGTCTCGGAAGGCGGTAGGGTGTCTCTAGTACTGGGGGCGTTGGTCCCTCCGTTCTTGGCCTTGATTTCGAGCTCCTTGAGACTGCGCTCGTGCTCAAGGGTCAGTTTCTTTTCCTCCAACTCCCGGTGTCGTCTCTTCTCCTCTATCTCCTCTTGAAGCCGTTACTGCTCTAGGGCCAGTTTCTTTTCCGCCAGCTGGAGTTCGCCGTCCAGCCGCAGTCGTGCGATCTCTAGCTCGTGGTTCCGGACCTTCTCCCGCTCTCGTATTTCTTCTTCAGAGAGGCCGGTTTCTAGGCTCTTTCTTCCTCCGGTTGCCGGAGTCAGTGCGGTTGATGTTGTCTCAGTCAGGGGCAAGGGACCCTCTTCCTGGGAGGGGCCCGCCCCGGCCTCCAGCCATGTCCTCAGAGCTTTCTGCATCTCCTCTTTGGTACCTAGGCCAGTGGTTGCAATGCCTTTGTCTTTGCAGAACTGTTTTAACTCTTTGTGCGTATATTCTTCCAGCCGTTCGGGCTGGAACTCCATTGTCGCGTTGTTTTCCTGGCTGCTCATGATTACTGTTCGTTTGGATGGGTAGCTAGTGGGTACTGGCTGGTACGTACTGCGTTCGGCTCGGATCCCGTCGCTGGCCACCAAATGTTGGAAGGCGGACCCCGAGGAGTCGGCGAGACCACCCAGGGGGGCCCTCACACTGTACGAAGTAGCCGAGCGCCGCCGAGAAGTCTCCTGAGAGATCCTTCTCCTATCACGTACTAGCACAGTAACACCACCACACAGGACTCAAGGAGGTTGTCTCAAGACAAGCAATTCTTTATCAGCAGTAAAAAGGTTACGAGGTCAATATTTACACGAAGGGATCGAGGGATCCACCAAAAGTCTCAGTGTCTCTTTGGAAGGGTAGGGGTAGCGGGACAGTCTTTGGCAGGGGTGCGGTACGAGGGTACCTGGGGCCCAGTTCTTATCCTCAAGCTGGAGGACCTCCGGATCTCGGAGGGGTCGAGCCGCGACGGCGTCCGCAGAGCTCTGGCGTATAGTTCGTGGAGAGCCGCGATCAAATCAGCAGGGCTCTCAAGATGGTTTCTGCTCAGCTCGAGCCGCGACGTCGTCAGCAGGGCTCCGAGGAAGGTATCAGCGAGGTTGGGCCGCGACAGCGTCAGCAGGGCTCCGATGTTCCGGGTGGCTTCAAAGTGTTCACAAGAAGGAGCCGCGACGCAGTCAGCAGGGCTCGTGATGGTTCCGACAAAAGTTCTTCTCCGTAGGTCAGCCGCGATTCAATCAGCAGGGCTCTCGACTCCGGGATACAACTGCCGATCTGTGGCGGGGTCGCCCCAGATATAGGTCTGGAGCCCTTTGATGTCCGGACCCAGGTGTCCGGGGGGGGCGGAGAGGCCGGGTGGAGGTGGCCAGACGCCCAGCAGGAGAGGCGCCAGGCCCAAGGGAGTTGCAGGGCGATCACACCTCGAGAGGGGAGGACAGTTGGGGGTCCCATCGATACTGTCCTCCGCCGGGGGCGATGAATGGTTCCTGCGGCACCCCCTGGCCAGTTCGTGGTGGCTCGATGTCGGGGCTTCGCTGGGGTCGAGGCCGGGTTGAGCGGGGTCGCGCTGGCTGGTGCACAGAGTCACGTGGATGCCAACAAGATGGCGGAGCCACGAGGGGTATGCGACCTCGTGCCGCTCAGGATGAAGGGCCTCGGTGCAGTTCAGAAGGGTGGCCCGTGAAGGCCGGGGTGGGGAACGGGCACAATCCACGGGGGTAAGGACCACGCCACGAGGCCGGGTCCAACAGGAACACATGACACACACATGACATAGTCACATCGGTGCACGCTGGTCGTTAAATGTAAGTTGTCAGTGTCCCTGTCCCTGGCATCAGGGGACAGTTTCGGGTGGTGGTGACTGTGCCATACCAGTGATGCTGTGTGTGACACGTTTGTACTACATGCACACATGTGCAAAGTGTGAATGCGAAGTGTGCCACATAGTGCCCCATCACACATGACATGTGTACACAGGTCATCACACATCAATTGTGCAAATACATGAGGAGACATGTGCAATATCACTGCCTGACACACCTAGGCCCTGCACATGTAGGACAGCAATGACAATGACTTGATGTACATCCTTCTGCGGGTCAGAGACCTCCATTCCTTTTGTGTGGGCATCCTATCAACAGTGTAAGCGTGTGAAACGCACCGTACACATGCTCTGAGGGCGTGTGTACGGTCCGTATCACTAGAGTTGTGTGCCCGTAGGAGCACTCGTGGTACCGACCGTACACACATACGTGTACTACCAGTGCCTACATGTACGTGTAGGCACTGTGACTACACGTATGTGTAGGCACGGGTAGTACACGTACCCGTACGTGTACTACCATTGCGGACACGTACGTGTAGGCACTGGTAGTACACGTACGGGTACGTGTACTACCTTTGCGGACACGTACGTGTAAGCACTGGGAGTACACGTATGTGTAGGCACTGGTAGTACACATACCCGTACGTGTACTACCAGTGCCTACACGTACGTGTCCGCAATAGTAGTACACGTACCCGTACATGTACTACCAGTGCCTACACGTACGTGTACTCCCAGTGCCTACACGTATGTGTCCGCAATGGTAGTACACGCCCGTACGTGTACTACCAGTGCCTACACGTACGTGTACTCCCAGTGCCTACACGTACGTGTCCGCAATGGAAGTACACGTACCCGTACGTGTACTACCAGTGACTACATGTACGTGTACTCCAAGTGCCTACACGTACATGTCTGCAATGGTAGTACACGTACCCGTACGTGTACTACCAGTGCCTACACGTACGTGTACTCCCAGTACCTACACGTGCGTGTCCGCAATGGTAGTACACGTACCCGTACGTGTACTACCAGTGCCTACACGTACGTGTACTCCCAGTGCCTACACGTACGTGTCCGCAATGGTAGTACACGTTCCCGTACGTGTACTACCAGTGCCTTCACGTACGTGTACTCCCAGTGCCTACACGTACGTGTCCGCAATGGTGGTACACGTACCCGTACGTGTACTACCAGTGCCTACACATACGTGTACTACCAGTGCCTACATGTACGTGTCCGCAATGGTAGTACCGGTACCCGTACGTGTACTACCAGTGCCTACATGTACGTGTAGGCACTGGGATTACACGTACGTGTAGGCACTGGTAGAACACGTACCCGTACGTGTACTACCATTGTGGACACGTACATGTACTACCAGTGCCTACACGTACGTATCAAAGGCACTGTGCAACTGGTGCCGTAGGGGTACGTGTGAAACGCACCGTACCTGTGTGTGGATTTGAAAATTACATAGGGGACATATAAGGGACAAGTATTAGGCACTAAATGCATGCTGGTTGTCATAGTTACAGAGTTTTCTGTTCAATTTTTCCATCAGGTGGCCTGGAAAAGTCAGTTGGCCACAAAATACAATGTTTCAAAGTGGTTGTTGACTTGACATGATTCTGAAATTTTGAACGATGCAAATGCTGTCACTGGTGTATGTGGAAAGGGATTGGAGTAAACGTAAGATGCGAATGAATCTGACCAATCACTATGTACTCCTCCAAATGAATGCCCCTCAGCAAGACAGATATAAGTCAGCCAGAACCCATGAGATGGCACTTGCCTGCACAAGTTTCCTGTCGACAACATTGCTGCTGTCCGTGCTTCCTCTGGCACCATGTCAAGGTCTGTGGAGAGGGCCCTGCTATTCACCCAGGAGGAGAATGAGGCATTGCTGGATGTCATCCTCCCACAGTACCCCAGCCTGTATGGGAGACCAGGGGAGCAGGTGAGTGCTGACTCCACTAGCTTTGACTGTACACCTTTTTTGTGACTGTCACTTCTGGCATTGTGTCCAGGTGTGACAGACATGCAATGTTGTTTAGAGTGGGTCCCAGGGGGGCAAATGGCTTATGTCTCCCATGCAGAGCATGATGTAGTTCATGTGTGCACTCCTCACTTGCATTGTGCTTACTGTGACATTCACTGCATAGTGCATGACACATTCAGCCTGGCTAATCCTTTGTGGCATTTTTTGTCTATTGTCCTGAGGTGATTCAGTGGTCCCCCTGGTGTGACAGGTGACTGTTCCCACAGATGTCTGTGAGTTGAGTGGAGCTGTGGTGAGAGTGTCCAAGTGATGTGTACGCCCCCTGGACATTGATGTGTGTGAATGTTCCTTGTCATGTTGGTGAGTGTCTATGTGAAGTGTTGCACCACAGCTGCATGGAGGAGGCAACAGCTCTACCCATCTGATGTGAGAAGTAAGCCGTGCTGTGTGTCTGACTTGCTGAGCTAGCCCCACACCTGTGACACCCCACAGGCAAGTGGCACATGTGCAGAGTGAGGTTTGTATCCGCTGTTGCCAATGGCATGTGATTGATCTGTGCCTGGGTGTGTCTGTGTACTCTGCTGAGGTTGCGTCAGTGGCCTGGGGCATGTAACTGCTTGGAGGTGCTGTCCATCAGCCAGGTGTCTCTTGTGATACACAGTGTGTGCCATGTTCATGGAGTGTGTCGCACCCCTCATGCCACCTGTGTACTTTACATGCCATGTAGTGCATTGGGGCTTCCACAGAGGCCAATGTCCATATGACTAAGATGCAATTTCTTGGCAGCATCCTATGCCCTGTTCAACATTTCAAAGATGTTCAAATGTGTGTCTCTCTGACATGGAGCAGGTGTAGTGATGTTGTCTCACTTTGTCATCCTCACAGGTAACTGCCTACGCCAAGGGGGAGATCTGGAAGCAGGCCGTCAGGGCCGTGAGATCGGTGGAGGGTCGCAGTCGGCACCTAGCACAAGTGAGAAAACTTGCAGGACATCCGGTGCTGGACCCGGAGGATCGCCCGGGTCCTGCTGGAGGACTCACCTCCACGCCGCCACGGCGGGCGCCGACGCCTGACCCACCAGATGAAGCGTGTCCTGGCGGTGGTCTTCCCTGAGATGGATGGGCGGTTACAGGAGAAACAGCAGCAGCAGCAAGGGGGTAGGTACATGTGTGTTTGTTGTGTGTCACCAGCTTTTGGAAGTGCTCAGTTGCCTGGATACACTGCCAGAGTTTATATGTGCAGTGCATATCCTTTTCCCCCAAGTCAACCGGTGCTGTTCTTCCTCTCTTCCCCTCCTTGACATGTGTTCCCTGGTCTGTGTGTAACCACTATTGCACATGGTCATCTAGGCTGCCAGTTAATCCACGTGCACATTGCTTTCTGCATCATGTGTGGGGGTAGTCTGTGACATGTGTTGGTACCTTGCCTGTGCCCTGTACTGTTCAGTCATTTGGGGGTCCATATTTGTTGGCACTGATGCTGAGTCTCAACATAGGAGTGTGAGGATTCAAATTAACAGACTTGCAGAATGCAGGACCGATGTTGTGGCCTCAGACATGATGTGCCTGAGTGAGAGATATGCATAGTGCCGGGACGTTTGCTCATGTTACAGTCAGACCATTCCAGGACCATGGAGCAGTGTGCCCACTACAGTCCCCTGAGACACCCTTGCCTCTGATTCATGTGTGTCATCCAACACTGTGCCCATTCTCTGTGTGTTCAGCATAGGTTGGCCTCTGTGGCATTGTTCCCTGGCCTCATTTGTATTAATGTAAAGTGTGCTACATGTGTCCACTGGACAGGGTGACCCCATTTGGCTTGTGCATCCTCACACTGGGCAGTGCCTGTGTGTCTATGTACAACTATCTGTTGATGGTTGTTGGTCACAAATATGTGTTGGCAGCCTCACGAGGTGTTGTGGAGTACATTTAGGAATTCTTGATGCACATTTGAGTAAACCCAGATTAAGAGGTGTAACTTCTTGATCTGTCTCAATCACATTGTGTCAGGTATGGGGGGTTTGTGCGGGCAAGGCCTACATGTCCAAACCTTATGGCTCCTTGCCAGGTCTGACCTGTGTGTGATAATTGTCTGGACAGACACTCAACATGCAGTGACCCAGTCATGTTGTGCAGGGTTTAATTTTAGTGCTTTGCTGCATGTGTCAAATGTTTAAATACATGATTCCTGCTCATCCATTTTTGGCACCAGTGTGTGGTCCAGATGCTACGTAGTTTGGTCTTTGTGTGGTTACATCTGTGTGGACATTCTTGCTTGAGTGTGTCTCCTCAGTGCAGGTGCTCCTTATTCCGACACAATTGCAGGCCCATTATCTTATGCATTGTCCTGTGTGTGGACATGTGTGCCACTCCACATGACAGACAGTGGGTCAGATGTGTTGCCAACTGTGTCATCATGGTACGGATGGCCATGTGACAGGTGGCATGATTCAAGTTGTTAGTCAAGAAGTCTTGTACCCTGGCACTCACTACACTTGTCAACATGTCTTCATGTTTTCAATACTTGACTTTGATGTTTTGTTGTGTAGGACAATAATGTGCCTGCATGACAGATGTCTCCCACGGAAGTGCACAAGAAACCACCTTTACACTTTCAGGAGACACGCTGGCACATATTAACCCCTTCCATGCTGCGCAAATTCCGCCGCTGTGCTGACGGAATCTTGCGCGGGCGTGGTCATGACGGAACGGTTCCGTCATTAGCACAGCTCAACCGTGGCTCATGACGGAACCGTTCCGTCATGAGCACCGAAGGGGTTAAAGAAAGGCACAGTTCGAATAACACTTTTTTTTAAGGTAATACATATCCATGTTCCCACAGTGTGGTGGCATTTGGGTAAGTCCTTGGTTGTTGCTGATACCAACTTACGAGTGTCAAGTCATCCAGACCGCCGTGGGGCCATGTGTATGTACTTACTGCAACCCCATTTCTTTCTAACAGTGGCTTGTTTGAATAAGGCTGGCAGCTCATACAATGACTGTGTAAATGTAGTTTTTTGTGCACCTCCTTGTTTGACTTCTTTTATACAGGCACATGTGTGTTCTGTTCACAAAGTGGCACATTCACACATTCTAAACATGTAGATTGTGTAAAGCGTTGTGATACCCAAGGGATCACAATGTATTTCGTTTGGTTTTCCAAAGTACTCACAGGTCTCTGATTGTGGGGACACCTTCAGCATTGCGGTCTGTTATTTAGCCTTGGGTGCACCAATACTGAAGAACCAGAACCTTTTGGACCAGGCGGCGCAGGGTACGCCTTAATCTCCTGGGTTCTCCTGCTTCAGCTAACAGAGACACGGGGACACTCTGTCGGTGTAAAAGATCAGATTTATTAGCTGCAGCTAGTACAGTTGTCCTAGAAGTACACACGTTATGTTCTCAGGAGACTGCCACTTCACTCCGTGGCGCACAATCTTATATAGTGTATAGGAGACATATACATTAACCAGAAAACACGCCTAAAGCATACATCGAGAACCAATAAGAAAAGGTTAAACACGAAATGTAGCCAATAGAAAAAGTATCGAGTAACCCGAAGAAGCCTCTCCTTCAACTGTGTTTGTCGCTCCTCCTTACTGGTTAATTTATTAACGTGTCTGTAGCTGACTCGCAGGTGGCGAGATACATTTGTGTGTTTTGGAGGACAGTTGTGAAACGAGAGAATACGAGCAGAAGACAGCGAAGGCCAGAAGATAAGATAAAGTCAGAAGAGAATAGTGTGGACCAACAGATAGCTGAGACAGGGATTAGAAAAACCAGACAGGGATTAGTGTACTCGGCCAGTCCCTAACACCAGCTTGGTAAACAGAGGCAGAAGGCTATTTTGACACGATACTGCAGGAAAAGCAGAAAAGACTTCGTTCGTCGTGCTGCCTGAGTGAGGGCAACACAAAATGGCGGTGGCTTACAAAATGGCGGGTCAATACGACCGCGATCAAAAATCGAATTTCCTCAGACCCTCCTTTTGCCAGAACTCAGGCAATAAAACACAGACTCACGTTAATCTGAGTCGATGTCAATGGCCATGAGGTCATCGAGCTGTTGTTGCAACATCATTTTAATATTCTCTGTTCTCTGAGATTTAGGGTTTGGGATGCACTTAGTAGCACAAAGGTCACAAATGGCGGGACCACAGTGTATACAGAGACAACAAGAGAAAATGATGGCCAAAACCATTCCAAGGAATGTTAATACCTTCCAACCCCACTTAGACAGTAGTCCCCAAAACCACCCCAATAACGACCAATCTCCTTCGTCCTGATGATTCGACTCGGAGATTATATGTAATTTAGAGATGGCCTGGTATACTGTTAGAGCCTCATCAGGTATATAAATACAGCAACTTGATTTGATCAATTTACAGACTCCACCACGGTCTGCCAGAATAATATCTAAGGCAACTCGATTCTGTAATGTCATAAGACGATCCGCATGTAGTTCCGTTGTGATATTACTCAAAGCTCCTACAGTGATGTCTATGGTAGTCTCTACAACACGAACCAGTTGCCTCATGTTCCTGCTGTTTGCCATAGGACCCCAAAAAGGAAGAAATCCTTTGAGGAAGTCTCCTCCCTCTTGTCCTGCTGTGTCTTTGGAATCAATAATTCCTCTGCCATATCTGTTTCTATGATAATTTGAAGAAGCAGTGTATGTAGGGGGAAGAAGAAAAGCTATATAGCAAGTTCCGGAAAAACCCGTCGGTAACCACGTATAGGCTCTATCATGACAGATGAAATACGTGCCCTGAGATGGTACTAATGGCGGCGAATTCTGAGATGAATGGATGTACGTATGAGAACAAAAGTTTTTTCTCTGTTCGGTGTCAGCAGTCTGGCCATTTATTTGCAAACAGAAATTGCCTTGATGAGGTACAGTCCAAATTGGTGGAGATTTTCCCTGTTTGACCTTATCACTAAGACTAGTGATATAATGAGTGACGTTCCAATTAGTATATGCTTTTCTTTCATCAACAGAAATTTTACTATTCTCCATGATTTTAGCCATAGCTACCATTTCCTTTATTAATGAACTATGACTAAAATCTGGTCCATCAACATAAGAACTGACAGGTCGTTTAAATCGGCTTTGATAAGCATTAGAGAAAATTACAAAATAAGCCCAGGCGGAACCTTCATAAGAGAACAGAAGGACTAAATATGGCATTCCTTTTTCTGTGGCATGAGGCATTAGTCCACACACCCAACAGTCGGTTGTATTAATTACCAATTGGTGTTGCTGCAATAACTGGATAAATGAATTATTGTAAAATTCGGTCCTTCTAATGAGTTCATGTTGAGGAAGTGTATGAAACAGGTGTGTGGAGACAGTAGAGGAAGAAGGCAAAGAGATAGAAGTAGGGACAACTTTTTGCTGCATAGCATGAACAATCCAACCTATACATGCCAATAAAATACATAATAATATAAAAACACATAAAGTTATACCACAACGACTATACATCAATTTACAGTAGTTTTTCATTTTATCCTTTTTCTCTCTTTCTCCTAATGTAGTATCCATCTTCTAAGTGGATGCTCACGGCAATCTTCCTCAATCACTTGGTTATGATTATCTGCCGTCCTATGACACTGCACGTCCTGCAGACCTATTGTCACTACTCAGGTCACAACCAAGACTCCTACCGTGACCCTGCAACCGGGATAGAAACTACACGGAAGAGAGAATCTCAAGGTTTCTTCTGCAGTCTAAGTCTCAAATTATAACGATCCTTATCAGGTACAGTCTGATCCTGAAACAATGTTCGTGGATCCGTGGTATTCAAACGAAGATGTGGTGGTACAGCTTCTTGAAGAATGTCGTCGTTTTCTTTGTCTGACAGTGTTCCATTCAGGCGTGCATCACTAAAAGGTATGAATCGGGGAACCTTCTCGCTTTCAGAGTCACTTATACCCTTTCGAACCCACTGATTAAAGGGCAAAGGCAAAGGCACCTTCTTTCAGTGCACGCCGTGAATCCAGTTCTTCTTTCCTTCAACTTTCACTGCTGTACGGGTCGTTAGAAGCACCTGCCGAGGTTCTCTCCAGCGAGGTTCCAAATTCTTCGTCCTTTGGAAATTCTTCACACAGACCCAATCACCTGGTTGGGTGGAATAACCTGAGTCTGTGGAGGCCTCGGGAAAAGCACTCTGAACCTGTTGATGGAGAACACGCAATTTAGTTGTGAGGTCATGCAAATAATCAATCAACATCGGGTATGGTATTTCAGAGTACTTTTTAGGGCGAGGGACTCCCCATACATTAGCTGGGCGTCCGAAAACTACCTCATAAGGGCTAAGTCCCAAACGAAAATGCACAGCCGTTCTGGTGGATAGAAGAGCCAAAGGTAGACCATCGGGCCAACTAAGGCCTGTACTGGCTTGTATTTTAGCCAGTTTAAGTTTTAGGGTACCATTATAGCACTCTACTAGACCCGCTGACTGTGGATGGTGTGCCGCATGGAACTTTTGCTTGATGCCGAGACTCGCACAAACTTTTTGCATGATCTGGCCCACAAATTCACTCCCATTGTCACTCCAGACAATGCGCGGCAACCCAAACCTAGGGAAGAACTCTTTTAGCAATACTTGGCTGTGGATAAAGCTGTATTGTCTTTTAGGGGATAAGCCTCTATCCATCTGGAAAAGGCACATACTACCACTAGAACATATTTAAGATTGTTGCATCGTTCCATGTGAATGTAATCGATTTGCAACACCTCAAATGGATGGGTCGGAGGAGCAAAATGACCTGCTGGAGTTGGGGTTCCCTTTCCCGGATTGTACATTAAGCAAATAATACAATGTTTCACTACATTATCTGCACACTTCGGTATTCCTTCATTCTGCCACACTGGAGCCAAAAGCTTGCATATTCCCTTCGCACTTAGGTGAGCTGGACCATGCGCCATAGTAACTACAGGTAGTACATAGGCATCTGGTAACAGCCAACGCTGGTGCTCTGACAATTCTACCCAACAACCCATCTCATCGAACATTCCTGTACTTTCTTTCCACTTACTCAATTCTTTCTCTGTAGCCTCTTCTTGAATCAATCTCACACTTTCTATTGTGTCCTCACACATTCCTCTTTCTCTGACTCAATTTGCAGGGCCTGCAACGTACATGCGACTTGTAGCATCTCTGGCTGTCTTTTTCGCTACCTCATCCGCAAATGCATTCCCGCGACCAACATCGTCAGTAATCTTTTTATGTGCACTGCACTTCACAATTGCTATCTGGGTAGGTAAAGCAAGTGACTCAAGAAGGTCAGTCACCAACTGACCATGTTGTATCTTAGTGCCATGGGAAGCAAGGAATCCCCTTTCTTTCCACAGACGTCCAAAATTGAATGCTACACCAAAAGCGTACTGGCTATCGGTATACACGTTCACTCTTTTTCCTTTGGATAACACACACGCTCTGGTTAAAGCTATCAGTTCAGCTGCTTGAGCTGAATTATGTCTGATGCGTGCTGTTTCCACGACTGTATGCAGGGTAGTAACCGCATAGTCTGAAGTTGTCTCTCCATTAGGAAGCTTGAAACAAGAACCATCTACCCATAGCGTTCCATCCAGATTCCCTAATGGTGTATCTGTTAAGTCAATTCTACCTTTTGTCTCTTCCTCAGTACGGAAGAAACAATCATGTTGTTCTTGAACACTTTTCTCTTCTGAAAGAGGCAACAAAGTAGCTGGATTTAAAGTGTTACATCGTTTGATGTTCACGTGACTAGCTAAAAGCGTCAGCTCAAATCCAGACAAACGAGCACTCGTAAGATGCTGCATTTTTGTCCTGTTTAGCAAAGTATCCACTGCATGTGGCACCATAACAATAAGAGTGTTGTCTAGCACCACTCCAGCCGACTGACGAATAGAAATTACTGCTGCTGCTGTCGCTTTAAGACAACTAGGCAATGCTTTAGCTACTGGATCTAACGTAGCTGAAAAATAGGCACATGGTCGCTGTTTATCTCCAAATCGCTGCGTTAAGATTGACAACGCGCAACCTTCTCTTTCATGAACATAGAGCGTAAAAGGCTTGCTGTAATCAGGAGTACCTAGTACAGGAGCAGAACACAGAGCAGCACGTAAGTCAGTAAAACTCCTCTGACATTCGTCAGTCCACGGAAGGGGCTGAGGCGTATCTTTCAATGTGAGTGCCAACAGAGGTTTGGCCAACAAAGAAAAGCTCGGGATCCACTGCCTACAATAAGAAGTAATGCCCAGAAAGGCACGCACCTCTCTTTGTGTGGATGGCACAGACATTCGCACAATTGCTTGGATACGTTCTGGGGTTAATCGTCTTCCCTCCTTTGATAAGAGATGACCCAAGTAGGTAACCTCTCGACGAACATATTGTAGCTTAGAAGGTGAAACCTTATATTTAAGATCAGACAAGTGTCGCAACAATGCAACCGTCACATTCTTACATATATCTTCTGAATCAGCAGCGATTAACAAGTCGTCCATGTACTGAATAAGAGCAGCACCAGACGGCAAAGAAAAAGCATCAAGATGACATTTTAGAGCTTGACTATAAATGGGGGGACTTTCACAATAGCCTTGAGGTGCGCGCTTGAACCGGAAGCTTCGGCCTCCAAGAGAGAAGCCAAAAATATCTCTACTCTCTTCGGCAATAGGAATACTAAAGAAAGCATTTTTCAGATCGATAACAGAAAACCAATTCGCTGTGGAGGGTATCATTGTCAACAGCGCAGTGATATCTGGGACAACAGGAAACTGCGGTACAACAATTTTGTTTACCTCCCGAAGATCAATTACAAAGCGATAAACAGGAGGCTGAGAAGGATCAGTGCGTTTAAGAACAGCAAGAATAGGGCTATTGCATATGTTTCCTCTTGTTTCCTCAACCACTCCCTTCTGAATCAAATCATGAATAATTTCCAAAAGCGCTCTTTCACCTTCAGTAGAAAGTTTATATTGAGGAACGCGTGGCAATTCAACATTGGGCTTGAGAGTAACAACATAAGGTGGGATCTCAAGACAACCAACGTCATTTGGACCCGTAGCCCAAAGTGTTGCAGGAAGAGAGAGTAATTTGGGTGGGAATTGATCTTTAGACAAATACATTGGAGAAGTCAATCTCTGTCCTAAAGTAAGATATACACCGGAAGGAGAACAAGATATTGTGGCATGTAGTCTTTTCAATAAATCCAAGCCCAACAGATTCTCGCCGCAACCATTCGTTAAGAGAAGCGGAGCTTCCAAATCATAAGGGCCAATTGAAATAGGTAAAGGGCAAGAGACTGGATTACGAACTGGGGCACTAGAAAAACCTACAGATACATTCGTTAAGCCAGACAAAGGTGCCCCGGGGAGTTTTGAATGAATTATAGAACTTTTCATCGCACCAGTATCTAAAAGAAATGGCTCTGAAACACCCATTGCAGTTAACATAAGGTCCATTCTGATCTACTGGAATCGACACAACTCCCTTACTTTGTCCACGGCTGTCCTAGTTAGCATGAAGACTTTCATTCTCGCCTTCAACATAATAATCCTCATTGTAATACTGTGTAGACCGAGCGTTTTGCTGATCAAAGTAGTTCACAGAATTAGGAGGAGGAAGGGAACGCTGTTCTTGGGTTGACATACCTCGACCTCTACCTCTGTTTGCTGACTAGAGGCCACCACGACCTCGTGGAGCAGATAGTGCTCCATTACGCTGCAATAAAACCGGACAACTATTCTTAAAATGGCCTTCCTCCCTACAATAGGCACATTGATTAGGACCTAACAAAGGTCGCGGAATATATGGCTCAGGCTTTTGATACACCCTCTGAAACTGTGGAGGCTGTTGAAACTGGGGCTGAGCATAACGAGGAGGATAAGCCTGTTGCAAGAGAATCTTAGTTTTCAATTCTTTAGTCTTTTTCTATTGCTTATCTTCCTCTTCTTTATCTCTATTTTCATAATATTGAGCAGTAGCCAATATCTGGGCAGAAGAAGAAACAGCCCATGAACTTTCAGAATCTTTCAACTTGTGTGACAGCTCGGGAAGCAAATTAAATACGAACTTATCTACAAATAATCGCTGTCCACCCTCCGTAGTCATATACTGACCACTGTGATCAATGAATGTCTCCTCGAAGCGAGTGAAGAAATCGGAGACACTCTCATCTTTCTTCTGTTTACACGCGGCTAGTTTATCCCAATTAACTCTCAAGGCAGGCATCATAGTTTTCATTAACGTAATAATTCTACCTGGTAATTCTGAAATCGAAACATCAGGCTTCGCACCACCCACTTGGGCTCTATCTGCGGCAGTTATAGCATCCCAATCACCACCTAATTCTTGAGCATGATTCTCTCGACGAATCCTAGCCCATAGCGCTTGTGGGACTACATTCCCCATCAACATATCAATGTCTGCTAAATTCATAATACAGGCATCAACGGTCTGTGACATTTCTTTATAATAACCGGCAGGGTTCTTACGAGGATCCGGTAGAGTCTGCTTAAGAGCCAAAACTTCAGATATTTTCCAGGGGACATCTACCCATATACGCTGGAAGTGAGCAGGAATAGCTGGATTAGCACCTACTCCTGGAACCTCTTCTCTCCATACTGGAGGAACCTCTCTCATTGGGTAATTTTTCAGTGTCAACCTAACCGAATGATCGGAGTCAAGGAAAGTCTGTGAGGTAAATAAGGTTCTAAAGGTAACAAGTGTCTTTACAGCGTCCTCAACCTTAGAACCCACAATGAGACCCTTGTCAAAATCAGCCGGAACATTTAACAGACCCTGAGGAACCAAACCCAAATCCATATCCTCCCATTCTTTAACGAGAGTATCACACATAACATTGAAAACATATCTCTGTGTAGGCGCATTCCACTGTGAGAAGGTAGGCATAATGTCGGACACGCTATATTGGGGACCCTTCTCAATCCATTTACGAGCGAGAGAGTCCAACCTTTCTCGTTCTTCAGAAGCTGGGAACTGACTACGAGACTGTCTTCGAGAAAAAATCGGAGACACATTTAAAGCCTCAAAGAAAGGAGATAAAAGACCAGAGACCGTATCTGTGAGTCGTTTACGCATAGACAGAGAATTGGACATAAGGATAGGGGACAAGGTATTGGGCGAACTAACTGAAGGGGAACCAGTAATTACCGGGGGAGCAGAAGGCAAAGGAGATGAATGCAAAGGAGTCGAAGGCAAAGCTGGCAGAGGCGGCAATACTTGAAGGGGCAAATGTGGAAGAGCCGGAACAGGCAGAGGTGCAACTGGCGGCTGAACAGGCTGTAGCAACGGGCGTGCATTAGCACCTTGTACATAGGGCGGAGGCAACCTCAGTAAGTGAGACATCAAGGGATCTTCCTCTGAATCCTTTCTTTTATCGGAAGAGGAAACTGGCAACATTGGATAGCATTTATCTATTTCCATACGATGCTGTCTCTCTGAAATCTCCATCGCATTATCAACTTCATCATCTTTAAATTGCTGAGCAGCCTGTATAATTGTCATACCCTGTACTTTCCTATCTCGTTTTTCTTTTTTAATTTTTCTCTGTTTGGCTTCCTTACGCCAAAGGCGGAAAGAGTCAAACATTGCCGGCCGGGCTTTTCTTTTAAATAAAATAGCTTCTAAATTATCTAGTATGTCAGGCTCAAAACTACCATTTTCTGGCCATTTTAAAACATCATCATTCTTCGTGTATCGGATCCATGTCTCGTTAAAGGCAATGGGGCCAACACCATATTTAGAATAGAGCTCATAAGTGGGAGTTCCAACCGAAGGAATCGGACAAGAGTCCTCCAGCCGGGAATCCCTATTACAACCTAAACAACAAAGTTTCTCAAACGTAGTCAGACCAGGCATCGTTATTTCACTGGACTGTTCACAAACATCAAGGGGGTTAAATTAATTAACACAGCACAAATGTACTTACCCCTCGGCTTCGGTTATTGCAATACCCGAATCAAAGACACAAAGAACCTAAGAACCAAAGAACCAAAGGACCAAAGAACCAAAGAACCAAAGAACCAAAGAACCAAAGAACCAAAGAACTTTGTGGGAGCGACCCACCAATACTTAACTAAGATGTCTTCTTACACCAACAGAGGCCCGTCTATTGTCTCGCCTTACCATACATCACCAAAAAAAGGGCCAAGGCAGGGCAGTAGTCAGGGCAGCAGTCGTCAGTAGCCGTCAGGAAGGAGTAACCGCGCTGCAAAAGACCTTCGGACCACTTTCGACATACAGGGGTCGCTTGACGTGGCTTGTGATTCCTCCAGAATTTTCTTGCGGGGTTCCTCACGACCTTCAGGCAGAACCACTACCTCTGAAACCGCCCAACGTTGGGCGCCAGTTGAAGAACCAGAACCTTTTGGACCTGGCGGCCCAGGGTACGCCTTAATCTCCTGGGTTCTCCTGCTTCAGCTAACAGAGACACGGGGACACTCTGTCGGCGTAAAAGATCAGATTTATTAGCTGCGGCTAGTACAGTTGTCCTAGAAGTACACACGTTATGTTCTCAGGAGACTGCCACTTCACTCCGTGGCGCACAATCTTATATAGTGTATAGGAGACATATACATTAACCAGAAAACACACCTAAAGCAGACATCGAGAACCAATAAGAAAAGGTTAAACACGAAATGTAGCCAATAGAAAAAGTTGGAAAACAAAGTATCGAGTAACCCGAAGAAGCCTCTCCTTCAACTGTGTTTGTCGCTCCTCCTTACGGGTTAATTTATTAACGTGTCTGTAGCTGACTCGCAGGTGGCGAGATACATTTGTGTGTTTTGGAGGACAGTTGTGAAACGAGAGAATACGAGCAGAAGACAGCGAAGGCCAGAAGATAAGATAAAGTCAGAAGAGAATAGTGTGAACCAACAGATAGCTGAGACAGGGATTAGAAAAACCAGACAGGGATTAGTGTACTCGGCCAGTCCCTAACACCAGCTTGGTAAACAGAGGCAGAAGGCTATTTTGACACGATACTGCCGGAAAAGCAGAAAAGACTTCGTTCGTCGTGCTGCCTGAGTGAGGGCAACACAAAATGACGGTGGCTTACAAAATGGCGGGTCAATACGACCGCGATCAAAAATCGAATTCCTCAATACTGTTTCGTTCACAGTAAACAAGAGGTGGCATGCCTTCATAGTATTGCTGTGCTCAACTATTCCCAGACACTAGCTTCTCAGTATAATTCGATATCAAGTCATTTGCTGTTGTGTCCTAATTTTCCTTGTTTCCAAGTGGCATGGTGGGTCAACCAACTGGGGAGTGCAGGGCTTACATATGTGCGGAGTAATGTAGATGTTACTCATGATGCTTTTCCTGATATGCACTGTGACCTATTTTGTTTGGACTCATGTGTCAGATGTATACAGGTGACTGATTATTTTCTGTATCTTCACCTTGCCCACAGCATCATCGGAGGATACCGAGGGAGACACCTGCACGGACCTTGAGGAGGGATCCAGCACCGGTGCCACCACTGCTGGCGAGTCTGCGGGAGCAAGTGGCACGGAGGGCGAGGGGAGTCAGGCGGAGGACCTGTCTGGTGGCGACACCGACTACGACACTGACGGGTCTGAGGCTGAACTCCTCGAGGGGGCAGAGGCTGCTACAACACCTGGCAGCAGCACAACATCTGTCACCGCCTCCTCCATTCCCATCACCGCCCTCCCAGTTGCTCCGGTCCCTTCTGTCCGTGCAGGCCACCACCGTGTCTCCTTCGTGCCAGGCACCGCACCCCCTGCCCCCCCTGCTGCCCTCACTGCAGAGTCTGTGGACATTCAGCGGCAGTTGCAGGTTGGCCAGACATCGATGCTGAATGTCCTCCATGGCCACACCAGACTGCTGACACAGATGGTGTCGTTCATGGAGGGCATGTCAGCAGCGATGTCTGACCAACGGATGTTGCTGAGGTCCATGGACTCTTCACTGACGGCAGCAGTGAGTCTCCTGCAGCGCTTCATCCCCCCCACCCCTGCACCATCCACACTTCCCACTCCCATGCCTGTCCCATGCACACCCAGACATTCCCAAGCACGCACCCCACCAGACACAGGCAGCACACAGATACGTAAGGACAAGCACACACCTCCTGGCACGCACACTCAGGGGGATAAAGGCACACCCACTGGGTCAGGGGCACACAGGCATACACGCAGCCACAGTCTGAGTCCGCATGCCTCACTACCCAGTCCCTCCAAAGACACTCCCCTTGGCTCCCCTGCCACACAGTCAGACAAGGAGAGCTACTTGGCTGTGCTGGGCCTCAGCCCCACTGGCTCACCAGCCCGCAAACGGGCAAGGCGCTCCCCGGTTAGGGGAGTTGATCCCCCCCTGTCCACCCCCTCCCCCAGAAGCGCTGCACCCCATCCCTTCGACCCCACCCCCTCCTTTGTGCCTGTGGTTTCTTCCGGTGCAGGGCATACTCTGGACGACCTGGCAGAAGTGTGCAGCGCTCAGCTCACCTCCACCTTTGGCGCTGCCCCACCCCCTGTGGTGGAGGCGTCCAGCCCTGCACCCACCACATCTACCCTTCCACCTCCTGTCCCTGCGGTGCCTGGTCCTTCCCCACATGATGCCCCCCCCCCCCAGTCGACGAACCTGAGGGTTCTAATGTGCAGGCAAGCTAGGGGAGACACGTACCCATGTGTCCCCCCAAGGACTTCTATTCTGGACTGGCCATTGGCCTTTGTATATAGTGTTTGGTGTTGATACAATTTTTATCTTATGCTGATTAAAGCATTTTCTTTTGACTTTGCACACTATTGCATTTCAGGTATTGATGTTGGTACTGATGCTCCAGGAGTTGGGGTTGTGGTAATGTGTTATGTTTCGGGCAAAGGTTCGAGTCTGATGGTCAGGAGGTGGCCCATGGGATCTGCGTGCCATCACAAGGTCTCTGCAAAGGATCTATGGTTGTGTGTGTTATTTGTTTTTTGAGACATTGTACCAAGGTGTGTCCCTTCCTCCGTGGCACCTGACATCTTCCCTGCAGAGAGTTGCACAATTGTTGTGCTGATCTGTGTATACATTCCCTTTGTTGGTGACGGATCCCTTCAACTATGGCCATGCCTGCTCAGCAATGTCTCCGGCTGCATCGTCTGTGCCATCCTTGCTAGTCGCTGTACTTGTGTATTGAGTATGTTGCCATGCCTTCAGGGAGTAATTCTCCCTTTTCCGCACTATGCATGTGTGTAATCCCAGCCGAGCACACATATGGTACTTGTTCTGCAGGGTATTTGGGCACCTGACTGACAATTGTGGCCATTGTATCTGTGGGAACTCCACCCTATTCCTTCCATGAGAGACAACATCTTGGTGGCTGTCCCAGCACCTGTAAATTCCTATCAGTCCTGGGATGTGCGTGACAGTGTGTGTTCCCTTTGGCTCTCTTAGTTTAGTAGGCATTGGCATGACTATACAGTCTTGTGGCATGATCTCTGTGTGTGTATTGTGCTGCATCCGCCAGGGGTGGGTATGCATGTGTCATTTGTCCATACACCCAAATGTGGTGTGTCATGCAGTGGGGGAAAGACATTCATCCTCATGGGAGTGAGACACTGCTGTCAGTGATGTGTTATTATGGCACTTTCGACATAGTCGCAAATTAGGGATGCGTACATTCACCCATGGAGTTGTGGTCATCTGATAATGAAGTACACACCCCATGTCTCTGTCCACTGCTGGGAGTGATAGGCACCCACCCCTCACATGTCTCTGTCCACTGCTGGGAGTGATAGGCACCCACCCCTCACATGTCTCTGTCCACTGATGGGAGTACTCTGCATCCACCCCATGTCTCTGTCCACTGCTGGGAGTCCTCTGCACCCATACCAATGTCTCTGTCCACTGCTGGGAGTCCTCTGCATCCACCCCCATGTCTCGGTCCACTGCTGGGAGTCCTCTGCACCCACCCCCATGTCTCTGTCCACTGCAGGGAGTCCTCTTCATCCACCCCCATGTCTCTGTCCACTGCTGGGAGTACTCTGCGCCCACCCCTCACATGTCTCTGTCCACTGATGGGAGTGATAGGCAACCACCCCTCACATGTCTCTGTCCACTGCTGGGAGTGATAGGCACCCACCCCTCACATGTTTCTGTCCACTGATGGGAGTACTCTGCATCCACCCCCATGTCTCTGTCCACTGCTGGGAGTCCTCTGCACCCACCTCCATGTCTCTGTCCACTGCTGGGAGTCCTCTGCACGCACCCCTCACATGTCTCTGTCCACTGCTGGTATTCCTCTGCACCCACACCTCACATGTCTCTGTCCACTTCTGGGAGTCCTCTGCACCCACCCCTCACACGTCTCTGTCCACTGCTGGGAGTCCTCTGCACCCACCCCCATGTCTCTGTCCCCTGCTGGGAGTCCTCTGCATCCACCCCCATGTCTCTGTCCACTGCTGGGAGGCCTCTGCACCCACCCCCATGTCTCTGTCCACTGCTGGGAGTCCTCTGCATCCACCCCCATGCCTCTGTCCACTGCTGGGAGGCCTCTGCACACACCCCTCACATGTCTCTGTCCACTGATGAGAGTAATAGGCACCCACCCCTCACATGTCTCTGTCCACTGCTGGGGGTGATAGGCACCCACCCCTCACATGTCTCTGTCCACTGATGGGAGTACTCTGCATCCACCCCCATGTCTCTGTCCACTGCTGGGAGTCCTCTGCACCCACCCCCATGTCTCTGTCCACTGCTGGGAGTCCTCTGCACCCACCCCTCACATGTCTCTGTCCACTGCTGGTATTCCTCTACACCCACACCTCACATGTCTCTGTCCACTGCTGGGAGTCCTCTGCACCCACCCCCATGTCTCTGTCCACTGCTGGGAGTCCTCTGCATCCACCCCCATGTCTCTGTCCACTGCTGGGAGTCATCTGCACCCACCCCCATGTCTCTGTCCACTGCTGGGAGTCCTCTGCATCCACCCCCATGTCTCTGTCCACTGCTGGGAGTCCTCAGCACCCACCCCCATGTCTCTGTCCACTGCTGGGAGTCCTCTGCATCCACCCCCATGTCTCTGTCCACTGCTGGGAGTCCTCTGCACCCACCCCCATGTCTCTGTCCACTGCTGGGAGTCCTCTGCACCGACCCCTCACATGTCTCTGTCCACTGCTGGTATTCCTCTGCACCCACACCTCACATGTCTCTGTCCACTGCTGGGATTCCTCTGCACCCACCCCTCACATGTCTCTGCCCACTGCTGGGAGTCCTCCACACCCACCAACATGTCTCTGTCCACTGCTGGGAGTCCTCTGCACCCACCCCCATGTCTCTGTCCACTGCTGGGAGTCCTCTGCATCCACCCCCATGTCTCTGTCCACTGCTGGGATTAATCTGCACCCACCCCTCACATGTCTCTGTCCACTGATGGGAGTGATAGGCACCCACCCCCACATGTCTCTGTCCACTGCTGGGAGTGATATGCACCCACCCCTCACATGTCTCTGTCCACTGCTGGGAGTCCTCTGCACCCACCTCCATGTCTCTGTCCACTGCTGGGAGTCCTCTGCACCCACCACTCGCATTTCTCTGTCCACTGATGGTATTCCTCTGCACCCACACCTCACAGGTCTCTGTTCACTGCTGGGAGTCCTCTGCACCCACCCCTCACATGTCTCTGTCCGCTGCTGGGAGTCCTCTGCATCCACCCCATGCCTCTGTCCACTGCTGGGAGTACTCTGCACCCAACCCTCACATGTCTCTGTCCACTGATGGGAGTGATAGGCACCCACCCCTCACATGTCTCTGTCCACTGATGGGAGTACTCTGCATCCACCCCCATGTCTCTGTTCACTGCTGGGAGTCCTCTGCTCCCACCCCCATGTCTCTGTCCACTTCTGGGAGTCCTCTGCACCCACCCCTCACATATCTCTGTCCACTGCTGGTATTCCTCTGCACCCACACCTTACATGTCTCTGTCCACTGCTGGGAGTCCTCTGCACCCACCCCTCACATGTCTCTGTCCACTGCTGGGAGTCCTCCGCACCCACCCCCATGTCTCTGTCCACTGCTGGGAGTCCTCTGCATCCACCCCCATGTCTCTGTCCACTGCTGGGAATCCTCTGCGCCCACCCCCATGTCTCTGTCCACTGCTGGGAGTCCTCTGCACCCACCCCCATGTCTCTGTTCACTGCTGAGAGTCCTCTGCACCCACACCTCACATGTCTTTGTCCACTTCTGTCCTGGCCATACACCCCCCCATGTACTGTTTATATGCTGCACCAGGCCCTAAACTAACATTCGTGGCGTGTGTGCGCCTTGTCTCACAAATGTACTGGTGCCCTAGGGGTACGGGTGATGCGGTCCGTACCCCCGCATTCATCGGTTGGGTACAGTCCGTACCACCATTGTAGTGGTAATGTAGGGGTACGCGTGGTACGGACCCGTACCCACGCTCTGAGGCCGTGGGTATGGTCCGTACCACCATTGTAGTGGTGATGTAGGGGTACACGTGGTACGGACCGTACCCACGCTATGAGGGCGTGGGTACGGTCCGTACCACGCGTACCCCTACATCACCACTACAATGGTGGTACGGACCGTACCCACGTTCTGAGGGTGGGTACGGTCCGTACCACCATTGTAGTGGTGATGTAGGGGTACGCATGGTACGGACCGTACCCACGCTCTGAGGCCGTGGGTACAGTCCGTACCACCATTGTAGTGGTGATGTAGGGGTACGGGTAGTACGGACTGTACCCACGCTATGAGGGCGTGGGTACGGTCCGTACCACGCGTACCCCTACATCACCACTGCAATGGTGGTACGGACCGTACCCACGCTCTGAGGGCGTGGGTACGGTCCGTACCACGCGTACCCCTACAACACCACTACAATGCGGTACGGACCGTACCCACGCCCTCAGAGCCTGGGTACGGTCCGTACCACCATTGCAGTGGTGATGTAGGGGTACGCGTGGTACGGACCGTACCCACGCTATGAAGGCGTGGGTACGGTCCGTACCACGCGTACCCCTACATCATCACTGCAATGGTGGGACGGACCGTACCCAAGCTCTGAGGGCGTGGGTACGGTCCGTACCACGCGTATCCCTACATCACCACTGCAATGGAGGTACGGACCGTACCCACGCTCTGGGGGCGTGGGTACGGTCCGTACCACGCGTACCCCTACATCACCACTACAATGGTGGTACGGACCGTACCCACGCTCTGAGGCCGTGGGTACGGTCCGTACCACCATTGTAGTGCTGATGTAGGGGTATGCGTGGTACAGACCGTACCCACGTTATGAGGGCGTGGGTACGTTCCGTACCGCGCGTACTCCTACATCACCACTGCAATGGTGGTACGGACCGTACCCACGCTCTGAGGGCGTGGGTACGGTCCGTACCACGCGTACCCCTACATCACCACTACAATGGTGGTACGGACTGTACCCATGCCCTCAGAGCATGGGTACGGTCCGTCCCACCATTGTAGTGGTGACGGGTACGCGTAGACGTCCACTCCCGTTGTGGCGGTACGCAGGGATTGGTGGACACGCCCCCTGAAGTGACCAGAGCCCGGAGGTAATGTATGTACAGAATATATTTTTTTAAAATTGGGTAGGGGTTATGTTTCCTGCCCCTCGCCCCCCCCCCTTTGCCCCTGGGTGTTGTTCTGACCTGCGGCGTGCACGGCGGTTTCGGTGCACCAGGTCGTAGGCTAGGAGGGCCGGGATGACACGTAGGATGGGGTCTATGGCTGTCCGTCGCGTACCGGTGCTCCTTCTTCACGTCGTCGTCAATTTCCCGGGAGTTTTTGGCTGCCGTAAAATATTAGCCGTGCGGAGTGACGTAGGCACGAATCGTACTTGCTGGTCCGTAAAACGCTGCCTGACTCCGTCCGGACGTCACGTACGCGATGTCCCGGGTCGGAATTGTGGGTATTTTTTCGCCGCACGTAGTTTTTTACGATTCGTACGGAAATGGTATTTCTCTACGAATCGTACTTGCTGCTTTGTAAGGAGGATTTCCCGGGTACGAGTCGTATGGAGAATACGCTCCGTACGACCATTCGTACCCGGGTTTTACAGGATCGGAATCGGCACCTAAATATTAATTAATAAAAATGTGTTACCAATTAATAATTAATTAACAATAAATTATTTATTAATACCCAAAAATAAAAAATTATAATTACTTAATTACAATTAAATTACTTCCCACCCTATTTTCCTATAAACTCACAACCCGCTCAAATAATAAATGAATACAATTAATGTAATTATCAATTAATAAAAATGTATTACCAATTCATAATTAATTTACAATAAATTAATTATCAATACCAATATAAAGAAAATACTTAATTACAATTAAATTACTTCCCACCCTATTCCCCTATAAACCTACAACCCGCTACAGAACTAAAACGCACAATTTAATTACAAATAATTAATGATTCCTACAAATCATTATTTAATTTACTATCATTAAATGACTTCCCACCCTATTACCCTATAAACCCACTACCCGCTACGGTACTAGAACACATAAATTACTAACTTCTAAAGATTTTATACATATATTTAAAAAAACAGTACAATACTTTACAAAAAATATAGAACACATACATTTAAAATACATACTAAAATACATAACACTAATATAAACATTGATATTATTAACACCGATATTTTTGAAATCGATATTACTAACTTCGATATTAACAAAAACGATATTTCTTACCTTCAGGTTGCTATTCTTGTCGTAGATATTCTTGAATGTCGATATTCTGTCCCTACGATATTTAAAACTCGATATTAAGATAGGTCAGTATTAAAAACTCAATATTATGTCTGTGCACCCATATGAAAATAAACAATAGCTTATGACTAGGGCTCCCGGTGTTATGGTATTTCTTTTTTTAACATTTCCATCTGTATTTATCCATATTTCTTTTTTGGTCATTTCTTCAGTATTTACCATATTTATTTTGTCACAAGCAAAAAAAAGACGCTGTAGCTAGTATGTATTCACATTTATTTTAAAAGGCAATGCGCGCTTGGTTGTTATAGGTTCAGATAGATTTATGCAGATGGGTAAATGGGTTACTGCTTTTAACAAAGAGATCCTTTTGTTACTTGCTGTTAATAAATTGCAAACATTCTAATATAAGACAGTGAGCTATGAAGGGCCTTGTAAGCCTCGCTGTCTTATGTAACGCATCCTATGCATTGATTTACACATGATTTAATGTATTGTATTATAATTTCATTTATATAGCGCTTACTATTACCCTTTACGAGGCATTGAAGCACTTTTTTATCCAGTAGCACGCTACTCCGAAACTAACTCACAAAATTAGTTTAACCCTGCAGGACGAGCACAGGCATTGACCAGTAAAGGTTAACGGCATCCTCACTTGTTATGTCCCCACCGCTTCTTGCTCCAGGAGGAGCCTCCCCAGACCGAAAATGCTGCGGTACTCTGCAGTAAATACAGTGCTGTGCAGAGATCCCTGTGAAAGTCGTACTGGTTCTGCAATCACTCACCACAGTCTTAAATAGGACCTTAACAACGTTGCCAAATTATGAAAATGTCACACATAACATTATGAAACCTTGGCAGCTATGTGTGCGCATTAGCGTAAACAAAAACTGTCCACAAAGGAAAAAGCAAGGGAAAGAAACAAGGGGGCACACTCAACTCTCCCTCTCCCCCTCCCCTCCGCATGTTGTAAAATTTGTAAGGCACGGCATACACACTCTATTGACACCCTCCAACACTTACTACAGAGGCCATTAGACCGATATTGTGCACACTCAGAGGCACCAAGCAGGAAAAAGCAGCTGCACTACAGGTCCAACAAGCAGCTGGCTCCAAAGATCATTTCACACGAAAGTATAATGTGTGAAGTAAAGCGCATGCACATCTCTTGAATCTAGGGGCTGAACAAAGTCAAAAGCATGTCTCTCAAGTATCTGTGAAGTGATTAGCTTTGTGCATTTGTTTTCCCTCCATTTCTTTTAGGTGTGCATCCCGCCTCACCTCTGCTACTGCTGGAGCAGGGTTTATATCTTAAAACCAAATACCTGTTTCATTTTCGTATGTCATTATTAAAAGTACTACTGATTAATTAGTAATCACTAATGGTCTGTCGTATTTTGTCTAACCAACCTTATTAACAGAAGAATTACACGCGGGAATGCAATTGCATGGCTAAAATAATAAAGTGAACTAAGTTAGTATATAAATTGACAGAATATATGTTGTTTATGTGATGTTATTGTGTTATGCGCTTAAAATTAATATGCATTAATGGCTTTAGATGTCGCAAATGGCTAGATAAATACACACACATAAGGGTATTAGCAGGGGGATAACACTGTTTAATTATTTCCATGTACTAATTATGATTTTATGTTTCTTTTGCTTAAGTTGTCCATTGTGGCCTGCTGTAAAATGGCCACCAACCGCAGCCTGCATTCGAGTAGATGAAAATATGAAAAGAGGCTTTGCGCCTACTGCGGCCCTGTCCTCTGATTGAACTGAAAAGCCATATTCATGACGACAAATCTGGGAGTGTTGCCAGATGCCCCTGAACGTGAAGAAATGTTGCAACTTTAAATCCGACCCAATGAACTTATAATGGTCCCATGGATGAGATACATTTTTGCCTTGAGAGACATCCGTGGAAGTAACGAATTAGCTATGGACTTCTAATTTCTATTCAGAATTTGAAACTTACAATATATGAGAAAATTTAATGATGTTACTTAATGTACCAAGACGACATATTTTCCACCAATCAAATATCCTGAAAGTTATATTTGCAACATTTGGAATGTAAATGTTGGTATAAATATTAGTAGACTAGAGAGATCTAGCGCCACTTCTTCTCGAATCAATGATCAGAGGTCCCGACGCTGACGGAGAGGACGGTGACTCTACATGACAGCACAGAAAACTCTGACTGAATTTCTGAGGACCAGTTCTGACTTAGAAAACGACTATTAGCCAGAATAGGTAAATATGACAAAAATGATTTTGCATTTATTAGGCTTTACTTGCATTTTGATTTAGATAAACAATATTCTGTTTGAATTACTGTGTCGGGTGGTTATTTCCATTGATATGTTTATTGAATATTTAGAGTGTTAAGTTTTATTACCAAACCTATAGCAACTAGGAGATCTCATTGACCTCAGGGTACATGCAGATTGGTTAGAAACAGAAAGGTGTTTTCCCTTCTATATGGCACGGATAGAGCGGTAGGATGTAGGTTGGTGTTATGGGCCCCACCAGCGTGTGATGTGTGTGTGTGCGCGTGTGACTGTGAAATCACTCCGTTCGTGGAAGTAGAGGGGATTCGGAAGCTCCGATCTGCACCACTACCACCAGGAATGCTCTAAGCCAGGATACTTAAACCAAAGGAGGCCTAATGGCCCCTTAACATCGACCTTTATATTGACTCAGCTGAAATACGATAAGCCCTCTCCCCGCCTGCACTCTGACAGGCATGTTTTCTCCTCGAAGACCACAACAAAGTTAAACGTGTTTATTGGCATTTTTCCGTTTTTATATATAAATGCATACAAAGGAAAAATATTTTTCCATGTGTATTTATATGTAAAAATCAGTTTAAACGGAAAACCGGGAGCCTTACTTATGACACAAGTCTTACCTAGATGAGGTGTGCATGTCACCGTTTGTATCAAATTAATATGGTATTTGGAAGTACAGTTTACACGGAGTTTATTTTTAAATGAAATGAATGCGCATCATTTACACCAGCACGATTCTCTCAAATACTCAGCAGCCAAATAGACGCAGAGCTAACAGAGACGTAAACTCCTACAGAAGCTTAATGATGCCAAACAACCGCAAATTGCAATATTGCCCCGGTTACTTACCGGCAATCTTCATTACTCCGAGTCCTGGTCTTCCTCGCCACAGTAGAGTTCATGAGTAATTAATGTGGCGAGGAAGACGGACGAGGAGGTAATGAGTTTTGTGAATGTATGTGTTTGTGCGTGTGTGAATGCATGGCTACGACTGTGTATGTGTGCATGTGTGTCCCTTCCGCCCCCCTACTTCTGCTAAGAGACTATGCAGCCATGGACAGCAAGAAGAGTGAGGACAAGAACAGTAAAACAAACCCCCTTACAACTGTATTCCTTTAAGGGAGGGAGCTGGTGAGCATCTGAAGATGGTTTCCTGGATACGCAGGGTGAGGAATGTGCATAGATGTCCACCATGTGTACTTTTGGAATCACTAATATATGTTACTTATTCTGAGAGCACACATGGTGCTTTTAGGCTTGTTCAGGCTTTAAATGAGATGAACAAACTGGGGGGTCTCTCAAAGGGCCTTGACAGATTTGAGCTAAAAATCTGTGCTTAGCATAGTGCGCCATGCAATTGTTATTGTGCAGACTCTGTCATTGCATCTAGATATATTATATTGTATTGTAATTGCATTTATATAGTGCTTGCTACCCCTGATGGGGTGTTGAAGCACTTTTTCGACGAGTAGCAAGCTACTTCGGGACCCATAAGGGATTAGTGTTGAATTAGTATAGTGAACTCTGAAAGTAATTTGAGTGGTGGATATGTTATTCTGTTATTTGGATTGAAAAAGATAGTGGAGGGATAGAAGAGGGAATGATTTAGAAATATATTTTTTATATATATAAAACTCTGCACAACCATCCTTCTAGTAGGGAAAGGTAGCATCTGCAAGAATTTCCTTGGGGATCTCAAAATGCCAAAGCATGAACCTGCCAATTTTTGGACTTGTGTCTCCATCGTGAAATTCGGCATTTGTTTGAAAACACTTATGTTAAAGTCCCCAGTTATGTGGGGTTTTGCATCTTAATCCTACATTTAGACATATGCTCCACTGCAAGTACTGCTCACCTGATTGAACAGCATAACTTGCTTGCAAAGAGCCACTGTTATCCCCTATGCTGGTGCCATTCCACCAGTTGCCCTAATGACAGCTACACTGGGCACTGAGACAGTAAGCTTTTATAGACAATTCACCCACCATCAGCTTAGTCACCACCTCCCATTGACTCCTATCCCTTATAACGGAATGCAGAAAGAACAGGTACTCTCTAAGGGATACAAACATACAAAGGGGACCTGAGGCAAGGAGTGCGATGGTGCAGATATCTTATCATAGGGATGCAGTCCCTCCTTTGTGTGTATGTGTTGTGTTGAAAGTGGGACACTGGATGTGGGTAGTTGGCACATAACTATTTGATAGCGGATAAACATTCAGAGCAACTCATCGCCAGCTGACCAACCGCTAACTGGCGTTGTTAGAATCCAAGGGTGGAACTGGAACACCAGTGAGCATTCTCGAGGTAAGAACACAGTTACGAGTACAGTAGAATGCATTTACAACATGTTGCTGGGGGAGAGACAAACATCACAACACCCAAAATGGAGAGCAATGTTCTAATGCTTGACTGGAGTACCTTTCGTTTATTCGCCATTTTCTATTTACTTTAAATCTCAACCCGTGCCTTCACAAATGCGTTACTGAATTCTGTAGCAAATACTCTTTTAATGCACCATTCCTTAGTCTATGTAAAGCATGACTTGGAGAAGGTGGAGGCCTACCAAACAAAAAAAATACCTTTACTTCAGCTGAAAAAAAATAGAATACTACTATTTTCTGTCCCTATTTTGGGAATTTGTCGTCGGTTCCAACTGCTTCCAATGTCTTTACTCTTCTGGAGAATAATTTCAGGAAATAGCCCCATAACTGTTGAAGAAACACTTGGTGCAACAGCTATAAACTAAGCATGCTGCTCCAGGTGAGACTTCCAGTGCTTTTGGCAACTGTTGGCATGAGGTCTCCAGAGGCACCCTCTTCCCCAGCAGTCGTACAGAACAGGAATCTCAGGTGGACATGTAAAGATAAAAGTCCAATACAGACAGTCATCAGAAAAATCTGAGTGTAACAAAAACTGCACACTTACCTTGCTCTAACGAAACTGTCCTCCTGAAGGTTCAATACAAGGCTGTTGTAGCTCAGATACACTTTGTTTTGTGATGCTGCAATCGTTTTTGCAATATATAATACAACAAGTAACAATATACCTACAACAAGCCATGACTATTGGTTTTGTCAATGGTTGTTAGTTGCATAGGATAAATAAGCAACAACTACGGCTTTCTTGAATCTAATATTGAAGATGCTTCAGTTCTGAAATGATGAGCCTGTGAAATAACTATAGCAAGTCTCTTTGAAGTTCTACCAAGGGCTTTGAGCAGTTGCAGTGCAGCAGATTTAAGATTTACCCTGACGGTGAGGGCAAAAATGAAGAGCCCTATAGGGACCCATCTCAGCACCTACTTTTAAGAACTGCAGGTGCTGAGCCCTGGCAGGACCCGGACCATTTAAAGCCCTGGGGTTGCTGCATTCCTTTTGTAAATAGAGCGTGGCTGCTGGCAGATTGTGTGCATTTTTTAAAGCACACATGTTAATTGCAGCGCAGTGTATAAGCATGACAGGCGCTGCAATTAACATGAATATTTTTTTTAAATGCACACAATCTGCCCGAAGCCATGCTATATTAAGAAAGGGCACTCAGCAAGTCCAGAAGTACGATGTGCGCTTTCACTATCACTAACATATATCAGTGATTGTGAAAGCACACGTTGTGCTTTGAGGCTTGCTGCAAGCCTTCTGTTAATAGAGCGCGGCAGGTTGCGTATCTTTTTTAAAGTTTTCATGTTAATTGCAACACCCGACATACTAATACACGGGCTGCATTTAAGATGGAAACTTTCAAAAAGGCACACAATCTGCCTACAGCCGCACTCTATAAACAAAAAGCATGCAGCATGCCTAAAAGCACGACGTGTGGCTTTCACAATCACTAATATATGTTAGTGCTTGTAGTCTTACTGCGTGCCTATATTCATAGAGATCGGCTGGGGCAGACTGTCTTCTTTTTTTGCAAGTATTCATGTTGATCGCAGCACCCGTCATGCTTCTACAGGGTGCTGCGATTAACATGAACACCTGTCTCTCAGGGGATGTGCTGTGTGGGTGCGCGCTCCATCGAAGACACTGCACGCTCGGAGTGTCATAGGTGCGCAGGCGCCCAAGCGCGCACCTTCCTGGGAACAGTGCTTACTACCCTTTATGAGGCATTGAAGCACTTTTTTATCCAGTAGCACGCTACTCCGGAACTAACTGAATCAATCAATCAATCAAGGCATTTGTAGAGCGCACTACATACCCGTGAGGGTCTCCAGGCGCTAGGGGGGGAACGCTGCTAATGTTAAAAAAGCCAGGTCTTGAGGAGTCTCCTGAAGGTTAGGAGGTGTTCGGTCTGCCGCAGGCGGCGAGGTGGGAGAATGATCTGCCGCCAGCGGTCACTCTTCGGATGCGGGGGGCGAGGGTGCGGTCTGCGGAGCGGAGCTGGCGGGTGGGGGTGTAGAAGCTGAGTCGGCTGTTGAGGTAGGCTGGTCTGGTGTCGTGGAGTGCCTTGTGCACGTGGGTGAGGAGCTTGAAGGTTATCCTCTTATTGATGGGGAGCCAGTGCAGGTCTCTCAGGTGGGGTGTGATGTGGCTGTGGCAAGGGATGTCGAGGATCAGGTGTGCAAAGGCGTTCTGGATGCATTGGAGCTGTTTCAGGAGTTTGGCCGGGGCCCCTGAGTAGAGTGCGTTGCCGAAGTCCAGTCTACTGCTGACGAGGGCCTGAGTGACCGTCCTTCTAGTTTTGGTGGGGATCCACTTGAAGATCCTGTGAAGCATACGGAGGGTGTTGAAGCAGGAGGAGGAGACGGCATTGACCTGCTTCGTCATGGAGAGGGTGGAGTCGAGGATGACCCCAAGGTTGCGTGCGTGGTCGGTGGGTGTGGGGGTGCTCCTAGTGCAGTCGGCCCCCAGGATTTGTTCCAGGCAGAGGGGGTGGATCCAGGGATGAGGACCTCCATCTTGTTCGAGTTCAGCTTCAGTCGGCAGTTTCTCATCTGGTCGGCGACGGCCTTCGTTTCCTTGTGGAGGTTGGTTTTGGCGGTGTGGGGGTCTTTGGTGAGGGAGAGGATCATATGGGTGTCGTCGGCGTAGGAGATGATGTTGAGGTCGTGCCTTCGTGCGACCTGGGCGAGCGGTGCCATGTAGACTTTGAACAACATTGGGCTGAGGGATGAGCCTTGGGGTACGCCGCAGATGATCTCGGTGGCTTCGGAGCGGAAGGGGGGGAGGCGGACTGTCTGAGTTCTACCGGACAGGAAAGAGGTGGTCCAGTCCAGAGCCTTCTCTCGGATTCCGGCGTCGTGGAGGCGTGTTCGTAGTGTGTACTGGCAGACCGTGTCGAAGGTGGCTGACAGGTCCAGGAGGATGAGAGCTGCGGTTTCTCCGTTGTCAAGCAGGGTCCTGATGTCGCCGGTGTTGGCAATGAGGGCGGTTTCGGTGCTGTGGTTGCTGCGGAACCTGGACTGGGACAGGTCCAGGATGCTGTTCTTCTCGAGGAAGCTGGTCAGTTGTTTGTTGACGGCCTTTTCTATGACCTTCGCCGGGAACGGGAGCAGGGAGATGGGTCGGAAGTTCTTGAGGTCCTTGGGGTCCGCCTTGGGTTTCTTGAGTAAGGCATTGATCTCTGCGTGCATCCAGCTCTCCGGGATGGTCACTGTCTCGCAGAAGATGTTGATGGTTTTCCGGAGATGGGGTGCGATGGTGCTGCTGGCTTTGTTGAAGATGTGGTGTGGGCAGGGTCTTCCGGGGATACGGAGTGGACGGTGTTCATGTTCTTGATGGTGTCTTCGTCGTTGATGTTGGTCCAGGCGAGCAGGCGGTTGGTGCGAGTGGTGGTCGTAGGAGCGGTGGTCTCAGCGGTTGCCGGGGTGGTGATGGCATCGAAGCTGTCGTGGATGTCAGTGATCTTGTGATGGAAGAAGGTGGCCAGCGAGTTGCACAGGTCTTGTGACGGTGGGATGTTGTTGGTGTTGGAGCTGGGGTTGGAGAGTTCCTTCACGATGTTGAAGAGCTCTTTGCTATTGTGCGCGTTGTTGTCTAGGCCGTTGTTGTAATCTCGTGCATGTTGTTCTAAGCTGGAACAGAGACTCTCGTGGAGTGTTCTGGTATCCATGGGGATATGTTCAGAGACAGTTGAGGTGGCGAACACAGAGGGGAAACAACCACATGTTGTTGGTGGTGCTTTATGCCAATAAACTACATTTACTGCATCTGAAGAGCCTGACTGATTATACAACACTGGCGACGATTGGGAGCTGGAGCACCACCGACGTCTGAAGAACCCACGAAGGTCTGCGGAAGTAATTCAAGGTATTGACTGCGTTGCACGAAACTGGTTGGACTGGGATATTTATTTTTAAAAAAAATTGAATTCCTTTTTTAAAGTCTAGCGGAGATTGGATTACCGCTTAAGGGACCGTGTTCGCGGAAGTTGCGGGAGAAAAGTACAATAGAAGGCGCGCTTTGAAAAGCAAGTATTAATTGAAGCAAACAGGTTGTTTCATTAATTAGCGATTGCCGAATGTTGACTTTGTGCACAAGTTTGATACGCTTTATTAAGGATTTAACACTAACCAGTGTACAACGGCGGTTGCAGGGCTCGAGCTACTTCTCCCGACTTCCGTTTCCATGAGCACCGTCGCAAGCTACGGAAACCACAGCCTTTCAGTTCCAGTTTGTGACGTATTGTCATCACGTGCTAACGCGTGTCATCAGCGCGTTAGCGTCGTGTAGCGACGTGCTTCCATTTTGTTGGCTGTAACCTTGGTTACACTTGAGAAAGGAATAAACAATGGAGCTGTTTCCACGCGCTTCTACTGCTGAGCAACAGATTAATAAAAGAAAATGTCTACGACCTCGATGATCCAGCCACCTGCATTTCTTTCTGAGAAAGGTGAGCCATTGCTTCCTTGGAAGCTGTGGAGAAACCTTTTTGATTCATATTTGGTGGCAATTGGGGGTGAAAGATTTTCAGCAATGAGGAAACAAGCTATTCTCTTGCATAATCTGGGTGTGGAAGGCAGGAATGTATATGACAGTATTGATGAACTGCCGATTGGTGATGGTTCGGGGGAACCGTCAGATGTCTACGAAATGTCTATGAAGATGCTTGAAGATTATTTTGGTCCGCGCATAAATGTGGTGCTTGAACGGCACAAGTTTTTAATGAGAATTCAGGAACCTAAGGAGAAAGTTGGAAACTACGTAGCATCTCTAAAAACATTAGCTAGAACATGTGAATTTGGAGATTTGACTGAATCGTTGATTCGTGACCAGCTAGTCAGATGTGCAAACAGTCCTAGAGTTCAGGAAAAACTTTTATCCAAAAACCCATCTTTACGTGAAGCTATTGCCATTGTAGAAGGCATGGAAAATACTTCGGGTTGGGTGAAGGAAATGAAGGAACATAAAACCTCTGCAGACTGCACCCTTACCCCCAGCAGTATCCATGAAGTTACGACAGCAGTCCAACAAACTGTTGCAGAAGACAATGTCAACAAAGTTACTCAAATTCCTAAGACGAAATTTCAAATTGATCGCAGCAAAATTAAATGTTTCCGTTGTGGGAGCTCGAATCACTCTGCCAATTTTCCAAATTGTTTTGCAAGATCTGCCACATGTTTAAAATGTGGTATGAAGGGACATTATGCCAGGGTTTGTAAGTCCCCTGGTAAGGTTCAATATCTTGAAAATGCTGAACTGCCCATTACTGGTCCAAGGATGGTCATTTCTAATGTCAGGAGTGATGGTATTGTGGATGCGGACCCCATTTCTATGCCTGAGTGTGATGTTGTGATTGGTGGAGAGAGTTTTGTTGTATTGGCTGACTCTGGGTCTCCGTTTACAATGATTGGAGATGAAATTTGGAAGAAAACCTTTCCTGACATTACACTACTTCCTCCTAATGTTTTGACCTTTGGGGATGGGGAGGAGGTGGAGAAGAGAATTAATTCTTATCAAATGGAGTATAAAAACGTTTTGATTCCAAGAATGGTGTTAGGTCCAAATTGTGGAATGTTGGTGAGTGGGTTTTGGTTAAGAAACCCAGATTTTCTAAAAAAAGGTGTTTCTGAATTTATGGGTCCTTTTAGGATTTCTGCTATTCATAAAAATGTGGTTACAATGCAAAATGGATGTAAGTGGAGTATGTCTAGGCTGGTGAAGTACACAGGGCCAGATCCTACTTTGGGCTCTGGTTCTGGTAACGTTTCACATTTTGACCAGTCTGGTACTAATTTCTCCCCAAGTCCTGTTAATTGCCCTAGTACCTCAACTTTTCCTGTTCCCGGGCATGTACAACCAAGGAGGTTCTCTCGAAGACAGCATCAAGCCCCTGCGAAGTTTGATGATTTTTATTTAGGTTAATGTATTTTATTTTTCTTGTTCATTTCTTTGTTTTGATTTTTTATATTGTGTGTAAAGGGGATGTGTTGTAATCTCGTGCATGTTGTTCTATGCTGGAACAGAGACCCTCGTGGAGTGTTCTGGTATCCATGGGGATATGTTCAGAGACAGTTGAGGTGGCGAACACGGAGGGGAAACAACCACATGTTGTTGGTGGTGCTTTATGCCAATAAACTACATTTACTGCATCTGAAGAGCCTGACTGATTATTCAACAGCGGTCTTTGAAGGAGGTCCTTTTGGCGGATCTGATGAGGTGGTGGTGTCTGCGGGTGGCGTTCTTGTGGGCTGTGTAGCTTTCCGGTGTTCGTTCGCGGATCCAGTTTTTTTCGAGCTTTCAGCAGGTTCGCTTGGAGGCCTGAAGGTCTTCGATGAACCAGCTGACTCTCTTGCTGGTGTGGGTGTTGGAGGGCTTCTTGAGCAGGGCGAGGGTGTTGGCGCAGTCGTCGATCCATTGTCTGAGGCTGCGGGGCGGCGTCGGGGTCAGTTGGGTCTGCGGGTGGGATCAGGGCGAGGGAGGTGGTTAGCTGGTCCTCGTGACCTTGCTTCAGCGGCGGCAAGGCATTTTCTGGGTGCGGTGGTGTGTGGTGGATTTCGGAAGGTGAAGTGGATGCAGAGGTGGTCGGTCCAGTGGAGTTCAGTGGTGCGGTTGAAGAAGACGTGGGTGCTTGCTGAGAAGATGGGGTCAAGCATGTGGCCGGCGGAGTGGGTGGGTGTTGTGACGAGTTGTCTGAGTCCGAGGTTGGCGAGCTTGTCAATCAGGGTGGAAGAGTTGGAGTCGTTGTTATTCTCGAGGTGGAAGTTCAGGTCCCCGAGGAGGATGTAGTCCGTGGAGGCGAAGGCGTGTGTGCTGATGAAGTCGGCGATGGAGTCGCTGAACTGCGGACAGGGTCCGGGGGGTCTATAGACGTGGGTGCCTCTGAGGGTGGTATTGGGGTCGGTGTGGATCTGGAAGTGCAGGTGTTCGGCGGTGATGAATGTGTCATCGGTGTCTGTCAAGATTATGAGAGTGTTTCTGTGGACGAAGGCAATTCCTCCTCCTACTCCATTGGTGCGGTCCTTGCCGGTGATCTTGTAGCCTTCCGGGATGGCTATGGCGATGTCGGGTGCAAAGGAGGGGGTCAGCCAGGTCTCTGTCAGGAAGGCGACGTCTGGGGCGTTGGTGTCGAGTAGGTCCCAGAGTTCAACGGCGTGTTTGCGGGTGTTGAGCAGGATGCATCTGAGGAAGTTGGGTTCTTCGGTAGGAGGGTTGGCAGGCCAGATGCTGGTGAAGCTGCAGTTCCGGCAGGTGAAGGGTCCTTGGGTGCGCTTCGGGGCGGCCAGGCAGCAGGTGCGTGATCGTCCGGCGTTGAGTGCGTGGAGGGTGCTGGAGTCGTAGCAGAGGCGGACATTGTGGTGTTTGTGGGGGCCAGGGGTCCTGGCGCTGGGCACGGTCCAGGCACAGACAGGCGCAGATGGGCTTGCCTTAGGTGCGCCTTCGGTGCGCCAGCGACACACCCGCTGCACGCGCCCGCTGCACGGCCTCCATATAAGGGGAGGTGGGAGGGAGGAGCAGCTGGAAGGCGGGAGCGGGGTGGTGAGTGGGCGAGTGAGGGGGCAGGTCTGCAGGGAAGCAGCGGCGGGAACGGAGGGAAGGGTGGGATACTGGCGGCAAATAAGTGGGGTCAGCAATCACACAGAACACGTGAGAAAAACAATAGCACAAAGGGGCACAGAATAATAAAACAGTGGGCAACAATAGCAAAAGGGGCACAGAAGGAAAGGGGGCAACAATAGAAAAGGGGCACAGAAGGAAAAATGGGCAACAATAGCGAAAGGGGCAAAGAATAATAAAACCATGGGCAACAATAGCGAAAGGGGCACAGAAGGAAAGTGGGCAACAATCGAAAAGGGGCACAGAAGGAAAATTGGGCAACAAAATTACGGAGTTACGGGAACAACAAGCACAACATACAGAGGAGGAGCGGCGAACTTACGACGGCAGCGGGAGAGAGGCACGGGCACTGCAGAGGTGCTGTGCAGCGATGGGAGCGGCCTGACCTGCAAGCAGGGTCAAGGGTCGCTCTCACTGGCACTGCGCGGCCTCCATATAAGGGGAGGCGGGAGGGAGGAGCAGCTGAGAGACAGGGTGGCGAGTGGGCGAGTGAGGGGGCGGGGCCGCAGGGAAGCAGCAGCGGGAACGGAGGGAAGGGCGGGATACTGGCGGCAAAGAAGGGGGGTCAGCAACCACACAGAACACGTGAGAAAAACAATAGCACAAAGGGGCACAGAATAATAAAACAGTGGGCAACAATAGCAAAAGGGGCACAGAAGGAAAGGGGGCAACAATAGAAAAGGGGCACAGAAGGAAAAATGGGCAACAAAATTACAGAGTTACGGGAACAACAGGCACAACATACAGAGGAGGAGCGGCGAACTTACGGCAGCAGCGGGGTAGAGGCACGGGCACTGCGGAGGTGCTGTGCGGCGATGGGAGCGGCCTGACCTGCAACTCACAAAATCAATTTAACCCTGCAGGATGAGCACAGGCATTGACCAGTAAAGGTTAACGCCGTTCTCACTTGTTATGTCCCCACCGCTTCTTGCTCCAGGAGGAGCCTCCCCAGACTGAAAATGCTGCGGTACTCTGCAGTAAATACAGTGCTGTGCAGAGATCCCTGTGAAAGTCGTACTGGTTCTGCAATCACCCACCACAGTCTTAAATAGGACCTTAACAACGTTGCCAAATTATGAAAATGTCACACATAACATTATGAAACCTTGGCAGCTATGTGTGCGCATTAGCGTAAACAAAAAACTGTCCACAAAGAAAAAAGCAAGGGAAAGAAACAAGGGGGCACACTCAACTCTCCCTCTACCCCTACCCTCCGTATATTGTAAAATTTGTAAGGCCCGGCATACACACTCTATTGACACCCTCCAACACTTACTACAGAGGCCATTAGACCGATATTGTGCACACTCAGAGGCACCAAGCAGGAAAAAGCAGCTGCACTACAGGTCCAACAAGCAGCTGGCTCCAAAGATCATTTCACACGAAAGTATAATGTGTGAAGTAAAGCGCATGCACATCTCTTGAATCTAGGGGCTGAACAAAGTCAAAAGCATGTCTCTCAAGTATCTGTGAAGTGAATAGCTTTGTGCATTTGTTTTCCCTCCATTTCTTTTAGGTGTGCATCCCACCTCACCTCTGCTATAAATGCAGAAAAAGGAAAAATAATTTTTCCATCTGTATTTATATGTAAAAATCAGTTTAAACGGAAAACCGGGAGCCTTACTTATGACACAAGTCTTACCTAGATAAGATGTGCGTGTCACCGTTTATATCAAATTAATATGGTATTTGGAAGTACAGTTTACACGGCGTTTATTTTGAAATGAAATGAATGCGCATCATTTACACCAGCACGATTCTCTCAAATACTCAGCAACCAAATAGACGCAGAGCTAACAGAGACGTAAACTCCTACAGAAGCTTCATGATGCCAAACAACCGCAAATTGCAATATTGCCCCAGGTACTTACCGGTAATCTTCATTACTCCGAGTCCTGGTCTTCCTCGCCACAGTAGAGTTCATGAGTAATTAATGTGGCGAGGAAGATGGACGAGGAGGTAATGAGTTTTGTGAATGGATGTGTTGTGCGTGTGTGAATGTATGGCTACGAGTGTGTATGTGTGCATGTGTGTCCCTTCCGCCCCCCTACTTCCTAAAACTACCAGCTACCCCTGCATCAATCAATGCTGTTTGGGCTGTTTCCGCAAGCACACACAGTGAAGGCCATCCAGGCCTTACTGTGCCGTGTAAAGGGCATCCTTCTGTATGCCAGAACCAACCTGGTGATCAACTGGGAGGTGGTGAGAATAGAAACGTGCCAAAGGACTACACGTAGTCTGCTAAGAGACTATGCAGCCATGGACAGCAAGAAGAGTGAGGACAAGAACAGTAAAACAAACCCCCTTACAACTGAATTCCTTTAATGACCCCAAAACAAACCCAGTGTACTCAACCCTGCATAACAAAGTTACTTGAAGTCATTCCTCTTGCAAATGGGCATTGTACAAGTGAAACTGAAACATCGTTAAAGGGCAATGATCTTCTTAAACGAAGAGCTACCACTCTGAAGCACTTTTTAAAAAAACTTGGGGGTCTATTAGGACAGCGGTCGTAAAATCACCCCGACCGCCATCGTAGGAGGAAAAGACCACCCGCCAGCACCGCGGCATAACCGCTGGTCCAATTAGTATACTCTGCACCGACCGCGGCGGTACGATTGCATCCATAAACATTGTGGTGCTTGCTGCACCCCCGCGATGTCAAAAGGGGTATGTCCTGCATTTCCCTGCACTGTGTGGCAGGCACTGCACAGTGCCTGCCACCTGCTACAGGGACATGCCCAGGTGCACCCACACCCCCCTCAACACATTGGGGGCCCGCAATGGGCCCCTGGAGCCTGTCTCTGCCAGCCTTTCAATAGTGGTTACATCGCATCGGAAAGCATCATTGGAGATATTTATAACAGTAAAATAAATACATTTATTGTGCTCAGCCTTCTAAACACAGGCACCATGGCTGCAGACAGAATTAACGCCTGCTAAATTTGACTGGTTTTATGCACTTACATTAAATTAGAAAAAAAATACACACCGCTTTGAGCACCTTAAGGAGGTAGAATACATGCCAATACGATAACAAGCATTTCCAATGCAATAGGTCTTGTGTAGACTGCTTGCCATGTGCCATTTAGGGAAATTAATATTCAGCTAAAACTGTCAAACCAGTAGTTCCTACAAGACATTTTTTTTGCCTAATCAAACTTGGCGAGAAGATGTAGCCTTACAGCTACAGCATTCAACCTCGAAGGTAGGAACCGGGTTCGAGTCTCGGCAACGACGCTCAACATCCTGTGATTCTGGGCAAATCACTTAGGGGCATATCAGCAAGGTACGGCGATGACTAACGCAAAGCGCGCTTAGTGCTTTGTTATTCTTCGCCGTCTATCTCTAGAATTTATCGCCCTGGTAGCGCGTTATCAACAACACGTTGCTCCAGGGTGATCAAAATTCCAGAGATAGCGGGGGAAATTGCCGTTTTGCAGGGAACATCGCTGGTTTTCCAGCAATGTTCCCTGCAAAAAAAGGGCGATAACCTTGCTGATACGACCTGTGGTCGTAGCAGCATAATCCACCCCCTATGTTAGGGATGGATAAGTCAGGATTTTAGCAGACGTTAGTTTTTGGAGAAAACAGCGGTTTTCTCCAAAAAATAACGTCTGCTAAAATGCTCGGGCAGCCTTGTAAATATCACAATGTGCACATCAGCGATATTTGCAAAGGGAGGCGTCGGGAAAAAGGGTGCTAACATGCGATTATGCTTGTTAGCACCCTCTTGTAAATAGGGCGATAGTTTTATCTCCGCCTTTTTGGCTTTTAAAGCCAAAAAAGCGGAGATAAAGCCCTTGTTGATATGCCCCATCTTCGGGTCTAGTGCGCTCACTCAACAAACAAAAAACTCACCTAAAACAGCCATAACTTTATCTTTTGCCTGAATTCATTATTTGGCTGTATTTCTCCTAAATCTTTTCTTTCACTACCATTTCAAACCTTTCTTACCTCATCCTTTTGCATCTCTTTTTTGCATTGTCACCTCACCCTTAATTATCTTCTGTTCGATTACTTTTTCCTCACTTAGGGGCATATTATCAAGACAGGCGATAAAATTTTATGGCAAAACCGGAGGCTCATATTATGCTTTTTCTAATCTTACCTTTATAGATAGCAGCCAAGATAAACACTACCAAACCACAGTTCCCAGGGGGCCAAGCAAAGAATTGGCCAATGGGAAACAAAAATCACAAAGCATCACAACCAATGAGTGCTCGCCTTAGGGGATAACGAAAGGTCAGACTGCGAACAGCCTCTTTTCTTGCTGCTCGCAGTCAAGATAAGTACCTCTTACGTTATCTCCTTCAGTTTTATTTATTTGAGTGGTATTTGCTTGGTTCTCTTATTGTTTCATGTGGTTTGCTGACAGCGCGCTGCACTTACTTTCGCCCGTGTTCATTGCGGGTTCCTTTTCCCTGCTCATTCCCGTGGACCCGCTTGCCTCGCGCAAGTCACTTCTCCCGCTTGCCTCGCGTGCGTCGCGCTGAGGCCATTTCAAACGTTTAACGCTGCCTCGCGTTACCGTTTCTTCAGGTGCCTTTCCGTGTTGGGCCCTCTCCTGCTTCAGCCGCTCTCTCCTTCAGTTCTCGACCTCTGACTGGGGTCCGCCTCCGGGGAGGGGCTGTCTGTTCCTGGTGAGGTTTTTCTTTCTCTTTGCTACACGCCCACAGGGCAGGGCATCTTCACACAAATTTTAACCCTTCAGAGTCTGGTTTCTATATTGGGTGAATATGGAGCTGGAAAGCTCTCAAAGTTCTGAATTCAATAATGAGGAAGGGGAGGCATTTAAAACTGATTTGAACACCTTTATTAATAATTCGGTGGAGCATGCTGTTGAAGCTTCTATGAAGCGTTTCTCTAAGGATATGGCAAATTCACTCTTGTCTTTGATGTCCAAAACTTTGGCCCAGTCTGTGGGGGATAGCAGAAAGAGAAAGTTGGTACCTTCCAGCGATAAAAGTGTTTCTACGTCATGTGGGTCGGAAGAGGTTTCCTCTCACAAGGGTGAGGTCTTGTTGCCTCCCAGGCCTCCTTCTAAGGAGGGGTTAGCTGTTTCTTTCACCAAACATAAAGTTAAGTCAAAACACGCTGAGGTACCTGAGAAGTTAGTAATTTCTCATATTTTGGACACAGATAATGATACTGGTGACGCTGATGACGCATTTGGTGATTTTGATGCTGATGATCCTCCTCTGCCTAAGAAGTCCAAAACTGATCCTTTTTCCTCTGAACCCATCCTGGAGACGGAAGGTATTCCCATGTTTGACCCTTCTTCTATCCGCCACCCTAACTCTACTGAATGGTTTCCTATTTCGCATGTGGGTGAGTATATTTCTGCCAGACTATGCTTGCCGTTGGATAAATCTGTACGGTCAAAGCTTAGATCTGAATGCTCTAAACCGTCTCTTCCTTCCAATGTCTCTTGCACTCCCACTATTGACCAGCCTCTACTGACTTTCTTTTCCAAATTTGGGAAAGATCCACGCAGGGGTGTGGATAAGGCTTGGTCCATCTGTCAGGACAAATTGCTGGACCTAGTCGGTCCGCTTGCCCGTATTTTTGATTTGGCGGAAACTGCCCGGCTGGACGGTTCAGACCTGGATCCTCAGGTCATCTCTCTTTGGATTCAACAGGCCTTTTGTCTCTTGGGCAATGCAAACTCGGCCATCACTCACGAACGTCGTAAGGGCCTCCTTATAAAACTGGATCCTAAATTATCTAACTTGGCATCCTTGGATCCTGGTATCAAGGCTGATGATCTTCTTTTCGTAGATTCTTTAGTTAAGGATCTCAGTAAATTTGTTTCAACTTTTGCTTCCATCGACAAGGCTCAGCAATCTATTAAGAAGGTTTTTCACCACGGGTTTTTGGAAGGGCCGGCAGAGGCAGGGGTCGCTTTGCCGGCCGTTCAGTCCACAATCAAGGCTCCAGAGGTTTGTTCAACTCCAGCAACAATTACCAGGAGTTCAAGCCCCAGTCCTATCCACAAAGGGACCGAGGTTTCTGTGGCCGTGGCCAGAAAAACTTCAGAAACAATTTCCATCAAGGTAAGCCTTCCGGTTCCTCCTCCTGTGGGGGGTCGTCTAAGGTTCTTTAAACAAAAATGGCGGTCTCTAACTGCAGACCCTTGGGTCCTCAACTCCATCCAAGGTTATCTTATAGAGTTCTACGCTCCTCCTTTCCAGACAGTTTTCCCTCCTCCTCTCACCTTTTCAACCGAAATGTCAAACCTCACCTCTTCAGAGGTTCAAACTCTTCTGCAAAAACACGCCATTCAGGTGTCTCTTCTAGATCCTTCAGGTTTCCTAAGTTCCATCTTTCTGTTTCAAAACAAAAATAAAAAGATGCGTCCGGTCATAAACTTCCAATGGTTTAATCAGTTTGTGGTCTATCGCCATTTCAAGATGGAGACCATCATTCACCTCCGAGACTCTCTTCGTCTCCACGATTGAATGGTTCATTTAGACTTACAGGACGCCTACCTCACAATTCCGATTCATCAATCACACAGGAAGTTTCTTCAGTTTCAGTGGTTAGGGGTGTCCTACCATTTTTGTTCTCTCCCTTTCGGGCTCTCGTCAGCCCCATGGTGTTTCACCAAGATCATGAAACCGGTAGTGACTTATATGAGGTCCCTCGGCATACGCTTAATCATTTACCTCGACGACATTCTTCTGATGAATCTGGACAAATCAACTCTGCTATCACATTTACACATTACTCAGTCCCTTCTTTCCGATCTGGGTTTCCTGCTAAATCCCGAAAAATCTATGCTCGTTCCTTCCCAACAGATCGACTTTTGGGGTTTTCTAGTGGACTCCTCCACCGCTTCTCTTCATCTCCCTCAGTCCAAAGTCTCCAATATAAAGTCAGAAATCTCCCAGGTACTCAGAAGCGACTTTATTTCTCTCAGATCTCTTGCAAGAGTAGTAGGCCTCCTCTCCTCTTCTAATCAGGCTATCTTTCCGGGTCCTCTCCATTATCGAGCCCTCCAACGCTTAAAAATTCGACATCTGCGGCGAGGCCTGGCGTATTCCGATCACATTTCTTTAGATCACGACTCTCGTGTGGAACTTCAATGGTGGATAGACCATTTAGATGCCTGGAACGGAAGAACTATCTTCGCCTCTGTCCCCGATCTTGTGTTAGAATCAGATGCAAGCTTCACAGGTTGGGGTGCCCTTGTGGCACGATTTTGACTGGAGGTTCTTGGTCTCTAGAGGAGTCGAGATTGCACATAAATTGTTTAGAGATGCTTGCAGGTTCCTTTGCGATCAAAAGCCTCGCCAAAAACGAAGTGTGTTGTTCTATCCTTCTTCACATGGACAATGTTTCTGTGGTGCGTTACATCAACCATCTCGGTGGCATCAAGTCCAAACCCCTGGCGGAATTAGCGAAGTGTCTGTGGGAGTTCTGCCTCCTTAACAGGATTTCCGTCACAGCGGAATATCTTCCAGGGTCTCTCAATTCCATAGCCGATTAGCATTCTCGATTTCTTCGAGATTCAAGCGATTGGAAGCTTCTTCCCTCCGTTTTTCACTCTCTCCATCGAAAGTGGGGCCCTTTGCACATAGACCTCTTTGCCTCTCGTCTCAATTCTCAGCTTCCTCAATTTTTCAGCTGGCGGCTGGATCCTTCGGCTCTTGCGACAGACGCCTTTTTACAGGACTGGTCTTATCCTCTCCATTATGCCTTTCCTCCTTTCCTCATGATCAACAGGGTGTTGGCCCATGCATCCCGCCAACGAGCCTCGCTGGTTCTGGTGGTTCCCTTTTGGCAATCCCAGGTCTGGTTCCTATCTCTTCTAGAGATGGCGATAGATTTCCCGGTTCTACTCCCCTCCTTCTCCAATCTTCTTTTGGATCCCTTGGGTCTTCCTCACCCTCTGATTCTAGACAACACTCTGACCCTGTCGGCTTGGAAGATCTCAGGTCGAGTCAACCTGACAATGTCATTTCGCAAGAAGCTTCTCTCTTTATCAGCAGAGCCTCGGCTCCAGGTACAACTAAGGCCTACAAATCGGCTTGGTCTTTATGGGCAAGCTGGTGTCTGGGAAAAAGTGTTGATCCCTTTTCAGCCCCTTTGACTTACATAGTAAACTTTCTGGCTTCTGAGGCCAGCTCAGGTAAGTCTTATAGGACGGTCAATTTGGACAGGTCTGCTATTTCCCTCAATCATTCCCCTATCGATGGTAAGCCAGTTGGTGAACATCCTCTTCTCTGTCGTTTTCTCAAAGGTGTTAAGTTTTCCAAACCTCCGGTTCCTAAATATTCAAAATTATGGGATGTGAACTTGGTGCTTAAACTCTTTTTGGATTGGCCGGATAACGCCAATCTTGCCTTGAAAATGCTCTCAGCTAAACTTACCATGCTCTTATGTTTGGTTTCTATTAAACGAGTGTCCGATGTCAAAGCTACGGAAGTGTCCTCTCAACACTTTACTCCTTCAGGTGTGCTGTTTCATATCAACAAACGTACCAAAACTAATTTGAATTCTGTTTTTTACCCTCATTTTCCTGTCAACCTAAATTGTGTGTGGGTCTATGTCTCAAAGTTTATGAGCAACGTACCTTTGATCTCAGAACGTCCTCCCATTCCCAACTCCTCATTTCCTTTTAGAAACCCCACAATCCTGTCTCCTCTGCCTCTCTTGCCCGTTGGGTTCGCTGGGTCATGTCACTGGCTGGTATTGACGTTTCTGTCTTTGGGGCGCATTCCGCTAGGGGTGCCATGGCGTCCAAAGCTTTTTGGGCAGGCTCCAGGTTGGAGGGCATTCTGAGATCAGCGGATTGGTCTAATGCCAAAGTTTTTAGTATTTTTTATTGTAAACCTGCGATTTCTGCTGTTTCTTCTGTTATTGATATGCTTTGAACAAGCATAATATGAGCCTCCGGTCTTGCCAAAAAAAATTTAGATTTTCCTAGTAAGTTATGACGGAAAGTCTTAATTTTATTAAAGACACGGAGGTGAGTATTATCCCTCCTCAACACTTCTAACTTGTGTTTTTTCCCTCCCTGCAGGGACTCCGGCTTTACCGCCAGCTTCCTCATGATTCTCTCCAGGGTCATCCTTCGGATGATGTCCTGGCTGGTGATGATCCCTCCGGCTCTGCGGATCTCGTCGCTCCTTTCATTCCCAGGATTGCCTTGGTGGACCTTGCTCAAGATTTGTTTACTTGGACTTTCGCTTTATGCATTGTTTTTTCTATTGTTCCTCTCTTTCTGAATTCTTCTTAATCTGCTCGCCAAAGAAAAGAGGGCTGTTCGCAGTCTGACCTTACTTTATCTCCTAAGACGAGCACTCATTGGTTGTGATGCTTTGTGATTTTTGTTTCCTATTGGCCAATTCTTTGCTTGGCCCCCTGGGAACTGTGGTTTTGTAGTGTTTATCTTGGCTGCTATCTATAAAGGATAGATTAGAAAAAGCATAATACTCGCCTCCGTGTCTTTAATAAAATTAAGACCTTCCGTCATAAATTACTAGGAAAATCTACATTATCGCCGCTAAAACGGCGATAATCGGCTTGATAATATGTTCTATGGAATTCCAATTGAAGCCCATGTTAGATATGAAGGACATCTAACATGGGCTTCAACTGGAATTCCATAGAGCATATTATCAAGCAGATTATCGCCGTTTCTGCCGCTTAAGAGGAGATAATTTTATCGCCTGTCTTGATAATATGCCCCTTATTTCTTAATTACCAGTGCTCCCTTCTAATTGTCACCTCCTCCCTACAGGGTCTCTTTTTTCCTTCCCTTAGAACGCCAATAGCTTAAACTCGCGTAAATGCGAGACCTATTACATTGAAAATTCTTGTTTTAGGCCGACTCGGGACCGCTTCTACAGCACAGTATGCCTGAATGTGTAATGTAAATACGGTGCTCATGTAAAGCGCTCCAATACCTTCGGGTCGAGTTCGCGCTATTTAAATATGCAACAAAAACAAAAAAAACACAAAAATAGTATCCTTTATGGTTACTAGAGGGCAGTGTATCCGCGGCAAACAAAGATCTGCATATACCCAGAAGCCACTGCAATAAAACATTTCCGTTTCGTTGTCACTGGAAAAACAGACATATGTTAATACTTAAAAACTTAAAGGAGTAAGTCTGAGAATGTATACACGTGCATTCACTTTTAAGTTACAGTTTCGAAGTTACAGCTTTTCCAGCGCTAACATTGAAAAAGGACTTGTCTTGGCACTTGTAGGCAGCCCTAACGACTCCATACTGCCGAAGATTATTTCGTATGGGGTTATTACAGTTCACTTGCACTTCGTGTGGCAGTGAGATGTGTAAGTCCATTTCAATTTTTGGAGGGTCATTTTTGTTTCAGATGACCCACATTCCTTGAGTGAATAAAATACATCTGACATTGTCGTGAATAAGGTACTTGAGGTATGTAGATAAGTAATGTCCGTGCGCACCCACAGTTAGATTGTTTCATTGTATAGCTGATGGATTGAATCCCATTACTAAGTAAAACAAATTTCGTCACTCTGGGCCTCGTGATGCTTTTCTTGCTGCAGTCGGTACCGTCCGATGCCTCTCGTGATTTTTATGGGGAACAGAAGGGGGGCTGGCTCCACTGACTTTGTCCACATCCGCTCTGCTCAGGAAGGAGCCGTCGCAGTTCGCATTAGAAGAAACTGAGGAGCACGTGACGCAATCGAAAAGCAACGCGAGGCGCTCTGGGTAAGGAATAACGAGCGCCAGAGCGAGAGGTGCAATACCCCTCCTTGTCGCTAGAGGTCTGACTCCTCTGGAGCAAACCAGCTGCACCTCCCCGGTAATCTGCATACCCACAATCCTGTGCGCAACCTACACTGCTGCTTTAGTTTCAGATCTAAAACAGTCCATTGTTTGGCATTAAGCACAGAAAGAGGTAGCAGTTCTGTGGCGTAGTAGCAGGATTATTTATGGGGCGAGATGGCAATAACCAGGCCCAGTGAGCGTAAAAGGCTGCTTCATTAGAACAGGAAATTGCATTTGAAAAAAGTCATGCACCAGGTTGAGGAGCAAATCAATGAAAAGAACTCCACCAACAGCTGAACATGATGGAATCGCTCTATTGAACTGGACAGTGGAGCTTTTATACTTCCCAGTCCAAAATCCCCCCCCAAAATATTAATAAGTCTTGCCTAGCGCAGAGAGTAGATTTGAGAAGGGGATTTGAAGCCCTGCCCCTAATTTTCAATGGCCTGCCATTGGAAATGATGGTTTTTGTTGATGCCCTTTCGCCTCCTACTCACTCCGTTTGACTCCGTTTCGGACTGGGTCGCTTGCTTTGCCACTGTCGCAAAGCACTTTCTTATATAGAAACACATGGCCCCATAAAGCTAAGAGATCGATGCTTGATTTTTTACGGAAACGAGAGGTGGGTTTGGAGAGAGACGGAGGAAACGCGTGCCCTGCTTCAGACCCCTGTCTCGCAGCAGCAGGGAAGTTTATGGGAGAACTACTGAGACTGGTAAACTTTCTGTGCACCTCCTCAGAGAGAGAGTGGGAAAAAGAGGAGAAGCCAGCGTATACAGTTACAGGAGTTAAAAGGTTTGCAAAGAAGAAAAAAAAAAAATTGTCTGGAGACAGCAAAACTAGAAGATTCGCCCTGGGGCTCCAAACTAGAAGATTCGCCCTGGGGCATTTAGCTGTGAATTGCTTTCTGAAAATAAATCAGTGCGAAGCAGTCCACAGTACCAACGCAGTGCGACACCTTTATTCCTCAGAGTGAGGTACCAGCCCACGCCTGGGTTTGCAGAGTAGAGGTAGAGATACAGTTCCCTCTCACCTCTAACATTGCCAGGACGAAGCACTGGGGGATATCCCTCCCTCTCTCTAGTATTTCCGGACGACACTCTGGGGTTCAGGTTCACTTCACCTCCCATACTGGCAGAGGGGCAACCCGTATGACCCCCAACACTACCATGGGGAAGCACAGGGTCATTGTGGAACACGCACCCCTCCTCATCACAAAAACTGCCTGATCGAAGTTTAAAAGCACAACTCCTCACCACCAGCACTGTCAGAGAGACGCTGGGGGACTGCCCAATCCCTTCTCGAATTCCACCTTTTTACAGATCTGTAAAGTTTACCACACTCTGGTCAAATTGCCCTCTTGGATGGAGCTTTGGTCGCGAGTTTTACTCTCTGAAAAATGCTCTCCTGGACAGCAGAGACCACCGGTAGTGTTGGCCATACCTCCCTCTGAGCGCCCCTCGCAGCCACCTCGTTGCCCCCTCCCCCTTGCATCTACCCTCAGCCCAAGGGGTGTCCCTCGTTCCTACCAGCCTCGAGTCTCTGGGAAAGTGGATTGCGTGGCTATCCCTGGAATCGGCGTTTCAGGGGACAGACCGAACAGGGGTTCCATGGAGTCGTGTTTGCCCCGGCCCTACTTTGTAGCGAAACCCCGGTTCTTCTGAGTGCGTTCAGATGGTCTCCGCGCCCGAGGACACAGAACCGCGCTGGGCCTGCACCCTGTGTCCTGGACCCTCCTGAGGTCAGAGCAGCATGGTTGTCACTTTACTTTGTACTGTAAAAAACAAGCGGTTTCTTAAGAATGTAATGTGTTTATTTGTTGTTTGTACCTATTGATAATATTGTGCCCTCATCAATATGCAAGGGTGCAAGAGATATGCGGCAGCACATACCAGTGTGCGGGCTAACAAAAGTGTGAGAGCTGCATGCAAGAAAGGCAAACATGCTCTTTTGTGTTTCTGCCATCGGTGCGCAACTGAAATTGTGTAACGTAACTGGTGCTCATGTAAAGCGCCCCAATACCTTTGGGTCGAGTTCGCGCTACATAAATGTGCAATATAAAACAGTGGCGTCACTAGGGTTGGTGTCACCCGGTGCGGGTAACTCATGGTGTCACCCCATCACGACTTACCGCATGGACCTCCTCCGCTCCGAGTCCACTAGTGGACACAGTTGGCAAATAACGGAACCATACAGAATCCTTAGTAACGTTTGTAAATTTAGGTCCTCTATTTACAAAGGCCATAGAAGGGTTTTGGACCGCCTACCTGCACCTGGTGGCATCACCTGAGAATAACCCCATGAACCACAGTGAGTACCGAGGGGTGGGAAGAGGGCCCACATGTATGTATTGAGCCATATAAAAAAACTTTGTGCCTTCTGCTGAAGGTTTTTTCTTCATGTTGTTTAGGTCATCAGGAGGAAGGTCTTACCTTGGGGCACCAAAAAACTCCCAGAGGCAATGTCTGCTCAATAACATGTTGCTTTATTGTGGAGGCACGTGCAGACATGCAGCATTATATGCTTGGCATCCGTCATGTTCTAAAGCTGAACGTCCCAATGCACACGGACTCATCTCCGAAAATAAAATGCTTCCTTGTTGTGGCCTTATGTCACCAAACCACACTGTGCCCACTGCACTCAGTGAGATGTCACAAAACCCCATTCTTATTGTTTGTTTTCTTTGGGTGTCATTTTAGTTTGCCCATTGAAATGGCCACTAAATTTGCACAGACATTCAGTTTTACTGATAAAACTATATTGGTGACAAATGATGATGTGTGGAGCTTGGGTTTCTGTGACCATTCATCATTTGTGCATCAATGAGTTGCGTGTTCTGATTTGTTTTAACCCTATTTAAATCTGTGTTTCCATAACTCTTCAGAACTAAATGGGCTTTGTGCTTGGTTTTCTCACAGGTGAATGTGTACATTTAATTTACAGGCATCTACATTTTGTTGTGGGTTACAAAAAATGATAGCCTTCCCTTTCGCACTCCCTGTGCCTGGCAATATTGTCATATAATTCACTTTACTTTCTCTGACCACAACGTGAGAGAAGTTTGTAAATACCAATCCTTCACGTTGAAAAAAACATAAGAAGCAATTTGTCAGAAGTCAAGTGTCAGGTCATGTCCTCTATCTTTGAAGCATAGGAAATGTGACAAGATAAATACAGAATTTACAAGCATCTTTGTATATTGCTCGGACTAACTTTCAAGACCCACCAAAAGTAAGCTCGACCCCCCAGTGGGTCCTGAGCCACAGTTTGGGAAACGCTTTGCTGCTAAGGCATGCAACCACAGGTAGGGAAACACAAATGCAGACAGACTATTTGTGCGGTGCCTCTGTGTAACCTGTCACTTTCTGTTTGTATTTTTGTCTGTGCCCTGGATTTTTTGTCCTAAACATCTTGTGCTGCTTTTCTTTTTGTTCCTCAGTTTACAGTGCAAGTGCCTTGCCACATTATGGGGTTGGGGTGAATACCTAGTGGAACTGAGCTGCTGACCTAGGGAGCAGGGGTTGAATCCTTGTCTAGGCTTAGCAGTTTTTGTGGGCAAATCACTTAATCTTTCGCTGCTTAAAAAATGAAAAAATGTGTACGTAGTAAGGTTTTGTTGTTAAGTGCACTAATGCCCTTGGGACAGTTTCACGCTATTAAAAAACTGCATAAAAAAATGTCCAGTCTGGGGTGACCTAGAAAGAATCATGCTCCACTGAGAGACCACATACATTGTCTGTGTTCGTTTATGCATGCCTCTGTTTACATACGTTAGCAAGTTCTAGTCAGACTTGCTGACTTTGTCAACGCTCGTTTTAATAGGTCCAGCAAAAGTAAATAAACTGACTTGAAATTTGCTGGAAAATCCTTATATGCATGTGGTTACTCACGCCATAAACCCCTTAGGTATGCGGTGTTTACGTTTAAAAGGCATACGTTTCATGACGTTTTTACAGTGGGTAGTTTAATAACAAGAGGTGCATGGCACAGTGGCGCAACCGCCCTGACCTTTCTCAGTACCTATCAGCACGTGATGCAGGTGTACTTGTGAGTGGGTGGATGCAGGGGTACTCGTGAGTGGGTGACATTGCCTTTGTCAGACAGCAGCCCTCATGCATGCATCTCTTCCCAGGGGCATCCAAGCTGACTCCAGGTGAATCACTGTAATGTTACATGAACTGTAACTGCAGTGTGTGTGGTCTTCCGGGTACTACGAGCAGCCTGATTGGATTACACGAAACATCTTACCTTTTAAGACTTCACTGTGGTGGTGGCTGGGCCCCTACCGTATGGGTTCTGCTTCTGCAAATCGCCCAGCAGCCCTTCCCTGCCGAGACTGTCTCTGTCTTCACGCAGTCTAAGCGCGTGGTGATGGTGCGCGTCAGAGGAGCACAGCGCGGGGGCTGGCCCAGGGCCGTCATTGGTAGCGCTATAAGATTGACGGCCCTGGGACCCACAAACTGGGCACGCCACCGCCGCGCATCGCACCATAACCACTATGCTAGTAGGTGGTGAGTGCGTGGCGCTGGCGTGCACTGCAGTATTTGTTCCTCTGAGTCCTGATTATAAAGCAGTCAGAGGCAAGGCTGCAGAGCTGTGTTACACTTACACAGCGTAACCAGATTGGTGTCACCCAGGGCCGGTTTTAGGGCTGGTGGCGCCCTGTGCGACAATGTTTGTTGGCGCCCCCCCAATGACCACCTCCACCTCGGATTCTCTCACTAGCACCCTTTAACAGTGACCAAGTCTCCATAACCACACCCTCTCAGATGCATTGAATTAGTTATACAGCACCACTCATACCAGTGTAGGGTGTCCGAGCACTTTGCATCACACACACATTACACAGAGACAATCAATCATACGTGTGTAAATCAGTGTATAGGCAATGTTACATAAGCCAAAGGACTAAAAGTGTAGGAGTCACATGTCATCCATACTGGTAGGCAGTATAGTTTAAGAGTGCTTGGTGTGGAGAAGCACAAACTCAGAGTCGAAAAAGAAACAGCCTAGTTGGGAGTTTTCTTTAAAAATAAGAATCGATTTCTTGCCAAATTAACCCTTTTTGCAACATTAATCAATGCTCTAATAATGTATATTTTGCGGTGTGTATGCAGTTCTAGGATGAAAGTTAATAGCTCACTATCCTATATTAGGACTTTAAGTTATAAATTGCAAGTAACAAAAGGATGTCTCTTTGGAAAGCAGTAACCTGCAGATCTGTTTACATCATACGCACTCTGTAATCTACTTGGTACACGTTCTTTACAGCAGGCACATTAACCCGCTGCACTAACTTCACATAAAAGTCAAAACCTCATCTATACAAAATGCTGATCTCTCTCCAGGAAGATAATTAATCACACGAGTTATCTTGACATTTATGTGAGGGCTGGTAATTGAAGGGGGGAAGAAACGCTGCAGCAGGTGTTTCAAAAGCATAATAAACTTTCGAACACGGTGTCTAAAGCCGGCCCTGGTGTCACCCCATACGATGGTGTCACCCGGTGCGGTCCGCACCCCCCGCACCCCCTAGTCACGCCACTGATATAAAACATACAAAACAACACGCAAGGTTGAAGTGATATTAGCGTTTAACAGCGGGTCCTTCACTACTTCAACGATGACACAGTAGCCCCCTTCTCACAAGCTGCAACACGCTGGCTAACATTAGTTGAGGTCTATGTGTTTCTTGTGAAATATTGCTACTAAGCTTCGGTCTAATGCCAGTCTGTGAAGTGTTTATTTACTGTGGAGACTGGAGGCGCAGTCGCTAGACAGTCTTGGCAGTCACCCAGACGCGTCTCTGGACTCCGGGGCCACGTAAGATAGGGAACGTGTGTCTGTCTGTCTATGGGATGGAACAAGGCAAAGAGGTGTTTCCCTCTGAAGACGGAGCTACATAGCTCCAGTTCGGCCCCTCTTTGGCTAACGAGAAAAGCACATCTCGCTTGGACGTGCAGCCACAAGAGGACTACCCAGCCCTGTGGGGGGGGGGGGGGGGGGCATAGGGAAAGAGCAGTGGTGACGACGGCCGAGGGGGCTGGGGCACCGAGCGAGGGACAAGTGGCGAGCGATAGAAATGTTGAGAGAGAGCATGTACAGTAGAATTTAGATGGCAAAGCAGGGGCAACAGAAGAAGACATTTGATCGGCTTGAGGGGATGGGGTCTGAGAAAGCAAGGGAAGAGTGGGAAATTTTGGAATGGGAAAAAGGGTATGAGAGATGTGGGTAGGGTTAGACTGGTTTGAGTGAACATCGTATTAGAAGAAAGATGAGAGTGGGAGGATATACATTTAAAAATTGGTGTGGCAAGGAGATTATTATACAAAAGAGGACGTGTAGAGATAGGTGGCGGAAGGGAATGCATTTCCATGCGCAAAAAGAAATCAGAGACAGTGGGGAATAGAGGGAACTGGAGTTTCCAAAGTGGAGGAGAGAATTAATACCTTGTTTGCAACAAGCTGCGGAGTTTAATCCTGGAGAGCAAGTGTAAAGCTCCTTAAAGCGGAGCAGTGGGAAGCCATAACTAAGGTTTGGCCACACTACCTTTTGAGATGGAGGGATCTCCCCACTGGTGAGGACGGAGGCAGAGGGGTAAAAAGTTCACACTGTACACCAGTTCTGCTTGGAGAGATGGGGACACTTCCCACTCACTCAACGGTGGTTCCCCCCCAGGGCTGGCTTAAGCGCTGGTGCCCCCCCCGCCCCACACCTTCTCCTTGTATTCCCTCATGACCACTGGAACAAGCATTTACGCGAGTTTGAGCTATTCGCATTCTAAATTGCAAAGTCTTTTATTTATTTATGTTTTGGTTTTTAAAACAAAAGGCAGTGCCATTTGCAATGCTAGTAGCTGAAACTCTGACAAATGCGAGACCTTATGCATTGCAAATGCTTGTTGGTTTTACAAGCAGGTACTTTTTGGTTTTACAATCAGGGGCGGCGCCTCAGTCGTCTCGGCTAAATCATCATCTTTGGCAGCCAGCCGTGAATGCACAACGAAGCGCGCAGCGTGACTAGGCCTGATTGGCCAGTGTGTGTAAGTGCAACCACACTGCACGCACCGCCTGAGCAGCAAGATATTATGTGTTAACGGCTTGTTTGGGTCCCAGGGCCATCTATCTGGTAGTGCGTGAAAGCGCTACCAATGACGGCCCTGCAAACGTTATCCTCCATTCCCCGCCCGGCAGTGAACAGTGCTGCTGACATTGAGCGTGCTGCTCGCGCCACACACGTGGTGGTGTGCATGCCTGCAGGGACTAAGAGGAACAGAACCAATTGCTTCTTCTGTTATGTGTAGAGGGAGTGTATTGCGGGCTCAGGCCGTGCCCTTGGACATGAGGACAAACCAGCACAGTAACAGAGGCAGTGTTTTAAATGGGCCTTTACTTATAAATATTCTTCTCTTCGGTGCTGAAATTTTTTCTTCTCAGTTTTGTAGCAGTACGGCTGTTATACCGCCTTTAATTCTGATCTGCTTTTGAGGCACCATGGGGCATATCAGCAAGGGCCGGCGATAATTATCGCTAAGCGCACTTGGCGCTAGGATAATTATCGCCGGCTATCACTGCTTTCTATCGCGGAGATAGCGTGCTATCAGCAACACTTATCTCCAAAGCGATAGAAATGCAAGTGATGCAGCGTGGAAAATCTGGGTAGCGGGAATCAAGACAAAAACCCCGTACCTCATATAAACTCCCTTCGTCACAGACCAAATATCACATTAACACATTCACTCATACAATCATTGGTGGGGCCCATAAAACCAACATTCACACTCTGCTTCTCACTGGCTTGCACTTACAGGAGGAATAACTGTTTCCAAGCGCTGACATGAAAAGAATATCTTATAACCTATAGAGAGAAAATTATTTACACTTCTAAATCCTAATACCCTCATCACTACACATCATAAACCCTAACATTAAGACAATCTTTTCACATAATCAATGGATCAAATTAGTTGTTTTGAGTTTAATTAATTAGTCCAGCTAAAGCATACCCAAAATTCCTAATCTACTCCCTTTCAATAAACAACCAAACACCTTTTCTGGTTAATCAATAGTTTCGTTTATCTAAGTAATGCAAGAATTTAGTTCCATCTAATAAAGTTATTAATCATTACACAAATCACAGAACACCATATTTACCTATTCTGGCTATCGGTCGTCCTCTAAGTCATCAATTTTAGTCGTCAGCACGCTACAGTCCCAAAGATCGGGTCAAGGACCGGAGACGTGCAAATATCGATCAGTGCCCATAAATTATCAATCGTCCATAGTTCATCAGGAAATTTGGGCAGCAATTCAGTCTGTCAAAGATTCAGGAACACAGCCGTCACGTCACCGTCGTCTCCGTCAGCAAAAGGAAGTACGAGAAAAAATAGCGTAGCCCCAACCCTCTCTATTCTAACGTCATTTTATAAGGGAAATAAGGTTCAAGAGATACAAAATAAAGAATTTGGGCTCATCCCATTGGTCAATTGGGATCATCCGGTGAGGTTTCACACAGTTCGGAATATTAGGTCATCCTACATGTCCCATCCGGTTTTTATAAAGGTCTATTGTCAGAACTCTTGGCAGGCGTCCCGTTGTTACCTTGCTTGGGTACAGAGAGTGTGGAGTCATCTCGAGGCTACTGGTACATGCGGTTTGGCACATGCGCACTTGGGGCCCGATTCACAGAACTAACTTAAGATAAAATCCTAAACTTACTACCAGTTTGGTATTCACAGAAGGCACTTACTCATTTTGGTATTCACAGAAGGCACTTACTCATTTCGGTATTCACAGAAGTTAGGAGTCCTAACTTTAGGACTCCTAAATGCCTTCTGTGAATACCGAAAGTCTTAAAATTAGGATTTTCTCAGTTTAGGAGTAGTAAAGTTAGGACTCCTAACTTTACTACTCCTAAACTGAGAAAAATCCTAACTTTACGACTTTAGGTATTCACAAAAGGCATTTATGAGTCCTAAAGTTAGGAGTCCTAACTTTACTACTACTAAATTGAGACAAATCCTAATTTTAAGACTTTCGGTATTTACAGAAGGCATTTAGGAGTCCTAAAGTTAGGAGTCCTAACTTTACTACTACTAAACTGAGAAAAATCCTAATTTTAAGACTTTCGGTATTCACAGAAGGCATTTAGGAATCCTAAAGTTAGGAGTCCTAACTTTACTACTACTAAACTGAGAAAAATCCTTATTTTAAGACTTTCGGTATTCACAGAAGGCATTTAGGAGTCCTAAAGTTTGGAGTCCTAACTTTTCTACTCTTAAACTGAGAAAAATCCTAATTTTAAGACTTTTGATATTCACAGAAGGCATTTAGGAGTCCTAAAGTTAGGAGTCCTAACTTCTGTCAATACCGAAATGAGTAAGTGCCTTCTGTGAATACCAAAATGAGTAAGTGCCTTTTGTGAATACCAAAATGAGTAAGTGCCTTCTGTGAATACCAAAATGGTAGTAGGTTTAGGATTTTGTCTTAAGTCAGTTCTGTGAATCGGGCCCATAGTCTGGAACCTCGTGGAATAATAAAATGTTAAACCCTCTCTAATTCCCCTATGTGCTTGTAATTATCTAGCATATGGCGACATTTAAAGCGTTCACATTCACCCAGTGATGTCATCTGGTGCAACATACGATAAAGTCACAAAGCAACATATATCATGCAATATTCTAATTTTCTAATATTAGTATGCGCACAGAGGTTAATTACAAATTATTTTAGCCATGCAAAATGCAATCCCACGTATATTTCATACTTTAGTAATGTTGAATAAACTCCACACAAACACATTAATAGTATTATAATTAATAGATTATTCTAATTAGTATGAACATGCAGAATGGGGGGGGTATACAAAATGTTGTACTACCCGCTCCATCAATCCCCCCTTTGGTGATTATATCACCACACCATCAACATTTTGTATTTCTTTTTATGGAATGGAAGTGAGTTTTTGCTTTAATTCATAACTCAGTTTCCCCAGTCTCTTCTCTTTTCACTGTTTTATACATGTTCTCCTTGACTTCTAATTCTATTTCTTCAAATTCCCTCTCTTGTTTCTTATCTTTTTTCCTCAAATTTCCTCTTTTTCTGATTTTTATTCTTTTTACGACAGATACACCCTAATCTTATTATGAATACTATGAAAATCACACATGTTAATGGAAATAAGATTTTACCTAAAAAGATACTACCTATGTTTACTAAGAACTTCTTAATAGCAGATATTTTCTTTCCAATCTTTTCCCAAACACCTTCAACCTCCAGTGGTGCAATTTCGTCATGCAGTTCAGTTATATTTGTAATATACATTTTCAAATCTTTACTTTCATCTGGAATGTAAGTACAACAATGTTGCACTTTCAGCATTTCACAGACACCAACCTCCTTTGCCAATAATATATCAAGGGCAAGTCGATTTTGCATTACCATGGCACGCATGGCAACCATTTCAGTGTTTACCGATAAAAATCCTCCAGCGGTGCTTGTTGACAAGCGATCCACTACTGTTGAAAGCCTTCTAATTTTGTTTGCATTCAAAGATATTCCCACTGCTGGTATTAATGCTCCAAAGATATCACCCACAATTTCTGACCAAGATTCTCTCTTCCTACGTGCTAAATAACTACCTAAATTATGTACACCATCTTCTCCTCTTTCCATATGAAAAATCTTCGGGAAAACCAGGCCTACGTAACATGTGCCATACCAATGGTCTGGCAAACGATAATACGCCTTGTTCCTGCAAATAAAGTATAATCCAGGAAAAACTGGATCTTTTCCACCTTTAAATCCCCATCCACCCATGATTCGGTATGTATCATGGCACTCACTATTACCTACAAAATAATTGTCATATGCAGTCTGATTCCTTCTAATACACAATTTCCCTTTCTGAGGCCAATCTAAAGCCATAGTTGGACTAGCTTCTCCTTTCAAGTGTTTTTCCATTTCTACATCCCAGACTGTCTTTTCCTTCAGATGCCTTTGTTTGCATTTTCAATCTCCTTTCTTTAACCATATCCAAAAATGTATTTTCTTCTTTCTTTAAACTACAAGTCAAATTGTTTTTAAATATATATTCTAATGTTAGTTCTTTAGTTTCTAAGAAAAATTCACCTAATACCTTTGCAGGTTTTACCTTGTTTAGCCTGTTAATTGATGGTACTTATGAGAATATGTTATCTACGTCTGAAAAATAATAATATACCTTCCCTGTTTCAAGTTCAAGTTCAAGTTTATTTTATTTGTTTTGGTACTCTACTGAGGACCACAAATTTTATACGATAAAATTCAGTTACATATACTTTTAGAATTTCATATTAATACAAAGCTAAAAAAGGTTTTAAAAATTTATAAAAGTTATAACAAACTAGTTCATTAGGAGGAAATTTGCATACTGTGATCAAATCCTTTACGGTGGTGATACGGCAGTTAATGTATATAGGATACAGATGTTTTGTCCTAGCTGCCACTACTTTTGGGTTAGGGCATATGAATAAAAGATGTTCTACATCCTGCTCCCCTCCGTGGCAGAAGTTACATAATGAAGATCCATTTGGGTGCCATCTTGATGTTGTGGTTAGCACTGGTAAAATGCCGAGCCTTAATAGGATAATTGATCTCCTTGCTCCGTGCGAGAGATTGAAGTATATGTATTGTTGTACTTGCTTAGGTGCGATTGTTTCCGTGAAACTTTTATACAGAGTCAATTTCGCACAGTGTGAAAAATCAAGGTCATAACTGAGTCTGGGGGTGAAACATTTTAAAAAGAGTTTCAGTTGTGACGGAGTCCACGTGAGCAACAGGTTAACATTGATCTCAGCTAGTTTAAATGCAGTGGACATATTGCTGAAGAATACTTGTTTCGGAGCGTCACAGTCAAAGGTCTCGATTTTAAGTAGTGAACGGAGAGTTCCAGCCTTTGCGTGCAGCAAATTATATGCCCACCTGATGACGTTTGCAATAGCTCTTGAGTAGGAGCTCGTGATAGAGAATTCGAGGCGAAGGGCTTGCACCGGGGTGGAGTGTGATACCTTCAGCATTTTCCTCAGTATCTTCCCTTCTTTTTGGTCCAGGAATGGCCACTGTTTTATTGGAATATATTCCAAAGCAAATGATAAAACTGGAGGTATCTTTGTACTATATACTTTGAGAAGGGATGAAAAATGTCTGTTGCCTGAAGCCGCGTATAGTCTTTGAAGGGCTCCGGCGTGCACATCAGATTTCCTAGTCAGGTTATTAACCTGTAAATTGTTTTTTAGTGTCTTAGTGAAAATCCTGCCCAGGTATGTATATTCCTCTGTCTCTTCTATTGTTCCAGCGCCAAGTCTCCAACAGAATTTGGTGCTTCTTTTTCTTCCTGAGAAGGAGACTATTTTTGTCTTGGTGAGATTCGGAATTAGGAAGTTTTCCTGACTATATTTGTTCAGAGTGTCTAGAAGTCTTTGCAGGCCGAAGGGTGTAAGATCTAACATTACAATATCGTCTGCATATAAGAGGGCGTTTATATTATGGGCTGCGATCTTTGGAGGCAGACTTGGCGTTTGTTGCAAGTGCTGAGGCAAATCACTGAGATATAGTGAGAATAACAAGGGGGCTAGAAGACACCCCTGCTTAAGACCGTTTGCTGTTGGAATTATGTTGGTCAGGCCCTTTTCACTCCCCATTTGCACTTGACACCACGTGTGCGAATGCAGTGTAATTATAATTTGTAATAATTGTTCAGGGATTCTTAACTTCCTCAGTTTTTTCCAGAGTGATGGTCTGTCTACTCGATCGAATGCGGTTGAAAAATCGATGAATGCTGCATATACCGGTTGGGATTTTCCTACAACGTATTTGTCGAGGATTGTTTGTAGTATCGCGATATTATCGATAACCGAATGGTTAGGCCTGAAGCCGGCCTGATATAAGGGGATTAGATCCTGAGAAAATGCCCAATTTTTAAGTTGGTCCAACACTTCAGCGGCGAAGATTTTCCCCGTAGCATCTAGTAATGCTATTTGGCGATAGTTGCCAGCCTGATGTCTTGACCCTTTTTTGAAGATCGGTATTATGATACTCCCCTTCCAGGATTTTGGCACTGATCCTGTTTTAAAGATGAAGTTAAAAAGGGGAGAGAGCATCTTACTCCAACCCTTAGGATCTGCCTGTAGGACCTTGATTGGAATTTGGTCTGGGCCGGAGGCTCCTGTGGATCTCGCCTTTCGGATGTGCATTTCTATTGAGAACGGGGAGGCGGTTCCGATCTGAACGTTGTTTCCTTCGCTGTTATTCCCGGTGTTTACAGCCTCTTCATTGTTCGTGTTTGCTCTGTACAAAGCTGTCAGGTAGGTTTCCCAATCTTGTGGTGGAACTGGAATGGGGTGCAGGGCCTTTTTTGTTCCGGTTTCCTTTGCGATTAATGACCAATATGATCGTTGGTTGCGCTGTTTTGCCGCAAGTTGTAGATCGACCCAGTTTTTGTCCTGTGTTATTCTTTTTAAGCGACACTTTTCTCGCTTGAGTTGATTTTTCAGTTTGTTAATTTCTGCCTGTCTTGTAATTGAGCGGTCCACATATTGTGCTCTGATAAGTTTGTTTAGTCTTTTTGCAGTTGCAGAATTTGAGGTTTTATTTTTGTTTTTATTCGTTACTGGTACGACTTGTTGCAATTTGTTTCGAAAAAATTGCTTTAAGTTCTCGATAATGGATTCAAAGTTTGTTATTACATCAGCGGAGAATTCTATAGTTAGAAGATGATAGGTATCAATTAGAGTAGTTATTTTATCTAACATAGATGAATTCCAGTAGAGCCTCCTTTGGTTTGTTTTTGCCTCCACAGTGCCATGTTTATACATAATTTGACTAGGAAAGCAGGTGCTTATCTTCCATTGCGTATGTAATAGCAGGATTGCGTGGTCACTCTCTTCAGTGAAGTAGATGCGGAGATGTGAAGCGGACTCAAATGACTCCATATTGCTGATCATATAATCTAGGATTGAGAGGGTACTATTTCCCCGTCTGGTATGCGATGCTGGAATATCACCTTCCACGTTCCCATTCAGAATAATTCCATTTAGTGTTGGGAGTGACGCTAATAGCATTTTCCCCCTTTTATCAGCCCTGCTTCTAGTCGGGAAGGTCGGCACCGGTATTTCTAGAGCTTCATCTTTGTACCAGTTCGCCCAGTTGGAGATTTCGTTGTTTGATATTTTTCCGTTGAGATCACCCATTATCAGGAATGGCGGATAAGATTGAGCTTCGATTATTTGTTGAATAGTTTCAAAGGTTTCTTCAAATTGGACATCGTTCTTTGGCCCGGGAGGGACATATACGTTGAAGAGTAGTAAACTTTTTTGGGGGTCTAAGGAGTGAATCTCCAACCTGATTTTTAAACACTGGAATTGCTTAGAATTGGTGTCAACGATCTCTTGAGCCCAGAGACACTCTTCCCTTAGTAGGATAGCTATCCCTCCCTTAGCGTGTCCCCGTTTAGCTTCCTGCGCAGGGGTGTCGTAAACGAAGTATCCATCCTGGTAAAAAGTTTTTATGGACCAAGTTTCCTGTAATGCCAGTATGTCCGGTCGATATTTTGTGACTTCCGTCATTTTTTCTGTGGTTTTCCCTGCCATATTCCAGGATATTATCGAAAGGCCATTGCTAAACGGGTTGAGTCGGGTACTTCGCATTTTTCCTACCGTTAAGTGACTCTGAAATCCATGACCATGACTGGAACGTTTTTGCTGCTTCCTTTGCTTCTGCATCATGGCTCCAAACTTCTCTTTCTCCGTTCTTTACTGAGATCCTTAGATTTTGGTCTGAATTTGGGTTTGTTTCTGAGTCTTCAATGCTGTAGGTAGTTTTGTATTGAATTTGGGGATTTTCCCATAAGGGTCCTTTGGACAATTTTTTCGGGTGGTTGACTATGGTTTCCTGTGTAGGGACCAGATCATAACCACATTTTTGTAAGGTCTCCTGTTCTCTTAGGATGATCCCTGGTAACACTGGTGACCGAAATGCTACCACCGCTATTTTGGTATTTTCTTTGTCTGGGAATGTTACTAAGTCGATTTCATTTCTTGTTAAAGTTTGTAACGGAGTTATGCATTGAAGAAGGTTGACTATTCTACCTCGATTTAGTGGAATGCTGTCTGTAGGAAAAAGCTCTGTTATTTGTAAAAGTTTTGACGTTGTTTCTTCCCCTAGAGGGGCTTTTTTGTTGTGATCAACTGGCCCTTTAAAGCGCTCCCTTGGCCCTGTAGTTGTTAGATTGAGGTGAAATTCTTCAGCTCTTGGATTTAAAGTGATATATTGTCGATGAATTTTATTGTCTGTGTTTTCCGCCACGTTTCGGTGTGTTCCCTTTGTGGGAGTCGGTGTTTTTGTGCTTTCTTCGTGCTCGTACTGGGGTGAGGGGGGAGTTATTGCTTTCTGGAATTTGAGTCTACGCGCTTTCTTCTTTTTGATTCTGCGTTGTGGTTTTCCTCTTTTTTTCCCAGCTCCTTCTTGGTTCTTCTTAATTTCTTGTGTGTCCCCCGCTTGTTCACAGTCGAGGATGATGTTTGCCTTCTTTCCTTGATCGTTCACCGAACCGGACGTTGATGATTTATTTTTGGTCTTTGTGAAAATAGGATATAGGTTGTGGGCGTCAATTGTATCTTCTCTGAAAAGTTTCTTTAGGGAATATATAGTTGGTTCCTGGAGGTTATTCTGAGTTCCCTTATTTGGTCTTCCTTTCTTTTGAGTACCTTTAGTTTGAGTACCGGTGTCGCTTTTTCCCTGGACTTGCAGCATGTTGGTGATATTATTATTATTACCTGTTGCTTCTTGAGAGTTTACTGGCTTTTCTTGTGTTTTTGTTGACTCGGTGTGATCTTTTTTTCTTTTTTCTTCTACTAGGAATTTTAGTATTCCTATTTGAACGTCAAGGGTTTGGTCTGAATTCTCCAGAATATGGCCTAAGTGTGAGAGGACTGATTCTAAAATTTCTTGCAAGATAAGGAGTGATTTGGACACAGGAGTGTTGTGATTAGTTAGGCTGGAGGATTTAAACATGTAAAGGTCTGGTGAGTATTCGAGATCAACTACTCGGTCCGGGGATTTTTGTAGTGTACTAGTAAGTATCTCCTCTGGCCTTATTTGCGGTTCGAGCTTCTTATCGTCCTCCTTGACAATTATTTCTGGGCGTAAATTGTTGCAATCGGTACTGCGTTGGATGTTTAATAGACTCGGAGTAATTAGACCAGATAAGTCTGATTCCAGAGGGGATTCCTCTATAACAGAGGGGCTAGAATTTTGTTCTGGGTCAAATTCAGGGTTTGTTAGGTTTTGTTCATTTGATTGGTCACGTAATACTCCCAATATGTCTTTACCTCCCTCCTTGAATTTGGGTTCAGTTCCTTTATTTTGCAGTTGACTTTCTGCTTGGTCTTTGGTGGTAAGTGTGGAAAAATAATTAGTTATTGCGGGAGTCCTTGTTATCCGTCCTCTTTTCACTGCTTTATTGGAGGACTTCCTGATTGCCTCTTCACTTCCCATTCGTTTCATAAAAATGGTTCGTGACCTCAGTTTCTTAAAAGCCATATCCTTATCCTTGGGCAGTAGATTGTTCCGCCTTCCCGGGGGGGTAGTTATTTTGGGCTTCCCCACGTGTTACGAGGCAAAGTGCGGGCTGTGAGGGGGCGTCAAAATCCCTCTTGGCGCAAGACAACTTATTGGATGGACTCTCTTTCGGGGGCGCAGGGCGTTTTTTGGGGGGGGCACTGGTGCGGGGAATAGCAGCGCTGACCGCTCAAATCACCACCACCCCCTTCCCCGAAAGCCAGGCACCCCTCTCACCGTCCCACTGCCGGAGGCCTCCGCTTGAACTGACCGCCTCCTTCCTCTGAGTCCACCAGTTCCCGGGGCTCCTCACCAACACCTCTAGCCACTCCGGTGCTGGGGCTCCGTTGGTCCTCTGCTCACACTCTAGTCCGCCTCAGACAGTTCCCTGATCTCTTTTGCTCTAAATTTTTGCTCTTTACTTAGGTACCAGCTCGATTGGCGCTCTGCACGGTTGCGCTGTCGCTATCATGGGAACATAGACTGAGTCTGCTACAGATGGCCAGAGGTCATCAAGAAAGTGCAGGAGGGGAAGCGTTTAAGATCCGTGCATAAAAAATAGTCAGAAACCCCTTGCATCCATCCCCATGCCAGCTCCTCACCGTTTATCACCCAATGTTGCTACTACAACTGCTGGCCGCTATCCGTTGACGTACTCCTCTCAATGGGGGGGGCCCAGGTTCTTGTTTACGTCCTTTGTCCCTTTTTGCTGGGCTCCTTGCCGAGCACCACTACCTGACCGGCGCCCTTTGCTGCTCTTACACCAACTCACCAGTTCACCGCCGCCGCCTCCTCACAGGTCACTGTCTCTAAGGTGCGATGCGGGAGCCGTGATTCACGCACAACAATTGCACGCCGATGTTAAGGGTGTGTAGGAGCGGGGCCGCCCAGAGCCGCAGCGCGCCACAAAACAGCACGGCTCGGTGGTCAACTCGTCGCGGCTGTACTTGATTGCGCCGGTCGCTCACAGTCTGATGCCGATGCCGATGCCTAATGAGAGCAACGTGGGGGGGGGCGAAGGCGAAGGCAGAAGGCAGGCAGGTGGCAATGGGCAGGCGGAGGTGAGCTCCCCGGCTCCTGGCTCCGGCTCTGTACACCTCCTCCTCCTCCTCCTCCGACTCCGATTCCGATTTCCGCAACTGTAACTTCCGGTCTTCACCACACACCGCAGCACCTTCCCTGTTTGATAAAATAAACTAGCTATTACACTACATGTTATTCCAGAAGTTACTGGAAGGTGGTGATGAGTCACTCCCTCCGATACAGAAGCAGGTAACTGCATACAAACGTAGCAGTCCCTTACGTCCATTGTCTTTACATATTCATACAATAATTTCGAAAATACATTATCAGAAAAATCAGTTATAGACCTATCTTTATGTAAATAGCTTCTATCTGTTCTAGTCGGATCTACCCTTTGAATCTTTTCTATATTAAATTTGTTTTCACTATGTCCTTCTATTGTATCTATAGTAACCTTAAATGAAATCATGAGAGCAAGTATACTCCATAGAAGCATTAGTAATCCTGTACAACAACAACACATTTTACACCATCTCTTCAGAAATGTACATCTACTTTTTCTACTATCTGTGTTTGCCATTTTTGTTAAAATGGACAGTGTCTTTTGACTTAGCCTCTTCTACTTCACAACTAGTTTTTCTAACCCAAGGCTCTAAGCACCTACTTGGTTCTACCAGTTTTGTCTTTTTCACCATATTTTATTGTTTTTCCATTAGCAGCTTCTTTTTCTCATTCAGTTTGGCATCTCATCATCTTTCACCTTTCCTTCGTGATCTGAATACAGAATGTCCTGAACATCCGCTTCTTCTCCAATATCGGACAAGATAACTCTCAGGATTTCCGATTCTTCGTCCTCCTCAACCACTTCCGGTATAGTCACCTCTGGATTTCCTTGGCTATCCGCCTCTTCTTTTACTTCAGGCAGGGCCACATACGTCCATTCTGGCGACTTATACTTCTGGTTGGGTTCCCTCGTTCTTTTGCTTTCTTTAATTACAACCTTTTTTCGTCTTTTGATCTCTCCTGACTCGTTACTTCATTCACCTGTTCAGCTCTTGGTGACTTTACTCGTGTCAGTCGATATCTCCGTCTTTTTATTTTAATCAGCCAAACGTCGTCTTTTGCTGCTCTTTTCAGTTTCTTACCTTTATCATTCTTTTCAGTTCTCCAAGCTCTCTTTCTTAGAACTCGACCTTCAGTTACCTCGTCTTCACTTTCCTCTGATTCTGTTTCAACTTGCTTTTTACTTTCAACAACTTCTTTTTCCACCACTTCTATTGTTTTCCCTACTTCTGTCCCTCCTCGAATCTCCGACGCGCAATCTTCCTGCTGACTACCTGTCCCTTCTTCTAACTGGATGTTGGAGTTCCCTACACCTTCTCGGGGGTCTTCCGCAGAAATCTTTCCGTCTTTCTCTGTATCTGGCACCTGTCCATCTAAATGTGTTATTTCAGGTGGAATTTCTCTCAATCTTTCATTCAGAACTTCTCTTTCAGCAATTTCTTTAATTGTCTCTTCACTGTCTTTTTCTTTGTTTTTTCCTTGTTTTTTCTAGAACATTGAATTTCCTGTTCAATCTCTGAGTCTGAGCTAGTGTAAGAAATCTGTAACCTTCTTCTCAGGGAAATACTTCTGGGAACGAAAGTTAGACTTGGCTCTGATTCCCCCCTTTCAGGGTTTGTTATGTTATGTTATCTGTATTTATTACGCGCGCAGATACTCGAAGGAGTGTCCCGGCGCGGGCCAAGAGAAGACAAACTAAAACCAACCCTACGAGAAGAGGTGCGTTTTTAGCAGTTTTTTAAAGACCCCAATGTCTTCAACAATTCGGAGTGAGAGGGGGAGCGCATTCCAAGCGTGGGCCGCAAGCACGACCAGGGAAGCGCCACCTAACCGATGGCGCTGGAAGCCAGGAATCTTCATCAGCCTAAGTGAGGAAGACCTCAAGTATCTCCCCGGCACATAAAACGAGAAGCGTTTCTGCAGGTAGCCGGGCCCTTGCCCATGCAGAGCGCGAAGGGCTATGGTGAGAGATTTGAAAGCTGCACAAGCCTTGACAGGGAGCCAGTGAAGGGAGCGACGGTAGCCTTGAACGCTCTGCCTGGGACCCAGCCCGCCCAGCATGCGGGCAACCGCATTCTGGGTCACTTGAAGCTTATTGAGAGCATAAGCTGGGAGCCCAGCATAGAGAGCATTGGCATAGTCCAATCGGGACAAAATGAGAGCCCGAACCACCGATTCCCTAGCCGCTTGAGGAAGCAGCGGAAGGAATCTTCTCAGAATTCTGAGAAGACCGAAACAGCAACCTGACAGACGCTTAACTTGGCTGGAAAAAGAGAGATTACTGTCGAAATAGACGCCTAGGTTCTTCGCAGTCTGACTGTTGGAAACAGGAGATGGAAACTTGGAAGGCCAGATTGACTCTCTAAATCCTGAGGGGAAATCGCCGAACATCAGAACCTCGGATTTGTCCTTGTTGCATTTTAGATGTGCCGACGCCAACCACTCAAAAACCAAGGAGAGGCACCTCTGCACAAGGGCCACCGAGGTCCCCTGCTTATCCCAGGTAAACAGAAGTTGTGTGTCGTCGGCATAGGCAATGACCTTAGCCCCCAACCCTTCCGCTAGGACAACCAGAGGAGTGAGGTAGATATTGAACAGGAGGGGGCTAAGGGAGGAACCCTGAGGAACCCCCGTGCCCACTTGGAGAGGTGACGAGGCCACTGGGGGTATCCAGACTTGCTGGAACCGGCCATCCAAAAAGGATTTAATCCAGCCCCAGACCGAGCCCGACACCCCAATCTTCGAAAGTCTGTAAAGCAGCAGTGAGTGGGGGACAGTGTCAAAGGCCGCCGACAAGTCGAGCAGCACAAGGGCTGCTTTCCCGCCGGTGTCAAGACACTCCCGAATAGCTTCCGAGACTTCCAAAAGAGCACATTCCGTGCTAAAGGAGGGGCGGAATCCAGATTGGGCAGGGTGAAGGAGACCCGAACTCTCGACAAACTCCGACAGCTGTCTGTTCACTATTTTCTCACAGACCTTAGACAAGCTAGGGAGGAGAGAAATAGGTCTGTAGTTTCCCGGAGCTGAAGGATCGAGAGTAGGTTTCTTCAGTAGGGGGAGAATTTTGGCCTGCTTCCAACAACTAGGGACCCTGGCTTCCTGCAAGGACAGGTTAATGATGTAGTTGACTTCCACGTTCACCGTCTCTGCCACAGAAGCCAGAAGTCTTGCCGAGCATGGGTCGTCCGGAGAGCCGGACTTCAGACCTTGAAGGATTCTCAGAGTGCACGGCAAATCCACCGGGGAAAATTTAGACAGGGAATGATTGGAGGGCACGGCAACAGGAATGGTAGCCGATGAGACCAGAGGAACTGTGAGCCCATCAGAGACAACCGGGCCAGAGAAGCTGCCTTGTATCTTTAGGATCTTGTCCCAGAAGAATGTAGAAAGCGTCTCGCACCAATCAATTGTCGCCGGTAGAGTGCAGCTCTGCGCCACAGGGGACATAAAACTTTGGACAATAGAGAAAATCTCCTTAGAGTTGTTCTGGGCCTGATCAATCCAGGTGGCAAAGAACGCCCTTTTTGCAGAGAAGATAGCTTTATAGTAGGTTTTCTGACCCAGCCTGAGCTGAGCCTTAGCTGCCGGGCAGTAGTTGCTGAGACGCCAAGAGCACTCCAATTTCTTGCAGCCCTGCTTGAGAAGACGCAGATCCTCCGTAAACCATGGTTTGGAGGGAGAATCCCTTGTCTGTCTAGCCGTAGTTGGTATGGCAATTGCCGCAAAAGAGCCCAAGAGCCAGTTGGAGTAGGCAGCAAGACACTGATCCAGGTCTTGTGGCAAGAGCGGCCTGTTAGCCACCAGCGCCCTGGCGTAGAGGATGGGGTCAACCTTCTTGAACGCTGGTTTATGACTAGCACTAGGCGAGGTCACAACCCATGAAAAGCCAATTAGATAATGATCGGACCAAGGGACCGGAAGCGGAGCTTTGATTGAAATAGGAAAGTTAGAAAGGATAGGATTCAGAATATGGCCCCCTAGATGAGTAGCCTGATCGACCCATTGAGAGAGCTGCGCAGATTGGCAAATATCAAGATATTCACGTGTGTCCCTTGAGTTCTTTTGGTCAAGATGGATATTGATATCGCCTAAAATCACATAATGGGAGAACTGTAGAGCTCTCATGGAGACCGCCTCCACATAGGCCTGAAGGAAGGCATGGGCCACTCCCGGCGGGCGATAAATCAAGGAGCCACCAAGAGAAAAATGGGCAGAACAGCAGATACTGAAATCCAAAACTTCACAGCCGTCCCACGTGCAGAAAGAGCACTTATCCAGCACCCACATTTCTTTGAAAATAAGAGCCAACCCCCCGCCTCTCCCTGTTGTCCGGTCTAATTTGCTGATTTTATACCCCGACGGAATAGCCAAGGAGATGATTGGGTCAGAGGAATTGTCAAGCCAAGTCTCCGTAACAAATAGAAAGTCCAGAGATTTGTCATCAAGTAGCTCGAACACCTCTGAATGGTGCTTTTTCAGCGAACGCACGTTGAGTAGCGCCGCCGCAATGACAGGGGAATTAGGCGTTTTAGTGAAAACAGTAGAACCCAACTCAAGGCGAAAGCCACAGGCCCCATACACAAAATCTCGAGCCCCAAAGAGGTTGGGGAGGGACGGAGAGTTACAGCACGGCCTCCGCAGCTGAATAAGACACTCACGTGAATAAGACCTGAGGCGAGGACCAACGACCCTGACTTGGGCAGCATGACTGGCCCCGGCTCCCGACGAGCTGCTGACGAGTGCAGACGGGCTTGCCTTAGGCGCGCCTTTGGCACGCCAGCGGCGCGCCCGCTGCGCTCATCCGCTGCGCGAACGCGCAGCGTGCATTTATATAGTGCCGGTGGTGCAGAGACTAGAGCGCCTTCAAAACAAAATGGCGCCTAGCTATGTACCGCCGGAAGTGAGGAAAGCTCTCACTACAGATAAAAAATACAGATTAAAGTGCCCCAGATTCAATTTTCTAAACAAGTGTGCAAATAAGGCAGATTAGAAGTTTGCTTTTGTTTTTGTCTCTTCGTCATCTGATTCAGTACTGGATTCTGATTCGTCAAAATACTCCTTTTCTGTGCTATCCACTGGATTTGGAATTCTCAATGTGTGACTTGCATGAATCCAGTTTTTCAGTCCAGCACACTTCACAGCCGTTGTTGTGGTCAAGATATCTTGTCGTGGTTTTCCCCACCTTGGAACCAAACAGTTTCTTCTTCTGTGTACTTTTATTCTCACCCAGTCCCCTCGGCTTCTATAATGGGCTTGCTTCTTTTCAAGGGTGGTGACATCCGCTCCAACCTGATGAAACACAGAATGAACTGCGTCAGCCAGGCCATTACAGTAATCCAACACCATGTCATCAGTTATAGGCATCAGCTTGTTGACTGGTATGAACACATGTCGCATCGCCCTACCCATGATGATTTCATGGGGGCTCAACCCTGTAGTCCTGTCTGGAATTGATCTAATAGTCATGAGTACCAGAGGCAAGACATCAGGCCATTTCATACCTGTGGCTAAACACATTTTCCCTATCCTGTTTTTGATAGTACCATTCATCTGTTCTACCACACCAGAAGCCTCTGGGAGGTATGCACAATGTAGTTTTTGCTGTACATTCTATGCTTCACAAATCAATTTTATGATCTCATTATGGAAATGTCTTCCTCGGTCTGATTCAATTGTTACTGGGAATCCCAATCTAGGGATAAATTCCCTCAAAAGTAACTTTGCCACTGTTATTCCATCATTTCTCCTTGTTGGGAATGCTTCCAACCATCTAGAAAACAGACAGAGCATAACTAGAACATACCTCAACCTGTTACAGGGAGGCATCTCAATGAAATCCACTTGCATTCTGATAAAAGGCCCTCCTTCTTGACCTATTGTTCCTAGGCTCACTACTGTCTTTCTTCCAGGGTTGTATTGCTGGCATATTAGGCATCTTTGACAAAGACTTTCTGCTACAAGTCTGAATTTTGCATTGTACCAGGTCTGCTTAAATGACCTGATCATAGCATCTCTCCCTATATGTCCCTGACCATGATACATCCGTGCCATGGCAGACATCATGCTATCAGGCATAACTGGTCTTCCATCCCGATAGACCCACACATGATCCTTCTCTCTTGATGCACATCCTGCTTTTACCCACTGCTTCATTTCCTCAACTCCTGCTTCTTTCTGTAATTGCCTCACTTCCTCCCAAGTACCTACAGTGTTAGTAAACATCAAAGTGCAAGAAATCACCTCTTTCTCCTTAGCCCTGTTTATTGAATTCTAATTACGTGCACAATATTGAGCCATGTCGTTGGCGTACTTATTGCCAATGGCGATGTAATCACCAGTCTGACTGTGAGCAGCACACTTCACAACAGCCAATTGCCGAGGCAGCTGTATCGCCTCAAGCAATTTTCCAACCACCTCAGCATTCTTAATGGGAGTTGCACTTGATATCAAAAACCCTCTCTGTAGCCATATCTGACCAAAGTCATGCACCACATCGAATCCGTACTGGCTGTCAGTTATCACAGTCCCTCTCACACTCTTCCCAATCTTGCATGCTCTAGTCAAAGCAACAAGTGCAGCTACTTTGGCCAATTTTACTCCTTTCAGGTAGGATGCTTCCATTACTGCTGCAACGGTGCATACTGCATATGCTGCACTCAACATTCCATCCTCTGTTCTCAAGCAAGACCCATCTACAAACATCACGAAATCACTCTCTGGTAATGGTACATCTTTTATGTCAGGTCGTGGTTTGGTACAGAAATCGAGTACATTCAGACAATCATGATCTGCTTCATCTCTGACTTCCACATTCTCAGCATCAGGCAGTAATGTTGAAGGGTTCAAATTCAGGCTTCTCACAAAGCATACATTCATTGCACCTAATATGACTTTCTCATACTTAGTCAGCCGACTATGTGACATATACTGAGTGCGACTCCTTGTTAAAAGGATTGCCACATCATGAGGTACAAACACTTTCACAGGATATCCCATCACAATTCCTTCACTCTGTTCCAAACTTCGACAGGTAGCAGCCACTGCTTTCAAGCACGCAGGTAAGGCTACAGCTGCTGGGTCCAGCATTGATGAGACGTATGCAATTGGTCTCCTCAGTTTTCCATGCTTCTGTATTAGAATAGAAAGTGCACATCCATTTCTCTCTCACTGCAATACAACTCAAACTCCTTTTCATAATCAGGCATACATAAGGCAGGTGCTTCACACAACCCATTTCTCAAATGCTTAAAAGCTGCCAATTCCTCCTTGTTCAAATCAATGGTATCTTTCACATCACTTCTTGTCAAACGTACCAGAGGCTTTGCAATCAAAGAGAAGTTGCTAATCCACTGACGACAGTATCCAACCATTCGAAGAAACATTTTCACCTCTCTTTGGTTCATGGGGGCTCTCATTCCTTTTATGATTCTGATTCTGTCTATTGTTATCTTTCTCCGTCCTTTTTCTATATTATGGCCTAAATATTGTACTTCTTTCTTGCAAAATTGTAATTTTGATGGTGACACTTTAAGTCCTCCATCAGCCAGATGATTCAGCAAGGCTATGGTGTCTATTTCACATGCTTCACAGGTTTTCGACGCCACAAGAAGGTCGTCGATGTATTGAACTAACACTGAATTCTCTGGCATTTCTAAATTCTCTAGGGATTTCTTCAATATCTGATTAAATATTGAGGGGCTTTCTGTATACCCCTGTGGAATTCGGCACCAAGCCAAAATTCGTTCGCCAAAGCTAAACGCAAAAATCTGCTGGCTGTCATGGTGCAATGGGATAGAAAAGAAAGCATGGCATAAATCAATCAACCTATACCATTCTGCATCATGGGGAATCTGATACAAAATCACAGATGGATTTGGTACAATGGGACAGCAAGATACAACAATTTTGTTTATCTTTCTCAAATCTTGCACTATCCTGAACTTTCCATTAGGCTTTTTCTGTCCCATAATTGGTGAATTACATGTACTACTCATTATTTCTCTCAGAATGCCTTGTTTTATCATCTTTTCAATCACAGGAGTAACTTCTTTAATTATTTCAGGTGTCAATTTATATTGAGGGACACTTGGATATCTTACTCCTTCTTTCACTGTTATTTTTACTGGATCTACATTTCTCATTAGTCCCACATCCACTGTTTCAATTCTTTAGGTAATTCATCAGGGTTAAATACAGCATAGGCTTCAGTAACCTCATTCTCCCTGTTTGCCATAGGCATTTTATACAACACGTCTTCATCAGGAGTTTCAAAAGCTATCCCATCAGGGGTACAGAATATAGTGCAATTCATTTTACATAGCAAATCCCTACCTAACAAATTCACAGGATTTGTATCGCACATGACAAAGCGGTGCATTTCTGAAAAATTCCCTATGCTAACTTTCACTGGTTCTGTAAGGTAAGTTTTAATCTGTCTGTTGGATACACCAACTACTTGGATCGTTTCATCCGAGAGAGGAAGATTCTTAACATCAGCTGACCTAACAGTTGATCGAGTAGCATCAGTATCAACTAGGAAAGTAATACTTTTGTTATTTATCTTCCCATCCACAAATGGGCCTGTCTGGTCTACCTCTAGAGTTGCTCCAAGTACGCACTCTTCTTCCTCCCTTCGGCACCGTCAATAACCTTCTTCTGAATCGCTCTCATCGCGTTGTAGCCAATACTGCGAAACAGCGCTAGCGCACGGCAGCTAAGTTACCTGTTCTTCGTTGTAGAATCCTGTCTCATTACTGTATTTCTGTGAGTTTTTGCTCTGTGGAAAAGGCGCTTTTGGCACCTGATTCTGTTGGGTAACAACCTGCTGCTGTCGCTGTGGTTGACCACTCACCTCATTCTGCACCTGTGGATTCAATGATGCATTTTCATTGTTAGTACTTGGGGGAAATTTACACTCGGATTTCCAATGCCCTACTCTACCGCAATTATGACACGGAAATTTCTTTTTAACTTCTTCTATATTAAAATTTCCCTCACCTCTCCCAGGAATGAATTTTTGTCTGGGGCCTGTATTATTCGCTTGTTCCGCTAACTGAGCTTCCTGCCTCTCTGCTACTTTGACTTGTGCCTGTTGGACCTAGAGACCTATGGTAGCTTGGCTCAGGTGGAAAGGCCTCATTCCAGAGTAACATGTCGTGCTTGCGTCACACTCACCTCAGCACTCCAGCGTACCACCACTAAAAACGACGCTACACCAAGAAATTAGAAAGGTTAGAAAAGCTTTATCTTTCCTTATATCTTGTTTTTTTTTTCAGTTACATACAGTTCAATGATTCACTACTATAGATGTTGCCCACAGATTGCCGGCATTAAAACATTGCACTCAACGATTTCTCGAATTAACGCATAAGTGGACTTTGCTTTGTCACATCAATTTACATTCACTAGTACATTACCGGCATATCAATCTACATTACTAGTACATTACCAGCATATCAATTTACATTCACTAGTACATTACCAGCATATCAATTTACATTCACTACTACATTACCAGCATATCAATTTACATTCACTAGTACATTACCAGCATGGGCTCCCTGCTCTAGGCTAACTGGCAGAAAATAAGTTTAGACAACCGCTCTGCAGCACCGATATTTCTGGGAAAGAGGTGACAGCTGAGGCATAGAATATCGACAGTTGGTCACTCAAATAAACATTTAAGCATTGGCTTTACGTTATTTTCACTTAAATAGGGCAGAATAGTACCCTCAATTCAATCAGGCATTGCCTTCACAAATTAACCTCCTTACTTGTTGCAGTTCTGGGTTTTCGTTTTGTCCTTAGATGACTGCTGATTTCCTTGTTTTCTTTTTCTGAAGCCTGTAATCCTGCCAACCTCCTCCCACTACTGACAGCAGCAGTCTCTTAAAGTTCAGTTCCCTCAGTTACAGTGCTCTCATTTGCAGGGGAACCTCACAGGGGCGCGCGTCAGCCACAGCCTCCGCAGCTGACTCTGCGCCTTAGCCCACTCACTCTCCTCATAAGGCCCAGCTCCTCCCATGCTCTCTTGGCAGCCCTCCTAGAAACCGAAGGCTTTGGAGTCGGCCCTCCACGATCCCGCCCCACTCCTTCCTGGATTCCTCCTGACAGCCGAGGGGCGGAAAGATCCTCAGGCCTCCACTGCCCGGCAACTTCCCCTCTACGCCGCGCTTGCGCAGAGCTCGCCGGACTTCTCCCACACTTCCTTCAGCGGGGAAGCCGGTGTTTCCTCAGCGATCCGGACTCCCCCTCTTCCGTCACCACCTGCAGGAAGCAGACGCCGGGACACCGCGGGTCACAATCTTACTCCGGAGACCTACCGGCCAGCGGCCATGCTATGGGACTTGACCTCCGGCCGCCACCGGCCTCAACCTTTCCCAGATCAGCGCATGGGCAGGATGTCCCTCACCACAAGAGGTCTACCAGGGCAGCGGTGGAGAAGCTACACCAACGCGGGGAGCCAGGTTAGTCCAGCGGGCACTGCAGGACAGGCGGGCCACTTTTAGGCAGCTGGGTGATGGAACAGATGCACCAATCCCTCAGAGAAATCCCTGGGTCTGTGGCTGTGATAACGTTTTATTCAAACAAGGGAAGATGACAGACAACTGGATCCGGATTATTCTAGGGCTCCGGGCAACAGCGGGGATGTAGAGTATAAGGTCAAAAGTCAGGTTCTCTACAGGAGATGGTAACTCTCTCCCCCCGGATCTCTTCAGGGGTCCTGGCAAGGCGGAAAGCACAAAAGGTTGACGTGATCCCAGGGTCAGAAGCTGAAGGCAGGGCTAGGTCACTAGGTAGGGGGTAGTGTCAACCGAGGGGGGGGGGGTAAAAGCAGGCCCTAAGAACAGTCAGTTCCCCCCCTCAGCGCACCTACCTCCCCACTCAGGTGCCTTGCTCCTGACTACCTCACTTCACACACCAAAATGGCCGTCGCACCTCACCTCTATATATAGCCTGGGCCATTGCTGTCTAGAGTGGCCCAGAAGGTTCTGGAACCCCTCATGCCAGCCCATGGCCCAGGCTCTGAGGTGACAGTTTAGGCCACCATTTTGTGGAGGAGCTCTCTCTCTCCCTCCATTTTAGGGAAGCACCTTGCGCCACATTATCAATTAGTGATAATGGGGCGCCCAGAGCCTCTAAGTCAACACCAAAAAAAAAACTAGTGGACATAAAAATTAGAGGGTAAAGGAAGATAAAATGAGGAGGGGACAGCCAAAGGGCTGGCAGGTCTAACACGCGTCCCCCCCAGCTGAAAGTGGGGAGAGCTACCCAATCCCTTGGGAGTTCTCTTCACTAAGGTGGAAATACCTGGAGAGACCGTCAGCATTGGCGTGGTCCACTCCTGGGCGATGTTCCACCCTAAAGTCCATTCCCTGTAGGGAGATGGACCACCTCAACAACTTAGGATTCTCGCCCCTCATTTGCATCAGCCACCTGAGGGGCTGGTGGTCGGTCTGAACCAGGAAGTGCGAGCCAAAGAGGTATGGCCGTAACTTCTTCAGAGCCCACACCACCGCAATAGCCTCCCGCTCGATCGCACTCCACCTCTGTTCCCGGGGGAGTAGTCTCCTGGATAGAAAAACCACAGGTTGGTCCAGACCCTCTTCATTGAGCTGCGACAGCACTGCCCCGATGCCAGGCTCCGACGCATCCGTTTGGACGATGAACTCTTTGGAGAAGTCAGGGGCCCTGAGGACAGGCGCCGCACACATTGCTTGTTTCAAGGTGTCAAAGGCTCGTTGACACACCTCGGTCCAGATTACCCGTCGAGGGTGCTTCTTTGATGTAAGCTCAGTCAAGGGAGCCACAATAGTACCATACCCCTTGACGAAGCGTCGGTAGTAACCGGTGAGGCCCAGAAAGACTCGGACCTCCGTCTGAGTCTTGGAGGGTTCCCAGGCCATGATGGTTTCAATCTTGGCCTGGAGGGGTTGCACCTTGCCCCGACCCACCAAGTGACCGAGGTACACTACCGACCCCTGCCCGATCTGGCACTTGCTGGCCTTGATCGTCAGACCCGCCTGCTGCAGGGCCTGAAGGACAGCCTGAAGGTGACACAAATGGTCCTCCCAGCTGCTGCTGAAGACGGCGATGTCATCCAGGTAAGCAGCCGAGAAAGCCTCCGTCCCGGAGAGGACCTGGTTCACCAGCCGCTGAAAAGTGGCAGGGGCGTTCTTGAGCCCAAAGGGCATCACGCAGAACTGGTAGTGACCCTCAGGTGTGGAGAAGGCTGACCTTTCCTTTGCTCCATCTGTCAGGGAGATCTGCCGGTACCCAGATGTAAGGTCAAATGTACTCAGATATTGGGCAGCTCCCAACCGGTCAATGAGCTCATCCGCCCTCAGGATAGGATGAGCATCGGTCTTCGTCACAGAGTTCAGTCCCCTGTAATCCACACAGAACCTGAGTTCTTGGGTGGTGCCCAGTGGGGCAGCTTTAGGTACCAGTACCACCGGACTGGACCAGGGACTGCTTGAAGGTTCAATTACTCCCAGCTCCAGCATCTTAGTGACTTCACCATGGATGCTGGCCTTCACCTTATCCGACAAGCGGTAGGACTTGGACTTCACAGGTGGGCTGTCCCCTGTGTCCACATCATGGGTACACAGATGAGTCCTTCCCGGGATAAGTGAGAAGAGTGAAGCGTACTGCTCCAGAATCTGGCAGCAATCTCTCCGCTGTTCGGGAGTGAGAGATGGTGAGAGGATCACTCCCTCCACCGACCCATCCTTTTCTTGGGACGCGAAAAGATCAGGGAGAGATTCACTTTCCTTTTCCTCTGACCCATCAGTCACCATCATCAAAGTGACCTCTGATCTCTCTTGGTGGGGGTTGAGGTGGTTGACATGGAGCACCCGATGGGGCTGCCTGTGGGTCTTAAGATCCACCACATAGGTGACCTTGCCCTTCTTCTCAATCACCTGAAAGGGGCCTGACCAGCGATCCTGGAGGGTGCTAAGCTCTCCAGGCTCCATGACCCACACCTTCTGGCCAGGCTCCAGCTCCACCGGGTGAGCATTTTGGTCATACCACTCCTTCATGACCGTCTGGCTGGCTTCTAGGTTTTCGGAAGCTTGCTTCCACAACCTAGCCATTTGGCTACGAAAGGCCAGCATGTAGCTCACCACATCCGGGGGAAGTTTTCTGGGAGTCTTTTCCCATCCATCCTTCACCAGGCTGAGGGGACCACGAACAGGGTGCCCATACAACAGCTCGAAGGGGCTGAAGCCCACTCTCTTCTGCGGTACCTCCCTGTAGGAGAACAGCAAACAAGGCAGGAGGACGTCCCATTTCCTCCGCAGGCTCTCGGGCAGACTCCTGATCATGCCCTTCAAGGTTTTATTAAACCTCTCCACCAGACCATTGGTCTGAGGGTGATAAGGGGTGGAGAACCGGTAGGTGACTCCACACTCCTTCCACATAGCCCGCATGTATGCCGACATGAAGTTGGCACCTCTGTCGGACACAACTTCCTTGGGGAAACCCATCCGGGTGAAAATCTCCATCAGGGCCCGTGCCACTGCAGGTGCAGTAATGGTCCTCAGAGGAATAGCCTCTGGGTACCGGGTGGCATGATCCACCAGAACCAGGATAAACCTGTGACCGGCAGAAGTTGATGGATCCAATGGCCCAACAATGTCGATGCCCACCCTTTCAAAGGGGGTGCCAACGACAGGCAGTGGTTCCAGGGGAGCCTTCAGCTTCACCCCTGTTTTCCCACTAGCTTGGCAGGTGACACACGTCCTACAAAAAGTGTCGGACGTAATCCTCATCTGAGGCCAGTAGAAGTGAGGGACAAGCCGAGCAAAGGTCTTGTCCTGTCCCAAGTGTCCTGCCAAGTGTATCTCATGAGCCAATTCCAAAAGGAAGGCTCGGTAACGCTGGGGAACCACCAAGGCCCGGGATGATCCATGCACCGGAGCCTTGGGTTCGCTATAGAGGAGACCATCTTCCCAATATATGTGGAAGTTCCCCGAGACGTTACCCGCTGCCTGAGCTTCGGCCTGCCGCCGTAAGCCCTCAAGGGTAGGACACTCCTTCTGGGCCCGACAAAACTCCTCCCTGGTAGGTCCTCCCTCCACCTGCCATTCTGCAGGGGTAGGTAAGCCCAGGAAAGTCACATCGCCCTCTGTGGACTCTGGGACCACCTCAGTTGCCCCATCCATCTTATGAGATGCAGATGCCGGGGCAGGCTTCCCCTGTCCCCGTTTACCCTTTTTGGCAACTGGTTGGGCCTTTGTCCCAGGCTCCAACCTCTGTGAACTCCCCCTCCGGGCAGTCACGGACCGCGTGTTGGAACAAGTCCACTCAGGCGACCCCAACATCTCCATATGAGCCTTGAACTCGACCTCCTTCCAGGCCGCATGTTCAAGGTCATTTCCCAACAGACAGTCGACCGGCATGGCAGGGCTTACCGCAACTCGAAGAGGACCCGCAACCCCTCCCCACTCAAAGGGAATCTGAGCCACCGGATAGTGATCCTCTCGGTTGTCAGCCATCACAACCGGGTGGACTACGTTGGGAACCACCTGCTCTGGGGACACCAGCTGACTCCTTACCATAGTCATGCCGGCTCCTGTGTCCCTCAGAGCCTCCACCCTCTGGCCATTGATGGTGACCCATTGCCTGTACTTGGTAGTATTCGAGGGCACATGGGTCTTAGGAACCATCTCGCAGTCCCCCAGGGACACTAATGTTAGCCCTGATCTATGGGCAACTCCTCCCCGAGCACTGCACTCGCCACCCCAGGGGTCTTTCCTCCAGTGGGAGGGTGTGGTCTCTTGGGACACTTGGTATCCCCCTTGTAGTGCCCAATCTCGCCACACTCATAGCAACGGACAACCCTAGGCTGCTGACCACGGTCAGGATAAGGGGGTTTGTGGGGGCCAACCTTAGGAGGGAATCCTGATCCCTTTCCCTGCGAACTCTTTTGGGGGCCTTTAGGGAACTCCTTCTTTTTGTCTCCCCCCTCTTTCTTCTGGGGAGCGCCCTGTCCAGTCCTTTGGGAATCCCCTCCAGTTCCTTTTGAAGACACCCGGGTACTAGCCCAGATGTCCGCCTCCTCCGCAAGCTTCCTAGGATTAGTCAGCTTGCTGTCCACCAGGTGTTAACGCAGCTCCGGAAAACTTTTCTCGAGGAGGTGCTCCCTCAAAAACAGGTTATACAACCCCTTCTAGTCTTTCACCTCACTGCCCTGCACCCAGCCCTCCAAAGGCTTTTTGGCTTAGTCCAGGAAGTCCACCCAGTTCTGGGTGGCCAGCTTTTGGCTACCCCGGAATCTCTGCCTGTACTTCTCAGGGGTCAGCCCAAACTTCCTAATCAAGGCAACCCTCATGGTGGGGTAGTTGGTCTGCTCCCGTTGTTCTAGGGCTAAAAGGGCATCCCTCCCCACCGGAGGCATGTACCTGTACAGACCACCCCCCCACTGAGCTTCCGGGATCCCATGGGCTCGCAAGGAGACCTCATAGGCAGCCAACCACTTGGCGATGTCGTCCCCAACACCGTAGCTGGCAACTACGTCCTTTGGTAAGTAGGGTCTAGGCTCCCTGGTAACTTCTTTCTGTACGCTGCCACCAACAGGACTACTGGGGTCCCCAACTGAAAGGCCTTGAGATCCAATTCTTTCAAATGGAGCTCATGAAGGAACCTCCGCTCTTCCCTCTCCTTCTCCAAGCGGGCTAATTCCATCCTGAATTGCCTCTCCTCCCTCCTGTCGGCCAAGTCAACCGAAGACAGGCTTCCCCCTGAAGCGCTACTACCGGCCCTTGAAGGCGCCCTGGGTCCTGCAACCATATTGCTGCTCTCAGGGGGGAAAAGTGATTCTGCCCCTTCCGTGGTGTCCGGTTCCGGTCCCTCCTCCTCCCGTTCCCCGCTAGGGTGGGCCATCACCCAGTCTCTCAAGCTAGTCTGGAGCTCCACTCTCTTTGCTCCCCGCTTGAAAAATACCCCCCTTTCCTGGCAGAATTCCTTTAGCTGGGTTACAGTGTACTCTTCTAGACTACCCAGCTCAAACTCCATCCTGCCAGGTGGGGCTCTAAACAATGCGGAAAAGAACTCACAAGGTAAGAAGAACCTTCTTTAAAAAGAAAGCCACACCACAGGACAGGGATAATTTTGGAAAATCCAAAACATCCAATCAGGGAGACAACCTGGAGAAAACTCCAATAAAAAAACGAAAATCAGGTGTAGGGTGCGTGGCGCACACTGAATTGCTGATGAGTGGACGCAAGTACAAGCTCAGAATCCCACCGCTGAACACCAACTTGTTGGACCTAGAGACCTACGGTAGCTTGGCTCAGGTGGAAAGGTCTCGTTCCAGAGTAACATGTCGTGCTTGCGTCACACTCACCTCAGCACTCCAGCGTACCACCACTAAAAACGACGCTACACCAAGAAATTAGAAAAGTTAGAAAAGCTTTATCTTTCCTTATATCTTGTTTTTTTTTTCAGTTACATACAGTTCAATGATTCACTACTATATATGTTGCCCACAGATTGCCGGCATTAAAACATTGCATTCAACGATTTCTCGAATTAACGCATAAGTGGACTTTGCTTTGTCACATCAATTTACATTCACTAGTACATTACCGGCATATCAATCTACATTCACTAGTACATTACCAGCATATCAATTTACATTCACTAGTACATTACCAGCATATCAATTTACATTCACTAGTACATTACCAGCATGGGCTCCCTGCTCTAGGCTAACTGGCAGAAAATAAGTTTAGACAACCGCTCTGCAGCACCGATATTTCTGGGAAAGAGGTGACAGCTGAGGCATAGAATATCAACAGTTGGTCACTCAAATAAACATTTAAGCACTGGCTTTACGTTATTTTCACTTAAATAGGGCAGAATAGTACCCTCAATTCAATCAGGTATTGCCTTCACAAATTAATCTCCTTACTTGTTGCAGTTCTGGGTTTTCGTTTTCTCCTTAGATGACTGGTGATTTCCTTGTTTTCTTTTTCTGAAGCCTGTAATCCTGCCAACCTCCTCCCACTACTGACAGCAGCAGTCTCTTAAAGTTCAGTTCCCTCAGTTACAGTGCTCTCATTTGCAGGGGAACCTCACAGGGGCGCGCGTCAGCCACAGCCTCCGTAGCTGACTCTGCGCCTTAGCCCACTCACTCTCCTCATAAGGCCCAGCTCCTCCCGTGCTCTCTTGGCAGCCCTCCTAGAAACCGAAGGCTTTGGAGTCGGCCCTCCACGATCCCGCCCCACTCCTTCCTGGATTCCTCATGACAGCGGAGGGGCGGAAAGATCCTCAGGCCTCCACTGCCCGGCAACTTTCCCTCCACGCCGCGCTTGCGCAGAGCTCGCCGGACTTCCCCCCACACTTCCTTCAGCGGGGAAGCCAGTGTTTCCTCAGCGATCCGGACTCCCCCTCTTCCGTCACCACCTGCAGGAAGCAGACGCCGGGACACCACGGGTCACAATCTTACTCCGGAGACCTACCGGCCAGCGGCCATGCTATGGGACTTGACCTCCGGCCGCCACCGGCCTCAACCTTTCCCAGATCAGCACATGGGCAGGACGTCCCTCACCGCAAGAGGTCTACCGGGGCAGCGGTGGAGAAGCTACACCAACACGGGGAGCCAGGTTAGTCCAGCGGGCACTGCAGGACAGGCGGGCCACTTTTAGGCAGCTGGGTGATGGAACAGATGCGCCAATCGCTCAGAGAAATCCCTGGATCTGTGGCGGTGATAACGTTTTATTCAAACAAGGGAAGATGACAGACAACTGGATCCGGATTATTCTAGGGCTCCGGGCAACAGCGGGGATGTAGAGTATAAGGTCAAAAGTCAGGTTCTCTACAGGAGATGGTAACTCTCTCCCCCGGATCTCTTCAGGGGTCCTGGCTAGGCGGGGAGCACAAAAGGTTGACGTGATCCCAGGGTCAGAGGCTGAAGGCAGGGCTAGGTCACTAGGTAGGGGGTAGTGTCAACCGAGGGTGGGGTAAAAGCAGGCCCTAAGAACAGTCAGTTCCCCCCCTCAGCGCACCTACCTCCCCACTCAGGTGCCTTGCTCCTGACTACCTCACTTCACACACCAAAATGGCCGTCGCACCTCACCTCTATATATAGCCTGGGCCTTGACTGTCTAGAGTGGCCCAGAAGGTTCTGGAACCCCTCATGCCAGCCCATGGCCCAGGCTCTGAGGTGACAGTTTAGGCCACCATTTTGTGGAGGAGCTCTCTCTCTCTCTCCATTTTAGGGAAGCACATTGCGCCACATCATCAATTAGTGATAATGGGGCGCCCAGAGCCTCTAAGTCAACACCAAAAAAAAAACTAGTGGACAGAAAAATTAGAGGGTAAAGGAAGAAAGAATGAGGAGGGTACAGCCAAAGGGCTGGCAGGTCTAACAGTGCCCACATAGCCTTCTCTTTTAATTTTCGCTGTTTTGCTTCAATCTCATCACTGAAATATTTCGCATGTCTCAATACTTCATCTATTTTCTTATTTTGCCAATCTACAGTATGTTGTTTGATCATCTCACTAATCTCTGGACGTAGACCATATACAAATCTGTGTACAAAATGACTCAAATCCTTTTCACTCAAATTTTCATCACCACTGAACTGTTTAAAGGCCAAAATCAGCCTTTCGTAACATGCATGTACTGGCTCTTTACATTCCTGATGAGTTCTGTCAATTTTTACCCAATCTATCTCTTTAGGAGGTACTTTATTTTTCAGAAAGGCAATAACCTGTTCATATTTCTTCATTACCTCGGGGTCTGGGGCTCCCATCTTTGGATCCCTAGGATATTCTTGTGTAGGCCAATTGATCATTAATTTGCACTCTGTCCATAAATCTGCTGGCACTATTATGTCAAATAGGCTATTCAGATCAATCAACAATACTTTAGACAATTTCACAAATCTGTCCACTTGCCTATACCACTCGACAGGCTTTTCGCGTAGTCGAGGGAAATCGTTTGTAAATGACAAAATATCTTGTCTAGTCCATGGAACATGTACATATCCTCCTCCTGGAATTTCTCTCATGGGGCATTCTGTTACTACCTTTTCCTTTTCTCTCACCGGGAATGCTGCAAATGTTTTATCTGAGGCATCATCCTGTTTTCGGTACCACCTGCTTCTCCATTTATCTACATCTCCCCATTTTCTCAACAAAATAATTATCTCCTTAATCTGATTTATCCGTCCTGTGGTGTTCAAATTTTCAATATCTTTTTCACTGAAATCTATTCGATATGGTTTTTGTAAAGCCTTCACCTTTTCAATATCTATACCCATTTCATTTGCTACTTCTTCTAATCTTTCATGTACATTTTTTGCTCTCCAGGTTACACTTTTACACAAAAATAGTAACTCCTCATCCTGATAAGTTTTTTATTTCTCTGTGGGGATAGTTCCTACTATTAACTCTTTCAGTACCATTCGTAATTTGGCCACATCTATTGATTGGGATCCTTTGTCTTTTCTCTGCAAGCTTCTCAACCATTCACTCAATTCTTCTGAAAATGGACCTTCTGGTTTCTCTACATTACTTCGTTCTGAATCCTTTGTGTCTCTAATATTGACTCCACTGTCATTGTATGTCTTTCTGCTATGTTTAGGCCTATAAATGGGTTATTCAAAACATTTGGTTCGATCATACTCATTGTCTGTCTCCATGGATTTTAATTTTGGCTCTGCTTTGGCTTCTCAGTCTGTTTATTGCTATTATAAGGAACTGTTAAACAATGTTCGCTATCTTTCTGTTTATCAAAAATAGGCATCACAGGGCCTATAGTCACTGGAACAGTTACAGCTTCTAAATTTTTAGTTAATTCTCTTATCTTTTCAGTTAATTCTAAAGTTGTTTTCGCTAATTCTGCCAAATTTTCACCATTTACCTTACTATCTGACTTTCTCTCTACCTCTCTAATGGAATTATTTTTCTCTAATTCTTGGGACACTGGTTCTGACTTAATGATTCGTAAAGTTTCTCTCACTGGGGCACTTGGTGTCAACATTTCTGATTCTGGTTGATACGGAGGTGGATTTTTATAAAACATGTCATCAAGAACATCATCCTCTGATTCATTCACTCCATACCGTCTTGATTCAACATTATGTCTTTTTTCTGTGCATTTTCTAACTCCAACTTCTTCAGTAGTTCTTATGGGAAACAGACCTTCGGTCATACTCGCATTCCTCCACCTTCTCATTCTATCATCATGAGTGTCATGCCCATATCTGCCAAACATGTACTTATATCTTCCGCCACTCCTCTGTCTCTCTCTGTCATGCATTTCATCTTCCCATTCGGTCAATGCTTCAAACTGTGTCGGTCTAGGTCTTGGTTCTAGGTTCATCATTCTTTCTCTCAAATTTCTCAAAACTGCTAAATTAAACGAACCATGCTCTAGAAATGCCAAGACTCCGTCATCCTTAGTGTACTTTACCCAATTCTCTAACCAAATATAAGTATGATATCCTTATTTCGCAACCATGAAGGATGCAGGCGTTTTCGGTGGAGGAAGCAACTGTCCTTCCCTAGTCACAATCGGTTTGTCCTTTTTAAACCATTTCTTGATTTTCCCAAACCAGGACTTTTTCTCCTTTTCAGGTGGATCGTAATACATTATTTTGTCTTTCGTGTATCGCTAGTCTCTCTTACGACTGTACTGTTGTTTTTAACCAATCGTAGCTCGACTTACGCTAACACACCAATCCGGAGTGTCTATGTCACTTTTGCAATTCTCCAATCCCACCACGACTCACACTAACGCACCAATCTGGAGCATCTACGTCACCCTCTAATTCTCCACTCCTAACGCGCCGTACACTAACGCACAAATCAGGAGCGTCTACGTCTCTAGCTGACTGGCCAATCCCAGTGCAGTCTTTCTGACGTCAGCAGCCGCTGCCGAAGCTCCTGCTCCTGTTGACCCCTCCTTTACAAAAATTCTCTCAGTAAGCTTTTTACGTTCTTCAAACTCACAAATCTGTTAGTAACGACATAAAAACGCCACCATTGTCCGCTTCGCTAACCAAAGAACAGTCAATTACCTTTCTCACAAGAATTCCGTCTTTCCCAAGAGCAGCGCTTACCTCTGCCCTACTACGGAATCATTACTTCCGTTGATAAAGTAGCACATCCCTCTACCTTACCCTTCTAACAAGCATCAGTTTACCATTTCTCCAGAATTAAGACACCTAGCTGGAGACCCAATGCTCCTGAGAAATAAAACCAGAGTTTCACAATTAACCTGAATGCTATTTCATTCACGCACTTTCATACGGAAAGATGTAGTACATTCACACAAATTTCTGTCTTTCCCGAGAACAGCGAACAGTCTGTCCTACTACAGAATTATAACACACATTAATAAAGTAGCCCTTCCCTCTACTTTATCCTTCTAGCAAGCTAAGGGAACACCTATTACCTTTCCAGTGATAAGCGTTATCAGAGTACCTTCTGGACTCCTGGTACCTAAGACCAAGATTTCACAGGTGACCTTCGCTTACCATACACTTCTTTCATACTGGAGATATTTCTAATGGAAACACACGACGATGTCACCGAACCGAACCCAGACAATGCGTCGTGCAACTTTACTTATTACACGTTTCCCCTGTGTACCTACAGGGCAACAACAATTCCGTCTTTCCCGAGAGCAGCGCTTACCTCTGCTCTACTACGGAACTGTTACAAACTTCCGACTTCCTACATCCCAGAAGCCGTGCAAACAACATAGAACCTGACGCAACTCAACATAGAGTGTTAATACATAAACCAATTCCAATCAATAATCAAAATCAATAAGCAATGTACAAGCAATAATCACCTAAGCCAAAACAATAAAAACCATCATCCTGCTACCAGAAAAACTGATGCAGCACGGAAAACATGGGTAACGGGAATCAAGACAAAAACCCCGTACCTCATATATCCTCCCTTCATCACAGACCAAATATCACATTAACACATTCACTCGTACAATCATTGGTGGGGCCCATAACACCAACATTCACACTCTGCTTCTCACTGGCCTGCACTCACAGGAGGAATAACTGTTTCCGAACGCTGACATGAAAAGAATATCTTATAACCTATAGAGAGAAAATTATTTACACTTCTAAATCCCAATACCTATCACTACACATCATAAACCCTAACATTAAGATACTCCTTTCACGTAATCAATGGATCAAATTAGTTTTTTTGAGTTTAATGATTTAGTCCAGCTAAAGCATACCCAAAATTCCTAATCTACTCCTTTTCAATAAACAACCAAACACATTTTCTGGTTAATTCATAGTTTCGTTTATCTAAATAGTGCAAGAATTTAGTTACATCTAATAAAGTTATTAATCATTACGCAAATCACAGAAATCCATATTTACCTATTCTGGCTATCGGTCGTCCTCTAAGTCATCAATTTTAGTCGTCAGCACGCTACAGTCCCAAAAATCGCGTCATGGACCAGAGACGTGCAAATATCGATCAGTGCCCATAAATTATCAATCGTCCATAGTTCATCAGGAAATTTGGGCAGCAATTCAGTCTGTCAAAGATTCAGGAACACAGCCGTCACATCACCGTCGTCTCCGTCAGCAATAGGAAGTACGATAAAAAATAGCGTAACCCCAACCCTCTCTATTCTAACGTCATTTTATAAGGGAAATAAGGTTCAAGAGATACAAAATAAAGAATATTTGCAAGGCTGCACTGCCCAGTGACGCCCACTTTGCATCTCATTAGAGATGCAAAGGGAGCCGTCGGGAAAAAGGGTGCTAACATGCGATTATGCATGTTACCACCCTCTTGTAAAAAAGCGGAGATAAATCCCTCGTTGATATGCCCCATCTTCGGGTCTAGAGCGCTCTTTATAAAACTGAACAAAAAAAAACTCACCTAAAACAGCCATAACTTTAGCTTTTGCCTGAATTCATTCTTTGGCTGTATTTCTCCTAAATCTTTTCTTTCACTACCATTTCAAACCTTTCTTACCTCATCCTTTTGCATCTCTTTTTTGGATTGTCACCTCACCCTTAATTATCTTCTGTTCGATTACTTTTTCCTCACTTAGGGGCATATTATCAAGCACGGCGTTAAAATTATCGCTGCTTTAGCGGCAGAAAACTGCTGCAAAAGCGGCGATAATGGGCTTGATAAAATGCTGCAGAGAATTCCCATAGAAGCCCACGTTGACACCAGAACATGGGCTTCGGTGGGAATTCTCAAGGGCATATTATCAAGCCCATTATCGCCGCTTTAGCGGCAGTTTTCTGCCGCTGAAGCAGCGATAATTTTAACGCCGTTTCTTGATAATATGCCCCTTATTTCTTAATTACCAGTTTTCCCTTCTAATTGTCACCTCCTCCGTACAGGGTCTCTTTTTTCCTTCCCTTACAATGCCAATAGCTTAAACTCTCACAAATGCGAGACCTATTGCATTGAAAATTCTTGTTTTAGGCCGACTCTGGACCGCTTCTACAGCACAGTATGCCTGAATGTGTAATGTAAATACGGTGCTCATGTAAGGCCTCCAATACCTTCGGGTCGAGTTCGCGCTATATAAATATGCAACAAAACAAAAAAAACACACAAAAAAGTATCCTTTATGGTTACTAGAGAGCAGTGTACCCGCTGCAAACAAAGATCTGCATATACCCAGAAGCCACTGCAATAAAACATTTCCGTTTCGTTGTCACTGGAAAAACAGACATATGTTTAATACTTAAAAAACTTAAAGGAGTAAGCTTGAGAATGTATACACGTGCATTCACTTTTAAGTTACAGTTTCGAAGTTACTACTTTGGCCGCGCTAACATTGAAAATGGACTTGTCTTGACAGTTGTAGGCAGCCCCAATATTTACTAATTACCTCGTAAGGGGCTGATCACAGTTCATTTGCACTTCGTGTGGCAGTGATATGTGAAAGTTCTACTCAATTTTTGGAGGGTTATCTTGTTTCAGATGATCCACTTCTCCTCAGTGAATATTATGCATATGACATTGTTGTGAGTAACGTACTTGTAATGTTATCCGTGGGCACTAAGAGTTAGATTGTTTTATTGAATAGCTGATGGATTGAATCCCATTAATAAGTAAAATATATTTCGTCACTCTAGGCCTCGTGATGCTTTTCTTGCTGCAGTTGGTACCGTCCGATGCCTCTCGTGATTTTTATGGGGAACAGAAGGGGGGCTGGTCCCACTGACTTGCTTCACATCCGCTCTGCTCAGGAAGGAGCCATCGCAGTTCGGGTAACACTCAACGACATTAGAAGCAACTGAGGAGCACGTGACGCGATCGAAAAGCAGCGCGAGGCGCTCTGGGTAAGGAATAACGAGCGCCAGAGCGAGAGGTGCAATACCCCTCCTTGTCGCTAGAGGTCTGACTCTGGAGCAAACCAGCTGCACCTCACCGGTAATCTGCATACCCACAATCCTGTGCGCAAACTACACTGCTGCTTTAGTTCAGATCTAAAACAGTCCATTGTTTGGCATTAAGCACAGTAAGAGGTAGCAGTTCTGTGGAATAGTAGCAGGATTATTTATGAGGCGAGATGGCAATAACCAGGCCCAGTGAGCGTAAAAGGCCGCTTCATTGGAACAGGTAATAGCATTTGGAAAAAGTCATGGACCACATTGAGAAGGAGAACGACAAGAAGAACTCCACCAACAGCTGAACATGATGGGATCGCTCTAGTGAATTGGACAGTGGAGCTATTATATTTCCCAATCCAAATGTTTTTCCTCCAAAACATTAATAGGTCTTGCCTATGTAGTGATACGGGTAATAGTGAATACAGTTACTGCTCCTTCACCAGTCCCAGTGTCATTTATACCCAACGCAGCCTCACTACAATGGCGACGAGGATAGACACCCAAGATGAGAGATTTACAGAGCGTGGCAGAGGTGCATCATCTCTACTGAGCATCTCCACTGTGACACGGAGCAGAGAGTCTGGAGCAGCCACCTACACCCTGTAAGTTCCGTAGAAGCGGGGGGAGCGACGGTGAGAGCGACCAAGCGCACCGGCAAGGTGAGATCCACTGAAGGGGGCCCCGCAGGCAGCGGAAGACTTGGCCTGTAAGGGAAGATCTGGGACACACGCCAGGCAGGAAAGACAACCATAAAGGGGCAACACCCAGAAGGAAATACACCCGACCGGACAGAGGCCAAGTCACACCGAAGCACACCAACGACACGGGGAAGCAAGTGGGCGTGGCAGGCAGAAGCTGGTGTAAGAGAGCGCCAAAAAGGGGACGACTCACGTCCGACCAGCCAAGGAAGCAACAGAACTGGCGACCCCAGGGTTATCGAGGAGGGGGCAAAGCAGCCGATCACCCACACGGTCAGGCGGATCAGACGAGAGGCAAGCTCCAGGGAGCCCACCGGAGACAGACGACAGACGGAGCTCAGCCCAACGCGACGGGGGCAGGATGTGCGCCCAAGCGACGTCTCTAACCAACCTGGTGCCCTTCCTTCCCAAAAGAGGAGACCCGGCGATGCCCTGGGAGGATTCGAAGCGGTATTTCCTGAACTACCTGGAGGCCTTAGAAGAAGAAGGAGAAGGAGGGTTCTCAAGCTCGAGAAAGAAGAAGATACTACTACACAACCTAAGCCCGGAGGGTATCAGGGTATACGACAGCTTAGTGAAGGTGACCAGGCCCGCGGACGACACAGAAGTATTCCAACACGCGCTGGAAGACCTAGACACTCACTACCGGCCAGTGGTGTGCACGGCCATAGATAGATGCACTTTCTTCCAAAGGAAACAGAACAAGGGAGAGTCTATAGATGAGTACGTATCGGCGTTACAGAAGCTGGCGTTGACCTGTAAGTTCGGCACACTTCATGACAAACTCATCAGAGACCAGATCATAATGCACACAACCAACACGGCCATACAGGAAAAGTTATGGGTCAACAGCGATGCTCCGCTGAAGGAGGTGTTGGCGCTAGTGAAAAAGGCAGAACTATCAAAATGGTGCGCAGAAGCCGCCAAAAGAGAGAGCGGCGACAGAACACCAGTCTGCAGGATAACGGACAGAGGGAAACCAGAAACCCCGAAACAGCAGCCACCAATTAACGAAGGTACCAGAGGAAGTACCCTCAGAAGACCACGAAAAACCAGAAGCCACAGGGAGAAAACAAAAACATGTGCTACCGGTGTGGTCGCCAATCGCATCAGGGTAACGACAGAGCCTGCCCGGCATTCCGAGCCAAGTGTGCATACTGCAGCATAATGGGGCATTACGAGAAAGTATGCAGGCACAAGTTGAGCAGGACGAAAGTGAAGTACGTGGCAAGAGAACCAGAAGGTGAGGAGGAACCCCAAGAAGAGGAAGACGAAGACGACGAAGTCCTATGCATTGATGACCAGGTGTTGGGGGTAAGCTGCATGCGTTCCAGGAAACCAGCGTTACAGATGGAGATCGGAGGAGTACAGGTGAAAATAGTGGCGGACTCTGGCTCCCCGTACACAATCATCCAAAGGGCTGTATGGGAAAACGAATTCAAGCCCAAAGTAGGGGATGAACTACTACCCACCGACATCCATCCGGTCACGTTCACAGGAGAACCCATACCCATGGTAGGATACCGAAGGTTACTGTTCGAATTCAAAGGACGCAGAACAGAGGGGAAGCTGTACGTGGCAGAGAAGGGGCCCTCCGTACTAGGATGGATGGACCAAGGGAAGTTAGGGATACAACTAAACCCAGGTGGGTCCACGCAAGTGCTGCTGATTGAAGCAAAACAAGTGGACGAAGGAAGTAGGTGGAAGACAGAATACCCAGAAGTGTTCAAGAGAACCATAGGAAGGATGATGAAATTCACACACAGAATTTGCCTCAAGGCTGGGGCAAAGCCAGTGAGCCACAAAGTTCGAAACATTCCCTTCAGAAGCAGAGAGGCGGTCCAGGAAGAGCTGCGACGCCTGGAGGAAAACGGAGTCATAGAAGCAATCGAGAGCGCGGAATGGCTCGCGCCGCTGGTGGTAGCCCAGAAACCGAACGGGAAGGTACGCCTGTGTGTGGACTTGAAGGAATTCAATATGAACATCCTAGTAGACAAGTTCCCATTGCCTCGCATAAATGAGATGTTGGCGAAAACGAAGGGGGTCAAGTGGTTCTCAACCATAGACCTCACCTCAGCGTACCACCAAATCGCGCTGCACGCCACCTGCAACCACCTGACGTCGTTCATCACGCCATTTGGGTGCTACAAGTTCCTCAGGATGCCGTTCGGTTTAGCGTCTGCAGCAGCAGTTTTCCAAAAACTCATGCACAGGCTGTTCCAGAAGGTGGAAGGAGTCCAGTACTTCCAAGACGACATCCTCATCAAAGGTAAATCCAAAGAAGACCACAATAGAAAACTGCACACAGTATTAGCGATCTTAGCACAAAACGGGCTCACGGCAGAATGGCAAAAGTGCCAATTCGGAGTGGACTCGTTGACCTACTTGGGCCATGAAATCAGCGGAAGAGGAATAGAACCGAAAAGAGCGAACATGGCGGCCATCAAAGAGGCACCAACACCGACAAGAAAGGAAGATGTCCGATCCTTCCTAGGCATGGCGGAGTTCTACAGTAAATTTGTTCTGAATTTCGCGACCAAAACGCACCACTTAAGGCAACTCTTGAAGGAGAAGAACGCGTTCAAGTCGACACGGGAGGAACAGGAAGAATTCGAGGGAATAAAACAAGACATCTGCACTGCAATCCCCCTGGAAGGGTTTGATCAAGAAGCCTTATCAATCCTAACTACCGACGCAAGTGACAAAGGCCTGGGAGCAGTTTTGATGCAAAAAGCCCAGTGCAGAGACGTCACCACGGTCAGCTTTGCCTCGAGATCCTTAGCAGCAAATGAAGAGAAATTCAGCGTCATAGAGAAAGAAATGCTGGCAACGGTCTGGGCAATGGAACGGTTCAGGCAGTTCCTGTGGGGTTCAAAGTTCCTACTCCGCACCGACCACAAACCACTGGTGAAAGTTTTGACCTCAAGCGGACATGCGCATGCGACCCCTCGTATTGCGAAGATGAGCCTGAGGCTGTTGGACTACGTGTATGAGGTGGAGTACATCCCAGGATCCAAGAATAAGGTAGCAGACTTCTTGAGCAGAGCAGCCGCAATGGAGCCTGCCAAAAATAGGAAGCCCTCGGAATGGGAGGATTACATGGTAGCACTCACGCAGGACCATGAAGGTGCAGTCAGCGCACAAGAATGGGAAGAGGCGTACACAGCGGATGAGACACTGAGCACAGTGAAAGGCTATGTGACACAAGGGTGGCCGGACAAAAGACATCTGGACAGCGAGCTGAGAAAGTACTGGGAAGTCCGAGAAGAACTTTCCTTAGGTGACAATCCTGTGTTCCTAATGAGAGGGGAAAATGTGGTCCCCCCGATATCGCTAGTAGGCCATCTCTTAACAATTCTACATGAAGGACATCTGGGGATCATGAAAACCAAAGCGAGAGTGAAGCAGGCTTACTGGTGGCCAGCAAGAGATGGACACGTGGAGAGACACGTCAGGATGTGTGAACAATGCAATAGGGCCGATAAAACACAAACCTTATTACGTCCGCCGCTGGGGAAATTCACGGGGCTATCTAGCCCATGGGAAATGCTTTCAGTGGACATATTGGGTCCAGTCCTGAACGCGGATGGGGTGCCCAAATACATCATAGTATTGGTGGACAGGTACTCCAAATGGCCAGAGGTGGATGTATGTGAAACGGCAGACACCGAGACAGTGATAGCATTTCTCATGGCCACATTCTTGAGACAAGGAATACCAAAGGTAATAACGTGTGACAATGGCCCACAATTTGTTTCGGAGAGATGGAACGCCTTCATGTTCAGAAATGGGGTAGAAGTCAAACACACCCCGATCTACCACCCGGCGGGGAACGGACTGGCTGAAAGGTTTAATCGGGTGATAATGGGGTCCATACAAGAAGCAATAAGTGCGGGGCTAAACTGGGAGAAGGAAATCCAACGCATGCTATGGGCATATCGCATTACCCCGACCAACACTGGGTATAGTCCGTTCAAGATCCTACGGGGGCGTGACCCTTTCACGAAGGACAATGTAGCGTGGAAACACCTTCTGGTGCAAAGCAGATGGTCGCCCGCGGTGGTAAGGCGCAACCTGGACAAAGCGCAAGCCTTGTACACAGAATATTACAACAAACGACGCAATACCAAAGAGGTAACCCTGGAAAAAGGGGAGTGGGTAAGAGTAAAGCACGCTATGCTAAAGAGGAAGGGAGAGAGCAAATTCACTCCGCCTCTGCAAGTGATAGAAACATATGCCAGGTCGGCTCTGCTGAGCGATGGGAAGGTATGGTCGCAAGACAGGATGGCAAAATGCAACAGAATCATGAAGTGGGAAGATCCGGAGGACAGAAGAACACAGAGTACCGAAGAGGGAAGTGAACTTGAAGGAGAGGAAAGTCTAGAGGCTGGTGAGCATAGGCCAGCCTCCCCCAGGCGGAAAGGGGAGAGTCAGGATGCATCTGGCAGGAGCAGAGAAGGAGAAACGAACAGTCATGATCAACCCACGATGGTAAGGGCACAAGTAAAGGATGAAGAGTGGCCAGGAGAGTTGGAGGCCAGAGGAGAATCCCCGACGAGAGCGCAAAGCTCGGCTCCTGAGCAAGGACAGAACTGTACGAGAGCGGGCAGGGTGACAAAGATGCCCAGAAGGTTTGAGGACTTTGACATGCAAAGCAAGTAAGACTGTAAATTGTTGGGCCTGCTAGGGGCCTATTTGTTGAAAGGGGCTAAAGGGGGGAGATATGTAGTGATACGCTCTAGTGTTTCAGAGTGCCCCAGTGCATGCTGGGTAGAGGCGCGTCTTCGCGCCAGTTTGCCACGAAGAGTGCGAGCGGGCGGATGAGTCCCGGCGCTCGGTAATAGTGAATAAAGTTACTGCTCCTTCACCAGTCCCAGTGTCATTTATACCCAAAACAGCCTCACTACAGCCTAGCGCAGAGAGTAGATTTGAGAAGGGGACTTGAAGCCCTGCTCCTCATTTTCATTGGCCTGCCATTGTAAATGAGGGTTTTTTGTTGACGCCCTTTCGCCTCTGTTCCGGACTGGGTCGCCCTTTCGCCTCCGTTCCGGATTGGGTTGATATAGAAATACATGGCCCCATAAAGCTAAGAGATCGATGCTTGTTTTTTTACGGAAACGAGAGGTGGGTTTGGACAGAGACGGAGGAGACGCGTGCCCTGCTTCAGACCCCCGTCTCGCAGCAGCAGGGAAGCTTATGGGAGAACGACTGAGACCGGTAAACTTTCTGTGCACCTCCTCAGAGAGAGAGAGAGTGGGAAAAAGAGGAGAAGCCAGTGTATAGAGTAACAGTAGTTAAAAGGTTTGCAAAGAAGAAAAAAAAACAATTGTCTGGAGACAGCAAAACTAGAAGATTCGCCCTGGGGCATTTAGCTGTGAATTGCTTTCTGAAAATAAATCAGTGCGAAGCAGTCCACAGTACCAACGCAGTGCTACACCTTCATTCCTCAGAGTGAGGTACCAGCCCACGCCTGGGTTTGCAGAGGAGAGGTAGAGATACAGTTCCTTCTCACCTCTAACATTGCCAGGACGAAGCACTGGGGCATATCTCTTCCTCTCTCTAGTATTTCCGGATGACACTCTGGGGTTCAGGTTCACTTCACCTCCCGTACTGGCAGAGGGGCAACCTGTCTGAACCCCAACACTACCATGGGGAAGCACAGGGTCATTGTGGACCACGCACCCCTCCTCATCACATAAACTGCATGATCGAAGCTTTGAAGCACAACTCCTTACCACCAGCACTTTCAGAGAGATGCTGGGGGACTGCCCAACCCCTTCTCGAATCCCACCTTTTTACAGATCTGTAAAGTTTACCACACTCTGGTCAAATTGCCCTCTTGGATGGAGCTTTGGTCGCGAGTTTTACTCTCTGAAAAATGCTCTCCTGGACAGCAGAGACCACCGGTAGTGTTGGCCATACCTCCCTCTGAGCGCCCCTCGCAGCCACCTCGTTGCCCCCTCCCCCTTGCATCTACCCTCAGCCCGAGGGGTGCCCCTCGTTCCTACCAGCCTCGAGTCTCTGGGAAAGTGGATTGCGTGGCTATCCCTGGAGTCGGCGTTTCAGGGGACAGACCGAACGGGGGTTCCATGGAGTCGTGTTCGCCCCCGCCCTACTTTGTAGCGAAACCCCGGTTCTTCTGAGTGTGTTCAGATGGTCTCCGCGCCCGAGGACACAGACCCGCGCTGGGCCTGCACCCTGTGCCCTGGACCCTCCTGAGCTCAGAGCAGCATGGTTGTCACTTTACTTTGTACTGTAAAAAACAAGCGGTTTCTTAAGAATGTAATCTGTTTATTTGTTGTTTGTACCTATTAATAATATTATGCCGTCAACAATATGCAAGGGTGCACGAGATATGCTGCAGCACATACCAGTGTGCGGGCTAACAAAAGTGTGAGAGCTGCATGCAAGAAAGGCAAACATGATCTTTTGTGTTTCTGCCATCGGTGCGCAACTGAAATTGTGTAACGTAACTGGTGCTCATGTAAAGCGCCCCAATACCTTTGGGTCGAGTTCGCGCTACAGAAATGTGCAATATAAAACATACAAAACAAAACAACACGCAAGGTTGAAGTGATATTAGCGTTTAACAGTGGGTCCTTCACTACTTCGACGACGACACAGTAGCCCCCTTCTCACAAGCTGCAACACGCAGGCTTACATTAGTTGAGGTCTATGTGTTTCTTGTGAAATGTTGCTACCAAGCTTCGGTCTAATGCCAGTCTGTGAAGGTTTATTTACTGTGGAGACTGGAGGCGCAGTCGCTAGACAGTCTTGGCAGTCACCCAGACGCGTCTCTGGACTCCGGGGCCACGTAAGATAGGGAACGTGTGTCCGTCTGTCTATGGGATGGAACAGGGTTAAGCGCTCGTGCCCCCCCCGCCCCAAACCTTCTCCTTGTATTCCCTCATGACCATGGGAACAAGCATTTACGCGAGTTTGAGCTATTCGCATTGTAAATTACAATGTCTTATTTTTTTATGTATTGATTTTTAAAACAAAAGGCAGTGCCATTTGCAATGCTAGTAGATTAAACTCTGACAAATGCGAGACCTATTGCATCGCAAATGCTTCTGGTTTTACAAGCAGGTACTTTTTGGTTTTACAAGCAGGGGCGGCGCCTCAGTCATCTCGGCTAAATCATCATCATTGGCAGCCAGCCGTGAATGCACAACGAAGCGCGCAGCATGACTAGGCCTGATTGGCCAGTGTGTGTAAGTGCAACCACACTGCACGCACCGCCTGAGCAGCAAGATATTATGTGTTATCGGCTTGTTTGGGTCCCAGGGCCATCTATCTGGTAGTGCGCGAAAGCGCTACCAATGACGGCCCTGTAAACGTTATCCTCCATTACCCCGCCCGGCAGTGAACAGTGCTGCTGACATTGAGCGTGCTGCTCGCGCCACACACATGATGGTGTGCATGCCTGCAGGGACTAACAGGAACAGAACCAATTGCTTCTTCTGTTATGTGTAGAGGGAGTGTATTGCGGGCTCAGGCCGTGCCCTTGGACATGAGGACAAACCAGCACAGTAACAGAGGCAGTGTTTTAAATGGGCCTTTACTTATAAATATTCTTCTCTTCGGTGCTGAAACTTTTCCTTCGCAGTTTTGTAGCAGGACGGCTGTTATGCCGCCTTTAATTCTGATCTGCTTTTGAGGCACCATGGGGCATATCAGCAAGGGCCGGCGATAATTATTGCTAAGCGCACTTGGTGCTTGGATAATTATCGCCGGCTATCACTGCTTTCTATTGCGGAGATAGCGTGCTATCAGCAACGCTTATCTCCAAAGCGATAGAAATGCAAGCGTTAGCTGGAAAACAGTGTGATTATCGCTGGAAATCCAGCGATAATCGCACTGTGACCGGCGATACCTTGCTGATAGGGCAGGGTGGTCTTAGCCAGGTAATCCACCTCCCATTGGATTACATGGCTAAGTCAGAACTAAAGCAGGTGTAAGGAAAGTAGCGATAACCATGGTTAGCATAGCGTTATGCTTGTTAGCCATTCCCTTGATAATTGGAGAAATGTCGGTTAGCGACATTTCTCCAGTTATTTCGGGAAGGAACACCCACTTTGCATCTCATTAGAGATACAAAGCTGGGCGATCAGTAAACAGGCTCTAAGGCAAGGATTCACGCGATAGCGTGACCTTGCTGATATAGCGTTAAATTATTGCCGCTTTTCGGGTGAAAACGGCCGCAAAAGCAGTGATAATTTTTTATCGCCGCCTTGTAGATATGCCCCTATCTCTGTTGAAGAGACCAAGGGGCATATCAACAAACTGGTGATAAAAAATTATCACGTCCGTTTTTGGACGAAAAGCGGAGATAATTTTAACGCCCTATCAGCATGGATACGCTAACGTGTGAATCTATGCTTCAGCGTCCATTTTCTTATCGCCTCGCATCGCTAATGAGATGCGAGGTAGGCGTTCCCGTGAGTAATACAGCAAAAATAATCGCTAATGAAGGCTCACCCTATTAACAAGGGAATTGCTAATCGGCCTAGCGACATTAAAAGTAGCGCTAACCGGCTTTATCGCCGGTTCCTTGCGCCTGCTAAATCTTTGTCTTAGCCATGTTTAACATGGGAGGTGGATCATCATGCTGAGTCCACATCTCCCTATCACTGATGTTTTTCACTATCGCTGCTTTTTGTCGCAGGTTATCCTGCGTTATTGCCCCTTATCGTCGCTATTGCCGTGATTTCTATCGCCTCGGCGATAGGCAGCGTTAATTTTGTGCACGCTAAACACGGCCAATTATCTCTGGCTGTTGATGATATGCCCCAAGTGTGTTAGGACATCACATGCAAAGAAGGTGGGACTATGACAAAGGGTAGTGTGTTGAAAATTCACTGAAGAAAGTTTAATATTATACATTTCGAATGAATGCATGATGATGTATAAAGCGCAATAATGTATGAGAAGCCATACATACTAGATGGTACCTCTGCTGTGAGAACTCATGTAGAGGTGGGCACCATATGCCACACATACGGACACACCTCCCCAACGAGGTCCCTTTCTGTTTCCATCGTCTTTGTCTCAGGGCAGTAATAGTTGCAGATGTCTGTCAGACTTGCCAATTGTATTATCCCATACATACTAGATGGTACCTCTACCTTGACACTCTTATGTAGAGGCATGCACCCTATGCCGTACATACGCACAGCACTCTCCAGTGCTGCTCCCTTTCTTTTTGAACCTTCTTTCTCCAAGGGCAGCAGCAAGCGGGAGTGTCTCAGAGCTTAGTCAGTAGCATTCTTCCATACACACTAAATGGTACCGTTGCTCTGAGAGATATCATGTAGAACATGCACCATAAGTAGTATGCACACACAGTACTCCGTAGAGCCGGCCCCATTCTGTTTGCATTTAAACAGAACAAAGAGAACCCTATATGCCCACAAGAACCAGGGTAATTGTATTATATTCTAACAATAGTCCTGTGGGACTAATTAATATATTGTACTTCTATCTATTTAAAAACTAATGTGTGTAGACTCAATCCTATTAGTTAGAAGAAAGGTACAGAACACCTTCTTATATGAATAGAAGAACATTTGTTCTCTAGGAACAATATAGCAAAACCAAAGGGGATGATGGACGGAGTGTTGAACAATGCAAGCACTCACCCCCAGTCAACTGATCTGGGTTTAATCCATCATCGTTCTTTAGCTCACTCTGCCACCCCAGTTCAGACATGGTCATATGCAAATCAGTCTGACCCTGTGCCTCATGGGAACAGCCCAGCCAAGCGCGAACTGCCAAGCCATGTCTTCCCTGGACCGGAGACAAGCATCCTGGGACCGGTTTCTGGATAATCAGCCTTCATCAACCAGCCTAGCTTGAATCCAGTCGCAAAGTGAGCAAGGGACTCACGTCTGGGCATACCCTGCCAACTTAGGGCGAACAAAGCAAAACCAAAGGGGATGATGGTCGGAGTGTTGAACAATGCAAGCACTCACCCCCAGTCAACTGATCTGGGTTTAATCCATCATCGTTCTTTAGCTCACTCTGCCACACCAGTTCAGACATGGCCATATGCAAATCAGTCTGACTCTGTGCCTCATGGGAACAGTCCAGCCCGAACTGCCAAGCCATGTTTTTCCTGGACCGGAAACAAGCATTCTGGGGCCAGTTTCTGGTTAATCAGCCATCATCAGCCAGACTAGCTTGAATCCAGTGGCAAAGTGAGCAAGGAACCCACGTCTGGGCATACCCTGTCAACTTAGGGCGAACAAAGCAAAACCAAAGGGGATAATAGATGGAGTGTTGAACAATGCAAGCACTCACCCCCAGTCAACTGATCGGGGTTTAATCCATCATTGTTCTGTAGCTCAATCCGCCACCTCAGTTCAGACATGGCCATATGCAAATCCGTCTGATCCTGTCCCTCATGGGAACAGTCCAGCCCAAACTGCCAATCCATGTCTTCCCTGGACGGGAAACAAGCATTCTGGGATCGGTTTCTGGTTAATCAGCCGTCATCAGCCAGGCTAGCTTGAATCCAGTGGCAAAGTGAGGAAGGGACCAATGTCTGGGCATACCCTGCCAACTTAGGACAAACAAAGCAAAACCAAAGGGGATGATGGACAGAGTATTGAAAAATCCAAGCACTCACCCCCAGTTAACTGATCTGGGTTTAATCCATCATCGTTCTTTAGCTCACTCCGCCACACCAGTTCAGACATGGCCATATGCAAATCAGTCTGACTCTGTGCCTCATGGGATCAGTCCAGCCCGAACTGCCAAGCCATGTTTTTCCTGGACCGGAAACAAGCATTCTGGGGCCAGTTTCTGGTTAATCAGCCATCATCAGCCAGACTAGCTTGAATCCAGTGGCAAAGTGAGCATGGGACCCATGTCTGGGCATACCCTGCCAACTTAGGGCGAACAAAGCAAAACCAAAGGGGATGATGGACGGAGTGTTGAACAATGCAAGCACTCACCCCCAGTCAACTGATCTGGGTTCAATACATCATCGTTCTTTAGCTCAATCCGCCACCCCAGTTCAGACATGGCCATATGCAAATCAGTCTGACCCTGTGCCTCATGGGAACAGTCCAGCCCGAACTGCCAAGCCATGTCTTCCCCGGACCGGAAACAACCATTCTGGGACCGGTTTCTGGCTAATCAGCCGTCATCAGCCAGGCTAGCTTGAATCCAGTGGCAAAGTGAGCAAGGGACCCACGTCTGGGCAACCCTGCCAACTTAGAGCGAACAAAGCAAAACCAAAGGGGATGATGGATGGAGTGTTTTTGCAATTGTCACCCCGAGTAGAAAGGTATTCCCAGACGTGGGTCCCGTGCTCTCCAAGCTACTGGAATCAAGCTATCCTGGCTGAAGAGAAACCGGTCCTAGGCTGCTTGCTTCCAGTCCAGGGAGGACCTGGCTTGGCAGTTCGGGCTGGACTGTTCCCACGAGGCACAGGGTCCAGACTGATTTGCATATGGCTGGGTTCAAACTGGAACGGCATGGTGAGCAAAAAAACGATGGATTTAAGCCCAGATCTCTGTACTGGGGTGGATGTATGACATTGTTCTGCATTCTGTCCATCAACTGTTGTTTCTGCAATTGTCCCCCCCGAGTGGGAAGGGTATACCCAGACGTTGTTCCCGTGCTCTCCGTGCCACTGGAATCAAGCTATCTTGGCTGAAGAGGGGCAAAATCCGAAACCAGTCCTAGGATGCTTGCTTCCAGGGAGGACCTGGCCTGGCAGTTTGGGCTGAACTGTTCCCATGAGGCACAGGATCAAGACTGAGACTGGTTTGCATATGGCTGAGTTCAAACTGGAACGGCATGGTGAACAAAAAAACGATGGATTTAGGTCCAGATCTCTGTACCGGGGTGAATGTATGACATTGCTCTGCATTCTGTCCATCAACTGTTGTTTTTGCAATTGTCACCCCGAGTGGGAAGGGTATGCCCAGACGTGGGTCCCGTGCTCTCAATGCCACTGGAATCAAGCTATTCTGGCTGAAGAGGGGAGGCTTGCTTCCATCCAGTCCAGGGAGGACCTGGCTTGTCAGTTCGGGCTGGACTGATCCCATGAGGCATAGGGTCAAGACTGATTTGCATATGGCTGGGTTCAAACTGGAACGGCATGGTGAGCAAAAAAACGATGGATTTAGGCCCAGATCTCTGTACTGGGGTGAATGTATGACTTTGTTCTGCATTCTGTCCATCAACTGTTGTTATTGCACTAGGAACAATATACCTCATAAATCGCAAAATTGAAAATGATCTTAGGTAATGAAAGATGTGATGAGGATAAATTGTAAACATCTATGTCATTGACGCAGTGCATTGTACTGTAAACATAAACTGCGTTGCTGGCATGGATTACCTTAGTTTTTTATTTTATGGCCATTATTGAGAATGGTGCATATATTTGTTTGTTCATACTTTGGGCATTATTGAGAGATTGAACCAGGCTTTTGCCTTGAAATTTAAGGACCTGAATATAGACCCCATTAATGATCCCTTGCAAAGTCAATTCTAGGAGCTTCTCTGCTTAAAGCCATGAGTGGCTGATAGGTTTAAAGGAGTTGCACAGCCTAATGAGATTTCACTAATCAATGGTGATATGTGAGACCGCCAGTCCGAATGATGAAGGGGAATGGAACTGAATGGGACAAGTGGAGTGATGACAGTGTCATCTGACTTGATGGAGCGTTAGTGTTGAGATGTTGGGAAGGGTATTACCTAAGGTTTTGGGAGAGAAGTCTTTTTCCTGCCCACTCCAGTTGAGTTCCTTTGGACCCCACACAAGCCCATCTGCTTCTTGCCAAGACTGGGCCTTTAGTCAAGCTTTTTCTGAAACAGGAAGGCAATGACATAGGTTCTGTTTAACGTTTAGTGTCACAGTAGATGGTCATGGTGAAAGACTTTGAAGTGGAGGGCAGGCAGTAATCGGAGTAAGCTTGCCAAACAAATTGTGCTGAAATTGCTTTAATGCCAAGGTGGTTACTTTATATGTGCATGATTGTGTGGTGATAAGTTTGTGAGATCCACAAAATTCATGAAATGTTTCTGAAGCTACATGACATAGAGTTTCAACTTTTCAGCATTTGGACTTCACTAAAATGGGTTACAGTATGTTCTTGTAAAGTTTGTTCATCGATGCCAGGTTCAGGTTTGGATTTGTGATGAACAAAGCAACAGATCCTAATGGGACCGATCTTCAAAATCAGTAGTTACTAATCGATTTGGAACATGATTGCAGAAGTGCATAGGTGCCCATTGAACCTCCTCCCACTATAAACATATTGAATAGAAATTAGGATTATGTGTAAAATGTTTCCTGATGGCTGATTTTGCAAAAATTGAGGCTGGCAACTTTGGGCTGGTTTTTGGGCTGAAACTGGTCTGCGTTAGGCTGATTTTGGGCTTAAACTTGGACAACACTGGGCTTGGGACAGGTATCAAAATCTGGCAACACTGCACGTGCCAACCGGCCAACGTTTCAACGTTTTGGTCTGGAGGTAAGGAGTGGCCATTCAGATCAAGGGGAGGCATTTCATTGTGGACAAGGTCACCGAGCAGGTCAACGGTGGAGTGGAGGGACATGAAGGACCTCTTTCACTATGCCAGCGAGTGGTGGGAATGGGTGAAGGACAGGTTCTGGGGCTTTTTCCAGGATGCAAGCAGAGTTGCTGCACGGGAAAAGAAGAGGTCGTTCAGGAAGCTGCAGAGCAAACTACAGCAACTGTGCAAACTCAAGCTCGGTGGATGTGACGTGGATAACAAACTGGAGGAAATCCAAAAAGGGCTCACTGAGCACTTTAGGGAGGAATCCAGGAAAATAATATTCTGGACCAGAACCGATAAACCTCGAGAAGGATGAGAAATGCAACTCGTTCTTCTTCAAGAAACTTCACTCAGGCCACATACCGCTGGTAGAGCTTCGAGACTCGCAGGGCAACCTCTAAGGTGAGAAGTAGCAAGTCATGAGAGTCATAACTGACTTTTAGGACGCGCATTGCTCACTGAAGTCATCAGAGAGAGCCCACGCGGATATTTTCCTGGAACGCATCTCGAAGACACTGGGTTTGGAAGAGAGAGAGGGCCTGAACGCGCCCTTCACCCAGGCAGAGCTGCACTTGGCAGCTCTGACCTCCAAGAGTGTAGGATGGATTAGCCACTCCCTATTTACAATGCTAAGTTAGCTGTTAGAAAGCCATCTTGCCGCTTCTGCTGCCTTTTGCACGCGACACTGTTGTCACATGTTATTGCTTGAGAAATGCTGACTCGACTTTGCTTCACATGAGAACTGTCTGTTGTTTAACATCCTTAACAGTGAGCAGTGACCTTGGTCTGTACATCATGTAAAGAACAAGTCTGGGTCACTAGACGGTGCATGTTGTTGTGTGCAGGTTGATCGTACCACCTTTTAGCCATAACATGCACGCAGCTGCAGATACCTGAAAGACGAGTGCTTTAATATTGCAGAGCAGCATGTTTTTAGATTCATTCGAGGAGAAGAGCTGTTGCAGGAGAGAGCCTAGCTGATCCAGTGATGTGATTCCACTAAGCTGATCTATACGGTATGGGGTCCCCCATTCAAGCCTAGAGACCTTCTATTAGTCTAATAATAACCTATTAGTTTGCTAGAGAAAGGAGGGTGTCTGATTTCACTATCATTTTATTATGATTGCTCCTTTCATTTTCTATGGTATTGTAACAATGCTGATGGTTCTGATCTTGACCATTTGTCTGCTTATGTTAGCCAAGTTACTGCATCTTAGGACGCGAGGTTTATAAAATAAACTCTTTAAACTTTACCGTGTCTTTGTTATTCTGTTGTGGACTGATATAATCATACGAACAGGTATTTCCGATTCCCACCATTCCTGAGAATATACAAAGTCGCTTGTTCTGGGTTGTCTATACATTGGGACCGCCGAGCTAAATCTCGGATAACAAATAGGACACTAAGCTAGTCGGATAAGGGGTTCTTGGTTCTGAGGGGAGTTTTTGGTACACCACAATTCTCTGAGGTCCTGGTTTCCTGCGCATAGTTCTGTGCATAAGCAGAATCCCTGCAACATGGTGCACCTAACGTTTGGTCTGTTGATTTGAAACGCCTTAGTAGTACTTGTATTAGTCCACAACGCCCTCACTCTTGTTTCCGGTTGACCGGGGTGACGGCTTAACCTACCTAGGTTATGACTATAGGTTCCTTCAAGCTTGATCATTAAAAAGGTTAGTTTTTCTGAACCCACGTGCTACAGTGGATATCGTTGTTACACTTTAGAGTGTCCTTATGGCGATCGATATTGCTGCGCATAGTCGTGTTCCTCTAAGACAACACTTGAGGACATATGCAGTGCCTGATGATGGACTGCCTGTGATTTTTTTAGTGAGCGCAGATGCATCTTACCCGTATGAGTTGTTTTACTCATGGGTGACGTTCCAGGCGGTGGATGCAGACAATGATACGTTTCACACCTACACTCACACGCAGGTTCCCGCAGCCTATGCCCCTTATAGGACACTCGAATTCCTCTCACTGCCTGGCAGCATACCATTTGGTTTAATGGCGCCCTTCCCCATGCGGTGGCACCGGCGAGGCTAGGCCCTTTGTCTATTGCAGGGGCCACTTGGCCGGTGCTAGCCGGCTTTACACCTCATCCCCGCTACTTAACGGTAGGAGTGGCTGAGTTGCGGACACAACACACTGCCCTGATTGCGATCCATAGGGCTTTAGTGCAGTATGTGTCACGCAACGTGCAGGTGGGGGCACCTGCTGTTGCGGGTCACACGACTGACCACCACGCAGTGGTCATTAGTCCAATTATGGTAAATTCTATTGTTGGCAAGCGCCCCCAAAGGAAGGATGAATTTCCCTACTGGCTTGCTGAGAAATTTGACCAACTGGAAGAGGTTTATCCGAACACCACTCCTGTGGAAATACACAGGATACTCACCATTACTTTGCCCAAGGACCTGGTCCCGGATGTTGTCGACTGTGACAATTGGGGCAAGGTCTTTGCTGCGACCTACTCGAAGTGCTACGGCACTCCGTCTATGTCTGTACTACCCTCCGTCATCAAGAAAGTTCAAGACAATCATGGTGCGGAGGCAGCTATTGAGTTAGGAATGAGGCTTGTTGACAGCTTTGATGTGGTTTGTTCCATGGTGATGGGCAACCTCAAAGGAGATGCCATGCAATTCCAAGTTGGAAATATGCTGGCACTTGTGGATGCGGCCGACAGGCCGAGGGAATTCGCGAAAATTATTGCGAAAGCCTACAGAATGGTGGGGCGTAGCGCCCTTGGTGTGAAGCCCACCGTTATCATTCCTGATGTAGTACAGCAAACTAAGGTGAGTTCGTCTACGAAAGATGAGAAGCCCAACTTTCCTGAGCAAAGTTGGCGAGCCGAAAAACAGGGGAAACAGCAACAGAAACAGGGGTCTCGTCGTGCCTCACCCGTCCAGTCGTCCGGTGACCGCACGTATGATCTGCGCGATCGTTCTCAAATTAAGTCACCTGAAAGATTTCAAGTTTCTGAACAACGCTCTCCTCGTTCTTCACAGGAAGCATCGGCTTCATAACCCGGTGGCGGAGACCGTGGGAAAGGAAGAGGTTCTCAAGGTCGTGAGCAACCTCGTCAGACTGACGGCAAAGGCAAGCAGGACGAGTCTGCACATCAACGACCCCCGTTTCAGAAAAAGAAAGTTGCTGCACTAACGGCGAGATATGCCTCAGATGGTACGGACACAGCTTCAGAACATGACATGGGCACTAACGCTGAAGTTACAGTAGTGCGGGAAGCATTACGTCCATATCTGGCGGCGACAGCAACTGATACATTCGTGAGTGTTGAAACTGCTGATACTCGCGTGGCTCCCCCTGAAAGACTTTTTGAAATTGTCCTTTTAATTGAGGGTGACATACAACGCAACTTAAAAGTGGTTTTTTGGGGTAATCTGACCTCCACATATGATATTCTTTTGGCGGAGGCTGATTGGCCCCCGGCTTTCGTTTTAGATGCTCCTCGAGGGGAGGAGGTAATCCTCCCGTCCTTTGGGCACACGGTGCCGACGGAACATTCTGTTAGGTTGGCCGGGGAGTGGGCGCAGGTGTTAGCACCTGCGTTGTATCGTACTCAAGTGGGCTGGGATAAATTTTCTCCCAACCACAAGATTCCGTTGCGGTCCGAACCCCAGCCTCAACCTCAATATCCCATGCGTCGTGTAGCTAGACATCACGTCGCGTCAATCCTTGAACAATTGGACTATCAGGGTGTAATTGAAACGTGTGTGTCACCCATGAATAACCCTTTATTCACCGTGACGAAGCCTGACGGATCGTACCGCCTAGTTTTGGATTACCGGCACTTAAACTCACACTGCCGGATGTGCGCGGTACAGAATACCCACAGTTCGGCTCTCGTCGATAGTCTCGTGAGGAAACGGTTCAAAACCACACTTGACATTTCCAATGGCTTTTACAGCCATAATCTGTCCCCTCATAGTTATGAGTGGACGGCGTTCACCTCGGGTGGTAAACAAAAACAGTTCAAAAGGCTCCCAATGGGCTATAAAAATAGCCCTGGGGTCTTTGCCGCTCGCGTGGTCTCTCTCTTAGAGATGGTAGACCCGGAGGCGTACTCGTATGTTGATGACATCTATCTTACGGACGACGAGTTGCTTCCACACCTTGCTCGCGTGGATAACATAATTACTATGTTTGCAGACTTCGGTTACAAGTTCAACTTTGCGAAGTCCCACATTGCCGAGTACACAGTGTTCTTCTTGGGGTATGAACTCAACAATGAAGGTCGAGGATGGCTTCGCACTTCCTTGAGAAATGCGCACGCCTTCGTGCTCCTACGACACTGAAGAAATTACAATCTTTGCTGGGCTTTCTGAATTTCGGCCGTACCTACATTCCTGATTATGCCCAGCGTATCAAGTCACTTTATGCCTTGGTACAACCTACTTTTTCCAAATCTTGTTGGCTGCCTGAGCACTCTGCTGCATTGCAATCATTGCAGGCTGATCTTCTTGCTTCTAAATTTCTACAAACTCGTGATAACCACACTAACCTGGTCATTAGAATTGTTCCGGGTGCAGTGGGTTTCACCTACTTAACGTTCAATGAGGGCGACACCGTCCCCATTGCCTACAAATCTCATCTGTACACTTCTGCTGAACTGCGATTTTCCGCTGTCGAAAAAGTACTGACAGCTGTTCAGATGGCGATCCTGAAAGAACGAGCGCTATCACAAGGGAAACGCATGTTGGTGGTAACACCTTATCCTGCCCTGGAGGCAGTGACTAAAGCAAGTGTACCGAATTCTAAAGCTTTGCATCCTCAGTGGATACAATGGGCCACTTCCTTGACTTCGCCCGACGTCACATATATCTTTGACACGGCATTACAGACTCAGGAGTTCTTGGAGTATGAATTCGTTCATCCGGCTCCTCTGACTTTGCGCCCGCTCGAGGATTACCATTGTGTCATATACACTGACGGGTCTGCGCAACCCGCGACTGGATCAAATCACTCTTATTTGGCGGCCTGCGCGATTGTTGTTGGTACTTTCGTGAATGGTGAATTCATATCTGGTGATGTGCATACGCAGTCATTGGGTGATTGTACCGCACAGTTAGCAGAGCTTCGCGCTCTGGTGCTTGCACTGGAGTTTACTGATCCTCGGATCACTACTCTTATAGTAAGTGACTCGTTCTATTGTGTTCAATCTTACAACGACAATCTACATTTTTGGATTCAAAATGATTTTCGTGATTCCAAGGGTAGCACAGTTAAGCATAAAACGCTTTGGGTTCGAGTGGCAGATTTTAGAGAACGTCTCCCACTGGTGAATGTAATTCACACTCTTGGTCACCAACGAGTTGGTGTCCATGCTGTCGGTAACAGTTTGGCTGACGAGGCAGCAAAAACCGCAGTGGGGACATACTTAGTAGCAGCAGTTACAAGATCCAAAAGTAAGATCGATGATGACATTTTGGCAGCTATTGCTGCTACAGAGTCGGGAAAGAACTTTCCAAGAGGTTTCCCTTCTCGCTACCATTATCGCTTAAGTTCTGATAACGTCCCGTTAGTGAGGATTAACGACGTTGGTGACAGATTGATTCCCAACGCGGACTGCAGACCAGCTTTGATTACAGCGGCCCACGAGGGCTTTGCGTCCGCGCATGCCGGAGTTTCGGCTACTGTTTCTCTGCTGCAGGAGCGTTACTGGTGGTATGGTTTATATAAACAAGCACGCGCTTATGTCCTTCTGTGTGACATTTGCCAGCAGATAAAACCTTCTTCTGCAGCGCGTCCACTGCAAACGCAACTGTGTATATCTAATAAGCCACTGGCGTGTGTTTATTTAGATCATTGCGGTCCTTTTTCCTCTGATACTGCGTACAAGTACATCTTGGTTGCAGTGGATTCGTGCACACGTTTTCTGTGGGTGTGGCCACAAAGGAGTGCTGATGCCCGTACTGTCATCAAGGATTTGCGTGTCTTTGTTGGAAGTTTTGCATGTGGTACCCTTCATTCTGACCAGGGCCCTGCGTTTGCCTCTAGGGCGTACAAAGAAGCCATGAGAAGTTTGGGGGTCCAAGTCAAATTTTCGTCTCCATACCGGCCTGAGGGCAACAGTGTTATGGAGCGGATGAACCGTGACCTAAAGCAATCTTTGACAGCAAGGGTATTAGGTACAGGCCGGGATTGGCTAGCCCACTTGTATGACGTGCAACGTGCACTTAATAATCTCCCTAGAAGGTCTCTGGGTGGGCGGACCCCGTACATGATGCTCTTCGGGATACGAACGTTTGTTCCAGACCTTGATGGTCTAGACATGGCGGCGGCGGCCACGCCTTTTGACCTAGATGATCACTGTGCTGTATTGCAGAATCTACAAGAAGCCAGAGACACTCTAGCGAAGGAATACGTACCCTCCACATCTGATGCTGCTCTCCAGATTCCGGTAGTCGGCTGGCTACCTCGAGTTGGTGACCTGGTCCGTGAGAAGGTGGAGAACAAGAAGGAGTTTGGCCCCTCTTATCGTGCACCAGTTCCGGTGCTTGGAGTACAGGGTACACGTACAGTCATTTTACCTCCACTTCCTGGTCGCAAGGATAACAGGTACATCTCGATTGACAATGTCAAGCTACAGTGCGTGGCCGATACTTCATAGTATGACACCAGCGGTTTCTTGCCCTTCAATGCTGAGAAATTCTGTTGTGGTCCCTGCATCTAACACCTTGCCTGATGTTGCCGTCGAGATGCATACAGTTACTGGTCCTTTGTTACCACCGACTGGTGGTGGTTTGCCTGAAGATAATGAGTATGCTTATCCATCAGAAGTCCCAGTATCTCTTTTGCAATCTACTGCCATTGATCAGTCACGTTCCTCCTTTGACACTGATTCAATGACTTCCAATGCCCCGTCAAAGGTTTCGATTTTTGTGGCCTGGTTTAAAAGACATTTTTTAATTCCACCTTCGATTTACATTTGGCTGCTGCTCATATGTGTTTTTTTGTTCATGTCCATTGGCTTTTTGGTAGTGTTTTTAGACTTATCAATGGACACTACCTGAAAGAACGATCTACAATTGGTTTAATTGATGGAACTTTGGCCCCCCACTCCTCATCACACATTATGAAAAGGGACCAGACTTTTGTGAACATTACTGCCTGGCCTGTCCGTGATGGGATCGCTGGGGATGCTGTAAAATTTCAAATTCACGGCCCCACCGAAGTTATTAATGTGCCTAATGTTTTTAGTGTTTCTATGGGTGATGTGGTTAAACAGAATATCTGATCGGATGATTGGGATGTACAAGCCATAGAAGCACTGTTTTCTGATTTGAAATATTATGCTGCATTTGATGCTGAAGATTTGTATCTAGATACTGCAAATTATGATGAGCAATTTGCTATCAACATTATGGCACACATTTCCTACACAGAGCAAATACTTTTAGAAATGTTGTTAATTTCACACAATGGGAACATTGTCCCGCCCCTATGCTTGGGAGTTCCGCCACGTTAGTGAATAAATTCACGTACTTTTCGGATTTTAGTGTGTCTGATCCGACCTCTTTTTACTTTAAAGTAGCGGCTGAATCTACTTCTAAAGTAAGATTGACACACACCAAATTGTTGTATTCCAAGTCCTTTATGGACGAATTGGCTATCGGAGGTTATGACCTATGGAAAGCTACTATCGATCTTAAATCGGTTTGGGGTTCTAAACCGTGGCAGGTACAAGGAACAGAAGCTTTGCATCGTGCCTGCCTCATCCCGAACCACATTTTGTTTTTAAATTCGTCTATTTTTCAGACTACCTGTTTTGGATTGGCTATAACTAAAAAATTGAATTTTCCCTCTATCCCGGATCTGGGTGCTTATCCTAATTGGGAAAATCACACAGACCTATCCCTTGATGAGTTGCAGTCCTACGTTTCCAACGCTACCTTCAATGTTTCTTCATTAGATCCTGAGGGGTGGTTGGTGTGGCAAACGAGTTCTGATTCCTGTCAACATCGTTTTTTGGGTTTGAAACCTGGGTATACACAAGTTAGAGTAGACCCCTGTTTTGAGTCTTCACACACAGTGACTAGCTACTCGGTAGGTAAGTTATGCCAGTCATGGCTGCAACATTCCACCTTATCAGCTGTTAAACTTCATTTATCACGTTTAAATGACAAAATAGATTTGAATGACTTTGTTAAGGGTCCTGCGACTGGTCCAAAAGATGGGTTTATGCTATTTACAACGAGGTTTGACAGCTATCACAGATTGAAGCTGCGTCAAGATTACGAGCAATTGACCAAGCAAATATGGAGAAAGTGTTAGCTGTGATAGATAATAGCATTAACACCTTGTCTTCCAGAATTTATACCTTAGATAATATTGTTTCTTCTGTCGTAGACATTGTGCAGGATGATTTGTCTGTATTGTATCATGGTCAAAATCAATTGCGTTCTATTATGCAGTTTGCATGGACTTTGCAAACTTTAAAGGCTGGGAAAGTCCCTTGGGATTATATGAATACTTCATCTCTGTTCCTTCCCTTTAATTTAACTGCAAGACAACAGTTTATGTCCATGAAGGATGCTTCATATTCATTGTTGCACATTGAGAAGTTAGAACCTTTGCCTTTTTCTGTTGCTGAATTGAACTCGGCTGTGTGGCTTATCCACGGGTTGATAACTTTACCGTTCCCCCTGTTTAAGTTCAGCTCATGCATGAAACATTATGCCCTAGGCAGGTATGAACATCTTGGTACTGCCTTCCTGCATGAGGTCTGGTCACTCCCGTTCACTTATAGATGCGTGAGAGACGGCAAGGAAGTTTACTTAAAAGGTGAAGAGTGCACTACCACTCCGGATCACTTTGTAGTGTGTAGACACATTCAATTATACGGTGCTTGTAATGTGCACACCCCTAATTTAGTTTGCGTTTTAAAGGGGATTCCGGTGCCTGATATAACGCCATCTTTTACGCTGCTTGCTAATGGCAGTTATTTGCTTTTAAATAATGAAGCTTGCTGTGGGATGCTAGTGGGAATTCCTTACATAGTAACTGTATCGCAACGAGTGGTGTGCTGTAGTAACGTCCTTTTCCCACTCCCGCATGGACGGCTCGATGTATCCATCTGGCCTTCTATTCCAACCTTGAAAGCAGAGTTCAACAAGATTAGCAGAATAAGGGCTCTATTGTCTCAAAAAGAAGTCGCGTTGACTTCATCCCGAGAAACATTTGTCCTTCACGTGGCTAACACCCGCACGGAGGTACAAGCGCTTCTGAATACTGATCTGCCCCTGCATTTTGGGACCTTGATTCAGACTATCTTTAATGCCTCGTCAACAACTGGCCTGGTACATTTTTTTTAAATTGTGGGCTCCGGCCTCGTGACCTCCTTTCAAACTATTTTTGGTGTGATCCCCGCATTTTTTCATTCTATTTTTTCCAGCGTCTTCGGAGGTCTATCTTTACTTCTCGCCCTTGTAGCTGGGGTGCAATTATTGATCTGCGCTCTACGCTATGGCTGCACAACTTGTGTCACGAGACAGCCTGCCCCGGCTGCTCATCTTCGTAACCGGATGCTTGAATGCTATGGCACTCTGCCGCTGGCGACTTTAAGCATCGCTTACGGATTGTCCTTCCGGTTTCCTTTCTTTTCTTGTGTGCAACCAGTCTTTCACTGCCTAGATTGTCCATTCCAATGGGCTCTGGATTTGTGCCTCTCGAACACGGTGTCTCCTGCCCCGGATTATGATCGGCTAATGAGCCCCTTAGTGGCTCATGAGTTGGACTGTTCTGGTGTCAGGATCATGGCCTGCGGAGCTGCACATGGAGTCCTTGGGAATTGGGATATCGGAACGGCAGCTGTTGAATTCTTGGAGAGAAGCTACCTTGAGGTACCGATCTGTTGTCCTCGAATGGTATTGGAAGCTCCGATTGTCGAAGAACACGTGTGTTCTTTCCCTCTGTTGAACTGGATGGCAGATACTTTTGCAGAACGTTCCAATGATTTTCTCTTGGAAGCCGTAGCAACTTATTGTGCCTATACCTTGATGGATGGACTTTTTACCGTCGTCACTTCATGATGCCTCCATCGATGTTATTTTTTTCCTCCCCGTTTTGGATGGGTTTTTTGTCATCGAACATCGTTTTTCGTTTTAATTTTCTCCTATGTTTTTCTTCGAACTTTTTCACATACCTTATATGGACCTATTGTTCATGCCCTTGGTTCCCTTCTATCTAACTTGAACTCTGCATTCTCGAAATTGCACCCCTAGTGGTTAGTGGTCCGATCATGGGGGGGTGTAGGATGGATTAGCCACTCCCTATTTACAATGCTAAGTTAGCACAACCGCGTTAGCTGTTAGAAAGCCATCTTGCCGCTTCTGCTGCCTTTTACACGCGACACTGTTGTCACATGTTATTGCTTGAGAAATGCTGACTCGACTTTGCTTCACATGAGAACTGTCTGTTGTTTAACATCCTTAACAGTGAGCAGTGACCTTGGTCTGTACATCGTGTAAAGAACAAGTCTGGGTCACTAGACGGTGCATGTTGTTGTGTGCAGGTTGATCGTACCACCTTTTAGCCATAACATGCACGCAGCTGCAGATACCTGAAAGACGAGTGCTTTAATATTGCAGAGCAGCATGTTTTTAGATTCATTCGAGGAGAAGAGCTGTTGCAGGAGAGAGCCTAGCTGATCCTGTGATGTGATTCCACTAAGCTGATCTATACAGTATGGGGTCCCCCATTCAAGCCTAGAGACCTTCTATTAGTCTAATAATAACCTATTAGTTTGCTAGAGAAAGGAGGGCGTCTGATTTCACTATTATTTTATTATGATTGCTCCTTTCATTTTCTATGGTATTGTAACAATGCTGATGGTTCTGATCTTGACCATTTGTCTGCTTATGTTAGCCAAGTTACTGCATCTTAGGACGCGAGGTTTATAAAATAAACTCTTTAAACTTTACCGTGTCTTTGTTATTCTGTTGTGGACTGATATAATCATACGAACAGGTATTTCCGATTCCCACCATTCCTGAGAATATACAAAGTCGACTGTTCTGGGTTGTCTATACATTGGGACCGCCGAGCTAAATCTCGGATAACGAATGGGACACTAAGCTAGTCGGATAAGGGGGTTCTTGGTTCTGAGGGGAGTTTTTGGTACACCACAATTCTCTGAGGTCCTGGTTTCCTGCGCATAGTTCTGTGCATAAGCAGAATCCCTGCAACAAGAGAGGCAAGACGCCTGGAAATGACGGTCTCCAGTGGAACTTTATGTCGAACTGTGGGATCTGATTGGGCTGGATTTGCTGAATCTCTACGAGGAAATGGTGGGCAAGGGCAGTATGCCGCAATTCCTGCAAGAGGGTATGATAACACTTTTGTTCAAACAGAAGGGAGAGAGTGAAGACCTCAAGAACTGGAGGCCCATCTCTCGCCTTATTGTGGATTACAAAATTCTCACAAAGGTAATGGCCAACCGCCTAAAGAGGGCAATAGCGAAGATAGTCCACCCAGACCAGTCTTGAAAGCTACCGGTACGGCAAATCGCAGATAGTCTGGCCCTGGCCCAGGACACAATCAAGTACGTCAATGGCCGCAAGGTTCTGATGGCCATGGTCAGCCTGGATCAGGAATAGGCGTTCAACCACATTTCCCATGAGTTCACGGACTGGGCACTAGAGGACTGGGGTCGTTAGAATTCTGTGACATGGTGACCACAATGTATAGATATATCTCTAGCACAGCGTTGGTTTTAACGGCTGCAAGGCTGTCTGCTTTTTTCCTCTTCTGTTCATCTGCGTTATTGAGCACCTGGCTGAATGCATCAGATAGAACAGGAACAGCAGAGGAGTGACAGCCCCAGGAAGCAACGGAAAGGGCGAAGTGAAGTGCTCCCTCTACATGGATGACGTCTCAGTTTTCTGCGCAGACGGCCCTTCGGTGAAAGAGCTAGAAAGTACTTGTATTGAGTTTGGATAGGTGTCAGGAGCGAAGATCAACAGCGCCAAGTCGGAAACCCTACTCTGGACCCCCACCCGTGACCCACTGCAATTCCCCATTAAGCAGGACTTCCTGAAGATCCATGGAGTCTGGTTCGGCGGAAAAGGTGCAGCAGAGAAGGCCTGGGAAGAAAGACTGGCGAAGACGAGGCAGAAGCTGGGACTCTGGAGCCTCCAGAACCTGACGATCGAAAGGAAGTCTTTGGTCCTGTGGAACCAGACCTTGCCAGTACTCCAATATGTCACTCAAGTGTGGCCTTTGCAGTCCCGCACGGCCAAGGCCATCACAAGAATGATCTTCTACTTCATCTGGAGCTGGAATTTGGACAGAGTGAAGAGGGCGGTGATGTTCAAGACCCACGACAAGGGAGGCAAGGAAGTGCCAGACATCGCCACCATCCTGAGGGGGATCTTTGTGTGCCACTGCATCAGGAGCACCCTGAGGACCGAAGATAAGAGCCATGTCAGCTTTCTGTGGTGGCGTAGAGGGCAAAAGAACGATGGATTTAACCCAGATCGCTTGACTGGGGGAGAATGTCTGCATTGTCAGCATTCCGTCCATCATTTGGTTGTTGTAACGCTTTTCGCCCTAAGTGGGATGGGTATTCCCAGACGTGGGACCCGTGCTCACTACGCCACTGGAGTCAAGCTATCCTGGCTGATGACGGCTGATAGCCAGAAACCGGTCCTAGGATGCTTGATTCCGGTCCAGGGAAGACATGGCTTGGCAGTTCGGGCTGGACTGTTCCCATGAGGCACAGGGTCAAGGCTGATTTGCATATGGCCATGTCTGAACTGTGGTGGCGTAGTGGGCAAAAGAACGATGGATTTAACCCAGATCGCTTGACTGGGGGAGAATGTCTGAATTGTCAGCATTCCGTCCATCATTTGGTTGTTGTAACGCTTTTCGCCCTAAGTGGGATGGGTATTCCCAGACGTGGGACCCGTGCTCACTACGCCACTGGAGTCAAGCTATCCTGGCTGATGACGGCTGATAGCCAGAAACCGGTCCTAGGATGCTTGATTCCGGTCCAGGGAAGACATGGCTTGGCAGTTCGGGCTGGACTGTTCCCATGAGGCACAGGGTCAAGGCTGATTTGCATATGGCCATGTCTGAACTGTGGTGGCGTAGTGGGCAAAAGAACGATGGATTTAACCCAGATCGCTTGACTGGGGGAGAATGTCTGCATTGTCAGCATTCCGTCCATCATTTGGTTGTTGTAACGCTTTTCGCCCTAAGTGGGATGGGTATTCCCAGACGTGGGACCCGTGCTCACTACGCCACTGGAGTCAAGCTATCCTGGCTGATGACGGCTGATAGCCAGAAACCGGTCCTAGGATGCTTGATTCCGGTCCAGGGAAGACATGGCTTGGCAGTTCGGGCTGGACTGTTCCCATGAGGCACAGGGTCAAGGCTGATTTGCATATGGCCATGTCTGAACTGTGGTGGCGTAGTGGGCAAAAGAACGATGGATTTAACCCAGATCGCTTGACTGGGGGAGAATGTCTGCATTGTCAGCATTCCGTCCATCATTTGGTTGTTGTAACGCTTTTCGCCCTAAGTGGGATGGGTATTCCCAGACGTGGGACCCGTGCTCACTACGCCACTGGAGTCAAGCTATCCTGGCTGATGACGGCTGATAGCCAGAAACCGGTCCTAGGATGCTTGATTCCGGTCCAGGGAAGACATGGCTTGGCAGTTCGGGCTGGACTGTTCCCATGAGGCACAGGGTCAAGGCTGATTTGCATATGGCCATGTCTGAACTGTGGTGGCGTAGTGGGCAAAAGAACGATGGATTTAACCCAGATCGCTTGACTGGGGGAGAATGTCTGCATTGTCAGCATTCCGTCCATCATTTGGTTGTTGTAAAGCTTTCTGATGGCACGATTCTTCCTGTTGCCAACGTAGAGGTGCCTTGGATGGGCAGAGTGGGTGAGCGCCGTCCCATACAACTGGGAGGCCCCGTGGTCCTACAAGGAAGTCAAGAAGTACGTGAAGGAATTCAGGCTGGAGGCTGCCAACCTCGCCACATGGACCCCGAAGCTTGTCCAACGCCAGATACGAGCAAAGGATATAAGCAAACCGATCGGCGCCCTCCCCTCTGCCACAGCAGACCATATGTGGGGAAATGTCACATCCAAACGCCTGACCAACTACCACAAAGACATCGCCTGGATGGCCATCCAAGGAGGACTGAGAGACTATGAACAACCTCTGGCTGATCTATATTGCTTTCATGAATAGCGTAAAGCTTATATCTCCCCCCATCAAAAGCCACTTTTCTTTCTACAAAATAATCATATAAAAGAACCAAATTTATTATGAAAACATTTATTATTTTTCAATTTTTATCTTTTTTAAAGTGAGAATTCATTCATAAGATAACTAGTTATGTAAATCACAGAAGAATACATCATAGAAATATTTCAGCATGAGTTAGACTTCAATATACTCACAAGAGATCAAAAACAAATCACTTCATTTTAAAGATACCCTCCCCCAAAATGCTATTACTAAATCAACATACATACTCCTTATAATACCATTCATTCATCTTAACACACAACATAGAGATAAAAATAAGAGTACAAATTGTAACTAAAGTGGAAAACTGCAGTGTACAGAAACAATAACTTTTCTCATTTATTATGTAGAGATATCATATAGTTTTTAGGTCTCGCGAGCCAAAGGCTCGAAAGAGACATTTTATATGTGGGAATTTCAAAGTGCTACCCACACTTTTGGCTGGCCTAAACCTTGAGTGCACGAGATCACATGCACGTGCACAGCTGCTCCTCTGCTCATTGCATTTTCCCCCTCCCTTCTCACCCAGCCCTTTGATGCTCTGCTGGAGTACTTTCACTTTCGCCGCTTTGACCCTTGCATTCCCCCCTCCCTTCTCACCCAGCCCTTTGATGCTCTGCTCGCATCTCCCTCCTCCCTGGGCGTGAAGGGAGACAGAGCCATCCTGCTTGATTAATGGCATTCTTATGTGTTCCCGTAAGCGCTCGCTTTAGGTCTTTCTCTATAACCTGTAACCCCACCCAGTCTTTTCGCCCTCTCCATGTGTCCTGTTCTCCTCATGGGGTCGCGCTCTTTGCTCCCCATGTACCTCCCTTGCACCCTCCTTTTGCCCCCTCTTTGCCCCTTTCTCCCTCTCCTTGCTTCCTTTTCACCTTCTGTACTTTTTCTCCGTTCTCCCACTTCACAAGCTCCTCCCGCTCTCACTCGCACGTACTGCTCCATCAGTGCCAGAAGCTTCCCAAAGGAGTGAGTCACGGCTGCCAGGTGGCCCCGGGGCATGCGTGGCACTTTCAATCCGAGCAGAACTCCCACCCCGCGTGCACACGCCTCGAGGCGCATTACAAACACTGTTCAGTTTTGCGTGTAGTCACAGTTCTACCACAGAAATGTACACATTCTATTGCTTACAGACTTCAAGCCCATTGCACTCTAGCTGCAAAACCGATCCATTCATGTGAGTGTTTTAGTACAACGCGCACACAGCGCACTTTCAGTTCTGTGCCGGTGCGAATTACAGCGCGCCATGGGTATACACAGACGTTGCCCAAGGTGGCTATTGACAAACACTGAATGGGTTTCAAGCCGCTACCCAAAAAATAATACATTGATATACAGAGCACGCGCACAGTTTTGCGAGTAGCCACAGTTCTAACACAGAAATGTACACATTCTATTGCTTACAGACTTACAGCACATTGCACTCTAGCCTGTGGGCCCCGTGAACTGTGGAGAATACAAAGTCGGACTCGCATGTTCAGCACAAACTCCCCCATCCTCCCCCACCCTCCCAAAAAATGGAAAGGCACAAGTTTAAAACTTTAAAGGGCTCCGTTTATTATCGGAATGGCACCAACATCGTATTTCTGGCTATGGCTCCTCACACTGTCTCATTAAGCAAGCCCCCCCCTCAGCCGCTGCCAAACCGATACATTCATGTGAGTGTTTGAGTACAACGCGTACACAGCGCACTTTCAGTTCTGTGCCGGTGCTGATTACAGCGCGCCATGGGTATACACAGGCACTGCCCAAGGTGGCTATTGACAAACGCTGTATAGGTTTCACGCTGCCAAACCGATCCATTCATGTGAGTGTTTTAGAACAACGCGCACACAGCGCACTTTCAGTTCTGTGCCGGTGCACATTACAGCGCGCCATGGGTATACACAGGCACTGCCCAAGGTGGCTATTAACAAACGCTGTATAGGTTTCACGCTGCCAAACACATCCATTCATTGAGTGTTTTAGTACAACGCGCACACAGCGCGCTTTCAGATCTGTGCCGGTGCTCATTACAGCGCGCCATGGGTATACACAAGCACTGCCCAAGGTGGCTATTGACAAACGCTGTATAGGTTTCACGCTGCCAAACCGATCCATTCATGTGAGTGTTTTAGTACAACGCGCACACAGCGCACTTTCAGTTCTGTGCCGGTGCTCATTACAGCGCGCCATGGGTATACACAGGCACTGCCCAAGGTGGCTATTAACAAACGCTGTATAGGTTTCAAGCTGCCAAACACATCCATTCATGTGAGTGTTTTAGTACAACGCGCACACAGCGCGCATTCAGATCTGTGCCAGTGCTCATTACAGCGCGCCATGGGTATACACAAGCACTGCCCAAGGTGGCAATTGACAAACGCTGTATAGGTTTCACGCTGCCAAACCTATCCATTCATGTGAGTGTTTTAGTACAACGCGCACACAGCGCACTTTCAGTTCTGTGCCGGTGCTCATTACAGCGCGCCATGGGTATACACAGGCACTGCCCAAGGTGGCTATTAACAAACACTGTATAGGTTTCACGCTGCCAAACACATCCATTCATGGGAGTGTTTTAGTACAACGCGCACACAGCGCACTTTCAGTTCTGTGCCGGTGCTCATTACAGCGCGCCATGGGTATACACAGGCACTGCCCAAGGTGGCTATTAACAAACGCTGTATAGGTTTCAAGCTGCCAAACACATCCATTCATGTGAGTGTTTTAGTACAACGCGCACACAGCGCGCATTCAGATCTGTGCCAGTGCTCATTACAGCGCGCCATGGGTATACACAAGCACTGCCCAAGGTGGCAATTGACAAACGCTGTATAGGTTTCACGCTGCCAAACCTATCCATTCATGTGAGTGTTTTAGTACAACGCGCACACAGCGCACTTTCAGTTCTGTGCCGGTGCTCATTACAGCGCGCCATGGGTATACACAGGCACTGCCCAAGGTGGCTATTAACAAACACTGTATAGGTTTCACGCTGCCAAACACATCCATTCATGGGAGTGTTTTAGTACAACGCGCACACAGCGCGCTTTCAGATCTGTGCGGGTGCTCATTACAGCGCGCCATGGGTATACACAAGCACTGCCCAAGGTGGCTATTGACAAACGCTGTATAGGTTTCACGCTGCAAAACCGATCCATTCATGTGAGTGTTTCAGTACAATGCGCACACAGCGCACTTTCAGTTCTGTGCCGGTGCTCATTACAGCGCGCCATGGGTATACACAGGCACTGCCCAAGGTGGCTATTGACAAACGCTGTATAGGTTTCACGCTGCCAAACCGATCCATTCATGTGAGTGTTTTAGTACAACGCGCACACAGCGCACTTTCAGTTCTGTGCCGGTGCTCATTACAGCGCGCCATGGGTATACACAGGCACTGCCCAAGGTGGCTATTAACAAACACTGTATAGGTTTCACGCTGCCAAACACATCCATTCATGTGAGTGTTTTAGTACAACGCGCATACAGCGCGCTTTCAGATCTGTGCCGGTGCTCATTACAGCGCGCCATGGGTATACACAGGCACTGCCCAAGGTGGCTATTGACAAACGCTGTATAGGTTTCACGCTGCCAAACCGATCCATTCATGTGAGTGTTTTAGTACAACGCGCACACAGCGCACTTTCAGTTCTGTGCCGGTGCTCATTACAGTGCGCCATGGGTATACACAGGCACTGCCCAAGGTGGCTATTAACAAACGCTGTATAGGTTTCACGCTGCCAAACACATCCATTCATGGGAGTGTTTTAGTACAACGCGCACACAGCGCACTTTCAGTTCTGTGCCGGTGCAAATTACAGCGCGCCATGGGTATACACAGACGTTGCCCAAGGTGGTTATTGACAAACACTGAATGGGTTTCAAGCCGCTACCCAAAAAACAATACATTGATATACAGAGCACGCACACAGTTTTGCGTGTAGCCACAGTTCTAACACAGAAATGTATACATTCTATTGCTTACAGACGTACAGCCCATTGCACTCTAGGCTGTGGGCCCCGTGAACTGTGGAGAATACAAAGTCGGACTCGCATGTTCAGCACAAACTCCCCCATCCTCCCCCACCCTCCCAAAAAATGGAAAGGCACAAGTTTAAAACTTTAAAGGGCTCCGTTATCGGAATGGCACCAACATCGTATTTCTGTCTATGGCTCCTCACACTGTCTCATTAAGCAAGACCACCCTCAGCCGCTGCCAAACCAATACATTCATGTGAGTGTTTGAGTACAACGCGTACACAGCGCACTTTCAGCTCTGTGCCGGTGCTGATTACAGCGCGCCATGGGTATACACAGGCACTGCCCAAGGTGGCTATTGACAAACGCTGTATAGGTTTCACGCTGCCAAACCGATCCATTCATGTGAGTGTTTTAGAACAACGCGCACACAGCGCACTTTCAGTTCTGTGCCGGTGCACATTACAGCGCGCCATGGGTATACACAGGCACTGCCCAAGGTGGCTATTAACAAACGCTGTATAGGTTTCACGCTGCCAAACACATCCATTCATTGAGTGTTTTAGTACAACGCGCACACAGCGCGCTTTCAGATCTGTGCCGGTGCTCATTACAGCGCGCCATGGGTATACACAAGCACTGCCCAAGGTGGCTATTGACAAAGGCTGTATAGGTTTCACGCTGCCAAACCGATCCATTCATGTGAGTGTTTTAGTACAACGCGCACATAGCGCACTTTCAGTTCTGTGCCGGTGCTCATTACAGCGCGCCATGGGTATACACAGGCACTGCCCAAGGTGGCTATTAACAAACGCTGTATAGGTTTCACGCTGCCAAACACATCCATTCATGTGAGTGTTTAGTACAACGCGCACACAGCGCGCTTTCAGTTCTGTGCCGGTGCTCATTACAGCGCGCCATGGGTATACACAGGCACTGCCCAAGGTGGCTATTAACAAACGCTGTATAGGTTTCACGCTGCCAAACACATCCATTCATGGGAGTGTTTTAGTACAACGCGCACACAGCGCGCTTTCAGATCTGTGCCGGTGCTCATTACAGCGCGCCATGGGTATACACAAGCACTGCCCAAGGTGGCTATTGACAAACGCTGTATAGGTTTCACGCTGCAAAACCGATCCATTCATGTGAGTGTTTCAGTACAACGCGCACACAGCGCACTTTCAGTTCTGTGCCGGTGCTCAATACAGCGTGCCATGGGTATACACAGGCACTGCCCAAGGTGGCTATTGACAAACGCTGTATAGGTTTCACGCTGCCAAACCGGTCCATTCATGTGAGTGTTTTAGTACAACGCGCACACAGCGCACTTTCAGTTCTGTGCCGGTGCTCATTACAGCGCGCCATGGGTATACACAGGCACTGCCCAAGGTGGCTATTAACAAACGCTGTATAGGTTTCACGCTGCCAAACACATCCATTCATGTGAGTGTTTTAGTACAACGCGCACAAAGCGCGCTTTCAGATCTGTGCCAGTGCTCATTACAGCGCGCCATGGGTATACACAAGCACTGCCCAAGGTGGCTATTGACAAACGCTGTATAGGTTTCACGCTGCCAAACCGATCCATTCATGTGAGTGTTTTAGTACAACACGCACACAGCGCACTTTCAGTTCTGTGCCGGTGCTCATTACAGCGCGCCATGGGTATACACAGGCACTGCCCAAGGTGGCTATTAACAAACGCTGTATAGGTTTCACGCTGCCAAACACATCCATTCATGGGAGTGTTTTAGTACAACACGCACACAGCGCACTTTCAGTTCTGTGCCGGTGCGAATTACAGCGCGCCATGGGTATACACAGACGTTGCCCAAGGTGGCTATTGACAAACACTGAATGGGTTTCAAGCTGCTACCCAAAAAACAATACATTGATATACAGAGCACGCGCACAGTTTTGCGTGTAGCCACAGTTCTAACACAGAAATGTACACATTCTATTGCTTACAGACTTACAGCACATTGCACTCTAGCCTGTGGGCCCCGTGAACTGTGGAGAATACAAAGTCGGACTCGCATGTTCAGCACAAACTCCCCCATCCTCCCCCACCCTCCCAAAAAATGGAAAGGCACAAGTTTAAAACTTTAAAGGGCTCCGTTTATTATCGGAATGGCACCAACATCGTATTTCTGGCTATGGCTCCTCACACTGTCTCATTAAGCAAGCCCCCCCCTCAGCCGCTGCCAAACCGATACATTCATGTGAGTGTTTGAGTACAACGCGTACACAGCGCACTTTCAGTTCTGTGCCGGTGCTGATTACAGCGCGCAATGGGTATACACAGGCACTGCCCAAGGTGGCTATTAACAAACGCTGTATAGGTTTCACGCTGCCACACACATCCATTCATGTGAGTGTTTTAGTACAACGCGCACACAGCGCGCTTTCAGATCTGTGCAGGTGCTCATTACACGCGCCATGGGTATACACAAGCACTGCCCAAGGTGGCTATTGACAAACGCTGTATAGGTTTCACGCTGCCAAACCAATCCATTCATGTGAGTGTTTTAGTACAACGCGCACACAGCGCACTTTCAGTTCTGTGCCGGTGCTCATTACAGCGCGCCATGGGTATACACAGGCACTGCCCAAGGTGGCTATTAACAAACGCTGTATAGGTTTCACGCTGCCAAACACATCCATTCATGTGAGTGTTTTAGTACAACGCTCACACAGCGCGCTTTCAGATCTGTGCCGGTGCTCATTACAGCGCGCCATGGGTATCCACAAGCACTGCCCAAGGTGGCTATTGACAAACGCTGTATAGGTTTCACGCTGCCAAACCGATCCATTCATGTGAGTGTTTTAGTACAACGCGCACACAGCGCACTTTCAGTTCTGTGCCGGTGCTCATTACAGCGCGCCATGGGTATACACAGGCACTGCCCAAGGTGGCTATTAACAAACGCTGTATAGGTTTCCACGCTGCCAAACACATCCATCCATGTGAGTGTTTTAGTACAACGCGCACACAGCGCGCTTTCAGATCTGTGCCGGTGCTCATTACAGCGCGCCATGGGTATACACAAGCACTGCCCAAGGTGGCTATTGACAAACGCTGTATAGGTTTCACGCTGCCAAACACATCCATTCATGTGAGTGTTTTAGTACAACGCGCACACAGCGCGCATTCAGATCTGTGCCAGTGCTCATTACAGCGCGCCATGGGTATACACAAGCACTGCCCAAGGTGGCTATTGACAAACGCTGTATAGGTTTCACGCTGCCAAACCGATCCATTCATGTGAGTGTTTTAGTACAACGCGCACACAGTGCACTTTCAGTTCTGTGCCGGTGCACATTACAGCGCGCCATGGGTATACACAGGCACTGCCCAAGGTGGCTATTAACAAACGCTGTATAGGTTTCACGCTGCCAAACACATCCATTCATGGGAGTGTTTTAGTACAACGCGCACACAGCGCGCTTTCAGATCTGTGCCGGTGCTCATTACAGTGCGCCATGGGTATACACAAGCACTGCCCAAGGTGGCTCTTGACAAACGCTGTATAGGTTTCACGCTGCAAAACCGATCCATTCATGTGAGTGTTTCAGTACAACGCGCACACAGCGCACTTTCAGTTCTGTGCCGGTGCTCATTACAGCGCGCCATGGGTATACACAGGCACTGCCCAAGGTGGCTATTGACAAACGCTGTATAGGTTTCACGCTGCCAAACCGATCCATTCATGTGAGTGTTTTAGTACAACGCGCACACAGCGCACTTTCAGTTCTGTGCCGGTGCTCATTACAGCGCGCCATGGGTATACACAGGCACTGCCCAAGGTGGCTATTAACAAACGCTGTATAGGTTTCACGCTGCCAAACACATCCATTCATGTGAGTGTTTTAGTACAACGCGCACACAGCGCGCTTTCAGATCTGTGCCGGTGCTCATTACAGCGCGCCATGGGTATACACAAGCACTGCCCAAGGTGGCTATTGACAAACGCTGTATAGGTTTCACGCTGCCAAACCGATCCATTCATGTGAGTGTTTTAGTACAACGCGCACACAGCGCACTTTCAGCTCTGTGCCGGTGCTCATTACAGCGCGCCATGGATATACACAGGCACTGCCCAAGGTGGCTATTAACAAACGCTGTATAGGTTTCACGCTGCCAAACACATCCATTCATGGGAGTGTTTTAGTACAACGCGCACACAGCGCACTTTCAGTTCTGTGCCGGTGCAAATTACAGCGCGCCATGGGTATACACAGACGTTGCCCAAGGTGGCTATTGACAAACACTGAATGGGTTTCAAGCCGCTACCCAAAAAACAATACATTGATATACAGAGCACGCGCACAGTTTTGCGTGTAGCCACAGTTCTAACACAGAAATGTACACATTCTATTGCTTACAGACTTACAGCACATTGCACTCTAGCCTGTGGGCCCCGTGAACTGTGGAGAATACAAAGTCGGACTCGCATGTTCAGCACAAACTCCCCCATCCTCCCCCACCCTCCCAAAAAATGGAAAGGCACAAGTTTAAAACTTTAAAGGGCTCCGTTTATTATCGGAATGGCACCAACATCGTATTTCTGGCTATGGCTCCTCACACTGTCTCATTAAGCAAGCCCCCCCTCAGCCGCTGCCAAACCGATACATTCATGTGAGTGTTTGAGTACAACGCGTACACAGCGCACTTTCAGTTCTGTGCCGGTGCTGATTACAGCGCGCAATGGGTATACACAGGCACTGCCCAAGGTGGCTATTAACAAACGCTGTATAGGTTTCACGCTGCCACACACATCCATTCATGTGAGTGTTTTAGTACAACGCGCACACAGCGCGCTTTCAGATCTGTGCAGGTGCTCATTACACGCGCCATGGGTATACACAAGCACTGCCCAAGGTGGCTATTGACAAACGCTGTATAGGTTTCACGCTGCCAAACCAATCCATTCATGTGAGTGTTTTAGTACAACGCGCACACAGCGCACTTTCAGTTCTGTGCCGGTGCTCATTACAGCGCGCCATGGGTATACACAGGCACTGCCCAAGGTGGCTATTAACAAACGCTGTATAGGTTTCACGCTGCCAAACACATCCATTCATGTGAGTGTTTTAGTACAACGCTCACACAGCGCGCTTTCAGATCTGTGCTGGTGCTCATTACAGCGCGCCATGGGTATCCACAAGCACTGCCCAAGGTGGCTATTGACAAACGCTGTATAGGTTTCACGCTGCCAAACCGATCCATTCATGTGAGTGTTTTAGTACAACGCGCACACAGCGCACTTTCAGTTCTGTGCCGGTGCTCATTACAGCGCGCCATGGGTATACACAGGCACTGCCCAAGGTGGCTATTAACAAACGCTGTATAGGTTTCCACGCTGCCAAACACATCCATTCATGTGAGTGTTTTAGTACAACGCGCACACAGCGCGCTTTCAGATCTGTGCCGGTGCTCATTACAGCGCGCCATGGGTATACACAAGCACTGCCCAAGGTGGCTATTGACAAACGCTGTATAGGTTTCACGCTGCCAAACACATCCATTCATGTGAGTGTTTTAGTACAACGCGCACACAGCGCGCATTCAGATCTGTGCCAGTGCTCATTACAGCGCGCCATGGGTATACACAAGCACTGCCCAAGGTGGCTATTGACAAACGCTGTATAGGTTTCACGCTGCCAAACCGATCCATTCATGTGAGTGTTTTAGTACAACGCGCACACAGTGCACTTTCAGTTCTGTGCCGGTGCACATTACAGCGCGCCATGGGTATACACAGGCACTGCCCAAGGTGGCTATTAACAAACGCTGTATAGGTTTCACGCTGCCAAACACATCCATTCATGGGAGTGTTTTAGTACAACGCGCACACAGCGCGCTTTCAGATCTGTGCCGGTGCTCATTACAGTGCGCCATGGGTATACACAAGCACTGCCCAAGGTGGCTCTTGACAAACGCTGTATAGGTTTCACGCTGCAAAACCGATCCATTCATGTGAGTGTTTCAGTACAACGCGCACACAGCGCACTTTCAGTTCTGTGCCGGTGCTCATTACAGCGCGCCATGGGTATACACAGGCACTGCCCAAGGTGGCTATTGACAAACGCTGTATAGGTTTCACGCTGCCAAACCGATCCATTCATGTGAGTGTTTTAGTACAACGCGCACACAGCGCACTTTCAGTTCTGTGCCGGTGCTCATTACAGCGCGCCATGGGTATACACAGGCACTGCCCAAGGTGGCTATTAACAAACGCTGTATAGGTTTCACGCTGCCAAACACATCCATTCATGTGAGTGTTTTAGTACAACGCGCACACAGCGCGCTTTCAGATCTGTGCCGGTGCTCATTACAGCGCGCCATGGGTATACACAAGCACTGCCCAAGGTGGCTATTGACAAACGCTGTATAGGTTTCACGCTGCCAAACCGATCCATTCATGTGAGTGTTTTAGTACAACGCGCACACAGCGCACTTTCAGCTCTGTGCCGGTGCTCATTACAGCGCGCCATGGGTATACACAGGCACTGCCCAAGGTGGCTATTAACAAACGCTGTATAGGTTTCACGCTGCCAAACACATCCATTCATGGGAGTGTTTTAGTACAACGCGCACACAGCGCACTTTCAGTTCTGTGCCGGTGCAAATTACAGCGCGCCATGGGTATACACAGACGTTGCCCAAGGTGGCTATTGACAAACACTGAATGGGTTTCAAGCCGCTACCCAAAAAACAATACATTGATATACAGAGCACGCGCACAGTTTTGCGTGTAGCCACAGTTCTAACACAGAAATGTACACATTCTATTGCTTACAGACTTACAGCCCATTGCTCTCTAGCCTGTGGGCCCCGTGAACTGTGGAGAATACAAAGTCGGATTCGCATGTTCAGCACAAACTCCCCCATCCTCCCCCACCCTCCCAAAAAATGGAAAGGCACAAGTTTAAAACTTTAAAGGGCTCCGTTATCGGAATGGCACCAACATCGTATTTCTGTCTATGGCTCCTCACACTGTCTCATTAAGCAAGCCCACCCTCAGCCGCTGCCAAACCAATACATTCATGTGAGTGTTTGAGTACAACGCGTACACAGCGCACTTTCAGCTCTGTGCCGGTGCTGATTACAGCGCGCCATGGGTATACACAGGCACTGCCCAAGGTGGCTATTGACAAACGCTGTATAGGTTTCACGCTGCCAAACCGATCCATTCATGTGAGTGTTTTAGTACAACGCGCACACAGCGCACTTTCAGTTCTGTGCCGGTGCTCATTACAGCGCGCCATGGGTATACACAGGCACTGCCCAAGGTGGCTATTAACAAACGCTGTATAGGTTTCACGCTGCCAAACACATCCATTCATTGAGTGTTTTAGTACAACGCGCACACAGCGCGCTTTCAGATCTGTGCCGGTGCTCATTACAGCGCGCCATGGGTATACACAAGCACTGCCCAAGGTGGCTATTGACAAACGCTGTATAGGTTTCACGCTGCCAAACCGATCCATTCATGTGAGTGTTTTAGTACAACGCGCACATAGCGCACTTTCAGTTCTGTGCCGGTGCTCATTACAGCGCGCCATGGGTATACACAGGCACTGCCCAAGGTGGCTATTAACAAACGCTGTATAGGTTTCACGCTGCCAAACACATCCATTCATGTGAGTGTTTAGTACAACGCGCACACAGCGCGCTTTCAGTTCTGTGCCGGTGCTCATTACAGCGCGCCATGGGTATACACAGGCACTGCCCAAGGTGGCTATTAACAAACGCTGTATAGGTTTCACGCTGCCAAACACATCCATTCATGGGAGTGTTTTAGTACAACGCGCACACAGCGCGCTTTCAGATCTGTCCCGGTGCTCATTACAACGCGCCATGGGTATACACAAGCACTGCCCAAGGTGGCTATTGACAAACGCTGTATAGGTTTCACGCTGCAAAACCGATCCATTCATGTGAGTGTTTCAGTACAACGCGCACACAGCGAACTTTCAGTTCTGTGCCGGTGCTCATTACAGCGTGCCATGGGTATACACAGGCACTGCCCAAGGTGGCTATTGACAAACGCTGTATAGGTTTCACGCTGCCAAACCGGTCCATTCATGTGAGTGTTTTAGTACAACGCGCACACAGCGCACTTTCAGTTCTGTGCCGGTACTCATTACAGCGCGCCATGGGTATACACAGGCACTGCCCAAGGTGGCTATTAACAAACGCTGTATAGGTTTCACGCTGCCAAACACATCCATTCATGTGAGTGTTTTAGTACAACGCGCACAAAGCGCGCTTTCAGATCTGTGCCAGTGCTCATTACAGCGCGCCATGGGTATACACAAGCACTGCCCAAGGTGGCTATTGACAAACGCTGTATAGGTTTCACGCTGCCAAACCGATCCATTCATGTGAGTGTTTTAGTACAACACGCACACAGCGCACTTTCAGTTCTGTGCCGGTGCTCATTACAGCGCGCCATGGGTATACACAGGCACTGCCCAAGGTGGCTATTAACAAACGCTGTATAGGTTTCACGCTGCCAAACACATCCATTCATGGGAGTGTTTTAGTACAACACGCACACAGCGCACTTTCAGTTCTGTGCCGGTGCGAATTACAGCGCGCCATGGGTATACACAGACGTTGCCCAAGGTGGCTATTGACAAACACTGAATGGGTTTCAAGCTGCTACCCAAAAAACAATACATTGATATACAGAGCACGCGCACAGTTTTGCGTGTAGCCACAGTTCTAACACAGAAATGTACACATTCTATTGCTTACAGACTTACAGCACATTGCACTCTAGCCTGTGGGCCCCGTGAACTGTGGAGAATACAAAGTCGGACTCGCATGTTCAGCACAAACTCCCCCATCCTCCCCCACCCTCCCAAAAAATGGAAAGGCACAAGTTTAAAACTTTAAAGGGCTCCGTTTATTATCGGAATGGCACCAACATCGTATTTCTGGCTATGGCTCCTCACACTGTCTCATTAAGCAAGCCCCCCCCTCAGCCGCTGCCAAACCGATACATTCATGTGAGTGTTTGAGTACAACGCGTACACAGCGCACTTTCAGTTCTGTGCCGGTGCTGATTACAGCGCGCAATGGGTATACACAGGCACTGCCCAAGGTGGCTATTAACAAACGCTGTATAGGTTTCACGCTGCCACACACATCCATTCATGTGAGTGTTTTAGTACAACGCGCACACAGCGCGCTTTCAGATCTGTGCAGGTGCTCATTACACGCGCCATGGGTATACACAAGCACTGCCCAAGGTGGCTATTGACAAACGCTGTATAGGTTTCACGCTGCCAAACCAATCCATTCATGTGAGTGTTTTAGTACAACGCGCACACAGCGCACTTTCAGTTCTGTGCCGGTGCTCATTACAGCGCGCCATGGGTATACACAGGCACTGCCCAAGGTGGCTATTAACAAACGCTGTATAGGTTTCACGCTGCCAAACACATCCATTCATGTGAGTGTTTTAGTACAACGCTCACACAGCGCGCTTTCAGATCTGTGCCGGTGCTCATTACAGCGCGCCATGGGTATCCACAAGCACTGCCCAAGGTGGCTATTGACAAACGCTGTATAGGTTTCACGCTGCCAAACCGATCCATTCATGTGAGTGTTTTAGTACAACGCGCACACAGCGCACTTTCAGTTCTGTGCCGGTGCTCATTACAGCGCGCCATGGGTATACACAGGCACTGCCCAAGGTGGCTATTAACAAACGCTGTATAGGTTTCCACGCTGCCAAACACATCCATTCATGTGAGTGTTTTAGTACAACGCGCACACAGCGCACTTTCAGCTCTGTGCCGGTGCTCATTACAGCGCGCCATGGGTATACACAGGCACTGCCCAAGGTGGCTATTAACAAACGCTGTATAGGTTTCACGCTGCCAAACACATCCATTCATGGGAGTGTTTTAGTACAACGCGCACACAGCGCACTTTCAGTTCTGTGCCGGTGCAAATTACAGCGCGCCATGGGTATACACAGACGTTGCCCAAGGTGGCTATTGACAAACGCTGTATAGGTTTCACGCTGCCAAACACATCCATTCATGTGAGTGTTTTAGTACAACGCGCACACAGCGCGCATTCAGATCTGTGCCAGTGCTCATTACAGCGCGCCATGGGTATACACAAGCACTGCCCAAGGTGGCTATTGACAAACGCTGTATAGGTTTCACGCTGCCAAACCGATCCATTCATGTGAGTGTTTTAGTACAGCGCGCACACAGTGCACTTTCAGTTCTGTGCCGGTGCACATTACAGCGCGCCATGGGTATACACAGGCACTGCCCAAGGTGGCTATTAACAAACGCTGTATAGGTTTCACGCTGCCAAACACATCCATTCATGGGAGTGTTTTAGTACAACGCGCACACAGCGCGCTTTCAGATCTGTGCCGGTGCTCATTACAGTGCGCCATGGGTATACACAAGCACTGCCCAAGGTGGCTCTTGACAAACGCTGTATAGGTTTCACGCTGCAAAACCGATCCATTCATGTGAGTGTTTCAGTACAACGCGCACACAGCGCACTTTCAGTTCTGTGCCGGTGCTCATTACAGCGCGCCATGGGTATACACAGGCACTGCCCAAGGTGGCTATTGACAAACGCTGTATAGGTTTCACGCTGCCAAACCGATCCATTCATGTGAGTGTTTTAGTACAACGCGCACACAGCGCACTTTCAGTTCTGTGCCGGTGCTCATTACAGCGCGCCATGGGTATACACAGGCACTGCCCAAGGTGGCTATTAACAAACGCTGTATAGGTTTCACGCTGCCAAACACATCCATTCATGTGAGTGTTTTAGTACAACGCGCACACAGCGCGCTTTCAGATCTGTGCCGGTGCTCATTACAGCGCGCCATGGGTATACACAAGCACTGCCCAAGGTGGCTATTGACAAACGCTGTATAGGTTTCACGCTGCCAAACCGATCCATTCATGTGAGTGTTTTAGTACAACGCGCACACAGCGCACTTTCAGCTCTGTGCCGGTGCTCATTACAGCGCGCCATGGGTATACACAGGCACTGCCCAAGGTGGCTATTAACAAACGCTGTATAGGTTTCACGCTGCCAAACACATCCATTCATGGGAGTGTTTTAGTACAACGCGCACACAGCGCACTTTCAGTTCTGTGCCGGTGCAAATTACAGCGCGCCATGGGTATACACAGACGTTGCCCAAGGTGGCTATTGACAAACACTGAATGGGTTTCAAGCCGCTACCCAAAAAACAATACATTGATATACAGAGCACGCGCACAGTTTTGCGTGTAGCCACAGTTCTAACACAGAAATGTACACATTCTATTGCTTACAGACTTACAGCCCATTGCTCTCTAGCCTGTGGGCCCCGTGAACTGTGGAGAATACAAAGTCGGATTCGCATGTTCAGCACAAACTCCCCCATCCTCCCCCACCCTCCCAAAAAATGGAAAGGCACAAGTTTAAAACTTTAAAGGGCTCCGTTATCGGAATGGCACCAACATCGTATTTCTGTCTATGGCTCCTCACACTGTCTCATTAAGCAAGCCCACCCTCAGCCGCTGCCAAACCAATACATTCATGTGAGTGTTTGAGTACAACGCGTACACAGCGCACTTTCAGCTCTGTGCCGGTGCTGATTACAGCGCGCCATGGGTATACACAGGCACTGCCCAAGGTGGCTATTGACAAACGCTGTATAGGTTTCACGCTGCCAAACCGATCCATTCATGTGAGTGTTTTAGTACAACGCGCACACAGCGCACTTTCAGTTCTGTGCCGGTGCTCATTACAGCGCGCCATGGGTATACACAGGCACTGCCCAAGGTGGCTATTAACAAACGCTGTATAGGTTTCACGCTGCCAAACACATCCATTCATTGAGTGTTTTAGTACAACGCGCACACAGCGCGCTTTCAGATCTGTGCCGGTGCTCATTACAGCGCGCCATGGGTATACACAAGCACTGCCCAAGGTGGCTATTGACAAACGCTGTATAGGTTTCACGCTGCCAAACCGATCCATTCATGTGAGTGTTTTAGTACAACGCGCACATAGCGCACTTTCAGTTCTGTGCCGGTGCTCATTACAGCGCGCCATGGGTATACACAGGCACTGCCCAAGGTGGCTATTAACAAACGCTGTATAGGTTTCACGCTGCCAAACACATCCATTCATGGGAGTGTTTTAGTACAACGCGCACACAGCGCGCTTTCAGATCTGTGCCGGTGCTCATTACAACGCGCCATGGGTATACACAAGCACTGCCCAAGGTGGCTATTGACAAACGCTGTATAGGTTTCACGCTGCAAAACCGATCCATTCATGTGAGTGTTTCAGTACAACGCGCACACAGCGAACTTTCAGATCTGTGCCAGTGCTCATTACAGCGCGCCATGGGTATACACAAGCACTGCCCAAGGTGGCTATTGACAAACGCTGTATAGGTTTCACGCTGCCAAACCGATCCATTCATGTGAGTGTTTTAGTACAACACGCACACAGCGCACTTTCAGTTCTGTGCCGGTGCTCATTACAGCGCGCCATGGGTATACACAGGCACTGCCCAAGGTGGCTATTAACAAACGCTGTATAGGTTTCACGCTGCCAAACACATCCATTCATGGGAGTGTTTTAGTACAACACGCACACAGCGCACTTTCAGTTCTGTGCCGGTGCGAATTACAGCGCGCCATGGGTATACACAGACGTTGCCCAAGGTGGCTATTGACAAACACTGAATGGGTTTCAAGCTGCTACCCAAAAAACAATACATTGATATACAGAGCACGCGCACAGTTTTGCGTGTAGCCACAGTTCTAACACAGAAATGTACACATTCTATTGCTTACAGACTTACAGCACATTGCACTCTAGCCTGTGGGCCCCGTGAACTGTGGAGAATACAAAGTCGGACTCGCATGTTCAGCACAAACTCCCCCATCCCCCCCCACCCTCCCAAAAAATGGAAAGGCACAAGTTTAAAACTTTAAAGGGCTCCGTTTATTATCGGAATGGCACCAACATCGTATTTCTGGCTATGGCTCCTCACACTGTCTCATTAAGCAAGCCCCCCCCTCAGCCGCTGCCAAACCGATACATTCATGTGAGTGTTTGAGTACAACGCGTACACATCGCACTTTCAGTTCTGTGCCGGTGCTGATTACAGCGCGCCATGGGTATACACAGGCACTGCCCAAGGTGGCTATTGACAAACGCTGTATAGGTTTCACGCTGCCAAACCGATCCATTCATGTGAGTGTTTTAGTACAACGCGCACACAGCGCACTTTCAGTTCTGTGCCGGTGCTCATTACAGCGCGCCATGGGTATACACAGGCACTGCCCAAGGTGGCTATTAACAAACGCTGTATAGGTTTCATGCTGCCAAACACATCCATTCATGTGAGTGTTTTAGTACAACGCGCACACAGCGCGCTTTCAGATCTGTGCCGGTGCTCATTACAGCGCGCCATGGGTATACACAAGCACTGCCCAAGGTGGCTATTGACAAACGCTGTATAGGTTTCACGCTGCCAAACCGATCCATTCATGTGAGTGTTTTAGTACAACACGCACACAGCGCACTTTCAGTTCTGTGCCGGTGCTCATTACAGCGCGCCATGGGTATACACAGGCACTGCCCAAGGTGGCTATTAACAAACGCTGTATAGGTTTCACGCTGCCAAACACATCCATTCATGTGAGTGTTTTAGTACAACGCGCACACAGCGCGCTTTCAGATCTGTGCCGGTGCTCATTAGAGCGCGCCATGGGTATACACAAGCACTGCCCAAGGTGGCTATTGACACGCTGTATAGGTTTCACGCTGCAAAAGCGATCCATTCATGTGAGTCTTTCAGTACAACGCACACACAGCGCACTTTCAGTTCTGTGCCGGTGCTCATTACAGCGCGCCATGGGTATACACAGGCACTGCCCAAGGTGGCTATTGACAAACGCTGTATAGGTTTCACGCTGCCAAACCGATCCATTCATGTGAGTGTTTTAGTACAACGCGCACACAGCGCACTTTCAGTTCTGTGCCGGTGCTCATTACAGCGCGCCATGGGCATACACAGGCACTGCCCAAGGTGGCTATTAACAATCGCTGTATAGGTTTCACGCTGCCAAACACATCCATTCATGTGAGTGTTTTAGTACAACGCGCACACAGCGCGCTTTCAGATCTGTGCCGGTGCTCATTACAGCGCGCCATGGGTATACACAAGCACTGCCTAAGGTGGCTATTGACAAACGCTGTATAGGTTTCACGCTGCCAAACCGATCCATTCATGTGAGTGTTTTAGTACAACGCGCACACAGCGCACTTTCAGTTCTGTGCCGGTGCTCATTACAGCGCGCCATGGGTATACACAGGCACTGCCCAAGGTGGCTATTAACAAACGCTGTATAGGTTTCATGCTGCCAAACACATCCATTCATGTGAGTGTTTTAGTACAACGCGCACACAGCGCGCTTTCAGATCTGTGCCGGTGCTCATTACAGCGCGCCATGGGTATACACAGGCACTGCCCAATGTGGCTATTAACAAACGCTGTATAGGTTTCACGCTGCCAAACACATCCATTCATGGGAGTGTTTTAGTACAACACGCACACAGCGCACTTTCAGTTCTGTGCCGGTGCGAATTACAGCGCGCCATGGGTATACACAGACGTTGCCCAAGGTGGCTATTGACAAACACTGAATGGGTTTCAAGCTGCTACCCAAAAAACAATACATTGATATACAGAGCACGCGCACAGTTTTGCGTGTAGCCACAGTTCTAACACAGAAATGTACACATTCTATTGCTTACAGACTTACAGCACATTGCACTCTAGCCTGTGGGCCCCGTGAACTGTGGAGAATACAAAGTCGGACTCGCATGTTCAGCACAAACTCCCCCATCCCCCCCCACCCTCCCAAAAAATGGAAAGGCACAAGTTTAAAACTTTAAAGGGCTCCGTTTATTATCGGAATGGCACCAACATCGTATTTCTGGCTATGGCTCCTCACACTGTCTCATTAAGCAAGCCCCCCCCTCAGCCGCTGCCAAACCGATACATTCATGTGAGTGTTTGAGTACAACGCGTACACATCGCACTTTCAGTTCTGTGCCGGTGCTGATTACAGCGCGCCATGGGTATACACAGGCACTGCCCAAGGTGGCTATTGACAAACGCTGTATAGGTTTCACGCTGCCAAACCGATCCATTCATGTGAGTGTTTTAGTACAACGCGCACACAGCGCACTTTCAGTTCTGTGCCGGTGCTCATTACAGCGCGCCATGGGTATACACAGGCACTGCCCAAGGTGGCTATTAACAAACGCTGTATAGGTTTCATGCTGCCAAACACATCCATTCATGTGAGTGTTTTAGTACAACGCGCACACAGCGCGCTTTCAGATCTGTGCCGGTGCTCATTACAGCGCGCCATGGGTATACACAAGCACTGCCCAAGGTGGCTATTGACAAACGCTGTATAGGTTTCACGCTGCCAAACCGATCCATTCATGTGAGTGTTTTAGTACAACACGCACACAGCGCACTTTCAGTTCTGTGCCGGTGCTCATTACAGCGCGCCATGGGTATACACAGGCACTGCCCAAGGTGGCTATTAACAAACGCTGTATAGGTTTCACGCTGCCAAACACATCCATTCATGTGAGTGTTTTAGTACAACGCGCACACAGCGCGCTTTCAGATCTGTGCCGGTGCTCATTAGAGCGCGCCATGGGTATACACAAGCACTGCCCAAGGTGGCTATTGACACGCTGTATAGGTTTCACGCTGCAAAAGCGATCCATTCATGTGAGTCTTTCAGTACAACGCACACACAGCGCACTTTCAGTTCTGTGCCGGTGCTCATTACAGCGCGCCATGGGTATACACAGGCACTGCCCAAGGTGGCTATTGACAAACGCTGTATAGGTTTCACGCTGCCAAACCGATCCATTCATGTGAGTGTTTTAGTACAACGCGCACACAGCGCACTTTCAGTTCTGTGCCGGTGCTCATTACAGCGCGCCATGGGCATACACAGGCACTGCCCAAGGTGGCTATTAACAATCGCTGTATAGGTTTCACGCTGCCAAACACATCCATTCATGTGAGTGTTTTAGTACAACGTGCACACAGCGCGCTTTCAGATCTGTGCCGGTGCTCATTACAGCGCGCCATGGGTATACACAAGCACTGCCTAAGGTGGCTATTGACAAACGCTGTATAGGTTTCACGCTGCCAAACCGATCCATTCATGTGAGTGTTTTAGTACAACGCGCACACAGCGCACTTTCAGTTCTGTGCCGGTGCTCATTACAGCGCGCCATGGGTATACACAGGCACTGCCCAAGGTGGCTATTAACAAACGCTGTATAGGTTTCACGCTGCCAAACACATCCATTCATGGGAGTGTTTTAGTACAACGCGCACACAGCGCGCTTTCAGTTCTGTGCCGGTGCTGATTACAGCGCGCCATGGGTATACACAGGCACTGCCCAAGGTGGCTATTGACAAACGCTGTATAGGTTTCACGCTGCCAAACCGATCCATTCATGTGAGTGTTTTAGTACAACGTGCACACAGCGCACTTTCAGTTCTGTGCCGGTGCTCATTACAGCGCGCCATGGGTATACACAGGCACTGCCCAAGGTGGCTATCTTTAATATATATACGCTCAGAGGAAATATATATGTTTCAAGATCAGTCACGTAAGAAACACAGTATATATAGATATGGACTGCATTAATAGGGAAAGACTACAAAGGACTGTACTCAACTCAAACATATAAAATAACTTTTATATAAACTTTAGTAACATTTCTTTTCGTCTACATTTGAGAGCACAACAAATAAATTAATGGGGAGGGACAATTTGGTTAACCATTTACAGCAATGGTTCCTTAGTTCTAACAGTTGCTCTCTCCCACAAGAGTAAATAACTGAACAAGCACATACAAACACTCATACACACAACCACACACACACAACCACACAAACACAAAACCACACTCACAAAACAACACACTCAAAAACAAACACACAACACTCACACAAACAAGACACTAAACCACACACACAACCACACACAAACAAGACACAAAACCACACACTCAAACACACACACACAACTACACACACAAAACACACACACAACCACACAGAGAGACACAAAATCACACACATACAACCACACACAAACCCACACAAACCCACACACACACTCAACCACACACACTAACAGAACAAAAAACCACACACAAACAGACACACACAACCACACACACATAACCAAACACACACACAACCACACACACGCACACACACACTCAACCACACACACTCAACCACACACACACTCAAACACACACACACACAAACACACACACACAAACACACACACACACAACCGAACACAAAACCACACACACAACCACACATACAACCACACATACAACCACACACATACAACCACACACCTACAAACACACACCTACAAACACACACAAACACACACACACACTCAACCACACGCACACACACTCAACCACACGCACACACACTCAACCACACACACACACACTCAACCACACACACACACACTCAACCACACACACACACACAACCACACACACACACACTCAACCACACACACACACACAACAACACACACACACACACAACTACACACACACACACACAACCACAAACAATTTTTGGGCTGACAGCATAAATACGCTGTCAACAAACCCGATGAACACTCGGGAAAATTTAGAAAGTCACCCCCAACTTTCAAACCATCTTGCTGTTGCAAAGTGTGTGCTGTACACATAGCAACACCGTGCCACAGCGCACTGTTGCAAGGAATGCTTTGATCCTCGGAGGCTAACAGACCTCACTCTCTGCATTAGTTAACCCCGTCTTGGCACTGCATGAAAACAGGGTACACACTGTCCACCATGAAGTGAGACATTGTCCTCGGGGCTGGAGATCCTATTTAGCAATCTGCTTTAAACATCATTGTGATTCATTTAGGCCATTAAACATAAAGGAGCACTGGGAACGCTGATAACATGGATTCCATTTTGAGTATTGACTACAACTTTTAAAAAGCACGCAGTACTGAAACAAGCATTTACACTGCAATAGGTCTCGCATTTAAAAACAGGCATTTGCAATGCACTAGATCTCGCATTGACACGAGTTTGAGATATTGGCATTGCACATAACAATGCATTTTTTTGGGGATTACTTTTTGAATACTTGAATAGAAAGGATTTGTTATTTACAATACCAATAGCTTCAACTCCAATAAATGCGAGACCTATTGCATTGCAAATGCTTGTTTCACAATGTCTGCTATTCACTTCTTTATGGCATTGTCATATATAGACACCACATCTGTATCTTTTCATTATATGTCACTGGTCAGATTTCCACAAAGCAATGGTCGACGTACGTTTCGGCGGGACAAAATTTCTTTTCCCCACCTTCCTCAGGACCAGTGTTTAAGATTGTACTGATATAATGGTTAAAAAAACGGATCTGGGGTATCGGTAAACGCAAGGAACAATTATTATAATGAGTGCAAAGGTGGGGGATGGAGCATGCTATGGCATGTCTCCACTATATTTTCAAAAAGCGTTTTTATTTAGATAAGTACAACCCGACGCCATTAAGAGGCTTTACCGTGTCACCCATCGCTTCTGATACTTGTGTGCTGTTAGTTCTTATTAGTAAACCAGAACATTCACTTAGCAAAAACACCCGTGATCTCTGAAAAAAGAAAAATAAATTGTGTTTACACTGAATGAATATAGTGAAATGTCTTGAAAGGGTCAAATAAGTCAAGAAACCAGAGCTCCCAATTATTTAACTGAGAAAAGAAAAGAGTGATAAAAAAAGGAATTTTTATATGTAAAAATGCACCTGGCAGAGTAAGTATCCAATCATAGAAAGTGGTTCCCATCAATTTCTGGGCCACGGTGCAAAACAACATAGTCTTCTTCTTAGCTACTCATAGAGAACAAGGATGCTCACGGAACCCTGTGGTTCTGCAATCGAAATGGAGATATAAATATTTAACTAACAAGTTAAGTTTACCGCTTCCTCTTTAAAACCTGAAAGGACAGACTGAATAATGTAATCCTTACCAAGGTAAAATGCCTTCGGTCATTTATGCAATGTGTGCTGTTTGTCGTTGCACGTATCTTCAAAGTATAGTTTAAACACTGGTCTCCATGTAGATCCAACGATGTGATTTAACCTGAAATGTATTATGAGAAAATGTGACTACCATGTCCTGTAACGAACTATCGATTTGTAATAGACTACTATCTTGAGTAGAGTGTACGAGGTATAGACTGGTTAAGAATAATCGCCCACGAAAAGAATTTATTTGTGTCTAAGAGAGGAAATGAAATATAAGCAAACTATTTGTTACCGACTGGCCACAACCGGGCTGAAACCTTGTCGACTATGTTAACTATGATGCTGTGATGTTACTCATGCTATCACTCGCTATCGAGATGTCTTACTGCCTGGGTATAACTAGTATTAGTAGTTTGAAAGGTAAGACAAAGAAAATAGTGCAAATACGCACTAATGTTAAAATTTCAAATCCTACTCTCAAAGATATACCGAGCGGTGAGTAGAGGCAAGCTTACCGTTGCTAGCTTCAAAGCGATGGCATACTCTTCTGCTACGTTCCCGGTACACAAGGATCCAATAGAAACGCGTCTATGTTTAAATGCACGCGCTGAACTTTGCGTAGCGTGTAGTCACGTAATGATGACCTGACACTAATGAAGCAGAAAGATCCTAAGTAAGAGGACTGCCCGTGAGAGCCTTCATGCACGCAAGAGGACTCAACCGATACAAGTCCTGCCCGAGAGAGTGCACCGTGGACGAGACAATATACCATCACTTCTGGGAGTGCGTGTACGCTCAGGACCTGCTGAAGGGCCTAGGCACGGAGCTTGGGGCCTGGATACCTATGCCCTGCATCACCGTGGACTCTGTGATGTATGGTTTGTTCCCAGGGACACATGCACAGAACGACCTCTGGGGCTGGTGGAGGCTCCTGTGCTATTTTAAAGATGTTCTTCTGCTTTCCAGAAACCGCCTGGTTGTAGGGAAGAAGTAAACATCGACCCTGGTGTGCTGTAAGATGATTTACAGCCTCCTGCGCGACTACACAGTACTGGACGGATCAGATGAAGATGCACCCTTACATAGGGGGCCCTGGAGGGGCCACTAAACTGTCTCGTCTTTTTTTCCTTTAACCCAGGAACTGGTTGGTGACAGGGGAGAGGAGAAGGCAGATAAAGACAGGTGGAGTAAATTTAATGTATGTATTTGACTACTAATGTGACCTTTTCCCTTCACAGGGAAAAGGTCAATAGGATAGCTTGTGCACATGTTGCCAAGTTTGTTACCAGCGATAAATAAACAGGGTGTTGTAAAGGGTAACAATTGATGTATCTGAACCAGAAACAATGCTGAAAAGATGAAAGACACCAAGTAGGTTTGCCTCCTCTTTATTTCATCCGACAACATCTAGCTCCCGGCAGCAACTGCCGTTCTCCACGTCCTCAAGGTTCCACACAGGGAACTCCCACAAGCAGAAACCCAACACTCTAGATCCCAACACCCCCCCCTTCCTTCACAAGGCAACAGAAAGTATAAACAGTAATGAAAAGAACATATGAAGTAAAACAGGAATAACAAACGGTCAGCAACCTTCCGCAAAATAGGAAGAAAAACAATTCAGAGTCTAATGCATGATATAATCCTGGAACCTGGTAGGGGTGACTCTCACTCTAGGAAGAGCTTCCTTGCTGGGAGTGTGATCAGAATGTACACCCATCTTATTAACATACCCAGCTTTGGATCCTGTTATCACAGAGATAGCACATGTATTGCATGTTTTCCCATTCTCCAACACCACCACATGATCTTTCACCTCCTTCACTCTTACTGGTGCCAAAAACCAAGAAATACCCTTACGGACAAAACTGGGTTTCTTGGTCCTCACCCAATTACCCACACAAACAGGAGAAACGCTGACACAATTGGTTCCATACTTTGATTGTACTGCTCAGTTACACTGATCAACCACCTTCCTGGACATCCAATCCGTGGTTAACTTGGAACACGCAACTCTTCCTCTGAGTAGTGTGAATAGAGACATGCCAGTACTGATGTGAGGAGTGGTCCTTACCGCCCATAACATGTCAGCAATCTCCACCCTCCAGTGCAACCCATTAACCAAAGCCAACTGCAACTGGTCTTTGATAACATGGTTCATTCGTTCCACAAGACCATTGCTACGAGGATGGTAGAGTGAAGTAAGAATGTGCTTGATGCCAAGTTCCTTGAGAAAATCCCGCATTTCTTTGGACACCAACTGAGTACCGTATCAGTCACTAGTTCTTCAGGAAATCCCTCCCTAAGAAACAATTCCTTAAACGTTCATGCTCAATGTGTTTATTGGGATTTATTCTACGGTTACAATAAAATGAAAGGGTGTTGCAAATATATTGTGATTTGATAGGTCGCGGAGAAGGTAACATATCAATGTATAATGTCAAAATGTAAGAATAAACATGATAATAACAGTAAAAAAAAAAAAAAGGGACAGCTCCTTGAAAAAATTGATGATGGCCGTGGAATTAACATTGTCCACAAACTTCAACTCAGGCCATTTGGACATGTAGTCTAACAAAACCAACAAATACGGTAGGTAGGATAAAGCTTTATTCGATAAAAAATATCATAAAAGCACAACATACAATGATAAAAGCATCAAGTTAGACAATAAAAACAACAACAGTTGATCGTGAATACGTCTAAAAGGGTTATAAAAAAAGGTTAAGAACAGCATATGAGAGACAAAGACAAAGTGCTTAGTGACTTGGAGTTCGTTAAAGTGCAAATAGGAACAGATCACAGAGGTGGATCAATGCGGTTAAGGGGAAATTTTTTCTTTTCTTACGCAACAGCCAAGCACAGCCCAAATACTTGGCAATGCCGCAGACAATAGTAAGGGACGAGGTATCAGTCTGCAGAATGCGTAGCACAGTACGATAGTCACGGCATCCGAGCATTCTACAAATCGGACGCAACCATTTGGCTCTTGGCCTTCGATAATGGTAGCAAGCAAATAAAAAGTGAGGAATGGACTCATTAGGTGCTGTACAGCTCGGACAACCAGCGGATGAAGGTAAGGATCCCTTCCAGCCAGCAGTCACACAATTAAGGGGGAGGGACCCAAATCTAAAACGTACGTACAAGGATCTGTCTAGTGGGGACTGGATGAAGTCGAGATATGCCTCCAATTTACAAAAGGGCTTATGTTCGAAAAAAGCCTCGCTCAGCTTCCCCTATTTGGGATTGCTCAGCTCTCTTGTATTTACCCAACTCCAATAGGCTTCCTTAAGATCCTGTTTCGAAGGGGGTACCTGGGATACCCAGGAATCTTCATAGCCAATGGATTTCAATGTTTGCTTTATGTGAGTAATCCATTTTAACCTCCGCCCAGTGTCTGCTGATATGAGATCATTTAAACCTGCTGCATATTTAACAAGTTCAGGGGTCCGCCGCAGTCTTGCCCAGAATAATAAAGGTCGTAGACGTGCAATGTCCTGAATAGAGTGTCTACCGAGGTCATACAGCAAGGGTTTTAGGGGGGATGATGTTGGGACAGAGATGAGATTCCTCATAAATTTATTCTCCGAGACAACCAAATCGTGAATATTTTCATAGCCCCAAATTTCAGCCCCATACATAGAACTAGACAGTGCCTGGGCCTCATATACCACAAGAGCCGGTGCCACAGGTCGACTAGTAGAGAGATACTGTTCTCTTATAATGGCACCGGATACCCTCTTGTGGCACAGAAGCATCTTAGTCAGATGCGGACTCCACTTCATCCCTTTTGCAATGCGTATCCCTAGGTAATCAAAAGAATCTACAATATCTAAAGGAGTGCCATCCAGGGTAAAAGTATAACTAAAACGTCTCGGAGGGTTTATTACCATTAGTTTGGTTTTTTCGGTATTTATAAAAAGCCCATAGGATTTGCAGAAGGAGTCGAATCTATCTAGGTTTCTTTGTAGGCCAGCCGGGGATTTGGAAATCAGGAGAGTGTCGTCGGCGAACAGGAGAGTGGGGATCTTTTCGCCAGCCAGGACTGGAGCATCAGCTGGGACCTCTCTAAGGAAATCCACCACCCCGTTGATGTATAGGGAAAACAGGGTGGGAGCCAGCACACAGCCCTGGCGTACCCCCCTATTCACCGCGACACTCCCTGTAAGCTGGCCCTGGGCCCCCCATCTAATATTGGCATGATTGTTTTCATGTAAAAGCTTTAAAAAGGCAAGAATGTCATGGGGAACACCTAGTTGAAATAAGACCTGCCACAAACGTTGGCGAGGAATTAAGTCGAAAGCCGACTTTAAATCTATAAAAGCTAAATATAGGGTTCCCTTGCCTAGAACTACCGTTTTCCAGTATATCATAAAAAATCTAAAAACTTGATCCATAGTGCCTACCTTTTGTCTAAAACCTGCTTGGAAGTGTGATAAAACATCCCCGTTCTCAATCCAGCATCTCAGTCTCATCAGGAGAACCCTGCCAACCACTTTCTGTATTACGTCAATTAGACTAATGGGTCTATAGTTGGCAGGGTCCTCCTTATTGCCCTTTTTAAAAATTGGTACCACCACCGCGGCTTTCCAGGACTCAGGTACTATAGAACCCTTAGCTATGGCGTTCATAACAACAGAGATAAAAGAGGCCCAGGGGATTGGATCGTGTAAAAGAAGATCACCTGGTATGCCATCGGGCCCAGCCGCCTTACCGGGGGCAATACTTTTAATAGCCAAAATAGTTTTGTGGGTCCCAAAATTGGTCTCCGCTGGAAACTCAACGATAGGGGGCAAATCATCCGCCACCGGTGTAGCAGAGACAGTCTCACCCTCATATATAGCAGAGAAATGGTCGAACCATTGCAGCTCCGCTATGTGATTTGGGATGCTTATTGTTTTGGCCCTTTTGGCTCTATTCAAAATGTCCCAGAAGGCTGTAGAATTCCGGTTTAGGGCCGCCTCCTTAAGTTCCTGCCAGTGATTTTCTTCCCAGTCCCGTTTGGCGACTTTCAAGGATCTCGAATAGTCTTGTCTTGCCTTGCTAATTAGATTTCTATCCTGTTTCCTTAGGGCTTGGGACAGGGTAACTCTGGCCCTTTTGCAACCTTTAGAATACCAAGGGTTTCCGCTTCTCGAGGAGTCCACCTTGGAACAGGTTTTCTCCCCCAGAATAAAGAAATCCCCTATTTTATTGATGGTATCAAGATAAACAGAAGCTATAAGGTGGGGATCATCCATTTTGGTGCTGGCATCGCAAAGTTCAATGTGTTTTCTAGCTAGGAGCTCTTTGATTGAAGCGAGCTTCTCCTCATGTTGGGAGATCCCATGCCATTTGAGGCGTCGACAACACCCTGCCAGTGATACCTCCTTGGTTGCCATTAAGGGAGGTTCGTTGGCCACATTGGGTATTGTCATCCAGAGATCTTTAGTTTGTAAGCATAATGGATTGTGATCGCTATCTATTGTGTTTTTGACAACCAAATCTATGATGAGCCCCCAGGAATAAATATCGACAAGGATATAATCGATGTGTGATGGCGAAGTTAACGTGTTAAAAGTAAAAGCACCGCCCTTGTCGGATATGGATCTGCCATTCACTGCACGTAGATTGAATTCTTGAGTAAGTGCATTCAATTGAATGGCCCTTTGTGACCATTTCTTAATCGGAGAGAGCTCCAAGGGCGGAATTCCCCAAGTGAGATCTGAGTCACTGGACCCCAATAGATCTTCTGAGGCTAGGGGTTCAAAAGTACAGTTAAAATCTCCACAGATGATAACAGTAGAGTTCCGATCGATAAGGGTCAGTTCGTGCTCCAAAGCAGACACTGTCTGAGAGATCTGTCCACCCACAAACTTCAACTCAGGCCATTTGGACATGTAGTCTAACAAAACCAACAAATACGTAGGAGAGCTCCCAGAGACTCCAAAAGGTCCAGCCACATCAAAAGCCAATTTGCACCCAGGCAAGTTCTTCAATGCAATGGGATCAATGGGAGAAGGATATGCCACCTGGGTTTTGTCGCTCAGAACGCATATACAGCAGTCATGAACGTAATGTTCAATGGCCCTGTCCAGGCCCGGCCACCAGAAATCATCCCTAACCCTGCGTTTCATTGCTTGAATACCAATAGAACTACCAATAAGCCCCCCCAACACAAAATCCCATCGACTAAGGACAACTCCTCGCCACCTTTTTTGAAGGGAATCAATTCAGGAGTCAAATCCTTGTTGTTGGGCAACCAATAGCCACAAAATTAGTCACCATTTTAATTTCATCATCCTTATACACAGCCTGCAACCATAATAACTCAGAAAGTGCCCCTTTAACAGTTTCCCCAACAGCACCAACCGCACACACTATATCCAGATCTTCTGTTGTTGTGACGCTCTCACTCTCCGTGAGAGGTAACCTAGATAGACAGTCGGCTAAATGATTCTTCACTCCCGCCACATACTCCAGGCGATAATATAGGGGCATATTATCAAGGACGGCGTTAAAATTATCGCCGCTTTAGCGGCAGTTTCCTGCTGCTAAAGCGGCGATAATGGGCTTGATAATATGCCCTTGAGAATTCCAATAGAAGCCCATGTTCACACCAGAACATGGGCTTCAATTGGAATTCTCAAGGGCATATTATCAAGCCCATTATCGCCGCTTTTAGCGGCAGTTTCCCGCCGCTTGGCTATTCGTGGAGTGGCCCTTTTGCCACCTTTTGTAGTGAAAAGATCCACTAAGGGTTTATGATCTGTTCTAAGAACGAATTCATTAAGCCACAAGACGTTCCAGAAGTACTGCACACCCCACCCTCTTTTTCAACTGTTCTGATGTGTTCTGGAGGCAAACGCTATGGTTTCCTCATGCCAGTCACGTCTCTTCTGCATGAGAACAGCTCCCAAACCAAAGTTGCTAGTGTCGGTAGAGACAAAGCACAGATGACTGATGTTGATCACTTTGAGGGGACGTGCCTGCACAATTTCTTTTTTAGGAGCTTAAAATAATCGTCACACTCATCACTCCACACATACTTGTGTTTTTCTTGAGAAGTTCCCGCAGACATGCTGTTTCGTCTGAAAACTTGTTCACAAATTTGGCATAGTACTCCACTAGCCCTGGGAAGGAGCAAAGTTGGTCCTTATTCATAGGTGTGGGTGCATTCTGAATGGTATCCCAAAATTTTAATTTTGGGTTCCACCCCACTACCAGAAATGTGGTGACCTAGGTAATCCACCCCCTCCTGAAAGAACTTACATTTGTCCTTCCTCAGGGTCAACCCACTTGACATTTGAACCTAACATCCTCCAACACTTGCTTGACCCTGTTGTCATGCTCAGGTTCAGTTTTACCATGAATGAGAATGTCGTCTTGGAAAAACACAACTCCAACAGTGTTCTTGGATAAATTCCCCATAAGGTGCTGGAACACTGCAGAACACAATGCCAGACCAAACGGCATTCGTATGTAGCGAAAGGCCCCTTCAGGTGTTACGAAAGAAGTGAGGTGTCTAAAGTCTTTGCTCAATTTGAACTGGTGGTAAGCTGAGGAAATGTCAAGTGAGGTGAAATACTTGTCTCTATCCAAGGTCGCCAGTATTTCATTGATGTTAGGCAGGGGCTGACGGTCTACCCAGATGTTGGAGTTGAGATTTTGCAAGTCCACACACATCTTCAGGGACTTGTCCGCTTTGTGTGCCAAAACGATGGGAGCCAACCACTCAGACCCTTCGATGGGCTCAATCACACCTATGGCACACAAATGTTCTAGCTCTTGCTTTAGTTCATTACGCAGACTCAACGGTACCTTGCACACCTTGTATGTAACTGCCATTGCACCTTCCTTGAGGATAATAGGGAGCTGGAAACCCCCAGTATCCCCAAGGTATCACTAAGAACCTCAGGATGCTTCTGAACCCATTCATCAGCAGTCAACATCCAACCGTGACAGCATCAAGTGGGACAGCCGATGAGGGAGTGCTATAAAACTGTCTCACCTCTCGTCTTGACAGGACCATGTCAGGATGGTTGGGATCCAAAACGATCCCAGGTTACACTTGTTCTTCTCACCCCAACAAATTTGCACCATCCTTCATGATGTACACAGTTCCAGTTGCAAAGTCCATCCTGCATTCTAAATTAGCCTCAAATTTACCAAGGACCTCCACCCTCTTACCTCTGTGAGCAAATATTTTTATGCTAGACTGGTGCAACTGAATGCCTTCCAACCCATCAAACTCTTTGGCATTGATGAGTGTTAACAGGGAACCAGAATCAGCTAAAAAGCTCACTTTTTTGCCATTCACACAGATTACACAGGCTGGAGATTTTCTTTTGTATAACCCAGTCATGAATGCTATTTCGGCTACTCCATCTGACTGCAAAGGTGAAGAAGACAACAACATCAACAAAACATTGTTCTCAGTTTCCTCGCCACAATTAACAAAGTCTTCTTCAATAGTTCTGACAGTTTGCGTAGTGCTTTTGTGCAACACGGTAGCTCTGCATACATGTGCAAAGTGCGCTTTCTGGCCACATTTAAAACAAGTTTGATTTAAGCAAAGCAAAACTTGAAATTCATCAAATGCGACTTGCTCCCACAACGGAAACATGAAGGTTCTGCTTTCTCTGTTTTGGCTTTTGATAATCCAGGTGTAGGTGCTGGATATCGCGAGAGAACTGAAATTGGTCCCCTTTACAGGTTTGACATTGTGTTTCCCGTTACATTGCTTGACTTCGCCTGACTGCACAGTTCCGCTCATTTCCTCCATGCAGAACTGGGAATGTTCAATGCTGCTAGCTAGAGTGAGGGTAGTTTCTAGGTCAGGGTCCTCAGTTGATAATAGTTTTTCCTGAATTTTCCTGTTGCATGTACCTTCTATTAACTGATCGCGGATAATTTCATCTCTAAACTCCCTGTAACTAATTGCAAGTGGCGGCAAGTGTTCTGAGTGCAGCGACAAAATAATAAATGGACCCGCCAGGAACCTGGGCACATTGCAAAAATGTATGTCATTCCAGCACAACATTCTTCCTAGCATTAAATCTTTTGTCCAAAGTTTTGATGACGGATGCATAGTCATCAATTATCAAAGAATCACCATAATCTCTACCACTTACATGGGTGCGCACTAGTTTCAGGGATAATGTTTTCAAAATGTTCCTACCTTCGGAACCCAAATTGTAAATTAACAATGCCTTCTTTTTGTTTGATGTAAAGGTATCGCCATCAATAGCTTCTAGATAGGCGTCAAATGTGTCCTTCCATTGTTGCCAATATAGTGGAAGAGTGCCAGGTGATTGCAGGAACAGTGGTGGTGCTAATATCCGATCCATTGGGTGGCCGTGCATGGGTGAGTTGCTGCCCCACAATTTTGCTCAATAGGAGCACAAAATAAGGACCCCCAAGGTCCCGTGGTCAGCATTTAGAGCATGGAAACATTACACTCCCGAGAATGGTAGCAGTGGAATACAGGGTAGCACATCAGTTATACAGCAGTATATTTCTGACGGAGACTAAATTCTTTCTCTTATAAACACGTATCAGTATTGGTGCCACTCCAGGTAATACGATACATCCCGCTACGACAAATGTAACCACATAGAAGTACCAACGACTCCTATGCTAATTGCAAAACACAAATTTTACCTCGGCACTCTACAAAAATATATTGCATTTACATTGAATAGTACAGATAGTCTGTATGAATTTCTATTTAGCAATTCACAGGCAAGTAAACTAACTAGTCAGTTTAGAAAGAATAGCATTATGTAATGTATTAATATTATTGCATTTTCTTATTGTGGTGACTTTATATTTGACAACAGCATCTGAATATGCAATATGAAACAATACAAGTGTCAATCATAATTTCACAGAGATTCTGTTCTTGTAACCTCTACGTTGTCTTTGATGGAAACAGCCAACACGTGTTTCGTTACTCTTAGTAACTTCTTCAAGGCTGTGAATGATGTAAACAACAATAAAAAGGGCATTTACAACAGAAAAAATAAGAAATATTCTCTAGTTTGTATTCATACGATTAATTCCTTCTAAGTGATCCTTCTACTGTTTTATCCAGCTTGAAGGAATAGGAAAATCCAGTGCAACCCATCACCACGATAGAACCAATCACTTAGATTACTCAGAAAGGGCAATTTAGAAATTCCATGTGCATAGAGTACACCGTATCCCAAGTGGGTATGATGCGTGAGCCATATTTAGTGTGAAACTGAAGCCTTTGAGTTTATTACAAGAGAGAGAGCAATCCAAACACAAGTAATATTGTGATTGAAGTAAGAATCCTCCAGAATAAGGGCGGCAGATTTAGTATGTCTTCCCGATATGCTTAAACTTGGTCTGGGTGATGATCATATCTACCTTGAAAGTCCAAAAAGTCCAAAAAGGAACGACAGTGGAAGTCTTTAATGGATATTTCTAAATATATAGGAGGCACCCGTGTCTTATATGTCCATCAAAACCAAAACAAGGACCTTAGATAAAGGGAGAGAGTAGGAAAAGGAGTATGTATGTTAAAATAATTATAAAGTTAAAATCAAGGTAAACACTTGGGGGCAGATTTATGTTGCACTTGCGGCACTTTTGCGCCGCCGTTGCGTCACTTTTGTGACGCAGCAGCGGCGCAAATCCTGCGCCATGGTGCGGGGCATTTACAAACGTGACGCATCTCCCAGATGCGTCACGTTGTAAAGCCCTGCGCCACATGTAGGCGTTCCAGGGCAGGTGGGGGCGTTCCGGCGCAGGAACGCCTCCTAAAAGTGGCTGAGTGAAATCTACAAGATTTCACTCAGTCACTTTTAGGCCCATGCTGCGTCAAAACCCTGCGCCTGCTTGAAGCAGGCGTAAGGATTGACGCAGCATTGTACAGATAGGGCCCCCCAGATCATTGCTGGAGCTGCGTCGCGCTTGCGACGCAACTCCAGCAATGCGCCACTTTTCGGCACAGATGCGTCACGCATCTGTGCCGTTTTTGCCCCATGGTGCGCCGCATTATAAATGCGGCGCATCCATGGTGGCGCAGCTGTGGCGCATAATATCTGGCGCATCCCTGCTGATATGCAGGGATGCGCCAGTCGTCATAAATCTGCCCCTTGGTGGCTTCTATTTAGTACCCATGCCACTTACATGTATTTTGTGTCAACCTCAAAGGAATGAAAACAGTCTTGTGGGAAGAATACCCTCCTGTCTGATATCTCCCCGTATGGTCCTTCAATAAATGTTAATTAATAATCAGTATCTCTAAAGAACAGAAAAAGTAGGTGTAATTTCCATTATAAAACATGTGTCCAATATAGTATACGTTGGAACAAAAGAACCTAAAAACGTCTTAGAAAATACTCCCATCATCTCTTATAATACTTTATTATATTCTTATTGTAAAAGTCTATATGGCACCTCATTTTGTCAAGCTAAATCTAGGATTAATTTAAAGTTTGATTTACAAGTATATGGCAATCCTACTTCATATGTGTGGCATATATTTTCTCAGAGTAAGCGAAGGTCAACTGAAGGTCCTATATACCTGACAAAAAAGGCAAAGAGACCGGTAAAGTTGCACCAAACACTCCTTTTTGGCACATGCACTACCCCTCATTGTGCCACCCCAAATATAGGGTTATAGGATATTTTGCCTCTGGACAAGTCCAGAATATATGTGTCTTAGGATATAAAATGACTCAGCTTGATATTAAATGCCAATAAAATCGGTTTTAAAAAAAAAGAGCAGTGTAACTTACGTATCTATCTCACTTCATGCATTGAACGTAGGTACTGCAAAGTATACAAAATCCCAGGCAAGGTCCTAAACGCCAAGCACAAGAGTAGAAAAAGACCAGTGGACTAGCATCTAACAATTAGAACAACATACATGTTTGTGCCTTATTTAATTATATTTCTATTCTCAAGATGCCTAACTAAATAGAACTATTAAAAAGTCCTTGACTAAGGGCTATTCTGGTAGAAAAGATCTATCGTATTTACTAAATATGGTTTAAACTTGCTATAAAAAGTGCCAGAAGCGATCAGAAACTCATCGATTATTAATATGAATTTTGTAGAAATAGGCGACCGAAAGAAATCTGTTGCTATTTATAAACACAACTCAGAGATGACAAACAGATATAATAACCATGTTACGACATATGCCTATTAGAGCATCCATAGCCAGTCAAACTACCTCTATGTACTGACTGATTAGTGGAAAGTCTATTAAACTCAGCTAAAGTCCTACCCAAAAGGTTGTAACAATTTACTTGCGAGCAGGAACTAAGGGGCATATCAGCAACAACCGGCGATAATTATCGCTCAGCGCTCTTAGCATGAGGATAATTATCACCGGGTAACGTGGATTTTTACCGCTGAGATAGCGTGCTATTAGCAACGCTTATCTCCTCAGTGATAAAAATCCTCACGCTAACTGCCTAACGTGAGATTATCGCTGGAAACCCAGCGATAATCTCACGTAGTGTGGCATTAACTTGCTGATAGGGACTCACAAACTTAGCCATGATATCCACCTTCCATAGGATATCATGGCTAAATCAGTCCTGAAGCAGGCGTAAGGAAAGTAGCGATAACAGGGGTTAACGCTACTTTTCCTGACGCTATGCTTCATAGCGTGGGGCTTGATGATAGGAGAAATGTCGCTAAGCGACATTTCTCCTGTCATGTTAGGTCAGGAATGTCCACTTTGCATCTCATTAGAGATGCAAAGCTGGGCGTTAGGAATCCCCACGCTAAAGCAAGGTTTCACGCGTTAGCGTGGCCTTGCTAATTAGGCGATAAAATTATCGCCGCTTTTCGGCCGCAAAAGCGGTGATAATTTTTTATCGCCAGTTTGTAAATATGGCCCTAACGAAGTTGACTCAAAGAGTTACTACCCGATATAGTATACATAGTTTTAACTTAATTGAAAGTTCTAACAGGCATATCAGCAACACCCGGCGATAATTATAGCTCAGCGCTCTTAGCGTGAGGATAATTATCGCTGGGTAACATGGATTTTTATCGCTGAGATAGCGTGCTATTAGCAACGCTTATCTCCTCAGTGATAAAAATCCTCACGCTAACTGCCTAACATGAGATTATCGCTGGTAACCCAGCGATATTCTCACGCAATGTGGCGTTAGTTTGCTGATAGGGACTCACAAACTTAGCCATGATATCCACCATCCATAGGATATCATGGCTAAGTCAGTCCTGAAGCAGGCGTAAGGAAAGTAGCGATAACAGGGGTTATCACTACTTTTCCTGACGCTATGCTTCATAGCTTGGGGCTTGATGATAGGAGAAATGTCGCTTAGTGACATTTCTCCTGTCATGTTAGGTCAGGAACGCCCACTTTGCATCTCATTAGAGATGCAAAGCTGGGCGTAAAGAATCCCCACGCTAAAGCAAGTAAAAACATATCCGGCTAGTAGGAAAATCAAGTTCATGTGTTCGTTATAATATAATTGTGAGCTAGATGAGCTTTACAAACCAAGTACTAGACATAAATCTGGTAAATCACAATTCCCTGAAGGTGTCCGCAACACAAACATGATTAAACAGTGGCATACAAGCTAAATTCCTAGTCCGTAAGGAAAACATGTAGTTCCCTATCAATGTTAAGACCCAACTCCACTGCTCGAAGGCGGAGAATCCATTGTGATTCTGCTTTTCTGAGTACCCCTGTCCTATCCCCACGCCTTGGGTCATTTTGAATCTGATTCATTCCATGAAAGCTAATACTTGCCAAATTCGCATTTGGATGGCATGTATTGAAATGGACCGCAAGCGGATAACTCATATCGTTATTACATATTGCTCTCATGTGTTCCTGAATTCTTTCCTTGAGAGGATGAATCGTGCACCCAATGTGAATGAATCCACATTGACAACAAATACGATATACTACATATTTAGAGTTGCAGTTTATAAAGTGTCGGATGTAATACACAGTGGTGGTGTTATATTTGAATTCCTTGATTCTATTACATGCAAAGGGACCTGCTCGCAGGACACTCCAGCGCTGCACGGCCACCAGCCGTGCCGGTGCCCTCTCCCTTCGCTGCTCAGCCTCGCTCAGACCTCCGCCCAGCTCCGCCCAGCTGACCCACCTCCCCCTGCGGCGTGCTCTGCTGCTAGGCAACGCTCGCACTCCGTGAGCGCTCTCCACCTCTAACTCGTCTCCGCCGGATCTGGTAGCACCCTGCAGCCCGGTTTCTTTCTGCGCTATTGTCTAGTTCAGTTCTAATTTTGTGACCTGTGACTGCGGTTTTTCTGCACGTTTCCCTGGTGCTCGTTCCCCCTGTGCCCTCCCCGCCCCGCTCCCCGCTTCTCGCCGCCGTTCTCGCGGCCACGCCCTCTTCCTTTCTGTGCCCTCCCCGCTTCCGCCTCCCAGCTGCCCCTCCCTCGCTCCACCCCCCCCACTCTCCACTTATGGCAGAGCGGATAACGCGCAGCGGTCACGCGCAGCGGGCGCGCCGATTGAGCGCCAAAGGTGCACCAAAGGTAAGCCCGTCTGCGCCCGTCCGCGCCTGGACCGCGCCCAGTGCCAGGACCCCTGGCCCCCGCAGACCCCAACCCACACGCCTGACGTACGACACCGCCACCCTCAACGCACTCAACGCCGGCCGACTCCCGGGCTGCTACCAAGCCACCCCGAGACGCACCCACGGACCCTTCTGCTGCAACTCCTGCAAGTCCACCTGCATCCGGAACTGCACTACTCCAGCATCAACCAAGACTAAGACGGGCAACAGCAGCAGCCATCTGAAATGCATCCTGCTCAACACCCGCTCCGTCCACAGGCACGCCATCGAGCTCTGGAACCTGCTCGACACTACAGCCCCAGACGTCGCCTTCCTCACGGAAACCTGGATGAACGCCTCTTCAGCGCCCGATATCGCCATCGCCATCCCAGACAGCTACAAGATCATCCGAAGGGACCGCACCAACCAGACCGGAGGAGGCATCGCCATCATCCACAGGAACACCATCCGCATCACGACCAACACCGACGACACCCTGACAACCGCCGAACACCTTCACTTCCAGGTCCACATCAACCCCAAGACCACCCTCAGAGGCACCCTCATCTACAGACCCCCGGGACCACACACACAATTCAGCGAAGACATCGCCGACTTCATCAGCCCGCACGCCCTCCTCTCCGCTGACTACATCCTCCTCGGGGACCTCAACTTCCACCTAGAGAACAACAACGACCGCAACACCACCACCCTGCTGGACAACCTCGCTAACCTCGGACTCAAGCAGCTGGTGACCACCCCCACCCACTACGCCGGACACACACTCGACCCCATCTTCTCATCCAGCAAGGACATCGCCTTCAGCCACACCACCGGACTCCACTGGACGGACCACAGCTGCCTCCACTTCAGCTTCAGAAGGACCACGATCCACCACCACCAGCAACAGGTTGCACGCAGAAGCTGGAACAAGATCACAGCCAATCAGCTCGCGTCCTCCCTGAGCATGAACCCCCCCACCAGCACAACGGACCCAAGCCAGGCGGCCACCAACCTCACGAAGTGGATCAGCGACTGCGCAGACGACCTCGCCCCCCTGAGGACCCCGCCTAGCAGACACGGCAGCAAGAAGGCCCCATGGTTCACCGACGAAATCAAGAGCTCCAAGAAGCACTGCCGAGCCCTCGAGAGAACCTGGCGCAAAGACCCAACCCCGGACAACATGGCGGCCCTCAAGCTCGTCACCCGAAAGCACCACCAACTCATCCGCACCTCCAAGAAAACTGCATTCAAGGACCGACTGGACAACAACGCACACAACAGCAAGGAACTCTTCAACATCGTCAAAGAGCTCTCCAACCCCAACGCCGGAAACAACGACATCACCCCTTCGCAAGACCTCTGCAACTCCCTCGCCTCCTACTTCCACAACAAGATCGCGGACATACACAACAGCTTCAGCACTCAACCGACGCACGCCACGACCTAACCTCCGCCCCCCACCTCCACCCTCCGCGCCTGGACCCCAATCAGCACCGAAGACACCGTCCGCACGATGAACTCCATCCACTCCGGATCTCCGACCGACCCCTGCCCTCACCACGTCTTCAACAAAGCCGACGCTATCATCGCGCCCCACCTGCGGGACATCATCAACACCTCCTTCGACACCGCCACCTTCCCGGAGAGCTGGAAGCACGCCGAACTCAGCGCTCTACTGAAGAAGCCTTCAGCCGACCCCACCGAACTCAAAAACTACCGCCCCATCTCGCTGCTCCCGTTTTCTGCTAAAGTCATCGAGAAGACCGTCAACAAACAGCTGGCCGCCTTCCTCGAGACGAACGGATCCCTCGACCCCTCGCAGTCTGGCTTCAGGGCCAACCACAGCACCGAGACCGCCCTGATCGCAGCCACCGATGACATCCGAGTGCTGCTCGACAACGGAGAAACAGCGGCCCTCATCCTCCTAGACCTCTCCGCGGCCTTCGACACTGTCTGCCACCGTACACTAGTGCAGCGACTCAGCAACGTCGGAATCCAGGCGAAGGCACTGGAGTGGATCATCTCCTTCTTCGCCGGAAGGACACAGAGAGTCCGCCTCCCCCCGTTCAGATCTGAAGCCACCGAAGTCATCTGCGGCGTTCCTCAAGGCTCCTCGCTCAGTCCAACCCTCTTCAACGTCTACATGTGCCCCCTCGCAGACATCGCACGCCAGCACAACCTCAACATCATCTCCTACACTGACGACACCCAGCTGATCCTCTCCCTCACCAACGACCCTGTCACCGCCAGAGCCAACCTTCACGAAGGGATGAAAGAGGTAGCCGAATGGATGAAGAGCAGCCGCCTGAAACTGAACTCGGACAAGACGGAAGTCCTCATCCTGGGATCCTCACCCTCCGCCTGGGACGACTCCTGGTGGCCCCCCGCCCTAGGCAACGCACCCAAACCAACAGACCACGCACGCAACCTGGGCTTCATCCTGGAATCCTCCCTCTCCATGACCAGGCAAGTCAACGCCGTCTCCTCGTCGTGCTTCAACATCCTGCGCATGCTACGTAAGATCTTCCGGTGGATCCCCGCCGAGACCAGGAAGACGGTCACCCAGGCCCTCGTCACCAGCCGTCTGGACTACGGCAACTCCCTCTACGCCGGAACCACCGCCAAACTCCAGAAGAGACTCCAGCGGATCCAGAACGCCTCAGTACAACTCATCCTGGACATCCCCCGTCGCAGCCACATCTCCGGTCACCTGAGAGACCTGCACTGGCTCCCGGTCAACAAGAGAATCACCTTCCGACTCCTCACCCACGCACACAAAGCCCTACACAACCAAGGCCCAGGATACCTCAACAGCCGCCTCAACTTCTACGCCCCCAAACGCCAGCTTCGATCGACCAGCAACGCCCTCGCCGCCGTCCCCCGCATCCGAAGAGCCACCACAGGGGGATGGTCCTTCTCCTTCCTCGCCGCCAAGACATGGAACTCCCTCCCGACCCACCTCCGCCTGACCCAGGACCACCTCGCCTTCAGGAAGCAACTCAAGACCTGGCTGTTCGAGCAGTAGCGGACCCCCCTCCCCCAGTGCCTTGAGACCCTCTGGGTGAGTAGCGCGATATAAATGCTTTGATTGATTGACACATGTTACACCGAGTGCAGCTGTAAAACCCTTTTGGTTTTTCTGGTAGCCATGTGTGCCCCTGGGACTTGGGTGGAAGATAGCTGGAACACAAAATGTCTCTGAGGGTCCTACCCCTTCTGTGGACAACTGTGGGGATTTTTGTGATGTATTTAGCCAGTGACTTGTCTAGGGTGAGGAGATGCCAATGTTTTTGTATGATCGGGGGCGTGGCCGAGCCGAGCCGCAAGATGGCCGCCGTTTAACGGGGCTCTGCCGGCCGAACACAATATCCGACGGCCCATCCGAGTTTGCCTCACTGCCCGGGCAGACAGAGTTGTGCAAAGTGGTGTCGAAGTACCGGTGACCAGGTGGCAGTTTTTGCAGAGGAAATCGGTGGAGTATTGCTGGCGAACTGGCCCTGCACTGTACTGCCGGATCACCCGCGAGGCGCAGGTCGGCTGTCGCAGCTACGCGAGTCCCCGGCTGGGGCCTTCGATCTTACACGTGGGGCGACCCGGCGGAGAGGACCTGCGGCGCTGCTGTGACCGTGGCCCGTGGGGCCTGATCGATATATCGTGGACCTGAGGCGAAGGTGTGCTGACTACTCCTGGGAGGATTTCACTACCCGGGGACACCACGGAGAACCCGGTGAGGCCTGGGCGCTGCGGGGCCACCTGAGAGAACTGCCGAGGCTGGTGCTGCCGCCGCGGTGCGGACCGCGATCGGAAGAGCCTGCGGGGACGGCGTTGGCCTGGCTATTGGGAGCTATTACCTGTCCGTCGCTTTACCGGCCCTGCGTGGGATTGGGGCTGCCGGCTGCTGTTGCCCAGTAGGACTACCGGGACGGGCCTGGAGGCGCCGCAGTCGGAGAGCAGTGCACCACCAAAGGCGGCGATACCTCGAAGCTCATGCCCAATGGTAATGTGCTGGCAATACTAAGCAGAACACGTCACGCCTTGTACATACCGCCAGAAAAGTTGGGCGAAAGTGATAGGCCGCTTCCTCCAAAGCACGCCATGAGTCGCCACATTTGCACATTCACATAGCGGCCAGGGGACGTGGCCTCCGAGCGGAGAAGTTGACATAGCGCTCTACTGATAGCCCGGTGGGCTGATTGGCGCGGCGGCGGTGCTGGGGACTGCGAGGAGCGACTGGTGGCGGCATGCCTCGGACGCCCGTGGGGCCTCCCGGGGTGGCGGTGCATGACTGCCTGGAGTGTTTAACTGGGATCACCCCTCACCCTTATCCCGCTGGAAGGTCTCCCCTACATGATCATGGGCAAACCGGATAATAAAGAGCCGCGGCTACAGTTCGAAAGGAAATCCACCCGGAATGTGGAAGTGGAGCCGGCTTCGCAGACGGGGGTCCCTGAGACGCAGATGGAACCCTCACAAGACGACGACATAAAGAGTATGTTTCGTGAACTAAAGGGCTGCCTGAGGGAGATTGACTCCAAGCTCGACACAATGGCACAGCGCCTGGAAGGCCTGTCGCGCACAGTCGATCAACATGGGGAAAGGCTTGCGGCGGCTGAGGCGCGAATTGCGGACTGTGAAGAAGGCCAAGGAGACACCCGGGAACAATTGCTGCGCATGGACAAAGTCTTGGATGTAATACGGGGGCACAATGAGGATTTGGAAGCCCGCTCTCGCAGAAACAACGTGCGCATTATTGGAATTGCGGAGTCCACAAATATCGGCAACATGGAGCAATTTGTGGAGGGCATGTTCCGCGATTTATTTGGGACAGAACTATCGGCAATGTTCTTGATCGAGCGTGCACATCGAACACTTGGACCTCGCCCGGTGCCCGGGGCGCCACCGAGACCGATCCTGGCTCGCGTTCTCAATTACCGGGACCGAGACACCATACTACGGTTATCCCGGGAAAAGGGTGAACTCACTTTTCAGAACATGGCCATTTCCCTGTATCCAGACTTCACGCAAGCTGTACAGGCGGCGCGGCGCGAATTCATACCTGCAAAAAAAATCTTTCAAAAAGTGGGGACCAAATATGCCATGTTGTACCCCGCCAAGTTAAAAATTCACCACAAAGGGAGGCCGCTGATATTCACGGAGGCGAAGGAGGCGCTGAAATTTGCCAGGAAAGCAGAACGTTCGAATGGGGAGCAGCGCGCGAGCCGTGCGGCCTCCCCGGTGGACAAGCTGAGTGATGTGGAATGAACCGACGGACGTCTCTGTGCACCCTGCTCTACTGTTGTGAAGCATGGCGTCCTGACGTTCTGCGGATGAGTACCAATAACTTTGTCAAATGTCTATGCCTTGATGCCTGTGGTGGGTGGGAGATGTAGAAACAGAGCGCTGTCTCTGGCGCAACACAGCCTACTGTTATACATGGTCTCTACGGGTGACACCGGTACTGTAGTGGGCGATGCACAAGTCGTTGCCTGTTGTGTATGGTCTGCTGAGGGCTTTGGAAGGCAGAATGTTCGGCCACCCTATTGATCACTGATGGGGGAGTGTGCCGGTAAACCCACGCCCTCGAAGGGATGATTCCCGTGCAACTGCTTTGTTTTTGGGTTAGAATTGGGATTGGTACAGCATCTCAACCTAATTGGGGGGTTGGAGTGGGAGGTGGGGAGGGAGGGATTGTTTTGTTTGATGTTATTGAACTGCGGAAATGTAATGTACTATTGAAAGACGACACGTTATTACCCCTACACGTCCACGCTTTCCTGCTAAGTGCTAGAGTTGATATGCTGGATATTTGGTTGTCTGCCCTGCCCCCAACCCCGCAGATTGGCACACTGCTGCGTAGGACACATTACCCACTGCTTCATTGACTGAGCTACGCTGTCTGACTTGGAATATACGAGGTCTTAATGACCATCGCAAGATTAGGCTGGCGCACGCGCACTTGGCCAGACACCGTGTCGACATCTGTCTTCTACAGGAGACCCACCTGTTGCAGAAAGCGGGAGAACGATTGCGTAATGCTAGGTGGGGTGAGGTACACACGTCTGGATGCTCCAGCTATTCCCGTGGGGTGGCCATCTTAATACGTAGAGGCCTGCCCTGGAAAACATTTAAAGTCAATGCGGACCCGGAGGGCAGATATTTAATAATACTGGGGAAACTGTTCCATAAGCAGATAGTCTTAATTAACACTTACGGTCCCAACACAGATGACCCGGGTTTCTTTCAGACTGTCTGGCTGAAGGCGCAATCTCTTGGCGCGGGGGAATACATATGGGGAGGGGATTTCAATGCTGTACTCTCGCTGGAAAACGACAGGGAGGGGGCAGCGCGCACGCATCATCTGCGCACAGCGGACCTTCTTCGAGGTCTAATGGAAGAATACAACCTGTTGGACTCGTGGAGGATCCTGCACCCCGGCGGGCGAGAGGGCACATGCTTCACCCCACACAGGAAAGCGTGGTCTAGATTAGATTTTTGGCTCCTAACCCCACATATCCATGCCTGGGCGTCTGAAGTTCAGCACAGAGCGCGCACCCTCTCGGACCACTGCCCGGTTGAACTGGTACTAAGGGTCCCCAAACCATACATCACCCCATTCACTTGGCAGCTGCCTGCGCAGGCCCTGCTGGATCCGGTGTTCCGCGAGGAGGTGCACCAACATATACTCGATTACTTTGAACTCAACACGAACTCGGTGGCGTCGGTGGGCACCCTATGGGATGCATTCAAGGTGGTCATCCGAGGCCATTGCATTGCGGGACAGGCTAGAGTGCTGAAGGACATCAGACATACACTTCAGAGGCTGGAGGGCCGATTACATACTCTAGAGGTACAATACAGCTCGGACCCCTCAACGACCACACTGGCGGAAACACGCACCATACTCACGGAATACCAAACAGAGGCAGACAGGGAGCTTAAATTTTTACATAAACATGCAACGGCGCGCAGATACGGCGAGGTGGATCGCCCTGGCAGAACACTTGCCCAGTTGCTGCGCTCACAGACCTCCTCGCCCCCCGGTTGCTGACTGTATACGCGGAGGCGGTTGAATCTGGTGTACTCCCCGCGTCGATGAGAGAGGCCCTCATTATTGCTCTCTTAAAACCTGATAAGGATGCCCAGAGCTGTGACTCGTATCGCCCACTGTCCCTAATAAACACTGACGCAAAAATATTCGCGAAAATGCTCGCTTTGCGACTACAACCGGTGTTGCCGCTCATGATCCGCCCAGATCAATCGGGGTTCGTGCCGGGCCGGTCCACGACCCACAACTTACGGACCCTGTTTGGAGTGCTACACTACTTGGCCCCTCACGTCAAGGCCGCGGTGGTGCTATTGGACGCCACAAAAGCGTTCGATTCCCTGGAATGGGCCTTTCTGTTCCCATTGCTGCAGCGAATGGGGGTCAGTGAAGCGTTTATCCGCTATATTCGCCTGCTATATACTAACATAACTGCCCGTGTAAGGGTAAACGGGCTTGTCTCCGAACCCTTTGCTATTGGAAGAGGCACGAGACAGGGTTGCCCCCTGTCACCCCTACTATTCGCGATTGCCACCGAGCCCCTGGCAGCCCGGATCAGGCAACATCATGCGAACAGGGGCATTGGATTTTCATCCCGGGCGCTGACCATTTCCATGTACGTGGATGACATTACCCTTTATGTAACCGACCCACAAGATAACCTCTCCCCTATGACGAGTGAATTGATACGATATGGGCTGCTTTCAGGAGTGACTATCAATTGGGAGAAGTCGGTGATCCTGCCTTTGACGGAGTCGACACCCCGCTTCACGCCTGATTGCCCGCTGGAGTGGGCGACTGGGCCGGTACGCTACCTGGGGGTATGGATTAGCACAGATATGCAGGCATTGTGGACGGAGAATTATGTCTGACTTGGAATATACGAGGTCTTAATGACCATCGCAAGATTAGGCTGGCGCACGCGCACTTGGCCAGACACCGTGTCGACATCTGTCTTCTACAGGAGACCCACCTGTTGCAGAAAGCGGGAGAACGATTGCGTAATGCTAGGTGGGGTGAGGTACACACGTCTGGATGCTCCAGCTATTCCCGTGGGGTGGCCATCTTAATACGTAGAGGCCTGCCCTGGCAAACATTTAAAGTCAATGCGGACCCGGAGGGCAGATATTTAATAATACTGGGGAAACTGTTCCATAAGCAGATAGTCTTAATTAACACTTACGGTCCCAACACAGATGACCCGGGTTTCTTTCAGACTGTCTGGCTGAAGGCGCAATCTCTTGGCGCGGGGGAATACATATGGGGAGGGGATTTCAATGCTGTACTCTCGCTGGAAAACGACAGGGAGGGGGCAGCGCGCACGCATCATCTGCGCACAGCGGACCTTCTTCGAGGTCTAATGGAAGAATACAACCTGTTGGACTCGTGGAGGATCCTGCACCCCGGCGGGCGAGAGGGCACATGCTTCACCCCACACAGGAAAGCGTGGTCTAGATTAGATTTTTGGCTCCTAACCCCACATATCCATGCCTGGGCGTCTGAAGTTCAGCACAGAGCGCGCACCCTCTCGGACCACTGCCCGGTTGAACTGGTACTAAGGGTCCCCAAACCATACATCACCCCATTCACTTGGCAGCTGCCTGCGCAGGCCCTGCTGGATCCGGTGTTCCGCGAGGAGGTGCACCAACATATACTCGATTACTTTGAACTCAACACGAACTCGGTGGCGTCGGTGGGCACCCTATGGGATGCATTCAAGGTGGTCATCCGAGGCCATTGCATTGCGGGACAGGCTAGAGTGCTGAAGGACATCAGACATACACTTCAGAGGCTGGAGGGCCGATTACATACTCTAGAGGTACAATACAGCTCGGACCCCTCAACGACCACACTGGCGGAAACACGCACCATACTCACGGAATACCAAACAGAGGCAGACAGGGAGCTTAAATTTTTACATAAACATGCAACGGCGCGCAGATACGGCGAGGTGGATCGCCCTGGCAGAACACTTGCCCAGTTGCTGCGCTCACAGACCTCCTCGCCCCCCGGTTGCTGACTGTATACGCGGAGGCGGTTGAATCTGGTGTACTCCCCGCGTCGATGAGAGAGGCCCTCATTATTGCTCTCTTAAAACCTGATAAGGATGCCCAGAGCTGTGACTCGTATCGCCCACTGTCCCTAATAAACACTGACGCAAAAATATTCGCGAAAATGCTCGCTTTGCGACTACAACCGGTGTTGCCGCTCATGATCCGCCCAGATCAATCGGGGTTCGTGCCGGGCCGGTCCACGACCCACAACTTACGGACCCTGTTTGGAGTGCTACACTACTTGGCCCCTCACGTCAAGGCCGCGGTGGTGCTATTGGACGCCACAAAAGCGTTCGATTCCCTGGAATGGGCCTTTCTGTTCCCATTGCTGCAGCGAATGGGGGTCAGTGAAGCGTTTATCCGCTATATTCGCCTGCTATATACTAACATAACTGCCCGTGTAAGGGTAAACGGGCTTGTCTCCGAACCCTTTGCTATTGGAAGAGGCACGAGACAGGGTTGCCCCCTGTCACCCCTACTATTCGCGATTGCCACCGAGCCCCTGGCAGCCCGGATCAGGCAACATCATGCGAACAGGGGCATTGGATTTTCATCCCGGGCGCTGACCATTTCCATGTACGTGGATGACATTACCCTTTATGTAACCGACCCACAAGATAACCTCTCCCCTATGACGAGTGAATTGATACGATATGGGCTGCTTTCAGGAGTGACTATCAATTGGGAGAAGTCGGTGATCCTGCCTTTGACGGAGTCGACACCCCGCTTCACGCCTGATTGCCCGCTGGAGTGGGCGACTGGGCCGGTACGCTACCTGGGGGTATGGATTAGCACAGATATGCAGGCATTGTGGACGGAGAATTATGGGAGGGCAGTGCGGTGGATAGAGGAAAGGGTAGGCCGGTGGAAACACCTGCCCCTGTCCCTGGCGGGCAGGATAGCCGTGGCCAAAATGATCATACTGCCCAAGCTCCTCTACCTATTTGTTAATATCCCACTCCCCTTGACTAAACACTTCTTGAATAAGATACGCTCGCTCATGATCGAACTGGTGTGGGGAGGTAAACAGCCGAGGGTAGCCTGGGAGACCCTTACTCTCCCACAGAGACAGGGAGGCATGGCGGCACCAGACTTTACGCTATATGCGTACTGTGCGCAGGCGCAATTCTTGCACTATTGGGTGCACCCCACGCCTTATCAACCGCATGTGGCGATAGAGGCGGATATGGTTGCCCCGGTACCGCTCCGCACTGCCTTATACGTGCCACACAAGAGTAGGCGGAATGAAATCGATGCGATGCGTGCGCTTCAGTGGGCCTGGGACGGACTGCGCCGCCGGGCTCAGTTGGACTTCCTTTATACTTCGGCAATCCCTCTGCGCGGGAATCCTATGTGGCCCCCGCTGCAGAGCATGACAACGGGAGAACGCGCAGCGTCGCGAGGTCTTCATACGGCGGGGGACGTCTTCCCTGATGGTATCTTCATCACGCTGGAGCAGTTGTGCGCTGCGGAGACCCCGACGACGCTTGACACCCTGCTTCATTACCAGCTTCGCCACGCATGTCGGGCGCTGTTTCCCACATTCCCGGAGCCGCCGCCGAGTCTGATGGCTCTGGAGAATGTCCTGAAGGTGGAGTCGGGGTGCAAGCTAATTTCCCGTCTATATGGGCGCATGCAAAGCGATCATCCAGTAGTGACCCCGGTGTCGCGCGATTTGTGGAGCGCTGCATTGGGAGTTGACATTGTGGACGCTCACTGGGACTTATGTTGCAGAATGCTTGAGACACTATCCCCTAACTACAGACTCCGGCTGATCCATTTCAAGTATATACATATGTTATATTGCACCCCACGCAGACTTCATCGTATTGGCTTACGAGACACGGACAATTGTTGGAAGTGCACTGCGCGTGGCGCTGACTTCTTGCATATGGCGTGGGAGTGCCCCATGCTCGCCTCCTTTTGGGCAGAAGTGATGCGTCTAGTGTGCATCATTACGGGGCTTCAGATCCCATGTACCCCTCAGGCTGCGCTTCTGGGGATACTGCATATGGTTAAGCCTAAACATCGCCGACTGCCGGCCATGCTCCTTCTACTTGCTAAGCGCCAGGTTGCGATACATTGGGGGGCTACCACGTCACCTACCATTAGGGAATGGCTTAAGAGTGTGGTATACTGTCAGACGCAGCTCACCCTATTCTGGGAGCTCCTGCCACCGCGCACGCGCCCGCGGGACATATGGGACCCTTTCTCACAATGGTTAACTCACACACCGCTTAATACGTTGTAATGAACTGACCCTCATGGCAGATGGCTGGGGGGAGACGGATGTCGGGGTTGATTGGTGGGTCACAGTGATTGGCGCTGGAGGTGTGGGAGATGTTGGGGGTGTATTGGGGGCTGGGACGGGGAGGGGCTCTGCTCTTGATTTTTGCTCTAGCACTATTGTGTGGATAATTATCGGTAATATGGGCATCATTGTGTATGGAGGAACTGTCTCGCCGATACTGTATCCTATGCATTCTGCAGTATGTTATGTTTGTATTGTGGTTGAAAATGCAAATAAAAAGAAATTTAAAAAAAAAATGTTTTTGTATGATCTTGTAAATGGCATGAATATATGTGTTGAATCCTGTTACAAAGTTTAATCTGTTCTTATGTCTACTCTGGGCCTTGTTGTTAAATTGAAAATGTTTTTTAGGACAATCCTGTGCCAAATCAGACTATTATTAAGAATGTACCACTGTGAAATAAAACTATCCAAGATGTGCAAAACATACATCTATTGTTGTCTCTAGAGAATGAATCAGACACCATGTTGGATACTTTATCTGAACTTGACATCATGCCAAATCTTAATGTTACTAGTGGTTGCAAACCGAAATCAAAATTTGTCCCGGCCATACCCTCAGATAATCTGATAGATTGTTTTCACAGGGCGGTCAGTAAAGATTTACATGTATTGGCATCAATGGATGACCTGAGATCCCCACCGGCGAGCTTCTACCTAGGACGGAAAGATCAAGTATCCAGGACAACCATTAAAATGTTGGAAGTGTCAGGCCAAGGGACACAGAGGAAATGACTGCCCGGAGAAGTTCTGCAGGATCTGCAAACACATTAGACACGAAGCAAGTACATGCCTCGGGATCAAGAAGTGCAACTTCTGCGGAGGGCCACACCTACTACTGATGCCCCAAGTCTGACTTGCCAAGGACCTTCTGTGGAAATCGCAGAAATTACTGTTAGCATGAGCTGAAGCCATTTTGGTTATGGCAGCCATTTTAGTTAGCCATGTGCTCGCCATGTGCTTCTCCCGTCTTCACTGTTGCCTGCCCTTGTATTCTGCTTGAGTCATCAGTTACAGTTAACTCCTTCAGCACTGTGCATGCTCAGAAAGGCCTGTAGCTGCTAGAATGCACCTGTTACAGACTTAACTATCAGGCTATTTTAAATGATGTCAGCAACTATGTAACTCCTCCCACTCTGTTGACTAAGTGATTCTCATGTACCCTTATATGTGAAATGCTATTCATGTGTACACTTGTACCGCCTCTTTTTGAACCTCCATGCTTACACTGCAACTATCACAGTATATAAGCGTCATGGTTTCTGTACTCTTTGGACTACCTCATACAGTGGCCTGAGGGTACCGCATTGACATAGTCTCCCTCATGAGAGGTTAATAAATCTATTTCCTTTAATATTACAGCTTCAGAGCCAACTTCTTCTTTGGTGGTTTAAGGACCCATGGACAGATAGGGTGAATCCTGCACCGGTGGGCCCCTAAAAAGGCTTATTTCCACACTACGCTGCAGCAGCAGCAGGAACCCCAGCCTAGAGAGCCACTAGACCAATGGTATCCCCAGCAGCCAACGCCACGGTGAATGCCATCTTGAGGGATGCAAGGCTACAGGCGGCCAAGACACCTGAAGCACCCATGAAGGCAGAACAGAAGGGCCCGGCCCAAAGGGCCTACCACCCCCAAGACCAGACCCAAAGATCACGGAGGACACCAAGGCAGGACCAGCCACAGCGGAGGAGCCAACACCACCGACTCGGACGGCACAGGCCAAGGAAATCCATCAACCCAAGGGAGCCCCCGAGGAAGGAGCACCACAAGCAGCCTCACCAAAGGAAGCCCCAAAGGACACACCCTATGCCAGAACCAGAGGCAAAGGAGGGGGAGAAGGTGATAGAAGACTCAGCTATGACAAAGGGGAAAAAAAGAAGAAGAATGGGAAACGACCCGATATGAAAGCAGAAAGCAGCAGCGAGGAAGACAACTTGATTAAAGAGGCATGGAGTCAGGTCAAGTCCCAATCGCTGTGCCAGAAGACTGCGAAAGAGAGGGAGGAGGCAGAGGAATGAAGACAGACCAACGCCAAGACCCTGCAGGCAACCCCGCAAAGAACATCACAGCCCACACCCAAGGCAGAGAAGTTGGAGGAGGAAACAGCACCAGACAGAGCCCTCCAGCGGGGAAGCAGGAAAATGACAATGGCGAGGAAAGAGGACTTCCTTGCCAGCAAGAAGATAAATCCGGCACAGAGAAAGATGACGACGAAGTCATCATCGTCGAAATCAAGAGGACAACAACGAAGAGATGGAGGATGAGGAAGAAGACCAGGAGGAGTTCCAGTCAGTACTTCAAGAACTCCATCCGCAACTGACCATGACGGGAACCACAGAAGAGACAGGGCAGTGGATCCTGGACGTGTGAAGAGAGGTGTTCATCGGAAACACTGAAGACAGCACAGGAGAGGAAGAGCAGGACCAGCAGGTAGCTCAGCACCCCAAGTGGAGCAACCCAGGGCCTTCAACCTCAGTAGGTTTTGAACCAGACACTGACTGCTAGCGCGGAGACAATGGCTGTGTCATTGTTCATCATAATTGTCAGAAGTGTGAGGGATCAGGTTAGGCGGGTTGAAACATTGCATGTCCTGGCCGCTTAGAACTGAGATATCTGCTTTCTGCAGGAATGTGGGATTCCGTACCCCCTGTCGTACAGCCAGCTCAGATGGCAGTGGACGCACAGGCCATCATTTTGGTCTGGAGGAATCGATTGCAAATCGTCTGGAGTGGCCATTCCGATCAATGTCATTTCACCATGGTCACCGAGCAGGTCAACGGCAGAGTGCTGGTCGTGGACGACTCGCGGGCCGGTGAGCCCATTAGGTTCATCAATGTCTATGCCTTCCCCCAGGGAAGAATGAGCGACTCAAGATGTTCAAGGTGCTCAGGATGCAACTCGTGACCTCCTGGAAAATTCTCAGTATGTGGAACCACTAGTTGTTTTTGTCTGACGGTACTGTCCCTCAAATGTTTTGTGCATAGACAAGTACTGCCATGACAGCAGTTCCGTGCAATGTAGAGAACTGTCTACAGGGTCAGGGGACAACTCTAAAGGGCATATTATCAAGACAGGCGATAAAATTATCGCCGCTTTTGCGGCAGAAAACCGCCTCTAAAACGGGGATAATGGGCTTGATAATATGCTCTATGGAATTCCAATCGAAGCCCATGTTAGATGTGAATGACATCTAACCTGAGCTTCAATTGGAATTCCATTTTATCGCCTGTCTTGATAATATGACCTTAAATTTGGCGGGCGGAGGTCCCTCGGGTGGTGGCCGTATTGTCCTCCACCATACTGACAGAGTTAACCCCATCCTCGAATCTCTAAATCAGGCTCATAGTCTTTCTTCCTTCTGTCATGAGATTGGAATGAAGCTTCTCAATTATTCTGTGTTGGTCAATTTATAAGGAGCCGTATTCAATTGTTTATTTTGATCAAATCCCCCTAAATTATTGATGGTTGTGTGTCACTGGGAAACAATGAGCTATATTATTAAGAACGGCGTTAAAATTAAAATTAAAATTCACACCAGAACATGGGCTTCTATGGGAATTTACAAGGGCATATTAGCAAGCCCATTATCGCCGCTTTAGCAGCAGTTTCCTGCCACTAAAGCGGCGATAAATTTAATGCAGTTCTTGATAATATGGCCCAATGTATTCAGTTATCTTTTTTGCTTTTATAAATCATTGTTTATGGGTGTTTTAGTCGGATTGTTTAATTGAACTGAACCAAAATTTATAATTCCAGAATGCACTGATTTGCTGCAGAAAAAGAGGTGGTCTAATAACATGGATCCTATATCTAGCCCTGGCACATTCCCATTGAGAGTCTTTGAAGAGTAAACAGCTTTATCTAATCCTGCAAAGGTTCTAATCATCTTCATAAACAGTCACCTCTGCAGGTAAGCCTAACGGAGCTGAAGTATTTGTGGAGCACGAGACAGCTCCATATTGGCCCCCCCAGTTGCTATGCCATGGCTCATGGTGTAATGGATTGGCCTTCTGTGCCATATCTGTCAAAATAACTTGCAAACATTCAACATTTGGGTCCTTTGTACCTATAAGTTAGTGCCTGCATCAAAGTCAGTTTTAGAACTAAGGGCCACATGTTGCACAATCACAGGGTTTAGGACCATAAAAGTGATTATCATTATGTACCAACCCCTTTAAATGAGTTGGATAAGTAATTTGACCAGTAAAAGGACATTTGGGATCGCTTCCAAATTGCAAATAGGATGGTTCATGAAAGGGGTTTCCTGCCTCCCCTTTCCAATTTGGAAAGAAATTTATTGATAGTTTATCGCTCCAATTGCTTTCACAAACCATTGATGATTTAGCATCCCTGGAGTGGGGGAGGGGGGTGTACCAATTTGCAAATGGCAAGGGCCCATTTCCCTTTGGGAATCAAGTTTTGAGCCACAGGAGGGAAAAAGTTTCCATTTTAAATTAGGCACTGGCTCCTTAAAAGGAACATGACTGCTTAGATAAAAAAACTTTTCCATTTTGGAATGCACTCATAAAGATGATAGTGTGCTGTCCCTTGCAGGCCATCACCTCTGTGATTACAGCCAATCACAGGGGGTCACAAATTTGCACCCGCCTAATGAATATTATTTAGGCAAGTAATTCTGCAACCCCCTGCGATTCAGCATTTTGAGAAGGAACCGAACAGTACATATGTCCATTTACAAAATACTATTCCATTCACATACATATGTGTGGAATTTGCAAACACTTTTTGCCAATGAAATAATAGAGTGACAGGGAAAATAGTGACGTTTTTCTGCTATGTGGACGCCAGCCAGCCGAACAGCGCAGAACCTGCACCATTTAGCCATCGGCCATGTAAATAGTGATATTTTTCTGCTAATTGCACGGCCGATGGCCAAACTGCAGAATCTCTTCCATTTAGCCAGTGGTCGGGTAAATAGTGAAATTTTTCTGCTATTTGCAATTATTTATAGTGTATCAGGATTATTTATAGCATATTTTTTAGGTAGATGCTTAAATATGTATAGGTTAAGTATCATTCTCATTTCCACCAACATTTATGCTATTTAGGGTACATTTTCTATTTTTGTTTTTATTAAATTCATTTGTTGTTTGTTCATGGCTTTCTGTCCTTTTAGCCAAGTTCAAGTGCACAGAGAACTGAAGTTTAACCCGATCTTGGGGGACACTAAGCTGAGGGGAAACACTTTCCAGAGAGAAATATGGGACATTAGTTCATGTTCTAAGATTCTGCAAAGGCCAGGACATGATGCATAAAGGGGAATATATACAAAAACATCCGTATTCATTTTGAACTTAAATTTTCTGCCTTTATTTAATTTAACTATGACCAATGACTGTAGCATTTTTCCTGTAATTATGGATTTGCCGAATTTGCCACATAAACCATCATCTGGTGCATTATCTAGAGGTTTTAAAACAAAATTGTTTCTGCTCAAACGGATCAAAAGTTACTAAACATCCCAAACATGTTGCCCTCATTATGGAAAGCCCAAGACAGAGGTTGGCTGCTCATCTTTCAATTTCTAAATGCTTTTTTTTGGTGCTCAACAGGTATTAATAAAGTGAAATATTTGCCCACATTGTGTTGCCTTGTGTATAAATGCCAAAAGCAAAGTTGTCGCGCTGCATTGAGTCACGTGGAGAGAGCAGAACTGTGTCATATCTTCAAAAAATGGCACCGTTCTGCTCTCTCCTTGGGCTGCTGCATGTGTCTGTGTTGTGGCCAGGACAGTTTGTGTACAGAAATGTGTCCCTTCCACTGCAAAAGCTATCCTTTAAGGCGTGCAGTTGAAACATTTTTCCTTGTTACGCCAGCCTCAAGTGTCGCAGGATATTGGTATAAATCCATGTCTACATGTCTTTGTTGTTGTAGATTTGCATCAAAGCCCATGGGTATATGCACGGGAACGTCCATGCACCACCTATGGAACACCTTCCTTACACAAAGTAAGGCAAGGCAGCTCCTTTAATTGTAAATCCCACCAGAGGACTTTGTGTTGGGTTGCTGTGGTTAACACAACGCAGACCAGATGCAACATCTTTATAAATCTGGGCTGGGGCGTTTAGGGGAGATATGACCCACTTCTTTACAGAAGTAACACGTAGGAGGACCTCGGGCTCCTTCTTGCCCTTGAAGGTGCAGGCCCTCTTGGCCTAGAGGGACTGGGGCCCTTTCTTGGAGGAACTACCTTGAGGCCCTTTAGAGGACTCCTTGTGGTTACCCTTGTCCTCCCCCACCTTCGGCGGGGGACCCTGCATACTCTTGGCAGTGGTAATCCCAATCCCCTTGTGGACCCGGGTACTAGTCCAGCGGTCCGCCTCCTCAGCAACCTTCCCGGGATCAGTCAGCTTACAATCCAATAGGTGCTGTCGCAGCTCTGGAACACACAGACTACTGAAGTGCTCCCAACTGATTAAATTGCATAAACCCTTAAAATCATTGACCTTGCTGCCCAGCATCCAACGATCCAGTGCCGGTGTGTACTCATTCACACATTCTACCCAAGTACGGGATTCTAGTTTCCTGGAGGTCCTGAACTTCTGCCAGTATTGTTCAGGAGTGAGCCCACACCGGAGGCATAAAGCCTCCCTCATGTTGGCGTAGGTCAGGGCTCCTGTCCTCTCTAAAGGTGATAGAACATCCCTCCCCCAAGCCTCAAAGTGTTTCCATAGGCCCGCCCCCCAATGCTTTTCAGGCACCTCATTCATCCTTAGCGCCATCTCATATGCCGTAAACCACGCATAAATGTCATCACCCCTCTGGTAATCTCGCACTAAATCCTTGGGAATGTACACCTTCCCTACTGGCACTGGTGGTGCGCTGCCACCATTCGAACTGGGCTTGGCTTGTCTACCCTTAATGTCCATTTCCCTCATGATTAACTCATGAACGAAGAGAATCCGTTTCTCTTCCAACGCGAGAGCATTCCTGCTCTCCTCTGCTTGAGTTTTAAGTTTTAATATCTCCAACTCATGCAGTCTGCCCCTTGGTTTTCCTCCAACTCCTCTGGTGAAAAACTCCTCCCTGAATGGCTTCTACCAGCCCCTGAGGCTGGTCCCTCAACTGGCAAATCCTGTGGACCAAATCCGTTCCCTGGGTCATCCTCATCTACCTCAACATCACCCGTCTCCTGAGCCTCTTTGGCTTCCCACCAGGCCCTCAAGGCAACTTGCAGCTCCTCCCTCTTGGCGCTACCCTTCATGGGACATCCCAAAGCTCTGCAGAATTTCCTCAACTGATCACCCTTGTAGGTAAACAATGCCTCAATGTTGAACTCTAATTCTGCAGCCGCAGCCTCTCCGGTTATCTGGCTTCCCTCCTGAGACATGATGTGTGGTTTAAAGGTTACTCAACAATAGAACCAACAATTCAAAACAATATGTTGTTGCGTCGTGGTCTGCGATCAATTTATGATGTACACCAATTATTGTGAGTGATTTTCCACACACGCATTTCAATTACGTTAGGATCGTATCCCACCACTCTGCCGCCAAATGTTGGAATCCAGAGTCCCAGTCCTGCACCGCTGTCACCAATTGCGAGACCCGGGACTCCCCACTCAACATTAGGCCAAGTAAGGACACCGTTTGAGATAGCCCTGCTCACCTTCTTAGTAGCTTGGCACGAGCAGCCAGGCCTATCTCCAAGGCACGAGTGTACTGTATGTGCAACCACACTCACAGCAACCCACAAATGGACTCCACACGAGTTTGATAAAACGAGTATAAACTTTATATAAAAAGATATACGATCAGACCACACAATACAAAAGCCAACATAATCGTAATGCTAGAATCACACACGTTGCAATGGACAAACAATAGTGCACTACAAAACTATACAATCCTGTGCTTGGCAAAGGTGAAATAATACAATGCGTAACGATACACCCCGGTACCTTGCAATGGGAGAAATAATGCAATGCGCTCCACTACAATCATGTACTTTGCAATGAAGGAATAATGCAATGCGGTCCGCTACAATCCTGTACTTTGCAATCGAGAAATAATGCAATGCGTAGCGCTCCAATCGTGTACTTCGTTATGCAGAAATAATGTCAGGCGTCATGTTACAGTCCGGCAGTCACTTAGCAGCAATATTGGAAATGTGTATTACGACAATCAGCCTCTTCAATAACAGTTGCCCCCCACACGTATCAACGATGACATAAAGTACAGCTTCTCACTCTGGCCCCAGTACGACCACTCCTTTGGTCAGTCCTGGCCCCAATCTGAGCCGAAGCAAAGGCTCACGTCTCCAGAAGGAATGAGAGGCCGAGAGAGTGTCCCTCCGAGCCCACACCCCGCCCAGGTAGTGATCCACGTTACCTGGTGGCGCGACCCCACTCTCCTCTCTTCCTTCAGCGAACTGGGCCTTCTGTGCAGAACTTTCTCAATGGGCCTCAGAGGCTCGGCCTGGCAGCTCAGCTCCTCCGGAGCTGCCGGTCCGGGTCACGACTGTTAGGAAGGTCTCAGGCGGCCGCAGGGCATACGTACACCACACCTCTGAGATTACTTTACTCCAAGTGCATGTTCACCACAGCACCCTCCGGGTCTCCTCTGGAACAAAGCCACACACACAACGCTGATGGGACTTCACATCGACTCCTAGTGCACGTTCACCAGGCACTCCTTCCTGTTGTCTCAGTTGGCACCAAGACACGCACACCACGCTGCAGAGACTCACTTTCTTCCGGTGCACACAATGATCAGCCGATCTCATCCACAGTCCCAGGCTGCACCAAAGCACGCACACTGCTTCACTGAGACTTACTCCAACTCCGGTGCCCCGATATCCAGGCTCTCTACACCAACGCCTTTGGCCACACCACGACACACTCAGCGTGTCCAAGCCTCACTTCTCCTCTGGTGCACTCGATGACCAGGCACTCTTCACCAGCGCCTCCGGTGCACCACGACATGCACCCTGCGTGTCCGAGACTCACTTCACCTTTGATGCACATGTTGACTAGGTGCTCTTCACCAATGAATCCCGTGCACCACGACGTACACCCAGTGCGTTCGAGTCTCACTTCTCCTCCGTGTGTCCAAGATCACAGGGCACACCTTCCGAAGGTCTCAATCTGCCACAACACACGCCCACAGCGTCGCTTGAAACTTCTTCGGAAGCTTTTATGTTCCTGTGTTTCCAAACATGGAGCCAGCTCACCTCGGGCCCTAACAAGACACAGCACAAAGCACAGTCTTCTTCAAGCAGGGGGACCCAGTACACAAAGCACAGTCCCAACAGCCTCTTCCTTGGTTAAAACAGCAAACTGCAGACCGGCACCACATCACGAAGCAAGGGTAGGTCCTTCCCAGCAGTCTCTTCAGTTGTTCCTTCCTTAGCAGAGGTTCCTCTTGACCACAAAATGGGTCCAATCCTTTTCCGTCTCAATCCAGTTATATTTCAACGTTCAGTTGTCTCAGCTCTCATAGTTATACCCCTAAATGTCTTTGAAGTTTGTTGTGCTCAGGGGTCCCTGACCCCTGCCTAAATCAGTTCTGGGTGTCTCCCTCCCAGTGTCACTTTTCTCCCTTTAATACTGGGGGTCTGGATCCTTACTCACTCAGCAGGAGACGGGTCAATTGTTTTATAGCAGCAGGCCAGGCCTCTTCACCTCCCGGGCTTCTCCTCCCCCTTCTCTCCAGATGCCGGTCAGCCTGGTGCCATCTCAACCCCTCCCTGGGTCTAGACCTCCCCCAGCTCCTCTCACCTCTCAGGTCCAATCAGTCAATCCACATTCAGCAGAGACACACAGAAATGCTTAACCCACAAAACTCAGCCACTTTCTAAAAGAGTGGTTTCTGAACACACAGTGACAAAACCACTTTCATAGAAAGATGTGTTATGACACTTTGAGGTCATACATACTAAACTTCACCTCTCCATTTTAAACTTATGGAAAACTAGGCTAACAAACAAAATACCCAGCCTCCCCCATTCTGTCCTATGGGCAGGATGGCCTTTCACCAGTGAAAAATGAAATGGAGTGTTTTCCACTTTCAGGACTTAGCACACACCTCAGTAAATGTCCTGCCTTTTACCTACACTGCACCCTGCCCTGGGGTTACCTGGAACCTCCCACAGGGGTGCCCACTGTGTACGCAAAAGGGAAAGTAAGGCCTGACAAGTAGTTGCACTTGTCAGGACAACATGATAAGTTAGCAAACTGCGCGCAGGCCCTACACTGCAGGCCTGAGTTCCCTTCTCCGCGCACCTTTGCATTACTAGCCCTGGCACACACAGTGCACATCACTAGGGACTTTACTAGTAAGGCAGACATACCAATCATGGCCAACCAATTACCGTTACACTTTACACAGGGAACACTTGTACTTTGACACTGATCAGCAGTGGCAAAGTACCCAAAGCATCTAAAAGCAAAGGAGGTAGAGGCAAAAAGTCAGGGGTATTCATGCCAAGATATGCCAGGTCTAACAAATACCAATAAATACAAATTATTAATTACTTAATTACAATTAAATAACTTCCCACCATATTCCCCTATAAACCCACAACCCGCTACAGAACTAAAATGCAAAATTTAATTAAGATAATTATTAATTTCTAGAGATTATGATTTAATTTACTATAATTAAATTACTTCCCACCCTATTCCCCTATAAACCCGCTACAGTGCTAAAACGCAAAAATGAGTAACTTCTAAACATTTAATACATATATTTTTAAAAAAATACAAAACATAACAAAAAATGTGGAACACATACATATAAAATACATAATAAAATACATAACACTAACATAAACATCGATAATATTAACAACGATATTTTTGCAATATTACGATATTACTAACTTCGATATTAACAAAAATGGTATTTCTTACCTTATGGTCGATATTCTGGTCACCGATATTCTTGATGTCGATATTCTGTCCCTACGATATTTAAAACTCGATATTTCTGTAGGTCGGAATTCTTTTTGTTGATATTATGTCTGTGCAACAGAAGCAAGGAAAGCAGCTGAAAAGTGGGCTCGGTTTACCCATATTTAAGCAGATAAACCATTCCTTGCCAGAAGGAGAGGGCTTTGAGAGAAAGAGAAGCACAGGTCAGGTAGAAAACATGAGAAGAGCCTGCAGGAAGGGCACCTGGGAAAGTACAATTCAAGGCCCTGACTGCGTCTCCGGCTGACGGCAGCTGGTACCACATTACTCACAGCAGTGTCAGGGATTTGAGGGGTGGGGGAGGGATGGAGCAGCTTTTAGTGGGGTGGGGAAGAGAAGTCTCCATGCAGAACAGTAGCCTTGGTGCCGCCCGGGCTTCGACATCAACTTGGTGTGTGTGTGTGCAGTATGTACCTGCCTACCTTCGTTCTCAGGGGCAGATTTACTAGAAAGTGAAGCATCTCTAAAGATGTGTCACTTTCCCTGCGCCACCATGGATGTGCCATATTAACAATACAATGCACCATGGCGCAAGGATTGACATGTGTCAGAAATTCTGACGCATCTGTTGGGGCAAAAGTCACGCATTGCTGGAGTCATGTCGCAAGCACGACGCAATTACAGAAATGCATTTTGAGGCCTATTCCCACTACACTGCGTCACTCCTTATGCCTTCTTCAAGCAGGCGTAAGGTTCTGACACAGTGACGTCCTAGAAGTGAAGCAGTGAATTCTTGTTGATTTCACAGTGTCACTTTTATAAGCCTTTCTTGCGTGGGAACGCCCACCCTGCATATATTATACCTGACGCAGGTTAAATGTGGCACAGGGCTTTACAACGTGATGCATCTCCCTAGATGCGCCACGTTGTACATTGCCTGCATTTTTACGCTGCCGCTGCGTCACAAAACTGACGCGTCGGCAGCGCAAAAGTGTTGCAAGGGGCTTGTAAATCTGCCCCTTAATATTTATAGTTACATCAAACCATGTAACTTAGAAGCAACTATAAAATTGGAGAAAAAAAAACATATTGGGATTAACGTCATGTGTTTGCCAGGCAATGGTCTCAGGACCACCCGGGCTTCACCGTCAACATGGAGCAGTCCTAGCTGGTTTCAGCTGCCTATGAGAATAAGGCTTAGGGCTAGGGATAGGTCTTGAGGATGTCACGTGACACAGATAACACCGAATGGGAGAGCGAGTATGTTCTGAGACATAGACTACCAGGAAATCCCTATTGTGCAACGGAGCTCTCGAATCTGCAAAGATCTGATGTAAAACACTGAGATTTAAAACATAAAGGGGCAGATTTACAATAACTGGCGTATCCTTGCATATCAGCAGGGATGCGCCAGTTATTTTGCGTCATGGCAGACACCTCTTACGCCACCATGGATGGGGCAAGAATAGACAGATGCGTGACGCATCTGCTGCCGTAAAGGTGATACATTGCTGGAGTCGCGTCGCAAGCACGACGCAGCTCCAGCAAGGCTCAGGTTGCCCCTATGCTAAATATGCTGCGTCAATCCTTACGCCTGCCGTAAAAGTGACTGAGTGAAATCTTGTAGATTTCACTCAGCCACTTTTAGGAGGCGTTCCTGCGCCGGAACGCCGCTGGAATGCCCACATGTGGCGCAGGGCTTTACAACGTGACGCATCTCCCTAGATGCGTCACATTGTAAATACCCCGCAGCATGGCGCTGGCTTTGCGCCGCCGCTGCATCACTAAAGTGACGCAACGGCGGCGCAAATGTGGCGTACGGGGCTTGTAAATCTGCCCCATACGCATTTAAAATAACATTAGTTGTTAACTTTTGTACCGTGAAAACACTGCTCTAGAAAGTTCATTTTATTTGGAACCTTGGGCTAGAAAACTCCCCTTCACCTTCAATGCATGCATGCGTCCGCAGCAGGAGGAAAAACAGGAGGAATAACAGTAACTGCACTAATGAGAGGATGTGGTCCATCGGCTAGACTGCTGACTTTGATGCTGGAAACCAGGTATCGAGCCTCGGGGTCGCGTCCACATCCTGTGATTCTAGGCAAATCACTTGGGGGCATATCAGCATTGAGGCGATATGAAATTATCGCTGCTTTTGCGTCCATTTTCGGGTGAAAAGCGGCGATAATTTTATTGCCTAATTAGCAAGGTCATGCTATAGCGTGAAACCTTGCATTAGCGCCCGGATTCTTATCACCCAGTTTTGCATCTATAATGAGATGCAAGGTGGGCGTTCCTGACCTTACATGACTGGAGAAATGTCGCTAAGCGACATTTCTCCTATCATCAAGCCCCACGCTATGAAGCATAGCGGCAAGAAAAGTAGCGATAACCCCTGTTATCGCTACTTTCTGTCAAGAATTCCTGTCATGCGAGGGGAGGAAAACGGTAACCAGCGTAAACGGACTACATCTCCCAGGATGCTTAGCGGTTGAGAGGTTATGTAAACAGGAGAGCTGTTACATAACTCAAGGAAAACACGCCCTTATGTAAACAGGAGAGCTGTTACATAACTCAAGGGAAAACACGCCCTTATGTAAACAGGAGAGCTGTTACATAACTCAAGAGAAAACACGCCCTTCTGTAAACAGGAGAGCTGTTACATAACTCAAGGAAAACACGCCCTATAAAGGGAGGAACCGGGAGGTACAAGGCTGTCGGATATTGTGTTTACACCGACGTACCTGCTTCGTGAAGAGCAGTGTTCCGGAGTGGTGCTCCAGTAAGGCAAGAACGGAGGTAGGTCGAGTCGTTACTCCCTGGGCCGTGTCTTGCCCCATCGTCACCTGTGAAGGACCCGGAAGCTCTACCGGTCAACCATTGAGCTTCGCCTTTTGACTCGGCTGAGTCAAAGCGCAGTGGCGCTTTTGCTGGTTGGAGTCGTAACTCCCAGCCCGACCAGAGATACAGGGACTGCCAGCTGTAACGCACACCAGGAGGTGTTTGCCGCGTTACAGACTCGGAAGTCCACAGGATCGATCGAGCGGCTGCTCTCGGTTCAGTCTTCTTGCTTTTGATTGGGGTATCGGTGACGCATCACCAGGAGGTGACTCCGCGTCCCGGTGCAGTCGGAGGAAGAGGTTGAGCGGCTGCTCCCTTCAGGTAGAGACCCCGGCTGGGTGTTTCCCTGACTCCTCGATTCTCCCCAACACTCGTCGTGCCCCTCACAGCCTACCGATTGGCATTGTCGGCCATTTCATTTCTGCCCTCTGTTGGCATACGCCGGGATCGGCGTATATGCAGAGGACGGTTAGGACCATCCGTGCTGTGGGCTGGTAACGTACTTAGCCTGGAGGATTCCAGTGACTATAACTTTTGTTTATTCGTTGTATTGTTTTTGCCTTCATTAAAATAACTAACCCTTCACAAGTGGTTGCGTCCTCATTATCGTGTCTGTTAAACGATCCTGAGACGTTCAGGGCGTTACAAAATATCCGACCGTAATAACACTAACTGTCTCCCGGTCGATAACAGACATGGCAACACTTGATGATGTGCTGGCTGCTTTAGCGACCGTGCAAGTTGAAGTGGCTGCCTCTAGGCAAGAAACAGCCGATGTAAAAGCCAGACTGGATGCTATCCAATTGGACCCGCTCACGCCCAGCACCTCCCTCACGAACCAGACCCCTGCGGTAGTAGTGGAAATGCCGGTAGCCATCCCCTTGGCAACACCAGAGAGGTACAGTGGGGATCCTAACACAGTGCAGGTATTCCTCACACAAGTGGCGCTACATTTATCGTGCAAACCAAAGGCGTTCCCCACGAGTCAGGCTCGTGTGGCTTTCCTTATTTCCTATTTGGCTGGAAACGCGGCACAATGGGCCGTACCTCTGGTGAGCAGGGACGACCCCATCTTATGTGATTGGGGTGCTTTTCGCGAGGAATTCCTGAAGGTATTCGACAGAAGGGCTGACTCGTACACGGCGGACCGTGAAATGCTTGAGTTGAGACAGGGATCCAACGACCTGGTGCAGTATCTCAACGCGTTCCGACGGCTAGTTGCGGAAACCAAGTGGCCTGTTGCTAAACAGACGGTGCTCTTCCATCACGGGCTGTGCGATGAGCTCAAAGACGCCGTGGCTCATATTGACCCTCAACCCAAGACATGTGAGGGCCTTATCAACCTGGTATTACGGCTGGAACATAGGCTGAGTGAAAGAAAAGGGGATCATGGGAGAAAAGGAAAATCCCTTCCATCCTATGTGACGGTGGGAAGTCCTGAAACTTCCACCGCATCCAAGGGAGAACCCATGGACATCGGCGCAATACGAGCGAGCCTCACAGCCACGGAGAAAGAGTCACGCCGTAAACAAGGATTGTGCCTATATTGTGGCAAAAAAGGCCACTACGTACGTGAATGCCCTGCCAAACCGAAGACGTCACGTTATCGGGCCAACCGGTCGGTAAGAGCCGTGGTGGACATACCGGCGGAAAACTAGAGGACTCCCAGACCAAAGAAGGGGCATCTCGGAGTCACTCATCCATCCCTTCACTCTCCAACTCGGTCACTAAGGGACACCGACACGTGTTTCTCACGGTGCACGTGGGAGTGCATGACCAGTGGATACCCGTTGTGGCCATGGTGGATTCAGGGGCCACTGGCATGTTTATGGACCACAACGAGGCATGCAGGCTAGGGCTAGTGCTTCTTCCCAAAGCTGTACCCGAAGACGTCTATGCTGTAGACGGAAGGCGATTGGTGACGGGGCCCATCGGGCAGCACACGGGGGTCCTTCCGATGAGATATGGGAGGAACCATTTGGAACAAATCGATTTTAACATCATCCGAGCGCCCCAATATGGCGTCATATTGGGATTGCCGTGGCTACAGAAACACAACCCCTCTGTGGATTGGCCAACACATCGCGTCGAAATGACGTCACCGTATTGCCTCCTGCATTGTGGAAAAAGAACGGAATCCCTTGACGCAGATGAGAGCGGGAGTCAGACGGTGGCTACAGCGGCAGAAAAAGATGTGGCTCTCCCCCAGGCTTATCACAGTTTTGAGGATGTATTTGATGAGGTGAAGGCGGAAGTGCTACCACCACATAGACAGTTTGACTGCCAGATCGACCTGGTGCCAGGGGCCAGCGTTCCCAGCGGCAGGCTGTATGCCCTGACGGAGCCTGAAAACGTGCATCTCCGGGGGTACCTGGATAAACTCCTCAAGCTAGGATTCATCCGCCCGTCCAAGTCTCCGGCCGCCTCGCCACTCTTCTTCATCCCGAAAGCTAATGGGGAGCTGAGAGCCTGTGTGGACTTTAGGGCATTGAATGCGATAACCATAAAGAATCGGTACCCCTTGCCTCTCATCAGTGTACTGCTGGAACAGGTCAAGAAAGCTCGTATCTACACCAAGTTGGATTTGAAAGGGGCATACCATCTGGTGCGCATGAGGGACGGAGACGAGTGGAAGACCGCCTTTAAGACCAGGTTCGGCCTTTTTGAGTACCTCGTCATGCCGTTCGGTCTGTGCAACGCCCCGGCAGCCTTTCAGTACTTTTTGAATGAGGTATTCAGAGAGGAGTTGGATATCTACGTGGTCGTATATATCGACGACATCCTCATCTACTCGTCCAGTGTGGAGGAGCACGTACACCACGTCAATGCTGTGCTCCAAAAGCTGAGGGAAAACAAGCTGTTTTGTAAACTCAGCAAGTGTGACTTCCACGTCACGTCCGTGGAATTCCTCGGAGTGATGCTGAGTCCAGAGGGACAGGAGATGGCAGAACGAAAGATCAAGGCGGTGAAAGAATGGCCGGTGCCCCAAAGCGTGAAGGACGTCCAAAGTTTCATTGGCTTCGCCAACTTTTACAGGCGGTTTATAGATGGATTTTCAGGATTGGTGGCCCCAATCACACAGCTACTGAGGAAGTCCAAGGAGTTTGTCTGGTCCCCTGAAGCGAACACAGCCTTTGAGGCCCTGAAAAGCGCCTTTGGTAAGGCGCCGGTGTTGGCTCACCCCGATCCGGATCTCCCCTACGTGGTGGAAGCGGACGCTTCGGATGTGGCGCTGGGGGCTATCTTGTCCCAACGCAACCACGACACAGGGGTGCTTCATCCCGTTGCGTACATGTCCCGCAAACTCAACGACGCCGAACGCAACTACCATATTGCGGAGAAGGAGCTTCTCGCAATCAAGGACGCCTTCACCGAATGGAGGCATTGGTTGATGGGGGCAAGACATGTGGTATCGGTGTACACGGACCATCGGAATCTACAGTTCATGACGGCCACAAGACACCTTTCTCCCAGGCAGCTGCGGTGGATGATCTTCTTTGCGGGGTTCAACTTCCGCATCACATATCGACCGGGGACGGAAAACCGGAAGGCGGACGCCCTGTCCCGTCAATCTGCAGTTAAGGAACCATTGCCTGCGACCGAGCGTTCCATCATTTCCCCGAGGATGGTATTGGGGGTTATCCAACCGGATACTTTCCTGAGGGGAATAAAGAGAGGGATCAGGTCATTCGCATGGCGGAGGTGGCTCCTCAGTCACAGAGAATGGCAGCTGAAGGACGGGATACCCCTGAAGGGCAGGTGCCTGTTGATACCCACGCCTAGGCTAAGGAAACAAGCATTCATCTGGTGCCATGACTCTCCATGCGCAGGTCATTTGGGCTTTGAAAAAACGGTGGCTAGCATGGGACGGCATTTCTGGTGGCCAACCATGAGAGTGGATGTCAGGAGGTGGGGACAGGAGTGTCCTACGTGTGCTACCATGAAGGCCGACCATGGCCGAACCCAAGGGCTCTTACATCCACTTCCGACCCCGGATAGACCATGGGATAGCATATCACTGGACTTCGTGGTGGGCCTACCGGTAGACCAGGGGATGACGGCAATACTGGTGGTGGTGGATTACTTGACGAAAATGGGGCACTTCATCCCCTGCAAGAGAGTCCCTACGGCCGGGGAATTGGCGTCACTACTCCTAAAGAATGTGGTACGACTGCATGGATTACCTGGGGTGATCGTGTCGGACCGGGGGTCGCAGTTTACTGCGCAATTCTGGAAGACTTGGTGCACTGCGCTGCATGTTAAAACCGCCCTGTCCACCAGCTACCACCCTCAAACGGACGGCCAAACCGAGCGCCTGAACCAAACGCTCAAACAGTATCTGCGATGTTTTGTGGACCAGGGCAGGGAAGAATGGGTCGACTTGCTATGGGTTGCAGAGATAGCCTATAACAACACCACTCACAGCTCCACACAGTCATCTCCGTTCTATAGCAACTATGGCCAACATCCCAGGTTCTTGCCATTTCTACATCCGTTCAGAGAGGACAGGATTCCCGCCACAGCGGACAGGGTGGCACACATAAAAGACACGTTGATGCGCTCAAGGGCTGTCCTAATAGAGGCCAAGAGACGATACAAGGCTGCGGCCGACAGGAAGAGAAGGCCCGGGCCACTGTACCGCACTGGAGACTACGTCTGGATATCCACAAGAAACATGAGGTTTCGAAAGAACAGTGTGTTCCATCCCAAGTACATGGGCCCCTATCGCATTACCAAGTGTATGGGTCCCGTGAACGTGAAGGTGTGCTTGCCCCAGTCATTGCGGATACACCCTGTCTTTCATGTATCATTGCTCAAGCCAGCACCCTCCAAGCCGTCTGGGACACCTAGGCCGGTATGCGTGGAGTCGGAGGTGGAGTATGAAGTGTCGGGCATACGGGCGTCCAAATGGCGCAGGGGGAAGCTGTGGTACCTGGTTGCGTGGAAAGGCTATGGCCCGGAGGAGCAATCATGGGAACCGGCTGAAGGGGTTCATGCTCCGCGCTTGGTCTCCTTGTTCCATCTGCGTTTTCCTGCCAGCGCTGGACCCGTGGGGAGCCGCTGAGAGGGAGGATGTACTGTCAAGAATTCCTGTCATGCGAGGGGAGGAAAACGGTAACCAGCGTAAACGGACTACATCTCCCAGGATGCTTAGCGGTTGAGAGGTTATGTAAACAGGAGAGCTGTTACATAACTCAAGGAAAACACGCCCTTATGTAAACAGGAGAGCTGTTACATAACTCAAGGGAAAACACGCCCTTATGTAAACAGGAGAGCTGTTACATAACTCAAGGGAAAACACGCCCTTATGTAAACAGGAGAGCTGTTACATAACTCAAGGAAAACACGCCCTATAAAGGGAGGAACCGGGAGGTACAAGGCTGTCGGATATTGTGTTTACACCGACGTACCTGCTTCGTGAAGAGCAGTGTTCCGGAGTGGTGCTCCAGTAAGGCAAGAACGGAGGTAGGTCGAGTCGTTACTCCCTGGGCCGTGTCTTGCCCCATCGTCACCTGTGAAGGACCCGGAAGCTCTACCGGTCAACCATTGAGCTTCGCCTTTTGACTCGGCTGAGTCAAAGCGCAGTGGCGCTTTTGCTGGTTGGAGTCGTAACTCCCAGCCCGACCAGAGATACAGGGACTGCCAGCTGTAACGCACACCAGGAGGTGTTTGCCGCGTTACAGACTCGGAAGTCCACAGGATCGATCGAGCGGCTGCTCTCGGTTCAGTCTTCTTGCTTTTGATTGGGGTATCGGTGACGCATCACCAGGAGGTGACTCCGCGTCCCGGTGCAGTCGGAGGAAGAGGTTGAGCGGCTGCTCCCTTCAGGTAGAGACCCCGGCTGGGTGTTTCCCTGACTCCTCGATTCTCCCCAACACTCGTCGTGCCCCTCACAGCCTACCGATTGGCATTGTCGGCCATTTCATTTCTGCCCTCTGTTGGCATACGCCGGGATCGGCGTATATGCAGAGGACGGTTAGGACCATCCGTGCTGTGGGCTGGTAACGTACTTAGCCTGGAGGATTCCAGTGACTATAACTTTTGTTTATTCATTGTATTGTTTTTGCCTTCATTAAAATAACTAACCCTTCACAAGTGGTTGCGTCCTCATTATCGTGTCTGTTAAACGATCCTGAGACGTTCAGGGCGTTACACTTTCCTTACGCCTGCTTCAGGACTGACTTAGCCATGATATCCTATGGAAGGTGGATATCATGGCTAAGTATGTGAGGCCCTATCAGCAAGCTAACGCCACACTACGTGAGATTATCGCTGGGTTTCCAGCGATAATCTCATGTTTGGCAGTTAGCGCTAGGATTTTTATCGCTTTTGAGATAAGCGTTGTTAATAGCACGGTATCTCAGCGATAAAAATCCACGTTAGCCGGCGATAATTACCCTAGCGCTAAGTGCGCTTAGAGATAATTATCGCCGGTTGTTGTTGATATGCCCTTTAATCTCCCCATGCCTGAATATGTAATGTAAATACGGTGCTCATGTACAGCGCTCCAATACCTTCGAGTCGAGTTTGCGCTATATAAAAGATGCAAAAAAAAAGAAATGCATGATGGGCCATATATTGGGAGAGGATGTGGTCTGACAGCTAGATTGCCCACTTTGGTACTGGAAACCAAAGTTCCAGCCTCTGGGTCGCGTCCACATCCTGTGATTAGGGGCATATTATCAAGGTCCGGCGTTAAAATTAACGCTGCTTTATCGGCAGAAAACCGCCGCTAAAGCAGCGATAATGGGCTTGATAATATGCCGCAGAGAATTCCAATAGAAGCCCAGGTTCTGGTGTAACTTAACCGGTGCTCATTTAAAGCGCTCCAATACCTTCGGGTCGAGTTCGCGCTATATAAATCTGCATTAAAATAAAAATAATTATAATAATAATGCATGAAACAGGGCCAGTCGCCAAAGCGTCACTGAACCAGAAGAAGGTTTGACAGCTGTAAGCCAATGAAAATAAAGGATTTTTTGAAAAACACACGAAGAAGCCAATGAAAAGCAATGGGCTGCTGAATCTCCATACACTGGATACACGATTCCTCCACGGGCTGCTCCAGGCAAGACCTAAACAGCTTATTATTCATCCCTAGGGGGAAACCGATGCAATACCAGTGCTAGTTATTAGAGGGCAGGCTGTCTTGCTACAAACAGTTCACATCTGGCAATCTGAATACCCAGAAGCCACTGCAATTTAATACAAAAAATGACAGCAATTCGGGATAGTTACAATCATTGACATGGCACTAAAAGGAGTAACTAAAGTTTTGTGTACACTATGTTGATAAAACGGAGGCAACGGATTATCGTTTAAAGTTGCCCTACTATATGTGTGTAATTTTGTATAGCTTTAATAGGCCAACCTCACTGAAGCAGGATGATAGGGACTGCTTGGTTAGGTCATGCGCACTTTGTGTGGTGATGATATCAGCCACCAACCAGTCGCAGGGGCGTTCTGACCTCTTTACTATCGCCTTCCTGCTCTGCAGCGCACGACCGTAGTTGGTGCCTTCACCCTGTAACTTTACACCCAGGCGGTACCTCAACACTGGAACCAGTTGGTGGCTGGTATGTGGGCCCATAGCCCCAACTAGTCCGTTTTAAAGGTGTGTGTCCAAAGAAGGTGATCCTTGACCCCTTCTTGCCCTGATGAATTTGCCACAAATCAATTGGCAATGAAACATGTTGGCCGTCATTACTAAGGTATGCAACATGCTGTGTTTTTAAGCAGTGGGGTAGACTCCTAACCAGAATAAAACAATTATCTGAGAGTCTATATACCCTCACTATTTTTTGCTGTCTTTGTCTGCACAGTTTGTGTGTCTCTCTGTTTTTACACTACACCGTCTTGTGTTGTGTGTTTTTTTCACTGGACACTGCACACCTTTTTCTTGAGAGAGAGTTACCAATGATGAAATAAACGTGGGCAAGCTGGTGAGAACCAACCAGTAGCCCCTCTGGTGGTGCGCACGTGAGGTACTCTCTCTCTCTCTACACATTTTTTCACCTCTTTATCATCGAGGGTTTGTGTAGAATGTATCTTTTCGTGGACTGACTTCACATTTCTTTCATTCTGACTTTTCTGACTTACTCAATTTTTAATTTTGTAGCATTCTGGATGGGTTGTCTCCATATAATACAATATAAATGAGTGTTGGTGATTTGTGATAGAGCACACTCCCTCCACCTATTCCAGAACAAAAATCAAATTTGTGCTACGGTGTGCCAGTACTTTTTGTGTTGAAACTATTGTTGATTGGAGGGCGTTCTGGCACGTTTTCCCTCTCTAGCTCCTTTGTGATTGAAAATCTTGACCACTCTGCCTGACCTCATGTGGTATTGTCCTTGCTCTGGAGCCTCTCTTGTCCCTCCCGCAGGGGACTCTCTTCTGGCTCCCGCCTCTCCTGTCCAACCTCCGTCCTTGCCTTGGACCGTTGATTCAGTCTGTCTGTTGAATCCCTCTTCAGAGTTCCCCCTCGGAACCTTATGACTCTCTCCCATCCTTCTAGGCGAGACTGGCCCTTGTACCCCGACCTCGGGGTCTTCTCTCCCTTCCGTCTCACCTCCGTCGTCCCCGCTAGGCATTCCTCCATCTTCGGGATCTTCCCATTTCATGATTCTGTTGCACTTCGCCATTCTGTCCTGCGACCACACCTTACCATCGCTCAGCAGGGCCGACCTGGCGTATGACTCTACCACTTGAAGGAGGGGGCTGAACTTGCTCTCTCCTTTCTTCTTTAGGGTAGCATGTTTCACCCTTACCCATTCCCCTTTCTCTAGATTTACCTCCTTGGTGTTGTGTCGTTTGTTGTAATATTCTGTATACACGGCTTGCGCCTTGCCCAAATTTCGTCTCACCACTGCGGGCGACCATTTAGTTTGCCCCAGTAGATGTTTCCATGCCACATTGTCCTTTGTGAACGGTTCTCTCCCTCGCAGGATCTTGAATGGGCTGTACCCTGTGCTGGTCGGTGTTATGCGGTACGCCCACAGCATGCGTTGGAGTTCCTTCTCCCAGTTTAACCCCGCGCTTATTGCGGCTTGTATGGATCCCATTATCACCCGGTTGAACCTTTCTACTTGTCCGTTCCCCGCTGGGTGATAGATTGGGGTGTGTTTCACTTCAATCCCGTTCCTGGCCATGAAGGCGTTCCACTTCTCTGACACAAACTGTGGGCCATTGTCACATGTTAGTACTTTGGGTATTCCTTCCCTCACGAACGTGTCTGTGAGAAACGCTAACACGGTCTCCGTGTCGGCTGTGTCCTTCGCCCCCACTTCTGGCCATTTGGAGTATCTGTCCACCACCGCTATTACGTACTTGGGTGTACCTTCTCCGTTCAGAACTGGGCCTAATATATCCACTGACAGCATTTCCCACGGGTTGGACGGGCTTGGAAATTTTCCCAGTGGTGGTCGTAGCACTGCCTGTGACTTGTCCGCCCTGTTGCACTGCTCGCACATCCTGACGTGCCGTTCCACTTGCCCATCCAGTGCTGGCCACCAATATGCCTGCTTCACTCTTGCCTTAGTTTTCGTGATGCCCAGATGACCCTCGTGTAGGAGAGTGAGTAGTCGCTCCACTAGGGTCGACGGCGGGATCACCTTGTCTCCTCTCAACAAGAACACTGGGTTATCTCCAACTGACAGTTCCTCTCGTACTTCCCAGTACTTTCTTAGCTCACTGTCTAGGTGCCTTTTCTCCGGCCATCCTCTCGTTACGTAGGTTTTCACTGTGCTCAAGACCTCATCTGCTGTGTATGCCTGCTCCCACTCCTGGGCGCTGACCGCTCCTTCGTGATCTTGCGTGACCGCTACCATGTACTCCTCCCATTCCGAGGCCTTACTGTTGTCTGCGGGTTCCATGGCCGCTGCTCTGCTCAGGAAGTCCGCTACTCTATTCTTGGATCCCGGGATGTACTCTACTTCGTACACATAGTCCAAAAGCCTTAAGCTCATTCTCGCGATCCGAGGAGTTGCATGCGCGTGTCCACTAGATGTCAAAACTTTTACCAACGGTTTGTGGTCGGTACAGAGTAGGAATTTTGAGCCCCATATGAACTGCCGGAACCGTTCCATCGCCCAGACTGTCGCAAGCATTTCTTTTTCTATAACACTGAATTTTTCTTCGCTTGCCGCCAAGGATCGCGAGGCAAAGCTGACTGTGTTGACCTCTCCTCCTCTGGCTCTTTGCATCAAGACCGCTCCTAGGCCTTTGTCACTTGCGTCCGTGGTTAAGATGGTTAAGGCTTCCTGATCAAATCCTGCCAGGGGGATCGCTGAGCAGATGTCGTGCTTGATGCTATCGAATTCGGCTTGTTCCTCTCGCGTCCACCTGAACACTGTCTTCTCTTTCAGTAGTTGCCTCAAGTGGTGCGTTTTCGTCGCGAAGTGCGGGACGAACTTGCTGTAAAACTCTGCCATCCCGAGGAAGGACCGGACATCTTCTTTCCTTGACGGCGTGGGCGCGTCTTTGATGGCCGCCATGTTGGCTCTCTTTGGTTCGATTCCTCTCCCGCTGATTTCATGGCCCAGGTAGGTCACCGAGTCCACTCCGAATCGGCACTTCTGCCATTCCGCCGTGAGCCCGTTCTGGCCTAAAATCGTCAACACCGTGTGCAGCTTCTTGTCGTGGTCTTCCTTTGACTTCCCCATGATGAGGATGTCGTCCTGGAAGTAGTGCACTCCATCCACCTTCTGGAATAACCTGTGCATTAGCTTTTGGAACACCGCCGCTGCTGACGCCAGGCCGAACGGCATCCTGAGGAATTTGTAGCACCCGAAGGGGGTGATGAAGGACGTTAGGTGGTTGCAGGAGGCATGTAGCGCGATTTGGTGGTACGCCGAGGTGAGGTCCACGGTTGAGAACCACGTTACCCCCTTCGTTTTCGCCAACATTTCGTTGATCCGGGGCAAGGGGAACTGGTCGACCAGGATGTTCTTGTTGAGCTCCCTCAAGTCCACACAGAGGCGTACCTTCCCACACGGTTTCTGCGCCACCACCAGCGGGGCGAGCCATTCCGCACTCTCGATCGCCTCTATGACTCCGTCTTTCTCCAACCGCTGCAACTCTTCCTGGACCGCCTCCCTGCTTCTGAACAGGATGTTGCGGACCTTGTGGCTGACTGGTTTTGCTCCCTCTTTGAGGCAAATTTTGTGGGTGAATTTCGTCAGTCTCCCGATCGTTCCTTTAAACACTTCTGGGTGTGCTGTCTTCTACCTGCACACTCTGTGTGCTTGGCTGGCGTCGATCAACAGCACCTGCGTGGATGCTCCCGGGTTGAGCTGTATGCCTAAGTTCCCTTGGTCCATCCATCCTAACACCGATGGCCCCTTCTCCGCTACGTACAGCTTTCCTTCGGCTCTGCGCCCACTGAATTCGAACATCAGCCTCCGGTACCCTACCATGGGTATGGGTTCGCCTGTGAACGTGACCGGGTGGATGTCGGTCGGCAAGAGGTCGACCCCTACTTTGGGCGTGAAGTCCGTCTCCCACACCGTCCGTTGGATGATCGTGTACGGGGAGCCTGAGTCTGCCACGATGTCCACCTCTACCCCACCGATCTCCATTTGTAGCGCCGGCTTCTTGGAGCACGTGCAGTTCACCCCTAACACCTGGTCATCGATGCACAGGACTTCCTCATCTTCTTCTTCCTCGTCCGGGTGTTCTCCGTCTTCTCCCAGGTCTTGCGCCACATACTTTACTTCCTTCCTGTTGGTTTTGCGTTGGCTCACCTTCTCGTAGTGCCCCATTATGCCGCAGTATGCGCACCTGGCTCGAAACGCGGGGCAGGCTCTGTCGTTGCTCTGGTGCGCCTGGCTGCCGCACCTGTAGCACGAGGCCTTGTTGTCCCCCGGTGGTCTGGGGTTCCTCGTGGGCCTTTGCTGGTATCTTCTCTGGAACCTTACGTTGGCCGTCGTGCTCTCTCTCGCTTGGCTGCTTCCGCGCGCGTTTGGATAGTTCCGCTTTCTTGACCAGTGCTACCACCTCCTTCAGCGGTGCATCCCCGTTGACCCATAGCTTCTCTTGTATGGCAGTGTGGGTGGTGTGCATGATGATCTGGTCCCGGATTAGTTCATCGTGTAGTGCGCCGAATTTGCAGGTCAGCGCCAGCTTCTGCAGTGCTGATACGTACTCATCAACCGATTCCTCCTTGCGCTGTTTCCGCTGGAAGAAATTGCACCGATCTATGGCTGTGCACACCACCGGCCGGTAGTGGGCATCTAGGTCGTCCAGCGCGTGTTGGAACACTTCTGCGTCGCCCACTGGTCTGGCTGGTTTCACCAAGCTGTCGTAAACTCTGATGCCCTCCGGGCCGTGGTTGTGTAACAATATTTTCTTCCTCCTTGCGCTCGAGAACTCCCCTTCACCTTCTTCTTCCAGGGCCTCCAGGTAGTTCAGGAAGAATCGCTTCCAGTCCTCCCATGGCATCGCTGGGTCTCCCCTTTTGGGCAAGAAGGGCACCAGGTTGGTGAGGGACGTCGCTTGTGCACACATCCTGTCTCCTCTGCGCTGCGCTGGGCTTCGGCCGTCACCTGTGTCCGGTGGGCTCCCTGGGGCTCGCTTTCCCCCCTCTCCGTCCGAGTGTGTGGGTGAGGGACTGCCTTGCCGTCCCCTCGCTGCCCCTTGGGTCGCCAGTGCGGTCGTGACCTCGGTTGATGGGCTGCGCTTCGCCCCCTTTGGCGCGGTCTGCCACATGGCCCCACTTGTCGCGCTTTCCTGCTCAATCGTGTTCTCCAGGCCGCTGTGGTGAGTCTTCCCGCTTCTGCCCGGTCAGGCTTGGTCACTGCTGGGTCGGTGTCCCGTCGCCTGTGCCCCTTTCCATGCGGTCGCTAGACTGTGCTCACCCCAGGCTGGCTGGTCTTGCCTGGAGGCTCTTCCGTGGTCCTTTAGCTCTGCCCGTGCGTTTGGCGCCCGTCTTGTCGCTCCCGCCTCCTTGCACTTCTTGCCCTGGACCTTTGTAGTGTGGACGCACCTCTGCCACGCTCGGTATTGTCCTGGTCTGGCTGCTCGTGCTCCTCGCTGCTTCTATCTTATCCTCGTCGCCATTTTGTAGGAAGGCAGCTCGTAATGATGAGGACACTTGGAGTAATTTGTGATTAATTTATTTACTTATACCGAGCGCCGGGACACGTCCGTCCGCTCGCTCTGCTCCGGCACTCTCTGGCGCGAACTCGCGCTCTTTCCCAGAATGCCTCGTGGCGCTCGGGAAAGACTAGAGCGCAACGCTACACGTCATCTGTGTGCTTCACCGATTCTTCTCTTCTGAGGAAATCCCGCCAAAACAAGGGAAACCTTTCTGACAGGGTTTCCAGTCAGAATGACGGCCCAACGGGCGCGTGGAAATGCAGTGAGATTCTCTCTCACTGAACCGGAGGTAAAGATGGACGGACTGCTTTTCAGCAGGTCAGGTAGGTGACTTTAATTGCACTGTCTGCCCCCTTTCTGCAACTGGTTTGTGCGGCCTAGCAGATTATGGGGAAGACTGCCCTACCCATTTCACCCACTCAAAATTAGGCAACTCCTTAAATAACATGATGTTCTATTTGAATTTATCCTTTGTAAACGAACTGTGCAGCCCGATCGTCCCGTTTCAACCAACATTCAATGGGCGAGGGTGTAACTCCACCATAGATTTTACCTTAATGTCCCCGGCCCATGCTGGCTGCATAACCCTCTGGGAGACTGGAAAGGCTCTCTTCGGAGATCATTACCCCATATCATTCTCTGTAAAAACAATGGGAGAATGTAGTCAACCCAAGAAGAACCCTAATTATGCCCCCAAGGTTAATCTCGGTGCTGTAAATGGGTATGTTGTCAAATGGGATAAAGTTGAGCCAGCTGGCTTCCTAAAGAGCTTGGTTTCGACGTCTCTTGAGGATATTCATGTATGTTTAACAGCTGACATGGAGCCTGATAAAGTCGTGGCTGCCTTTTCTAATATCCAACGGACAGTAAAAGATCTTTTATAAATTGCAGCCAGACCAAACAGATTGCCCACAACCCCATCTGTCATGTAAAAGTTTTTCTTTTACAGCCTCTGGTATAGCACATTCCTGTAAAAAGATAATGTCAATATTTTGATGCGTTAAGAAATCAAAAACTGAACCACACTTAATGGCATTACCTAAACATCTGACATTGATGCTGCCTAAAAAGAGCATCAGAGAAAAGTAAAAAACTATATACATTGTCGAATCTTATGTGAGTCTATTTTCTTACATTTCTTTTTAATCTGTTTCTTCTTTACTTGAATAAAGGTATTATCCATGTTTGTCATAGATTTAACAGGTCTTTGGACATCCGAATGAGCAAATTCTTTAGAGTCACTGCTGTCCACTCCAGACTCTACATCATTACCTTCTTTATCTTTCCTTTTTAAAGAGGATGAAAAATCCATGGCCACTTTAATTTCGTCAGCTGGGATGTCATCTTTACCCCACTCAACAACCATACCAGCGACAACAGAATCAGAGAAAGAAGAAAGTTCTACAGCTTTACAAGCATAGTCAATCTCTGCCAAAGCATCACTGGCTGGAATTGGAGACTCATGTTTACGAGTGAGGATAGGTGCACAATCAGAACTGGCGGGAATTCTTTCAACATTACATATCGGTGTAGATAGGGCTGAGGAGTTAGCGTCCTGACTTTGCGCAAGAAAGAGATCAGGGGTAGCATAAAGACTGTTGCCTTCATGAGTTGAAGACTCAGGCACTCCAGAACCATCAGGTTTGTTACAGGATTGCGAAATGGGAGGAGGGTCGATGACAGACATGGGTTTATTCCTGTTGATCCTTTGTTCCTTAGGGAGAACATTGGTGTTGTCATTTAGCGAAAGTGATGACAGGTGAGACGACTGCGCCTTTGCCATAACCTGATTGAGACAATCAGAAAGCGGACCCTCATTGGGCAGTGAGGCACCCATAGTAGAAGCATTCTGTAAAGCATCACCCTGTCTATTCGGATGTAAAAGCCAGTTTCCTTTAGCGGTGGCAGTGCTGAGAGAGAGTCCAGGATCCCCAGTGCTTGGGTTATTGACTGTATCTGAAACAGGTATTATCTGCTTGTCATTATTCCAATTGATGGAGGTGGAGGGTTGCTGCTCTAGAGACTCACCATCCCCAGGGGCAGCCGCAATGTTAGCAGGAGAGGCTGGTAACTGTAAAGTAGTTTGGCCAGGGAGCTTCTGAGAAAGAAAACCAGAGGCGGTCTGTTTTCCATCTATCAGCAGGGTTGGAGTATCAGGAGAGCCCATGACTTCATTCCCTTTATTCACTTCAGCCTCTCTTTCAGACTGTGACATGCCAGTTGTAAAGTCAAAGCGCTCTTCCTCTAGACCAAGACGCAAAAGTTCTGCTGCCTCAGCCTCTAACTCTTCATGTGAATGACTTCTGACACGTAGTGGAGGCAGGGGACCCTCACTCTGTGCAGCCTTAGGGGCATAAAGTCACCTACCCAGATTAACACCTTCTCACCTACAAGATTGTCTAATAAAGACATTATGCTATTTAGAAGGTTGTGAAGAACGTGCTCTGTATGGATAGATGGTACGTTATTATAAAAATTAATTAAAATTACATTGACCGAGCGGGGCCCTTTAAAGATCAGGACCTGATAAAACTCTGCGTTAAGACACTTGTTGACCCTGAGTTCCGCAGTTGTAGCCACATAAGTACAAAGGCCTCCTTTATTCCTGCCCTGCTTACTAATGAGTGCGGGCGAATGAAAGGTTTGGAATCCTATAATGTGGATTTCCTCGGTCGTCCAGGTTTCCTGCAAACAGGCTATGGTATGTTTATTAATAACATCCAGCCATGCTTGCTGGTGGACCTTTTTACTCAAACCTGCCACGTTCCACGTAATCAGGCTGTAAGATGAAAAACTCGGCCTAACTTCCGTGGTTGCTACACTGGAGCTTATACTAAAGCTAATATCGCTGGGTAAATGTTGTGTCGTTAATAGGTGAGGAGTCACAATGGATGAAGAAAGCCTACATTCCCTATTGGTTGTGCTAGCACCGTCAAGGGCCTGTGTCCTTATTACCCCAGTCCCCTCTGTTTCGCCAAATATAACTGGGTTGTTTAAATCCGGTGTATTGACATTGTCCATAATAGACTTTGGGTTAATGGGGTCAATCAATGTTAGTGGTCAATCGACCATTTCTAGACCGCTGAATCGGTTATGTGTGGGAATACCGGACCAAGGAACCCAGCGAGTGCGCTCATGGTTTACCTCCCTCAACGTATGTGTCCCACCCCAACTGTCCCAGTCTCTACCCAGGTGTCGATGCCCCACCGTTTTCCAAGAATTGTCATATTGGGGATGGCAGGGACCCATTGTCTGCCTGTGGCTGTCATGGTCGAAATAGCGGGGACCCATTGGTTGCCAAGATGGCTCTTGGATGTTTGACAACCTTGGTGGGTAAAAGAAGGAAAGCCGTTTGATGCTTATTCCTCCACTTTCACATGATTTTTCCCATGCACAGATATGGTCGACTGCTCTAGGATCATCAAAGGTTACCACGATGCAGTCGCCTGGCAGTGATTTCCGGCCTTGGCCCACCCAGGTGGTTCTACGTACCATAAGGATCCTGTAGGACCTTGTCGGTGGGACAGGGCAATTAGTGTTGAGCCAGAATTGCACTTTATTCTTCAGGGACCATGTGGGTTCTGAATTATAATCCAAGAGTTCAGGGACACCTGTCATTACTGCCACAAGGGGGTAGGCTTCCGGGGGCAAGTCAACAGGAAGTCTGGGCAGTTGATCTACCCTCATACCACCTGTGTCAGAAACTGAGGGTGCCGGTTTTGAAGCTATCAACGGCCAGGCCGAATTTGTTGAGGCTTGAGCATTTTGTACCATTGTTTTTTGGGGCAAGGTACTTGCCACTGTTGAGGTGGCGGTGTTTTTAGGGGCGGGTTTTACTAGACTATTAATTTTTGAGTTAGTAGATGGAATTAATTTTTGTAATGGGGCAGTAGGAGTAGAAATACGGTTTTGTGGGGGTGCTGATTTGGCTGGATTCTGAATCTGTTTTTTTGCTCGTGGAATTTGTGTCCCTAATACCTGCTTAGTCTTATGCAGATTTAAAAGATTGGTCAATTTATTTTCTATTTTCGTTAACCTAAGTTCTATTGGGGTGAGTAGTGATTTCAATAGATCCGCTATACTGTTTAATGACATCTGTAAGTTATCAGACCGGAGTGGGTCCCCACCACTAGGGACATCAGTCAATGAGGCCACAAAGATGGGGTCGGAACTATTGTGTGCTGAGCGATGTAGTATCGCAGAGTGAACTACTTGTACCTTTCTCGAGTGTAAGTTCTCAGTTGAACTAGGCCTAGAAACTGATTTATTAAAAACTGGTGTCACTTTAGAGTCAGTAAAATAGTGAGGTATCACAACGTCCTGGGGAGCGCTAGGTGGCGCACTGCAAAATGGCCGCACTGATGTGAGGCTCCCGATGCTAGACCCCTCGCATCCGAACTTTCTCCGTGTTCCGTCGCCCTAGCAGCGCCCCGGAGGTCCCTACCTGCTGCGGGACCGGGGCTCCATCATCGGTGGCATTCCTGGCCGTCTGCCTGCCGCCTGGCCTGAGTTCTGCCGCCTTTCGCTTCCGCGGCCGCAGGAGACGCGGCTGGCTGGATCAGAGGTCGGCGCCCGGGGCTACGTGAGACCGCGGCGCCCGAGGGGGGCACGGGCCGTGTGGCTGACGGCGGCTGGCCCTACAGCGCGAGACCCGAGGAGGGGGGTCCCGGTCCCGCCCGGAGCTGTGCCCACGGGAAGCCTGAGACCTGCAGGGACCCCGAGACAGCGCTGGTCGGAGGAGAGAGACGCGTCCCCGTGTGTGGGCCTGGATTCCTTCCTTGCGGTGGCCGAGGCCTAGTGCAGACGACGTGTGAGTACCCACAGCAGGCGCCGGCGTCGGCGGTTGGCGGCGGGGGCCCATCGCCACACGGGGGTCCGTGCGCTCCCTTCCCCCGTCGCCGCCTGGACAGAGAGGGCCCCCTATTTCCTCCTCCCCCCTCAGGGAGGGGCACCGTTGCCGATCGCGGCGGGGAGCACCGCCGGAGTAAGCCCGAGAGGCCGCTGTGGGGGCCTGATTGGACACGGGCCCTGTGCCTGGAGCAACGGTGGGACTCGACCACGCTGGATCGCTTTACGCGGGGCTGCGGCACCCCCGGTGGCCCGTCGTAGCGGGGTGAGGACACCACCCCTGCCCCCCGAATCCGCACCGGCTGGCAGTTGGGACACTGGGACGGCAAGCCACGCGGCGCCTGAGCACCGGCGCGCGCGCCCCGAGGGCAGTCATGGGCAAGGACCGGGGTGCCAAGTCGGCGGCTGCACCCCACCAGACCAAGATTGACCGTTTCACGACCGCTGAGCCCCCGGGTGCTGGGGGGGAGGCGGCGCCGACTCCCGGCACGGACCTTGCTGCCATTCTGCAGGCCATCACCGCCTCCCGCACGTCCTTGGAGGGGATGGTCGGGGAGGTGAAGGTGGACGTGGCGCTCCTGCGACAAGACCTCCGCAACGCCACGGCCCGCATCACCGAGACGGAGTCCCGCATTTCGACCGCGGAGGACGACATCCGGCAGCTCCAAGATCAGGTCCGGGAACTCACGACCCACTCCAAGGAGCTGCATCGGCGGGCGGAGGATGCCGAAAACCGGGCCCGCCGCAACAACCTCCGCCTGGTGGGCTTTCCGGAGGGGGTTGAATCTGGCCGCACCGATGACTTTCTTGAGAAGTGGTTTAAGTCCTGGATGCCGGCGGCCAGCTTGTCCACCTGGTTCGTGGTGGAAAGAGCGCACCGGTCGTTGGCCGCCAAACCTCCGGTGGGGGCCCCACCGCGCCCCTTCATCCTGCGGATCCTCAACTTCCGAGACAGGGACGCTATTCTGACGGAGGCGCGGGCGCAGTCTCCTTTGTCCTTCAATAACCACACCATCATGGTTTTCCCCGACTACACCCGGGAGGTTCAAGAGCAACGCCGCTCATACCTGGAGGTGAAACATAAGATGCGCTCCTTGGGTCTTCGATACCAACTTCAATTCCCGGCCCGCCTCCGTGTGGTCTTCCAGGATAAGACCTTGTTTTTCGACACTCCTCGGGCGGCCTGGACTTGGCTCACCGAGGAGCGACCCCTGCGCCAATCTGGGCGGGCGTCCCCGGCCCGGAGGCCTACGGAACTGGACACCACCAGGCCTCCTCGCCCACGCCGTAGAAGACGCACACAGTCCCGGCGGCCCCGGGGGGGGTTGGCAGCTGGGCCTCGATCCACGAGCATGTTGGGCAGGAGGCCGAGGGACTCATCTGCCTCATCCGGGACATCTTCTCAGGCGGCTGGGGGCCTCCGGAGCCGGTCGCCGCGCCCGCCGGACCCGTCCCTGACCCCCCTCATCGCGCCTGTGGACCTTTCTGATCTCTCCCGCAGCCCAACCATTTGACTTGGGGTGGTCTTCTGTCTTGGCAGCAGCTCTGGTGGCCCGGTCCCGCGGCCGGGGCCGCCACTATGGTCCTGGACTCAGCGGATCTCCGCTCATGGGTAGTAGTCTAGGCCGGAACGCTTGCATCCGTACTTCTGGAGGGGTCCACTACGCTCTTGACACCCGAGCGTTTCGCTTGGGGCTTTTGTAATAGTTGTTGAAGTTAGGGCGACAGATGCTTCAGTTCTCGAAGTGTAGGGTGGGGGGTTGGGGGTTGTGGGGAGGGTTTTGTTGGATGTTTTGTTGGATGTTCCTCCTAGGGAGGGTGGTCCTTTTCATTCATGTCTGGTTTTTTCTGGGTGTGCCGCATCGCAGCTTCCCGCGAGCGTTACTGCAAAGCCCCGCGCTTGCCCACACACACGTTCTGCTGCTGCCCGCTCCCGTCTTGGCGCCCCTTGGCTTCCTCCCACGGGCGTCATTGCAGCGCTCTGCGATGGCTCATGCACACGGTCTACTGCCGCTCGCTCCCGGCCGGGCACCCCTGGTCCCCTGTTGCCTGCCTCCTGCCTTCCCCACGGGTCCTGGGCGATCCTCCTTTCCTCCCTGCGTGCCAGTGCGACATGATGTCCTCCCGATGCCCCTGGGGTGGCTCCGACCCTGCAGTGTCCCGATGCACCCGTTGTATTCATGGCTGACGTAACCCCCAGGGCGCAGCTGCACATCCTGTCCTGGAATGTGAACGGCCTGCTGGACAGGCTCAAGCGCACGGCGGTCCTTAAGTATGCTCAGCGCGTTGGGGCCGACGTCCTCCTCCTTCAGGAAACCCATCTCCTTGGGGAAAAGTGCCCTTTCTTGGCGCGATATGGCTACGACCGGGTGTGGCATTCGGGGTTCTCCCGTGGTTCCCGCGGGGTGGCGGTCCTGCTGCGTCGTTCCCTCCCCTTCGTCCTTCAGAGGGTAGCCCGCGCGCCCCTTGGAATCGGGATTGCCATTTGTGGTACACTGGAGGGCCGCCCGGTCAGCTTCCTTTCACTCTATGTGCCTCCCTCGGGACTGTCGCAGGCTTTATCCCACGCCGCCTCGTTGTTGGCATCCCTCCCCGTGGGCACTATCGTGCTTGGGGGCGACTTTAATGCGGTCCTGGCCCCGCAGCTGGATTCGTCGGGACCGATTTCGGATTCCCGCGCCGCGCGAGCGAGACAGCTGGCGGGTTGGGCGGAGGCCCAGGGCCTCTGCGACGCCTGGAGGCTTTGGCATCCCCACGACCGTCAATACACCCACACTTCAGCCGCTCACCACTCTCACGCTCGTATTGATGTGATTTTTGTCCCTCCCACCGAGTGCGGAAGCGTCCAGGATGTCCGCATCCTTCCCAGGGGCATCTCGGACCACTCACCAGTTCTCCTGGGCCTGGGCCCCCCGCCTCACGCGGCCAGGCCAGTGTGGAGGTTCAGCGCCTGGTTCCTCCAGGATAAGTCAGTGCGCGAGGCGGTTGGCACTGAGCTCGTTCATTACTTCGGTGCCAATGAGGGCTCTGTACCGTCAGCAGGCACCCTCTGGGAGGCTTGCAAGGCAACCATCAGGGGGGCGGCCAAGGCACAGGTGGTGCGGCACCGCCAGACACAGCTGCGGCAGCTCACTGCTTGCGAAGCCCGGGCGTTGCGGCTGGAGCGGTTGCTCTCCGAGCATGACGACTCGGCGGTGGACCGACAGTTGCGGCTCCTTCGTCAGGAGATTTGTCAGCGGTCCCTCGAGGCGGCCAAGCTTCTTTGGCAGTCCTCGGTAGCAAGGGTGTATGGCTGGGGTGACAAGAACGGCGCATTGTTGCACCGCCTGGCCACTTACCCCAGGGCGTCGCGCATCATTCCGACGGTTGCCGACTCTTCGGGGGTGCTCCAGTCCTCCTCCGTGGCGATGGCAGAGGCATTCGCCCAGTTCTATTCCCAGCTCTACCGAGCGCGTGCGCCGGACCTTTCTCTGGACGACCTGCTCGCGTCCGAGAGAGCCTGCCTGGCCCGGCTTCGGCCGGACGAAATGGAGAGCCTGGAGGCGCCCATCTCCGTCGAGGAGATCGGGGAGGCAATCGGGCGTACGTCAACGGGGAAGACACCGGGACCGGACGGTTTTCCTCAGGAATTCTTTGCGGCCTATAGGGACACCCTGATCCCTCGGCTGAGGGCTCACTATGCGGAGGCGCTTGAGAGGGGTTTCTTCCCCCTGGAGTCTGATCTGGCCACAATTGTGGTTTTGCCCAAATCCACGCCGCCACCCACTGATAGAGCGGCCTACCGCCCAATTTCGCTCATCAACACTGATGTGAAACTCTATGCGGCGGTCCTGGCCCAACGGCTTAAGCCCATGTTGTTGACCTTGATCCACCCAGATCAATGTGGCTTCATGCCCGCTCGGGGCACGCGCCACTGTCTGCGCCGTCTCCACGTGGCCTTGGCCCATCGCCATCGTCTGACCCCGTACCTCGCTCTACTCCTCGTTGACTTCGAAAAGGCTTTCGATTCGGTGGGGTGGGCCTACCTCTTCGACGTCCTGTCCCGCATGGGCTTTGGCCCTCGGTTCGTGGGGATGGTGCGAGTCCTCTATGCCCGGCCCCGTGCCAGAGTGCTGGTTAATGGTGCGTTGTCAAGGCCCTTCCGGATCGGCCGGGGGACGAGGCAGGGTTGCCCATTGTCGCCCCTTCTCTTCGCTCTGGCGATGGAACCTCTGGCCGCCCTGATTAGATCTGACCCCCTCCTTCGGGGGTGGGAATGGCCCGGCCTGGAAGCCGACAAAATCGCCCTCTATGCGGACGATGTCCTACTCTACCTGGGGGACCCAGCGCGCTCCGGACCGCGCGCGCTATCCATTCTGAGCCGCTTCGGCCGGGCGTCGGGTCTCTCCCTCAACCCCCGGAAGTCGGTCCTGGTACCGTTGCACCCCTCCAGGGAGTGCTTCGACTGGCAGGAGACCATCCCTCTGCGTCGCTTATCATTTCAGTACCTGGGCATCTGGGTCTCCCTCCTCCCGGAGCTAAGTTGGGCGCTCAACGTCTCCCCCCTGGTCAAGAGAGCCAGGGTCGATCTGGCGCGGTGGCAGCAGCTGCCCCTCAACCCGCTGGGGAGGGTCGCCCTCTACAAAATGATGATCCTTCCCCGGTTTCTGTATGTTCTGCAAAACACCCCCCTCTCCTTTCCGCGCCCGTGGTTCCGCGAGCTCGACGGGATGGCGACGAGATTTCTCTGGGGCGGGGGGAGGCGGCGGCTGGCTCTGTCGACGTGCCGCATTCCCACCTTTGACGGGGGCCTGGGCATGTCTGATCTCTACCTCTACTACATGGCCACCCGCCTCCTGGTCATTCACGACTGGTTTGGAGGGGGTTGGTCCGACCCGGCCTACAGGGTGGAACTTAACGGCTTGGGCTTCTCCGACATCCAAGATCGCCTGTACGGCGCCCCCATCCCTGCTTCTTGCCCGGACATCACCAGGGCTGTATTCCTGTCCTGGAGAGCGGCGCTCCGCCTCACCCGATGGACGGGACGGTTGACCCGGGTCACTCCCCTGTGGCACGGGACGTGGTTGCGGGAGGTCACAAAGCTGGAAGGCTTCAAAGCATGGGATCTTATCGGCATTTCCCAGCTGGGGGACGTCTGGCGGGGAGGGCGGATGTGTTCCTTTTCAGAGCTGCAAGCGCGTTTTTCCCTTCAATCCTCTCAATTTTACCGGTACCTCCAGCTGCGCCACGCCATACGCACCTACACACCACTGGACGTCCGGCTGCCAGATCACAGCCCTCCGGAGGCTCAGGTCCTGCTGGACAACCTGGGGAAGGGGGGCATTTCCAGGATTTACCGCTCCCTCGTTAACTGCACCCCTACATCCCTTGCGGGTCTTAAGGAGCGCTGGGAGGGATGGGTGGGTCCCCTGGACGAGGCCGACTGGCGGGACGCCCTTATGGCCCCCCGCTTGGTGACGGCCTCCGCTAAGCTGCGACTCATCCAAATCTACTATCTCCACGCGGCATACCTCACACCGGCTCGCCTTCACCGCGCGGGCCTCTCCGGGGATGCGGCTTGCCCCCGATGTGGTTCCGACCCGGCAGACTTCCTGCATATGGTGTGGTCCTGCCCTGCCCTGGAGGGGTTCTGGAGAGGCATCGAGACCGAACTCACGGAGGTCCTGGGGTGGGAGGTGCCGCATGATCCACGACACTCGCTGCTGGGCATCACAGATGGCTTAGATGGCACGCGTTCAGAGCAGTTGTTTCTCATGACGGCCTTGATGGTGGCCAAGCGCGACATTGCGGCGGCATGGAAGCAGCCGCTGCCGCCAAGTGTGGCTAAATGGGGTGCTGGGGTGGACTGGTGCGCGGCGCAGGAGCGGACTCTCTATCGGGCACGAGGATGCCCCAAGAAATACCGGAAAGTTTGGGGGAAATGGCTCGGCAACATACCTTAAAGGGGCGGTTCGGGGGGTGGAGGGGGGATTCTGGGGGCGGGGGGGAGCGGGGGGGGCTTCCTAATGCACTGCTGTGTGGTACTGCTTCGGAATACCAGACTGTTTCTGTTGTTGTGCTGTTTAAAATAATAAAAACTTGTTTATCAAAAAAAAACTGGTGTATTGGGAACTAGGGAAGGCTGGTTTATGTCTATCTTCCTTTTCCTCACAGCACCCTCCCTCCTCCCTCTATCTCTTCTTGTTTCGTCTGGTGTAACTTGCGAGGATAGCTGTGGGGATTGCGGGAGGAGGTCGGGGGATTTTTCCAGATCTGTGCTGGTCTGTAGGTCTGATAGCGGAGATGCAGATAAATCCACCATGCTTGGTAAGCTACGCCTACCTTCATTCAGTGACCTAGATTCAGGAGCAGTAACTAGCTCAGGGGATCTTACACTCGCTAGAGTACCCAAGGAAGATCTCTTGGCGCGTGCAAGGTCTAAAGGCACCCTACCCTCCATAAGGCTGATACTCTGATCAATAAAAGAGTTTGCCTTAATGATAAAATCGTCCATTGGTCCTAAGAGGTTACCCACCCCTCCCGCGGCCTTTTTTTTTCCTTCCTCTTGTTAGCACCATTGTATCAGTGGGATAAATGGCTTGCCGATGAATATATAAAGGGGCAGGTGTACGAACCCCAGAGAGGTCCGGCGAGACAGGACAGATAAAGGGGGGGTGGCCCGGTCCCGGCCTCCACCGTCCTCGAACGGCCTCAAACAGCCCGCCCTTTGCCCGGGCTTAGCCCCGGGCGCTCCCCCCCGCGCTCCCGCGCAGCGGGGAGGGATGGCAGAAATATAGTTAGAGTGACGCGCAGGGGGCGGGGCTGAGAGGGAGAGCGGGCCAGGTGTTTTCAATCGGCCAGGCTTGGACTCCTGGGACACGGAGTCCCTGCTGAAACGCTCGCAGCCCTACCCAGTTCCCCAGAGCACCACAAGCCTCACAGACACAGCGCAGTTCTCCCCAAGGTAATGCTGGTGAAGCGGGACCCGCGAAGCGGGTCCGGCGAACAGTTGATATTAAATGCAGGTCCCCAGTCGGCAGAGAGCAAAGAACAGCAGCAGGGGTTCCTCTTCAGCAAAGCGTCCCAGTGAGGAAAGACAGGCAGAATCCTTTTCACACACCGTGTGCAGGGGGCGGGGCTGAGAGGGAGAGCGGGCCAGGTGTTTTCAATCGGCCAGGCAGGGACTCCTGGGACACGGAGTCCCTGCTGAAATGCTCGCAGCCCTACCCAGTTCCCCAGAGCACCACAAGCCTCACGGACACAGCGCAGTTCTCCCCAAGGTAATGCTGGTGAAGCGGGACCCGCGAAGCGGGTCCGGCGAACAGTTGATATTAAAGGCAGGTCCCCAGTAGGCAGAGAGCAAAGAACAGCAGCAGGGGTTCCTCTTCAGCAAAGCGTCCCAGTGAGGAAAGGCAGGCAGAATCCTTTTCACACACCGTGTGCAGGGGGCGGGGCTGAGAGGGAGAGCGGGCCAGGTGTTTTCAATCGGCCAGGCAGGGACTCCTGGGACACGGAGTCCCTGCTGAAACGCTCGCAGCCCTACCCAGTTCCCCAGAGCACCACAAGCCTCACGGACACAGCGCAGTTCTCCCCAAGGTAATGCTGGTGAAGCGGGACCCGCGAAGCGGGTCCGGCGAACAGTTGATATTAAATGCAGGTCCCCAGTCGGCAGAGAGCAAAGAACAGCAGCAGGGGTTCCTCTTCAGCAAAGCGTCCCAGTGAGGAAAGGCAGGCAGAATCCTTTTCACACACCGTGTGCAGGGGGCGGGGCTGAGAGGGAGAGCGGGCCAGGTGTTTTCAATCGGCCAGGCAGGGACTCCTGGGACACGGAGTCCCTGCTGAAATGCTCGCAGCCCTACCCAGTTCCCCAGAGCACCACAAGCCTCACGGACACAGCGCAGTTCTCCCCAAGGTAATGCTGGTGAAGCGGGACCCGCGAAGCGGGTCCGGCGAACAGTTGATATTAAAGGCAGGTCCCCAGTAGGCAGAGAGCAAAGAACAGCAGCAGGGGTTCCTCTTCAGCAAAGCGTCCCAGTGAGGAAAGGCAGGCAGAATCCTTTTCACACACCGTGTGCAGGGGGCGGGGCTGAGAGGGAGAGCGGGCCAGGTGTTTTCAATCGGCCAGGCAGGGACTCCTGGGACATGGAGTCCCTGCTGAAACGCTCGCAGCCCTACCCAGTTCCCCAGAGCACCACAAGCCTCACGGACACAGCGCAGTTCTCCCCAAGGTAATGCTGGTGAAGCGGGACCCGCGAAGCGGGTCCGGCGAACAGTTGATATTAAAGGCAGGTCCCCAGTAGGCAGAGAGCAAAGAACAGCATCAGGGGTTCCTCTTCAGCAAAGCGTCCCAGTGAGGAAAGGCAGGTAGAATCCTTTTCACACACCGTGTGCAGGGGGCGGGGCTGAGAGGGAGAGCGGGCCAGGTGTTTTCAATCGGCCAGGCAGGGACTCCTGGGACACGGAGTCCCTGCTGAAACGCTCGCAGCCCTACCCAGTTCCCCAGAGCACCACAAGCCTCACGGACACAGCGCAGTTCTCCCAAAGGTAATGCTGGTGAAGCGGGACCCGCGAAGCGGGTCCGGCGAACAGTTGATATTAAAGGCAGGTCCCCAGTAGGCAGAGAGCAAAGAACAGCAGCAGGGGTTCCCCTTCAGCAAAACAAGTCTATTTGTCACAAGTTTATTTCCCTTTATAAAAACTGGCAGTCCCTTCAGATTATATTATATAGGAGTTGTTAAGTATCATCATGTCTTGCCCTAAGCCCCGCCCCTACCCCCTAGCCCCGCCCCTCACCACACCTGTAGCTCATTTTAATGAGTACCTGCACTTATTTTTTCCCATTTAAAGCACTGCCTATGCCCCTTAAGTGATTTTACATCAAGGCCCGGAGGCCAATATTATGCATATCCCTTTTATTGCTCCCCAGACAGCAGCAACAAACAAGCAATAGAATCAGAACACTACAATATTCTTAGAACACTGAACATGCATAAATACATAGAACTGGCAGCCATCTTCCTCTTTTGTTGCTGCTCAGTGAACAGATAAGTCGATCTTTATTCAAATGAAATATTTTAATTAGATTATATTTTATTTAAATGATGAAATGTGTGAATTGTTTTTAAGGTTTAATTTGTTTTAGCTATCTTTAGAAGGATTAGTCTATAAATTGCTGATTATTCATTTTAATAGATAAATATTGGAGGAATTTTCGAGGCTGCTTCATTGGCATTTGCGGGAGTTTTAAAAACAATTAAATGAGGTTGGTGAGATTTGTGGTTGGGGCCCGTGTGAGTAGGAAAGTGCCGTTTGCCATTTGGTTAATATGAAGTTACCTGGTAGTATGACGGTTGGGCGTTTGAGTCAGGCGCGCGTGTGAGCGCGAGGTGATGCAGAGCCGATCCGCGAGCGGATTAGTTGAGGTTGTATTCGGACGCGCGAGGGAGGCGCGCGGGGTTTGAAGAGGATACATTTTTTATTAGATGGGGCCGCCGTACGCAAGTAACGTGCGGCGGCCATTTTAGACTATTGGGAAAGCGGTAATTGAATTGAAAGGGTTATCAAGGAGGACATACTTTGGGAAATAAATAACGAAGTCTGTCGAAACGATAGGCAGTTTCTGACAGACTTCGGTCAGAGTTCAGGAACAGGTCATGTCTAGGTTGGCGAGTGTTGTGAATAAGGAGAATATTTGGATAAAACCAATATTATATATAGCATAGGGGGAAGAAAGAAGAAAGGAAGTTTAAGAAAGTATATTGGTAGAGACTGGTGAAAGGAATTTGAATTTAAAAAAAAAAAAGGGGGATAAAGAATTAATTGAAGTAAGGAAAGAGCATAATTAAAAAATAAGAGAGAATGGAAGGAGTTGAGGGTAGCTTCGAGGAAAGAATGAAAAGCTACATTGAGAAAATGTTTGGGGAAATGTCGGCATCATTAGATAAAAAAATAGAGAATACTATGGAAAAAGGGATGCTGAGAAGGCAGGGATCAGGTGAGGATGAGAATTGTTGGACCACGGAAGAACATGAGGTGGTTGCAGGTGGTTCAAAAGATGGAAATAAAAAGGCACAAAAAAGGAAGTTGAGTGAGTCCTTAAAAAAAGGCAAAGAACGTAAGGTTCAAAGGGGAGTGGCTATAAAGGCCAAGGAGGGCGCTAAAAGGGCGCAGAAAATGAAACATACAAGTGTTTCTTGTGATTCAACATCTTCAAGTGGAGATGTGGAGCTAACATGTAGCTCAAGTATCGAAGAATCAGATGTGGAAGAAGTTCCAATAAAAAAGAGAAAGATTAAAGAGAGAGAGAGATTAAAATGGAAGAAAAAGAAATTGTGGATCCTCAGGGTGAGGATATGTTTGACCCCTTAATGATACAACATCCACTGTCTCCACAGTGGGCTCTGGTGGAGCACGTGGCCAAATATGTGAAATACTGGATTAGGAGGGAGATTCCTAAGGAGGTCAGAACAAGAATGAGAAGTGAGTGCCCTAGACCTAGTCTAGAAAGCAAAGTTGCCTTCACGCCAGAACTAGATCAGAAAATTATGGCGTTTATTAATAAATATGGAAAAGACCCAAGAAAAGGTCTAGAGAAAGGGCTAAAAGGGTGTCAAGACAGACTTTTGGATGTCTTGGGACCACTGACAAAATTTTTTGATATGTGCGAGGAAGCACATACTAATAATATTGGAGTGGATGTCGCGGAGATGCGTCAATGGGTCCAAAGGGCCATTTGTCTGTTGGGGAATGCAAATACAGCGATTTGTATTGAAAGAAGGAAGTCAATATTATTCAAGATTGACCCTAAATTGGCGGACTTAGCGAATAATGAGCCGGGAGAGCGAAGTGAGGGCTTGCTCTTTGGAGACGAGTTCGTTAAAGATATGTCTCGCTATGTTAGTACATTTAGTTCGCTGGAAAAAGCTCAAAAAGACATTAGGAGAGTTTTTGGAGTGGCCGGGATGATGCAGGGCTGATTCCCCGACCGAGGACAAACCTTTTCTAGAGGGAACTTTGGAAGAGGAGGAAGGCCCTATGTTTCTAATTATGGATCCAGCTTCTACGGATCAAGAGGGGGACAGGGAGTTTTCTTCCCTCAGAAGCAGAGAAGCAGGGCAAGAGGAATACGTCTGAGAGGCGAACAAGAGGTGCCTCAGGTAAGATGCTTACAAGGCCCTTTTTCTATCCAAATAAAGTTGGGCGGCAGACTAGCCCAGTTTGTTTTGAGATGGAAAGAAATCACCAAGGATCCATGGGTTTTAGAAACGGTAACAGGTTACAGAATAGATTTTTTGCAGACGCCGGTACAGGTGAGAGCACCGAATATTTTGAGATTCTCAAGGGAAATGGAGGATTTGGTGACGAAGGAGATAAAGGAGTTAGAGAAAAAAAGGTGCTATAGAAGTCGCAAGGATTGTGAAAGGAGGATTTATAAGCAACATTTTTCAGGTGGAAAAAAAGGAGAAAGGTATGTGTCATGTGATAAATTTGAGGGAATTGAACGATTGGGTGTCATACAATCATTTCAAAATGGAGGGGATTCATATGTTGAGGGATCTCTTAAGGAAAGGAGATTGGTTGACAAGGTTAGATCTGAAGGATGCTTATTTGACTATTCCTATGTCCAAGGAGCAGAGGAACTTCCTTCAGTTCAGGTGGAAAGGAAGGTTGTGGAGATTCAGGAGCCTCCCTTTCGGGTTGACCTCGGCACCATGGTGTTTCACGAAGGTGATGCGTCCAGTAGCAGCTTGGTTGAGGTCAAGAGGAATACGTTTGATAGTATATCTGGACGATTTCTTGATCATGGCAGAGGAGAGGAAGTTGGCAAAGGAACAGGTGGAGTTTTCAGTAAAGGTAATAGAGGACCTAGGTTTTGTAGTGAACAAAGAGAAGTCTTGTGTGGAACCACAGCAGACGATCCAATTTTTAGGTTTTCAGATACAGACGTTGGAATGTGTGTTGAAGTTACCTATGATGAAGGTGAGGAAAATAAGGAAGGAAGTGAGAAGAGCAATGAATTCGGAATGGATTACATTGAGACAGTTAGTTCGGTTGTTGGGTCTATTGTCAGCATCAATTCAAGCGATTTTTCCGGCCCTTCTACATTACAGGGCATTACAGAGATTGAAGGGTTTTCATTTAAGGAGGGGGGCAAAATATTCACCAAAAATTATGTTGAATCTGGAATCGAAGGACTAATTGAAGTGGTGGCTGATGAATCTGGAGGCTTGGAATGGCAGGGCAATTTTCGGGGAGGTTCCAGAGGTAGAGATAGAATCGGATGCGAGTCTTCAAGGATGGGGAGCACGATGTGGTCTGGTTTCAACAAGGGGCAAGTGGTCGAAGGAGGAGAAGGAGATGCATATAAATTGTCTGGAGCTTCTTGCAGAGTCTTTTGCAATAAAGAGCTTAATGAGAGACAGGGTGAAGTGTTGTGTGCTGTTGAAGATGGACAACTTGTCGGCTGTGAGGTACGTGAACAAGTTGGGAGGACCACGATCGAGAGGTCTAGCGGAGTTGGCCATGGAGTTTTGGAGATTTTGCTTAGAGAAGGAGATTGTAGTTCAGGCACAATATATTCCGGGTCTGTGCAACGTAGAAGCGGATTGGTTTTCAAGATATCTCAGAGATGTGAGCAATTGGAAACTTCAGAAGGGGATCTTTTTGAAGTTGGAGAAGAGATGGGATCCTTTTCAGGTGGATCTTTTTGCAGACAGACTGAATTGTCAGTTGAGAGAGTTTTACAGCTGGAGACCGGATCCAGAGGCAAAGGGAATAGATGCTTTTCTTTAGGATTGGAGTGTGGGGAGAAATTATGCTTTTCTCCCATTCTCATTGATTCCGAGAACTCTGATGAAAGTCAGGAGAGAGAAGACAAAGATGGTTATTTTGACGCCTTTTTGGAGAGCTCAAGTGTGGTTTCCAGATGTGATGGATCTATTGATAGAGGATCCGGTGTTGTTACCGGATTTGAAGGAGATCATACTGGATCCAGAAGGGAATGTTCACGATTTAGTGATGAGGGATCAGTTAACATTAGTGGCGTGGTTGATTTCAGGAGAATATGGCAAGTGCATGGATTATCGAAGGAGGCTGAGATTCTTATCGCTGAATCATGGTCAAAGGGAACGACAAAAGTTTATAGATCAGCTTGGAGAAGATGGTCTGATTGGTGTATCAAGAGGAATTTGGATTCTGTATCAGCACCTATAGTGGAGGTAGTAAATTATTTGTCAGAATTGTATAAGTTAGGTCTGGCTTACAATACGGTGAATATTAGCAGATCAGTGATTTCAGCAGGTCATGTTTTGGTTAATGGTATACCTTTAGGACAGAATGTGTTGGCTAAGAGGTTGGTTAAGAGTGTAAGGTTGGTTTTACCCCCAAAGGCAAAGTATGGTGTATTATGGGATGTTTCTTTGGTTTTGAAAGAATTGGATAGTTGGGGTAGTAATATTACAATGGATATTAATTTACTTTCTTGGAAGATGGCTATGCTTCTTTGTTTGGTGTCTTGTAGAAGGGTGTCTGATATAAAGGCATTGGAGGTAGATTCTAGGTGTTATCAACCTGAGGGGGTGTGTTTTGAGTTAAGGAAAAGAACGAAGAGCATGTCTAGAAGTATTTACTATCCTAATTTGGAGGGAAATTACAATTTGTGTGTGGTACGGTGTTTAAGAGAATATGAAAGGAGGACTTTAAATTTAAGGCAAGGAGGTTGTTTGCAACTTTTAATTTCTTATAAGAAACCTTTTAGGCCAGTGTCAACGCCTACATTGGCAAGGTGGGTGAGAGAAGTTATGTTGAGGTCAGGAGGAGATATAAATGTTTTTGGGGCTCATTCTGTTAGAGGGGCTATGGCATCAAAGGCGTAAATGAGAGGATTTAGTTTAGGTGGGATTATGAAAGCTGCAGATTGGAGTAATGAATCTACCTTTAAGAGGTTCTATTTTAAGCCTGTAGAAAATGTCTTGGATAGAGTTTTAGATGAATTTTGAACATGCATAATATTGGCCTCCGGGCCTTGATGTAAAATGCAGATTTTCCACATTTAGAAATGGGTAGAAAATCATGATTTTAATAAAGGCAGGGAGGCTAATATTATCCCTCCACTGTTCCCTCCCAAATTTATTCATGTTTTTTCTTCCTTTATTATGCAGGATAAAGATAAAGAATTTGGAAATGAAGAAATTTGGAAGTCATTGACAAGACAGATGAAGTTTGTTATTATTTAATAAGAGACTTTGGATTTTTTGTTTATTCGCAGCACGCAAAGAGGAAGATGGCTGCCAGTTCTATGTATTTATGCATGTTCAGTGTTCTAAGAATATTGTAGTGTTCTAATTCTATTGTTTATCTGTTGCTGCTGTCTGGGGAGCAATAAAAGGGATATGCATAATATTAGCCTCCGTGCCTTTATTAAAATCATGATTTTCTACCCATTTCTAAATGTGGAAAATCTGCATTTTGCTTATTTTTGTACCGACCAGTAAATCAAAACACAGGATGAAATCTGACCGGCAGCAGCACAGCACAAATAACCCAACACTCACTGCTGCACTTCGGAAACGTCATTCATTCAGGAAGAAAGTACAGACCAGGCAGATCTCGCGATACTTCCTGTGCAGTCCCTCAGTGCATGACTACAGGTCCAGCGAAAGTAGCGTTGGATAGCATCGTTACAATGTACCAGGGTGCAATACCACGGGTCGTCACTGGGCGTCTCTAATCAAGTCAGCCAGGCACCACACTGTATAGACACCAGGGGTGCAGTACCACGGATCGCCACTGGGCGTCTCTAATCAAGACAGCCAGGCACCACATTCTACCATACATGGGCGGGGTTGCAGGGTGGAGGCTGCTACTCCAGATCCTAATCCAGTCAGACTCCACGCTGTATGTGGACAGCCTATGACTGCAGCAAGATAAAGATTAGTAAAATAGGTGTGCCTGTTTTATTTATTGTTTTGCCTTAAGTGACACTCTTCAGACAGGGCTTACCAGCAATTGGGGTGAAAGAATCTGAACGAACATCCGCCTGCCCACAATGCATTGAAAATATATACCCGACCCAAAACCCAAAACAGAATGCATTTCTTGTTAATTAGAGTTTATTCTTATAGTTTTATGCACAACATGTACAAGCTTTTGCTCTCCAACTTTCAGTGTTAACACCATACAGTTTAACGCGCTAACATTCATAGAAGTCTTACATTATTTTAGAGCTCTTCTACACAGTTTATGACTCAGTCATATAATGCGTGGTTGTTAAAGACAAGGGATTGAAATAATAGAAAGATTTTAGGGGGCATATTAACAAGACGCTATAAAATTATCAAGAGAAAAGCTATCCTTTACTGCATGCCTAACTTTGCATCGCTAATGAGATGCAAAGTGGGCGTGGCTGTGAAACCAACCAGGCAAAATGTTAGGAGCGATATTAACAAGGAAAAAGCGCGCCTTAACGCAGGAAGGCATACTTAACATGGGGGTGGATTCTGTGGCTAAGACCACAGGCCCTATCATCTAGGATATCGCCGTTTTATAGTAGAAAACGGTGATATCCACACTATCTCTGGTATTTTTATTGCCTCTGTGATGCGCGTTGTTGATAACGCGCTAACGGCGATATGGAAAACGGCAATATCCACACTATCTCTGGTATTTTTATCGCCTCGGCGATGCGCGTTGTTGAGAAAGCGCTAACCGGGCGATAAATTCCAGAGATAGCCGGCAATAAATATGCAAGCGCGCTTTGCGATATTTATCGCCGGCCCTTGTTAATATGCCCCACAGTTAGTGCGAAGAACTGATTTTGTGCAATCAAAGTAGCGATCATTGCGGCAGGAAACTGACGCTAAAAGGGGCGATAATGGGCTTGATAATATGCTGCAGAGAATTCCAATAGAAGCCCATGTTCTGGTGTGAACATGGGCTTCTATTGGAATTCTCGAAGGCATATTATCAAGCCCATTATCGCCACTTTAGCTGCAGTTTCCTGCCACTAAAGCGGCAATACTTTTAACGCAGTCCTTGATAATATGCCCCTAATTTAGTAGATGCTGTGTGTTTCAGTAAAGTTTACCAACATTTGTCGGGTGTCTTCCTCGAGTGCAGGTTAGGGTGAAAGGCGTCGTGAAGCACCTGCTAGATCTGCTTAAGTGGCGGTGTCACGGGGTCAGGTAAAAGGGTTTCTTTGTTGATTTATTTTATTTAATACAATTTTATATAGCGCAGACTTTACCCAAAGGTGTCAGAGTGCTTCACAATAGTACCAAGAGCTTTCTGACTTTGATGTGTGGCTCTCAGCTCAGCATAAGACAGAATAACAAATAAACACAGCAGAATAATCACCATGATGCAGCTGTGGGAAGGGGGCTAAAGGGGGCCAAAGTAGACAAAAGCGGGGACAGAAAGTGAAGGGCACCATTGTCTCAACCGAATATAAACGTATTTTGACGTCTACTTGTGTTGGTTGTCTATTTACTTACTTATGTACTATTGTGCGACCTCCTCTGATGTATCTGTAAAATGTACCTTTTGTCCTGAACTTTTGGCCTGAATTCTTACCTACTGTTCTGAATTTGGTCCTGAATTTGGACCCTTTGTCCTGAATTTTTACACTCACTGTTCTAAATTTGCCCCAATGCCAGTTGGTCACCCTAGTGTAGGTTACGTTACATCTGTTAAAATGCACTTTAACCAGTGGTCGAAGTGGGGGGGAAAACGTAAGGGAACTGTGGGCGGGGAATCCGAGGGCAGGAATAACCCGAGGATTGGGTCAGTGGGCGGAGTCAGATGTGTGTCAGAAAGTGCAAAATATCCCATTTTTTTGTATTTGTTTCACATTTCACTAATCGGTTACAGTGTATTACTCTATTTAATTCAACCAATGGATACACATGTTTGTTTAAGGTTTAATATGAATTATTGACATTAAAATACATTCACAAAGTGTAATATGTTTCCAATAATAAAACATCCAAAACACGCTTAAAAGTGGAATCACAAGCAATTTGTCTCGGAGCCATGGGGTTTCTGTCAACAGCACTTCTCTTCCCTTTTTAGGTCAAGCCTAGCGTTACAGAGAATGCGCTGCTCGCTTTGCGAGGCATGTAGGGGCATATTATCAAGTCCTCGCGACAACTATCGCCAGCGCCAGTAAGCGGGAGGTTTTTTATCGCCTTCTTTCCCTGATAATTATTGCCATGTTATCGATGTATTAACAAACACGTCGGTAATAGGCGATGGTGTCTGGGATCGGCGTAGAAAACTCCGGCTAACTTCTTTGCGATGGCGATAGGTATTTAGGCGATACCTAGCGATTGCCACGTTAGCGGCTGGAAAAGCGCCGCTAACGCGGCGATAATCCATTGATAATATGCTCCAAATTAGATTCCATGTAGGGAGACAGATGAAAGTTAAATTCCCTCACTTTGCTTTACCTTCCCTCACAGAAATCAAGCCTGCTCAGGTGGGTTAGGGTAACTTATATTATATGCTCATTCAGTCCTTGGACTTTCTGCTGACACTAACTAGGATTACATCGTTAGGTCAAGGAGATGGTATTTTTGTGTGGACTGTTGCTTTGGGCAGGAAACAGAACCCCATTTCAAATTCAGTGGTCTCTACGAATGTGGGTAAGAATCCAGCTGGTGAGTGAACAAGTGATGACAGACTCAGACTCGTTGAATCATTTGCCAAATGATAATTGATCCAGTGGCATAAAAGGGGACTAGTGGGTCGATGAGCTCACTAGCACAAGCCAGCTTCAAAAAAGATTTCATAGCGTACACGAAGAATGCCCTTTACACCCATGTCTTTCATTTGCCGAGAATGGCGTCACTTTTGTTGCCCGGGGAGTGCAAGGCAAATCCCTAGGGGCTCCATTCTTATAGGAGAAAGGGTTTGCATCAAAATAGTTGCTCCCTAAAGTCACGGTTCTGCCCGACTTGTTTTGGATATTCATTTATGCTGGAGGATAGTTTATGTAATGCACTCACGCAGGAATTCACTGTGCCAGGCCCTGCCTCGGTGTAGACTATTGGTCTCTACAGTCAAATTTGTGTTCTTTGGGACTTTGCCAATACTCCTTACCAGCTTATTTTGACTTTGCTGTTAGAAACACAAATTGCCTAACTTGGCTAGTGCACACGTACCGCTTTACATATATCTCCCTAAGGCATGACAGTTGAATAGTGTAGAGTTATCCTATATCCTTCCATTGTGTCATGCAATTGAGCAACGCCACAGAGTCATCAGCTGCGACTGGTACATATTTAAACAGGTATGACATAAATACATGGGTGCAATTGCGCTGAGTGAAGCAAGCAATCAAGGACCCCCCTAAGAGGGACCTGATTGAGCCTTCCACACTCCAGAAAAATTTGAAATATAGGGAAAATTTGAAAGCAATTAAGAAAGGAATTGGTCAAAACATCATTGGTTTTAAATACATTCTGAGTGGATTTTTGACATGGCCTTAGATCTAGACCTATTCCCAGTTTTCATAGATTTTTCTGGTTCAACAGCAGGCACTTCCTGCATATTTCACTCAATATTATAGGTGTATGCCTCATAAGACGTTAGTCATGTAATTTGCAAAACAAATACTAAAATACTACCTGCCATACAATTTAAACATATTGAAAGGCACCAAGGAGTTCCGTGACATAATAGCTGAACAAGGCTGAAGACAAAGTTCCTTTGCTTGGTCAGCAAACTTTGAGGTGACGTGCAATATTCCTTTCAAGTTGGACATAGAGGGGGATATCATCAAGGAGTGGCGATATTTATCACTAACGCAACTTAGCGGCATTTTTTTAATGGCTGCCGATACCTGTAAGTTATCGCCACGTTAGCGACGTATTACCAACGCGGCGCTAACAGTAAATAGCTTCAGGGATCAGCGGCCAAAACTACCGCTAACTTCAGTGTGATGGTGATAGGAAAACCGGCGATAGCGAGCGGAATCCAGTGATAAGCCCGTAGCGATAAACAAACACAAGCTAAGCAGCAAGTGTGGACTTGGAAAAAATAGCCCATCAGTCCACCTCACATAGAAAAGATGTACAAAAAAAAGTTTAAATGCAGATTTGAGCAGCCAGGGGCAAGTGCAGCACACAACACCAACCCCCTCAAGCCACCCAACTTCCCGGTTGAGCAAGATGAGTGCCTGGATGCCTCGCTGGACCTGCGTCTGGAGCCTGGATGCCGCACTGGGCCTGCGACTGGGGGCTGGATACCTCGCTGGACCTGCGTCTGGAGCCTGGATCCCATGCCGGACCTACGTCTGTGGGATGTTGAGTAGCTGTGGAGTTGATGAGCCAAGATGGGAGACATTAATGTGCGTCGATCGCCCGTACCTGGTGGTCAAGTCTGGCAGGTTGCATGGAGACATGTTGCTGACCTGTGTGAGAAGTCCGCCTTGCGCACCAAGGAGCAGTCTATTTTAAAGTGCTCTGGCGCACCAACGTGGTGAGGTCCGCATCGCATACTACAATCCACCACTACACCCGGGTGCACGGAGGGGATTACCAACGGTGGGTGCGTATGATGTTGGGTTTAGCCGTACACTGTGGAGGGTGAGGCCCCTGTGCTACGCCGAACTTGTGTGGTCTGAGCTCTGTAACTACACGCCTTAGGGAACCCTGCTGCATCAACTGCATCGGTAGGTCCACCAGTGGACTAGGCGGTGACTTCTGTACCCAGCCCAGTGAAAGCACACCTGGCTCAGGCTCCTGCTGGCTGAGTCACAGATTAGGAGAGAGTGCAGTGGATTGCGCCACGGTGTCAGTGTCCAGGTAAGGAGAAGGTGGGACGCATAGCGCAGGAGGGCCGGGGGTGAGTCACTCATGCCTATCACACGCACATGACGCATCCCCGGTGGCAGCTATACCACTATGGTGGAAGGGCATAGCCCCACCGCCTCAAGCAGTGCAGAAGAGGAACAATCAGCACATGATGATAACTCAATCAATCAATCAGGGGAATTGTAGGCACGCTACTCACCCGTGAGGGTCTCAAGGCACTGAGGGGGGGGGGGGGCAGATCTGTTAGCCAAAGAGCCAATTCTTGAGGGACTTCCTGAAGGTGTTCAGGGAGTGGACAGGTCTGATGTCTGATGGTTGCCCGTTCCAAGTCTTGGATGCAATGTAGGAGAAGGATCTTCCGCCTGCTCTGGCTCTGTGGATGCACAGGGAATCGACCAGTGCATGTTTGGAAGATCAGATGTTTCTTTTGGGGACGTGGAAGTTGATTCTGTCGTCAAGGTATTTGTGTCCGTTGTTGTGTAGGCATTTGTAGGTGTGAGTGAGGATTTTGAAGGTGACTCTTTTCTCCACGGGGAGCCAGTGGAGTCTACGTAGGTATTGGCTGATGTGTTTGTGCCAGGGGATGCAGAGGACGAGTCTGGTGGCGGAGTTCTGTAATGTCTGGAGTTTGCAGAGTAGGAATTTGTAAATGCCGGCGTAGAGTGTGTTTCCATAGTCCAGTCTGCTGGTGATGAATGCATGGGTGACTGTCTTCCTTGACTCTGGGGGAATCCATTTGAAGGTCTTGCGGAGGATGCAGAGGGTGTTGAAGCAGCTGGAGGTGACAGCGTAGACCTGTCAGTTCATGGTGAGGGATGAGTTGAGTACGATGCCAAGGTTTTTGGCGTGGTCCGAGGGGTAGGCGGGCTTCTGAGGGCGGCGGCCACCAGGTGTTGTCCCATGCTGAAGGGGTGGATCCAAGGACGAGGACTTCTGTCTTCTCAGCATTGAGCTTCGAACAGCTGTTCGTCATCCAGACTGCGAAGTCGTGCATTCCTTTCTGGAAGTTGAGCCTGGCGGTGGTGGGGTCTTTGGTGAGGGAGAGGATGAGCTGGATGTCATCAGCGTAGTATACGATGTTGAGTCCGTGTTGTTGGACGATGGCGGTGAGGGGGCCATGTAGATGTTGAAGACGGATCGGGCTCAGAGATGACCCCGGTGGGACTCCGCTGGTGATTTACGTGGGATCGGAGAGGAAGAGTGGCAGTCTGATCCTTTAGCTCCTTCCGGTGAGGAATGATCGGATCCAGTCTAGGGCTGTTACTTGTATGCCGGCGTCATGTAGTCTGGTGACTGGTGTGTGTTGGGAGACGGTGTCGAAGTTTGAGTAGGATGAGGGCTGTGGATTGGCCTTGATCCAGGATGTCCTCTATGACGGCGAGTAGGGCGGCCTCGTTGCTGTGGTTGCTTTGCAATACAGATTGGGACAGGTTGAGGATGGCGTGGTCTTCAATGAATCGCGTCAGTTCCCTGTTGACTGCTTACTCTGCAACTTTAGCTGCGAAGGGGAGGAGCGAGTTTGGCTGGTATTTCTTGAGGTCTGTGGGGTCAGCCGTGGGCTTTTTGAGTAGGGGCCTGATTTCTTCACGCTTCCAGTCATCTAGGTAGGTGCCTGTTTTGAAGGTGGTGTTTATGGTGCATTGTAGTTTGTGTGCGATGGCAGACGTGGCTCTGTGGTAGATGTGAGGAGGGCAGGGGTCAGTGGGGGTACCTAAGTGGATGCCTTTCCATGGTTGAGGTGGTGTCTTCGGCTGTGACCCGCATCCAGGTGGAGATGGTGGGCTGGCTGGTGTGTCTGGGGGGCGGTGGGCAGGCTGTGGCGTCTGCTTGATGTCCTGCAAAGTTTTCATAGAGTATTTTGATCTTGAGGAGGAAGTAGGTTCCACGCTTATCGCAGAGGTCTTGGGACGGGGTGATGTCTGTGGCCTTCCTGCGTGGGTTGTTGAATTCATGAATGACACTGAAGAGTTGCTTGGAGTTTGTGGAGTTTTTGAGGAGTTTGTTGTGGATAAAGTCCCTCTTGGTGGTCCTGATTTGGTTGTGGTAGTCCATCATGGCGTCCTTGTAGGTGGTGTTGATTTCGGGTGTCTTGGTGTTTCTCCAGTTCTTCTCCAGGCGTCTGCAGGTGCGTCTTGCTTCTCGGAGATCGGTGGTGAACCAGGCGGCTTTCCTGGGGTACTGTTTGTCGGGGTTGCGTAGCGGGGCGAGCTTGTATGCGCAGTTGGTGATCCAAGTGTGGAGTTCCCTGGCTGTGACATTGGTGTCAGGTGCCCAGGTGTGGTTGTCTCGGGTGAGGGTGGAGCTGAGTTGCTCATGGGTTACCTTGCTCCAGTTCTGCCCAGGTGTGCGTGGGGCTGGTTTGGGTACCTTGTGTTTGTCAACGGCGAAGTGCACGCAGTGGAGGTCGGTCCTGGCATTTGCTTTGTGTGGCTGAAGTGAAAGCTGTTTCCTGCATCAAAGATAGGGTCGAGGGTGTTGCCTGCTCTGTGGGTCTGTGTGGTGATGAGTTGTTGAAGTCTGATGTTGGCGAGGTTGTCATGAAGGATGGTGGAGTTGGGGTCACTGGGGTTGTCGAGGTGGAAGTTCAGGTCGCCAATGAGTATGTCGTTCATAGAGGTGATGGCATGGGGTGCAATGAATTCGGTAATGGTGGTGGCGAAGTGTATCCGGGGGCCGGGGGGTCTGTAGACGAGGGTTCCTCAGAGTGTAGAGTTGTGGTTGGTCTGGATCTGGAAGTGCAGGTGTTCGGCAGAGGGGAAGGTCTCACTGGAGGTGTTGAGGTGGGGGGTGCTCTTGTGAGAGATGGCTAGGCCCCCTCCAGGGTGGTTGGGGAGGTCCTTCCTCTGGATCTTGTCTCTGTCCGAGATGGTGGTGTTGATGTTGGGGGCGGAGGAGGCGTTGGTCCAGGTCTCTGTGAAGAAGTCATTGTCGGGCAAGAGAGAGTTGAGTAGGTTACAGATGTCCATGGTATGTTTGTGCACGGAGCGCTCGTTGAGGAGGATGCATCTTAAGGTGTTGCCGGTGCTGGCGTCGGCTGTGTTGGAGTCCGGGGTGGTGGTTAAGGTCTGGCGGCAGTGGAGGCAGGAGAACTGGCCATGTGTCATGTTTGGTGAGGCCTGGTGGCAGTCTCTGACTTTTCTGGGGTTGAGTGCGTGGAGGGTGGCTGTGCTGTAGCAGTGGGGGGCCCGAGATCTAGGGTTACTGGCGCTGGTTGCGGTTGGATCGCGGACGGGCGTAGACGGGCTTGGCTTAGGCGTGCCTTCTGTGCGCCAGCGGCGCATGTCCGCTGCACAATCACACAGCATCTGCCATTTAGTAAGGGAGGGGGGAGGAACTTTCAGCTGGGAGGCGGAAATGGGGGAGGACAGGGGTGCGGGACCACAGGGGCAGCAGCGGCGGGTAGCGGGAAGTTCGGGCTCCGAGAAGCCAAAAAAACCCATAAAAAGTTAAAAACAAGGTATAACTAAATGATGTCATCATGCTATGTGTCCGCAGGGGGTGGGAGGGTGGGCAGGACTGCTCTAAACACAAAGCAGGGCATGGGCGGATTGGCATGCCCATTCAAGTGCGCAATTACTGTTTGGTCGGCCCACTCAGGCCGCCCAAAGCAGTCATGCGCACTTCCCTGTTCGCAATGCAGGCGGCATTACAGCCTGCATGGAGAATATGGCCACCCTTCCGGCCCCTGGCTGCATGACTTATCCCATTGCCGATCACCAATCCCACCGCTGCATCGCAGCGTTCTGATTGCCTCAGGGTAGGGAGCCTGGCTGCCTACTTTCTTTTCCTGGAAGCAGAAAAGGGAGAGCAGGAGCTCCAAAGACACGGGACTTGGCTTCAAGGTAAGACTTCCCTCAATACATTTTTAACAACACGCGATCACACACACATCCCCGCGTCCATGCACCATCCAGTGTTATTTCTGGCGTTTCCCACCTCACAGCTGTCCAGCACCCCCGCACTTCTTGATGTTGGCCGCTGTGCGCCCATGCACAGCGCCAGTACCACTCGTGGCGCCAAAGGCAACGTTATTGCGACGCATGCCATCACCTCGCATTCCATTCCAATGCATACTGATACTAGGCACATTGCAACAGTAGAGTGGGTGTTGCATAGCGGATACATAAAGATCACTGTTCCCACTTCAGTGAGTGCAACCCAGAACTGACCTTTGCACCACAAACCCAACCGTGAACCATGGAATTCCTTTTTTGAGTCCCCAAAACACACACAAAAATAACATTTGAGACAAATGCACACACCATTTTTTATTTTTTAGCCCAAAATTCATCCCATTTGTTTATATTTTACCCCAAAACTCACCCCATTTTTCATATTTTACCCCAAAAATCACCAAAATTTTCATATTTTACCACAAAATTCACCCCATTTTTCATATTGTACCCCAAAAAACACCCCATTTTTCATATTTTGGCCCTAAATTCACCCCATTTTTCATATTGTACCCCAAAAAACACCCCATTTTACCGCCAAAAAAACGTACATTTTCAAATTTTACCCCAAAACCCATACACACGAGAAACTTTAATTTACTACGGATACGTGCACAACCATATATATGTGATCAAATGTAGAAGGTGTTCCATGCTCCCAGGCGTCACTCACTGAACCTGAGTGATTCAAATAATAAATGGCTGCATCTCCACGGTGGTGGAGTATGTCCCTCAGGCACAGGTTTGTTATCCTCTGATTAGAGGTTATTCATTTTAAACACCAACTTTGAAAGAAAGAAACTTAAAACCAATGTTCCACTGGTGTTCTTTTATTTTCCAATTAATTCTTTTTTGTATTCTTATGTCGAATTTATACATGTAGTTTCACCTCCTCAAAAGGGAGTGATGTTTCCAATAAATCTAGACATACCACAGAACTGCCCATAACATCAGCAGTGAATAATACCCAACAGCAATCTTCAACGTCAAGAGGCCCTTTTTTAGAATTAGGCCCCGCGGAAAGAGACGACCCAGGCGGAGCAAAAGAAAAAGAGAAAGAGAAAGAACATCCTCAGACACGGACAGTCACGGTCAGGAAGGACAAATCCAAAAATTAAGTATACCCGACAACCTTATGATCAATATATCCAATTACCAGTTTACGGATCTAGAAATAAAAACTTTACAAAAGGGAACATCATTTGTACCCACTACCCATACAAACGCATTGGAGTTGGAAATTAGTTTCTTTAAACTAATGAGAAAAATGAGACTTCAACACTTCTCTGACAACATTGTGGATAACCAACAAAACACAGAAGGAGACCAACTAATGGGTTTAAAAACAAAGAGCACATTCATGGCCCCCACAAACCACAAAACCCTAGACATGTATGAATCCTTGGTGAAACAGGATTTATCCAAATTGGAATTCAAACCAATACCTAAACGACACTACCTCTCCCAAAAAGAATATGGGATACTCAAAGGCATAACTCAGAATACATCTAGAACATGCCAAAAAGCAGACAAAGGAGGAGCACTGGTGGTACTAAACACAAGCCTTTACAATGATCGAGTAGAAGAACATTTGTCGGATCAACACACGTATATGAAACTCCACACCAATCCCACAGATCAATTTTTGGAAGTTTTATAAATTATGGTGCTAAAAGCCCAATATCAAGGCACAATCAATGAAAAAACCAAGAACTGTTTGATACCGACTAACCCTAAAAGTCCAGTCATATACATGGTACCTAAAATTCACAAAGACCCAGTTAACCCGCCTTTTCGCCCAATAGTTTCTACCAGAGGAAGTTTGCATGAGCCCACAGGGAAATTCTTAGATCGATATCTACAGCCCACCGTGAATAAAATGAGAACTTTCATTAAGGATACAACCGACTTTCTGACGAAGATCAACCAAATCACAATTACTGAAGAAGAGTATGTCATCATGGCTACTGCTAATGTGAAGTCTTTATATACTTCCATTCCCCATCAAATGGGGATTGACGCAGTAGAACAGGCACTATTACACTCAGATTACAACGAAGAAATGCAAATATTCCTCATGGAACTTTTACAATTCACACTCATGCACAGCTATTTTAAATGGAAAAATCATTGGTTTTTACAAAAAAACTGAACTTCCATGGGCAATTGTGCAGGTCCTTCGTACGCTAATATAGTCATGAACCAGTTTGAAGAGACATACATCTTGACGACACTGGTATGGAAAAAACATACCAAGATGTGTTTGAGGTTCATAGACGATATTTTTATCTTGTGAAACGAACCAACCTTGGAACTAGAAAATGAACTCAAACTCAATCAAATTGATGACAGAATACAGTTCACCCATGAGGTTCAAACACAATCCATAACATACTTAGATGTACGAATTACTAGAACAGATACAGGCTTCGCCACAAATCTATTCAGAAAAGCAACTGACAGAAATAATACCCTGCACTATGAGAGCTTCCATTAACTGGCATTAAAACAACATCTGCCCTACTCTCAACTATTAAGAGTAAAAAGGATCGTTTCTGATCCCACTATTAGCACAGAGCGCACTAATGAGATGATACAACGATTTAGACTAAGGGCATACCCGGAGGAAACACTACAACAGGTGAGAATCCGTAGTCAACAAACCTCCAGAGAACAATCGTTAACTTGGAAAGAGAAACCCACTCAAGAACGCCTAACCATAGTGTCTAAATTTTCAACAATGAGCCAAAAGTACAAGAAGATTATCGAGAAACACTGGCCAATCCTAACACTAGAACTGGATTTCAACCAAATATTTGATGTAGCACCTATCTTTGCATATACCCGTGGAAAAAACATTGAGGAACTCATCAGACAACCCGAAACTCAAGCCATTCCCAAACCATACAAAGGCACAGTCCCTTGTTGGAATTGTAACAATTGTCATAATGTCATTATCGGAACTAACATTCCACATCCAATGAAAGGTCATAACATCAAACTCAAAGTAAATGCCACATGTGATTCAACAAACATCATCTATCTACTGAAATGCCCGTGTGGGAAGGTATACGTGGGACAAACGGAAAGAAAACTTAAAACGCGTGTAAATGAACACAAAAGCGACATAAAGGACAAAACAATTGAAGTCTACAAAAGCACACCATTTTATAGAAGCCAAACATAACATCTGGCAACTGAAATTTTGCGTTCTGGAAACTATTGAAAGAAAAGAGGGCAGAGATAATCATATTCATCTTCTACAGAGAGAAAACTATTGGATTCGACATTTGAACTCACTCAAACCATACGGGTTAAATGATCAGATGGAATTTCTATGTTATTTATAACCTATCTGCAATCTCTGAGACATTTCCTGAAGTTAAATGTACACATATAATTATATTACTATTTTTTTTACATTTTACATAGTTTGTACCAAGTGAAATTATGTGCTTACAATATGTGTAAATCGATATATAACACACCCTAGGATATATATGTTTGCCACAAGAGGTTCACACTATTCAGTAGCGAAGTGTCTTCTCTTAAATAATTTACACCATTCCATAATGGTATTCACCGCAACCCAATAATCACCAAATGCATGTTAGTATAAACCACAGTCCGCCTTTCTATTTTCACGATCACCCACGAGTAGTCCGTTATTTAATAAACATTTGGCTTCCGAGGCGTCAGCTAAGGAAGCGCCATAGTATGCGACTCGAAAAACGGCTACACGCCAACACCAGTAAGTAACCACCGTAACTCGTATTTCCACGAAGCTTAGCAATTAATCACCACGTTCGGCACGCGAACCGCTACAAGCCATCACAAGCATGTATTCACCGCATAGCCGCCACATGTGATTTTGGTTTTAGCCCACAAAAGATTTTCTGTTTATTTAGAGCACTCCGAAATATCTAACCAAAAGCGCGCACAATCGCAGCACAAACACACGCGATTATATAACAGCGCACAACATATTTTTCGTTCACTCGAGCACCACAATGACCATGACATCACCAATTAAAAGCGTATCCATGAGCACTTTCGCAAATCCAGAGGAGTTCGTCACCATTAATCCACGACTATATCCATTAGGAGGTACAGTCTCGATTCCGTATATAAAACCACCTAAGCACAAGTAACAACTACACTATCGTTCTTCTAGATATCTTAAATATATCAGAAACGTATGATTTTTTAACAGTTATGTTTGATTTAACATGTTTATAGTGGTCGTACTGTATATTGAGAGATGGTTTTCATTATTTTCAGACCATCCCCAGATGAAGGCCTGTTAGGCCGAAATGCATTGGGATCCACATAATGCATTTTGGGAAAAGTAGTGCTGAAACTACATGTATAAATTCGATATAAGAATACAACAAAGAATTAATTGGAAAATAAAAGAACACCAGTGGAACATTGGTTTTAAGTTTCTTTCATTCAAAGTTGGAGTTTAAAATGAATAACCTCAAATCAGAGGATAACAAACCTGTGCCTGAGGGACATACTCTACCACCGTGGAGATGCAGCCATTTCAAACTTTAATTTACCCCATTACTGACCTCACAATGCATTGTGATCAAATGCGATGTTAAGGCATCCACGTTGTCGGAGTTGCATTGTTAACGATGTACTGCCTGCGTTTTAATGGTTGTCTCCCGTACCAAAAGCAACCCATTGGCTACGCCGTTTGCGTCCGTCTGCCCCTGGAGCGCGCTGAGCACCAAGGAGCATTCATGTTGGACACTCCACCGCTACAACGCCAGCACCCTCCTCGCCATCAACCTCGGACGCCACCTCACCTGCCAGGACCAACCTCTGCTCCATGCCGGACATCGCCTTCACCATCACTGACGGCTGCAGTATCACCCGCAAGGAGCACCCCGACCGTCAAGGAGGACGCATTGCCATCATCTACAGAGGCACACTCCGACTGACAACACACTCTAATGTGCCAAGGGTGACCATGGACCATGTCAACTCCCAGATCCGGACCAAGCCCAAGAACATACTCTGCGGCACCCTCATGTGCAGGCCCCCCGGGCCTTGCCCCCCCATTCTCCTTGCCCCCCCCATTCTCCAATGCCATTGTAGACCACTGAAAACTAGCCTGTGCGCACGTCTTAAAAGTAAAGCAGAGTAAGTATTGCACCCCAGGGTCTCCCATCCACCAACGACATCCGACTCGTTGTACTCAAGTTCCATTTGGACAACCCCAGTGACCAGAGCACCACCCCCTCCTGGGGAGGGTCACTGACATCAGACGCAAGGCACCTCAACAGGCCACGTAGCAGGACACACGGTCAAACACGTCAGCTCCGCCAGCGGGTACTTCAAGTACAGCCACAACACTGGACTCTCCTGGACCGACCATCATTGATAACATCACGTCTTCACCTTGCCTACTGGATGCCACTGTCATCATCGCACCCCCTCGCAGCTGGATCAAGGCCAGCGAAAAACATCTTGTCAGCTCCCTCCACACCAATACTCCCCCAGTGCTTCCAAACGATGACACCGCAGCTCGCAACCACCATCGATGGATCTCCAACAGCGCCGACACTAGGGAACCCCTCCTGAACACCACTGCGTCAGTACCTTCCACCTGCCTAATGGCAAGCGTGAGGGTGAGGCAGTGCCACAGGGATAGGCTGGCCCCATGCATTGCTGGAGTTGCGCCATGGTTGTGACACGACTGCAGCAATGCTTGACTTTAGCGCCAGCAGATACATCAGGATTCCTGACGTATCTGTCATTACTTGCATCATGGAGCGCTGTCCAGTGATTACAGCGCATCCATGCTGTTGCAAGAAGGGCGTAGTGAGAAGTGTTGCAACGCTGTCTTGTTGCAGCGCAGCAACACTTTTCATGACTGGGGCACAGGTATGCGCACTATCTTAATGATTGTGTGCATTCCTGCACTGTAGTTTTGTCGCAGGGCAGCGCTGCAACATTGCGTGCAGCGCTGGCCAGCGCCAAAACCTGCAGAGATATGGGCCCAAGTTTTATCACCATTTTTAAGACCAGCTATTTTCTGGTCTTAAGTAACTGGCTCCAACTGCTGTTAGAGCCAGTTTTTAGGCTCTTCAGAAGTTCAAGGAGCCCCTTGATAATATGGAGTAGTGGTGTTTGTGTGCCTTTTTGCACGGGAACGCCTACTTTGCATGTAATTAGCGATAAATATCGCTAACATGCTTTGAGATAAAAAAACGGCCCGCTATCGCCCAAAAACTCACGCCATGGCCCGTTTGCTGCAGATTGCTAATAGTGAGTTCAAATTATCGCCACTTTAGCAGCAAAAAAGTGCAGCTAAAGCGGCGATAGGCCCTTGATAATATGCCCCGTAGTATTCAATATAGCCTGGAAGCTTAGTGGAAGCTCCGCCCACTCTCTGCCCATCATTTTCATTGGCTTGTGTGTTAAATGCTGCCTTCCGATTGGTTGTAGGCTTATTAGTCTCTCCTTATGACGCCCATGTCCTCATTTGTGTCCTTCCATGGCTACTGGCCCCTTTACTGCACAGACTACTTTATTCCCGTGCCCCCCTGCAGTCCGATGCCTTCTCGCTTGACCCCCCATTTGTGCCTTGTTGCCAGCCCGCACTCTTGTTTGCAATGCAATAGGTCTTGCGTAAATGCGTGTCCTATTGCATTGCAAATGCATGTTTTATTTCACTGCCGACAAGTCATAAAGGAATGTCAAATCTAGTAATTAGATTGCGTTATTTAAGTTCACTCCTAACTTCATGAACTCATGTGAGTGTGGGCAAACAAACCACTTTACCTCCAAGCCCCAAATGTATTGTCTACCAATAGTGAAGAGCTTAGAAACAGCACAGATGCCGGCATCAAATAATTAATATACACATTTGAACAGGCAGAATACCAAGGGGCATATTATCAAGAGCACTATCGCTGCTTTTCCGGCACATATCACCAGAAAAGCGACGATTTTCCTATCGCACAATCAACAAGGACTCGCTAACATGCGTTAGCGCTTGTTTCCTTGCGATAGCAGCCGGCTTTTTGTCGCTTTGCATGTCAGCGATATTTATTGCTAATGATATGCAAAGTAGGCGTACCTTACAACAACAACATGGAAACAGTCGCAAACTCAACTTCCCTCTATTACCAATGCGGCCCGGACCCGCGAAGCGATAATAAAACTCGCGCTAACCGCGATCGCTGGTTTCTAACGCCTGATTAAAACCTGACTTACCCATCTTGTCAATGGAAGGTGGATTTTCAGTCTGAGTCCGCACTTGCCTATTAGCAAGCTTTACAATAGCGCAGTGAAACTAGCGCTGGTTTTGTCGTGCTATTGCTGGTTTATACCCCTATCGCTGGATTTGGCATCGCCTCTGAGATAAGCATTGATAATAACGTGCTAACTTGGCGATGAAATCCAGCGATAGCTGGCGTTAGAACAAAACGCGCTAAGCGCGCTCTGCGATGTTTATCACAGTTTGTTGATAATATGCCCCCAAGTTTTTTCAAATCTGATCGGCGCCCTCAGTGCAACACTTTCCGCAATGCAAAAATACTACTTTTCATCCCTTTAAAAAAAAGGAAAAATGTTCACGTTCCACAACATTATCCTGGAACAGTTACACTAGTAAATAAGCAAACGGATCTAATTTGGTGAAAGTTGCACTCACACAAATATTCTAGGACTGCAGTTCGAATGGTAATTTGCGTCCCGGCGTCCTAGGGCGCCCTCTTGCTGGGAGTACGATCGCTTCGAATGCACCTACACAGCGAGTGTTTGGATCCGTTAATGCTGGTCGCTGAGATGTGCAGTGTGCTTCCAGGTGTGAACCGGAGACTGTCCATTGGATGGAAATACCAAAGCCTAGAACAGGCTGCAGCCTGGGCGAGGCCACGCTGGTGGGAAGAGTTTGTACTAGCCCATTGGCCAACAGATGGATTGCATTTGGGCCACCGTGTATGAAACGTGAGTACAATAATGCACGGCATAAATCAGGTTTATTAGAAGGCGCTAGGTACAATCTACCAAAATTAAGGATGCAATAATAATTAGACTTTTGTGTGGAGCAAGCTGCTATAGTCCAGCTGCTTTGCATCCCAGCATATATGTTATGTTATGTTATGTTAAATGTGATTTATATAGCGCACTGACACCGAAGCTTCCTGGCGCTGATAAACAGAACAGATGAGGGGGGGCATAGATGACAGATTCTAACAAATGATGGAATGCTGACAATGCAAACATTCTCCCCCAGGCAAAAGATCTGGGTTAAATCCATTGTTCTTTTGCCCACTACACCACCCCTGTTTGGACCCAGCTATATGCTAATCAGTCTTGACCCTGTGCCCCATGGGAACAGTCCAGACCCAACTGACAGGCCAGGTCTTCCCGGGACCGGAAACGAGCATCCTGGGACCGGTTTCAGGGTATGTCCATCATTTGTTTGCTGTAACACGTTTTGCCCTAAGTGAGATGGGTATGCCCAGAAATGGGTCCCTTGCTCACTGTGCCACTGGATTCAAGCTAGCCTGGCTGAAGAAGGGTGACATACCCTGAAACCGGTCCCAGGATGCTTGTTTCCGGTCCAGGGAGAACAATGCCAACCAAAGGCCCAGCAAAGCATTATGGGGCGAGATTCGAGTACAGTGAATATTATAGTATTCGCTCTCAGCTTTTCCTGGAGAGCCTGCCCCTAGAGGAATGCTTTGATATTGTATACTATAATATTCACTGCACTCTAGAATCTTGTCCCATAATGCTTTGCAGGGCCTTTGGTTGAGATTGTATTTTTGCCCATAACTGTGCTTGGGTTGTTCCTAGGAGGATGGGACTACCCACCAATCGTTCAGCATGATGTGCTCTTTATGTTCAAGGCATCTGCATGGTTCTCTCTCTATTTTAGTGAGGACACCAAAATCATCACCTCTCTCACTGCTTGCCGAATTTTTATTTTTTGAGATGACTGTGCATTTATTGATAAAGTTACTTGTATTATCAAGGGTATGTGAGGTTTCTGTTTTATGAATTGGGGTGAGACGGAATGGAGTTGGCCCCTCCTTACTCATTGTCTGATATTTTTCAAATCTCACTTTTGTGAATTGGTCATGTGCTTTCTAGCATGTAAAGGTATAGCTGTTTTATCAAAGGGTTGTGAGTGCAATAGCTTACTCCAGAGTTTTTGCATGAATTCTGTGTTATGCATATTAATGAAACAGTAATCTTGTGTTTTCAATGTAATGCAATTAATAAAACAGAAATCTAACATACCTTTAGTAAAACTTCTAATAACCATCTTCATATGCTACAATACAGTCATCTCACAAAAGTGAAAATGAAACTATAACAAACAGTACATTTATTTAAACAATAATTAATTCTATCATTCTTTACACCATTCTAGTCTTGATGCACATACAATGTTATGACAGTGACAAGCCTATTTGCAAGTATCTTCACAAGAAATGTAGGGGCATATTTACGGAAATGGTGACGCAGGGCAGCAAGTTACCAAGGTACGCTGCCCTGCACCACAGGGAAAGGGCAGGAATTTACCGTATTTATCCAATGCAGTGCATTCCTGTCCTTTCCCCCTGCTCTGGCACAGTTTCTGCAGTCTAGCGCCAACGCAGACACCCTGATACAAGGGTGTCTTTGTTGTAGGCAGGATTGCTACTGTACAGGAAGGGGAACCTTCCTGCATAAAACCAATCCATAGAGGTGTTTTCCTCTTTCTATGTGTGCGACAGAAAGCGCACACATAGCTTTCTGCGCAGCCTCACACCAAATAGCCAGCTGCACCAAAACAGTCACAATGTACATTGTCATGCAGTCCAAATGTAAACATTAACAATGCGTCAACATACATGGAACACACTGTTAACATGCATCTCCCCGTTACATTGCAGAGGAACATTCTATACCTCCTGTAGAGCAGACCACACATCTCTACAGTGATGATGAAGAGAACACCCTGCACACTTACACAGACACCCTCCAACGGATAATGGACAGCCTCTGCACCCCACCCCCAGGAGCAGGGCAGCCCAGCTGCATCACGGTGAGCCCACCCCCTGCAGAGACCACACAGCAGGAAGCACACACCACCACGGCTGTGTCCCAGGACCCCCACGAACAACACATGGCAATCCAACGCCGTGTGTTAGGGTGCCAGGAGCAGATGGCTGACGAGCTGCGGTAGGGTTCGACCTCATGGCAGTCAAACTCGATGCCATATGTGGGTGTCTGAGTCCCATCAGGGACCACTTACAGTCCCTAACGGACACCGACTGTCTGCACCTTGCTCACTAACCATCCTTGGCTGACCTCGCTGGGGCCATTACTCGGATACAAGAACTGTCTACTCAGACAGGCTCCAGCGATGACAGCACAGAGTTGGCAAAGATGGATGCGGAGGACAACGGAGACCATGGAGCCGATGCAGCCTGGAAGCTTGGCTGCCATGGCAGAACACCAGCGAAATGTAGCTGGGATATTCAATGCCTTGCAGATCCTCATCTTGCCATTGCTGCCACTGAGCCTGTACCAGGTGACTGCTGCAGGAACCTCGACACACACATCTCCGCCCCCTGATGCGTCATTGGCACAGAGTGATGCAGCCCTATCACCTTCGCAACCTGATGTGCCAGCGGCACACAGCGATGCAGCCATAACACACCCACACACACCTGACACCGGACACAGAACCCGTCTCAGATGAGGAAGATGAGTAGGGCACTGACTGTGTGAGGAAGGAGGTGTTAGCATCCGTCCCACCACATGTTCCATCCCTGCCTGGTTCAGCCCATGCATCATGCCCTGGAACTCCCACTGTCCCCTGAAACACTCTGTAACATCCTCCTGGACCCCGACATGGCCTGCCATGTCCGCTCTGGTACCAATGACACAGCAATTCTCTCACTCTCTCTGTCTCTGTCTCTCTCTTTCGCTCGCTCACTCTCTGTCCTTTGATGGGCACAGGTCACACATTCTTATGTAGTACTTTGTTGTGCAGGTTGTGTCTTACAAATTGTCCTGGGAGGACCCGCCATGGCTCTTCGAAATGGTTGTTTTGTGTTTATTCTGTATGAAACTAATTAATGGGGTATTCTGTGGTGATTGTATGATTGTCATTTTTCTGACCACACATGTATGTCAGGTGTTGTAATTGTGCGACATCAGGCACATTGTTTTGTTTATGGTTTGTGACGTTGACGTGACATTTATTTGTCCGGGGGGTAGGATGCCCACAGTGGTGCCCCGGGGGGAGCGGTCCTGGGGTTGGTGGCGGTGGGTGTTGTTGCCCTTTTGGGGCTCCAGGATGCATGGTCAGTAGCTCCATGGCATCTGTTGTTGTTGAGGTGTGGCTCTGGACTGGGCTCCCTTTGATGTTGCAGGTTGTTGTCCCACTTTACACCAGGTTAGATCAGGTGTTAGGTTCCTGCTGCTAACGCGCCTTATCACATGTTTTGTGATGTTATTAGGGGTGGGCGTAATTTGCGTAGTCATGCTACGCAAATTATCGCAAAAGTGTTAAAAATCCCCGCGAGCACGCGGAACTTTCACAAAGACGCGGAATTGCTTGTCCCGTCCATTCGCGATGTATTTTTGCGTGCTTGTGGGGAAATATATTGCTAACTTGCCCATGTGGTCGTTAATGGGCGTGGCCATCTTGTTTTTCACTTGTCCCGCCCGCTCGCGATGCTCATTTCCTACTCCGGGTCACATATTGCGTGCTCCCGCCCGTTCACAATGAGCATTCCCTGTTCAGGAACGCGTATTACGTGTAAGCGACGCTTTGTGCGTGCTTGCAGGGGAAATATCGCACAAACTTGCCACGCGGTAGCAATGGGTGCCGCCATCTTGTTTTTCACTCTATTACTATGGTTTTGGACCTGCTTTTCTATCTTCCCTCTATCTTTGCAATCCTTTGTTTCTGTATACTTTTTAAAAATCTTTTTTATTTATTATCTATTCCTCTATTTTCCTGATTCTCTATTTTGACTTTTTTTCTACTTTTTGTGACTTTTCTTACTACTTTTTCACTCTTTCTCTATAACTTGCTTTTTTAATTTCTTTTACCTACTTTTTGAATTCCTCCTTTTTCTTTTCCACCCTCCCACCCTCGGGGTGAACCATGCCCAAAAGGGGTGCAGGAACGGGCCATATTTGGTGAGGCAGAGATGGCCACACTTGGTTTTTTTTGTGCCGCGCCACCTCCCCATAACCCTAGCAGCAGACGGCAGGCCTGGGTCCGGGCGCATCGGCAGCGGTGGGGAAAGGTGCGCCGGGCTGTGTTTCGCTGCTCTGGTGTCCGGCGCACCAATAACCAGCTGACACACCGGTGGTCCGATATCCTGGACCGGGAGCAGGACCTGCTGGACCTGCTAGGAGTGGAGGTACCGGGGCTTGGTGAGTAGCTATTTAATATTACTACTTTGTGTTCTTCTTCTCTGTGTTATATATTGGGAATATATTTTTTCCCCGAACAGCAAGAATGCTGCTGTTTACATTGCAGGTAAATTACGTTTAAAAATCTTCTGTGATTGTTATGACACAGGTGCTCGGTGCTAGTAAGCTTACTTGTTTGCAACTTTGCGCTAACTTGGCATTATTATGTAAGAGTTTACTTTGGAGAACTTACGTTAGGTACTGGTAGAGAGACTCTAGTCCTTCCTTTGTCTTCCTGCCACTAAGAAGAGATAGTGGTGGTTTAGTTACTCATTAAAAGGTAATTTTTTTGTGGTCTGCGTAACGCATTCTCTGTCACGTCACATCTGTGTTGCTGAGTGCTACTTACCCCAGTCCTTAGTAGAACCTTTTGTAGTTTGTTTAGTGAGTGGTAATACGCTTATCACTAGCAGAACATCAGCAGCAACCAACCAACCAACAATTTGGTGTATGCTAAAATGTATGCATGTGTCCTCCATCTATGCATTTTTGAGGACTAAAATAAATGAAAATGCAGACTTAGTGAACAATTGGCCCGTCTGGAATAGATAGCTAGGTCAGGTGGTACTTAGGCTTAGTTAGTATTCTGGAATCAGAATGGAACACTGGATTAGTGTTATAAATAATAAGACAGACCGCTAATCCCGCAATACTAGTCGACCAGATTAGATAAATCAATTTTATTGCAATTGTTGTAACCATAAATGTTTTTTTGAGCGTTTAAAAAAAATATTTTATTTGTTTTACTTTCACACCAATCATCCATGTTTGTCCCTTTCTTTCTTACATCTTTCATGACCAGCAGCCAGGGGCAAGAAGACGGCGTTGGAGTCGGCGGGAGCTGGTGAAGATGCCTTCCAGGGCCAGGGACGCTCCTCTACCGAGGGCTCTGCTACTGGCCCCAGTAAGTCCTCCTGTTAATATTAATAATTATACTTTCCTAACTTTTACTGCACCTTATTTTTCTGAACTATTATTTCGATTTCCTAATTCTATTTTTTACAAAATCTTCTTCGATCTAGACAATCTGTTTCTAAATTCTTGTTATCCCTGCCCCTAAGTGCCTCTGCTATGACTCTCTGTACTACTTCTATTAGTTTGTCTGTAGCTAAGCTTGCCCAGGTGGCCACTCTTTATGTAAAAGGTTTTTAAATAAAACTCAGATTCACCAATTGCTCTAGCCACTGAGTCCAGTCCTTTGGGTTGTCCACTTCTAGTCTTCTTAATCTTGAGGCTTTTCGACAATTCCCACCAACAAAATGCCCAAACAGATATTTTACTAATTTTTGATAGGATACATAGGACATACTACTAGTGTTGTAGGAATTCTGCACATACAGATCTATGCACAAGAAAATAGGATGTTGGTGATAGGAGGTTGGACCTTCCTCACACCGTCCTCACCCACAACCCCCTGCCCGACTAGCTATAGTGATTGGACAACCCAGAACATAACACTACACTCCTGACCTCTCACACCCTTTTGCTCACTCACTCGTTTAAGTCCACAACAAATACCACAGAGTCTATGTAAGTTCAAAAGGTTTATTTTCAACTAAAAAGCTCGGTACGTTGTTCTATCATGCAGTATAACATGAGCCAGCACCAACAGCAAAATGCATAAGATTAAAACAATAAGCATTGTTACAACTACAAGTCCATAGAAGACAAAAGGGGAAATCAATCATGATGATAACTGAACAGTGGTGGAAGATCCACCCTCCCCTTGCTAGGAATATAGTTTATATAGAATTATAAATGAAGATCTCTGAGCCAATTCTGGGGGACCCCTCACCTTAGAAGAACCTAGAAGTACTGGTTACATCATAAGCTCCGCAAATCTCTGGTTTGTAGAAGGGTATTTTCCGTCTGTTATGAGAAAAATGGTGCGCGTTAGTATATTACAAGCATTTCTCAGTCGTGCCAAAGGTGTAGCAGGTTATGGCTAACCAAACGGACTGACCACCAGAACTCCATAACAAAGTGGCTTGCTTTTGCGACCTTGTTCACAGCACTCAGACAGTAGCAGTACTATCAGCTCATGTGGGCTCAAAGGCGTCTTACACAACAAGCTGCGAGGTAACGTGCGCAAAAATAAAAGACACAAAGCAAAAATGGTTGCATGGCTCAGGCTAACTTAGCAAAGACTAGAATTACTCTAGGGAGCATGATATAACACTACTAGGGTCTACTGTACTCTAGTACCCGATTTGTACTAGTGATGTATGTTATATATGTATGTAACTTTTTTTTCAATCTTGCTAGTGAAAAGGAATAAATAGGGGGATGTGTGTATATGGCCTCTAAAAAATGTGTAATGTTTCTAGGCATAATACCGACGACCACCAGTACCGGGGTCAGCGGCGATGGCGACGCTCCCACAGAGGGAGCAGGAGGGGATGCAGCAGTTGCAGGAGCTGCAGGGGGTGAGCCAGCAGCAGTGGCAGGCGGTGGTAAGTTATATTACTTACTTATTGACATTGATTACACTCGCTGCAAGGGTGTACTGTACACTGTACTATTGAAACTTAGTAAGTAAGAAATTGTTGTGTACGGTTGGAGAAGACACCCTTTACTTAGCATTAACAATAGCATTAGTGACGGGAGTGTTGAGTAACCAACGTCCTCTTCTGTATGACTTTACCCCAGCTGTGAAAGTTTTATGGAGAAGACCAAAAGTCAGATCAGATGACCTTGATGGATGTGTTGAACGAAAAGGGAAAGAAGGGTGGAAGGAGGAAGGGCGTGCGAGATGTAATATTTATGGCTGGCAGAGAAGAAAAGGATACGAGCTTCCCCATCTGCAGACAGTAGTAAATAAAACTAAAGTGAGTCTGCGTCAAGACTCGAGTATGTTTGTCTTGGGCGCAAGCAGCTGACTGAGCTGGCATGCCAGCTACAACAAGGTTACCTAATTTTGCTAAACAAGAGAGAAGAAGAAGACTGGTGTACTGTGTACGTGAGTCCATAGTGCTAGTATAATGCCTGAAACTCCCACAAATGGCAGAGGAAGTGGGAGGATAGATACATACAACAAATGTTATGTACTGTGCTTGCTAGCGCTACTGTGCCACTATGTGTTGCATTAATTTTGTGTTACTGTTTTGCTAAGAGTATTGGTTACAACAATAGTATGTTTTTCTTTCTTGATATAGCTACTCCTTCCAAAGCAAAACCGACAAGGAAGGAGTTGGCAGCTGTGGCCCGGCGCCGGAAGCTGGAGGCCATCTGCAATGAATACCAGCAGCTGGTGGTTCTGGCGGAGGAGGAGGAGGCAGCAGCAGCTGCAGCCTTCTCCAGTGCCCCGGGCCCCAGCAGCCAGGCCCTTCCAGCGTTAAGACGCCGCCGTCTGGCAATCGCCCACCGCAATTCAATATCTCTCACTGCCCCCCGTGGATGCAATTGTCAGGCATTGAAGCGCCACATGGCCTGCCTAGAGGAGCGGATTAAGGTCCTGGAGAGGCGAGCATGCCCATGAGTGACCTTGTTGGATTGCCCCCTTTTTATTGCTTCTTTTGGTGGGTGGGAATTGGGCGTTGGTGTTTATATTTAATGGACATGGACAATTGGTTGGACTTTTTAGTTTTGGACATGGGTTGGGGTTAGGGGGAGGGGTGGGCCAGGTGTTTTTGGGTGGATTTTTTTACATAGTTTATTTTTGTTAGGGGATTAAGTTATATTTATACTTTACATACAATGTTGTTAATGTTTTGTGGGTGGGGTTACAGTTTTACATCACACTGTTTCCTTGATGCTGCAGGGCCACAGCCAGTGTTTGATTTAAATAATTGGCTGACTTTGTAAGACACAAACAGATAGGTCCTACTAGTACTGTAAGTCTCTCCTCCTAGTCTATGCCTTCTGCAACTGGACTCAAGGGGTGTGTGAACTGATGAAACATTTTCCATTATTAATTATGCCTCCCCCAAACTTCTTCTCTTACCGGTGCTTGATGTTTAACTTAAAAGACACACAATTGATGGACGGAATGCAGAACAAATCAAAACATTCACCCCCAGTCAAGAGCGTCTCTATGAAGTATCTCAAGCAATTCCAACGGATATTTGGAGAGATGGCGATTTAAGCGTCTAATCGGACCCACTCAATCGAATCCCGGTGGGATTCGATTGAGTGGGTCCGATTAGACGCTTAAATCGCCATCTCTCCAAATATCCGTTGGAATTGCTTGAGATACTTCATAGAGACGCTTCACTCGTTTCGTCTGTCCGCACTTTTCAATAGAATTATACAATTGGAAATAACAGCTGACATTACTATAAATAACGGACACAAGTGGACAAGATTCATTACCAAGCTCCATTGGACTTGACTTAGTGCATCAGTTGCCCTGACTCGACTGTTTTCGTTAACAAGGAGATACAAGATTACTAATAGTCCCCAGAAAATTGTCCTGAAGAGACCCCCCATCCAGAGTGGGTTGAAACGTCGTCGACACCAACCAAGAGAGAGCAAAAAAGATTTGTCATATTGTCAAATGCCTCTCATTGTTGTTTTTAAGACCTTTTTGATCAATTATTTCACCTTATAGGCTATGATCACTTCACTGGGCTCACGTTCACTTTTTCACCTCTTCCACCTGTGCCTGTAGTAGATAAAAAATTGTCTGTGATATAACTGTGATTTATGAAATAAATTATATTTACTTCGGCTGAAGTAAATAAATTCTCCAGGCTACTTAAGCAATAACGTTTATTGAATTTCCTATTGTCAATTTAAATAATCCTTTTTATGTTTTTTTTTTTATTCAATCGGCTAGGAGTATAATTTTTACTCCGTATTGACAAATGTGGTAAATTAAATAAGTTCCTTGTGGACATTTCCCTTGGGAAAATATCGCTAACCCAGCTTTGTCATATTGACAATGAGGGTTAGCGATATTTAAAATCACGTTAAGTATGCCTTCATGCAGGAATTTAACGTCTGTTAAATTCCTGACTAAGGCATACCTAACATGGGGGGTGGATTGTGTGACTAAGACCACAGGCCCCATCATCTAGGATATCGCAGTTTTCCACAATGGAAAACGGCGATATCCCCACTATCTCTGAAATTTTTATCGCCTCGGCGATGCGCGTTGTTGATAACGCGCTAACCGGGTGGTAAATTCCAGAGATAGCCGGCGAAAAATATGCAAGCGCTAAGCGTGCTTTGCGATAATTATCGCCGGACCTTGATAATATGCCCCTTAGAAACAGTAGTCGTGTCGAATCACTCGACTAGGCCTACACTCGACACAAGCGTAACCTTTAGTGCTGTGTCGGAGGATGAATAATCCAATCGATGCCAGCAATTAATGATGATGGATTACGTTCCTTTGAATATACTGATCATGGGTGGGCAAGCAGAAGATCCTCGCCCTGCCTTGAAATTGATTTAGTGTTGCTTTCGCCACATCCGCCCTAGCAAGCGTGTGATCAATTATTGGTGTACATTTAATTTAGTCACACCTCAATAAATCACACAGCCCAGGGAAAGAGGGTTAGGGTTTGATGCATGGTTAGGAAGGGGTGTTTTGGGAAAGGTTTGACAAAGAAAAATAGTACGCATTGACAAACAACAAAACACAATCTTGGCAGACGACCATATCCATAAATCTGTTAAGGGAGAAAAAGGAAATGCATGCATGATGATGATAACTTGACAGTTAATGAGAAGTAGTACTTACTAACTACTGCTAGACAATTAGACAGTATAGGGCAGCAGTTTATTATGCAATTTGCCTTGCCTGTCTGCCCTCAGAGACACCCGAATTACATACAGTTTCTGTTCTGTTGTACCGGGCTTACTTTTAAAGATAACAAAGAAAATTCAAAAATAGCTGTAGGGATGAATTATTATAAGCAGAGAGCAAACATAATAATAAGAACACACAGTAGTAATGATTGAAGACAAAAAAATGAATCAAATTATTTAAAAGATGATGAAAGTTGATACTGTATGTTATCCTGGTCAAAATGTCGAGTTGCATCTCGGCATTCCTCTTGGTCCTTCCTTCCATGGACGCTCTGTCCATCAATCTTGGGTGACGCCACTGCCTGCCTGGCAGATGTAGATTTATTGGTAAGGTAAGTGCGAGTTGTTTTTCCTAGTATAGCACAGGGTAAGGGCCAGCCTGTAATTGTAGATAGAAAAACAAAAGGGATATTGATAAATCAAGTAGAAAGAAAATGCTTAAATTACGGTGGAGTGCAACAAGAACACTTTCAGAGGCGACATGGATTCATCATGTCTACTCTAGTCTGTTTCCAGCATTAACCTACAACAGGACAGAGCAGGCCCACGGCACCCTTGACCCATCTTCCATTTAGCGCACATTTTTTGACAGAGTCAGACAAAGCACAAACACAGCAACATAGCATTTTACAAATTAAGTGACAAAATCAATGCACCGCTGTCAGTCATACCACTACACTCGACTCCACCACTACACAGACATGTAGGTCTGCTGTGGTTGTTGTTGACTTGTTTACCTTTTGTATGCCTCTCATGAAACGCCCTGTTTTATTCCATCAATCATCTCCGATCCTACTGGGTGACTGCGAAGATATTATGTCACTGTGGTCATCATCATGGTGTTGTCCAACTCAGTGTGCAGTGTACAGATTGAGTACCTTTTCATATTCAAAATGCAATGGATCGGCCTGCAGTAGAAGTACAAATTTGTTATTAAAAAACAAGAAAGGAAACATTGCCTTGAGTTACTTTTAGTGTGTAGATTAGATAATAGGACACAATGAATTAACTTCATGCACAACAAACAACAACACCACAAATCACTCAGTTGGTGTCCAATGCATGGCATCATTCATTACCTGTTCTTTCTCATTTTCAGTTAATGGGCAGTCTCTCTCGGCTTGGAAAGGAGCTTATAGTATTAATCATCATGTTCCACTTCTGTTGGAGGGACTCAACAAGGCAAGATTTTCTTTTTTCTTCTATTATGCTACATCCATCCATCTTCTGGCTTGAGGGCAATGGATTTAGGGCGATTCAGGAGGATGGGGTAGCAGGACTCGGAGGAGTGGACTGAAATGCAGACAGCTAAAACTCATATGGCAATAAAAAGAGTAGAAGGCGGTGGCGATGGATTTGTTGTGAGTCGAAGTTTCGAACCAGAAAGACAGACACACAAATAAAAGTAAATAAGGGAGGAAGACAGTAAGAAGTACAAGCCTAATATTCAGGGAAGTATAGTTTGTCCTCAAACTCTAGGGGTTCAACCAGAAGTAGGTAATCATCATCATCATCATCTGAGCCGATGTCCTCATCTTCCTCCATTGATTCATGTATTGGGTAATTCGGTGGTATAAAGTGCCAATTCACTTTGATCATGGTTAACCTCTCCACGTTTTTGGGCGAAAGACTGGTCCTTCTCATTGTTACAATGGAACCAGCAGCACTGAAAACAAGTTCAGAAGAGACACTTTTGAGAGGGCACGCCAGATAGTTTATCGCCAGCCTGCTGAGCAGTGGCCATTGGCCTACTTTCCCATACCAATACCCGATGGGTTTTGATCAATGTACACCTCTGTTCCGTCATCCAGATAGGCCTGGACCATCCACATAATGTTCAGGAGGTGCTACACTTTGTTCGGTCTCTTTTGTCTTTGCATCAGCACTGGACCTAGCAAGGACTTGCTGTAAATATCATTCCTTTAACGATTTTACTGGGGCTGAATCCGGTTCTTGCGGTTGTCAATAGTGTTGGTCAGTGTTCTGAGCCAAACACACTGCCCTCAGGCTCCGAAGTTGAACTTGATGCCGGATGTCCTGCTGCAGTACTTGTTGTGGGTTTATGTAGCGGGCTTTTAATTACCAGCCATTCATTTTCCAAATTACTGGCTGCCTCAGCTATCCAAGTTTTGTACCGGGCAACATCCACTTTTGTAAAAGGAATTAATGTCTTAGTGTTCAGTGCCGATTTGGACCGTGGATCCAGAATTGTGGCACAAATGTAATGTTCTTGTGACAAAATGTTAGTTTGCACCCTTGTATTGTCAGCTAAGCGACGGGATAATCTCTCAACCAACTCATATGCTTCTTTTTTTTCCTCTGCACCTTTGTACGCTTCAGATACCTCCTTCAGCTGTTGCTCTAGCATGTGCAACAATGGGATAGCTTGGCATGTAGTACAGTCCTCCTTGCTGACTTCACATGTGAAGACCTCGAAAGGAAGAAGCATCTCTGACAGGCATTTAACTAGGCACCATTGGTCCACCTGAACGGTCATGCCTTTCACAGTAGCATCCCTCTTTGCATGACATATTCATTGATTGGTCTGTACTGCTCAAACAGACGGTCAAGCATGTAATAAGTTGAGTTCCAACGTGTTGCCACCTCTTGGATGAGTGCTTTGACAGGCATTCTATAGTCACGTTGAATGATCCTCAGCTGCTTCCGAGCTTTAAGAGAATGGCTGAAATGAGTGCATATTCTTCGGCAGGTGGTCAGTAAGTTGCTGACTATGGCTTCTTTTTTCAGAAAGTCTTGATCTATAACGTTAATGCAGTGCGTCAAACACGGGACCCTGAAATAGCAGCCAAGCTCCATGGCCTTAAGTACATTACTGCCATTATCTGTGGCAACAAAACCAATCTTAAGCCCTCTTGGGCGCAGCATTTCAAAGACCTTGCTGTGAAACTCTTCCAAAATGTTTACAGCAGTATGAGATTTCTCCATGACAAACATGGCTACAGTTGCATGTTTCCACGTAGCATTAAAAATCTCAGCTGTGTCAACAGCACCTACTTCAGATAGCTTATCTCTAACCCCCACAAAAGAGACCCAGTGTGCAGTGATACACATGTAATCAGTGGCTTGGCAACTGGTCCACATGTCTGTTGTCAGGAGAATATTGTGAACAGCACTCTGCTGTAATGCTTGTCCAACCAATTCCAGCACATTGTGATGTAGTGCCGGAACAGTAACTCTGGTGAAATAGGACCGGCTGGGAACCTTCCATTTAGGGCAGATGGCTGAAACCCACCCCTTCCACAAATGAAAAAGGGAGAAGGTCCAGCGCTAACATTTTAGCCAGCTTCGAATTGTACAACCGTGCCGTTGGGTGGTTGCGTTGGGACTGACCCTCCGACCTAAGCATGCTCTCAATGGTAGGCTGGATTATTTTCCTTTGTGGTGCAGCTGTTTTCTTGAAACCCAGTTAGGCTCAACGATGCACTTTTTTCTCATTGCAGTACTCGGTTGCATTGGTCTCTCAGTCTGACTCTGCCTATGACTCTTACTGCGGTGCCACTGAGATGTTGCTGAGGGGGTCATACTGCAGGGGACAGGGCTAGAAATGTCTCCCTCTTGTTCACCTTCCACGGCAATCATATCTTCCCCCATATCTTCCCCCAATTCTTCATCCCCAACAACAGCAATGGGTTCAGTTTTACTTTTTTCTAAGCGATGTAGGTGAGCCTCCCACTGGATACTGTGGTGTATTTTGAGATGACTTGTTTGGCCTCCGGTACCATAGTTTTACCCCGCCTAACAGCCGGTCGACAAATTAAGCATATAGCAATGTTTTCCTCCTTACTGCTAACTGAAAAGAAGTCCCAAACTGGGGAGGAGAACTTTCTGGCGCTGCTGGATGTGCCACTTTCAATACCAGATGAACTGGAGGGTGGGCCTGGAATTTGACTCTGTGCAGTTACAGTACCACTACTACCTACTGAGGTGGTGGTTGAGTTGGATGTAGGTCCCTGCCGGGCCTTTGAATATGCAAATATGAAAGCTGGAGGTAATGTTGGTGTTACCTGTGTTGGTGGTATCCGTGCTACATCCCTCATAGTGATTTTGGATAGGGTAATAATGTTGGTCTCCATCTCCTTTGGGCCGGGAGTGATGTTCGTGATGACGGGCTCATCATCATCCCCCTCTTGTACATCTACCTCCATAACTCTAAGGCTTTCTGGAACCTTCCTTTCCACTAGCCTTGTGGCGTGCATCACTCTCAAACTGAGCTTGTGGCTTCCAAGTGGCATCTCGATCATCAGAAGGGTGGCTTGAAGAAGAAGATGATGGACTAACCCTCCTTTTCCTTGCTGGGGGTCTGGAAGACAATGGATCTTCTGAAACAGTGGCTTGCTCCTCTTTTTCTGCAGGAAGCTCGATTTCCTGAAATGCCCCTACTTCAGGAGGAACAACTACTATTGTGGGCTGTTGTTGTGGGCTGTTGTTGTGGCTGTTGTTGCGGCTGTTGTTGCGGCTGCGGCTGCTCTTGCGGCTGCAGCTGCTCTTGCGGCTGCTGCAGCGGCTGAGCCTGCTGCTGCCCACTTATCTATCAAGTTGTCGCCTGCGTTGATTGTGTACTACTTTGCGATAATGACATTTCAGCATCACTGATTGTTAGTAGACTGGCTACCTCTGCGGCACTCATTGGCTTGGGCCTGGGTTCGTGGGGCTGGCCCATTGATGCGGAGGTGCTGCTCCCAGCTTGGTCCCCGGACAACGCTTCTGCAGGCGTAATTTTTTGTCTCCCAAAAAATATCTGGGGCGGCACACCAGTCTTGGTAAGTGCCACTTCCTTTTTCTGTTCCTTCTTCTCACTGACAACTTTCTTGGTACTGGAGGACCTGTTAACTTTTTTTTGGGCCCATCTTCTTCAGATGTCAGCAGGACGCAGGTGCACAAGTTGCAGAGATGTCTGTGGTCACACGTGGATGTGACGTGGTGCTGTCATGACCGCATGCCACAGACAAGGAGGGAGGGTAGAGAGCAAACGCGCGCCATACTCCCCTTCTGTACGCGTGTGAAAGCCACATTGCCTGTTGCGAGAGCCACCGCACTACAACTCCCATGAGGCCATGGGGCGCAGTAGCGGTATGCAATTCAGGTGCATCCAAGAGCCGCCCTTCCCGATATAGGCACCGCCTTTTCCAGAAATAGGTGCTTGACAATCTTTTGAGAAACGTTTAGCGGATGGTACTCCCCGCTGGAGGATCATCATAGGCAACGTCGCGGAGGCGCTGCCGTCTTTCCGAGGACCTTCCCTGGGGGCCAACGGAGCACTCGCGTGCTCATTCCTTGACTTTTTCAGACCACGAAGCAAAACTCTCGGCCCGGGAGTTGCAGGTATTCACGAGCGGAGAGCGACGCACTGACGCACTCCCTGCTCCAACTTCACGAACATGGATTGTATTGCGCGCATCAGGTATGCGGGGTGCAACTAGCGAACCGGAACGGTTTGTTTGGGGACTCTAGTATTTCTTCATCCCCTTGTGGCATATTGGTGTTTCACTTCTCGATTGTGTAAAGACTCATCTCTGCCCATGTACACTTATGCCGGGTACGCTTGCCGTGACGTTCAACAGCAGGGAAGGCATAATACGCTGCAATTGAAGGCATTGCTTCAGGTCACCTGCGCACATTAGCAGCTCACCAAGGTTTTTTCACGTTGTTTCATTCGAACTCTGGAGGCCAGGAGCCTCAACCACGTTTAAAGAGAAGTGCTGCTGGGCTCTCTGTAAGTGTGTATGTTGGCACGTAAACCTTGATGCACAGTTGTTTTGTGTGTTCTGTGCTGCCTCTCACACCTCTCTTCTCTCCATTCTTCTGCAGCGCTGCTAGAGGGAGATAGGTGTGCTAGCCCTTGACCAGACCCAGGAGGCAAGAGCGATCCCACAGCAATTCTTTCTTATTTTGTCCCCTTCCCTTTTCCCCGGGGTGCTCGCTTCCATAGTGTGGTATACGTACGTTGTGGGGGATAGCGCTCTGGGAAGGAGGGAGGCTACTCGTCAGAACATCATTCCTGCTGGCAGCTACGTATAGGTTAGTGGCGTATTTATTTTTCTTGTGCTACTGACAACCTGACAGGTGTGCATCAGGACTTCTGTCTGGCAGTACAACGGGTGATGATGACACCTCCTCCTCTGTCTTTTTGTGCATCTAAAAGCAAAGAAGCCAGGAGAAGAACATCAGTGAAATGTTGCATTTGTTGTTCTGGTTCAATTACTACTAGTACAAAGAAACAAATAAAAGATATAACTTAGGTGTAGCCATTTGTGAGACTTTGTCAACAAGGGCTTTCATGGTATACTGTGTACACTCTCAGGAAGGATAGGAAAGAAGAAGAACAACAAAAATACAAATGTAATGGTAGTGGACCCTGTTTGGCATTAAATTATTTGCTCATCACATCATTCAGGGAGCTGCTGCTGGCAAAGGGGTTGAAAGGAAGCAGTAAGCCAAGAGGAAAACCATGCAGACCTATATGGCAAAAGCAGCAGACTTATATAACTCGCACCAGAAATGGCCACCAGCCATATGGACACTCAAATTACAAGCAACAAGCAGGAGGCCTGGAAAACAATGTACTGACAAACGGCCTATAATAGCCAGGCAAAGGATGCATGCTAAACCACACTGCGTTGCCTTTAATGCAATAAAATGCAAAAACAAAACTCCACACCACCCACAACAAAGGCATTTATTTAACACACACCCAAAAAGAACAGAAATACCCCCATTTTGCCATTCAATCCAATGCCATCCATGCCCTAAATGATGTTTAAATTCAACAGAACACACAGAAACAGTTGCTTCATGCACCCGTGACTACCTCTGAGCCTACTGGATAAAAGGCCTGTTGGCAGACTAGGCCACAAGCTTGCAGGCCTATGGCAAAAGCACACTACCGGGCTTCAAAATGGCCACCAGCCACATGGCCAGGCCCACACAACTACAACAAACTGAAGACAGACAATGCAGGCCTATTGTAAAAAGCACACGGCCTGGCTTCAAAATGGCCGCCAGTCTCATGGCCAGGCCCACAACAACAAGAAGCCTAGGCCACAAAGGAAACACATGCAGGCCTATATGGCAAAAGCAGCACACTTATAACTCCCACCAAAAATGGCCACCAGTCATATGGACACTCACAAATCACAAGCAACAAGCAGGAGGCCTGGAAAACAATGTACTGACAAAAAGACTATAATTGCCAGGCAAAGGATGCATGCTAAACCACACTGCTTTGCCTTTAATGCAATAAAATGCAAAAACGAAAATCCACAGGGCTAAACAAGGTCTGCAAGGTACACAACACACCATACACAACAAAGGCATTTATTTAACACACCCAAAAAGAACAGAAATACCCCCAAAAATACACATTTTGCAATTCAATCCAATGCCATCCAGGTCCTAAATGATGTTTGAAATACATTCAACACACACCAAAGGAACTGTTGCTTCATCATGCACCCAACCATGACTAGCTCTGGGCCTACTGGCTACCCACATTTAAAAAAAATAATAATGATAAGTGCCAAAATTTTAGTTGCAGCAACTGCAATGCCCCCAATCAAACAAACAATAACACCAACTTACTTGTAAAATCTCAAATCGAAAAGTCCTCAAATCCAATGATTATGATGCAGCAGACACAAAGTGATCCTTCCAGCTCAAAATCCAAAGGAAGAATGAACAGGTGGTGGACAAAGCACTGGGAGGAGCCTGCTGGACAGGAACAGGAAGTTGGAGACTCTGTGGCACTTCCTCCCTCGCCCCCAAAAAAGGACTCCTTGCACAAAAAAGGACAGCCAAATCTCAATCTGAGGATTTTTTTTCATCCAAATCATCATTTACAGAAGGTTTTATGCTGCTCGTGATGTTATTCTTCTACAGATTGAAAATTTTGCGTGTTTGGGATCGCGAGCTTCACCAAACTTCCGCAGGATGTCCGATGGCGCGTCGAAACAACGTGTTCGCGATCGCACGCTCTCGCGGTGTCTGATGGTGCGGCGAATGACAGGTTCGCGATCACAAACTCTTATGGGATAGCGCGACCGGCTACCAACATCTCATGGCGCACGCGAACGGATAGGAAAACCCGTCGGCGAACGCAGGGATCCCAGTAAGTCGCTACCGCGTGCGCGACAATGCATTTTTAAAGCGCGAACATGAAAATACTTACGTTACGCAGCGGATCACGGAAGTTTTGACATTTCCGCGTTCTCCGCGGAACGCGAAATTGTCCAAATATCGCAAATTCCGCGAGCGGATCAAAATTTACCGCCTAGGCTTAGATCTTATCGCCGATCTGGCTGGTCGTTGAGAATGTTGTGGAGTGGTGTTGTTGTGCGTTTTTGCACGGGAACGGCTACTCCGCATCTCATTAGCATTATTTGCCGGGATCATCTGTGGCGATGTTTTTTGTGACTGCTATTGTGGGTAAACTGGTGATATGGGCTGTTAGCACATGCTTGTGTATGGGGCGGTAAATTTATCGCGACATTGGCTGCGATAATGTGCCGTTAACTCGGCGATAGCTCCTTGAGAATATGGCCCACGGTGATTTTAGTGGTCTTTGATAGCCATAGAAAGCTCTCAGAGTGGTAGCTATTGAGAGCAGCCTTCAGGTTTATCTTGAACGAATGTAAAGCAGATTGTTTTATCAGATTTAATCAACAGTGTAGATTAGATGAAAAAGAACCACACAGTGTTTTAAAAAAATAAGTCTATTTATTACACAACCCAATCACTAACACATTGGTACATCTCCTACACGGAGATATCAATACACAAGAATACTTCAAAATAATAAGGTAAGTAGCACAAATATTTACTGTTCTCTATGGGGAGCCCAAACCATATTCTAAGAAAGTGGAATGCAAACTGTCAAGGAGAACAGGACTAGGAAACCCAGAGGAGCTGGGGACACATGGAACTACCCAAGGTAAGTACCCAGGAAATCCACGGAGGCTGTGTGCAGAATGGAAACACAGCCGCTTGCCCAATGGAAGTCAAAGAGAAGTCGCAGTTGCAGTTTTAAAGATGAAGGACCCTTGCCAGAGGACCCTGAAAAACCCTTTGGAAGACAGAAGGTTGGAGAGCCACCACAACTGTGGATGCCACAGGAACCAGATTACCTGCACCAGGGAAATGGGTGCTTAGGGGTGATTCGTGAAGTGAAGAACCTGCAAGCAGAGGGGACAGAGTCTATGCCACTTGAAGATGACCAGGAGGCACGGAAGCGCAATACCCACCGATGTCGGGAGGTTGAGAAGAGAGGACAGAGACTTTGTCGCTGCACGTGAGGACCAGACGACGCTAAGGAAGACCAGGAGCCATGCACGAGATGTCAGGTGTCAGTGTCTAGATGGTTGGTGTCCAGGTGGTTGGTGTCAGAGGGGAGCACCAACAAGCCTTGGTAGCCGCAACTGGCGTGGAGAGCGAAAAGATGCTGATGTTGGGACCGGGAAACAACCTTTACAACGCAACTTTTACAACGTAATGCTATTACAACGCATTTTTTACAACGCAAAAGCTTTTACAACGCATGCATTTACAACGCATGCTTTTATATGGTAAGTACTTTTCCAACGCATATACCATTACAACGCATTTTTTTATTTTTTTTATTTTTAAGAAAAATGTTAGAAAAATAATTAATTAATATTTTATTATTTATATAAAATACTATATTTTAAAAATATGAAAGAGTAATTATTGAGTATAAATAAATAAATAAGAAAAATTAAAATATATGAGTAGTATTATAAAAGATTAATACTTGAGTATTTTTAAAATATGAAAGAGTATTTTTTAAGTATAAATAAATAAAGTAAAAAAATGAGTAGTATTATGAAAGATTAATACTTGAGTATTTATAACTTTCTTATTTAAAATGTAATTAATAATATAAATTATTTAAAAAAAGAAAGAGTACTTTTGGAGTATTTAAATAAATAAATAAATAAATAAAGCAAAAAAAAGAGTAGTATTATGAAAGATTTGTAATTAATAATATAAATTATTTAAAAAAAGAAAGAGTACTTTTGGAGTATTTAAATTTTAAATAAGATAATGTAAAAAATTAGAGATTTTAAATTAAAGAAAAATACTTAAGTATTAATTGAGTAATTAAAAATAATTTAAATATGTAAAAAACAAAAAAAAAGATAACGGAGTATTTAACTTAAAAATGTTTTTTTTTTTTTAAATATAAAAAATTAATATAATATTTAAAATATTAATAGAGTTATTTACAAATAATTTAACATGAAATTATACCAAAAGAAAATAGAACTAAGAAAATAGAACTTACTTTAAAAAAATTCCCATGCTTTTGTATTGAAGTCTATGTGATAAATTGTCCTTCATTTATTTTGGCAGCTTAAGAAGATACAACCCACGGAACAAGAAAGGAAGGAGTGAAAAGAGAAGAAAAAGCAAGTTTGAAAGGAAAAAGAAAATAGAGTCGAGGTAAGGAACACATTTAGTAAATTTACATATTATAATATAAATTTAACATGTTTAAATAACAAAATAATAATAAATAACAGTAAACAAATAAGGTTTATTAAATATTTCTTTATTGGAAAAAACATAGAAAAAACATTTTTGATTTATTGTTTATTATAACATAATGTACATATTTTAGAAAAAATAAACATTATTTATTACTAATTTTAAACATATATTTATTGAAATAGTAAATAAAATAGTCCTTTTTTAACAATGATGCACGCGATGACGTCATGACGTGAACGTAAACGTAAGGCGCCATTTTGGAGAGCATCGGAGGAGGAAGCAGCAGAAAGCTGATCTGCGTCCAGGTAGGAAACTTTTTCACATTTATTTATAGATATAAAGTTAAAAAAAGATACATATATAGTAAAAAAAGAATAAGGAGAGGTTGCGGAATAACTAATTGATGTTTAAAATGTAAAAAAGCATGTCCACGTTCATGTCATTAGTGTATGTCTATGTCGGGTTGCGAAAAATTTATTTGTTAAAAAAAAATGTAAGTAACTGTAACAGTAATTAAAGTTACAATTACAAATGTTAATTTCAAAACTTCAGAACGATTACAAATGATTTATATCTTTATTTAAAAAAAAAAAGTTTTTGCGTATTCATAATTTGTGAAAAAAATGATTGTTATTTATTTGGTGTTTATGCAGCAATGTGCATTTCGGAAAATGGATTGACTTTTGAAAATTTGAATAGGTAGAGATTTTTGGGATTTCTTGGGTGGTAGTTACTTAGGAAGTTTTCTAAAAATTATTATCTTGCTATTGATCTTTGGAAAGTTGGACAAATATTATGGTAAAGTTGCTTTGGATACATTGGTTGTTTGGAAAAAAATGAAGATTGGGAAAAAAAAGACAAAAATTAGGAGACCCGACTCGTAATTTTGGAAAAATGTTTGGAAAAGAATTGTATGCCAATTGTAAATAAAGGTTATTTAAATTTGAAGCAAAGCAGGAAAGTAAGTACATAACTATTTTTAAAATGAAAGAATGTTAGCAAGATTTTCCAGGTAGTCTAGAGCCACACACAACGTAAATTGTTGTAATATAGCCAATAGTCTCTCAGACATTTCCTTAGTTTTTACAGTTACTTGTGGGTTTAGACTACCTGCAAGTGTTTGGGCAAGTCTCATTTCTTGAAAACTTTGCTCCTTCTTCAAAGTTTCCAAGAAAGAGTACAAATTAGGATGAGGTTTGCCAATTGTATGGTTGAAGGAGTTATGCCATCCCTCAATGGCATTATTTGTTTTTGCTTCTCCCTCTAAACAGCTTGTGTAACAGTTCCACCACTCCACATGGAATCGTGGCTTCCTCCTGCGACCCGATCTGCTTAGGTGCCCAATCCATGTGTCCTCGAAATAATTTAGGATGGGTGCCAATTTCTCTTCATTACTTGTATAAATAACAGATTCTGTAATTGCAGTGTAGTACTCGTCCACACTATCGGGAGGAACAAAACAAAGTGCTGTTAATTTTTTTAATTCAAACTGTAGTTTGCTATCTCGACAGTATTCTGCAACTAGGGATGTTTTTTGTAATTTACGCCAAAATGCCTGGGAAAAATGGAAAAAACATCCCTGAATTTGGGTATCCGTGTACGTTTTAGTGATCACATTGATCATGCTCAATTCAAAATCTATTATTATTTTCCTAGGACTTTGAGAAGTATTACTTTTAATAACTGATAAAAGTTCAGAGTATGTTGCAGAAGTCTTATCAGGTAGCAAACTATATACTAAGGGGATTACATTATTGTTAATTTTTGCATGTATAGTGTAAATTTGAGTGAAAGGATGGGGTGTACTTTTAAACGTCCCATCCATCATCCAAATTTCACTATTTTCTAACTTTGCTAGGTTACGTGGGGTACTAAAAATAAGAATTCGTTTCTGAGGGTTTTGGTTATCATGCAGAAGGAAAGGTTCATCAGAAAAAGAAATAGAAAGATCATGTGGAATTCTAATATCAGAAAAAGTATGTGGTGTAGATAATTGGATGTTACTTGCCTGCTTTTGTCTTTGAATAATTCTTCTCAAATTAGGAATTATAGGCATGTTACTAGCAACATGACTGGGGACATGCTGTGCAACCTCTCTTAAAATGGATCCTGTAGAATCATTGGAGGTGCTTGCAATAGCTTTCATTTCATTAACAGTTTCTCTTATTTCTACCTCCATTGCAGAGGCAGAGTGGTTATGTTCTGTTGTTTTTACAACTAAATTATCAAGTGTAACCGCTCTGCCACTGCAATGGGTAGTGTAGTAGTGCACACACCTCCAATGATTTCTAGGAAAACTTATTCTTTCCTTACTATATATGTATCCTCCATGGTTTAATACATTTTTCCCTTTCCTCGATTTTTTATATTTAGCTGTTTCAAGAGTAGACATTATCTGTGAAGAAAAGAGAAGAAAAAAAAATTAGGATGTAAAAGTAAATACACTAGCTCTAATGTTACCCCTACACCATCCAACATTTTCCCTACTGCTGCGCCTTGGTGGAGTTAGAATAGTAAATTTTACCCCTACACCATCCAACACTTTCCCTACTGCTGCACCTTCCTGGAGTTAGAATAGTAAATTATACCCCTACACCATCCAACACTTTCCCTACTGCTGCACCTTCCTGGAGTTAGAATAGTAAATTATACCCCTACACCATCCAACACTTTCCCTACTGCTGCACCTTCCTGGAGTTAGAATAGTAAATTATACCCATACACCATCCAACACTTTCCCTACTGCTGCACCTTCCTGGAGTTAGAATAGTAAATCTTACCCCTACACCATCCAACACTTTCCCTACTGCTGCACCTTCCTGGAGTTAGAATAGTAAATTATACCCCTACACCATCCCACACTTTCCCTACTGCTGCACCTTTCTGGAGTTAGAATAGTAAATTATACCCCTACACCATCCAACACTTTCCCTACTGCTGCACCTTTCTGGAGTTAGAATAGTAAATTATACCCCTACACCATCCAACACTTTCCCTACTGCTGCACCTTTCTGGAGTTAGAATAGTAAATCTTACCCCTACACCATCCAACACTTTCCCTACTGCTGCACCTTCCTAGAGTTAGAATAGTAAAGCTTACCCGTACACCATCCAACACTTTCCCTACTGCTGCACCTTCCTGGAGTTAGAATAGTAAATTATACCCCTACACCATCAAACACTTTCCCTACTGCTGCACCTTCCTGGAGTTAGAATAGTAAATTTTACCCCTACACCATCTAACACTTTATCTACTGCTGCACCTTCCTGGAGTTAGAATAGTAAATCTTACCCCTACACCATCCAACACTTTCCCTACTGCTGCACCTTCCTGGAGTTAGAATAGTAAATTTTACCCCTACACCATCCAACACTTTCCCTACTGCTGCACCTTCCTGGAGTTAGAATAGTAATAGTTATTCCAACTACAACCCATATTTTAAGCATTGTGGGGTTTTATTTAAAAAAAAAAAAATTGACTACTATATTGTTGGATTTATAACAGTGTTGATTTAAAATACCTTTTGTTTTTGGTGTTTCTTTCTTGGTGTGGCTTCTGCTGTGGTTTTGGCCTGCTGGCTGGAGTTTTGAGTTATTTGTTTTACAGATTTTTTCCACAAAGTTGCAAACAATTGTCTGTGAAAATGAAATAAAAAAAAAAAAAAAATGAAAAACTTTGACAACGTTGGTGACAAATGCAAATTTTGAAAAAAATTGTTTGTAATGATGACATTTTATTTAAGTATAACTACATAACATATCATACTTTCCCTGGTGCTGCACCACACTTGAGTTAGATAAATAATTTGTACCCCTAAACATACTACACTTTCAATAATGCTGCACCATCATGAACTTAGAGTAGTCATGGATACCCCTACACCATCCCTCACTTTCCCTACTGCTGCACCTTCCTGGAGTTAGAATAGTAAATTATACCCCTACACCATCCAACACTTTCCCTACTGCTGCACCTTCCTGGAGTTAGAATAGTAAATCTTACCCCTACACCATCCAACACTTTCCCTACTGCTGCACCTTCCTGGAGTTAGAATAGTAAATTATACCCCTGCACCATCCAACACTTTCCCTACTGCTGCACCTTCCAGGAGTTAGAATAGTAATTATGACTCCTACACCATCCCACACTTTCCCTACTGCTGCACCTTCTTTGAGTTAGAATAGGAATATTTATTACAAATACAACTCATATTTTCTGCATTGTGGGATTTTATTTTAATTATTAAAAAAAATTTGACTATTATATTGTTGAATTTATAACAGTGTTCATTTAAAATACCTTTTGTTTTTGATGTTTCTTTCTTGGTGTGGCTTCTGCTGTGGTTTTGGCCTGCTGGCTGGAGTTTTGAGTTATTTGTTTTACAGATTTTTTCCACAAAGTTGCAAACAATTGTCTGTGAAAATGAAATAAAAAAAAAATAATAAATGAAAAACTTTGACAACGTTGGTGACAAATGCAAATTTTGAAAAATTGTTAGTAATGATGACATTTTATTTAAGTATAACTACATAACATAACATACTTTCCCTGGTGCTGCACCACACTTGAGTTTAATAAATAATTTGTACCCCTAAACATACTACACTTTCAATAATGCTGCACCATCATGAACTTAGAGTAGTCATGGATACCCCTACACCATCCCTCACTTTCCCTACTGCTGCACCTTCCTGGAGTTAGAATAGTAATTGTTACCCCTACACCATCCAACACTTTCTCTACTGCTGCACCTAACTGCAGTAACATTAGTAATTGTTACCCCTGCACCATCCCACACTTTCCTTTATGATGCACCTTCAATGTGTTAAAAAATTATTTTTTACCCCTACACCATCCAACACTTTTGCAAACGGTAAAATTAATTTTTTTATTAAAAAAAAAAAAAAAAAGAAGTATTAAATAATTTACCTTCACAATAACAAAGGTGAGTCGAGTAGGTTGAGGTGAAGAAAAATTAGGCAAACGATATGTTGCATTTGATAGAAAAACAAATTTCTGTTTTAGGAACAAAAATAAGATGTTTTAAGTTCGTATATATTAAAGTTACTTCAGAGAAAAAAAATGGTTAGAGTACATTTTTTAAAATATTAAAATTAATTTTAATGCACTGTTTGGATGGAAATAAAACATGATTTAGGACAAAACATGGTGTTAAAATATAATAGTGACTTACTAGTAGTAGGAAAGAAAGAATGCTTCTCCAAAGGATTGCAGTGTTCTCTCAGTCGAGGTCACAGTCTAGGTGTCAGAGGGTCAGGTTTTTGCGTCTGGTCTCTCTGGTAGTTGATAGTCAACTGATTGCAAAATTGTGTCTTGCTGGTATTTATAAGTTTTAGTCAGTGTCACTATTAATTTTTTTTAAAACAACGTTCGTTTTGTTTTTAAGTATATTTTATTTTGCTGTGGAAAATGATCATTTAAAAAAACATTAAAAGATGTGTTGTTTTCATTTATTTGCTCCGTTTTGGCATCCATTTTGGAACATGTATTTTGCTTTCGTTTTCATAGAAAGTGTTGTAGGACAAGTTTTAGAAGTGGGATGGATAAAATGGCGACTATGTGTATGTGTTTTCTGTTTTAATCCGTTTACTTATTTTCTGATATAATCATGATTTGCATGTATATGAACTGTTGTTTAATTATTCGTTATTTGTGTAAAAATTTTAAATGTGTTAAAACGGATTTTTTTGGGAAATAGGAGTATTAATTTTAATACTCGAGTATTAATTTTAATACTCGAGCATACATTTTGTAATGCATTTCAGTTGATTTACGTTCAGTTTTTCTCCACATTTTAATACACTTCCCCACCCTAAAACCCCTAATTTCCCTGCATCCCGTGCCAGATTTTATTGTACTTTTTAAAAAAATATATATTTTTTTTGGCGTTGTAATGGTATGCGTTGTAATTGTTTTCGTTGTAAAAGCACTTTTAAGTATTTTACTTAGTTTTGCGTTGTAACAGTATTCGTTGTAAATTATTGCGTTGTAATAGTGTTTGCGTTGTAAAAAATGTGTTGTAAAGGTATACGTTGTAATAGCATGCGTTGTAACGTCATACATCCGTTGGGACCAGCAAGGTCTAAGGGAGTCATCCAGTGCAGGAGAGTCAGAGCAGGCCCCGGGTAAGCAGAGGAGCCTGCTGAAGCACAAGACCTTCAGGAGGACCCACAGGAGTCGCAAGAGGATCTCAGGCAGCTTACCAAAGATGGAGGCCCACTGTACAGAGGATGCAGTGAAGATCCTGATCTTCAGAAAATGACGTGCTGGAGGCTGGAGCGTCTTGTAGCCCGAAGATCTTTGGAGTGCAGAACTAACAGGTCTTGGCAACAGCAAGTCAACACAGTGCACAGGGGTTTAGCCCCAGTGGCTCCGACAAGGGATACTGTCCTCAAAATGGCTGAGAAGACAGGTCAGGATCTAGGGAGCTGCAGAACCACCACATGTGTTGCTGGGCCTCAGGAAGTCAGTGGGACTTCAGGAGCAAGGCAGAATATTTTGGATGTCCTTGATGCCTTCTGGAGACCCAGGATGAAGCAAAGAAACAGACAACTTGAGGAACAGCAAGAATAGAAGCAGCTGGAGTCTTACTCGATGCATTCTCGGTACCAGGCGAAGTCCAACCAGGTCCCAGTGTCCAGATGGTCGAAGATTGTCTTCGTTTTAGAGGTGAGTCTTGTTCCGTGACACATCTAAGGACCCACTCACAGGGGTGTCCTTATGTACCCTAGGGAAAGGGTTGGAATGACTCTGGGCACCTCTTAGAGGAAGGGCTGGACAGAAAGGAGGATACTATCCTATCCTTTGTCCAGTTTCGCGCCAGAGCTGGAACCAAGGGTTTCTGAACTGGCTCAAACCAGAGTATGCAAAGATGGCACCAAATGTGCCCTTCAAAGCAGTCTGGTGGTGCTGGCAAGCGCCCCCACCCCAGCCCAAAACACTAAGTCCTGTCTGGTTACCCAAAGGGAGCCCCCCAGTACATGGGATCATAATTCCAGCAATGGAATCGGTGTTGGAATAGGATTCCAACATGGTTGATACCATATTTGACCAGGTTTGGTGCAGTCACTATATAGTTAGACAATGCGTAATGACTGATGACCACAATATATCTTAAAATGTCTGACCGCACTTACAAAGCCTGAAGAATCACATTTGGGGTTTGCAGAGGTGTCCTGCTCATGCAGGGGCACCCTCACACTTGTAACCAAGCCCCCTCCCCTCAGGACTGAATAGCCTGCCATAGGGGTTACTTATAGGTGTTAAGTGCAGTGACCTCAGATATTAGGAAACATATCTGTTGTGAGTGGTGCACGCACCAGCTCACACAGACTGCAATGGCAGGCCTGTAGTCACAGTTTAAGTGGCCTCCCATGGGTGGCAAAATACATGATGCAGCGCATGGGAGACCCCTGGTGTTCCTATGCCCTGGGTACCTCAGTATATATACTAGGAACTTATAAGGGTACACCAATAGGTGTCAAGTGAAGTGACCTAATATATAAAGAAACGTATACTGTCGTGAGCGGTGCAAGCACCAGATCACACAGGCTGCAATGAAAGGCTTGTAGTCACAGTTTAAGTGTCTTCTCATGGGTGGCAAAATACATGCTGCAGCCAATGGGAGACCCCTGGTGTACCTATGCCCTGGGTACCTCAGTACCATATACTAGGGACTTATAAGGGTACACTAGTAGCCAATAGTGGAGGTACCAAAGTACTTACCAGAGACAATTTAGGGGAGAGAGCACAGATGCTGGGGTCCTGATTAGTAGGGACCCTGCAGGCTCAGTCGAAAACATACTGACACCAGACACAAAGTGGGGGTACCCATGAAAGCAGATCCTACTTTCCTACATTGTCTTTTCGCAATCTAGACATATTGACATGTGAAATGATATGAGTAGACATATGTAAAGTTGCGTAGTCATGCATAGTACACATGGTGCCAATACACATCACTAAAATCAGATAACATAATTGGGATATCAAATCACGAAGTAAAGAAGCATATTCAATATCCATCAAACAGCCATATTATAGAAAAAGAACAATTGTAACAGCCATGAATAGCAAGGTAATCCAAGTTCTCTATATTTTCACCGTCTGGCTCCAGCATGGTATGGTTTTATGTCTCAAAGCACAACAGTGCACATGGAAAAGCCTATAGACTCAGAGGTGGTGGGTGGGGCTCCCCCTCCTCTCCGCAACTCAATCGTTGGCATCGCTTGTAAGCGGTGAACCATCAGGCAAGGAGGTCTCAAGGCCAAGCAAAATAGTATCCCAGTTAGCTGAGAGTGGATATTTCCGGAGGCCCAGATTGTCTTCTCTAGGAAGGCCAACGCTCTCCGATTTGGCCCAACTGATAATAGAGTGTGACCAGGCCTGCCACGTCGGAGGCTCAGGTAATTTCCACCGGTGGGTAGAGGCGCTTAGCTATCTATAACCCCAGATCCAATACCAAATATCCATGACCCTGTATGGCCAATGCCAACAGCTCAATAGCCAAGGAAAAGAAGAGAGGGGAAAGTGGACAGCCCTGCCTAGTGCCCCTTCGTTAATGTACCTGGTGGGGGATCATGGTTCCTGTGCAGACCCTCACCTGTAGTGATGTGTAAAGCAGGCCCACCGTACCAAGGAAGCGGGTCCCTATGCTGTATCGTGGCAGTACGGCAAAGAGAAAGGGCCACTCCAGCGAATCAAAGGCCTTCTCAAGGTCCAGAACCAAGCACCCTGAACAAGGGTAGGCACACGGAGCATAAGCAAGGACCTGGAAAAGACGCCTCCGATTTAATGATATATTGCAGGGTGGCACAAACGAGTTTTGATCCGAGTGTATTAGCACAGGGACCAGGGGCACCAGATGATCTGCCAAAAGTTTGGCCAATATTTTATAGTCTGTGTTGAGCAACTCTAGTGGCCTGTAGGAGCCAAGTAGAGCAGGGTCCCTGTCTGGTTTGGGACGGGACACCAGCAGGGCCTCACAAAAAGACATCGGAAGGTGAGAAGGCAAAAGGGCCTCATTTAACCTGGTCAGCAAGTGGGAAGCCAACTGGTCGGCACATGCTTTGTAAAATTCAGCCGGCAGTCCATCAGGACCTGATGAATTGCCTGTGGCCAGTGCGCGGATGGCTTCCTTTACTTCAAATGGAGCGATAGAGACATCGAGCTCCAAGCATTGGTCAGGGTCTGTACTTAAGAAGGGGAGAGTGAAACAGAATACTTCTACTTCGGCACAGTCAGCAGTAAGTGCCGATTGATATAGCTTGCTGTAGTGCTCAGTGAGCTCATCATGGATCTCCCGTTGTGTGTTGAGCATGCAATCGCTAATTGGGCGATAATTGGGAAGTTTGGCTGCTCCTATCAGATCAGCCATGTCAGGAGCGAGTCCAATTTGTTGGCCGGTGCATGAGCTCTGGCAGAATGAGTCACACACTACGATGGGAGATGTGCCATGGGAGTTATGGTAGGTGTGCCCACGTAACAAACATGGCATTTGACACATTCCCTGATTTACAACAAGCTGTAAATCTTGGAATGTATCCCCAGGGGAGGCATGGGGAGGGGAACAACTAATTGTTCCTCTTTCTATGTGTGTAGAAATCAGCAGCACATATAGAAAGAGGATATCACCTCCATGGATTGTTTGTGCAGGAAGGTTTCTCGTCTTGCACAAAAACAATCATCCCTACAATGCGGACAACTTTGCACCATGTTGCAATGGTGCCGGCGTTGGCGCATGGCAGTCATTTGAGCGACAGCTCAGTAACAGAGCAGAGGAATGCATTGTATCTTATTGATGCGGCACATTCCTGCCTTATTCTTTTGACTTAGGGCAGGTCAGTAGGAAGGCCTGTGGTGCTGCCCTACGCCAAAAGTTTGTAAATGAGGCCCTCAGTAACTACCATTTCTGCCTGGGTAATGATCCCATCACCAGCACATGCATACCAAAGTAGTCGGCATGATTTGTGCATCAGCATTGCCCCCTCCTTAACCCGAGGTGAAGCCTGCATGGTAAACTCTGTTGTAACTGAATCGGCCTGGGAATTTATAGTTAGTATCCATCAAGTGGGTCTCTTTTAGGAATAGAACATCTAGGCAGCGTCGCCTAAAAAATTACATAACTGCACCCCTCTTGAGCCCATTGACATTCTACAACAGGATTGTGTGCTTAATGGGATATCAATCAATCAATCATTTGTAGAGCGCACTACTCACCCGTGAGGGTCTCAAGGCGCTGAGGAGGGGAGGGAGGCAGCTACAGGTCGAACAGCCAGGTCTTGAGCTGTCTCCTGAAGGTCAGCAGGTCTTGGGTCTGACGCAGGTGGGCGGGGAGGGTGTTCATTGTCTTTACGGCGAGGTGGGAGAATGATCTGCCGCCGGTGGTCGTTCGGCGGATGCGTGGGACGGTGGCAAGGGCGAGGTCGGCGGAGCGAAGCTGGTGGTTCGGGGTGTAGAAGGACATTCGTTTGTTGAGGTATGCTGGTCCGGCATTGTGGAGTACTTTGTGAGCGTGGGTGAGGACTTTGAAGGTGATCCTCTTGTTGACCGGGAGCCAGTGTAGATCTCTTAGGTGGGTGGTGATGTGGCTGTGGCGAGGGAGTCCGAGGATGAGGCGTGCGGAGGCGTTCTGTATGCGTTGGAGCCTCTTCTGGAGGGTAGTTGTGGTTCCTGCGTAGCCTGCTGCTGACCAGTGCGTGGGTGACCATTCTCCTGGTTTCGGTGGAATTCCATCTGTAGATTTTGCGGCGCATTCGGAGGGTGTTGAAGCAGGAGGACGAGATGGTGTTGACTTGCTGGGTCATAGAGAGCGGTGAGTCCAGAATGAAACCCAGATTGTGTGCGTGGTTTGTGGGTGTCGGGGCAGCTCCCAGCGAGGTCGGGCACCTGGAGTCGTCCCATGCGGAGGGGGTGGAGCCGAAGATGAGGACCTCCGTTTTGTCTGAGTTAAGTTTCAGTCAGCTGGTCTCCATCCAATCTGCGACGGCCTTCTTTCCCTCATGGAGGTTGGATTTGGCGATGGTCGGATCTTTGGTGAGGGAGAGGATCAGCTGTACGTCGTTGTCGTCCTATCTTGCCCAGCCATTGGGTATGGGTATTAGGGTAGCGAACATCTGTCTTGCCTACCTTAAACTGAAACAGCATCCAACATTTAAAAAAAACTGCTTGTTCCACCAAACTCTAACTGTACAGTTCTACCCCAGAAGCATTTGTTGCTCATGATAAACCGAAACACAAAAAAACAAAAACAATGCTAATATGCGGCTACATGTAATAACCCGTAGTTCCAGCTAGAGCCCAATGCAGCAAGGGTGCTATGTAGTTTAATTTAGCATACCATGCCAATCCCTGTGTCCTGCCTTTTAAAATAGAGCGCCCTCTGTCCGGCAGCCCAATGTGCTAGCAAATTTGTACGGTGGCCTCTGGGAAGGAAAGTTCTCACAGGTTGTGAGATATGGCTTACATTATCACTTCGTCTGAAGTTTGAGGATTCGTCATCTTTTGGGTTATGAGTGCTTCCCCGTATGATGATTGGGCCAAAGATCTAAATGTATGGTAATGGCCATCTCTGGGCTCCTTCACCATTTCGTTGGATTCGGACAGAAAGTTTTCCTCAGCCAGATTCCTTAGGCCCATTCTTCCACATTTCCTTTCACTCCATGGTGGGAGAGACCAGCGGGAGCCCTTCCCTGACAATTGGGGGCATTTATTATTCTATCCCAGTTTCAAGCCAGTCCCAAACACGCTCAGGAATGTGAAAGAAATTAGATTTACCATTGTGGAGAACTTTCAGACGGACCGGGAAGACCAGCATAGATTTCAAGTTCATGGATTTATGTTTGGCCTCTGAAAATCTGCATTGTTTTTGTATTTTTAGAATGTAGTCAGTAAAGGTCATGGTAGACCCTGGGTGGGGGAGTCTTGCTGTCTGAGATTGTAGGCTCTCTCCACTACAAAGCACTAAGACAGGTACTCCTTTGGCTCCGAGGACAGGAGGCATGTTGTGATATATTGGGTTGGTTGCAATTCCTCTCTCCCTTCTGGTATTCCAAATATCTGCACATTATGCCACCTGAAGGCACAACAAGGGGAAATATCTTTATTTCTCCTCGTTTTTCCTTTTACTATGTGTGCTGCATTCTGCAGCACACATATAAATTGGAAAACACCTCTCGTGATTGTTTTTGTGCAGGAATGTGCCACTGGCATATTTATAAGGTCACGTAAAGCCACGTTGCGTGGCTTTTTATGGCCCTATAAATATGTGCTACTTTCATGCAGCAAACTGCGTGAAAGAGGCGTTCCATGGGTGTTGCTGGGGGCATTCCCAACAACATCCATGACTTTTTGACACTGCCCCAGATTTAAGAGAAATCGTAAGTCTAAGGCAGCACCAAAAACGTACGCCTCCCCAGGTGAGGCGCAAGGGAGGCACAACCATAACATCCATTGATTTTGACACTGCCCCAATTTACAAGGGTGGCGTAAATGTGGTGCAGCGACAAAATTAAGACGAGGGAAAACCTGGTCTTATCCTGGCGCAACAAGGAGAAATGCTTAATTTCTCATCGTTTTTGCTGTTTCCATGTGTGCTGTGTTCTGCAGCACACATGGAAACAGCAAAACACCATTGATTGTTTATGTGCAGGAAGGTATCCCTTCTTGCACATAAAACAATCCTTAAAAAAAAAAATACGTGGGCTGTATTAAGCAGTTCACAAAGAAGTTACAAAACGCCATTTAAAGATTGTTCATGTGCAGGAAGGGACACTTTCCTGCACATAAACAATATTCCCCTGCAACACAGACACCCTTGCAATATGGTGCAAGGGTGCCTGCATTGGCACTTGGCAGATAAATTTAGCGCCAGCGCAGGTGGAAACGCAGGGCTGCACCTATTGTTGTAAATATGGTGCAGCCCTGAGTTTCAGAACTGACAGAGTGCATCATTAAGCCAAGGAGGCTAACGCCGTACTCCGCCACTACTATTGTAAATGTGCCCCATTGATTTTGACGCTGCCCCACATTTATAAGGGTGGCGTAAAAATGGGCAGCACCATAATTAGGACCAGGGAAAATCTGGGGGCAGATTTACAATGAAAGTGACTCAGTGCATTCCGCAAGCCATTTGTCTGCATCGCACTTTCAAAGCACAGAGATGCAACATATTTACAACAATATGTTGCATCTCAGTGCTTCCCCCCCACGCTGGTGCACAAACTACAGCCATGGCCGGCGCAGGCACCGTGGTGAAGGATGCCTGCGTCGAGGGAAGATTGTTTTTGTGCAGGAAGGGGCACCATCCTGCACAAAAACAATCACTACAGGCATTTTCCTCTTTCAATGCGTGCCGTAGAATGCAGCACACATTGAAAGAGGAAAAAAACGAGGAGAAATTAAAATATTTCTCCTCGTTGCACCTCCCTTCGCCTCCCCTGGGGAGGCGTAGCATTCACACGCATTTCCAGATTTACGATGCCTCGTAAATCTAGAAATGTGTCTGGCTCGAAGGGTGTTTTGTGGGAACACTCACAGCAACACCCATGGAACTCCCCTTCCACGCAAAGTGCTGCATGTAAAGAGGCCATATTTACGAGGACAGGAAAAGTCACGCAGGGTGGCTTTTCCGGTCTTTGTAAATATGGAGCAGTAAAATGCGCCACCAGAACGTCACAAAAAGTGATGTACTTGTGGTGCGAGTGGCTTATAAATCTGCCCCCGGTCTTACCCTGGTGAAACAAAGAGAAATGCTTTATTTCTCCTCGATTTTTGCTGTTTCTATGTATGCTGCAATGTGCACCACAGATAGGAACAGCAAAACGCCATTGATTGTTTATGTTCAAGAAGGCATCCCTTCCTTCACATAAACAATCTTTAAAAAAAAAGTTGAAACTTCTATGTGTGCTGCTCAATGCAGCACGCATAGAAGTTACAAAACACCATTTCAGATTGTTTATATTCAGTAAGGGACACCTTTCTGCACATAAACAATCACTACTCTCGGCTGCTAAATTTAGCACCAGGCAGTGAGAAATACATCGCTGTACTGTATTCTTGTAAATACGGTGCAGCCCAGCGTTTCAGAAGTGGCAGAGCGCAGTGTTAAGTCAACATGGCTAACATCGCGCTCCGTCAATTCTTTTGTAAATATGCCCTGGAGGGTCTTGGCTAATGCAAGACCTAAAGAGAGCATAACACAATGTGGCAAAAAAAAATTGTACAGTCCGGTTCTATTGTAAAGCACTTTAATGCCATTGGCCCAAGGTCATGGCATATGACAGTGCAAAAATGTAAAGCAGTGGCGGTAGCAGTCCAGGCGCCGGCTCATCATAGGAACAGACATATTCGGGTCTGTCCCTTTTGGCAGCCAATATGGACTGCAGTGCCATGCCACTTCAGTTCCTCCCCATGCTCTTGATGGGTGCCCCCCTTGCTTTCCCACTTTTACCCCCTCTACGTATGAATATGTGCACCGAAAGTCTCACGGGGCATATTTGCAAGCCCCTAGCACCACCACGTCAATTTTGACGACGTTGTGGTGGCGATCGGGACTTCGTCTTATTTGCAAGGCAGTGTTAAGCCACTTAAAGTGGCTTAACGCTGCCTTGTAAATAAGGCCCCCTTTCACACTATACTTAGCATGAAAGGGGAGGGCAATGTGTGTTGCGGTGGGCGTTCCATCGCAACACCCATTGATTTTAATGCTGCCCCATATTTACAAGGCTGGCGTAAATATGGGGCAGCGCAAAAATTAAGACCAGGGAAAACCTGGTCTTACCCAGGCGCAACAAGGAGAAATATTTAATTTCTCCTTGTTTTTGCTGTTCCCATGTGTGCTGCACAACGCAGCACACATGGAAACAGCAAAACGCCATTGACTGTTTATTTGCAGGAAGGTGTCTCTTCCTGCACATAAACAATCATTTTTTTTAAATGTGTTTTTCCTAATTCTGTTTGCTGCATTAAGCAGCACAAATAGGGATTACAAGACCCCATATAAATATTGTTTATTGTGCAGGAAGGGACACCTTCCTGCACATAAAGGGCCTTATTTATGAGGCCTTGCAACACTTTTGTGCTGCTGTTGCGTCACTTTTTGTGACGCACTGACTGCTTAAAAATGTGCCATGTTGCACCTGTGAGAAGTTGGCCTGATATATGATGTCACTAGTTCTAGTGTACACCCTGTATCAGTCCAAACAACCCTAATGGTGATTGGTTGTAAAGTCAACCTTATAGACCAGCTATCCTAGTGGTAGCATGGACAAGAGCAGTCTTAGGCTAAACTCTGATTGGCATGTGAAGCTAGCTGTTATACCATTACAATCCCTTGAATACCAAATGAAAGGACACCACACCAGGTATATATAAAAGTAGAATGTATTTATTCTAACATATACCCTCAGCACTCTTTATGAGTTCAGAGGTCTAAGTACAAACAATTTCTTAAGTAGCATACGTTAAGTTACACAGGAAAATACAGTTAGGCCCGGGGGCCACGCAAACCATATACTAAGAAAGTGGTATAAGTACCACGTCATGAACAGGGAGTAGGCCTAGGGCCTAGGGAATCACTGGGGCTACACCACCCTACCAATAGTTAGGAAGTGGGAGGCCCACAGGAAGCGTGTGCAGTGTGGAGACACACACGTGGGTTACATTAAAGTCAATAGGAATGTAGCAGTTAGAAATAGGGAGAATAAGGACACTTCCGAAGTAACTAGGAGGAAGCAACTAAAGACTTAGACACTTGGATAGTCAATATCCACCGGAGCACCGGAGTACTCGCGTTACCTCACCCACAGGAGACGGGTGCATAGGTGTGAAGATGTGTCGGATGTCGTCGCTGGATCCTATGGATGCCTGAAGAACAGATGCTGGCAGGCGGCCAGGAGGAAGATGTCCGGTAGACCCAAGGATGGATCTTGAAGGAAGAACACCTGCAAGCAGAGGGGACAAAGTCTGGGTCACTAGCCAGTGACCGGGTGGAACCAGGAAGGAACCAGGCGATATCGTGCAGAACACAGGTGATGTCTTGAAGCTGGTCTCTGCAGCCCCGTGGACCAGGAGGCGTCGAGGACGACCAGAACCAGGATACGGGCTGTTCCACGAAGGATCTTGCTGATGGCGGAGTCGACGTCCCGATTGGAGTCAACAAGCCTTGGCAAAGGCAACACACGCGGAAATCGAAATTCGCTTCAGGTGCAGACCAGGAAGGTCTGAGGTGCTTCTCTTTCACAGGGAAGCAGGAGCCAGTCTGGAGGAGCCAAACCAGCGGTGGAAAGTTAAGGGTTCGTCGCCACTGAGGCTACTAGCCAACGGGCCATCAAACGGACAGACGCGTCGAGCAGGGAATTGCAGAAGGGCCCCACGCAGAACTCGTGGAGTATGGAGGGCTGATCTTCAGTGCAGATGGTGCTCGGGGTTGGGGCTTCTCAATCCCCAGAGCACAACTTCGAGGATGCCTCAGAAGCTGCGCTGGAAGCTACTCGCCAATTTTCCCAGGTAGCCGGTCCCACGTCTCTCGTCGCCTCCACGGATCTCAGCTCTGCTGTGGATCAGGGTCGGAGAAGTCTGGAAGTCAAGGCGCTGGTCGGGCTCTGCAGTCGGTTCCTCGTAGAACTTGGGAAAAGCAAACGGCAGGTCGCTTGTTGGTGCCTGTTTGCACAGGGTGGCCACTCCTTGGCCACAAGGGAGATTCTTCAGTCTTCTTGTTGTCGAATGTCGAAGGTCCAGAATTTCGTGCCTAGTTTCAGTTCAGGATAATCTAAAGTCCTAGAGACTCAGCTCCCACTCTTATACTAATCTGGGGTGCTGGTTTACCTGCTAGGTCCCTCCTATGGGTGGGATCAGGGAGGGGGGTGGTTACACCCCCTTCCCTTTGTCCAGTTTCGCGCCAGGGCTGGGGCTGGAGTGCCCCAGCACCAGTTTGAACCGGGCTATGCATGGGACACCTTGTGTGCCCCAGGCAGTGTCTCGTTTCTTTCATCCCTCCCTGCCCCAATACACTAAGTCCTGCCTGGGGTGGTACCAGCACCTCCCAAGGCAGGAAACCTATTGTCCAAGCCTCCCTCGCTGGAAGGACTGCCAGCAGCAGGAGGTCAGACTTGTGTCCGTGGCAGCAGCATCCATTTTGTGATGCTGGGGCTCTGGTTAATTTTTACCGGATAAGTAGGATTTTAACATGTCTTCTCCCTCTAGAAGGGGGGAATACTAACCTCATCACCAGAAATGGTGTGGGGGTAGTATTCCACAGTGTTAGACACCTTACACGACATGTTTTGATAAAGCCAATCCATAGTTACCATAACCGCGGGGATTATAAGGCACTTTAAGAGTATATGGTAGGCGATATCATAGAACAGCTATAAGGACATGGTTCCAAAAGCTGCAGATAGGCTCAGCTCATGCTAGAGCACCATCTCACATGTTACCAAGCACTCTGCCTCCAGGATTGTTAAGGCCTGCCATAGGAGTGGCTTACAGGTTACCCAGGTGTCTATATATAAGGTAGGTATAGGAATACTATACCTAAACAAGGGGTGATTACACGACCTTGCCCCAGCTGAGTGATCAGCCAGTTGTGAGATGATGGGAGGCCAGCCAGGGGTGGCCTGATACATGCTGCAGCCCCTGGTAGGCCTATGGTACACCTATGCCCTGGGTACCTAAGGTACACTGTACAGGGACTCATAAGGTGATCCTTACCAATTGGGTTATGTACCTAAAGTACATAGTATGAATTTAGAGAGAGAACAGCTGGGCTGTGGGTCTGATTAGCAGGCCCACAGCCACATCTAAGTCGAAAATCAGTAAAGCAAAAGCAAAACGTGGGGGTGACCATAGGAAGCAGACCCTACTCTCCTACACAACCCCCCCCCCCCCCCAAACTTAGGGACATTAAACTAACCTTGACCAGTTGAGTCTACATGTTCTAAGTGGAAATATCTGGAGAGTCCATCTGCATAGGCATGGTCCGTCCCAGGTCTATGTTCCACTGTGAAGTCCATTCCCTGTAGGGAAATGGACCACCTAAGAAGTTTGGGATTTTCACCCCTCATCTGATTTAACCACAAGAGGGGCTTATGGTCTGTCTGAATCTTGAAGTGAGTGCCAAACAGGTATGGCCTCAGCGTCTTCAGGGCCCAGACCACAGCAAAGGCCTCCCTCTCAATAGCTGACCAACGTTTCTCTCTAGGGGTCAGCTTTCTACTAATAAAAGCAATGGGCTGGTCTTGACCATCTATATTCAGCTGTGAAAGAACAGCTCCCACACCCAACTCAGAAGCATCTGTTTGGACAATGAATTCTTTGGAGTAATCTGGACTTTTCAGAATAGGTGCAGTGCACATGGCCTGCTTCAGGTCATCAAATGCCTTCTGACAGTTTACTGTCCACTGAACTTTCTCTGGCATTTTCTTGGAGGTCAAGTCATTAAGTGGTGTCACAATGGACCCATAGTTCTTAACAAACTTTCTGTAGTACCCAGACAGGCCCAAGAAAGCTCTGACCTGTGTCTGGGTAATTGGAGGAGTCCAGTCCTTTATGGTCTGGATCTTGCTCTCCAGTGGTTGAACCTGACCCCCACCTACTAGGTGGCCCAGGTACACAACCTTGCTCTGCCCTATCTGGCACTTAGTGGCCTTGATAGTGAGGCCTGCCTTTTGCAGGGCCTCTAAGACATTCCTCAGGTGGACCAGGTGATCCTCCCAGGTGGAGCTAAAGACAGCAATATCATCATGATAAGCTGCACAGTAGTCATCCAGGCCTGTAAGGACTTGATTCACCAACCTTTGGAAAGTGGAAGGTGCATTCTTCAAGCCAAAGGGCATTACCACAAATTGATAATGTCCTCCTGGGGGTGAGAAAGCAGTTTTGGCTTTTGCACGCTCAGCTAGCTTGATTTGCCAGTAGCCTGCTGTCAGGTCAAATGTACTCAGAAACTTGGCAGCTGCCAATCTGTCAAGGAGTTAATCTGCCCTGTGTATTGGGTGGGCATCTGTCCTAGTGACAGCATTGAGACCTCTGTAGTCTACGCAAAACCTCATCTCTCTCTTACCATCTTGGGTGTGAGGTTTTGGCACAATAACTACAGGACTAGCCCAAGGGCTCTCTGAAGGTTCAATGACTCCCAGCTCCAACATCTTTTGTACCTCAATCTTTATGCAGTCCCTGACATGGTCAGGTTGCCTGTAGATTTTACTCTTCACAGGCAGACTGTCACCAGTGTCCACCTCATGGGTGCACCAGTTTGTCTGACTTGGGGTCAGTGAGAACATATGTCTATAGGCCTGTAGAACTTGTCTGCAGTCCTGTTGCTGATGATTAGTGAGGCTGTCTGAAAAGACCACACCATCAACTGAACCATCATCAGGGTTCTGAGTCAGCAGGTCTGGGAGAGGGTCACTCTTTTCCTCCTGCCCCTCATCTGTAGCCATGAGCAAGACCATGTCTGCCCTGTCAACATATGCCTTTAACCGGTTGACATGATGCACCCTGTGGGGGCTTCTGGGAGTCCCAAGGTCAACCAAGTAGGTGACTTCTCCCTTCTGCTCAACAATAGTGTGGGGTCCAGACCATTTGTCCTGGAGTGCTGCTGGGGCCACTGGCTCCAACACCCACACTTTCTGTCCTGGCTGGTACACAGTCAGCACAGCCTTTTGGTCATGCCAAGCTTTTTGGAGTTCTTGGCTTGCCTCAAGGTTTTTAGAAGCCTTCTTCATATACTCTGCCATCCTTGAGCGGAGGCCAAGCACATAATCCACTATATCAAGCTTGGGTTGTCTGAGAGGTCTCTCCCATCCTTCCCTTACTAGACATAGGGTTCCCCTTACAGGAGGCCCAAACAAAAGTTCAAAAGGGCTGTAGCCAACCCCCTTTTGTGGGACCTCTCTGTAACCTTTCAATAAGCCCATTGCATTGTGGGTGATAGGGTGTAGTGAATTTGTAGTTAACACCACACTCCTTCCACATTGCAGTCAGATATCCTGATATGAAGTTGGCACCTCTGTCAGAGACAACCTCCTTTGGAAACCCCACTCTGGAGAACACTCCCAGTAGGGCCCTTGCCACAACAGGAGCTGTTGTGGTCCTCAGGGGTATAGCTTCTGGGTACCTGGTGGCATGGTCCACTATCACCAGTATGAATCTGTGCCCAGATGCTGTTTGGGGGTCCATTGGTCCACCAATGTCTATCCCCACTCTCTCAAAGGGAACCCCCACCACAGTGGGGCCTTTGTGGTGCCACCTGATTTGCCACTGGCTTGGCAGGTGACACAGGGACGACAAAACTCCTTGGTATCTTCTGACATGTGAGGCTAGTGAAAGTGAGGGACAAGTCTGTCCCAAGTCCTATTCTGGCCTAAGTGTCGTGCAAGGGGAATATCATGGGCCAAGATAAGAAGGAAGCCTCTGAAACTCAATGGTATGACCAACCTTCTGGACGCACCAAGCTTGGGGTCTCTAGCCTCGGACTACAGTAGCCCTTCATCCCAATACACTTTATGGGTACCTTGAGCATTCCCTGCAGCCTCAGCAGCAGCCTGCTGTCTGAGGGGTTCAAGAGAAGGACAGTCTAATTGGGCCTGCCTCAGATCTGCCATTGAAGGTCCCCCTGTCCCAAGAAACTCAACCTGGTCAGGTTCCAGTTCTTCTAGGACAGTTCCTTCAGGGCTCTCAGAAACATGCTCCTGTGCGAGCTGATTCTCTACCTGAGGCAGGGGGGAAGGCACAGCCTTAACCCTACTGCTCTTTCTCTTGGGTTGTGTCTGGTCCATTGTCCCAGGATCCAGCACTTGTTCAGTGTTGCACTTTTTGGCCTGTGACCCAGTCACAGCAAGGACATGTGCATCTATTCCCAGAATTTCTGCATGGGTCCTATACTCCACTTCAGCCCAAACTGAAGTTTCAAGGTCATTTCCCAACAGACACTCTACAGGAAGATCTGAACTTACCACAACTTTCTCTAGGCCAGTTACCCCTCCCCAGGAAAAGTTAACAATTGCCACACTATGGGAGGTAGTGGCATTGCTAGCGTTGGTCACTAGGTAATTCTCACCTAGCATGATCTGTCCAGGGTCCACAAAGGCAGGTGTCACCATTGTGACACTAGCACCTGTGTCCCTGTAGGCCTCAGCCATCCTATGGTTGATTAAAGGAGTCTGTCTATACTTGCCCAGGTTACTGGGACTCACAGTAGAGGACAAACCTATGCCCCCATCATAGATCAGAACAGCCTGAGTTGGTATCCTGACTAGGCCAGAATCCACCTCAGTTCCCAGGGTTAACCCTATTACACCCTTTTGCTGGGAACCACCACTTAGAGCTGGACTAGGGGGTACAGTTGCCTTAGGGGCAATGGTGGTTCGGGGCTTGTCCTTTTTGGTACACTCACTATACCAATGGGAATTGGACTTACAATAGTTACACCAATGTTTCTTTTGGCCATCTTTCTTTTTATCCTTTTTGGGACCACCCTTCCCCTGAGCCTGTTGGGGGCCTGGTGAAGACTTCTGGTCTTTTTGTTTCTGATCATTACCCTTCTGGTCTGCCTTTTTCTGATCACCACCCTGGTTCTGGGATTTCTGCTTAACTCTAGTCCTGACCCACCTATCTGCCTTCTTTCCCAATTCTTGGGGAGAAGTCAGATCAGAGTCAATCAGGTGTTGATGCAGTAGCTGGTTTTGACAGTTGCTAAGGATTTGTTCTCTCATGATCAAATTATACAACCCTGTATAGTCCTTAACCCTACTACCCAATAACCAGCCTTCCAAAGCCTTAGTGGCACAATCAACAAAGTCAGTCCAGTCCTGAGTCTGTGTCTTCTGGGTATCCCTGAACAACAACCTGTATTGTTCAGTGGTTAGGCCAAACCCATCAATCAGAGCACTCTTCAGGACAGTGTAATTATCAGCATCCTCATCACTAGATGTGAGGAGCTTGTCTCTACCTTTCTCAGAGAAGGAGAGCCACAAGATAGCTGCCCACTGACTTTGGGGTACCTGCTGTACTTTGCAAGCCCTCTCCAAAGCAGTTATCCATTTGTGGATGTCATCCCCACACTTGTAGGGAGGGACAATCTTGCTCAGGTTTCTATTCTCATAGGTCCTGTCTCTATCCTTTGGGATAATGCTGCCACCGGTGGGTTCTAACCCACTTAACTTTTGCTCTCTGGCCAGAGCAAGTCTCTCCTTGGCAAGGGCAAGTTCTTCCCTTTCAATCCTCAGATTGACTTCCCTCATCCTGGCCTTATGCTCTTTTCCTCTGTGGAAAAGTCATTCTCCTATGAGAATAGGTATTGGAGTCGTTAGAGACATGGGAGTGGATAGATTTCCTGGAAGGGGATCTTCTTCTCCCATCTCTCTGGTTAAGTCCACTTGGGGGCCTGAATGGGGGGATCCCATTCTGACTCCCATGTAGGCTTAAGTTAGCCTGGCTAAGTCTCCTAACTTGGACCTGGCTGTCTACCTCATCTTCTGAAGTCCCTTCTGACTCGTCTTGATCAGTGTGGTGAGGGGAGTCTTCTGTAGAGGGCAAACCCTCATATGTACCTAAGGTACCATCGTGGGAGGTTCTCTGAGCATCATACTCTTCTAAGATCTCCACTAGATAAATCAGGGTAGGGTTGGAACCCTGTTTTAACTTTCTGGAGGTACACAATTGTCTCATCTCCTGAAAAGTTAGGGTATCATATCTAGAGGGTATCCTTCTAGGATTTACCTCTCCTGAGAGAGAATCATATTGATCTCCTCTCAGAGACATGATCTAGTGAGGGTGTGGTGTGTGCACCTACCTACACTAGCTGTATCTACTAAAACCTCTCTAGTGGTTGTAGTCAGGGTGTGCTAGGCCCTTCAACCTACAACAACTAAGTTCAGTAGAACTTAAGTATTCTAAGATTTTGTTTTATATGTACCTTACAGTACCTAATGTGATCTTTCAATTTGATATCTCAAGATTATAATGGTATCACAACAGCAAACTCAGATCCCAACCGCTGCTCACCAATGTGAGAAGTTGGCCTGAAATATGATGTCACTAGTTCTAGTGTACACCCTGTATCAGTCCAAACAACCCTTATGGTGATTGGTTGTAAAGTCAACCTTATAGACCAGCTATCCTAGTGGTAGCATGGACAAGAGCAGTCTTAGGCTAAACTCTGTATGGCATGTGAAGCCAGCTGTTATACCATTACAATCCCTTGAATACCAAATGAAAGGACACCACACCAGGTATATATAAAAGTAGAATGTATTTATTCTAACATATACCCTCAGCACTCTTTATGAGTTCAGATGTCTAAGTACAAACAATTTCTTAAGTAGCATACGTTAAGTTACACAGGAAAATACAGTTAGGCCCGGGGGCCACGCAAACCATATACTAAGAAAGTGGTATAAGTACCACGTCATGAACAGGGAGTAGGCCTAGGGCATCGCTGGGGCTACACTACCCTACCAATAGTTAGGAAGTGGGAGGCCCACGGGAAGCGTGTGCAGTGTGGAGACACACACGCGGGTTACATTAAAGTCAATAGGAATGTAGTAGTTAGAAATAGGGAGAATAAGGACACTTCCGAAGTAACTAGGAGGAAGGAACTAAAGACTTAGACACTTGGATAGTCAATATCCACTGGAGCACCGGAGTACTCGCGTTACCTCACCCACGGGAGACGGGTGCATAGGTGTGAAGATGTGTCAGGTGTCGTCGCTGGATCCTATGGATGCCTGAAGAACAGATGCTGGCAGGCGCCCAGGAGGAAGGTGTCCGGTGGACCCAAGGATGGATCTTGAAGGAAGAACACCTGCAAGCAGAGGTGACAAAGTCTGGGTCACTAGCCAGTGACCGTGTGGAACCAGGAAGGAACCAGGCGATGTCGTGCAGAACACAGGTGATGTCTTGAAGCTTGTCTCTGCAGCCCCGTGGACCAGGAGGCGTCGAGGACGACCAGAACCAGGATACGGGCTGTCCCACGAAGGATCTTGCTGATGGCGGAGTCGACGTCCCGATTGGAGTCAACAAGCCTTGGCAAAGGCAACCCACGCGGAAATCGAAATTCGCTTCAGGTGCAGACCAGGAAGGTCTGAGGTGCTTCTGTTTCACAGGGAAGCAGGAGCCAGTCTGGAGGAGCCAAACCAGCGGTGGAAAGTTAAGGGTTCGTCGCCACTGAGGCTACTAGCCAACGGGCCAGCAACCGGACAGACGCGTCGAGCAGGAAATTGCAGAAGGGCCCCACGCAGAACTCGTGGAGTGTGGAGGGCTGATCTTCGCTGCAGATGGTGCTCGGGGTTGGGGCTTCTCAATCCCCAGAGCACAACTTCGAGGATGCCTCAGAAGCTGCGCTGGAAGCTACTCCCCAATTTTCCCAGGTAGCCGGTCCCACATCTCTCGTCGCCTCCACGGATCTCAGCTCTGCTGTGGATGTGGATAAGGGTCGGAGAAGTGTGGAAGTCAAGGCGCTGGTCGGGCTCTGCAGTCGGTTCCTCGTAGAACTTGGGAAAAGCAAACGGCAGGTCGCTTGTTGGTGCCTGTTTGCACAGGGTGGCCACTCCTTGGCCACAAGGGAGATTCTTCAGTCTTCTTGTCGTCGAATGTCGAAGGTCCAGAGTTTCGTGCCTAGTTTCAGTTCAGTATAATCTAAAGTCCTAGGGACTCAGCTCCCACTCTTGTACTAATATGGGGGGCTGGTTTTCCTGCTAGGTCCCTCCTATGGGTGGGACCAGGGAGGGGGGTGGTTACACCCCCTTCCCTTTGTCCAGTTTCGCGCCAGGGCTGGGGCTGGAGTGCCCCAGCACCGGTTTGAACCGGGCTATGCATGGGACACCTTGTGTGCCCCAGGCAGTGTCTCGTTTCTTTCATCCCTCCCTGTCCCAATACACTAAGTCCTGCCTGGGGTGGTGCCAGCACCTCCCAAGGCAGGAAACCTATTGTCCAAGCCTCCCTCGCTGGAAGGACTCACAGCAGCAGGAGGTCAGACTTGTGTCCGTGGCAGCAGCATCCATATTGTGATGCTAGGGCTCTGGTTAATTTTAACCGGGTAAGTAGGATTTTAACATGTCTTCTCCCTCTAGAAGGGGGGAATACTATCCTCATCACCAGAAATGGTGTGGGGGTAGTATTCCACAGTGTTAGACATCTTACACAACACGTTTTGATTAAGGCCAAACCATAGTTACCATAACCGCGGGGATTATAAGGCACTTTAAGAGTATATGGTAGGCGATATCATAGAACAGCTATCAGGACATGGTTCCGAAAGCTGCAGACAGGCTCAGCTCATGCTAGAGCACCAGCTCACATGTTACCAAGCACTCTGCCTCCAGGATTGTTAAGGCCTGCCATAGGAGTGGCTTACAGGTTACCCATGTGTTTATATATAAGGTAGGTATAGGAATACTATACCTAAGCAAGGGGTGATTACACGACCTTGCCCCAGCTGAGTGATCAGCCAGTTGTGTCATGATGGGAGGCCAGCCAGGAGTGGCATAATACATGCTGCAGCCCCTGGTAAGCCTAAGGTACACCTATGCCCTGGGTACCTAAGGTACACTGTACAGGGACTCATAAGGTGATCCTTACCAATTGGGTTATGTACCTAAAGTACATAGTATGAATTTAGAGAGAGAACAGCTGGGCTGTGGGTCTGATTAGCAGGCCCACAGCCACATCTAAGTCGAAAACCAGTAAAGCAAAAGCAAAAAGTGGGGGTGACCATAGGAAGCAGACGCTACTCTCCTACAGCACCCTATTTGGAAAGTGATGCATCTAAGCAGATGAATCACCTTGTAAAGCCCTGTGCTACATTATACCTCCGTCAGGTATAATGTATGCAGGTTGGGCATTCCCCCCCGTAAAAAGCCAAGTAGAATTGTCACAGTGAAATCTGAGCCACTTCTAGGATGCCACTGCATCAAAATCATACGCCTGCCACACAGCAGGTGTAAGACTGACTGTTGGACTTGGCCCTTTTTTCCTGATTGTTTTCGTTTTTGTAGTGTTAAGGTGCAGGTGCTTACTTCACCCAAGATGGCTGCCACAGACCCCTGCTACTGCAGGGTGGTCGTTTTTCATAGTAGCACCCTAGCTGCCAGGAGCTGGCTGGGACCCACAACAATGTTGCGACACCAGCCCGCCTTTTTTCCCATAGGTAGAGTGGGGAAGCTCCTGGAAGAAGCTGGAACCTTCTAGAAGGGAGGTGGGGTTTTACTTTTGCCGCCTTGGCTAGAGGTCACCTGACCTAGGGCTACTTAAGAGTGGGAGGGAAACTTTTGTGGTGAGTTGGCCATTGGGGTGAAGCAGAGCTGGAAGAATCCACCAGGAGTGTAGGCGGTAGGGCCTAGCCAGGGACTTATGCCTCTGAGAGTGACAGGATTTAGGTACTGCCTCTTAAGTGAGTGAGGTGCCCTGTGAATCCCACTGATCTTGCCCAGTAGTAGGAGGACCCAGAGACTCTCTGCCAACCTGACTAGGAAGGACCTAGTCGCCCTCTCCATCCCTACCCCTGTAACGGAACCCCTTAAGGGCGCCAGATACATCTGCGCCACAAGACTTCATCTGTCAACTAAGAACTGAAACCTAACTGTAAGAACTGAGACTGCATGACAAGAGCGAGCTGTAAGCCTTGAATGCCAAAGCTGAGACTGCGTGTCCAAGCTGGCCTATCAAACTGAATGCTAAGCCGATTGCCAAGCCACCGGGGATCGACCAGGTACTAGCGCTGTGACCCCCGCGCTCCCTGCCCTGGTCTGGGACCCCCGGCAGCGTGCTCCGCTGAGCACCATATCCCCATCCTTAATTTGAGCCCCCCCTGCGACGACGAAGCCAGCGCACTCACCGCCGCGGCCTGGAGGCCTGGAGAAGTGCCCTGCTGTGTCGCGAGGCCCTGGAGAAGTGCCCTGCTGTGTCGCGAGGCCCTGGAGAAGTGCCCTGCTGTGTCGCGTGGCCCTGGAGAAGTGCTCTGCTGTGTCGCGAGGCCCAGGAGAAGCCCAGGGCCCCGTCGCTGCCGTCGCAGCCGTGTGAGGAGGTGCGCAAGGTTGGGGCCGAGTTCCCCCATCGTCGTGAGGACGGACGCCTGCTGACGCCGAGACGGAGGTAAGCCCGGAGGCCGAGATCCCCCCTGGTGCGCGCCCTGCTGGTCTGGAAACCACACCGCACTTGGCCCGGGTTGTCCCCTCCGTGGGAGTCCCCTCCCCTGCTGCGCGACGGAGAGACCCCGCCGAGGGATCCGTTCCGTGTCCCCCTTTAGTGAGACTGAGTGCGGTGCCTTGTGAACTGCACCGGAGCGTAGACACTTGCTCCTCGAGTCCTGTTGCACTCCCCCTTGGAAGCCTCTTCCGAAGGACTGATTAACATTGTTCACGAGAGGCGCTTTCACTTCACCGGCTCCGCTGCAACGGCCTCGGAGTCCAGTACGAGTAGCGTGTTATGTTATATGCTCTCTCGAAAGTATTTACATGCCGATGATCACGAGAAGCGTGTTATGTGATATGCTCTGCTCGAAGGTATTTACATGCCGATGATCGCGAGTAGCGCGTTACTTTATCTGTTCTGCTCGAAAGTATTTACATGCCGATGATCACGAGTAGCGTGTTGTGTGATATGCTCTGCTCGAAGGTATTTACATGCCGATGATCGCGAGTAGCGCGTTACGTTATCTGTTCTGCTCGAAAGTATTTACATGCCAATGATCACGAGTAGCGTGTTATGTGATATGCTCTGCTCGAAGGTATTTACATGCCAATGATCGCGAGTAGCGCGTTACGTTATATGCTCTGCTCGAAAGTATTTACATGCCGATGATCACGAGTAGCGTGTTATGTGATATGCTCTGCTCGAAGGTATTTACATGCCGATGATCGCGAGTAGCGCGTTACGTTATCTGTTCTGCTTGAAAGTACTTACATGCTAAGGATCATGAGTAGCGTGTTATGTTATATGCTCTGCTCGAAAGTATTTATATGCTAAGGATCACGAGTAGCGTGTTATGTTATATGCTCTGCTCGAAAGTATTTATATGCTAATGATCGCGAGTAGCGCGTGATGTTATATGCCCTGCTCAAATGTATTCCCAGGTAAATGATTGCGCGTAGCGCTTGGTTTTATATGCTTTGCTTCACAGGATTAGGGACCATCGAGTACGAGGAGCGCTTAGTTCCACAGGCTCCATGTTAATGTACCCGATGTCACCCATTACGAGTATCGTGCTGTGTTAGACGGCCTGTTCAGGGAAAGGTCTCACTTCGTGCGCACAGCGCTATAATCACCCGCACTTAGCCAACTGCCGTGGGTGTCTGAATGAGGTTAGGCACTGCATATGTATCGCCAAGATTGCCGTATTTACTGATGGATGGTATTATGATGCATGTATCGCCTTGTTACTTCCTGAACTGCAACTGACCAGCTATACTTGGATAAACTTGAAGTATTTGCATAATTTAAACGGTGTGGCGTCACTTATTGTGTGTGTCCCTAGTCCATGAGAAGCGTGTGGTGTATGGTTGCTTAACACATAGCCCTCTGGTTGCCCGACCGGCTCGCGCCACGTTACCGCCCTTAGGCCCTGGTGACCCCAGGTTCCTACACTGACACAGGCCTATTTAACATGGAACTTGCCCATGTGTAATGGCACATTGCTGGAGTTGCGTCACTTTTGCGAGACACTCCAGAAATGCGTTATTACTGGGCCTACAAATACATCAGAAATACTGACATATCTGTAACTCGTTGCGACATCTCCGTTCATTAAATACGACGCATCCTTCATGTCCCAAGAGAGAGCAGTGAAAACTGTTGCACCGCTGTTTTTACACAGCAATGCGACAGCTTTCATAAATGAGCCCCAAACAATCTTTCCCTGCAAAGCAGACACCCTTGCACTATGGTGCAAGTGTGCCTGCGTTGCAGAGAGGATAATAAATTAAGCACCAGCTCAGGGGGAAACGTAGGGCTACACCATATTGTTGTGAATATGGTGCAGCCCTATTTTCCAGAAGTGGTGGAGTGTGGTGTGAAGCCAAGAAGACTAACGCTGCGCACCATCACTTCCTTGTAAATATGCCCCCATGTGCACTGTGAGAGTGATGCTGAGGTGGAATGGAATGGAAAAGCATTTATAGAGCGCATGGCTACCCGGAGGCATCCCAGCGCTAATAACCGACGGTAGGGGGAACCAAAAGCTAAGGAAAGAGATACGTTTTTATTTGCTTCCGAAAGGTCATGTGATCAGGGGTGGTACGCAAGTGAAGAGGTAGAGGTGACATTACATCTTGTCATATCATATACATCTTAAAATTTCGCAATCTCCAATTTAATTCTAATTTTTGTAAAAACCTGTGACAGTTTAGTACTGATTTACTGATTTTCCCAACAGATTTTCTGAATTAGTTTCTGGCTAAGTACCTGTTCAACTTGCATGAAGAAGAGATGTGTTCTGATGACTGCCATCAAGATTACAAGAGCACCAAAGGCTGCAGTTCCACTGATGGCCAAAGGGGGTCTCTGTGTGTGCTTTCACTTCCACCCTAGCTTCATGTCCTCTAGTTCTTTATTGATACTTACACTTCTTTTTTGTGCATTGAGTATGATGCTATTAGCTTAGACCAGCTCTAGGGCTGACACTTAGGCCCAGATTCATACGGGCTTTGCATTAGTCTTGTGTCGGGCAAGGTAACACTTTGAAAATGCAAAGGCTTCAGTGATGCTTAAAAAGTCACACAAGGGGCAATTTGCACCACCTTGCGTAGCTATGTAAAGAACGCAGCTGCTTGCCCTCCGTTACGTTACATTTCAAGCTGGGCAGCGTTCCATGGGTGGGGCATGGGCGTTCCCATGCATCCACCCATGGATTTTGGCGCATTCCCAGATTTACTAAAGCTAGTAAACCCGGGAAGGCATCAAACTGCGACACCTTCCCCTGAGAGGTGTAACAAGAGGAAATATCTTTAAATATCAGTCTGTAGCGCACAGAAAAACATAGAAAAATGGCTCTAAGAATTATTACCGTTCAGAAAGGTGTCAACTCCTGCTCAAAAACATCCTTGTCTGTAACTCAGGCACACTTGCACTATGATGCAAGGGAGACTGCGTTGGCGCTAGGCTGCACACAGTGCGCCATCACAAGGAGAGAGCAGAAATGCTCTATATCGTTGTAAATATGGAGCATTTCTGCTCTGTCTGCTTTTATGCAACGCAGATCAGCAGCTTTGCTTGCTGCCCTGCATTGCGTTCAAGATTAGTCAATGGTACACCTTCGTTCTGGGCATTGGTACAATCCACAGACATAGACTGAGGTCTGTATGTCACTGGCCTGCCTGTTTAAGAGTTATTTTTTCATTAAAGCAAAAAGAATGTTCACAATTACTGTAGCTTCACACGCAGGCCCTGATTACGAGTGGGTTAGCTATTTCTGACCCCTGGGTACGGCCCTGTTTGCACAGGGGTCCGAAATAGTTGGTATTTACTGCATCCAGTAAGTACTACAAGGGATATTTACTAACTTTTTACACAATACTGGGCAGCGAGGAAAGTTGCTACGCTGCATTCCATGAAAGGGCGAAAGCAGAAAAGCACCATATCTACTAAAATAAGGTCCATTTCTGCTGTCTCCAAATGCCAACGCAGGCACCCTTGCGCCATGCTGCAACCCCTCTCTAACGCAAAGTAACACAAGGCAGCGCTACATGCTTCTTTGTGTTACTTTTGGGAAAAATCCCATGCAAAGCCACGCAAATCTGATTTACTCAGCTTTGTAGATCACACATAACATTTTGCGTCGTGGCTGCACCAAAAAAAGAGGTACATCCATGGCGCAAAATGTTATTAAACCTAGCGTCCGAGCTGGCACCCTTGCACCGCGACGCAGACAGGATAAAGAGTTTTTTTCCTCTTTCTTTGGGGCGTATTATCAAGCGGCAGCGATAATTATCGCTGGCCGCTCTTAGCGTGAGGATTTTTATCGCGGCTATCGCTGGAAATTATCGCCAAGCATAGCACAATGGCGATAATTATTCCAGTGATAGCGGTGTTTTCCATGGAACATCGCTGGTTTTCAAGCGATGTTCCATGGAAAATTGAACGTCTCCCAGCTTGAAATAGAATGTAGCGCAGCGCAAGCGACTGCCTTGCATTATATTTCTTTACAAATTGCCTCTTGCGTGGCTTTGTAAATCTGACTTAAGGAAAGGAGACGCAAGGACATCACAAATCCATAATCAATCAGCCCCAAGCCTTATGGTGAAACAACTGCAGTCTAGTTATTTTATTTATTTGGTGCTTTTGAGCCGGGTTTTAAAGTGCTTCGTGCAGCTTCAAAGCACTAGATTAAGGAGGAGGTAGCAAAGCCACATGTGGTATTTCATGCGGTGACTCCTGGCTCTTTCACTCACTTCAAAGATGAAAGGCAGGTTTCATGGCGCTGAAATTCTCTCCCCCAAAGCACTGCAAAGATGCAACACCTAGTGAGCTATGAAAGCCCTTGCAGCACCGTCCGGTCAGATGAAATAGAATCTTCTAAGGCAACCTGCTTGTAAGAAAGTCTTTGATGGTTAAAGTCCGTCTACAAAGCAAACACAAGGAGATGATGGACGGAGCGCTGAAACTTTTCAAACACTCACCCATAGTCACAGATCTGGGTTGAATCCATCATTGTTCTGTAGCTCACTTTGCCACCTCAGTTCAGACACAGCTATATGCAAATCAGTCTTGACCCTGTGCCTCATGGGAACAGTCCAGCCTGAATTCCCTGGATGGGAAACAAGCATCCTGGGACCAGTTTGGGGCTAACAGCCCTCATCAGCCAGGCTAGCTTGAATCCAACTGGCAAAGTGAGCAAGGGACCCACGTTTGGACATACCCTGCCAACTTAGGGCGAGCAAAGCAAACACAAGCGGATTGTAAGAATGTCTTTGATGGTTAAGGTGCGTCTACGACCACCTGATTGTAAGTAAGTCATTGAAAGTTAAAGTGCATCTACGACAACCTGACTGTAAGAAAATCTTTGATGGTTAAAGTCAGTGGTCGAAGTGGGCGGGATCGGCAGGGCATGGCGTGCCCCTACTTCTTTAATTTATTAGGTTCCGTTCCCCTACTTTTTAATTTTAAACATGCGTCCCATGACACCAGAAATCGTCAAGGCCTACAGATAAGGCTCGGCGTTCGGGGACGGGCAGAGAAGGAAACGGACTCTGTTGTTTCCTTTTTGCCCAGAGAAGACTAGGAGATTGTCCACTTCTGCTCTGCCACTCTTCTGTTAGTGGGACTTAAAACGAGATGCAGGGTAGGTGTTCTCGTGCAAAAACTACCACTAACTCCAATTCACAATATTCACAGTGAAATTCTGTCCGGCGATAAAAATTGGTGCAAACACTTGGGGCCTCATTTCAGCAGGTTTTGGTTCTGGACAGCGCTGCAAGGAATGTTGGTGTGCTGCCCTGCGACAAAACAAAAGGGAAAGAATGTACACTATCAATAAGATAGGACGCATTCCTGGGCCTCATCCATGAAAAGTGTTGCATTGCTGCGACAAAACAGTGTTGCAGGGGGGCGTGGCTTGCAGCCATCAAAGATGGCTGCGCACTGACAGAGCTGCGCTAGCAGTCAACTTCTCCACACCCAAAATCCGGTATTATCCTGAACGAAAGCGGTGACCAGCGGCATCGGAAGCTGCCGGGTGGCGGCGGGACCCGCAGCAGATCTAAGGTGACCTCTGGGAGCTCCTCAGCGCTCGTTCCATACGGCCCGGCCAGCCCGACTCAGCGACAAAATAGCGCCCGCCAGCTAGAATTTTGGCGGTAGCGGTGCCAGACTGCGGGCTGCATGGTGGACGTCCCCCAAGTATCCAGAGGGGCCGACAACAGCGGTGGAAGTTAGCGAGGGACACGCGGTCCCTGCAGCGCGACATTCATCAGTGCCCGGCGGAGCGCCGAGCTACGAGGCACCTCCCCCGCTGGTGAGTGTGCACCCTCCCTAAAGAAAGGTGGCAGAAAGGGTTACTGCCTGCACACCAGACCCGGAGACTGTGGCTGACCCCGTGACTGCCGTGGAGCCTAACCCCGGGCACTACACGAGGGCGTGGGCCCTAGTGAAACAGCATACGAGGGGGTGAGCATCGACAGCCCCTGGCTAAGAGCGCATCAGTGCAGGGCAGAAGGCGAGCAGCGACTGGGGTGGCAGACCACGCGGCTTCCCCAAGGATCCTGGGCATGGACTGAGGGCGGAGGCCCTGGCGAGATGGTGCACGTCTGGTGAGATTCCGCAGAGGGTGATTAGCAGTGGCCCCCGACCAAGCACATTCCCGGGCAGGAGCATGAGGTAATAGGCGCGAGGCGGCTGAGGTGACGGAGCTGGTCTCCTGGGGCTCCAGGAAGGTCCGAGTGGGCCGGCAGAGGCAGAACTCACAGGTGCACGCAGCCACTGGCGGATTCGGGCCCCTTTCACAGGCGCACGGAAAGAGCACTGGAGACACCCACTGCCGCGCACCAGAGTGGCCGGCCATCCCATCATGGGCTGCACCAGACCACCAGGACAAGGCCAGTCTAATCATATTGACAAGTATACGGTGGCCATGGGCAGGGAGGGTAGAACTCCAGGTGGCAGCCATCAGGGGGAACCGGTGGACAGTGACCCAGACCCGTCGCTCAGGGACATCATGGGCGCGATCAGGGACTTGCGGGGCACCTTGGAGCCCAAGCTTGACACTGTGACGGAGGAGGTCAACCTCCTGCGGGCCGACTTCCGCAATATGTCTGAAAAGGTTGCAGTGGCTGAGACGGGGATAGGCAGTCTCCAATCCAAAACAAAGAGACTGGAAGAACAAGTGACCGCCTTAACGAGAAACCAGTCCGACATTCAGGCCTGGCTGGAGGATCAGGTAGGTCGGGCGCAGCGTAGCAACATCCGCATAGTGGGGGTTCCGGAAGGAATGGAGGGGAAATCCATGGACTGTTTCGTTGAAGACTTAATCCTTAATCACTTGAAACCGAATCGACTATCCAATTTTTTCTCCGTTGAACGGGCCCAAAGAGCACTTGGAGGGAAGCCCAAGCCTGGGGCCCCACCACGTACAATAATCGCTCGGATCCTGAACTATAGGGACCGGGATGCCATCTTACAGGCATCGAGGGTGACTGGGGATCTCCAGCTTGATAACACCACCATCCGCTTCTTCCCTGACTTTACGCTCCACGTTCAGCGCCTCCGCCGGTCATTTGAAGGAGTGAAGAGAGCTCTTCGGGAGCAAGGCGTGAAGTACATGATGCTCTTCCCTGCTTGTCTCAAGCTCCTAGATGGCAGTAAGTCTTATTTTTTCGAGTCACCAGAGAAGGCCAGTGACTGGCTGGAAGGATGGCGGTCAGTGGGCAGGAGTGGGGGCTGGCGCGGACATGGACAGACCTCGCCGAGACAAGACGCGGCGATGAAGGACACTCACGTTATGGACAACCGCGACAATGCTCACAATGGGCCCAGGTAACGGGGACGATGCTGCGTTTTAAGGCCTCGGAGCTGGAGATGCGGTAAGTGGGTGCTGCTGCTGGCCTCGAGGGGCCGAACTTTCTTTCCCTAAACGGGAGATGTCTGGCGCACTGGACACAATGTTTGGGACACAAACTCTCTTCAGCCGGCTGGGGCAGGGGGCGGGGGGGGGGGACTTGGGGAGCTGACTAGGGGTTACTAGACAATGGTTATCATGTAGGGTGTAACGTCCGCCAATTATGTATAACCTTCTTTGCTGGCTGAAAGCTCATGTTTCCTTTTCAGGTTTGATATGGGGCGGAAGGGACGACATTCACTCTGCATGTTTGTATGGTGGGAGGTTGGGTACCCACCTCGCAGGGAGGCAGGGGCGTGTGAGTTGGTGGGGGGGGGAGTTTTTGTTTCAGGGGTAAGTTATGCTCGAGATCATCACAGTTCTTTTGCATGCTGAAGTTGCTCGGAGGGGGCACAGTGGGACATTTGCGATTAGATAAGTGCGAGACCAGATGTCAACGATGGGTAACCAGACACGTATTAAAGTTTGGACGTGGAACGTTAATGGGTTGGGCAACAAAATCAAGCGGACGCTAGGGCTCCAATACCTGAAAAGGCACTCACCAGATGTAGTCCTGCTTCAGGAGACGCACCTGTGAGGCAATAGATACAGGGCCTTCGACAGGTTTGGGTATAAAATGGTGGCCCACTCGGGGTTCACGTCGGGGTCCAGAGGAGTGGGCATTCTAATCCACAACACCCTGCTGATAATAATATCAGGCACCTGGACAAATGACTCTGGATGTTTGGTCGCAGTGGCTGGCAGGTGGGAGGGCCGAACCATAGTCCTGGGATCCTGCTACGTCCCGCCTGGACTTCACTCCTCAACATACACACAACTGGGTTCTTTCCTGACTGGCCTCCCATGGGGTACCCTCCTGTTAGGTGGTGACACCAACGCCGTAATAGACGCTAATTTGGACCGTTCAAATGAGGGGCAGGGTTCCAGGGGGGAGTATGGGCTGCGGGACTTCATTTCTGTGCTGGGGCTTCAAGATATATGGCGTACGCATCACCCCACACAACAACAATATACATTCTTCTCAGCTAGACATGGGTCCCTTTCCCGGTTAGACCACTTTTTTATGAGTGCCGACCAGTTGGGCGATTTTGCAGAGCCTCACATCCTAGCCCGGGGAAGCTCCGACCATTCACCGTTGTGGGTCACGATTAAAGGACCGATGATAAACAGGGCCGTTTTTCCGAGGATTGATCCGTAGCGCATCCGGGACGACACCATAAGTGATTGGCTTCGTGAGGGCTCCCAGCTAGATTTTGAGGAGAATAAGGGATCGGTGGAGTCTTGTATCACGCTCTGGGAGGCCTTCAAAACCGTTCTAAGGGGACAGGCTCAGGCGCTGATAGGGGCAAAAAAGAAAGAAGAGTCCCTGCAGGCTACCCGATTGGAGGGGGAGATTGAGGAGATAGAGAGGGTGGCCGGCGCATCGCCAACGGTAGATAGCAGACACAATTTGGCTCTTAAACAGAAGGAGGGTGAGGCGCGAGCCTACTCCATCGCCACCCAACTTAGAATTTACGATGTGGGAGACAAGGCTCTCAAGCTGCTGCCGTGGCTTGAACGAAGAGACAGGGAGCGCTCATGGGTGGCCGAGGTGCGCAACCACGCAGGCTCACTGGCCTCCAATAGCGCATAAATAGCGGAGGCCTTTGCATCCTATTAAGAAGGGGTATATGAGCAAGTGTGCGTGGAATTCCTGCAGGATTTTGCGCTCCCCACCTTGAGTCCGGAACAAATAGATCGACTGGAGGCAGACTTCATGGGGGAGGAAATAGGGACGGCCCTCAATTCCCTCCAGTCTGGAAAGGCGCAAGGGCCCAATGGCCTCCCGGTGGAGCTCTTCAAGCGGCAGACCAATATCATCACTGACTCACTCGTCCGGATGTATCGGGAGGCACGAGAGGTGGGTAGGCTTCCGCCTGATCAAAGAGTGGCCACAATAGTCGTAATCCATAAAACGGGCAAACCGGCTGATCTTTGTTCGTCTACCGCCTGATCTCACTTATAAATGTAGTACCTAAGGTCTTAGCTAAGGCCCTGGCGGATAGGCTGCTATCGGTCCTGACGGTTTATGCCCCGTAGGAGCACCCAACACAATTTACGTTGCCTCTATGGAGTGCTATACATGACAGAGGATGCGGGGGCCACCCAGACAGCATTGATGGCGCTGGATGCCTCAATGGCTTCCGAGAGCATTGAGTGGCCCTATTTGTTTATGGGACTTCAGGGTTTGGTCCCGTATTCTGCAGTTGGGTTCGGCTTCTGTATGAACAACCGATGGGTGAGAGTGAACGGTGAGGTGTCCAGAGCCATTCCGCTACGAAGGGGCACTAGGCAGGGGTGTCCTCTGTCCCCCCTCCTCTTTGCATTAGCCCTGGAACCGCTGGCGCACAGGATTAGGAGGGACAGGTCGTTCTGGGGCCTAGCATTGAGTGATGAGTGGGAGGAGCGTATTTCTTTATACGCAGATGATATTGTGTTATACATGGCCAGGCCTTACCATTCGATCGCACAGGCTCTACACCTCTTTGAATTGTTCGGTAGCTATTCGGGCTATACAATTAATTGGGGAAAGTCAGTGATTTTCCCTCTCTCGGGCCCTCCACCGAGAATCCGGACCCAGTGTCCCGCTCGCTGTAGACGGATTTAAATATCTGGGACTATACATTACAATGGACAGGGTGGAGTTCTTCGCTAGGAACATGGAACCCCAACTATTGCGCCTTAAAACCGATGTGAACCACTGGAGGTCGTTACTTCTCTCCCTTATGGGTCGGGCGGCAATGTTCAAAATGCTCGCATTGCCGTGCTTGCTCTACATCCTGCAAAACACGCCATACCCGATACCAACGGGAGTGTTCAAGCGGATAGCGCAAGATCTACGAGTCCTGCTCTGGGATGGTGGCAACCCCAGGATAGCGTTGCCCAAGCTGACGAGGGGGGTCTTTGATGGGGGGCTGGCACTTCCGGACGTCAAGCTGTATTACTGGGCCTCCCAGTTGCAGGTGGTAAACGACTGGGTTTACGCAGATCGGTCGGAACCGGCCTATAGAGTAGACCGATGGGTTATGCCGGGTGGTAACTGCGAGCCCCTGTTGTATGCCCGTAAACAGGGAAGGGATTGGCCGTCACACACTGGGGTGGTGATTCAATGTTGGAGGGAGGCCAATACATTTTTGGAGTGGTCAGGCTCCCCGACGGGTAGAACCCCCTTATGGCACGGGGACCAGCTGATGGATGTGACTAGTTTGACAGGGTTCCGGGGCTGGAAACTTATACGCATTGAATACCTGGGGGACGTTTGGAAGGGAGATGCCCCGCGATCTTTTGCCTACCTTAAAAAAAAAAGAGTATGACCTATACGACTCAACATTACCACTCCCTACGACTCACCCACGCCTTGCTTGCAGGCTCACATAGTGCACGGCACGACTATCCCAGAGTACTCCCCCATGGAGGATAGGTTACTCCTGGACCCGATAGCGGAAAAGCCCACCTCCACAATATACCGCAAACTCATAAAAAACATGACGGACCCACTGGCGACGCTGCGGGAGAGATGGGTGGGGGACATAGGAGAACTGGAAGACGAAGACTGGCAGGACGCCCTACAGAGCCCACGGGAGATTGCAATCCGTTCAGTGCTTAATTTGTGCCGGTGCTTTCCGGTGCTTAGCACCGGCACCTTTTTATCAGGGCCGGTTCTACACTGCCACTGCCATCATACATCACTGCAGTCTGCACGTCATGTGTTAAAGTAAATTAAATGTAATTACCGGCTTACTGCAGTGTTGTTCACACACAGTCTCGGACAGTTTCCAGCAGTAGGTCCTTCGGTGAAGAAGAGTAGTGATTACGTGCAGTGCTGCTGCTTAAGAGCGCAGCGAGCCCGATAAATCCATTTACTTATGCAAGTTAATTTGCTTTCAGTTTCAATTTTTCCGGTGGGTGGGCCGCTAATTGGGCTGCATTTGGTTCTATGGGGGTACTGTATGGGGCTACGTCAGGCAGCATGTGCCGTGCGTAAACTTTTTCTTTCCACGGATGGTGGACCACGCCCCCCGCACACACGCATGTCAGTGGACGAGTAGCAGCAGTTAGGACGTCAAGGCGGGCACTTTTATGCAGCAGCGCTGCAGGCATCTTAATAAAGGCCAGTACTGACAAAGGCCGTGACACCAGTCCAGCAGTAGCCGGCGACCGGACCGCAGTAAGTAATAAAAAACTCAACGCTCACGTCACACTGCTTTTTCTTGTGCATTGTGATGCCGTGACACTGAACTGAACCGAGTCAGAGGCCTGCCGGTCCGGGCCCAAGCAATCATGCCACTAGCGCTGGGCGGGGCACTGTGTGCAGTACTCGGGCCCCGGGGCAGCCTGGCATTAAGTTCAGACCTTTCAACAATGTTTGACGAGCACAATAACTGTGTGCCCGCCTGTCACGAACCACCGTGGCCTCCGCAGAACACTGACGACACGCGCAGCCCCAGCGCGACGTTCGCGCTAACTAAAAACTTCAATTCCCAGAATTCCAGGGAACAGGACGCCAGCGCGTACATCCTGACGCTCGTCGAGGAATCCAGAAATACTTCCGGGTTCCCGAGGAGCGGCGCTGCTAAATCCAAGTTTGAGGTCGGAAGGGAGAAGACGCCAAGAGACGGTAGGGGTGCGGTTGCACCGGTATAGATCTTGGGACTCCCTGCTTGTTACTTGTGTTACTTGGTGGTGCCTGTAGATTGGTTGCGTGAAATAGCCACTCTACGAGAGAGTTGCACTACGCTTTTGTTCCAAAGGAGATTATCTCCTCCCTGCTGTTTTTCGAACCTTCCCAGGTTGTAAACGGGATTCAAGGTACTCTTTGTGGCATAATTAGGAAGCGACTCGCAGGCCTGTTGGACGAGCCGCATTCGGCTCTTGCAGGCTTATTAAACGCTCCCCTGTTCATCGGACCAGGAAGGTCCAACCGCAGTTGCGGAAACATTCCTTTGTTGTACATATGGTGTGGTCTCTGGAGTTCAGGGCTGTATGAGCTCAATGCCGCCAAAACCCCGAAGACACGCACATTGAAAGTGAAGGGTTGCCAATATCCAGCCTCTTGGAATTACGCACCGGTTGGTGTACATGTTTGTTTTGAGTGTGAAACCTGAAAAGACCATTGAAGGTCTGGTAACATTTGCATAGCTCTATGGCTGGCTGGTGGCGCCCGTGTGCTTCCCTTAAACCCAAGGGAAAGATTCTAATCGAATTTCTACTTCTCGCCTTGTGTTAGGGTCTGATTGAGCTCCGTGGAAGTTAGCTCCTTACCCCAGTAAACTGTGAGGTGGTAATCTAGGTACGCACTGTTTGTGACTGTCTTTCTATGCACCTATACCTTGATCACACAAGTGTCGATAACTCTGTGTAGAACCAGAAGTAATTGTGCTCTCCCATCTATAGCGCAAGATAAAGACCGTGGCTTCTCAGAGGCTACTCCCAAGCATAGAGGAATCATTCTTTTTCTTTACAGGTACAAGGGGGCACGGCACATATTATTGTGGGAGACATTAACTGTAGTGCGATAATAATATGTTGGCTACAGGGTAGTGAGCCTTGTGTGTATTTTTTCTTCACAGATCTCCCTCCCTGCTGTCCCCATCCTTTCCTTCCCTCACCTGATCACTCGATAGAGTCTGTGTTTACATTCAGGCCTTTTGAGCTATCAGGAGGTGGAACCCATAGAGCATCGTACGTCTCCGAGGATCTGCGGACCTGACACCGCCAGAAGGGAGGAGGCAAGCAGGGCTGGTGCTGCAAGGCTGCATTGGAATTCCTTTGGCCCAGAGTGCCAGTGAGCTGATCAGGAGCACTGAGTAGGCAGACTAAATAATGTGAATGACACAATAAGAAACCGAAGAATAGGGTGGGGGCTCGCTGAAAGTCTGTATAAGTATATTACTTTGTTAGAAACAGAAAATTGACTATACAGATAACACAAGGTCAAAGTTCACATCAGGAGAAGCTGAGCTTTGCAAACAGGGGGAGGGAGCGCCTATTCACGGGCTCCCTTTCCAGTGTAATTCTTTAGGAAATGCAAACGCCTTTAATGCCATCATGCAAGAAGAAGGGGCTTGAGAAGCCGCCCTCCTGAGAAGATGCAGTGAAATGACTACATTCTTTCCCTGCTCATTTTCACATCCTAAAATTCAGGGACAGAAAAACAACTGTTATCTATGGTACTGTTTTCGTTTGGAATTCTAGAAAAGACAGGGTCAGCTGCATCACTTCTATTAGCTCCTGTGCAGCTAAAGAAGGCTGTGTGCCTCTGATCTTCGTCTATTCATGGATCTTTGCGGCAAAGTTTTGGATTTTAAACTGCTTTGCACAGGGCAAATAAATATGTGTTAACGTAACAGTATTTTGTTACTGTTTTTGATTTATACATGAACTTATTTTAAAGCACACAAAATTCAACCCAGTGAAAAAGATATATGAATCAAATACACTGATTAAGTTTAAAAAAATGGTTTGTGAGGACAAAAATGTAATTTGCATGATGTATTCCCATGTGCCTTGCCAGCCCTGCATGCCCGAACTGTATTCCTGTGATCCTGGGTTTCTGATTTTTGTCATGACACACACTAATTCCATGTGTGTAAATTGTCTGAGGAACAATCTTTTGATAATAATAGGTTCTGGACCCAGTCCTTAACCAGGAGAGGTGCACCAAGCGTACTGTCCCCATCATGGGTTTCATGCCTGGAGCGCGGTGATGGCAGGGTACCATGATTGGCGAATTACAGTGGCAGGCCTGTACCTGTGAGGCGTGAATACACACTTAGAAGCTCAGTCATGTGAAGTTCTGCTGCTCACAAAGAACCTGGAATCCTGAACACAACATTCATTGTGCAGGTTTGTATGTTTGTGTGTTATAGGATGCCATGCACAAGTGATACAGGCCCACAAGTTAGAATGCTCAGAGCAGTGAGACGCGCTTCTTGCGCTCACAATGTTATTTATGGCCCTGGAGCGCCCTTTAGTGGGCGTACGTCAATACCACGCTCACGCTGTCCCAACTCCTTAAAAGTATATACCTCGGCTCAACTATACCGCTGGAGTGTTTTCCCTAAGTGAAAATCCAAAAAACAGGACAACCTGTAGGCACAACATTAACATAAAGCAATGACAGATGGATAAGCACAAATATGAGCAGTACATCCACAGGATAAATTAACTAAGAGACCTTAATGTCTTATCTGTGCTCTGCTGGGGCAAGAAAGAGGAGCATAGATGAAAAACAAGGACTATTATGGCACATTGTGTTCTGATTGGTTGAAGTTGTGTTTGACTTCAATTCCTTATGATTCATTAGAAAGATAGTTTTTTGTTAAAGGTTGAAGCAGCTGTAGTAAAAATAATGGGAGAAAGATGATGATAATCCCTGCTTCCAGTCCTGACTTAAGATTGGGTGGGAGTTGTTATATGCTGGTCTACATACACAGACAGCAACTGATATACTGACGGAGACTTGGCTTCAGCTAGATATCGATCCTACAATTGTATGGGCCACCCCCCAAGGCTATACCTGTAAACGTCTGGATCGTAAGACAGGTAGAGGGGGAGGACTGGCCATTATTTACAGGGACAATTTTAGATGTCGTGTCACCCCATCCTCTACGCCAGCCTGTGAGACTTTACACTTTACTCTTGAATTCTCCCCCTTAAACACTTTTTCTGGTATGTTAGTCTATCGACCACCTGGCGCCCTCAGCAATTTTATCACCAATATAACGGACACAGTTGCCGACTTAGTGTTGTCTTCAGCAAATTTTACTCTGCTAGGAGACCTGAACCTGCATTTGGATGTCCCACTTGACGCAGGTGCCAATAGCCTTTGATCTAATCTGCAGGCTATGGACCTGCTACAGAAAGGCTTTCAACCGACGCATATCAGGGGCTATCTTCTAGATCACATTTACAGTAATCTAGAGAGCCTAACCGTGGAGACACCTATACCACTACCCTGGACCGATCACTTTTTGGTACCTTTTTCTTGGTCTACCGGCAGCTTTTCTATGTGTCACTCCTACAATAAGCGCTGGGGAAGAAAATGGGCTTCACTTCCACTTGCTAAATGGAAACTAGCTCTCATTGATCAGCCAGCCCCGGAGGTGACTAACCCCAACACAGCCACTGTCAATTTTGACAATTGGATCTCCAGCACCCTCGATCTAGTCCTTCCAAAGGAATCTTTGCATTTAATAAATAGACCCAAAGTTGCTCCCTGGTACTCGCCTGCTCTCAGGTCTAGGAAACAACTCTGACGCAAACTAGAGAGAGCCTGGAGACAAGAATATTCTCAATCTAAAAAAGCGGATTACCGAGCTGCTATAAAGCTCTACAAAAGTGAAATTAAATCTGCCCAAGCTCAGTTTTATGAATCAAAAATTCGTTTAGCTGCCAATTCTCCTAAGGAAATTTTTAAAATTGCTAAATCCTTAATCACTCCCCCTCCCCCTGAGCGTCAGTCACTTGACGGCGCAAAAACCCGTTGCAATAACTTAGCAATTTTCTTCTCCCAGAAGATTTCAACTATCTATTCCTCTTTCTCCATAGCTGGTGGGAACTTGGAGCCTACCACCACAATGGACCCCGACACGATGACTTCTTGCCTGTTGGACAAATTCCCCCTTCTAGACTCCTCCTCATTGGATGGAATAATCCCTAAAGTCACCTCGGGTTCCCCTAACGACCCAGCACCTCCTCAGACTCATATCAAAGTAATCGACGTCATCCGTCCTGCCATCATGGATGTCCTCAATGCTTCCATTGCTTCGAATTCTGTCCCAGTCCAATGGAAGTGCGCGATGGTTAGGGCACTTCTGAAAAAACCCACCTTAGATCAGAACAATTTGGCCAACTTTCGCCCTATCTCCCTACTTCCTTGGATGAGCAAACTTCTTGAGAGACACATTAATAACATCTTAGTGGACTATTTAGAATCTAATAGCCTACTATGTGTCTCTCAGACGGGTTTCCGCCCTCAGCATGGAACTGAAACTGCCCTTATAGCAGTAACAGAAGAGACTAGAGCGGTGCTGGACCAGGGAGGAAAAGCAGCCATCATACTACTCGACCTCAGTGCCGCGTTCGACACTGTCAACCATGCCATCCTATTACATCGTTTGAAAGGCATGGGTGTGTCGGGCGCGCCCCTGGAATGGCTGACTTCCTTCCTGGATGAGCGTTTTTTTCAGGTGTTCGAGGGTGAGACGATCTCGGCCAAGCAACCACTCAGTTGTGGGGTTCCGCAGGGTTCGTCCCTGAGCCCCACTCTTTTTAATGTTTATATGCAACCTCTAGCAAATATAGTTCAGCCCTTTGGTGTGCGTATCGTCACCTACGCAGACGACACCCAACTGGTGGTCTCTTTGGACCACTCGGAGGGGTCATCTAACACCCTGGGTCTGTGTCTAGAGGCTGTTGCTGAGTGGATGCATGCGTCTTGTCTTAAACTTAACGGGGAGAAGACGGAGATCATGTTATTAGGTAATTCCTTACCGAACACTTTGGCCTCTATTTGGCCTACATGCCTTGGCACTCCTCCCCTCCCTAAGCCCCAGATAAAGAGCCTTGGAATCTGGCTTGACAGGGCGCTTGATTTCTCGGTCCAAGCCACCAAGACTGCCTCAACTTGTGCTGGGTTAATGAAAATGCTCCGCAAGGTTCTTCCTCTGCTCCCTTTCCAGGCGAGGAGAGTCATGGTTCAGGCCCTGATTCTCTCTCGCCTGGATTACGGGAACGCCTTATATTTGGGCGCCCCTGTAGCGGTGACCAAAAGGCTCCAAGTCACCCAAAACTGTGCCGCCCGGCTATTGTTTAATATTCCTCGTTGGCAATCAGCTAAGAAAGCCCTTAAGGAGCTTCATTGGCTCCCAATGACTGCCAGAGCTCAGTTTAAGGCGATGTGCATAGTGCACAAATCTTTTCATCGAACAGGCACCGCCATCTTGTTCCCCTTTGTAGTGCCTTACGTCCCTTCCAGAGCCCTTCGTTCCGGCTCACTGCACTTAGCAACTCCAACAAAGGTTATCAAAGCCCGTTGGGGCGGTCGCTCCTTCTCACACTCTGCCGCCAAACTATGGAATTCCCTTCCTGTGAGTATTAGACAGATCAACAATAGGATGGCATTCAGGAAAGTCCTAAAAACCCATTTGTTTGCGAAAGCGTGCTAATGTACCTTGGAGCTCGTCATAGTAATTGCTGAAGCGCGACGAGGCCTCCGGGTAGTTACGCGCTATATAAATATAATTTTTCATTTCATTTCATTTCATTTCATATATATGATCTCAGCCCATGGCTAGTATTAGACTCTGTTAAAAATGGCATGCCCAAGTATTGTCTTTTCCCCAAATCGGACATAGAGCGCTGGAATGTTTCTCGTGTCCCTTTTCAATGCATTAGTTGTTTTAGCTCATTTATTCCAAAATTGTGTTTTAAATGCACTTTTGATTTAATCTTTTTTTCATTTTTGCAGGGCAGGAGAACCTCCTATCATATCCTTACTTGCAGGAAGTTTCCCTTGCTGAAATTCAGATCGGCTATTCCATCTGACTTTCAGCAATGGCATTTGAGGATGCGGGGGAGCCAATAGAGTAATTTGGTGGAGCCAGTGGGTGGAGCCAGGGTGGAAGTGGGTGGAGCCTTGAAAAATATTTGAGCACCTGGACTTCATATTTTACAAATTAAGCACTGAATCCGTTGCAGGTTCCGGTTAGTACAGCTTAAGATCCTGCAGCGAGTATACTATCCCCACGACCATCTGTACACCTGGGGGAGGAGTCCGTCGGCCCTTTGTGCACGGGGATGTGGGGAGGAGAGCACCTTCTACCACATCCTATGGGAATGCCCGCAGATAGTCCCTTTCTGGACTAAGGTAGTCGACGTGATGACGACTGTGGTGGGTTCAGCGGTCCCGATGGAGCCCCGATGGCTACTATTAATGATTAGAAGTGACTCTGACTGGACTAGACACAAGGAGATCTGGCTGGCACTGGCGGCGGGGGTGGCAAAGAGGAATATTGCAAGGGACTGGGGCTCGCGGACTCCACCTCAATGGGACCAATGGGTACGGGACATAGTTTTATTTGGCCCTTTGGCACCAGTCTATCTATAAAAGCAGAGGCTGCACCAAAAAATGGCGGAAAAGTTGGGGGCCATGGCGGAAGTACAGGCAGACGGGGGAGGATTGTTTTTTTTATTTTTTATATCAACTGTCATTTGTCTCACTTGTGCCATTGAAGGTCTGTCATTGTCCAACAAACGGGGAATTTACCGCATGCATTGTGCTAACTGTCCTGTATTGTTTGATGGTTTGAGCAATGTTAATAAAAAGAGTTAAAAAAAAAAACAGCGTTGCAACACTTTTCACAGCGCCCCATTTTGCGACACCATGGATGCGCCGTATTCACTGCACGGCTCTCCATGTTGCAATTAATGACATATACGTCTGGTATCCTGATGTATCGGTTAGTGCTAAAGTCACACATTGCTGCAGTTGTGTCACAAACATGATGCAACTCCATGAATGCATGACACCAGCCTATCCTTAAGTCACTGCGTCACCCTTACACCTGCCATTGAACAAGTGTAAGGTTCTGACGCAGTGGCTTACTAGAACTGTCACAGTGAAATCTGATAGATTTCACTACGCCACTCCCATGAGGCTTTGTTGGGTGGGAATGCCCACCCTGCATACATCACACCTGACGCATGTATAACGTGCACAGAGCTTTACAAGGTGATGCATATGCCTAGATGCTTCACTTTGTGAATACGGCGCAATGTGGTACAAGACTCATGCTGCAAGTACGTCAAGAAAATGATGCACAGTCATGGTTTACCTGTCAGAAGGGGCTCATGAATAAGCCCCCTTGTCTTTTTTCCCTACGTTGGTGTACAATGGCTGCAGGCGCCAACGCAGGCACCCTTGCTCCATGGTGCAAGCGTGACTGTGTTGCGGGTTTGATTGATGTTGTGGCTTCATCTCTTCTCGAGACTTCTGCAGGTGCACCTTGACTAGTGGAGGGTGGGACTGAACCAGTTGGCCTTCTTGGAGTGTTGTTTGCCTGGATGTTCTTGAGGGTGCCAGGGTGTCGGAGCAGTTAGAAATCCATTGGTGGAGGTTGTGAGCTGTACTGTTGGTGTCTGTAAGCGTTGGCGGAGTGGTGGTGCTGAGGGTATTGACGAGAACTTCTTCTGGAGCCTTGGTCCAGCTGCGACGGGGAGAGGGCAATGATAGCGATGGTGTATGGTGTGCGTGGTGAAGGCGTGATGTACACAATGATAACGGTCCAGGAGAGTTTGGTGGTGTGGCTGTAGTTGAATGTTCCTACTGGCAGAGAAGATGGGGTCGAGCATGTGTCTGGATATGTGGGTTGGTGCGGTGACTATCTGCTGGAGTCCGATGTTGTGAGGATCTCCAGGAGGGTGGTGGTGTTCTAGTCACTAGGGTTATCCAAGGGGAAGTTGAGGTCTCTGAGCGGGATGTGGTCAGTGGATGCAAGAGCCTGGGGTGCGATGAAGTCTACAATAGCATCTGTGAATAGGGGGTCATTGGCCGGGGGCCTATAGATGAGGGTGCCTGCTGAGGGTGGTGTTGGGCTTGGTACGGATCTGGAAGTGGAGGTGTTCCATGGTCGCCGTTGGGTCATTAGAATGCATGGTCAGTCAGAGTGTGCTTTTGCAGACAATGGCAATGCCTCCTCCTGGGCGGTCAGGGTGGTCCTTGCGGATGATGTTGTAGCCATCGGGGATGGCGATGGCGATGTACGGTCCGGAGCAGAGGAAAGAGCAAGTCCACTAAGGGATAGTACCCCATACACCCAAAAGCTCACTACCAGGGGGCGGTGACAGGCAGCATCACCTGGTTACTTCTTTCGGTCTAACAGTGGTGACCAGATTCCGTGTTCCCCAGTTCCCTAGCAAGTAACGGCGGATCAAGCTGCATACCCAAGGGCCTGGGCCCGAACCAGCCCCCGTGACACTGGCACCCGCTGTCAACAATGGCCAATCTGAGCAACTTGAGCCAATTAGTAGAGTCCCCCACCAGTCTTGTGCGGTGTGCTTGACAATACGCGTCCTCCGCAGCACAGGGATTGCTCAGGGCACAGTGTGCTCCACCCACAGGTGCTAGGCCTGGGCCGACACGACCCCCAGGCCTCCTCCACTCCCTGTCCCACCTTCTCCTCACCTGGACATTGGCACCGGGGCTCAATCTACCACGCTCTCCCTGAATCTGTGACTCAGCCAGCAGGTGCCTCAGCTAGGTGGAATTTCATAAGCTTGGTTACAGCAGTTACCACTGAGTCTGCTGGGGAACCTCCCGATGCAGGGGCTGTAACAGGGCACCCTTAGGCATGAAGTTGCAGCGCTCACCCCACAAAGGTCTGGCAGATCTCAGGGGCCTCACCCTCCATGGCGTCCAGGCAGCGGCACATCCTCCAGCCTGTGGTGCAGAGAGGCACAGCCCACCATTGGCAATCTCCTGCATGCACCCCAGTGTAGTGATGGCATGTGTTATGCAAAGCAGACCTTCCTACATCAGTGCGCAGGAGCACCTCTACCGATCACAGCTCCAAGGGGCGCCAGGCGGTCTTCTCACACAGGTCAGCAACGTGTCTTCATGCAACCTGACAGATTTCACCACCAGGTAAGGGCGATCGCCAATGCCTTAATTTCTAATGCAACGACCCAAAGGTTTTGGCCCAACACGGCCCGTCTCCACCATCAGGCCACAGGACCTCCCCCTCCAACTCCAAGTCTCAGTCGCAGGCCCAGCGAGGGCTACGGGCCCCGGAGACTGTCCACGCTTCAAGGCTTTGGCTGCCATGGAGTCGCAAGGGAAGCACAATGAAAAGTGATACTTTGTCTATGGTTTTTCATTACCTTTGCCCTTGCTGCTCCATTCTGCATTCCAATATTTTTATTTTCTTTTTATTAATGGTGGTGGACTTGTAGGCTATTTTGGCCTCTAGAGGCAGAAAAGTGTCATTGGGCTGACTAACGTTAGTTTTTTTTGGTCTCTAATTGGCCTTTTGTCACTTTTGACCTCACTAGCAGCAATATTTTAAACACCTTGACACTGGTGTTAGTGGCAGTTTTCACCACGGCTAGCGGATACTATTGCCATGTAGCGACGTATTGTAAATACGTTGGTACCAAGGCGATCGTTTTCAGTGATACGTGGCGTTAAGAAAATTCCCGCTAACACTAGTTAGCGGCAGCTCTTGTAAATATACCCCATATTTACAATAAAGTGGCAAAGATTTTTTGTTGAGCCAAGAAGGCTAATGACACGCTTTGCCAATGCAGGGCTGCACCATATTTACAAGAATATGGTGCAGCCCTGTGTTACCCCCTGCACTGACGTTAAATTAAAGCTGCCTAGCACCAACACAAGCACCCTCGCACCATAGTTCAAGGGTGCCTGTGTTGAGGGGAAGATTGTTTATGTGCAGGAATGTACCCCTTCCTGCACATAAACAATCTTTAAATGCCGTTTTGTAACTTATGCATGCTGCTTAATGCAGCACACATTGAAGTTGATAAACCGCATTTTTTTTAAATGATTGTTTATGTGCAGGAAGGGGGACCGTCCTGCACATAAAAAAATCTTAGGCAAAATGCTGTTTCTATGTGAAAAACGAGGAGAACTAAAGCATTTCTTCTCAGCCCGCTTTAAGAGCAGGTTTTCCCTGATTTTAATTTTGACGCTGCCTCCTATTTATGTTGCTCTTGTAAATGGGGGACAGCGTCAAAAATCAATGGGTGTTGCGGTGGAACGCCCACCCTAATACCCATTGCCCGCCCCTTTCACGCTAAGTTTAGCATGAAAGGTGGCATTATTTATAGGCAGCATTAAGCCATGTTAAGAGGCAAATTATTTACAAAACCTTAACGCTGCTGTAGCGTACATTTTTGGACGTTATGGCAGCTTTTTTTATTGCCTTATTTACAAGTTGCCGCTAACTGCAGTTAACGGCACTTTTCCAGAGTAAACGTGAATTTTCAAGATCGCCACTTCTGTTAGCGGGACATAACAAGAATGAGATGCAAGGTAGTCATTCCCGTGAAAAAGCTGCTGCTAAACACACTTTGCGACATTTACAAGGAAATTCCAGTACGTCGATAACCCCCAAAACTGCTGCTAACTCAAATTAGAGGCAGTTTTTTAAGATCAGAAAATAGCTGGTCTTAAAATTGATGCAAGCACTTGGGCCCCCATATAGGATGTCTTGGTGCTGGACAGCGCTGAAAGGAATATTGCTATGCTGCCCTACGCCAAAACAAAAGGTCAGGGATGCGCCCTTTCATGAAAAGTGTAGCATCACTGCGATAAAACAGCTATTAAACACTTTTCACTGCGCCCTCCTTGCGACACCATGGCTCTGCCATATTTGCTGTACGGCACTCCATGTCACAATCAATGGCATACGTCTGGAATCCTGACGTATCTAGCAGCGCTAAAGTCACGCATTGCTGCAGTTGTGTTGCAAGCATGACACAACACCAGCAATGAATGGGGCCTGCCTATCCCTATGGCCCTTACGTCTGCCATGAGGCAGGAGTACGTTTTTGATACAGTGGCGTCCTAGAATTGTCGCAGTGAAATCTGATGGATTTCACTGAGCCACTCCTACGAGACTTTGTTGCTTGGGAACGAACACCCTGCATACATCATACCTGAGGCAGGTATAATGTGGCACAGGGCTTCACAAGGTCACGCATATGCCTAGATGCGCCACTTTGTAAAACGGCACAACATGGAGCAAAATTCACGCAGCAAGTATGTCAAGAAAGTGACGTACCAGTGGTATTAAACTGTCGAAAGGGGCTCATGAATAAGCCCCCTGTATTTTTCCCCTATTTTGGCCCACAGCGGCTGCCATGCGGCAACGCAGGCACCCTTGTACCATGGTGCAATGGTGACTGTGTTGCGGAGTTGGTTGATGTACAGAAAGGGACACCTACCTGCACAAGACCTATCAATCCAGGGTATTTCCTCTTTCACTGTGTGCTGCAGAATGCTGCACACATAGAAAAAGTGAAAAAAAGAGGAGAAATGAAAACATTTATCCTCGTTGTGCCTCCCAAATGTCACCCCTGGGGTGGTATTAGATTATGACGCATTCTTAAGGTTTACGCTTTCTCGTAAACCTGCGAATGCTTCAGATCCCATTGATTTGGCGTGAGAACGCCCACAGCAATACCCATTGAAGCAGTGGCAGTATGGCAGAGGAGCGTCGCCCCCTGCTTTCAAGCAGTGCGAGAAGAAGAAACATAAAATGATAATATCTTTCAGTTATAACATTTTATGTTTGTGCTGCTTTGCGGGTGGGGCTGCTCTGCTCTCAGAGCAGGACAGGGGAGGAGTGGTTTGCCCACTCCTAAGTGTGCAATGACTGTTTGATCGGTCCTCTCAATCATGTGCACTTTACCCGTTCTCCATGCAGGCTGCATTATAATCTGCATGGAGAACATGCTCTGGCCCCCATTACCTGGTTGAGCATCGAACAAGAATTATGCCAAATCCAATCACAACGCTGCATTGCAGGACCTAACGGCAAGCGAAGTTATATATATTTTTTTAATTTAAAATGCACAACCTCCCACAATCGCGCCCCCCTGAAACCCCTGGCTATCCCCCACAACCCCATGCACCCGCCCTCGCCCCGTCATCCAAGAGCAATGCTGGCCACCACTGCATGGAACGTCCCCTTCACACTGTTTAATGCATGGCTAGTTCAAAAATGTTTAATCAACCAACTATATTTTTACCAGTATCTGGAAAACCAGTTTTGATTTGGAAAAAAATGTTTTAAGACATATGAGAATGATTTGATAGTTATTGATGGCAAAGGATTTTCGTCTGAAAGAAAAAAAGCATTGTTCAGTCTTCTGGGTCCAGCGACCATTGAAACTTTTGAAAGCTTGCCACCTATACCAGCACCTGGAAGTCAAGGGGACAGTTTGGATGTCTTCAAGGAAGCTGTCGCAAGATTGGAGAAACAGTTTGTGACTGAACCTAATGCAATGATCAAGCGGCACAGCTTTCATATAAGGAAACAATTTGGGGAGGAATCAGCAAAAATATGTAGCTGCACTCTGAGTACTAGGGCTAATTGTGAATTTGGTGCAAATGTGGATATTTGTATAAGGGATCAGTTTGTTTTCAATTGTGATTCAAAGAAGATCCAGGAGAGGTTGTTGGTGTGTCGTAATCCAACGTTACCCGAGGTGTTGGACATAGCCAAGGGAATAGAGAGATCTACTCAGTTTTCAACAGCATTGACTTCAGAAGAGAGCAGCGTGGGTGCTCCTGTGTGCGTTGTACAAACAGGAAACAAAACTGGACAGTATAGTGAGGTCAAAATAGGTGGACCCATTTTTTATACGTGTGGATCCAAAATCCATCTCGCAAACAATGCACATTGTCCAGGAACAAGAAGGAGATGTAACAAATGTAATGAAATTGGTCTAATGTAAGTGTAAAATTCTCGGAATGACGCGAGTGACAATTTGGAGAATTTGGTTCTCACATTGTATGATCTTCATGTGGGTTTCCATGTTAATGGTGTAGGTGTGGTCTTCAAAGCACCTTTGAAAGAAGTATGCATTGGGGAGGTGGTGTTGGAAGTAGTTGCAAATTCTGGATCCCTGGTTACTACTGTATCTGAAGCCAGTTTTAATGAAAAATGGAAATGTGTGAAGTTGAAAAAGACAGATGTTAATCCAAAGACTTTCAGAAATTTTTAAATTAAAATGTTGGGATACTGTAGGAAGCTGGCTGTGTATATACTATACCAAAGCAGGGTATAGTGTGCACAGAGTCCAGGGGATCCCCAGAGGTATAGCAGAGACTAAATTAGATAATCACAAACAGTTTTCTTTGTGTTAGTGTGGGCAAGCGGTTAGGCTTATCAGGAGGGTGTGCTAAGGATTTATTGTATTCACTCAATCAAGGACTGATTACACACACTCAGACAAAATCCAGACCAATTGGGAATGGATTTGTAATTCTTAAAGGTTTGTATATGTTTTAAAAAAACAGTTGAAATTACATGGAAATTACTTTTGATTACTTTTATGTTACTTTTGGATGACATCGACTACTCAGAGTGATATGCAAAGATATCAAAATGAAATCCAGTATTTGAAATTAAATCCAGTATTTGTAAAGCGCACAATTACCCGAGGGTGTCAAGGCGCTGGGGGCCATCGGGAAGATTACGCAAACTATTGCCCAGAGTCACATGGTGCTGGGCTAACCTGCCGCTGGCACCGGGGATCGAACCGTGAACCCCGTGGTCCGGAGTCAGGCACCCTGGCCGCTGCGCCAACCCTCTTCCACTGGAACATGGATTGTACAATACAAGGTAAGTAAGACTTTTTCAGGTTTAAGATACAGTTACTTTTTTTCTATACAAAACACAGGTCAACACAGACCTTTTGAGGAACATAAAACTCGTAACATTGGTTCCTATCGGAAAAAGAGTGTTAACGGTTTACAGGTAAGTAAATGACTTACAAGTATGAGTTTTTGGGGTTAGGACCAAGGTCCAGTTAGGCACTCAAAGTGCACTACCAGCGGCACTGGGGCAGCCGGGTGCAGAGTGCAGTGGCCCAATGTTAGCCAATGGGGCTAAGGGGGCCTTCGGTCAGGGACTGCTTTCAAGCAGACCACTTATCTGTGGGAGCAAAGCTCCAGGGGTTAGGGTCAGCACTGCAGGGGCCAACAATCAGCATAAGAGCTGCACCACCAATGGCACGGAGGAGGCCGGATGTAGAGTACTAAGGAGACGTCAGGAGCCCTGTGGATTGCAATAGAGATCTGTGGTTTGGAAAAGATGCCGCAGGCTTGGTCAGGCAAGCTTTTCTGAGGGCGACCACCGGCTGGAGAGGTAAGTTGGGCTCCTGGGGGGATGCCTGGACACCGTTGGTTGGGCCACCTAAGGCCGCAGGGCATCGGGTGCAGGGGTGTCTTTTGGCATCGTCTCTTCTTACTAAGTCCAGTTGCGGTTGGGGGGGGACCCTTCAGGTTGTGGCTGCAAGTGTCAGCTTGAAGCTTGTGGTAGTTAGGAGAATCACCAGATCTCAGGTCAGAATTGTTGGGGAGACCTCCTCATGGTGTTGGGCCACTAGAACTCGTGCCTTGGGCGTCTGGCGCAAATTGGTTCCCTCCAATTCTCCCACCCAAAGTGGGGGCCAGAACTGGAGGAAGCCAGTTTCTGGGGGCAGCAAAAGGCAGGGACAGCTTACAAAATAGGCAGGCCTTTGAAGCTTCCCCTTAGTGGATGCAGCCCACCCTGGGGGAGGAGGCATGACACCTCTGTCCAGGATGGGCTTTGTTTCTGAAACCAGAGAACAGAGGATCTCTAACCAGGGGTCCAGAAACCTGTCTGGTGGTGGCAAATGGCGGGCAGCCATTCAGGAACCACACCAGGGCTGGTCGTTTTCCAGGGGGTATCTCAAAGATGACCTCTGTGTGCATTTTACATCTAATCTCACACTGGTATCAGTGTGGATTTAATGTGCCTAGACGTTTGCTACCAAACTGCCCAGATTTCAGTAAAGCCATTATAAAGCTATGGAGTTCGGAATGACCAACTCCCTGGCCATATACTCTTTAATGCTTTACTGCACTTACAATGTCTAAGAATGGACTTAGACACTGTAGGGGTACAGTGCTCATGCAACTGGACCTTCACCTGGGGGCAAGTGCACCCTGGTAGAGTGGTGACTTACCTAGGCCCCAGGCAGTGGGTTGCAGGCATTGCACACAGGGATGTGTGCCATATTGACTCTTCACTTTTCTCTGCACCAAAATATGCAGCCTGCAATGGCATTATGTGGGTTTTAGGGTGCAGTGTCCCTAAGGTAGGCACAATAAGTGCTGCAGCCCTCAGAGGCCTTCCCTAGTCATAGTACCCATGGTACCTTTTAAAAGAGGATTACCTGTGTCCAGAGATGTGCCAATTGTGGGTACAAAGGTACAGTTTTGGGAAAGAACACAGACCCTGGGAACCTGATTAGCACGGAGTAGGGACCTAGGGCACTTCAAGTCAAAATGTATCAGATGTCAGGCAAAAAGTGTGGCGGGGGGGGGGGGGGGGGGGACCATGCAAAAAAGGGCACCTTTCGACAGATACTTTAAGGACAATTTTGAATTTAAAGGGCGTTACATCTTTACGAGCATTTATGTGGCTGTGAATGTGAGGGATATTGTGGGATGGTATGATTTAGGAAAGTTGGGTGTAATGTGTCCAGGTACTGACTGCCCCATTATATTAGAGATGTTCAATTGAACTAAGTCGAGTTTCAGGTGTCTAATGTGGAAAGTATCATTTCAAAAGACAAGGCTGTGTTTCAGGAAAAGGTTGAACAAGTGAGGGGTTTCACTCAGCGCATTAAACTTGAAAATGTTGCCATTCCTATTAAAAACAAGGTGCAGGTGGTACCTTTGGGAGTTTGCCAAAAGTTAAGACAGCACCTGGATGGTTTATGTGCTGAAGTTATAATATAACCAACTGATAGTTCAGAATGGGTTTCAGCAATCGTCATTACTCTTAAAAGGAGCAATGATTTAAGGCTGTACGCTGGACTTGAGGTCTTTGAACAAAAATATTGTAATTGACAGTCATCCACTGTCAAGGATACAAGAATTGCCGGCGGCTGTCAATGGTGCTAAATATTATTCCATAATTTATCTCAAGTCAGCATATCACCAAGTGACTTTGGATCATGTATTGAAAGATCTTATAGCTTTTGTTACCCTATTTGGGGTATATAGATTTCGAAGCATGCCTTTTAGGCGGGTCTCAGCAGCCAGGGTTTTCCATAAGCTGATTAATGTGTTGTTTCCGGATTCAAATGGGGTGCAGACTTTTGAAGATGACATACTCACTTTGCGAAGACCTGTGCATGATAAGTTGCTGAATTCTGTTCTTGGTACATTGGAGACCAGAGGTATGATGGTCAGTAAGGGAAAGTGCACATTTTTTGTTGATAAAACTGATTAGTTAGGATATAGAATTTCAAGTGAAGGTATTTTTCCTAAGGCTGGTTTAGTCAGTACATTGAACAATGTGGTCAAACCGTACGACAAGGAATCCCTTCAGTCCTTTTTAGGACTAGGAGAGCATTATGCCAAATTTGTACTTGAATATGCTGTGGCTGTAGAGCCATTAAGACAACTTTTGAGGAACGGAGAATCTTTTGTGTGGACAAAGGAACATGAAGAGGCCTTTGGAAAAGTTAAGAGACTTATTGCGCAAGCAGCGGGTCTCAACACCTTTGATCCCAGCGGTTATTCTTTTGTGACTTTTGATGCCAGTTACATTGGGGTAGGGGCAGTATTTAGTTAGATGGCAATGAAAGAGTTAGTTTGTTCATATCTAGAGCAGCGGAGCAGCACTACAACGCTATTGAAAAAGAGGCCTTGGCTTGTGTTTGGGCAGTGGAAAAGTTCAAGAACTTTCTGTGAGGGAAGCCTTTTGTCTCGATCACTGATCATAAGCCATTGGTGTACATGATGGATGGAGTGAGGTCTGGTAAAGCTTCCTCTAGGCTTATAAGACTTATTGCAAGATTACAAGAATTTAATTTTAAAATACAACATATTCCGGATGGGAAAAATGTCACAGCGGACTGTTAGTCAAGGTTGCTACCCAAGGATGAGAGGAAGGATGCAGTTCTAGACCAGCACGAGTTTGTTGTTGCAGTAGTAGGTAGATGTGTTGGAAACTTGCAGTGGTACTATATAAGAGTCTGAATGGGTAAATTTGGCCACAGAAGATGAAGTATTGGCTAAAGTTAAATAGTATGCTGTTAATGGGTGGCCACCCAGTAGGAATCTTGTTCCAGGATTACAGAGTTATTATGCTCAGGTGTCCAGTGAGATGAGTATAAACAACATTCTTGTTAGGCATGATTCTTTTGTTCCACCTTTCGGTCTCAGAAACAAACTTATTAATTTGGTTAATCTTGGACATCCAGGAACTAAATAATTGCTTAAAAAGCATTATTGGTGGACAGGCATGGATGTGAGCGCTGAAAGCTTTATGAATGCTTGGATGGCTTGTGTGCATTCTGATAAACATTGGAAAGTGTCTTGTGAACCAGTACATTTTCAGAGTTGTCCACAAAAACTCTTGGAGAAGGTATCAATCGATTTTTTGGGGACCTTTGGTGTACTCGGAAGACAAAACAGATTTTTGATAGTGTTGATTGACAACTTTTCAAAGTGGATTTATCATATTAAAGATGGTATTCAGGGTGCTTTGGATAATAGAAGGGACGTTTTCCACTTTTTGAGAGAAAGATTGTGGAGTTGCAATACCACACCACATTCTACAACTGGTGAGTCTCCCTATTTTTTGATGAGGGGATGCCAAGTTGTACTTTGTTGACTCCAAATTTTGGGCGGTCTAGTAGAAACAAGAGTTTGAGGTTCATAGAGCCAAACCAAAACTTATCAGTGCAGGTGACTGGGTGCGTATTGTCAAACGTGTTTTGCAACGCAAGGGAACATTAACATATTTGGCACCTGTTCAAGTTGATAAGGTGACAGGCAGTGCAGGTTTACTGCACAAAAAGGGTTGGTGGAGCAAGAGATCTGTGGCTTTGCTTAAACCTGGGCAAGAAAAAATGTTTAAAGAGGCAGATGTGGACAACTCTTTTTTGAATGTTGTCAGTGGGAAGAGCGAGTTTGTTGAATGGAGAAAGGAGAGTGAAGCAGGAAGGATCAGACTTGAAGTAGTCTATACCAGGTCTGTCTAGTTTTGATATGAATCACCAAGAAAGTGAGGTTCACCAAGAAATGTTTCCACTTCTGAGAAGGAAGGGTTCACTACGAAGTTGTCTGTTCCCAAGGCATCGCTGTCTGTGAAGGGGGATGGGGTGCCTGCGGCGATTTCTCAGACAAAAAGGGTGGTCAAATTGTCAAAGAGGTTAGAAGATTTTATTTTAGAATAAGATGAAAGGAGTAAGCAGTATTTCCTTTGTTTATGACATTTAACAAAGTGTGGATACCTTTTTTTTGTTGAAAACAAGTTATGAAGTTTTGAGCGCAAACTACTCCAAACATCAAAAGGCATTTGTAAAGTCAATGGGCCTCCCCTACGTGAGGAAAGTTTTTGGGGTTTAGCCTTCTTGTGCAACAGCTGTGCATTATGGCTGAAAGTTAAAAATAAAAAGTATTATGACGCAGCCAGCGCTTGAGGTTGGGAAATGAGGCAACAGAGAAAGGAAGGTGAGGTGATATGGTGCAGGAGGAATGCTCTTTGACGCAGCCAGTAGTGTCCACATCATATTGCTCTTGTTTTTGTTATGGTAGATGGGAAGGCAACATGGACAACGGAGGGAGGACGGACGGGTGAAAGGGACTACACGGAAAATGGTAGAAGGAAGGGAGGAGTGAAAGGCACTAGGATGTGGCCATCAGTAGCCAAGTCAGTGCTTTTGTTTTGTTATGGCAGGAGGGCAACACGGACTATGGAGGGAGAGTAGACGGGTGAAAGGGGCATTATAGACAACAGGAGGGAGGGCTAGAAGAAGCAAGACAATAAAGACAACAGGAGAGAGGGTGGGAGCAAGACAACATAGACAACTGGAGGGATGGCGGGTGGGGGCTTTTAAGACAACATCAACAATTAGAGAAAGGGGGTGCGTGGCCAAGACCCGGAGCGTAATGGCCGCCTAATCTAATCGCTCCGTGAGCCCTTTCCTTACCCCAGCTATCCTGAACGCAAATCCTGGACCCCCGCAGTGGGTAAACACACCGGAGCGCCAGCGGAGCCTCCGCAGCTGACTCCCGCCGCCAACTGTCTCTCGTGCCTGGAATTAACAGCCCCGACAGCGGCGGGCCTGCACGAGCCGTGGGACTGCGGCCTCGATTTCGGAGCCTCGCCGTAGTGTGCCTGAGGGGGGCGTGATCAAGTTCCCGGAGGGCGCCGGATGCGCCCATCCTGGTGAGCGGAGGCCCAACTCATAGTGCCTTGTTGGTGCCCCTGCAGCGGTGCCGGCCCTGCCGCCGGCCTCAGGGCGCCGCCTCTACGCGTGGGGCCGGAGCACAGACACCAGCTCGACTGCGGCGTACGGGACGAGGCTTTCGTTGCCCGCGGCCGGCTGCAGTAGTAAGTGCGGTGGGCTGAAATCAGAGGGGAGGACTTGGAGTGTGGCAACAGTGACATAAACCGACCACGGAAGGCCCCCCCAGCTGCAGTGATCACAGAGGGAGCGCCGGGGACCCCTGTGGGGGCCCTGCGGGGAGTGGAGGCCGGGCCCCCCCTTCACAGTGTGAAGAACTCCGGCAGTGGATAGTGTGGGAGCGGGAATCCCGCAAGCTCCATTACTCTGTGCATCAACCGGTGGGGACATAAACTGCCCATTGCCTCGGGCCTCTCATTGCCTACCGGGACTCAGATCACTGTTGGAAGGGGGTGTCGTGACACCCGGGCGATCCTAAGGTGTCTGTATCTGTGTATTTTACCGCCGCCTGCGCCCTGCCTGGCTTCCCGGTGGGGTCCGTGCCTGTGCCCCTGGTGTGTACTGCGCCTTTGCTCGGATCCGCTATTCGCCAGACAGACGGAGTGCCTGCATACACTTCCAGCCGCTAGGGAGCGTATTCCAAGGACCTTTCAGCAACTTGCCCAAATGGCAGCAGAGAAGGGTAAGGTGTCTGGCGCAAAGGGTCAGAGGACGGTGCAAGCCAACAGACTCGACCCCTACGTCCTCCCTAAAGATATGCTTCAAAATCGACAGTCTGGGGGCGGCCACACCGGCGAACAAGGTGGGGAAGCTCAGGAACTATCCTTGAAGGACGTGATGAAGGCGATCACCGTCACACCGCGATGGAGCACAAAATGGATACCATCGAGGTCAACCTGATCCGAGCCGATCTCTCCAAACTGAATGAGAAAGTTAAGCAGGTAGAACTCACCACGGCCAGTCTCGTCGATGACGTCGCCCAGCTCCAGGATCAATTCCAAGACATCCAAACCTTTCAGAAAGCCACTGAACTCAAACTAGACGACTATAAAGGGCTTCTACGCCGTAACAACCTGCAAATTTTGGGTGTACCAGAGAAAGCTGAGGGGCAAGCCCCGGACCTCTTTGTTGAAGACCTTGTGGTACAACACCTGAAACCTAAGGGCCTCAGCAAGTCTTTTGTTATCGAGAGGGCGCACAGGGTCCCCAGCGGTCGACCCAAGCCGGGAGCCCCCCACGACCGATGCTGGCAAGAGTGCTCAAATTTCAGGACAGGGACGTCATCCTCCAAAACGCCAGAGTGGGAGCTCCACTTCACTTCGAGAACGCGGACATCTCCTTTTTCCCCGACTTTACGCAACGGGTGCAGCGTCAAAGGCGATCCTTCACGGCAGTGAAGCAGAAACTCAAGAGACATGGGCCTAAAGTATTCTATGTTGTTCCCTGCACGTCTCCGAGTGGAATCTGATGGGAAAATCTGTTTTTTCGAACAACCGGAGAAAGCAGCAGACTGGCTTGAGTATCGAACTGAGCGAGCCCCGCAGGATCAAGATGCTGGGGATGAGGCCTCCTCCCAGGCCCATGGCTGACAAGAAGGAAATGGAAAGGAGACATTTTTGGAACTGGCTACCTATCGAGTCTAGCTGGGCAGGTAACGGGTAGAGGAGTGAGCTTATCTCGGCAAAATGCCTCCCCATTCCAAAACTGGTCGCTTGAACGTTGGTGTGTGACTTACGCAGGGCTTTCTTACTCTGTTCTATTGGGGGGGAAATACGGGAAGCCGCGCCCCTACGTTTTCTACTAATAGTTCATTTTCAGGGCGACAGGCACTCTGCAAGTTTCCTATGGGCAGTTTTGAACCTAGAATGCAGGGTGGGGGGTAGTTGGGCTGGGGTGTTGATTTGGGGAGTTGTATTTAAGCATCAAGACGGTTCGCGCACTGGTAATTCACTTTACAATTAATGCAGAGGCACCATCCATTGGATACCTGAACTATGAGCGACATGGGGGACAAAAATGTTAAGATCTTAAGCTGGAACATCAACGGACTTAGGGATAAAAATCAAGCGTAGTGTGGTTCTTCAGTACATCAGACGGCTGGCCCCAGATGTTGTTCTCCTTCAGGAGACGAACCTGGTGGGGAACCTCTGCATGGCTATGCACGGGTGGGGGGGAATATAAAATGGTCACACACGCAGGCTTTACATCTGGCTCCAGAGGTGTCTGTATTATGATTAGAAACTCACTCCTACTTGAGGTGGGCTCCGTCTGGATGGATGGGAGAGGCAGATACGCTGGGATTTTGGGCACTTGGGAAGGCAACACGATCACGTTCATATCAGTATATGTACCTCCGGGTCTCCAAGACACCACCTTCACTGATCTGGGTTCACTCCTTCTCACGGTACCAGACGGCCTCCTGGTCCTCAGTGGCGATTTTAATGCAGTGGTCTCGGGCATACTGCACCGCTGCCCTCCTAGGGAAATAGGTCCCTCTGCAAGCTGGCTCCCTGAGTTCCTTGACACCATGGGGTTGGCGGACGCTTGGAGAGTTTACCACCCAGGCCAGATACAACACACCTTTCACTTGGGCGCCCATCATAGCTTATCCCGCTTAGATTATTGCCTGATGCCGGCAGCCCAAATTACGCACATACACAAAATCAGACATTTAGCCAGGGGTATCTCCGATCACTCTCTGGTATGGACACACATAGTACTCAGTCAAGCCACGGTGGGCAGGCTAGCTCCAATCAACCCCTGGTACCTTAAAGATCCGAAACTTTGCACAAACCTTCAAGGTCATATACAATTATTTTACCGAAAACACTGGGTCGGTCTCCTCGTCCCAGTCCTTATGGGAAGCTTTCAAGACAGTGATCCGAGGTCAGGCTCCGTCCTTGATCAGTGGAGCAAAGAGAGAAAAACAAAAAGTCACCTCGACATAGAGATCGAAGTCTTTCGACTTGAGGGTGATTTAGAAGCGGGCGTAACGCCAGAGAAGCTACACCTCCTGAAGCAACAGGACTATAGGGCCTTGGTCACTGACAGAGCCAAATCCCTGAGTAGAGAACGTCAAGGTAGGCTATATGATCTGGGTGACAAAGCAGGGAAACTAATAGCCTGGTTGGATAAGAAGGACTGGGCGAGCAGACTAGTCCCTGGGCTCAAAGATGACGAGGGCGCCTCTCTGACTGAATCCCAAGATATAGTAAACAGATTTGCCACCCATTGCCAACTGGTATATTCGATTGTGACTCCACACACTGAGGAAGACTCACACGACCTCCTACATGACATTAGACTCCCTTACCTACCCACACCTGATCGCGGTTTTATGGACAGGGACGACTACAGATGAAATTGCGCAAGCAATATGGGCACTAAATGGGCAAAGCTCTTGGGCCAAATTGCATCCCCATCGATCTATACAAATTGCAGCCCAATAAACTTGCACCGCACCTGAAATCGATGTTCGAGGAATCACTGGAACAAGGGGGCCTTACCGAGCGATCAGAGAATTGCCACTATAGTTACCATACACAAAGAAGGGAAACTCTGGACTGATTGTGCCTCGTATAGACCGATTTCCCTCTTAAACGCCGAACCTAAAATCCTGGCTAAACTTCTGGCTACCCGCCTACTTAAGGTGACAGGCACCCTGGTGCACCCGGACCAATCCGGCTTTATGCCTCACAGAAACACGGCCCTGAACTTACGCAGGGTCCACAGTGTGCTGGGCAGAGCTTCAACCCTTCAGGAGTCGGCAGTGATAGTTTCTCTAGACGCGACCATGCCATTCAACACGGTAGAGTGGCCATATCTCTGGGCCATTCAGTGGGTGTGTCTCCTATATCAGGAACCCTTGGCGCAGGTCATGGTCAACAACAAATAATTGTCAGCCACGTTCCCACTCATTCGTGGAACCCGTCAGGGCTGCCCACTCTCTCCCCTTTTGTTTGCCCTCGCCCTGGAGCCACTGGCGGCCTGGATCCGACAAGACCAGATGATACGAGGGCTGCGATGGTCCCCCGGATGGGAGGACCGCATAACGCTCTATGCAGATGACATTTTACTTTATTTGGCCTCCCCGACGAAATCCCGGATACTAGTTCAAGACATTTTGGCAGTGTTTGGTAGATTCTCCGGATATACGGTTAACTAGAGCAAATCCCTGATGTCCGCTCTGAGGGGAGATCCTCCTATCCCCCCTGGAAATTGCCCAATCCAGGTCAACACAGCGGGTTTTAAATACCTTGGCATCTTCATCTCTCATGATTCCTCAGTGCGGTATACCCAAAATCTTCTCCCGCCCCTGCACAGGCTTAAGAAAGACATTAAAAAATGGAAATCCCTTCCCCTCTCCCTACGGGGAAGAGCAGCCCTGTTTAAAATGATGTCCCTGCCCCGCTTTCTCTATGCTTTGCAAAATACTCTTGACCCGGTACACGTACAATACTTCAAAGAAATTGAGGGCCTGCAGAGAGAATTACTCTGGGATGGTAAACCGCGTATTGCCCTTAATATATTGACCCTGAACTGGTATGACGGTGGCATAGGCCTTCCAGATATTAAAATATATTATTGGGCCGCGCACTTAGCCGCCATAAATCATGGCACTTATGAACGGGGTGACGGCCCAGGCTACGCCATGGATAAATGGCTCCTCCCTGGAGGAAACTATAACAGGGCGCTCTACTCACGGTCCAACAAATATAGCTTGACGGGCCCCACCAAACAATCGGTCCAGGTTTGGCATTACGCAGATCAAGGACCTTTGGGGAGAAGGGGGAGTTAAGTCTTCCAACACGTTACAGACTGAACATGACCTAGCTGCAACAGAATACTTCCGATATGCCCAAATCCTACACTCACTCCGAATGCATATACCAGCAGGCACAACACCTCTTGAAGCCTCGCCATTAGAGGACAGAATCCTGGATGGCCACCTTCCCAAAAAGACGATTTCCCTTATAGATAAAAAACTAATAAATAATATGACTGACCCCCTCCAGGTATTAAGGGAGAAGTGTACAGGAGAAGGGATTGAGATAGATGACGAAGATTGGCAGGAGGCGGTTTCATCACCTAGGGTGGTCGCCATACCGGCACGCCTTAGACTGGTACAATTAAAAATCTTTCACTGTGTGTACATCACTGGGCCATGCTTGATCCACATGGGGGTCGCTGACAAAGGGGATTGCAAGAGAGGGTGCGGTCAGCTAGGAACCTTTTTCCACAGTATATGGGAATGCAAGTTCGTTAGCGCCTTTTGGTACGAGATACACGAGGTAATGTCCGCAGCACTCCATACCCGTCTTTTGCCGGAGGCGAGACGTTGCCTCCTCAATATTTGGGAACCCACAGATCTTAACACTTACCAGACACAGTGGGCGACCCTGGGTTTCATGATTGCCAAAAGAAACATTGCACAATTGTGGAGAGTGACTGAACCACCGGTGTTAGAGTCCCGGGGGTGAGATCTCGACTGGTGTATGTTTAGGAAAAAGACGACATATGTCGCTAGGGGTAGCCCCAAAAAATGGACACGTATCTGTAGCCCCTGGAATAGCTATCGGGGTGAAATCTGTACACCGCCGGAATGTTCTGAACCGAATACCCCCCTCACCCCGTAATGTTTCCTTCTTATGTTTTAATGTAATCCTTTTCATCCATATGTCGTTCTTAATTTTCCCTCAGTTTCTGTGACCTCTGTATTGTTGTATGAACCGATGCTTGCTTCAATTAAAAAAGAATTATAAAAAAAAAAACAATGAGAGAAAGGCTAGGGGCAAGGCACCATAAACAATGGAAGAAGGGAGGGTGTGGGCAAGACAACATGTACAACTGGAAGAAGGGTGGAGGCAAGGTAACTGACAACCTAAGGGAGGGTGGGGGCAAGGTAACAGACAAAAGGATGAAGAGTGGGGGCAAAGCAACATGGGCATCTGTAGGGAGGGTGGTGGCCAGGCACCATAAACACTGGAAGGAGGGAGGGCAAGGCAACATGAACAACTGGAAGGCGGGTGGGGGCAAGGTAACTGACAATGGGAACGAGGGTGGGGGCAAGGTAACATACAAAAGGAGGGAGAGTGGGGGCAAAGCAACATGGGCACCTGTAGGGAGGGTGGGGGCAAGGCAGCATAAACAATGGACAGAGGGAGGGTGGGGGCAAGGTAACAGACAACCGTAGGGAGGGTGGGGGCAAGGTAACAGAAAAAACGAGGGAGAGTGGGGGCAAAGCAACATGGGCATCTGTAGGGAGGGTGGGGGACAACATCACTGACATTTGTAGGGAGAGTGTGGGATCCCAAGCCTGACAGAGGGAAGGAGGGTGTGGTAAAGGCATTATGGAGAGAGGCAGAAAGGGTAGGGCAAAGGAAACAGAGACAGAAGAAGAAGGAGAGGGTGGAGAAAAGGCAACACAGACAGCGGCATGGAGGGTGGGGCCAAGGCAAGATGGAGAATGGAGGGAGGGGCAAGATAACAGTCAATGGGAGCGAGGGTGGGTTAAGGCAACTCAGTAAATGGAAGGGAGAGTAGGCGCAGAAAACAGGCACAATGGAAGGGACAGTGAGGCAAGGCAACAGGGACAATGGGAGAGAGGATGGGGCCAAGGCAACAGGGACAATGGGAGGTGGGAGGGAAGATGGGGGCAAGTTAATACAGACTATGGTAGGATGGAGTGTGTGTGAATAGGAGCAAGCAGGTAGAAAAGGAAGGACACAAAGCAGTGATATGTAAATGAGGGAAGCAAAAGAAAATGATTCACTCTGGTAGAGTTCTTTAACATAAATTCAAAAGTAGTGGCTAAAAAAATCAGCCGTGGAAGGACACAAGTCCATGCTCCATGGAAGGGGCAAACACACAAAGAGGACACCTACAGCAGTTGACTAATACGAAGCAAGCAAATAAGAGGGACAATGAAGATATCAATGGCAAGGAAGTGGTGGACTTTAAACCTACGGATAGAAAACAACACGCATTTACAATGCAATAGGTCTCGCAATGACATTATTTTGAGCTATTGGCATTGTAAATGCTTTTGTTTTTTATTTTTCCCTTTGTGAAGCATTCATTAACTGTTGTAATGCAATAGCTCATTTTGTTGTAATTGTGAAATCTATTGCATCGCATTTGTAGTAGTGTGAGTTTTGTATTGCAAATAGTAGTGGCTTTTATTAATGGTTTTTATCATATTAATTTAATGCATAAAAAATGTTAATACTTATGCTTTTTTTAATAAGGACTGAGTGCATATTACAATCACTGCAGGTATAGGTGTCATATTACCATTAGTGCATATATAGGTGGGAGCTTAGTATCCCTGTAGATATAGGTGTGTGCTTATTATATGTTTAGATAGGTGTGACATTACAATCACTGCAGATGCAGGAGTGAGATCACCATTATTGCAGTTATAGGTGTGATATTACTGTCATTGCAGCTATAGGCGTGATGTTACCATTAGTTTTGGATAGGTGTGAGATTATTATCACTGCAGATATAGGTGTGAGATTAGTATGACTGCAGATAAAGGTGTGGGGTCACTATTACTTTAGATAGGTGTAAGGTTTATGTTTGCAGTTTTAGGTGTGAGATTACTTTTTTACTCTATTATGTGTTTTGTGAGGACGTTAGTTTAAATGTAATCTTTTCTGTAATGATGGTTTGCTTTGCGTTAGCGGCACATGTGATCAGAAAGCTCCCAGAGATGGCCCTTTTCTCTTCTTTCATATTTACTTCTGACAGCTATTTTGGAAGTAGAGAAAATGAGTTTTTGTGAAGAAGAGCAGGGGAAAAATTACTCACCAGCTTCAGTGAGCTGCCAAGGCAGTTATTGAAAATTAATTGGCTTGGAAATGATGGTTCAGTAGCACAATAAAGCATCCCCCTCTTTCCCGCCTTTTACCACACACCTTTATGGTGCTTTGGGGATGATGTTGCACCCCACAATTTCTTGCCCATGTTCTGCCCTGCATGGGGGGATGCAGCAGGCTGGCAAGGCTTCAAAAGTAGCCCTCCCCTGTTTATCTATAATTTATTAGTGCACATGCCCCCGCTTGTGCTGGGGGATGCAAGGGTGAAGGCTCTTATTTCCACCCTATATTGTTGACACAGCATGTTGCATACTTCTAGGGGGTGCTTAACTTCTTGCAAACCAGTCCCCTTTTTGGCAGGGACCAGAGATGGAAATAAAGTTTATGTGAATTTTCAAGTAAAGAATTTGGGATTAGCGCTTGATTCAATGTAAGCACTAGACCTTTGTACCCCCCATTTATCGACCTGGGATGGAAGTGTACGTCAGCGTTACCAAAAACGTGTGACATGCGCTGTGAACTTAGAAATCTATAGCACGTGCATTGACCCTCCAAGCTATCCTACTGGCTTCCATGATGTGTCCCTGCTGTGGCCCTCCAAGACTGAGGAAAAGACGTTTTTGCCCCAGAGGGAAATAACAGGCAGTTTACTGCAGAGAGAAACATGTATTCCAAGGAGGCGCTGCTACGATTTTGATTTTTTTTTTTTTTTTAAAGCAAAAGAAACAAAACAAAAACCAAAATCATAGTCTCTCTCTCCAGGATCAAGTGGGCGATCTCACTATTTATTTTTATTAAAAGCTAATATTTGGATAATCCTTCCCTTTTCTGTTTCAATGCTGCCTTTTATTATTTCTTCACAATAAAAAATGCATTCCTCGAGTAGGAAACTTCGATCAGTTAAAAAAAAAAAAAATGTATTAAGTTGGAGGTGGTGAACTTTCACAACTTCGGGGTTGGTCACGTCTTGATACCTGGTACAGAGTGGTGAAAAATGTGGAAAACGCACCCCAAAACAGGAGACGGGCAGACTGTGTGCTTGTGGAAACAAGATTTTTATAATGTAATTGTGTAAGTAAAATATGTAATACAAGTTTATATTGTAAAGGAAGTGTGGCGTACTAAGCGACAACGTAGGCTCTCAAAGAAGTTCAACAACCACAGACCTCTTTCACCCTATTTTTGCAACCTTCATTGATATGAGTATAAGGAATGTTTTAAGTGCTTTGCAATGAAGTAGATAATGTATAGCCCATGAAAATGGGCACTTCGCACTCGCCTTCCTCATCAGCTCTAACTCGAGGTTTTCCCTGAAGCTTTACGAGAAATGTAGCTTCGCAACTGCACGAACGGTAGACTATTTTCTCATATTTCTTTAAAGTTACTTGCCATAAATTTGAGTTTTGAATTACTTATTACTAGGACTCACCGTCCTGTGATAGGCTAAACGGTTTAAAAAGCTGTTCATCCCCTATATATGAATAAAGGGAGGGTTTTGGCTTCTGAGGGCAGGAGACTTCCCATTCCTGTTACGCGAGGGGTTAGAGCAGTATCACTCCCGGAACCCCACCTCAACCCCAAAGATAACCAAACTCCTTTTTTCGAGATAAATACATTGGACTACCATGCGGTCATATTAAGTTTTAAAAGTTTCATACGTCATTAATCGCGGGGTCGTGGGTCGGAGGGGGGTGAAAAAGAGCGGAAATGTCACATTTGCACTGCAAAAGAGAACGGGCCTGACCATGCAATGAAAAGGATTTCTGTTTCAATAAAGTGATTTTTTTTCAGTCTGCGCCATACACCGAAGAGGAGGATTTCTGCATACCATCACTAATTGAAAGAGTGAGTGTCAGTTAAAAAAGGTGTGACTGGCCTCCAGAAAAACTGTTTAAGTCCTCTCACCACTAGTCTGAAGCAACACATAGTTCTTAAGAGAACGGTTGAAATGCATTAACATGACATTTAATTACCGTGTTTACACCATAAACAAACAGGAAGTGCAATTACAATTTAATATAACTGTATAGATCAAAGCAACAATTTAGGAATAAACATTTCTCAATACGTCGAAGATCTACACACCAAAAATTGCTCTCGAACAGATCACCCCTGCGGATTGCAAATGGGCTACCCAACAGCACTAAATTAGTAGGATGAAACCAAAAAAATATAACATTCCACAGTGGAGAGAACTGTTAAAGTGAGGCTAAAACAAAGTATGTAGAAGAGGGTGGGTCTGCTTTGAAAACGAGAATGAGGGTCGTGCAAACTCTGCAGACTCAGCAAGAGTCCCCAAAAGTGGAATCGTTGGGAAAAAAATGTTTTTTCTCCACACCTGAAAACTCCTCCCTGGAAACAAACACCAACCTCTAACCAGGGAAGAGACCGGAATTGAGGCAGACTTTCAACACCGGTGGCATAAACACTCACTAACAGCAGGAACAGAGCGTGCCGCCCGGCCATGGCCGCAATCCCAGAGCTCTGGGAGGAGCAGCCTCTCCGTTCTCTATCCTCCGGCTCCCACAGCAGCGATACGGGGACTCTGCAAAGTTCCCACAGCCTGAGCCACCAGGGAGAGTGAGGGAGCAGCCGTTCCAGAGGGTGGGGCAGGGCCAGCACGCCATTGCGCGAATGATCAAAAAAATAGGAAAGTGAAAGCGCGCCATGCGCTTTGTGCCTGCCTGCAGTGGGAACCAGCGCTCGCCATTGCGGGAAGGCAGGGGGCCATCTGTTTGCACTCAGCCGCATGTTTATATTTGCATGGGGCTTTCACTTTTAGTGAAAGCGCCATGCAAAAATAAACATGGGCTGATTGAAAACAGATGGCCCCATAAAGATAAGAAATTGCTTTACGACAGCGGCAAAGCAGATGACCCTGTCTGGGTCGGACAGGCGAAAAGGCAAAAGGGCGTCAACAAAAAAACCTCATTTCCAATGGCAGGCCACCATTTAGCATAAACAGTGATGCCAGCCAATGAAAATTAGGGGCGGGGCTTCAAGTATCCCCTTCTCAAATCTACTCTCTCACTATAGGTCTCACCGAGCGGGCAGCGCATGCGCTGCAACGCCAGGCGAGACCTAAAAAGTCCCAAAGAAACAGTGCATGCACCACTTTTGAGGTGGACGTGCAAATGTTAAATGGATTTTAAGGGGCAATAGTAATTTTGAGGGGCACACACACTGTACCAGTTGAACTATATTTAGCATAGAGACATTATTAGGTCTTCGCACAAAGAGCTGTCTGGACTATGGGACTGGAGCAGTTTTGGAGTACTTAGACAAAGTGTTGTTTTTAATTAATAGGTCGTCATTGGTTATGCAGTACATACCCAAAGCTTTGCCTAGTATACATAAGCGAGAGAGCAGGTTTCATGTATTGTATGGCATTTACAAGTTACCATTAGTTAAGCTGTGCATGTACAAAGAGGGGCATGCACACTGTTGCATGTAATTTATAGGATAGCATTAGTTAAGCAGTGCATACACAAAGTGCAAAGCACTATGTGCACTGAGGCGCATGCACCATGCTCTATGGAATTTACAGGATATCATTAGTTATGAGGAGAATGCACAAAGTGTAGCCTGGCCAATGTTAAGTTGGGACCCATTTGAAGTGTGCTATAAAGTGTTGTATGGAGTTTACACAACAGAATAGTTATGCGGAGAGCCACCGGACTTATGTGATTTTTCTGCTGCTGCCTTTTCTGCATAGTTATTGATATGCAGATGATGGCATATAATCCATCATCTGCTGATTAAAATGCATATTTTAACAAAACAAATGTTGTTTCTCGCACAAACTGACCAAATGTTACTAAAAACATGGTGACACGCCTTGCTGTGAAGTGGGAGGCCTTCCTAAAGATTGACTGGACACCTTTCTATTGATTATTCCTATGTTTGAGGGTTCAACTGGTACTAATGAGGTGAAGCATTTGTTCATACAGTGTTAACAAATGTAAAAATCAAGAAATAATGAAGTATTGTTATTGCACAATATATCACATTATACTCAGGGCCATTGGAATTATGTGGCTGCTCCTTTTTTCGCATAATTATAAATGTGTCATATTTCCTAAATAATACATAATTTGCGGCATAATTTGAGGTTTTAACAAAAAAATATTTACAGTTCAAACTGATCAAAAGTTACTAAAAACATGATGACGTGTTTGCGCACATTGGAAGCCCCTTCGCAAAGGTTAGCTGGTCATCTTTCATTTGCTTATTTCTGTATTTGGTTGTTAAACTGGTACTTATAAGGTGTAACCCTTTCTCATACAGTATTATCATGTGTACAAATAACAAAATAATGAAGCAATGTTAACAAAAAAAGTGCTGCATTATGCAGCATAATATGCCTTCTCTTCCCACATAATTTATGAAATCCTGTCAAATAATTTGGTGGTCCCCTGCCATATGATTCCAGTGGCCCTGATTATATTGCATAATTTGCATTTTCTTGCCACATCTTTTAGTCAAACTTGCCACATACATTTGGTCCTCCTCTACTGCATAATTCCAGTGGCACTGAGTATTTTCAGTGATATCTGGGCATGGGAGACGTTTTGGGTTGCACGCTCAAAGTGTTGTATAGACTATATGGGTTAGGATTGGTTGTAACGGAATGCACAAAAATGTGGTGTGGGTTCTGGAGGGATGTTTCGAAGTGCCTGCGTAATGTTGTGTGTTTGGCTGCAGGCAATTTTTGATTTATATGAACCAGCAGCATTCCTGAGGTGCATGCACCACATACTATTTCAAGTACAGAGTGTACTGACTGGCATGTCTTTGTAAGACATTGTTTGAGTATTATGGACTGAGGTGGGGTCGCCCAGATTGCTTCTGAACTACACTGAACTCAGAAAGATTTAGAGGTTACACAAATGGCTGTTTGAACTCAAAGGGACTGGCAGAAGTTATGCAACACGTGCATCTGTTTGTTTATGTTTTTTTAACTATATAGATCTGCTACACATTGTGGGTTACTTGTTATTTGAAGATACTACACTGCTGGATGTTTATGGTCCACAACAGATCTGGAGGAAAGGCATGTAAGGAAAACAGACGGACTGAAAGGAACACAAAGAGGGGAGAAGTTCACAAGAGAACCAACTGAAAAAGATGCACTCTGGTAGAATGATCAAACATAAAGAGAAAGTAACACCTAGAAAAGTAAGCATTGGATGGACACAAGTAATGCGTCCACGCTCCAAGGGAGGGACAACAACAGAAGAGTAAGGCAGCCTACAGCAGCTGAACAATCAAAAGAAAACAAATGAGAGTGACAATGAAGTAAACCAGCGGTAAGCAATGGGAGACCTCTTAGCCTACTGATCGAATACAAAATGTGTTGATGCGCTGTCTAGGCGAGACCTAAAAAAAGAGCTTGGGGAGGCGGGTAAGGCGGGCTGAACGTTCATCAGAGAAGTGGTTAAAAGAACTGAAATTTTCTGTCTCAATGGCTATCAGATTTTACACTCAGCTTGCTTCGCTCGATGAGGGGCTGGACACGTTACCTCCCTTCATTCCAGAATCCGCCCTGTTCTCCCATAAACAGGTTTGTTTATATACCTTACTTTAATATTAAATAATTGATTGGCTTGCACAGCTGTCAGTCAACATGTCATATGTTTCCACCAATCCTTTCCCATGTTGACATAAACACCCATACCTTTTTACATTTTGGTCAATAAGGTGTTAGGATACACATCCGCGAATTTTACCGTAAGTTATTTTTCGTTCCCTTTTAATGCGCTCCGGTCAGGAGAACAGCAACGTGTTTATATTTCTGTAATCGTATTGGTTGAGAAAGGGTCAGCCAACCGATTAATAAAATGAGTTTCTGACCTGAGTGTTCAAGGTACAAATATTCCATGCCTGCGAGCTTTGGTAAATAAAGAGATAAAATAAAAGAGGGATAAAAAGGGAACTATTTGTTTTGGGCTGCGTAAAATCTGTCGGCCATCTTAAAATGGTACCGAAGGGGCTCATCAGTGTTGGTGTTGAAGCTGGCCAAGATACTAAACTCATTTTACTGTTCATTTTACATGCAAAATGGGTGCCAACTATCACTTTGTGGCACATATATAGTAACCTTTATTGTCATGTAGAAATAAAATATAGCCCATCATTATTTTGAGTTGTGTGGGAGTCTTTCCTTAATACCATTTTGTCACTTACTAGAATATTTCAGCCTTTATATTGAATTCAAAGTGTTACGTTGTATATTATTTGGCTCTTTTAGGGGGCGAGACACTTTACTGAAACACTAAGAGTGTCTCTCGCAGAAACGTTCAGCGGCAGCAGTCTCTCTTCTATTTCTTCACTAGGCTTAAGTGAAAGCCAGCGGAGTAAGTAGGCGTGTCCGTCCCATGCCCCACCCTCTGGTTGGCTTGGCTCTTGCCCCACAGTCTGTCGCAGTCGGCGAGAAGCTGGGGTTGTGAGCTGCATCTCTCAGGAGAGCAGGTGAGCTATTAGCGGCCTGGGAAAGGTCGAGGTCCACGGGCAGCTGTCCGAGAGCGAGGGTCCCGGGACAGGGTACAGCATTACTGGGCCAGTGGTGCTCCGAGAACCAAGTGTTAACTTTAGTGGAATGCGAACAATGCGTGACAGGTCTTGGGTCAGCTGCTCCCTGTGCTCTTTTGTACCCAGTTACACTCTTCTTCATTATACAGCCTCATACTTTTCCCCCTCCCGCCCTCTGTGGCCTTTCTGTGCCCCCTCTACCCTCTGTTCTGCCTTCCCCCTATTACTTGTCATCCTCCTGTCGTCTGCGCTATTCCAGTCCTGCTGCCCTGCATCTTCAGTGCCCACCTTCCAGAGCCCACTCCACCCCCCCCACGCCATTCACCGCCCGAGTTTTAACTGGTACAGGACCTGCAGCCTTTTTAAAGGGCCCCTATTAGGCTCTACAGTACAGTCAATGACAGCCATGGACAATTTCTTAACAACTGTGAAAACCCATAAGGTAATCATTGTCAGTGATGCAGTCCTTGTTAAACTTCATGTTTACTTCTTGCAATCCCTAAGAGTGTTTGCTTTTTCAGATGGTTTTCTATAGTTTTTTACATGCAACACATGATTCGTATAGTGCATGTTGTGATCTGGGTCGACTCTAATTGTCTGGGTGAGTTCAGGCTCTCGGTTGCGTTATCAGCGGGACATAAGGTGTTCAGATGATATGTTGGTCAATCCTTGGTCTCTGCAGACCGTACGGCAATGATCACATATGTTACATTTATTATTACCATTGTGTGTGAAGTGAGTGTACACAGCTGTTGAAATATTGACCGCATCAAAGGACACAAATGTTTACAGGTGAGGAGAGATGGCATGGTGAAGGACAGGTCAAGTACGTACATGCAGAAGGACCGAGTGGAAAGACAGTGATGAAGAGGAAGTACATGCTGTGAGCTATGCAGATGGAGGATTTCAGAATGAGTTCGAGAGAAAAGGATGCAAGTGTCTAACAGAGTGTGAGGTGGTTGAGCAAAGTAGTGTGAAGGGGAGGCAAAAAATTGAGACACTCTGAAAATCACTACTGTTTCCACTGACCAGTGTAATGTATAATTCAGCGTCTGATATTTGCAAGATATTTTCATTTCAAGGTCAATATCATAGGCTAATAAAGGTTTGTTTTGTTTCTGTATAGCAGAAAGAATTTCAACAACGTAGGGGAAAGCCTAGTGCAGAAAATGTCTTTATTGCAGGAAACGAATCCCCACTGAAACCGGTTTTCTGTAATTAATATCGTACCCCTAAATATAACACAGAATGCAATGCATTATACACTCAAACGCCCTCTGCAGCCATTTGCCATACTATTCGCATGGCAATATATCGATTACTCTGTCCGTTATCAAAATGGTCCACATAAATCCTTTTGACGTTTTAGAGGTGCTGAGTATTACGTGTTATAATGCAGTCGAATGAATGAATGAATGACCATGATATCTTATCACACTCTCCCAACTCAAAAAATAGAGCTCTGCTACTTCAGTAAAGTATAGCTAAATAGAGGAGCTAGGTCTACCAATGTCTGTCTTAATTGTGCTTATTTCTTAGGCCAGACGTGAAGTAAATCATATCAGGGTCTTTTGCTTTGGTTGCCGTATGTGTACAGAACTGTCTTTCAAGACTGATTATTTTTTTATTTTTTTCTGAGATTTCTCTTCACACGTGAAGCCCTCTCATATGGGAATATGGTTGGGCGGATTTGTGTTTCAGCCTGTCATTCTCCTTCCATTAGTTTCTCTTTGAAGCAATTTCGACTCCGACTTTATACTATTCACTGGGTATTTTGGAAAAGGGAAAAACAAGAAAGAGAATGCCAAAAGAAGCAATACTCCTGAGTGACTCCCAGATAGGCAGAAAGTTCCCACATTTAATAACAAAAGAGGAAAGATAGCTGGGTACCAGCACAAGGGGGAAAACTCTTTATTTAAAAGAACCCTCACTCACCAACCTAGTTGGTGACATGCTTCATCATTGGGTTCCCGCCAGAGGGACTGAGTGTCCCCCTGGTGTGCTTCGATGCCTGAATTACAGCGGAGCAGGTTTTTTGGGTGGATAGTGTACGTGTAGGGGTAGTGCAGGTTAAAAGATTGCTGGTTATTTCCCAAAGTAATTTTAATGGTGGAGAACCAGCGATCGTTTAAAACAAGTGAGACGGACGGGAGCTGGCTGGTTAGGTCAAACCAGGAGAGTCCGATTTGAGCAAACTGGTCAACATGTTTCAGCTTACAGGTGCATAGTTAGCTAAGCATTCTTCAGGACCTGGACCCCATGGTGGTATACGCACGCTAAGGCGAATCCTAACCTATGGGGGGGGGGGGGTTTAAGGCAAAACTCACGGTTTTACCTATACAGCACTGTTGGGATTTCGAAAGAGCCGCTGTGTTATGAAAGAACAAACATGAAAAGCACACAAGCACTGTGTGACCACTATGAAGTTCCTCAACAAGTGCGATGGAGGTTCAGTGCTATGCCACCTCGTGCTTTAGGAAAGTGTGGGTTGATTGTGCAGCCCAAGTCACGTCTTGCCCACAATCGGGCAAACGTACCACACATACATCCACTCCGTGTGATAGTATTAACGGAGGGGTCAAGACACGCGTGACTGTCATTCATGCAAATGTTATTCCCAGGCTACCAATCCATGTAGTCTGTTGGACGGAGGAGCCCTGTGTGCGGGTCACTACCCGTATAACTTATAACTGCAATATGGTTAAAGTTATCACATAGTTAAAAACACCAAAAATTGCTCAATAAGTGTCCTGTTACAGTGCATGGCATACGCACTGTGGCATGGTGGATTCTAAAAGTAATAAAAGCATGGAGAACTCGGTGCTTACATGAAGGCGTGTGGGGCTTCACTTCATGGGTTTCAGGAAGCTACCAATAAGCTGTTTAAGGGTAAAACAGGAGTCGGGAATAAGTGTGGGCCTCCTGGAAGTAATAGCCACCCGCCCAGGCAACCCGTGGTACTTACTAATTGCATGGCGCTCTCTCCCTCTTGAGACCTGTCTCTGGCATGCCGTGGACCCGAATATTACCACAGTAATGGTCCAGAAATAGCCGCGCCCTGTCACGTGACCCGGAAATCGGTAGGTTTGCATGGAGTTCTCCGGTCACGTGACAGGGGAGCACTAGAACGCTAACTTGAGCCCTTGGTTGAAAAAGTAAACTTTATTGAGCACTCGGCATAAAAATGTGTGCATTAGATAATCCCTAAACACTGGGGAAAACAAATTGTGTGGTGCTCGCTCCACTCGCAAAACGGTGTGAAATACAATAGAATAAAAGTGATGCTATAAATTCTCACTCTGGCTCCGTTTGCGTGGTGCGCACATTTTCGTATCCAGTCAGCCCATAGGTGCCAACCTATGATCACATATTGCTATCGTGAGGGCGGATCATTGTATTATTGTATCGGGGAGTTGGTAGGTGCTCCTCAAAAAAAGGCAAATGGGTCGGTAAGGTAGGTAAAGGTGCAACTAGAGGCAGCTAGTAACAGTGTTTGGCCAAAAGGATAATAGCCTGCCTTATGCTAAGGGGTAGGGGATGATTAGATAGATCCCTTAAGTGTACGTGTGTGGTGACCAGGAGCCCTATTCAGTTCCTCGTGAGCGCTATCGGTAGATGTCAGTGAATCAGATGGGTACAGGTGCAACTAATGGTAGCATGTAACAGTGGTTAGCCAACCTATAATTGCAGGCGCTATGTTGAGGAGTAGAGGATGTTGGAATATAACCCTTGAATGTGCATGATCACGGACCATCTATGTGAAGTGGTCAAAGAGCATCAGAAAATGTAACAAGCTATCAGCGTTTCATCATTGACACCCATGGAATATTGTCATTCAGTCCTTGCTTATGGGTGGACAAACGGTAGATCCAGCGCTGCTCTTTTTCAAACAATAGCTGTTGTGTGTTTGAACCCAATTTCAGTTGTTCAATGATAGTCCAGTTAAGATCATTAGTGGTGTGCCCTGTCTGTAAGAAATGATCCGTGAGCTTCGTCATGTTCTTCTTACATCGGACATTACCGCGATGTTCGCAAATACGCTGTTTTACTTTGCGTCAAGTCATACCGACGTACCTAAGCCCACAAGGGCAAGTGATCAGGTACACTACATTGGAGGAATTACAATTGGTGTGTCCTTTGTGTCCATATCTTCCCTGTCTCCAGTGTTAGTTGCTTAGTAGGAGCCGTCAGATGGCAGACGCTGCATGCGCCACACAGGAAGTGGCCCATTACTGGTGGATGGCCCTAGGCATTTAGGACCGACTGATTGTTGTCCCTACTCGTGTGCTTGGGGCGAGTGAACAATTGAATCCTTAATACTTCCTGCTTGTTTAAAGGAAAAGAGGTTTCTCCCATTTGTGGTTGTTGCTCTCAAGGATTCTCCAGTGTTTCCTGATGGATTTGCTGACTGCGTTGGAAGCTACATTATAGGTTGTCTCGCACGTCAGTGGAATCTCTTCTGTCAGTATTGCGGTGTCTTCAAGGAGGTCTTCTCTATGTTGGTCCTCTTACAGCTTTTTTTGAATATTTTACTTGGATACCCACACTTCTGGAGTTTGTGAGATCTCTGGCCTGTGATCGGTAGTCCGGTAGTTCACTGCAATTCCGTCTGAGGCGTAAATACTGGCCAAAAGGGAGATTCTCCTGTAATGGGCGCGGGTGGATGCTTGAGAAGTGTAACAAGTTTTTTTTTTTTTCTTTTTTGGTTTATGGTGCGTTAGTGTTTGAAGATGGTTCCCAACCTTCTTGATGACCACATTGAGAAATATCACCTTGTCTTTGCTGTACGTATGGGTGACCCGCAGGTTTGGGTCACACATGTTAATCCAGTTGTAGAATGCTAGGAGTGTTTCTTCAGTTCCTTGCCAGACGATGAAGATATAATCTATGTACCTTTTCCAAAAGGACACATAGGACGCATAGGGGTTTTGTGACGAGAGTATATATTTACACTCAAAATAGTACACATACAACCCGGCAACGCTAGGGGCGAAGGTGCTGCCCATCGAAGTACCGTTATATTGTTGGAAGAGTTCTCCTTTGTATTCAAATGTTTTTTTCTTCAGAGCGATGGTAGCACACTCTACTACAAACTCTTGAGGTATAATGAAATCCCACTGGGCTCCCTCCTTATCCTTAATGACCTTGAGGGTGTTGTCTTGCGGGATACAGGTGTACAGGCTCTCTATATCTAGCGAGACCAGGAAGACCGGTTCTCCTGGGAGTTCCATTTCATACAATACCGCTAGGAGGCTCTTGGTGTCCTTAAGGTAAGTGCTGGTTGCTTGGATCAAGGGTTTGAGGAAGAAGTCGCAATACATCGACAAGGGTTCCAACAACGAACCTATTCCTGACAGTCTGCCGTCCAGGTGGAGGCATTTTGTATTTATGGGTTTTAGGTAGGGTATAGAAGTACGGGATGGTACCTTTGTTGGTGGTCAGAGTCCGCTTCATGTTTCGTGATGTATCCATTAGTCTCCGCGTGGTCCACTAGTTCTTTGATCCTCACTTGAAGTTCCGATGAAGGGTCAGTATCGAGGTGAGTGTAGTTGGCCTTATTATTCAAAAGGCGCCTGCATTCTTTGTCATAGGCTACTGCATCCTGGAAAACGATGCCACCCCCCTTGTCAGCTGACTTGATGACTAGGTCGGTGTTTGACTGAAGGGAGTGGAGCTACCATTAGTTGCACCCGTACCTATCTGATTCACTGACATCTACCGATAGCGCTCACGAGGAACTGAATAGGGCTTCCAGTCACCACACAAGTACACTTAAGGGATTTATGTAGTCATCCACAGCCCCCTTAGCAGGCTATTATCCTTTTGGCCAAACACTGTTACTAGCTGCCTCTAGTTGCACCTTTACCTACCTTACTGACCAATTTGCCTTTTTTTGGGGGACCAACTCCCCAATACAATGATCCGCCCTTACGATAGCAATATGTGATCATAGGTTGGCACCCATGGGCTGACTTGATACGAAAATGTGCGCACCACGCAAACAGAGGCAGAGTGAGAATTTATAGCATCACTTTTATTCTATTGTATTTTTCACACCGTTTTGCTAGTGGAGAGCGCCACACAATTTGTTTTCCCCAGTGTTTAGGGATTATCTAATGCACACATTTTTATGCCGAGCGCTCAGTTTCCTATTTCAACCAAGGGCTCAAGTTAGCGTTCTAGTGCTCCCCTGTCACTTAACCGCAGGACTCCATTCAAACCTACCCATTTCCGGGTCACGTGACCGGGCGCGGCTATTTCTGGACCGGTATTGCGGTAATATTCGGGTCTGCGGCAGGCCAGAGACAGGCCTCAAGAGGCAGAGCGCCATGCAATTAGTAAGTAACACAGGTTGCCTTGGCGGGTGGCTATTACTTCCAGGAGGCACACGCTTATTCCTGACTCCTGTTTTACCCTTATACAGCTTATTGGTAGCTTTACCCCCTCCCGGAACCCATGAAGTGAAGCCCCACACGCCTTCACGTAAGCGCCGAGTTCTCCATTCTTTTATTACTTTTAGAATCCACCATGCCACAGTGCGTATGCCATGCACCTGAACAGGACACTATTATTGAGCATTTTTTCGTGTTTTTAACTATGTGATAACTTTAACCATATTGCAGTTATAAGGTATACGGGTAGCGACCTGCACCCAGGGCTCCTCCGTCCAACCGACGGCACGGATTGGTAGCCTGGGAATAAAGTTCGCATGAATGAAAGTCACGCGTGTCTTTTGACCCCTCCGTTAATACTATCACACTGAGTGGATGCATGTGTGGCATGTTTGCCTGATTATGGGCTGGACGTGACTTGGGTTGCACAATCAACCCACACTTTCCTAAAGCACAAGGTGACATAGCACTGACACCCTCCGTCGCACTTGTTGAGGAACTTCATAGTGGTCACACAGTGCTAGTGTGCTTTTCATGTTTGTTCTTTCTCTTTCAGAACACAGCGGCTCTTTGGAAATCCCAACAGTGCTGCATAGGTGAAACCGTGAGTTTTGCCCCCCCCCTCCACTAGGTTAGGATACGCCTTGGTGTGCGTATACCGCCATGGGGTCCAGGTCCTGAAAAATGCTTAACTAACTATGCACCTATAAGCTGAAACATGTTGACCAATTTGCACATCTTTGTTTAAATCGGACTCTCCTGGTTTGACCTAACCAGCCAGCTCACGTCCGTCTCACTTGTTTTAAACGATCGCTGGTTCTCCACCATTAAAATTACTTTGGGAAATAACCAGCAATCTTGTAACTTGCACTACCTCTACATGTACACTATCCACCAAAAAAACCTGCTCCGCTGTAATTTAGGCGTCGAAGCACACCAGGGGGACACTCTGTCCCTCTGGTGGGAACCCGATGATGAAGCATGTCACCAACTAGGTTGGTGAGTGAGGGTTCTTTTAAATAAAGAGGTTTCCACTCGTGCTGCCCCAGCTATTTGTCCTCTTTTTTGCTCTTTTGTTGTTAAGTATTTCCGTTAGGGGGATGAAGAGTGATAATTCCCTCACTCTCTTGTGGTTAATTACAGAAAGTCCACACACTCATTGAAAAGGAGGAGCTTCAGAAAAAAGCAGCAATTGAAGAAAAGGAAGGCATTAAGAAAAACCACATGAATGAGCTGAGTGGGGAAAAGGCATGTTAAGTGAAACTCCAGTGTAGAGAATTGAGCAGTTAGATAGTCAGGGGCCATACAACAAGAAAAGAAAGCGAAAACTATATCTACTAAATAGATGGTAATTATTCTTTCAAACAAAGAAATATATGCGTTATTTCTATCGCACAGACTTGGCCAAATGGCAGCACAGGGCCGTACAGGGTCAAAGACAAGCATGAACTCTACAACTGATGGGGAGGTAGCTAGTTTGTGGACTGTTCATTATGATATAGTTTTCTTTAAAGAGGTGTGTCTTCAGTTCTTTCCTAAGTTGGAGCAGCGTTGGGGTGGTCCAGATGGATACAGGAATGTAGTTCCAGATCATGGGTGCATAGATAGAAAGTGCCTGCCATCTTGTTTGTGCGCTTTTTATTTTTCCAACTTTATTGATTATATGAAATGATGGTCAGCAAGCAGTAAAAAAGACAATACCCCCACTTCATCTGCTTTGCTATGATTATTCCTTACTATACATTACACTGCTCATTGATGAGTCTGTAATATTGTTGGGAAAAGATCCTTTAAGCAGTGCAAATCATTTAATCACTGTGAGAAGTTGGCCTGGTATATGCTGTTCACTAGTTCTAGTGACCACCTTGTACCATGCCAAGCAACCCTTATGGTGTGGTTGTAAGTCTCCCCTTACCATAGAATGCTGTTGGCTCGTCTGAGGACAGACTGTTTCTTCAGGTTAATAACGTTCCCTACACCGAATGATTGGTCAGTGAAAATGATTAATTGCCCGTGTGACGGAATAGCCACTCAGTCTAACATACATTGCATACTGTTCTGCAAGTACTATCAATGGGGTAGGAAAAAACATCTATTGCCTCTGTTAAAACTGTGGGGCCTGAGAAGCTGTAAAGCAGCCCTCCACAGATTGTATCTGCTTCAAGACGAATGTACTATTGGAGTGATGATAAAATTCCTGTCGTTTATTATAAAATGTAGAGGGTCTATGAGAAGCGATTAGTAGGTTGAGGGTTTGTAGAAGTATTATTCTGTGCCTAATAACACCATATAATACATAAATATGTCATATTTACCTCGACCCTTCTATCATGCAAATGTAACGATACATATATCAATCGCTTTCTAGAAAAAATTTTTTAAAGGGTTTTTAATATTAGATTAATTGAATGACTAGGGTAATGAATATGTATTTCTTCTTAGTAATCACCTTTTAGTATGTAAATGTTTAAATAACGTTGTTTTAATCGTATTTTTGTAATGTTTGCTTATATGGTGTTTGTCAAATACCGAATAAAGCTATCTTTGATTTGTAAGTCAACCTTTTTGGACTAGCTGCCCTAGTGGTAGCGTAGGCTAAGCAGTCTTTGAGGCTAAACTCGTGAAGCGTGTTAAGCAAGCTGTTTTACCAATAGTAACCCCCTTTTATACCAATGAAAGGACACCACACAGATATATATTCAAAATATATATGTATTTATTTCTCAAAGTAACCCCTAGTCTCTTTATGAGCACAGGAGCACAAATCGTCAAACAAGATTATCACAGAATACACAGAAGTTGCACTTTATATGGATAGGCCCTGGTGGCCACTCGAACCATATACTAAAATAGTGGTATAAGTACCACGAACAGAAAAGGGAAAAGGCCTAGGGCCTCTAGAATCGCTGGGCCTACAAGGAGCTAACGTCAGTTAGTGACCAGGAGGTCCACGGGTGGCGTGTGCAGAGCAAATAGTCACACGCGTGCTCCCATAGGTTTCAATGGGTGCGTAAAAAGTACAAAGTTACTGCAAAAGGAATCTTCCGGATGACCTAGGAACTTAAGATTTGGAACACAGGCACTAGAGATGTAATACTACACTTGGGCACAGGAGTGCCAGCTTTACCTCACCCACAGGAAGCGGGTGCATAGGCCTCGAAGTGCGTCGGGTTTCTTCTATCGGTTCCGCGGGGCCTGTAGACAAAAGTGCTGCAGGCGGTCGGTCGGGAAGAGATGCAGTGGATCCAAGAGTGGATCGGAGATGTTGAAGACCTGTAAGCAGAGGGGACAGTGTTCACAGTCACTAGCCAGTGACCAGCGTGGCAACAGGTGGGTACCAGGCGATGTCGGGTGCAAACAGGAAGGAAGGTGTAGCTTGACTCTGCAGCCACGTGGTCCCTGAAGGTCGACGACGTCCAGGAGTCGAGTCACGAGCTGTCCCACGCCGGCTCTCGCTGTCGGCGGTGTCGGCGACTTGATCGAAGCAAACAAGCCTTGGCAAAAGCAATTGTTGTGGGCAAGGAGTTTAAGCTGATGGTTCTGACCAGCAAGGTCAGAGGAACTGCTCCTTTGGAGGGGAGCAAGGGCCAGTCTGGAGCAACCAGACCAGCGGTGTTTGTCGTAGATTTCGTCGCCAAGATGGCCACTAGCCAGCGGGCCAGCAACCGGTTAGGCGCGTCGAGTGGCAAAATGCAGAAGGGCCCCACGCAGATCGTGGAGATGCTGGAGGGCTCACCTTTGGTGCAGATGCTGCTCGAGGGTTGGGCTTCTCAGGACCCAAAGCACAACTTGGAGGGAGCCTCGGTTGTTGCACTGGTCAGCTTGTCGTAGTCGTTTCAAGATGGCTGGCTCCACGTGTCTCGGTGCCTCCACGGGTCTCCTCTTTGCAGGGACTGTGGATCGGGCGGTGAGAGGTCTGGAGGTCCAGGTCTTGTCAGTCTCTGGGCTCGGGCTCCGGCGGGAGGCGGCGGCAAAGCAGACGTTGATTCGCTGGATGGTGCTTGCGTTAGCAAGGTGGTCACTCCCTGACCACAGGGGAGATTGGCTTCAGTCCTCTGTGCAGCAGAGCGTCGAAGTTCCCGTCTTCTTCTTAGTTTTAAGTTGATTCCAGGATGTCTGAAGTCTTAGGACACAGCTCCTACCTTTAAGCGGATTCTAGGGGCTGGACTACCTGCTAGGTCCCTCCCTATGGGTGGGACCAGGAAGGGGGGTGGTTACACCCCCAATCCTTTGTCCAGCTCGCCCCAGGCCCGGGACTGGTGTGCCCCAGGACCGGTTTGAACTGGCATATGCACCGAGGCTCCTTGTGAGCCACAGGCATGTCTGGTTTCTTTCAAGCCCTACCTGACCAATACACAAAATCCTGTCTGGGGTGGTGCACGCACCTCCCCTGGCAGGAAACCCTTTGTCCACACCTCCCAAGCTGGAAGGACTCCCAGCAGCAGGAGGGCAGACTTGTGTCTGTGGTGGCAGCATCCATTTTGTGGAGCTGAGGATATGTCTGATTTTACCCGGGTTTCAGGTACTGTACATGTCGTGTCCCTCTAGAAGGGTGGAATGCTAACCCCGTCGCCAGAAATGGCGAGGGGTTAGTATTCCAATTCGTATGACACCTTACTCGACATGTTTTGATAAAGCCAAACCAGAGTTAGCATTTAACCGCGAGGTTCATAATGCACTTAAGAGTATATGGTATGACGATATCTGGAAACAGTAGAAGGAAGTTGTTCCGACCACTGCAGACAGGCTCAGCTCATGCCAGAGCACCATCTCACATGGAACCAAGCACTCTGCCTTCAGGATTGTTAAGGCCTGCCATAGGAGTGACTTATAGGTTACCAGGTGTCCCATTTACGGTTAGGTATAGGTATACTACACCTAAGTAAGAGGTGATTACACCAACTTACCCCAGCTGAGTGATCAGCCAGTTGTGTCAGATTGTTAGGCCAAGCCTGGGGTGGCATAATACATGCTGCAGCCCTTGGCAGGCCTTGGGTACACCAATGCCCTGGGTACCTAGTGTACACTGGTACAGGGGCTGACAGGGTGATCCAACCAATTGGGTATGTACCTAGGGTACATGGAGTCCATTTTAAAGAGAGAACAGCCAGGCTGAGATCCTGAATAGCAGGATCTCAGGCCAACTAAGTCGAAAAACCAGCTAGACACTAGGCAAAAATTTGGGGGTAACCATAGTCAGATATCCACCTTCCTACAATCACCACATCTGCAACAAAAAGGAGTACAAAAAGGTTTATTGTACATGCTAGGCTAATTCAGCTGGAAGAGTGATGTGCTATGAGCGAAGCACAAGTCAGTCCCAACTTACATACACTTCAAGTCTACTTCTTATAATACTAATTTTGGCCTAGATCCATATTTAATACAATGTTCACAATAAAAAAAGCTTCCTGCTTTTCCGTTATGTCCCACCCAGATTATATACATTTATTTCAAGAACAGCTTTTTCCTGTGTTAGCGACTTCTCACGTCATATTTAGAGACTACAATGGAAAACATTCTTGCTGCTCTGAATTTCCTGTTAAATATCCTATGCAGGACGTTGTCAGCTCAAATACAATGAAGAGGAAAAAACACTTAAACCAGAAGGCATTTAGACCTTTTTTTTTTTTTTTTTTTTTCTTCAAAGCAGGTTGTAGGTTATTTCCAAATACAATTGTGCAACTTTAACATGCACGTTTAAACAGCATTATACCGTTTTTCTGTCTTTACATAATATTTGACAGTTAGTGGGCAAGTGACAGATAAAACTGAATAATTATGTCCTAAATCTAAATTAGGGTTTTGATTCCTTTCAATATTCTCACCATTTGACCCAAATCTTGGAATTTTTGTGGGTTCAACCTTTAAATATGTCCTCCTGCTTTACTCACCTGTCCGTTGCAGCGCGCCATTCCAGTTATGTGGGAGGATCCGGGAATTTTCATCTACGTGTGATATCTTTTCTTGTTTTTAGTTTTTACACTTTTTAGTCTGCATTCTGATGGTGTAATGGCTGTGGGTTTCACCCAGAACCATCAAAGATGGTGGGTGAGTTTTGACTGCAAGGTACGCTGGGTGGTGGTAGTTATGGCTTTTTTAAATGATACAGCTGGTTTTGCAGATGGTGTGGTGGACAAGGGAAGCCAATGGAGCGCCTTTTGAATGGAGGTGATGTGGTCAATATGTCTTCAGGCCCTGGATGACACTTTCTGTGGTGTATAGTACTCACATAATAGGTGTCATTGTGGACTGTAGGAGGTCATGGAGTAGGGGGTCAACACCATCCAGATGCCAGAGCACAAGAACTTGATAAGATGTTCTGAAGTCGCTTTCTAGAAGGTACAGTTTCACAGAAAGAGCTGGAACTAGGTTGTTTATTTTTCTGGTAGTTTGTCCCATGAAGGTGATGTTGCTGTCCAGGTTGAATCCAAATAACTCTGCATTCAGTGAATGGTGGGGTTCAGAGCAGCCATGGTTTATGTAATTGCGCCAGTTTGTGTTGTTTCTTGTTTGTTGCTCTCTGCAAATAAGAGGAATTCTGTCTTGGTTGGGCTGAGATTCACGTTTGTATGATAGCTGGAGCATACTGACAAGATGGGAAAGTGATACCGTAACGGGGAAGAGGTGGGAGAGAAAATTGTTTCCCCAGATTTGATTCCCTTACAGTAATGGAAAAAAAGTCAGGCGATAGACAATACCGGATAGATAATACTGGTATAAGAATTCAATAGCAGTTCATTTATGTTTGAGATTGGGGGTAATGTAAAGTGCCAGGGGGTGGAGAGTCTCATGTTAGCCAAGCGACTGTGGCACTGATGGGGGGGGGTGGGAGGGGGGGTAGGGATAGGAGAGGTAGATAGCTGTCCGCAATAAGGAGAACACATCTGCAGGGTGAGAGCTATCGTACCAGCATTGTTCCTTGTGCCCTGCAGGTAACCCCTGAATCTGGACCGCAAATGCCTGAACATTTTGCTCGGTCTTCTGGCATTTAAATCTGTCACATGCAAATTATGTATGTGCACTGCAGGACACCAGTGTACTTCCTGAACATGTTTAATTACATTAGAAACGCAGATTTGCTAAATACTCACTTCTACAATAGGTGCGTGTCTTGCTTTTACGCTCCCAAATAAAATAAATTCAGCACTCCCAAGATGAGGCACTCCGTAAAGCAGGAAAAACATTTGGAAAGGAAACTCTGCACTCACACAATGAGGCACATCAAAAGGCAGTTTCAAAATGAAGCGTAGGATTTTAATACAACACTCTTTAACAAAGACTTTTCCAGATGTCAAATTAAACAGGTAAAACAACATTCAAATGTATATAGATATGTATGTGCACAAGCAAGTAATAAAACTCGCAGAAGTCGTCAAATGCATGAGAAACACGAGCAGATAATAATGGAACATTCACAGGTCAAATGCAAGAAAGTAAAACATAAGCTAATAATAATAATGGGCGTCCAATGCAAGAAACCAGCAGAGTAATGCCAAGAATAAGCACTGTTAAATGAGAGACTCGAAAATAAAGATCACGTATACATAACATGAAAACATCACAGAGCAATGAAACCTATAAGCTTGTACATCACCATGTGGGAACACATCATTCTGGTCAGCTTGACATGGAAGCCATTTTTAGTCATCCAGACTCAAGCTGAAAGAAGGCACGAAATTAAATCCTGCAAGAGTATAAAAATGTTTTACATTCGAAATGCAGTCAGTTAAAACAGAGTTAAAGGTCACCACAATCTTGCAATACATATAAATGCATATAGCATTAAAGTCTCATTGATGTGCTTATCTATCATACATGGTTATTAATTTTTATTTATTTTTAGAGTTTTCTATAGTGCGAACCAGACCCAAGATAGGGTATCAGAGCGCTTTACATAAAGAGCAAGGTGAACACATTTAATGGAGAACATTGCATAAAAAGAAACATAATATAAAAGTAACAGAGAATGGCCGCATTGAGAAATGTTCTGAACAATAAAAGTCAATTCAAGTTTGTGCAGGTCTTAACTTCGAGGTCTAGTGACCCGAGAGTAGAGGTAGTTAGGAGGTTGTAGAGCTGATGTCGTGATTTGTGCGGATTTAAAGTGGAAATTTGCTCATCAAGAATAATTTTGCTTCCTATTTGAAGAGAGGAGTAAAGGATATTTTTCTGATGTATAGTGGATGAGAGTTCCATATTCTTGGTGCTGCTCCGCAGAATGCTCTGTTGGTAGTTGTAGTCTTCTTGAAACGTGAGGGTGTCGGAAGTAGATTGCGCTCCTTGAATGTCTGTTTCCTCCAGATAAGGTACATTTTTGGGCTAGGTACTGCGGGGTGTTTTGGTGTAGCGCCTTGTGAGTGATGCAAACCATTTTTAGGTGGATTCCAGCTTCGTAGGGTAGCCAGTTGAGTACTTTCAGGTGTGGCGATACGTGGTCATATTTCCTAGATCCTGTTATGAGTCTTGCAGCGGCATTGAAACAGGCTTTTAGAGGGGTGGTTAAGATTTTGGGAAGCCCTGAGAGGTTTGTACATCCGTATTCCAGCCTTGAGATAACTTAGGACTGAACTGCAGTTTTGAGGTCAGAGTTCTCGAGGAATGGTTTCATTTTTCTGAGATAGCTGAGGTGGAAGCGGGCATTTTTAGCCAATAGGTTGATGTGGCTTTGCATGTTAAGTTTCTTATCCAGAGTGATTCCAAGTGATACGGAGGAGCCCACCAAAATCGGCGTGCAGCTCAGAGCAGTGATCATTTTGATCCGCTACTTTGTCTCAGTGGAGTTATTAAGGGGGGGGGGAGGAATAAAAGAAACTGTTTTTTGAGAGTTTAGCTTGAGGAAGTTGGCCGATAGTCATTGGACTGTCTTTTCGAGAGCTAGATTCATTGTCCTTATCTCGTCGATAGAGGAGATCTTGATGTACATTTGGGTGTCATCCGCATACATTTGGAAGGAGATGTTCACCTGCTGTAGTAGCTCAGTAAGTGGTTTGACGTATAAGTTGAATAGCATGGGAGATTGGGTGGAGCCTTATGGAACTCCTAGTAGGTTAGGTGAGGAAACCGAGAGATTTTTGTTGATCATGTATGATTGCGTTCTGTTCCTTTCCAGGAAGGATTTGAACCATTGAAGGACTTTACCAGATAAACCCATCCTGTTTTCTAGTCTTCTTAGTAGTTTGTCGTGATTGACCGTATCGAAGGCTGATAGAGGTCGAGTAAAACTAGCAGGCAGGTTTTGTTGCAGTCAAGGGCTTGAAGGGCGTCATCTGCTATGTGCAGGATGGCTGTTTCTGTGCTATGCTCAGGTCAAACCCGATTGGTGAATGTTCAGTAGATTGAAGTTCGAGATGTGTTGGTTCAGTTGTTGCTGAACACATTTTTCCAGGACCTTTGCTAGCATGGGAATGTTGGTTATTGGTCGGAAGTTGTTTGGGTCGGAGTTGTCTGCTGTTGGTTGTTTTTAGGATAGGGGTGACTTGGCCTGTTTTTAGGCAATCTGGGATGTGACCGTGTGCTAGCGAGGCATTGATGATTTTGGTCCAGAGAGGTGAGATGATATGGAAGAGGTGGAGTAAGCAATTTGAGGGGACATGGTTATTGAAGTGGTTGTTGAGTTTGGTTGTCGCTAGAATATTGGTGATGTCATTGAGATCATAGTTTGAAAGTAGACCAGTGAGTTATTTCTGGGCAGCGGTAGCTCATGTAGTACTGAATTATCGGCTTGACTGCTCTTTGGGGGGGCTGAGTTAATTGCCGCCGTACTAAGCTCGAGTTGGAGGGAGTTTGTTTTAGCTGTGAAAAATGAGGAATTCTAAACTAATCAGCTGTGATTTCCATGTTGAGTGAGGATTTGGCTAATTTGTTAGATTGTTGTATCAGAATTTCGAAGTGTTTCTTTGGTCTATTTTTGGCCTCATCTAGGTCTGATCTGAAAGTCTTTATTTGATTGTAGGATACTTTATTGTAGGAATTTCTTGACTTCTGGGGAAGTTTAAGATGGGGGGGGGGGGGGGGAGGAGGATGTTGCCTCCATTTCCATTCCCTTGATCTAAGTTTGCGTCTCTTCATTCAGGGCTCCGCTGAACCATGGGTTTTTGTCTTTGTCTGGAATTCTTTTGAGTTTTGGTGAAGCGGCTTGGTCGAAGACTTTGGTCATTGAGGAGTTGTAGTGAGCAGTAAGGTCATTGACGTCTGACAAGTTATTGGTGGGAGTGAAAGCCTTCTCACAGTGGGAGGCAAGGTTGTTCCAATCAATGTTTTTTGTGTCTCTTATCCAATGTTTTCACCTGATTTGTTGCGAGAAATTTTTTTTGTTAGCTGAGGGAATTTGGAAGGTGATAATGTGATGGTCTGACCAGTCACAAGGAGTAACCGAGAGCGATTCAGTCGTATTTTGTTTAAAGAGGATCCAGTCGAGAGTGACACCCTTTGAGTGAGTCGGCGTTGAGATAGCTTGGATCAGGGAATGGTCTGCTAGGAAGGTTTTGAGGGCGTTAACCTGCTTGTCCAAGGAGTTATTCCAGTGGAGATTGAAATCGCCAAGGAATGTCATTGGAGTGAGGGGAAGAGTTTTGAAGTAATGTTCTGTGAATTCTGCGTTCAAACCTGGAGGATGTTAGAGCATGTCGTTTGTGGGAGTGGATACTTGATGATTTAACAGAAATCCCAAGGTATTCACAAGAGACTAGGGGTTATGAGTGAAATTTCGAGATGGTGATGTCAGAACGATGTATGCAGGCTAAGCCTCCGCCTGTCGTGAGTTATGTCTAGTCTAATGATGTAGTCCGGGGGGGACTAGAAGGTCTAGGCATGGTGAGGATGATTCATTGAGCCAAGTTTCTGTGAGGATGATTATATCCATTTTCCTTTTGAGGGTGATGTCAGAGGTGTGTTTTGGGGCTTAACGGCAATTCAAAAGAAGGCAGGAGAACACATTTGAGACTCTTTAAAGTTTGCTCAAGATTCTCGGTGTTAGAGGTTAATGATTGAAGGTTATTCAGGTTTATTCCTCTGTGTATTAGATGGGAAGTTCTGCTTGGGTTGATGGGGACTGGGAGAATAGCGTATTCTTCTTTATTTGTGGTTGGGCAAGCAGGAGTTTCATATAGCAGTAGTAGTGTTTGGATTTCATGGTCCTTTATGTTGTTGGGGAGTTTGCATGTGCGCAAGAATCGATTGGTTAGAGGTAGGGGAATCGTTTTTATCACCTTGTCGACTGTTGCTAGTGATTCTTCAAGATGTTTATGTGTAGAAAGGGCGTTTTCGGCGACTTGTAGGATGTTTCTGATTTCTAGGATAACATTTTGTCAATTTCGGGTGAGTCTTGATAGGGAGGGGGAGAGAAGATGTTAGGTGTTGAGAGGGGGGTGTTGTTGTTGGTTCTCTTGATAGATTTAGATGAGGGAGTCTTTGCGATGCGTGATAAGGGAGGCGAGTTGTTGACGCTTCTTTCAACGGATCTGGGTGGAGGCAAGGGTCGTAGATCTTCCGGAGGTGCTGATGGGGTGGTGGGAGTAGTTGGGCCTGAGGTACACTAGGCGGGGTGATGGAGTGGCTTTTTAATGCACAGAGGTGATGAGAGTTGTTGATGCTACTTTCACCGGTTCTGGGTGAAGTAGGGGGTCGATGATCGTCAGGAGAGGAAGCGGTGGTAGGAGTGGTTAGGTCCTGAAAGATGCTGAATGGGGGTGATGGTGTGGGTTTTAAGGGTGAAGAAGTATTTGTTGAATAGTTCCAGGTCCTTGTTAGCTGCTTGAATGAGCCCGGTGCCATTTTTGTAGGACGTTGTATTCAGCGTAGCTCTGAGGCTTTGCGTGGGTGTCGTTGTAAACCTAGTTCCGTAGGGAATATTTTTATAGTCCTGGATGGTTAATAGCTTGGAGAAGGCCGATCGCCATTTTGCTATTTTTCTTGTGAAAAATGAGGTTATTGGTTATAGTGCCTTTTTTGGCATTAAAGGAGGGATCTAGGAATAAGGTATCGGGGTTTTTTCTGAGCAGATGTGTTTTGAAGGTTTTAGAGGCACTTTTAGATAGATTATGGGGGTATTGAATAGAGTGTGCGCTGTTTCCTTCCGGTATCATGTTTGGTCCAGCCATGCTGTGAAATTTCTTTGGACAGTTGGGGAGCGACCATAAAGTAGGTTGAGCACCGGTCCCCAGATGGTTGTTAGTGAGTGCTAATTCTCCTACTGCGGGTAGCTGTTACAAGACGGCTGTTTTGGTGAATGCTATGGCGAGAAGAAAGCTATCTTAGTGGGTGAAAGCAAATGTCATTTGGCTTGGGCCAGTTGGTTAATGTTCCTGCAGTGGAAGTCTGTAGGCAACTTGAAGGTCACAGTTGCTCACTCTGAGGCTAATACAGGGTTCTATCCTCCTAAAACTGATCAAATCTGTACTAGGGAGGTGCAGAATAGCACTTATTGGCAGGAGTGCAGTAAATACTGGCATGTTTAAAAATAAAAAGTTCCCCTGTGTTGTGCATGTACTTGTGGATGTGTACGTGTATGGTTTGCGTGTGAAAATGGCAGCACACAGAGAGCCTTACCTCTTTTACTGCAAATGTGTATTTAAGAAGGTGGTAACCGAGCAGTAAATCTTCTTGATTTAATTCATTGCAACTTTTAAATTTCACTTGCACCTAATCAATTTTTTTTTTGCTGATAGCTCCCGTTTTAAATTTCTTTCTTTCTCAATTATAACCTTGTTACATCACAGTATCGCATTTCTCTGGGATCCGCCATATTCATACAGTAAATGGCATGACATGTAGCCATTTGATTAACATGCATATAACCAGCATTGGCAAAGCCAATAGGTCTGACCTATGCAAGACCTTTTTGCTTTGTCAATGTTTGTTTTACCATGTTGCGCAGCTCTGTAACAAAAGAATTATTAAACTTAAATATATTATATTCCTATATATTATGATTGTATGACACTTGTATTGCCTGTCATTGTATCATACGGTCCATCATTGTATGGTTTTGTATGGCCTGTCATTCTATAGTTTGGTGGAATCTGGCCTGTCATTGTATAGTATGGTCTGTTATTGTATAGCACAGATAGTACGGCATGACGTATTGTATGGTCTGTCATTGAATGGTATGAACTGTCATTTTAAAGTATACTATGGTATGACATTGTATAGTATGGCCTGTCATTGTATGGTGTGGATTGTCATTTTATAGTATGGTATAGACTGTCATTTTTATGGTATGCTCTGGTATGGCCTGTCAAGATATAGTATTGTATGGCCTGCCATTGTATAGTATGGAGTACCATTTTATAATATGGTATGGCATGTCATTGTATGGTATGGACTGCCATTTTATAGTATGGTATGGACTGTTATTTTATAGTATGTCCTGCCATGCTATGGCCTGTTATTGTACTATATGGTATGTCTGGTCATTGTTTAGTATGGTATGGCCTGATAGTGTATAGTATGGCCTGTCATTTTATTGTATGGTATGAGATGGCCTGTTGGTATATACCATGGAATACTATGATCTGGCCTGTCATTGTATTGTATAGTATTGTATGACCATCTTTGTTACAATGTACCCATTAAGTTGCAAGAGGAAGCACAGTAGGATCGGCCAAACAAGCAAAAACCTTTTTGCAACGTAATGCTATTTGTACGCTAAAATGTAATCATGCAAACATAACCAATTAAAAAGCCCTGTCTTTTTGCAGAAAACAGTTTAATAATTTCCAAGACATTCTATGAATCAAACATGTACCAAAAGGCACTTTGTTACAAACTAAACAAGTAATTTCTTAATAGCAAATATGGGATGCCAATTATGTATTTTGGAAATAATGTTAATCAAGACTAAACTTGTGCCCTACTGGTGGTGGTGTGCAGCACCAGCGAGTAGAAAGTGAGAGGATGAAAAGGAAACAAACACAAAACAAGCGGTAAAAGAAACCATGCAGAGCAAAACCAGGAGCAAAATAACATGTAGACTCTTAAGAAATGCTGTTAAGTAGAAGGAAAAAAAATAAGCAGAGAAATAAAACTGACCAACACTCCCAAAAAAGGAAGCAGTTCTTGGTCCATGCTCAAGGGGTGGGAGCAACCAACGAACAGAAAGTGAAGCCAGCATGCACTGACTAAACAGGAGCTGTCAAATAAGATTGGCCATGAAACCAACGTATGGTAAGGAGTGGGCAGGTTCTAAGCTCTAGCTATGTAAACAAAATGTCTAGCAAGCGACTGCTCATGTGCCTTCTTAGACGAAACCTAAAACTAACAACGGAGAGACATGTTGCTTGTTAAATCAAATCTGCACTCTCAATGTACTCCAATAACCATGTTTTGACACTTGAAAAATCTTTACCCCTGGTTTATGGAGATTTTGCTGTTTGTGTTAATTAACCTCTTGAGGAAGGCATGTGTAGGAGAGTAGGGTCTGCTTTCTATGTTCACCCCCACTTTTTGCTTCAGTGGTTTTCGACTTAGATGTGGCTGTGGGCCTGCTAATCAGACCCACAGCCCAGCTGTTCAATCTCTAAATTCATACTATGTACTTTAGGTACATAACCCAATTGGTAAGGATCACCTTTTTGGACCCTGTACAGTGTACCTTAGGTACCCAGGGCATAGGTGTACCCTAGACCTACCAGGGGCTGCAGCATGTATTATGCCACCCCTGGCTGGCCTTCCATTATGACACAACTGGCAGATCACTCAGCTGGGGCAAGGTCGTGTAATCACCCCTTGCTTAGGTGTAGTATTCCTATACCTACCTTATATATAGACACATGGGTAACCTTTTAGTCACTCCTATGGCAGGCCTTAACAATCCTGAAGGCAGAGTGCTTGGTAACATGTGAGATGGTGCTCTAGCATGAGCTGAGCCTGTCTGCAGCTTTCGGAACCATGTCCTTATAGCTGTTCTATGATATCGCCTACCATATACTCTTAAAGTGCCTTATAATCCTCACGGTTATGGTAACTATGGTTTGGCTTTATCAAAACATGTCGTGTAAGGTGTCTAACACTTTGGAATACTACCCCCACACCATTTCTGGCGATGAGGATAGTATTCCTCCCTTCTAGAGGGAGAAGACATGTTGAAGACCTACTACCCGGTTAAAGTTAACCAGAGCCCCAGCATCACAATATGGATGCTGCTGCCACGGACACAAGTCTGACCTCCTGCTGCTGTGAGTCCTCCCAGCGAGGGAGGCTTGGACAATAGGTTTCCTGCCTTGGGAGGTGCTAGCACCACCCTAGACAGGCCTTAGTGTATTGGGGCAGGGAGGGATGAATGAAACGAGACACTGCCTGGGGCACACAAGGTGTCCCATGCATAGGCCAGTTCAAACTGGTGCTGGGGCACTCCAGCCCCAGTCCTGGCGCGAAACTGGACAAAGGGAAGGGGGTGTAACCACCCCCCTCCCTGGTCCCACCCATAGGAGGGACCTAGCAGGTAACCCAGCCCCCCAGATTAGTACAAGAGTGGGAGCCAAGTCCCTAGGACTTTGAATTATCCTGATAACTGAACTTGCACAGAAACTCTGGACCTTCGACATTCGACTACGGAAGAAGACTAAAGAATCTCCCTTGTGGCCAAGGAGTGACCACCCTGTGCAAACGGGCACCATCAAGCGACCTGCCGTTTGCTTTGCTCAACGTTCTACGAGGAACCGACTGCAGAGCCCGACCAGCGCCTTGACTTCCAGACTTCTCCGACCCTGATCCACATCCTCAGCAAAGCTGAGACCCGTGGAGGCGACGAGAGACGTGGGACCGGCTACCTGGGAAATTGGCGACTTGCTTCCAGCGCAGCTTCTGAGGCCTCCTTGAAGTTGTGCTCTGGGGATTGAGAAGCCCCAACCCCGAGCACCATCTGCACCGAAGATCAGCCCCCCCCCACACTCCACGAGTTCTGCGTGGGGCCCTTCTGCATTTTCCTTCTCGGCGCGTCTGTCCGGTTGCTTACCCGTTGGCTAGTAGCCTTTGTGACAACGAACCTTGAACTTTCCACCGCTGGTTTGGCTCCTCCAGACTGGCCCTTGCTTCCCTGTGAAAAAGAAGCACCTCAGGCCTTCCTGGTCTGCCACAGAAGCGAATCCTTCATTCTGCGTGGGTTGCGCTTGCCAACTCGACATCGCCGCCGACAGCAAGAGCCCTCATGGGACAGCTCGACTCCTGGTTCTGGTCGTCCTCGACGCCTCCTGGTACCCGTGGCTGCTGCGACAAGCTTCACCTCTTCACCTGCATCTACACGACATCGCCTGGTTCCTGGCTGGTTACCTAGACTCTGTCCCCTCTGCTTGCAGGTATCCTCCTTCCTGATTCCATCCTTGGAATCCACCGGACACTCTTCACTGTCTGCCTGTCAGCATCTTTCTTCTGGCATCCATAGGAGTCGACGACGAAACCCGACGCAAGTTCACACCTATGCACCCGCAGCCCGTGGGCTAGGTAATTCGAGTACTCCGGTGCTCACAAGGGTATTGACTATCCTAGTGTCTAGTTTCCAAGTCTCTAACTCCTAGTTCCTTCCGAAGTGTCCTAAAACTCTTCATTACTAAATACTACTATTTCTATCGACTTTAACGCATTACGCGTGAGTGTTTCCACTCTGCACCTGAATCCCGTGGGCCTCCCACTGCCTAACACCTGATAGGATAGTGTAGCCCCAGCGGTTCCCTAGGCCTAACCTGTGTTCATGACAGTGGTTCTTATACCACTTACTTAGTATATGGTTTGCGTGGCCCCTAGGGCCTAACTGTATTACGTACCTGTGTGACTTAAAGTATGCTTAAATAAGACTGTGTTGTACTTACCTCGAATCTCAGAGTGCTGAGGGTATTTTGACTAGAATAAATACGTTCTATTTTTATAATATATCTGTTGTGGTGTCCTTTCATTTGGTATTCAAGGGATTGCAAATGGTATCACAGCTGGCTTCACATGCCATACAGAGTTTAGCCTAAGACTGCTCTTGTCCATGCTACCACTAGGATAGCTAGTCTATAAGGATGACTTTACAACCAATCGCTATAAGGGTTGTTTGGACTGATACAAGGTGTACACTAGAACTAGTGACATCATATATCAGGCCAACTTCTCACAGCATGGAAATGATTAGCTTGAAAAGTATGCTTGATAAAGCTAAAAGCATTTGCTAAGATTATTTGGAAAGGGTGAAAAATCTTGTCAAGCAAGTTCATGAAGTGTGACTGCTTCCTGTGCCTGTGATGCAATGTTTCTCATATTTTAAATGTTTTGCAATGGATACTGTAATTTTTGGGTCAGTTCGTTTGCAGAAAATGGTCATTGAACAATTAGCAATTCTTCTAACTTTGGCTCCCTTTAACAAATGTGTATGTCATTTGACAGCCCCTGATTCTCTCAAGTTTGTTTATTAATTTCCCGTTTCATGCAGTTTGGGCAAAGTAGGAAAGAGGTGAGATATATTGGGGAAATCCTGAGGTAGAATTACCCGTGTTAAGCCACAGAGGCTGTTTTGTTGCCCACTACAGCAACAACTGCTGAATAGAATTGAGCCACACTTGGTGTGAAGTTAGTCTCACTCAAACTAGGCACTGTTGTTGGTCTGGTTTACAGCACAGCAGTAGCCATACTCGTATGGTTAACCGAAAAACCGGTTTAGTCCATTCTGGGTTCCAGTGAGCCCTTCACATCTGACAGCCAACCATTATCGCTGCTAGCGAGGGCTCCTTGGCCCCATCTTCCTCCGTAATTCTGGTGAGCTTCGGGATGGCGTAGTTAACCATCTTGTTAGATTGTGAGGGGCCCGCGTCCTTTGGTGTTACCAACATCCTGCGACTACTGCGGAGTTATACAATAACCGCTTCATAGGGCTAGGCTTATGGTCTGTCAATCACCAATACAAGTCTTCCAGCCAAGAACAGGGTAATGTGGTGGCACGGGCTAGTTAGCCCACTCCACGGGCCCGCCGCTGCTAGATGTCCTCCACCTGGGACCCGAATTATAGCCCACCTCTAGTTCTTGAAGCTGCCATCTCTGGGTCAGACCTCAAGTTGCCTCACGCCTCAATGTTATTTCAGTTGTTTATCACTAAAAATAATAGCTCCTCTAAAGTGTGAGCATCTTGGTCGGCGGTCAAGCCATGCCCCCAATGTTCTTTATTAAGCGAATATTTACTCTAGGTAGATTGCAAAGTAGGGGGGTGACTATTCCTCTAAAATCATTTAAAACACCCCTCGATTTCCTGTGTGGTGACAGAGGAGACCCCAACCCCACTTCATGCCTCAATGGTATTTCAGTTGTTTATCCCTAAAAATAATTGCTTGGGAGTTTTTAGGGCATGGTGCAGGTTCTGTTTACCAGGGGACGGATATATAGCGCTGTACAAAACGGGCCTTGGGATTTACTGGGAAGTTGGAATTTCACGGGGCAAACTCTGCTTTTTGCCTTCTTTGTATTTCGTCACCAGATGCTTATTACTGATACTCTGTAGTCTTAAATAGATTCTTCCCGGTATGTCCAGTTTTACTGGGTCGGTCTGCTGGTGAAAGCTACCTGGCAGGATGCCTAGGATGTTGAGCAACTCTAAAGTTCTGAAGGGGTGTGTGAAATTCGCTTAGTTTGCTTCTGTGAATCAGGCTATGTTGCGCTGATGACCTGAAATTACGCAAAATGCAAATCTGTGACACTACGTTTTAGCACGAGATGCGTCCTCGTCTCAATTTTTGCAACAAAAACGCACTGTGCGAAAAAAAAAAACACCCCAACCAAAAGCACTGCCACGTAATCACGCGAAGTGGCCTAATTTCGGGGATTTTGCGTCACCAGCAGAGTGCAAAATTCCCGAATGTACGTGAATTATGCAGTCTAGGGCCTGGTTCTAATCCAGTGGAGCATATTCATGAAACGATTAGTGGTTCTTGCTTCTCGCACTGCAGGCAAGCACAAGGCTGTGATTGTTTACCAGTATACATATTTACGATTCTCGTCTGCCTTAGCTGTGGATCCTCCGCTTACTTTGTTTTGTACGTGACTCACAACTCGGTCCTCTGTCTTTTTGTTCTCTTACAGCCACAAATGATCGTTTTATTTACCATGGTTAGTCTTGTGTAATGTTTATGTTCGAAAAGCACGAAGGTTATTGAAGCAGGTTTGTTAGCAGGCTCTGTGTGAATAGCAGAAGGAGTAATTCCCTGAGAAGCATTGAGTGCATTATCATGTGGCATTCCTGGCATGTGTAGTGCCATAGACCTGGCACTGTTTTTTTTCATTTTTTTTTCATCTTCTAAATCCACTCTGATTCTAAAAGGTGTCAGGTAATGAGTAATAGGATCTGCACGGACAAAATACCAGGTGAGACTGTGCCGCCCTGCCTCTGCTATACTGATTGCGCCCTGCCTGTTTTTATTTATGTATTTATTTTTAGTAAAATGTACGACCTGTGAGCCCCCTCGTGATTTTCCATGTTTTACTGAGAAGTTAAACTGAAGGAATCTGGCTGTTGGCCATGGCGTAATCCCAGAGTGAGCACTCGCTCAATGTATGGAGTGGCTGTAGGCATGGGGTGTTCATGGCACCTGACCTCCGTGCAGGCACACAGTCCTGTGTGCCTAAAGGGGAGAGGGCGTTTGGCCTCTCCCCTGTAACGTGTGCAAGCCTTGTTGATTGGTGTCTTTACCCTTGTGCTATTGTGCGTGGTAGGAGTATCGTTGTTTCCGTTCGGGCTGTGTAGGTGGGACAGTGTGCAGATGGATACTGTCAAAGATGGGGCCAGCACAAAATGGCGCATGTCTTAATCATTGCATTAAGATGTATTAGTCTCCTGGTTCGCTCTCATAGGGACCATGGCAAATTACCATTTTGTCAATGACAAACATTGTGTTAGCTAACCGCTTAGTAGTCTCATTTTAAAGGAGACATCGAGTTGCTTTGCCAATGCTTGCTTATTGTTGAATTTGCACACTTAATACTAATTGGTACTTTTTAATTGGGGTGCGATTGTTAGTGGCAGTGCCAGTCTTGAAAAAATGTGATTGGAATGGTGCAGCTTAGATTCTGTTAAGGTTTCCTCAGCCTTTTGTCCCTCGGCCTCCCACCCTCAGTTTGTTTGGTTTTATTGGTATTCCATCCACAGCCATTTTGATTTTGCTTTGGTTTTTTTCTTTGAGTTCTGAGTCTTGCTTTGAAATGCTGCCCGATCTACTCCTATTGAAGTGTGGCCACTGCACGATCGCATAGTGCACGATCGCATAGTGCACGATCGCATAGTGCACGATCGCATAGTGCACGATCGCATAGTGCACGATCGCATAGTGCACGATCGCATAGTGCACGATCGCATAGTGCACGATCGCATAGTGCACGATCGCATAGTGCACGATCACATAGTGCACGATCACATAGTGTGTGACACGTAACTGCTCTTCAGTGTGGTGGATGAGCTAATTTTTTTTGAAGCACAATCCAGCAAAAACTTAACTTTTCCTAGCCTCTACTATACATACCATCCGTTATCGATAATTTAATGTCCTCGTCTACTATTTGTCCTAGAGTTAGAAATGTATATCTATATTGATGCCAGCCTATCCTTAAAGGGACGTGTCACTGAAGTTGACAGTTTGTTACTTACCTCTTCAAACTTTGGGGGCTTTTTTACAGTTTATTGAAGAATATTCAGTGTCTTGGTGCAATTTAGGCTTGATTATTGATGCAGTTTATTTAGGAGCCCCTGTCATTTCTAACTGGTCACATAACCCTGAATACTTTAATTTGTCTCCCATATTGTAACGGCTTGACGTGTTGCCCATTAAAAGCCTGATTACCTTAAATGCAATAGTAACATGCATCGAACTGTTCAACAGAAATCACCTGATTTCTGTTTAAAAAAAGTTTGATTGTTTGGTATAACGGGGGCTGGGATGATTTGACTTATTGGGCAGAGCATGCGTTGCAAGGCTTGAACAGACTGGGCATGTGTTATGGACCCCGAACTCCAGTTCTCTTCCTTATGTGTACCCGGGTGATGCAATGCTGGAGGGTTGCGCTCAGATTATTTGGGTTGAGACCGTCGCCTTACTGAGCTCTGGCAGGGGATGTGGCAGTGTCATTCGGCTGGTCTAGGCATTGCCTACCTGGGGGACGTTTGGATGAGTACCCATGTGAATTGATTTCCGGCACTGAGGGAAGAATGTCAGCTCTCCAAACCCAGTATCCTAAGTATCTGCGGTTGCAACACCCCCTGACAGCCAACATTCCTGAAAACATGCAGATACTTAGTTTAGCCCCTTGGAAGCAAAGCTGATGATGGGGAAGATGCAGAAATTATTGCTCTGATTTCCCGTTTCCTCATCAATATTGGTGGGGCCTTTTTAGGTCTCGCCTAGTGAGGCGTCTTGTAAGAAGATTTCTGAAGGGGACTTGCAGCGCCGTCCATCATATTGATTGGCTGGCGTCATAATTTATGCTAAATGCTGGCCTCCGATTGAAATGAGGCTTCTTGGTTAACTCCCAGTCTCCTTTTGGCCCCACCCATCTGGACTAGATCATTTACTTGCGGCGTAAAATGGTGGGCGACCACTATTTTTTAAATGTACACTGATTGGGACAATGGTGCCTGCAGCGCTATGGGACACGCGCTCTGTATTTTATTTATTTTTCTTTAAACTATAAGACTGAGCGCGGCGCCGGTTTCAGGGACACTGCGCTAGTTTATTTCAGAGAGGTAGACGGACTGGGCGGCTGGGGTATGACCAACCACATCCCAACACAGAAGCCTGCCTGCGTTTCCGCTTAAAAGCCACCCTGGTAGGCCAGTCCAATGGAAAGCTCCCTCACGGTGACATCCCCGAAAGGGAAGGAGGGATGGACAAGGATCCTGTTTGGGGTGGTGCAGGGAAGCAGACCATAACCACATTCGGCATAGGGATTTATGTAACTAAGGGTTCAACGCTTTGTCGTCTTGAACACTTGACAGCCAGTCCTATAAACATGCTACTACTCTGGGCTTTCTACTTCTTAATTCTTTGGAACACATTAATGTAGGGAAGGGGGTCAGAAGAACATTCGTGCCAGGTTCTGCAAATGAGAACCGACAAAGTCATGGAGCTATAAAGTTCGTCGAGGAATACTACATGCAGAGACCACACTGGGCTGTGCATCGTGTACCCCGCGGCTGCACAACTGCAGTGCAGCAGCTGCAACCAGTGCTTAACCAGATGTAGTGCTAAAGCACAGTGCATGCTCTGACGGCATTACTGTTGCCTGATGCACCCCAGACCTCCAGTGTCATTTGAGACTTTAAATTAAACCAGCTGCGAACACATCTTAGAAGTTAGGTGGCGCCATACAGGGCCTGGTGCGAAAAGGACACTGCCCAGCCAAACCGCTCCAGGCTGGAATGGACGTCCAAGACCCTTGCGGTCAATGGCCGGCAGTGAGGCGGGCACATATGTAGGGACTGGTTCCACAACATAGTAAAGGGACGACATAGTAAAGAGACGACAAAGTAAAGAGACGACAAAGAATAGGTGCCATATACATTTAGGGAGTAATAGGAGCAAATAGTAGTGTCTTGCGACGGGTGCGTGCCTGATGTATTTGCGCTCACCTTAGCGTTCGAGGGTGGCTTGGCGGGGAGTTAAGAGGTAAGCCGAACTTATATTTTTTTGTACTGTTTATCAGAGAGCGCTTGGAACGTCTGTTTCCTGTCTGTACGTATTTCACATCTCAATGTGCCTGCAAATATCTTTCTTTGCTTCTTGTCGGCTATTACTGATCTATTCTTAGGGGTTTCCCCTCATACCCCTCCGCCAAGCCTTTAATGAAACGCTATTGAAGCTCTGTCCCAGCACCCTTTGCGGCATATTTTTCTATGAAAGGTTTTTTTTTTTGTTTTGTTTTTAACGGATGTTGATAAATTGACGGTGAGTCTTGTGACTGGTAGTGGTCATTATCTGGCTTAATCTCCCCAGCGTTTTTGCGATTTGGTTTATCTGGTGTGATGTCACCAACCTAATAAAAAGCGAACGCGAGGGCTCGTGCAAGCTTTGCAAGTAACAAACTTATTATCTTCATGTATCAAACTTACCAGCCTTAGATTAACTTTCACCATGTGATAGTACATTGGACCCCCGTGCACTGCCTGAATATGTGCAATTGGCCACAGCTACAGTAAGAACAAAACAAGCATTTGCAATGCAATAGGTTTCGCATTTAGGCAAATTTAAGCTATTTGCATTGTAAATGACAACGTCTTTTATTTAAGTTTTAAAAACTAAAACAAAAATAAAAGGCATTGGTATTTGTAATGTGAATAGCTCAAACACGCGTAAATGCGAGACCTATTGCATTGCCAATGCTTGTTCTTAGACTGAAGCAGAAGTAGGAGACCTGTGTAGGGGAGGGGAAGCACTTGACGATGCAGACTGGCGTGAGGCTAGGCTAGCCTAAGGGAACTAACGATTTCCAGACACCACAGGCTGGTTCAACTCCACTTTTTGCTTTTCAAATCTATGACCCCGCCCCCATTGGCTTCACCGAGCAGGTCAGCCCAGGCACACTGCCCAGATGTTCGCTGCTGGATGCAGATTTCTGTTGCGTTGTTTGGTCCTGCCCGGAACTGGTGTCCTCCTGGGAAGAAAGCGGGAGGGAGCTTCCTGCAGTGTTGGGCAGCCAACTTGTCCTCACTCCTAGAGTGGGGGTCTTAGGGTTACTGTAGATATGTAGGGAGGTTTGGGAAGGGGATGTAGAGGGTGGAATGCAGTTTCTGGAGGGTGACCACGTTGGTGGCAAAGCAAGATGAGACATCGCTTGGAAGTGGTGGTCCCCGAGGACTCCCCTAGTATCAGAATGGCAAAGGGGGGTGGGTTGGTGTGCCCAACGGGGACGACCCATATGATGCCCGGGGTTGCCCTCGCAAGCATGAGATAATCTGGAGAGGGTGGTGGGAGTACCACAGTCTAGATGTGGAGATTGACTGATTATTGTATGCCTTCCTCTGCTTGTGTGAAGACTGGATGGACTGCGTCCTGTTTTTTTGGTTTGTGGCTTTCACAAAACATAACCAAATGTATTTATAAAAAATAAAAAAAACCACAGAGCTAAAAGCCTTTTCCTTAGCTGTGGCTAAAACCTGGAATGCTCTACCTCTCCACTTGGTGCCGGATCTACTCTCATGCAGTTCAGAAGGCTTCTGAAACTTTTTTCATGCAGAGTTTTGTGGTATACTACTTTAGCACCATGTTGATTTGGCAATGAGTAATCTACAAATGCCACCTCATAGAAGAAAAATCCTTAAATACCCATAGGCATGTTATTACAATTTTTATTAAACTAAAGCTAGCTCTTTTTACACCACCCTTTGCTCTCAGTATTGTACATCTGGAATCACCACCTTCCACTCAAAGGTTGCAGTAAGAATGGTCTCCTCTTTGAACCCCAAGTGCTTAACCATTGAATTGCTATCCTCCCGAACTTCGCTTTTTAAAAAAAATTTTTTATGTTGAATGTGATTTGGAAACTGTGAGCTGTGATTCCGTTGACTTGTGGGAAAAGGTAAATGAATGACTGATGTGACGTTCACGAGTTGAGAATTCCCGGTCCTGGGCAGAGGCAGAACAAGTCGGGAGTGGAGTGGAGTGCTGCGGTTGCGCCTGGGATAGTCTGGAGAGTGCTGTTGCGGGCCCCCGCGAGTGAAGTGCGGCCCGTGAGCATTTCGCTTACCTTTCGGCAGCGGTGGCGGCTGCGACCTGCCCCTGAGGTTTGCCTGGGGAAGTTGTTTTCCTCTTTGGGCTTCGCGCTTGTAGCGCTGGGGGTCACCGGGAAGCTGTGTTGCTGAGAGCGGGTTTCCAGTGGCGACCCGCCCTGGACCATACGCACTAGATAAACTTACTCCGGTGCGCGGCCTGAACACTGAGACTCCTGGACTCTGGCACGTTACCGGTGAGTTGAACACCGTGGTTTTCCCTCATGCTTCGCCCATGACGTGCCCTAAGGGTGGCCCTGCTATAGCTGATTAGCAGCCGCGGCTTGTTTTTGCGTAGCTTGTACTCTGTGTGGCAGGCAAGACCCGGCAGCTTCCCCAGTTTTCTCTATCAGGTGATAAGGTGATCCTTATTCTGACGAAGCTGTATGACTTCAACTTTGGAAGCATCACAGAGAGCTCGTTTTGGAGCCCCTCCCTGAAGAATTCTGGTAATCCTGCCTCCCGTGTAGACCACAGAGCTACAGCTGCCTTCCAAGAACCTGCTTTCTTGTTGGGAAAAAGGCCAGGCATTTCTTTGATTTCCCTGACTACCTGTCCCGGAAATCAACAGGTGTTCCTGCCAGGTCTTTCTGTACACTGGTTTGCAAATGGACATATCTGTCAGACGAAGGCTGGGATGATTGCTTTGGAAACTGGTTGGATTGGAAGAGCAGGTGCTGCCTCCAGGAGCTTCTGTTGGGAGGGACGTCGTACAGCCTGCCCGTTACTTGCCTGCCTGCGGGGGAGGACTACAGCCCCCAGACTGCTCCGGGTGTTGGCGCTGCAAATCTCGCGCCAGGAGGCGCTTAACTTGATCCGGTCTAAAGGCGGGCTCGTCTGGGCCCGTCAGGGGCCGAAGGAGGCCAGGCTGGGCCCCCCTCATCGATTTTCATCTTTGCGCTCGTAAACATGGGACTGAATTGAATCTATTGGACTGGTTCTTTGTCCTTCCTGTGGAGGGGCATTGGGAGAAGTGTATAGGTAATTTTATTCAAACGGGCTTTGTATGTATGGTAGGGCCCAGTAACTGTTTTGTTTTTTAGGATCTTCTTATTTTTCAGGTGCTGTGTTGATACTCCTTACTTTAGTTTTGGGGTGGGGTTATCTTTTTATTGTGCAATGGGGAGGCGGAAGACTCCAATTAGTCAAGATGGTTCTAAAGCTGTAACTAGGGCTAGTGCCACAACCATGGATGCTTTTTTAATAAGAGCTGCTTCAGTTATAGACAAGGAGATCGAATTAGTGAACAGGCGTCTCTCTAGATCTCCTTTAATGGTCTATTTTCACGTGTGGCTGGTCCTATTAGGGAAGCTGATATGGAAACACCAAGTCTACCCTTGTCCCTAGGGCTGGGTATTGACTCACAGCCTAACGAATCCTCATCTCCCTTTCAAGGAACTTCTGGTGTGACCATCTATAGGCCACTTTCCCCTGATGTTGCTATTGCAGTTAAGGAGAATGGTGCCCCTTCACACATGACTGAGACCGGTGGCATTAATAATTATACATCCCAAGAAGTTCATACTAATGATGGCCCCCACAACAAGCAAGGGAGGTTCATAGGGCATCTGGGAGTACAAAAAGAAAATTAAAGCCCATGGGTAGTCAAGGTAAAAAAATCAAGCCTAATATATATACTAAGCCAGCCCCCAAAAGCCTGGTATCGGTAGCACCAGTAGTAAACACAGTCCATCCGGCCATGATGGAAACCTTTATGGCAACCATGAGTTGTATGCTGGATGCCAAATTGAGCCCCATCTTGGACAGGTTAAACTCCATAGAGAAAGTTCTAGTGGAACATAAAAGATCTGTACCACCTACTCAAATTATTCAATCTCTGACCTCGGATTTGTTCAGGGATAGCATGACTCCTGTTTCGATGCCCATGCCTGGGCCAGATTCGGGCCAGATCCAGCCCCTCTGCCTGCCAGTGGAGTCCAGCTCAGTGGCAATTACGTGGCCTCAAAAGATCTAGGGGGGTTGGTCGATGCCCCAAGTGAAAGACCTGTCCCCAATGTGCCCTCTCCTATTCATCTCCAGGCTGCGGGTTTCCAAAGATCCGGACTACCACCAGAGGCGACGCAGGTTCATCAGTCAAATGTTGGGCAGAATTTGCCGGTTATCAATCTTCCACCCCAATCAACACCCCTTGTAATAATTTTGGGTAATGTTCCCCCGCTTCAACCAGGGTCTAATGAGGACCTAGGTCTACTTAAAAACAAGGTTACTCATTGGCTGTCAAATAATACATCCATGGGCCCAATAGTGGAACGTAATATGATCATGGTGCGTCGGGTGGGCTGGCTAGGGAACTCGAGAGAACCTGGCGGGGGCGATTGTATTGTTGTGAATTTTAACAGCTCTTCCCTAGTGGATAGAATATTACAGGATGCTTATGACTATCCACAGCGCGTTTCTGGTATCCAGGTCCTCCCGCTGGGTTTTTTCTACAAGGCAGTCCATACTAGGTGCCCAAATATTAGTATCCCACGTGACAGGTTGTCTCAAAGACCCCGTGTGGACATGGGTGTTAACCAGCTGTTATCGCAGGGGGGGGTTATCCCCGGGGGACTGGGCACCAGCCTGTCTCTGAGGTAGAGATATCTAATAGATTCTCAGTATTATCTAGATTGGACAAGTGTGACTGACAAACGAAGATTACTGAGCCCGTGGGGGATATATTACCCCAACAAGGGTCTCTTCATCTCACTAGGGGAAATACTGTGCCCAGTACCATGGAGACACTTGGGAAGTCGAGCTCCTCGCAGCAGGTGGCCTTACCGGTTAACTATCAATGGATGATCGCAAGTGCAGACTTGTATAATATCCTGTCATGGAACATTGCAGGTCTGACGGGAAAATTTCAGGATCCTATATGGATGCAGTTCATTAGACAATATTCCGTGATCTGTCTCCAGGAGACCTGGCTTGTGAATTGTAACCTGTTCTTGGAGGGTTATAAAGCCTTTTGTTCCCGCGTCCCCATCTCCATGTGGTAGAGCTAGGGGTGGGCTGGTGATGTACATATCGTTGGCTGTGCCCTGTAGGATACAGCAACTCCCCACGGATAATAAGGATTTTCAAGCAATTATCCTAAGGAGAGGAAACTATAGCATGGGCATTAATTTTTATAATGCAACCAGTGCGCAGGGAGAGTGTAAGATTGCCCAACTGGGCTGCTTCATAAGACAGTCCTGTGGCCCTGTTGCATATAAGCTTATGGTAACAGGGGATTTTAATATTCATCCCTGTGGCGATCCTAAAACCAAAAGCGGGGCTGAGTTGGGATGTGCCAGGATGCGGGGTTTTCACTTTGTGCACTCTGCCCAGGGCGAACGTATTGAATAATTTACTTAATGAATTTGATTTGTTATCTTCAATGGCTTTATCTGCTCCCCTTAGCACACAGCTCGTCCCCTCTTTTAAAGGATGCAGTAATGGTTCTTTTATAGATCATATCTTGATCTCCTCTGGTCTTCAGTCTAGTTTTTGCAGGTGCACAATTATGGCTAGTAATTTTAGCGATCATAACCCCGTTTGTATTACCTGGATGGTAGGCTATTATCAACACAAGCTAGGGTGATGGCCCCCGGCACGATGAGACCCGTGGAGGGAAATCGCCGTTTAAAATGGTCGCAGATTTCTCCTGATTCTTTTTTTGGCAAAGTCCAAGAGTCTTGTGCATCAGAAATAGCTTTTTGTGTGTCAGTTGATCCCGATTCGGGGGATGTTCTTAAGGCTTTTGATGCTATTATCACTAAGGTCGGGGCACTCCTACGTGTCCCCTTACATAGGACGGTGTCACCTGATCCTAGATGGTTCAATTCACTCTGCTCTAAGGCAGCGAGACAACTAAAAGAGGCCCTAAATGTTACTCCTAGAAACCAACACATGATTTGCGCCAGACGCTTAGAATACAAACGGACTTTGGCCACCCGTAAGGGTGAATTGAAGGAGGAAATGTGGAGAGACCTATTGGATTATAGTACCTTGGGGAACAGTGCAAGGTTCTGGGGTATTATTAATAGACCTCTATTTGAAAGGGTGGGGGCTGGAGATGTAGGTACCAATATAACTGAGGATGAATGGGTGTCTCATTTTCAAGTTATCTTCACCTGCCCCACAGTTTACCATCAACCCCACGGCAGGGATAACTCTAATGCTCCATTAAAGTTTGAACAGAAAGAGGTGGAGAAGGGCATCTTAGGGCTCACATGTAACAAAGCCCCAGGCCTGGATGGTATTCCACCACACCTTTTTAAAGCTAATTCACTCTTGTGGGCTTCAGTCCTGATGGCGGTGCTTAATGCGGCAGCCAGGACCGGTTGCCTGGATTCTTGGGGCACCTTGACGATCGTGCCGGTTTTCAAGAAGGGCGATCGTAACAGTACTCTGTGTTATCGCCAAATCTCCCTTCTTGATTCCGTGGTTAAGGTTTTGGGCGGGGTGCTTCTGGGAAGATTATCTTCCTGGGCGGCAGAGAATAAGATCCTCTCTGAAATACAGTAAGGGTTTCGACCAGGGCGGTCCACCATGGCCCAGTGCCTTAACCTGTATATGATTCTGGGGAAGTCTACAATTGCCCGCAAGGTACAATCTACATGGCCTTCATGGATCTTTCCTCTGCTTTTGATTGTGTTAATCGGGCGGAATTGTGGCAATCCATGGGGGTGGAGGCTAATTTGGTTGACTTCCTGGAGGATCTACATAGGGACACCAAGGCTAACATTAGATTTGCCAAGGATCTTCAAGTATCCAGGGACTTTAAAATAGAGAGGGGGTTTGGCAGGGTTGTATCCTGGCCCCCTTCCTATTCAACTTGTATATTAATGACCTGGAAAAAACTCTGGTAAATACAGGGGTTGATTTCCCTTATGCAGGTCGACTAGGTCTGCCCGTCCTGCTATATGCGGACGACGCGGTCCTGGTCGCCAGGACGGCAAGGGGTCTACAGACCCTACTTGATACATTCCGGAGCTTCATGGAAGATCGTGATCTTACAGTCAACAACTCTATATCTTATATAATGCCGGTTGGGATTCGCCCGAAGAAACCGTACCCTTTCAGAGTGGGTAATGAGAATGTTCCGGTGACTAAGTTATTCTCTTACCTGGGTGTCTTGGTAGATGATCGGTTAAGCTGGGGGCTTTGATTAAGAGGAAAAAAGGGGAAGTAACAAGGGTGAACGCCACAATTTTTAACTTTGCCGCGAAGATGGGTAAGCGCCCAATAGCGGCAATTATGAAAATATCAGGCTAAAAGTGTTGTCATTGCTAGCTATGGGAGTGACATCTGGGGCTATGTATCAACTGACGCTTTACAGGTGGCTGAATGTGGTTTTTTTAAAACTTCTTTTAGGAGTGCCTAGCGGGACATCAAATCTGGTGGTACACGAAGAATTGGGGTTGCCATTTATAGGGGATACCATGGCTATGCGTCCAATGTTTTGGCTTAACTGTTGGCTAAACAAAGATTTAGCTCTCAATCACCAGACATTAAGAGAAATTTTGAGCCTCTACCATATGACACGCATTCCATGGTTAAAATACATTAAGGATTGCTTTGAAGAGCTGGGACGGCCAGACCTTTTTACAAATCCTGATTTTATTACATTGAAGGATGTGGAATTTGTAAAGTATACCTTCACTACCTTAAGATTCGGCAGAGATGCCACAGAAATTGGAAAATCAAGTGTCCGTTAACATATGGTGCTCAAAACATCGCCATCTATTGTGCTCTATCTTTTGTGGCCACTCATCTCCTGAACGGTTTTTATTGGTCAGGTTTCGTTAAGATTATTTTCATTTGTTGCTTGCTTACCCAAAAGGGAGCTCTAGAGGTCAGGTGTTAGCATCCTGTGGCTGCGACGGAGTGTCTCCTCAGGATTTGCTACACTTTGATTTTTTGTAAATTTTATGAAGTACCTCAGATATTTTTTAAGACCTCTTTTAAAAATGTTGAATTTTATGCAGGTCTGCCCAGCTCTTTTTTTTATTTTTCAATTGTTGAAACCAGAATGTGTATCTTTTATAGTGGGCTTTCTGAAATCTTCATTGAGATCTAGGATCTGTATGGAGAGCTAGTATATCCTTAATATTGGGAGGCTCCCTTCATTGTGTATTGTTTCCGCTTGATTAAATTTTTTGCACAAAATGTACATACTGATGATTTTTCTATAGGTTTAATTCCCCCTGTTTTTATTGTCCTCTATTGTACTGTATGAAATTGTCACTTTTATGTATTTTTTTTTAATAACTCTTTTTATTAAAGTTATGCGAGACATACAATTTGCGTACAGTTCCATCCAAACACATTACAGAGAGCACGAAAGGACAAATCATACAGGATATGAAGGAGAGGAGGAGGAAGTTATGGTTATGGTGAGGGGGAATATCACTTCCGAGCTCCTCTGGCGGGGCACATATGTAACCACGGTATGAATTCCAGGGTGACCAGACCTTGGTCCACTTTCGGGGATACCCCCTAGCGGCATAGACAGTCTTCTCTCTGAGCATACACCAGTCAAGGTCGGCCTTCCAGTCTGCAACCCTTGGAGTTTGCATAGCTCCCCAGTGTTGAGCAATGTTCCTTTTGGCCACCATGCAGCCCAATGTGACCCATTGTATCGCATGCGAGCCCAGATCTGTGGGTTCCCAGATGTTGAGGCATCTAGGCGCTTCAGGGTGTATGTTAAGTTTGAGTACCTGGCTCATGATGTTGTGGATGTCTCGCCAGTAGGTCTGTATGTGATCGCAATGCCAGACAATATGGGTGAAAGTGCCCTGTTGCATGCACCCCCTTTTTACAGTAACCATCGACTGAACTACCCATATGTTGCAGTTGGGGCCCCGTGATATAAGCTCGGTGCAGAATTTTTAGCTGTACAAGTCGCAGACGCGCAGATATGGCGACCGTTTTAGGGGAGTAAACCGCAGCCTGCCAAGTTTCATCATCTAACTCTGCCATCTTTTTCCCATTTTTCCCGCAGAAGCGTCAACGGGTCATCCATATTATTAATGAGTGTTCTATATGTTAGGAAGATGGCTCTATCAGGCAGATATCCGTCTAGCAGTCTATCCTCCAGTGGTGCGTATTCAGGTGGAGGGGTGTCGCGGGGCAGTGCCGCCAAGAGTGCGTGGCGTATTTGCAAGTATCGGAAACGCTCTGTGTCCGCCATATCATATTGATGTTGAAGAGAGGCAAAAGGTTTGACCCCCCCCCCCCCCCCCCCCCCCCCCCCTGCGTCCCACAGATCTCCGACACGCGATATGCCAATCAGGTCCCATTTATCAAATCCACGAGTGTTGCCCAAATATCCAAGTTTCTGTGAATCCCACAGGGGTGTGAAAAGGGTCAATTTGCCAGACCAGCCCATGGAGGTGGTCGCAGTGCGCCAAATGTCCACAGAGTGCTTGGTGGGGCCGGTGAGCAGGTACTTATTTAGCTTGGAGTAGATGGCCCTAGTAAAGGCGCCTTTAGAAAGAAGGTGCCGATCCATATTAAACGCGGGGTCGTCGGGCCGCCCGTATGTGGAGTGGTTCATCGGTGTTAAATGTGAGGCCCAATAGTATTTCTTGATGTCAGGCAATCCTATCCCCCCCCCATCGTACCAGTGGAGGGTGAGTTTCTTGAGAGCAATACGAGGCCTCCCGTTCCATAAAAGATCTCGCTGTAAACCCTCGATTTTGCTGGAAGTAGGAATTGGGTACTGGATCTGCGGCGTTCTGGAGGGCATAGAGAAAGCGTGGCAATGACGACATTTTAAAAAGGGCTGCTTTGCCTAATAGGGAGAGGGGCAGTGACTTCCAGTTCGCAATATCGGGTTTCAGCCGCTGTATCGGAGGAACGAGATTTTGGGTGAATCGGAGGGTTTTGTCTAGGAAGACAAATGCCCAGATACTTGAATCCATCTGGGGCCACTGAAATGTGACAACCCCGGGGTATTGGAGGGGCCCCACCACTCAAGACGTAGATAAGTGACTTCTGCCAGTTGACGGTGAAACCAGAATATTTGCCAAAAATAGAGAGGATATCAAAGACAGCAATAAGTGATCTTTTGGGGGAGGCGAGGTACAGCATTATGTCGTCCGCGTACAAGGAAATTCGGTCTTCCCAGTCGGTTGACCACCGCAGCCCGCGGATCATTACATCTCTACGAATCCAAGCCGCAAGGGGCTCAAGGGCTAAGGCAAATAGCAAAGGGGAGAGGGGGGCACCCCTGACGTGTCCCTCGACTAAGCGTGAATGGATCCGACTTCCTGTTATTTACGACTACCTGTGCCATTGTTGAGGTGTATAGCAACCTTATCCAGCCAATGAAACCCGGCCCGAACCCCAGCTTGCCCAGCACCGCAAATAGATAGGGCCACTCAAGCGTGTCAAAAGCCATCGTAGCATCTAGAGAGACCACCACGGCGTCCTCGCGCAGGGTCGACGCCCTGCCCAGCACCCCGTGCAGCCTGCAGAGATTTAGCGCGGTGTTTCGCCGGGGCATAAATCCCGATTGGTCGGGGTGTACCAGGCTACTTATGACTTTGATTAGTCTATTGGCGAGTATCTTAGCGAGAGGCACAGTCAGTTGTAGGTTCCCCTCCTTATGGATCGCGACGATTGTCGCAATTCTCTGATCCAAGGGGAGGGATCCCCGCTCGAGGCTATCTTCGAACATAGCTTTCAGGTGGGTTGCCAATTTGTCTGGGCGGAGCTTGTACAGCTCAATGGGGAGGCCGTTAGGGCAGAGGGCCTTGCCTGGCTTGAGTGCTCTAATCGCGATTGCGATCTCTTCCGCTACAATAGAACTATCCATAAAGTCTCGGTCAGCATCTGATAGTACTGGCAGAGAAATGTCTCGCAATAATTCAGATGAGTCTGATTCGCAGTGCGGTACCCTGAAGCGGTATACTTCACGGTAGTGAGCTGCAAAGTGGTCGACTATTTCTTGAGTCTGTTATGACTGATCCCTCAGAGTCCCGTAGCTCAGGGACCAGCCTGCTCGTGCACTCCTTTTTGTCCAGCCAGGTGATTAATTTCCCGGCCTTGTCGCCCCAGTCATAGATCCGCCCCAGTCTGGATTGCGCCAGTATCTTGGCACGATCAGTGACTAGGGCGCGGTACTCCTCCTGTCGGAGGCGAAGGGCATGTAGGACCTCCGGTGAAGGGTCAGACTCATGATTACTCTCGAGCCGGTATATGTCTTGTTCAATGTCCGCGATCTCCGCAGTTCTGTCTTTTTTGAACCCAGATATTAGGGAGAGGGCTTCACCCCTGATCACTGTTTTGAAGCACTTTTTATGGTTTTAATTATAAAGCCGAATAAAGTATATTTTGATTTGAATGACTGATGTTTTACAGTGACTGCAAAATATAATAAATCTTGCTTGAAAATAAAAGAATAAAACAAGGGTTTACATTACATGGCATTCAATGGAATTAAAAGCTAATGCATTTAAGTGAAAGAACCATCTTGACAATTGTCCAACCTGTAAAGCCATAAAGCCTGTCCAATGTATCTAGCACCCCTTCTAGCAGGTTGTTTTTCGAACAGCCATTTGTAGTGCTACCTATTATAAATAGGCTGGCTCTCTATTTATTGCAACCTAGTCAGTGTGCAAATTGCACCGGACTAGTTTATGAATGGGAATAGTAGATCAGACCCTAGCTTCCTTGTACACAATCAGGCCGTCTTATAACATTTTGAGCTGGTGTTTCAAATGTCGTTGTCCTCAAAAGGAGGGAACTAAAATATTCAATAGTATAAGGGATGGAATAATTAATCACAGATGCCCCCAAGAGCAGGAGATGTATCTCCTTTTAGTCCTATTCTTAATGCTACTTCACTAATCGAGGATTTCTTTCGTTATTCTTATTTCATGTTATCGCTGTTTGTTTCTGCAGGGAGATGCGGAGCGGTGGGCCTGCAGGATGTTGGTATGAGAGACTCTTTGGAATTCATCCATTGCCCTGGTTGCTGTTGGATAGCTCAAGGTAACGTGCGCATGCAGGTCTGGTTCTTTTGGATAACAGCCATTAGTCTACATGAACCTTTGCTGTATGCTATCTATAATAGTATATCACTTTATACTGCAAGTGGCTATGGGTCAAAAGGAAGATGTGTCCTGCCACCCTTTTCAATGAGTAAATGTCTGCTTGGGGAAGATTTGCGGAAGAATTGGGGGAGCTAAATTTTTTGATGTCTTAAAAAGGTATAATGAAGTGTGTCTTTTTGTCCTTGGGTGATGTGAGGGGACTTTGAATCCTAGTAGATTTAATTCCGAACAGGTTTGTTACAAGATCGATAACTAAAGGACCATCAAGTTGTGCAATCATCATTCCAGCTACTTATATCAACAAGACACTGCAAAAAATGTTGTAGAATGCACTTTATCAGACTTAAATGTGTCTTATTCTGTTGACTGTGCCCCTCTTCCACTGCCTATGGCACATGTATTCGGTCATTGAAGTTTGCTCCTTTTTGGACACTTTTATGTAAATGTCTAAACCTTGGTTTTGTCCTTTCACCAGATTGTTTTCCTGAAGCTCCCTAGAAACATTTTGCCTTTGTGATAAATGCCACAACTTTGATGTCTTGCTTGCAATACAGCACATGTGCTGTCTGTTGTGAGACTATTATGGACTTGCCAAGAGCATGTAGGAGCTTGGGCCGTTGCTTCCCATTGGTTGGGTTTCCTATTAATCTTCTTTGCCTGCTTCTTTGTGCCACAACTTGTCAATCTTGTGTTTTGCCCTCCCATGGAGAAATACCTCTTTACCATCACTTTTGATTGGTTAGCTTCTATGCTTCCACTGCTGCTTTTCAAGCACTACTTTTTTTTTTCCGGTTAAGCACGCTGCGAAAGTGTGCGGTTTTGTTTTCCAGCTGTATCCCTCTTGTTCTTCTCTCTGCTGTACTTCGTGTTCATCAATTTTCTTCTCCTGCTTGCTCTCTGTTGCATCCACTCTCTGTACTCCACCCCTCCCCCATTGATTTCCCTCCCATGTCTTTCTACCCCCTCACTGTTTTTCTGACATGTTGCTTTTCCTCCCCACGCCTGCCCCTCTGTTTCCCCCTCACATGCTTTTGTCTCTTGCCTGTTTCTTCTCCAACCTGTGCCCTCCATGTGGCTTCTGCCTCCGCGATGCTCCCCCCTCACCGCCCACTTTACATTTTTTATTTTTTAAAGCTTTCACATGTTTTTTTATGTTTAGTTACCTATCCTACTCTGATCAGTCATTAAACAGGAAAAAAGCACCAGTCATTATGTAGGCATGATCATGCCCTTTTTTTCTTCTTCAATTTTTAAAATTCTGAAGTCATGCTGCAGGTATACTGTGAAGCATGGCCTAACACATTTGAGACCAGTAGGTCCAACGGATGAAATGTAGTGGCATTGCCAATGCTTGCTAACCACAGGAATGCTGAGTGGCACTTGAGTGTAAGCTGTGTGGATGTTATTGATGCTAATCTGATTCTGGAGATGCGTAATCGTTTAATTCAGACTGTCCTGTTCCAACAAATATTCAGCAAGCATGCATGATAACACAAATATATAAGCCTCTTAGGGCAGCTGCCTCAGACCTCCTAATGTTTCCGATATGGGATTTCATATTAAATCTTCAAAACTACTGGCTGCATATGCTGCCTTTGAAGTATTTTCTTTTCCCCCCCTGTTGTCCTGATCAGTGATGCTTCTGCCCCTCCCAACCCTCCCGTGTCTGCGTTGCTTCTGCCCCTCCCGACCCTTCCGTGTTGCTTCTGCCCCACCCAACCCTTCCGTGTTGCTTCTGCCCCTCCCAACCCACCCTTGTCCGTGTTGCTTCACCCCCTCTACCCACCAAAAACATATTCCTGGTGGATAAGCGAGAGATTCCTGCTTAGAGATTGTGGCTGAGCTGCCATCTCCAAGCAAGAATCAATTGGAAAGAGAAGGGTCTTTCCGTTCCATCTGTGCCTCTCCTCCGCTACTAGGTGCACAGGGAGGTAAAAAAGGTGAGGGGTTGTCTCCCTGATGCAGATTTACAGTTCAGCGGCCATGTCTTCAGCAGAATGATTTATTGGATTCTGCATGGGAGGGGCCGGAGGCTGATGCAGGAGCTGTCCTGGGTTAGGCTGATGTCACTTGTAAGCACCAGCCGTTTCTCGGCACCCCTATGTAGTGTGGAAGCCATAAACATTGCAACCTCCACATTAAAGTGGTTAACGAGGTGTTCATCAAGTGTTTGTCGTCTGCTTTCCTTTGAATTGTTAATGTTATGTTTGGTCCCTTGTTGAGTATGGATGCAGTGGCACCTGGAGACGGGTTCTTACTCTACATATTCCTCCATCCCCTGATCAGTCTGTACCAAATCTAGAGAAAGTAAGATCTGTAAAACATCTAGAAATGTGGCTGCCAGGCCATCCATAGGGCAGACCTTCGGGGGTAGGTGTCTAATGCCCCCACATTGCATATTAACCCTGAACTTGTTTGCAAACTTTGAGACGGATGTTTAATATTCTCCTATCGATCTGATGGAAGCACTGAAGAGGGCGTTTACAAAACCTTCCACCTTCCCACCACCATTACTGCCACTACCATCGAGCACCTTACTATCGCCACCGCCGTTACCAACAGTATTACTGCCTCCATTACCACAATCATTAAACCACCACTAACCTCAACATTAACACCCTATTATCACTATTACCATAACTAACCATCACGGTAACGTCAATCACCACGCCCCTGTCAGCACTTTTACCATCACTCCTAGTAACATAATACACCACATACTCCCTGATATAGAATATCACAACCAACATCATATGCTGACCTGCAAGGGCAGAAAATATTCCCTTAAAACCAATCTTGCAAGGAAGGGCGTTAAGGTTGGCCAATATGGCAACACTGACATCCCATAAACACTAAATGGTCATGAAACTGACCAGTTTAAGGTATCGCCTTCAACTTGTGAATAGAAAGTGATATTTATTTCCACCCAATAAGCTAGGCTCAACGCCCCAACTCCCTTGCATTCCACTCGGCCAAACTGGTAGAGCGAGGGTAGGTTATCCAGCCCCTGAGCCGTTTAAAACTGATGCTTAAATTCAGCGTTCCCTCTACCAGCATTTGATGCAGCTGGTGAGATGCCCCAAATGGGTCGGTATTACTACAAGGTACCTTACTGTTAGGTCGTTAGTATGCTTGGTTTCCCCCTTATAGTAATTAGGACGCCAACCACTGTGTAGAAAGTAATTTGTTTTACAGTCCTGATGAATTACTAATTTCTCACTGATGTGACCGAGTAAGCAAGAAACATGTTGCCCCGCATTTTTTTAGCAACCTCTAAACATTATAACGGCGGAGTGCTAACTCCGGTTTAGCCAGGACAAGTAGACTCATCGATTTAAATTTAATTCTGAGTACTACTTTGTCTCCTTTTTTACGTCTCGCCTAGCGAAGTAGCGCATGCGCGGCTCTCGCTATTGCGAGTACCTTTTGTAATTGATTCTATGGAGCACTCGCATGCATGCGTCTGCATGGACAAACATGGCTGCTCTCGCCATCTGTCCATAGCAGACAGCATGCGCGTGTCCGTCGGACTGTGGACAGCCCGATGCCATCTTGCGATGCTTTCGTTGTCATAGCAACGAAAAAGCGATCGTTCATTCTTTTACGGCCGCTTGAGTCCGCCAGTAGGGTCTGATCATTGACACGGCTCACTCCTTCACACATGCTCGCTTACTCCCACTCACATAGCCATTCATTGGTGAAAATCTTGTCAACAGTTACCTCTCGCGTACCTCGCTGAGCACTGAGCAGGCCGGCGTACATAAGACAAGGAGTGACACGCCACCATACAGAGAAGTAGTGAAGGCAAAAACACGCAGCACCTCACTCGTGCTTTGTACCGCAGCCTCCTCTCATTGGGCTTACTGTTTGAATGGGTGAACCAGAGAGCCGATTAGATGAGAAGGAGGTATCTTTGAGGCTGGACTCACCATGATCGGGATCAATGCGAGCCAGCTGCATGCCCAGAACCTGGGCATAATCTCCACTTTTGGAAACACACCTGCTTGCTGTTACTGTACTGCTATTTTATATAGGTACAAACTTTTGTGGAAGGGGTACTCTGACACACGATCACAATAGTGCTGCTGGGCAATGCGCACTCCGGGCGCCTCTACGATCACGCGGTTGAATTATTAGAGCCCATCTGGGCAATACAATGATCTACCGCACCCAGGCCAACTGTACTTAAGGGCTGAGGCCGGGCGCATCAATAGACACGAGAACCATCATGCCATCCCCTGGTCCCCAGCTGAGCATCTCCTACAATAAGGAGCTATCCACTGCCGCTCTGTGCCCTGATATGAGATCACAGCATCCACTGATCAATCAGGTGTCAGCACACACTGCCGTCACGGAACGTGGTGACAAATTAAAACCAGCATTTGCAATGCAATAGGGCTCGCATTTCGTGAGTTTGAGCTATTGCCATTGTAAATGATGATTCCTTTTACGTTTTTAAAACCTAAATAAAAGGCATAGTCCTTTACAATCCCAATAGCTCAAACTCACGCAATTGCGAGACCCACTGCATTGCAAATGATTAATTTTTCTTACACTACCAACACACCCTTTACACTCCTCCACTGCACGGCCCTACACTCACACCTAACCTTACAGCTTGGGAATAAAAGCTCTGACAAAGAGTCCCTCATAGCGTGCCCGTCTGGCATTGCAGTGCCGGCCTGACTAGGAGCATGCCCTATGATGAAACATGACACCCTGCTGTGTCTGTGAGGGCCCTAGTTACAAAAGTAGGGGACTCCTACTTCTGGACATATAGGGACACCGACTAATCCTCTACCTCTACTTCTTCCTTAAGGAACTTCACAATGTTTTGAATTGATATGTTACGGGGGCTTGTATGCTGGACCTGTAAGCACTCCCAGTCCCCCTCCTTTTGTTTTGATATATGCCATCACCTGCTCCATGCAGCACATTGAGCAGTGCCAGGCATGCTATCCACTGCACCATGCAACACACTGAGCAGTGCCAGACCAGCTTATTACCTGCACCATGCAGCTCACTGAGCAGTGCTAGACATGCTATCCACTGCACCATACAACACACTGAGCAGTGCCCGGCATACTATCGCCTGCACCATGCATCACACTGAGCAGTGCCAGACATGCTACTGCCTGCACCATGCAACACACTGAGCAGTGCCAGGCATACTATCACCTGCACCCTGCAGCACACTGAGCACTGCCAGGCGTGCGATTGCCTGCACCATGCATCACACTGAGCAGGGCTGCCTGCGCCATGCAACACACTCAGCAGTTCCAGACACTTCTACCTGCATATTACACAAAATTAACTTAGGAAGGATCCCTAGTTAGGTTGGGGGCCGAGAGGAACACAATGAGGGAGTACACCCTCCCGTGAATAAACACTAAATCACTATAAGTACTCCCGCAATGGACCAGTTAGCAGTAGAAGCCTCTACTACCAGATCAGATGTTGGTATGCCCTATTCGAAGTAAATAACACCACCTAGGCGTGGGGAAGGAGGCAAGTCCTTTTGTTAATATTTTCCCTCACACACCCTAGTGGTGTCATGCTTCATCATTGGGACACCCTGACGCCTAGAGGTCAGGGTGGGCTCAACCAATATTCCAGGGAGCTCTTGATGAAATGATTTTTTTGGCCATGGGGTATAAAGATTAAAAATCGGTGTCGGACCCCAGTATCCCTTTATTCTTGGGTACGGCACTGATATTAAAATATAACAAGATGGGTTACTAGGGGTATTATGGTCCTAGGACCCTATTGCCAACATGTTTCTGTCCTTGAGGGTGTACTCCCTCATTGTGTTCCTCTCGGCCCCCAACCTAACTAGGGATCCTTCCTAAGTTAATTTTGTGTAATATGCAGGTATAAGTGTCTGGAACTGCTGAGTGTGTTGCATGGCGCATTCTGGTAGCACACACAAATCAACTCGTAGAGAGTTTCTTCGGGTGTCTGATCAGCGATCTTCGATCTCTGATCTGTTTGTAGTAGTGCACTGACATTCCACAGTCAACTTCCTAACACTCATTCACTGAGAACAACGCAACATTTCCTACTCAACCCCTCTAGCACTTTAGTTTCCTCCTTTTTCACTCTCTGGTTTAAACTCTGAGAGATAAAGAAATGACAGACCAACTTACCATGTCAGAGGCCCTTGGATTGGGATACACTGATGACATGGCAGCTTCGATTCTGGCAGGACCATCTCTACTACCAGACACCAATATAAACCAAAGTTTGAATCCGGCCCAGAATTGGGACGAACTAAAAGAACTCAAACTAACACAAATGAAGATTCTCCTACATGGTGCTATCCTCACTGAATATTTGAGAGGTAATGCGGCACCAAGAGGACTTTTGGTGAAAAATGCCCCTAGGATCTTCCTTGATGACCCCAACTATTTAAGAAGGAGTGGTCTCATCGCGTGGCGGTGTACCCGCGATTGGCTTATACTGATTATTAACACCGCAAAACGACTATCAGATGCTATCCTAGTGAAAAAAAAAACTAGCGAGGATGCTTTAATGACAGAAATTAAGATCACCCAATATCGCAAGAAACTAGAAGAGGTCCATAAGGAAATGAACATAAAGATTTTTTGATGCAAAGTAAAATCAGCAAATTACAAAAAGATTTGAAGAAATTTGCACATGAGAAGGTATACCCCTATATTGGAGGATTACGTATACCAAGAAAAGACAGATTCTGGGTCGTCTTATCAGAGTGACTCTAGCCGCTCAGAACCAGAACAAGATAGTTGGTCTAGTGATGGATCAGAAAAAAGTTGGAGAGGAAAATCAAGAAGACCAAGGAGAGGCAATTTCAACCGTGGCTACCAACACCCACAAATGTATCCCTGGCCTGGTCCATATGGACCGATACCCTTTCAAGGTCCACCACCTCCATTTCAAGGACAACAACTTTTTCAGCCGGGACCTTTCTTCCAACCAAGCTTTCATCAGAACTGTTTTTTAGGACAGGGCGGAAGAAGAGGAAGACTCGGCCGGAGAAACAACATGAACAAACAAGTTCAAACCATTTCATCTCAACCTGCCACTCCCCCTTTAACGCAGCAGAGCGCCCTGCATACCACGAACCTAAGCGTAGGCGTTGCGTAGATGCTTTGGACTCTCAATCAGCCCGGGGGCCCCTCAAAACCCCCCCCCCCCCCTCCCAGCTGCTATCTCCCGCGCACAGCCCCGCTGTGCCCTGCTAGGCGGCTGCTGACCCTTCCGCACTGGCGCAACATGATCTCCCCTCCCCCCCCCCCCCCCCCCCCGACCCTGTTTGAGTTAATAACCCTCATCCCTATTCCCCCTATCGCCGCATAAGCGTCGGGAGCAGCTTGCTTAACGGCTGCGTTTCCCGACTGGATTCCCGATTTATCGCAGATAGCAAATAGTGGCTGCGCCGTCTGGCATCCCCGGAGCGCTGCCCTGCTTTGCGTGCCCTGCTCTCAGACGGTGGAGCGGAGATGACCCACCTGCCCTGCCAGGGATGGGTGCGTCCGAAGCTCGCAGTAACCTCTTGTCGAGGGCGCGCAGCGTGGAGAGCTGGGCATGCCCCGATGACCAGTGGATGGAGGGATACAGCGCTTGGGGACTGGGCGTACAACGCACACATGGACCCGAATACGAGCTGGCAGGCTAGAACTGCCTGACTTCAGTGCAAGGTTTTTTTTTTTCTTTATGCCACAGTGAGCTGTGCTGGCGCCGCACCCGACCCGCGTTGCGGATCTGACGCTGGTGCTGCACCGACTAGGGGCCCCTAAGTCTGAGATTCTTAATGATGCCCTGCTCAACTTTACATGGGGCCTGGGAGGAGGCTGCGGTGCGACGCTAACCCTGCTGCCGACACTGCGACTCAGGAGCACCAAGCACACACTAACAACAAAATAGACCTACCACTTGCTCAGGTGCGCGTCCAAGGACTGCAACAATGCTACCATGTACAACGCCGCCGGAGCCCCGGGTTGTCGGCTGAATGGCTGTGTCATATTGTTTGAAAAGCATTTACCTATTGCATAGCTGATTTGACACCATGGATGGTGCATGTACACTATATGATGATGCAACTATGAATAATAAAGGTTTTCCCCCCCCAAAAAAATGAACAAACCAGTTCAATGGGAGGACAGCAATACACCAACGAACACACGGAGTATGTCGAAGGGACCGAGTACAGGAACAAGCAACCAACGGGACTAGTAGTTAACCTCACAGATGTACACCTGACAAAAGAGGAAACAGATGTTCTCAACAAAGGCTTGGGTTTTGTACCAACAACTTATATAGACCAGTTCCTGATAAGATGTGAACTCAGTGAATTCTTTCGTAAGATACGTGTAAAAGCCTTCTTTTTGGACAAAGAAAAACTTGATGAAAATGATACATACACAACACTGAGATTAAAATCTAATTTCTTTCCTCCTACATCCCTGATGCCTCCAGAAATACTGGCTTTTGAAGAAAGTGTCATAAAAGAGGTCGAGGACCTTCCCATAAAAACACACATACAACAAAATGACAAAAAAGGAAAGAGGCTCTAAAAAATCTAAGCTTGAGACAAGACATCATAATAAAACCTGCAGATAAGGGCGGAGCAACAGTTATCCAGAGCACCACAGCATATCGCACAACATGCCTGAATCTCCTGGCAGACACCAAATTCTACCAACCTCTTACCAAGGACCCGACCACACGACTGAAACTATAAATTCCATAACAGCGGAAGCTTTGGGAGAAGGGTGGATCAACAACAAGGAACACATTTTTGAATTGCGAGGATCCTAGAACCCCCATCTTTTATACCATACCCAAAATCCACAAAAATAGGTCCCCTCCACCAGGTAGACCCATTGTGTCTGGTATTGGGTCCCTCCTGGAACCTCTCTAAGTATACAGATTGGTTTCTACGTCCCTTAGTCGCAATGATCCGATCTTATATACAGGATACCAAACATCTTCTGAACATCCTTCAAGATGTACCATACAATCCAGAGAAAAATGTACTAGTGTCTAGACGTAGAAGCCTTGTACACCAGCATCCCTCAAGAAGAAAGTATCGAGGTGATTCAAACTGTCCTAAACAAAGAGGACTGGACCTGGGAAGCCCCGGTGAGCTGGGTCACTACTTTATTACGGTTGGCACTGAAGGAAAACTTCTTCCGCTTTGATGACCAGCTCTATTTACAGGTCCACGGAACATCTATGGGCAGTATGTGTGCGCCGAGCATAGCATGCCTTTACATGGGGCATTTTGAAGATGAACACATATGGACCCCCAATCCTTTCTCAACCAACATAAAGAAATGGTGGTGGTACATTGATGACATGCTAGTTGTATGGGAAGGAGATACAACCGCGTTGGAACAGTTTCACACATGGCTCAACAACCTTAACCCACATCTGAAGTTTACACTGACCCATGACCAAGACCACATATCTTTTCTTGACATCACGATTCATGCCAAAAACAATGGGTTAGTCAGTTCTTTATATACTAAACCGATCGACAGAAACAGCCTGTTACATTTCAACAGCGCCCATCCTCGTGCGTTGAGGGAAAATCTACTGGCAGGCTAGAACTGCCTGACTACGGATCCGCAGGAATTGTACAGACTTGACAGAGTATAAACTGGAGGCTCAAGTCCTGACAAAGAAACTGGCAGAAAGAGCATACCCAAACAGAATCATCGAAAAGGCACAAAGGCTCCCGGAATACCCCGCGAGAAGCTCTATTAGAAACTCATAAAAGGGATGAGCCCAACACCCTCATCTGCGTGACTACTTTCAATGCATCATCCAATGAGGTCAAGAAAATTATAAATAGGAAATGGCCAATTTTAACTTCAAACAAATTGGAATTTGAAAAACCTATGTTCTCCTTCAGAAGGAACAAAAGCTTGAGAGACACTCTGATCCATACAGATTTAAAGAAAGTGCAAACTATCCATCAAAGTACTTTATGGAATCAACCTTCCGTTGTTGGCCACTATCCATGTGGATCCTGTGTCGCATGTGCATTCACGGAACACACAAGAGATTGATTTGGGCATGCATCACAAATGGGAACAGAGATCCCATACCAATTGTAATTCGGAAAGAGTGGTAATTCGGAAAGAGTGGTCTATGTCATCAAATGTCCATGCCAACTCTTATACATAGGCATGACAGGGAGAAAAATAAAAGTACGTATCAATGAACATAGAAGCACCATCAGAAGATCCATAACAGCTACCAAACTTACAGCACACTATGTAGAGAAGAAACATTCAGACAGTGACCGATGGTGGTCTGTAATCGAGAAAGTTAAAGGAGATGGGAACATGTCCAAGATCCTCCTAGAACGGGAACAAAGATGGGTCCACAGACTAAAAACTCACATAATTGGTCTTAATGACCATATTCCTTGGAATCAACTAAATAAAAATCGCTAGTTTAAAAACTGCCTTATAAGTATTACAAAAGTGCCCCCACTTTTATGCTCACCCATGGGTCTTTTAATACTAACCGTATATGTAGTTAAGTCATTGATCTGGTACTAGTGCACGTAGGATAACTGCATACAGAGTGAGCCCCTGTCCAGATTCAAGGCAATATGCATAAAATCATAAACGTCCATGCGCACAGACATATACACACATATATTGGTTGTGTAAGATATGGATATAATCGAGTATATATGCACCTCTGGGCACATGTTTTCTTTCCACCAACAAGCAAGTATGTATCGCTGCAGGACACTCAGTGAATTCACTTTCCAGATATCTGTAATTCACCTGGTTCACGCAAAGCCCTAAACTACTTCTCAACTCTTACGAATGAGAACTAGTAGGTTTGAGCGAGTGATTTGTTTTTAACAACCCAAACTCGCTTCACTTTTTAGGCAAAATATCATCCTGTTGATAAATTAGATAACGCGGAGTAGAACCCACCTTGTAATGTGTAATTTTTTAATTTTTTTAAATTAAGAGCTTACAGATACGAATCACAGACAGGTTAAACTTCTTTCCCATGCGGCACACATCGGGGCATGCGCAGAATTTCTGCTTAACGCTGATTAGAACCAACTATGTATTTTCTAATTACGAGCTTACAGAAACGTATTACAGTTGGGTTTAAATTAACAATTCCCATGCGGTACACATCGGGACATGTGTAGAATTCACTGGGTAACGCTGACCAGATTCAACATATCATGAGCTACTAGATACGAACTACAATCAAGTTTAAAACTACAATCCCCATGTGGTAAACATAGTCGGATGCGCAGAAGTTGCTTCCGCATTAGGCGTGGCCACGAGATCCCAGAAAGCAACGCAATCAACAATCAAGACAGGCTTAAAAACGAGGGCAGCAGTCACAAAAATGATACCGAGCAGTGGGAACCCATACCGAATAGGTGCTGACACGGGGCAGGACCCTTGGTGGCGTGAGTAAACCTTAAATGTGAGGTGGATGATTCTGTGGGAACGAGTTGTGATACAGCATGTTGGCGCAGGTGTGTGTTTTCCACACCTCATTCTCGTTTTCTCCTTTGATTCCCTTACATATTGCGGCCATTGATTGTGGGTCTTGACTCTCATCTTACTTCACGGCGTGTTCCCAACCCTCCTGGCATTTGACCGTGAACTCATCAAATTAACTAAACGTCTGATACGGAAACATATAGTGTGTGACTACAGGGCTACCCTATGTGTAGCGGTCCCACTAGATGTGTTTCCTCTCCTAAATTGGGGTAAGCGTACTATGTAACTAGAGAGTACCTAGAGACTAGAGTGAATGTATATTTGGGATGTATGCATGAGATAGGAGTGATGCGTTTTAAACTCGTGTTGACAATTTGGAAGGCTTGGCACAAGATGTGGTTTCAGATACACACGCAATTGGATGTGTAATGATAGTATGCGGTACAGAACCGCCACCGCACGAATTTGACACCACAATTATGAGTGCATATAGAATGCGGAAAATTCCGCCACAATAAAATAGACACACACCAAAATGTTGTGTCACAAAGTGAATGGTTATGCCTAAAATCACGCACACATTCTATTTTTCTTTTTGGATTTCACGTATGATGATGTGGAATGAGCAGAGACACCCACAATGTCCTTGTTGATATGTCTCGTTGCCAAAAAGAACTGACGCACTATCTGTTTGTCAATTTTATTTTTCAGATGGAGTGATTTCAAATACGGAACTATATTTTAATAAGGAGCAGCTACCTGCCCTTACTGCACAATAGTATAGGGAACTTCTCTTACTACTTTCCCTACACGCAGGGGGCACTAGCCCTGATGAATGTCCGTGCACCCTTTATGGGGCATTAAGGACAAACATGTTGGCAATAGGGTCCTAGGACCATGATACCCCTAGTAAACCTTCTTGTTATATTTTAATATCAGTGCCGTACCCAAGAATAAAGGGATACTGGGGTCCGACACCGATTTTTAATCTTTATACCCCATGGCCCAAAAAATCATTTAATCAAGAGCTCCCTGGAATATTGGTTGAGCCCACCCTGACCTCTAGGCGTCAGGGTGTCCCAATGATGAAGCATGACACCACTAGGGTGTGTGAGGGAAAATATTAACAAAAGGACTTGCCTCCTTCCCCACGCCTAGGTGGTGTTATTTACTTCGAATAGGGCATACCAACATCTGATCTGGTAGTAGAGGCTTCTACTGCTAACTGGTCCGTTGCGGGAGTACTTATAGTGATTTACTCTTATACCTGCACCATGCAGCACACTGGGCAGTGCCAGACATACTATTGCCTTGCAATATGCAACACACTCAGCAATGCCAGGCATACTATCGGCTGCACCGTGCAACACACTGAGCAGTGCTAGGCATACTATCTCCAGCACACTCAGCAGTGGCAGGCATGCTACCGCCTTCACCAGTCAACACACGGAGCACTGCCAGGCGTCCGATCGCCTGCACCATGCATCACACTAGGCAGTGCCAGACATACTATCACTTGCACCATGCAACTCACTGAGCAGTGCTATCTCCGTGCACCATGCATCACAACGAGGAGCACTGCCAGGCGTGCAATCGCCTCCAGCATGCATCACTCGGAGCACTGCCAGGCATACTATCGCCTGCACCATGCACCACACTGAGCAGTGCCAGGCATACTATCGCCTGCACCATGCATCACACTGAGCAGTGCCAGGCATACTATCGCCTGCACCATGCATCACACTGAGCAGTGCCAGGCATACTATCGCCTGCACCATGCATCACACTGAGCAGTGCCAGGCATACTATCGCCTGCACCATGCATCACACTGAGCAGTGCCAGGCATACTATCGCCTGCACCATGCATCACACTGAGCAGTGCCAGGCATACTATCGCCTGCACCATGCATCACATTCAGCCGTGCCAGGCATACTATCTGAGTGCCATCTTTCTTGCATGGTATGCCCCCACTTTTTGCTGAATGTACTTTGACTGAGTGTGCCCTGGACTCCTGCCAATCAGGTGCCCAGGGCGTATGTTCCTTCCCTAAAACCCAAATTGGCAAACCCTGGCCACATGTCCGCCCCTGGTAAATGGTACCCAGGGCCTTGTGGCCAGGGAAGGCATCTAAGGGCTGCAGCACTTATTGTGCCACCCTTAGAGGCCCTGTACCCTAACACACACACTGCCCTTGCAGGCTGAGTGTCTGGGTACAAGACAAAACCGAGTCCACATGGCACACATCCCTGTGTGCCATGCTTACAACATACACTGCCCTGACATAAATCAGCCACCCCTCTAGCTGGGTGCCCTAGGCCAGTGGTGTGGGCACAAGAGCATGCGCCCTGTGCCCGTACAGTACCCAGGTCCATTCCTGGGCACTGTAAGTGCAGTGCTGCCATTTAAGAGTATATGGTGCTGGGAGATCGTCAACACTAACTCCACAGCACCATGATGGCTTCACTGAAGACTGAGGAGTTTGGTATCAAACTCCTCAGCACATGAAACCCGCACTGATGCCAGTGCACGATTTAATGTACAATGCATGACAGAGGGCATCTTAGAGATGCCCCCTGAACCTAACCTCCAATCCATGTCTGGTCTGAGGGGCTGCCTAGGCTGCCACACAGCAGACATGTTGCTGGACCCCTGGGTAGAGAGCCATCTGCTCTCCTGGGCCTGCAACAATGCACATCCTGGGCGAGGTGCTATGTCTCCTCCCCCAGGATGGGCAAAGGGGAAGCTTCAAAGGCATGCCGCCTTTGTGAGCTTCTCCAGGCCACTTGCTGTACCCAGCAACTGGCCCGTACCGGTTCTCAACCCCCACTCTGTCGGGAAGACTGGCCGGAAACCCCAAGGAAGGACCAGGGCTGTGCTAGCCTCTGCCATCCCCACCCCTCAGGTGGGGGAGGAGAGGTGAAGCACGTCCCCGGGCTCTCACCATCTTGAAGATGGGGAGCCCTGCCCAATCAGGACTAGGCCACTGCCCACCTCCCACAGGAGTGTGGCAGGATAGGGGGTATGCCCACCCCAGGGCAGGGACCCAGTGGTCCCTGCCCTTTACCTACCTGTAACACCCCTAAATTTAGTATTTAGGGGCACCCTGAACCTTGCTTCCTTAGATTCCAGATTCCAAAACAGCAAAGAAGAGCAAGAAGAAAGAAGACCTGCAGTGCAGCTGCTAAGAAGAGGAAGACACCAACTGCTTTGGCCCCAGCCCTACCGGCCTGTCGACCCTCGAACCTGCTCCTGCTAAATCCCTGCACCTCTTGTGGCCAGCAACCTCCCAAACCCCAGAGGTCCTGGCTACCTTGTGACTCTGAGCACCTGGGACTCCCACGAGCAGTGGCTCTGCTCAAAGCAAGTATCTAACCCCTGGCATCAGCCCTGAACTGCAAACCCTGCACCCGCCAAGCCTGGCCTGTGCTGGAGAGGACAAAGACCCCGAGGACGTGTCTTCCCCCCCCCTCCCCTCCCCCTGCCCCTCCGCCTGACTCCTGGGTATCTACCTATCCGCCAGCTACCCAATTTACCTCTCTAAGTGGTGGTCACACCTGAAGAATCTTCGTCCCCGAGCTTGCAGCCTTTGTTCGTCCTTTAGCTTTTCCATTACAATCCATTGTGCGCCCGAAGGGTCAAAAGCACCCTGCACCCAGCCGCTTGAGAGGCCCTGGCAGTGCAACTTCTACTCCTACCTACTTCCCCATTTGCCCTGAGCAAGTGACCAGGAGCCCAGCTTCCACAGCCGCGTGGCCTGCTAGTCTGCAGCCTCCAACCAAGGGCCCCCTGCCTCCCATAGGTTAACATTGGACCTAACGCACTCTGCACCCGGCTGCCCCTGTGCCGCTGAGGGTGTAACAACTGTACATACCTGACCCTGGGAGTCCCCTGAGTCTATGCCCAGAACCTTAACTCTGCCTGTTGAGTACTTACCCAAAAGCCGATGACTCACTTTACTTCCGTAGGGTAACATTGACGGGTTTCTCTTGAAATTTCTTGTAAGTGTGGAGTTTCTAAACTTTAAAATATTCCCCTAAAATCAACTGATTAACGAAAATGGAAATACTCACCTGCTATTAGAGATCCCAGTGCTAGATGTTGGTGCCCAGCACTGACACTGAAAAGTACTTGCGCCCGTACTTACCACTAACTCAATTTTCTCTCATAGGAAACCATTGACTGTTTCTGTGAAATTTCTTCCGTCGATTTTTGCAAACTACAAATTCTTTAAAAATCGTACCAACTGTGAAAACGTAATTACTTACCTGTTTTAGATGGATGTCCCAGTACTGAGCCTAGGAGCCCAGCACTGGATTACAAAAGTAACAAGAACATACTTTACCCGTAACTTGAATTTTCTTCCATAGGAAACCATTGACTGTTTTGTGAAATTTCTTCCAAGTGTCGATTTTGCAAACTTATAAATATTCCTTAAAAATCGCCTGTATAACTTAAACGTAGGTTCTCAACTGCTTACAGGTGGTACACTAGTGCTGAATCAATCAGATAATTTGTAAGGCGCACTACATACCCGCAAGGGTTTGAAGGCGCTGAAGGGTGGGGAGGAAAGGGGTGCTGTTGCTACTGGTCGAACAGCCAGGCCTTGAGTTGTCTCCTCGGGGTTAGAAGGTCTTCGGTTTGTCGTAGGATGAGGGGGAGGGTGTTCCAGTTCTTGGCGACACGGTGGGAGAAGGATTTGCCTCCGGCTGTGGTCCTACGGATGCGTGGGATGGTAGCCAGGGAGAGGTCTGCGGAGCCGATTTTCCTGTTAGTACGTAGAAGGAGAGTCGACTGTTGAGATAGGCTGGGCTGGTTTTGTGGAGTGCCTTGTGTGCGTGGATCAGGAGCTTGAAGGAGATTCTTTTGTCGACAGGGAGCCAGTGCAGGTTCCTCAGGTGGGGGTGATGTGGTCGCGGCGCGAGACATCAAGGATCAGGCGTGCAGAGGCATTCTGGATTCTTTGCAGTCTGTTGATGAGCTTGGTCGGGGCTCCGGCTTAGAGGGCGTTTCCGTCGTCGAGTCTGCTGCTGACTAGGGCCTGGGTGACTGTTTTCCTTGTGTCTGTCGGGATCCATCTGTAGATTTTGCGGAGCATACGGAGGGTGTTGAAGCAGGAGGAGGAGACCAAGGTTGACTTGTTTGGTCATGGTGAGTTTCGAGTCGAGGATTACTCCCAGGTTGCGTGCGGGGGGTTGTCACCAGTGATGCGGGCCACCAGGAGTCGTCCCAAGCTGAGGGGTTGGGCCCGAGTATGAGGATCTCCATCTTGTCTGTGTTCAGTTTAAGGCGACTATCCTCCATCCATTCGGCAACTGCCTTCATTCCCTGGTGGAGGTTGGATTTGGCGGTGAGGGGGTCCTTGGTGAGGGAGAGTGATCAGTTGCGTGTCGTCAGCGTAGGAGATTATGTTGAGGTCGTGATGTCGGGCTATGCGTGCGAGAGGCGCCATGTAGACGTTGAACAGCGTCGGGCTGAGGGAGGACCCCTCTGGGATGCCGCAGATCTCGGAGGCTTCGGATCGGAACAGGGGGAGGCGGACTCTCTGGGTTCTGCCGGAGAGGAAGGAGGAGGTCCAGTCCAGGGCCTGGTCTCGGATCCCTGCGTCGTGTGCGGTGGCAGTGTCGAAGGCGGCAGAGAGGTCCAGGAGGATAAGGGTTGCTGTTGTCCAGTAGGGTCCTGATGACGTCTGTGGCGGCGATTAGGGCGGTCTTGGTGCTGTGGTTGCTGAGGAAACCTGACTGGGAGGGGTCCAGGATGCTGTTGTCTTTGAGGTAGCGGGTGAGCTGGATGTTGACTATCTTCTCGATGACCTTAGCTGGGAACGGAAGCAGGGAGATGTGCCGGACGTTTTTCAGTTCGCTCGGGTCCGCCTTGGGTTTCTTCAGTAGGGCGTTGATCTCGGCGTGTTTCCAGCTTTTAGGGAAGGTTGCGGTCTCGAAGGAGAGGTTGATGTTGCGTAGGTGGGGTGCGATGGAGCTGCCGGCTTTGTTGAAGATGTGGTGTGGATTGTGCCCATGGTCTTGATTGTGTCTTCGATGCTCACGTTGGCCCAGTTTGTCAGGGGGTCGTAATCGGTGGGGTGAGGTGGTTCCGGTGTGTTGGGGCCTGTTAGGGTCATCCGGGGGTTGAAACTATCGTGGATGTTGGCGATCTTGCGGTGGAAGAAGGTGGCGAAGGAGTCGCACAGGGCTTGCGACGGTGGGATGTCGTTGGCGTTGGAGTTGAGGTTAGAGAGTTCCTTCACGACGTTGAAGAGCTCCTTTCTGTTGTGTGTGTTGTTGTCAAGGTGGTCTTTGAAGGAGGTCCCCTTGGCGGTCCTGATGAGGTGGTGGTGGTTGCGGATAGCGTCTTAATGGGCTGCGCGGCTGCCCGGCGACTTCTCGCTGTGCCATATGTTCTCCAACTTCCGGCAGGTGCGCTTTGACGCTAGGAGTTCCGGGGTGAGCCAGTTGGCTCTCTTGCTGGTGCCTTTGAGTGTTTGTTTTTTCAGCGGGGCTAAGGTGTTGGCGCAGTCGTCCATCCATCGTCTGAGGGTGCGCACACCATAGTCTCGGTTGGTCGGTGGGTTGAGTGCGAGGTTTCTCTGTAGTTGTACTTCAGTGATTTTGCCCAAGCAGCGACGGGGGCTCTGTAGGGTGCAGTGATGAGCGACGGGTTTCCGGAAGGTGAAGTGGATACAGTGGTGGTCAGTCCAGGTGGATTCGGAGACGTGGCTGAAGGAGACGTGTGGGCTTGAGGAGAAGATGACGTCGAGCGTGTGTCTGGCGATGTGGGTCGTGATGTGACGAGCTGTTCAGTCCGAGGTTGACAAGGTTGTCTATCAGGGTGGAGGAGTTGCTGTCGTTGTTCTCCAGATGGAAGATCAGGTCTCCGAGGAGAATGTAGTCTGTGGCGGTCAGTGCGTGCGTGCTGATGAAGTCTGCAATGGCGTCGCAGAATTGTGGTTGGGGTCCGGGTGGTCTGTAGACGAGGGTGCCTCTTAGGGTGGTCTTGGGGTCCGTGTGGATCTGGAAGTGCATGTGTTCGGCGGTGCTGAGTGTCGTCGGTGTTTGTTGAGACCCTGATGGTCTTCTTGTGGACGATGGCGATTCCTCCTCCGACTCTGTTGGTGTGGTCTCTGTGGGCGATCTTATATCCAACGGGGATGGCTATGGCGATGTCGGGGGAGGAAGCTTCGTTCATCCAGGTCCCCGAGCTCGACGGCATGTTTGCGTGCAGAGCGGGTGTTGATCAGGATGCATCGGAGCTGGTTGTGTTTTGTCGTGGCGGGTGTCTCTGCGTCTTCGATGCAGGAGAAGATGCAGTTCTGGCAGGTGAAGGGACCGTGGGTGTGCTTTGGGGTGGCTCTTCAGCAGGTGGGGGTTTGTCCTGGGTTGAGAGCGATGAGGGTGCTGGCGTCGTATCGGAGGCGGTCTTCATTTCATGGCTGGTGCGGGGGCCAGGGGTTCTGGTGCTGAGCGCGGTCCACGGGTCCGAGCAGTTGTCGTCATTAAATAACCGTACCGGGTCCTGACAGTCACTTGTATGTGTGTTACGCGGTAAAGTATTAGCTGAGATTACTTACTTTCAACGGAAGTGTATTACCTGAGTGACGCCGTCGCGATAGATATCGAAGTGGCGCACTGCTTCTTCATCAAAACAGACCACGCATTACGGTCTAGACGCCACTTTATTGTTGTATGATACTGGAGACTTCCCCGACGAAGGGTGAATGCTCACCTGAAATGCATTGGGAGCGATGAATCTCATTGTATGGGAACAGTTTATTGTTTAAACTTCGACCCGACAAAGTTGAATTCGCAGAATAAAGCATTTTGAAGACCAGCTCTTGGAGACCATCTTCATAGTTATGATTTTGAGTTGATATTTTGATATACTCATTGTGTACAAAGGTTTAACAATGCACACTGAGCAGTGGCAGGCATACTATCGCCCTATACCATGCTGCACACTGAGCAGTGCCAGGCATACGATCGTCCTGCACCATGCTGCACACTGAGCAGTGCCAGGCATGCTATCTCCCTAAACCATGCTGCACACTGAGCAGTGCCAGGTATGCCATCCCCTGCGCCATTCAGCACACTGACAGTGGCAGGCATAGTATCGCCCTGCACCATGCAACACACTATGCAATGCCAGACATGTTTTCACACACAAAATACTACTTTACACATTATGCTGTCTAAGGAATTCCACCTGCAGCATTTAACAAGCATTGGCATAGCCAATAGGTCTTGCCTTTGGGACCTTATAAGTATTTAGTTATGCAGCACAATATCCTTACTGCAACAACAAACTGTTGCATGGCTGAACACTTATAAGGTCCCAAAGTCGAGACCTATTGGCTATGACAATGGTTGTTGACCTGGTCTCCATGTGTCCTGCAAATATCAACATGTTTCTCCATATCTGCCATCCTAGAACCTAGTGTTAGAGCAAGTGAATCTTGGGTTTACTTAACCGTCTCAGTTTCAGCTAGGATGGTTAACAATAGGGATTCAGTGTTTTGTATCTGCCGCATACCTCTTATAATACGGACCGCCCAGCTCAACCAGATTAGAGGACAATGTTGGACTCCTTTGTGGGGGCTGGAGAGGGACCGGTCAGACTCACTTGACACATACCTCTTTCTCATGTCAGTACGTAGCTGACTTTACATTCATGGCAGCTCGATTTACCATACTAAACAGTAAAATGTTTCTATGCAGAAAGTGGGTTTGACTGACCTGAGGGCAAGTTTGTGGCAAAGGAGAGAGCGCTGTAACAACCAACCCATTTTTTGAAGTAATCGAGCTGTGTACCGCTGCAGCCAGCTCAGGTCCATCTTGCGTGTCCTTATCAGAGACTAAATGTACTACTACTCCTCCCCTGCTGTCCTGCTCCACCATTTCCATGCCATTAATGAAGGCCCATGTTTCGTGATGTAAACCCATGCATCCTGTAAATTACAATTTATATTCTAGAAGCGTCAGACAAGTGTTAGTCCCTAATGGCTCTACTCATGCTCCTATCGACATTTCTTTCGCTTCCACCATCCCCTGCTCGAAGAGCAGCCCTCCATTACCTATGTTTGCCACCCTTTGCATCCACAATGTCGTGTGTTTAAAGCATGGATCAACACTACTTTCCGAGCAAGCGTGCATTTGTCCTGAAGACATTTTCTATTACCTTTCTGTGTAGTCAGTGTGCATATGGTGACAAATTTAAGTTATTTCAACTACTTCTCTTCTTGTCCAGGTACAGTAACCTTCCTTGAAGTGGGAGCAGCTCTATGGCTTAAATGGTGTTGATTCTGATTGAATAGAACAGATCAAGCTTGGTAATGGAGAGGAGCAAGGATGCAGCTTCAAACGATTAAATTCCAACTTAAAAACGCAAACCACTTCAGCGCTATATATCTTCTCCTTAAACCCAAACATGCCATATGTTTTGAGTGCCTGCTCCTGTGTTCAGGCTATAGGCCCAACACTTGGTAGACAGCAATGTTCTTAAAGCGGCACTAATAAATCCACCTAATTTGAACTTCAATTGATATTTATTATCTAAAGTGTTCCTTGCAATTATTGAGTTCAAAAGTGTTCAGTAGTTTGATCTTGACACGGTTCTGATTATGCGGCAGGGAGCGGTGCCACGGAGGCAGCGCTGCATAATTGTAATGTCAGCTGTTGTGCAACGGAGCAGGTTGTACTGAACCAAGGGAGAGAAGTCAAGGCCGGGAGCCATAGGTGCCATACATTTCCCTGCTATGAGACTCTGCAGAAGAAGCCACATTAAACCTCGTGCTTTAATGTCAGGAATTCCACCCCTGGGACGCATGTAGCCGTAAAATGGAGTGGCCTCGGATTACATCTCGCGATAGCACGGAATGCTCTCTGGAAGGCTGGTTTGGGCCGCGTGTAACTCGAGGCGCGCTGCCCATCAGGAGAACCTATATCATTGTAATGGCGAAAATACAGCTCTTGGAGATGAACGGACATCATTTTAATAGTGCCATTTTTACATGGGAGGCACTTTTTCACGTATTCCTGTTTTTGACCTTACCACTTATTCCTCAGGAAAGCGTTTTTGTGATGGAATTATGTTAGTTCAACACATTTGCTAAAATATCAAGATTTGCATCTTGAACAAATAGTGGTCAGTATAAAGAGGTTTCCAAAGATGCCATATGTGAGTGTATATTTCAGGAGAATTTGTAAATCCGCAAATTTGCTGCGAGGTCTTCCTCCAGGGTAGCGGATTTCCCGGTGATCACGTGTCCAATAAAGAGGCAGGATTATGCAGTGCGTCTTTACCGCAGACTGCCCACAGCCCTTCTTATTCATGTGGGCTGTGCAGTGTTATCCTTACATTTGAAACATAGGTAATGACTTAGAAACCTCCCAAGACTAATAATTTGACATTCTCGTAGTCGGACCATATGTTCAAAACTGCCTCTCGGTCTAACAATTTTGGAAGACATATATTCAACTATAGTTAGATAATAAACAACCATTGGCAATCCCAATCAGTTTTGCTGCTAATGTAGTTTAATGCGAAAACTCAAGGGGTCGAGGAGGACATTAAATGAGAAACGTGCGCGCAGAATAAAGTTGTTCTTCTGAGACCCATCTAAAATACGGTGAACCTTTTTCGGCATCGCTTTGTATGCTAGCGCTACAGTGGAAACCAAAAGAACCTGAAGGCAAAGCAAATAGGTACAAATGATAGGAGCGGGTGAGTAACTCACTTACCAGTGGAGAGCACTGGAGATTTCCAATGTACGGTGTCACATTCTAACAAACCACCAATAGGCATCACTATTGGTTGCACTGCCCCGCCCTCGAGCCACTGACCAATCCGAGGCATGTAGATGGCTCTGCTAGTCACACTTTAAAAATTGCACTTTAGTATTTAAAATAACCTACAGGGTTTGTGGTGTGGGTTGTGAAATTGCGTAGCATTTCCTTTTCCAAAGCAAGGGAGGAGTGGTGCAATACATGTACTTTCTGTTTCTATTCCAGCACAAAGGCAGTGGTGAAAGTGCAGTGGGTTGGAGTTTGTCACTGGAGTAATATTCAAATACTGCTCTCCTGTTCCAAGCGCCACAAACACCTCCTCCATTGTCCTTTCAATGCAGGGTGCCACCGTGCTCTTCCCTCCGCTGCCTGCATGAGCAGTACCACACAAGGGGCAGTCTGCAGGGTGATATTTCAGTAGCGGAAAGGCCTACATGAAATCAAGCCATTTATTCAACACTCGAAACCTGACTGTTGGAGATACCCGTACGAAGCCTATGTGTGGCTTAATGGCTCGAGCGACCGACTGGAACTGAGGACCCAGGTTCGAATCTGGCGGGAGACTTAAACATCCCGGGATTCTGGGCACATCACTTAATGTGTGTGTCTGTCTGGAATGAAAGTGGTGCTCATGTAAAGCGCTCCGATACCTGCTGGCTGAGTTCGCACTTTATAAAACAGGCAAACACCCTTTACACTTATAAGCAGCACGTTCTGTGTGTGTCCGCGACACACACGTTCCTCCTGGTGAATCAAAACGGGGCGCCATTTCCTTCAGTAAATCGCTTCACAATGTTTCTGAAACTCCTGCCTAAATCCGGAAAGCTGGTCAGCGGATGTCATATTGGTTGTGTTTATAGGCGTAACTGTCGTTAATAATCCATTGCAAGGCTGGGTGACCGTCTGGCCCCGTTCTCTGGAGCTTGTTGTGTGCGCGTGCTGAAAGAAAAACCAGCATTGGCCGCGGGGGCGGTAAAAGTAACGCTGCGCGGCCCCAAAATGAAATAAATAATAAAACAAGATTTGAAGGTTCGAAAATTATTCTTTACTTCTCCATTTTGAAGTAGTTTATATACATGCCCGAATTAGTTTACTCTACTGTAATACCAAACAAGCATCGCGGCACTGGCGCTTTACTATGAACATTAAAAGTAAAGCGCTGGTGCCGCGATTATAGCAAAAGTAAAGAAATTGAATATTTTTTTCTATTTCTTAACTTTAGTGAAATTCATCATGGTTCTAATGACCCGTGAAAGACTGACGGCCGGCTGCAAGCAAGCGCTAGGCCAGCCAGCAGCACTTTGAAAACTCATCTACAAAATGTCTCTCCGAGCAGCGCATGCGCGCTGACTCAGCGAGACCTAACAATGTGGATGAAAACTTGTGTCTTAAACCACGAAACAGTTTGAAACCAACCGAGGGTGAAAAACCATGCTCCTATACACTGACCTATAGAAAGCTTTTCCCAAGCGAATACAACACTGTATCCGGCAAGTAACTCTGCATTAGACGTTTTAACAAAAAAAAAAACAGAACCACGCATTCTCATAAAATTGGTCTTCCTCTGCTCCAATTTCTTCTTCAGTGTCACTCACGCCTTAGTCATGCAGCCGTAGAACCCTTTACACATAAACAGTCTCGTGCACGCACCTTTTTCACCCTTCACAGGTGATGACGCAGATGGGTGCTCAGGTTAGGTTAATGCAGGTGAGAGTACCTTGTCTTTTTAGAGTTTGTGGAGTAACCATTGTCCACATATTGGTCTGCTTTCATTAATGACAACTGCATGCCTGGTCAGTGAAAACAAACGTGACTTCGTCACTCGGTATTCGGAGCAAATGTCCGAATAGGCATTCTTTCAGTCATTACTAGAGTCCAAAGGTCAAATACCATTCATTACCTGTTCTGAGCCGAGCAAAATGTGCATGAGAACCTTGTTTGCAGTGACTGCGCACAGGGAAGCGGCTCTTCCGGTCACGAATCCTCTTCACCGAGAGGCGCCAAATGAAACTCTTGCGTCCTGGCCTCACTTACAGTAGTTTCTTTAAGACAAGCGCACGTGAAAAAACAGCATGGCATAAACCTTGAATGCATGTACGGGGTAAGGTAATATATTTATATCCAACGTGGACTGTGCGACCTGGTCCACCCTGTACTCCACAATGGTAATAAACAAACATATAATAAAGTTCATTCGGGGGAGTAGTCAACCGGTTCTTATGACATTATAAATCAGGAGGCTGAGGGCCGGCTAGTTTGTCACCAGAACCCAGAGATTCCAATTTAAGACCATGTTACAGTTCCCTGGAACATATTATATATTACATGTTTATTTTGAATAAAACCTTAAATTATTTTTCACACAAGGACATTTTTACTGTATTAAGTGAAGTACTGCAGTATACTGGTTGGTGTGTGTGTGTATATATATATATATATATAAAATTCACTTAAAAAACCATAGGTTTCACACATGTTATAGTTAGCTGGACATTTCCCTCGTAAAAAACCAATGAAATTCCCCCGTTATAGTTAGTAAAGGGAACTATAACTCACGCGACCGCAATCCACTGCTGATGACGTCAGATATTACATCACTGTATTTATTCACTTATTTACCCATTTTTCTTTCCTTTAACCTTTAGCTATACATATTTACTAAATATTTATTTTACAGAAAGACACATATGTCATCAGTGATGTAATATCTGACGTCATCCGCAGTGGATTGCGGTCGCGTGAGTTATAGTTCCCTTTACTAACTATAACGGGGGAATTTCATTGGTTTTTTACGAGGGAAATGTCCAGCTAACTATAACATGTGTGAAACCTATGGTTTTTTCAGTGAATTTGTGCGGTTTTTTAAATGCTAAGTTATGTATTTATTATTTAAATTGGTTTTTTAAAAGTTTTTCACCGTGCGCGCTCTGTGGGCACGCGGTGCGCTTCTCGCACCGCGCGCCCACGTTACGCCGTTAGCGTAATTTTCACGTTTATACCGTGCGCGCACGGTAAGCGCACGCCGCGATTTTTCGTAAAAATATTAAACATTTATGGCCCTTGGGGGTCCTTTGGGGACCCCCTGACCATGGCTAGGGGGTCAGGAAGTGTCCACCCTGCCCCCTTTTCATGTTCTCCACCTTTATTTTTCACCTCCCTCGGACTGCGAGAGACAAAATGGCGGCCGACACTTCCTGGTTTCGACCGATTCGAATGTTTACTAAGATCTAACAACCAATCAGAATTGCGCTCGTGCACGGCAGGGTACGCTTACCGTACGCGCACGGTGCGCGCCTATAGATATATATGCTTTTAAATCCTATTTTCTCAGAAAATACTGAACAGATTTACACCAGACCTGCAAAAGGCACATCCCTGACCTGAGGACTACCTCTCTGCCAAATTTCAAGGTTTTCTGTTCAGCCGTTCGGGCTGTAGCGCGGACTAAAGGTCCTATGGGAAAATGCATGGGGAAAACGCGTTTTGGGACCCCCCTTTTTCTCAGCCCCCGCTTGACTAATCCCCCCGAGACTTTCAGGGAAGGAGCGGAGCGCCCCACCTATTTTGAATATTTCGCGAGGATTCGTCAATCGACGCAAAAGTTATTCCAAATAGAATGTTGCGGATTTCCTATGGAAACACGGTCCTAACTATAACTATCTACTGGCGACCGCCAGTAGAATGAATATATATATTCTCCCTCCAATACACTCCTTCACGGGCAAAGAGCAGAGGCCACACAGGGGAAACTCGAAGAAGCTCTTTATTGCATGTAGTGGCGAATGTATTTCGGCGTATGTTTGCCTTCCTCAGCGCCCAAGAATTCAAAAGGCTTCCCTTCGCATTATGAAAGTCCTGCCTTTTGTTTGTTCAAGTATGCTCCGCCCCCACGAGTAACAGCTCACCTGTTTCCAGTCCTCGGATCTCTTGTGGACTGCACAGCCCGCCTCTATGCTTGGGAAGAGAAAAGGGCGGTTGTGAGGTATTCTACCTCACACAGGGCGGCTTGCATTGCCAGTCTGTCCCCGCCAAATGGATTCCTGAACACTGAAGCTGGAGCGTTTGGGGACTCGAGGAGGCGCTTTGTTGCACATCAACATAAACAAGAAAAAATGGTTTTAACTTCGCACAATGTCTTGTGTGTGTGTATATGTATATATGTATATATGTGTGTGTGTGTGTGTATATATATATATATATATATATATATATATATATATATATATATATATTCACTGAAAAAACCATAGGTTTCACACACGTTATAGTTAGGAATTAGCATTTAAAAAACCTTGCACATTCAGTGAAAAAACCATAGGTTTCACACATGTTATAGTTAGCTGGACATTTTACTGATAAAAAAACCAATGAAATTCCCCCGTTATGGTTAGTGCAGGCAACTATAACTCACGCGACCGCAATCCTCTGCTGATGCTAATACTGTATTTAGACACTTATTTGCCCATGTCTTCTTCCATTAAATTTTAGCTATACATATATTACAAATATTTTTTTTTCATAAAGACACATATGTCATCAGCAGAGGATTGCGGTCGCGTGAGTTATAGTTGCCTGCACTAACTATAACGGGGGAATTTCATTGGTTTTTTTATCAGTAAAATGTCCAGCTAACTATAACATGTGTGAAACCTATGGTTTTTTCAATGAATTTGTACGGTTTTTTAAAGGCTAAGTTACTTAACGCAGTTCGTTCCGTGCGCACACAGTGCGCTTCGCGCACCGCGCGCCCACTTTACGCAGTTAGTGCCGTGGATGGGCCATGTACGCACGATGCGCTTCGCGCACAGTGCGCACATGGAGGACATATTATGCGCTTCGCTGTGAAAGGTAAGCTTTTACATTTTCAAGTTGGCTGATATGCCGTGCACAAATGGTGCCCATTGGGCACCATTTGCACACGGGGTGGGGAGAGTGAGGATAATTTTTTTGTTTTTTATTTTTTTTACCGTAAGCGTACGGTAAGCGTAATCGGCGATTTTTCTTAAAAAAAAAAAAAATTTTGGCCCTTGGGGGAACTTTGGGGACCCATTAATCAAGGCTAGGTGGTTAGGAGCTGTCTAAACAGTCCCATTACATGTTTTTTGCCTTTGTTTTTCCTCACCCCTTAAGAGTGCGAGAGAGAAAATGGCGGCCGCCGCTTCCTGGTTTCGAACAATTTGAATGTTTACAAAGATCTAACAGCCAATCAGAATCGCGCTCGCGCATGTAAGCTTACCGTAAGCGCACCGTAAGCTGGCTCAGAGATATATATATATATATATATATATAATATTGATTTAAATGCTATTTTCTCAGGAACTACTGAACAGATTTACACCAGACCTACAAAAGGCACTTCCTTGACCTGAGGACTACCTCTCTGCCAAATTTCAAGTAACTCTGTTCAGCCGTTCGGGCTGTAGCTGTGTCTAAAGGTCCTATGGAAAAATGCATGGGAAAAACGCGTTTTGGGACCCCCCTTTTTTCTCAGCCCCCGCTTGACGAACCCCCCCGAGACTTTCAGGGTAGGAGCGGAGCGTAGGGCCCCATTAGTTTTGAAAATTTCGCGAGGATTCGTCGACCGGCGCCAAAGTTATTCCAAATAGAATGTTGCGGATTTCCTATGGAAACAGGGTCCTAACTATAACTATCTACTGGCGACCGCCAGTAGATTATATATATATATATATATATATATATATATATATATATATATATATACCGCACTCCTCTCGTAACAAAAGGACACGACGCTGTGTCTTTGACAATTCCAACCAGGGTTTATTCAGTGTCTCTGTCGGACGCGTTTCGCCTGAACCAGCAGGCTTGTTCACCAACAAAGTTTTGCCAAACAACTTCCACCATTTATGCTGTGCACGTGATACGATCATGTGAGGACTACAAATTGAGTGTAACAGAAAAAAGACTCGTAGTTTTTACCTATTACAATTGATAAAGCGATAACAGGATGCAACTTTAAGTAAAGTATAACGCATTCACGATTGATCCACATTAGTAGATCTCTATTTACAAATATATTATAACATATTTATACACTTTTTTATAAACCACGGTCCATTTTCTAAAAAAGCGCCCTGCAATCAGTGGCAATTGCCGTAAAGAGACCATTCACCCATGTGGGTTTGCCACATTGTTTTGACACTTTACTAAAATTCAGCCCCAGTGGGCATACCTGATTTTTCTGGTTTATCTTGTCTAATTATATTATATATATATATATCTATATCCTGTACAATGGGAAGATAATTGAAGCGAATTCTTTCTTTGCAAAGTGCTTCAGAAACTGTGTTACAACAGTAGCTACCAGCAATATCAACAGTACCCACAAATGATTTGATAAAGCAATTTAAATGCTAAAAAGCATATAACCAATTGTGCTTGAAAATAATACGCAATGAGAGAGGTGATGATTTTGGGGTCCCCCCTAACCTAGGGGGAGGACCAAGCAGATGCCTTGAACACAAAGAGCAGGTCATGCTGGTGCAGGATTCAGTGGTGGTCCCTTCCTCCTAGGACCACCCCAAGCACAGTTATGGGCAAAAATACTATCCCAACCAAAGGCCCTGCAAAGCATTATGGGGCAAGATTAGCAGTGGACAGTGTAGAATTATTTTGATATTGGACACTAGAATATTCAAAGAGCTGCAATTCAACTAGTTGTTACTAGATGTCCCTCGCGAGTCAAATGCAAAAGCATTGAAACCCTTTCATGAAGCTTTTGCATTTGACTCGTGAGGGACATCTAGTAACAACTAGTTTAACTGCAGCTCTTTGTAGAATTATTTTGATATTGGACACTATAATATTCACTGCCCACTGCTAATCTCGTCCCATAATGCTTTGCAGAGCCTTTGGTTGGGATTGTATTTTTGCCCATAACAGTGCTTGGGGTGGTCCTAAGAGGATGGGACGACCGCCGAATCGTTCAAAAAGATGTGCTTTTCGTTTTCAAGGCATCTGCTTGGTTCTCTCCCTAGGTTAGGGAGGATCCCAAAATCATCACCTCTCACTGCTTGCTGATTTACCATTTTCTCTTTTGTGAACTGACTATATGCATTTTAGCATATAAAGACAAATTCTTATTTTATCATAACTTGATCTGTGCAGGATGCTGTTTGCAGTTATTTCTCAGAGCAGACAAGCACACAGTGCTATCAGGTACACACTATGCAGTTTGAGGAGCAGTAGCTGAGCGTAGTTCAAAGCGTACTAGTTCAAAGTGTACTTCGCGTAGCTACGTGTAGTGCTACTACACAAACTACCCAGGGTTAGTATTGATAGGAATTCAAAAACATTTTTTAAGCTTTGGTTTCCTTTTTTAATAACCATTTTATTGACGCTTCGTAGACGTGTGTTACAACATTAGCTCATAATCACAATATGAGGAGAAAATTAGAGATTCAAGTCCATACTCCTCTATTTCACTAGATCTGGTCACCTGCTTCTCGTGCACCTACCAAGCTTTCTAATCTGCACAAAGTTGCGGTTTGGTTTGCGAATCGTGACTGCAGTCGACAGCCCTACTGATGATTTGATTTATTGAACCCATTCTCCCCAAATGTTCCAATTCTCTCTTTACGTCATTCTTTCCAGCCAGTTAAACCACCCTCATCTTACCAGAGGAACACAATCCTTTTTAAGAATTCCTTGATGCACAAAGCTTTCAACAAGCTAAGACGATTGGTAAAAATCTTACCTTATTGGGGTGATTAGGGTGTATTTTCTCAAAGGTCTTTGTTGAGGCCACCCAAATAAACCAGAACCTCAATTAGCAGCATACAATTTTGCTTAAATCTGCATACCTTTGAATTCTAAAATGGTGTTGAAATAGCCGAACACTTCAATAGGTTTATTACCATAACCCACAAGTTTGATATCTGGGTAACCAGTTAGCTGCATTAAAAAGGGCACAGCATCCCGGATTTACTCGTATTGGGCACCTGAATCTGTTGAAATGTAATTTTTTAATTTTTTTAACTGGCAATTAGAATCTCCTAAATAGGCTAGTTTTTAGGTCGAGCCTAGCGTCCGTGCCCATGCGCTGCTCGCTCTGCGAGGCATGCAGTAGTCTAGTATGCTGTGGAAGCTTCACCTACTCTCCGCCCATATTTTTGATTGGTTGGTGTTATTGTCCTTGGTAAATGCTGGTTTCCGATTGATAATGAGGCTTGTTAGTTCCCCCCCCTCGTTTACCGCCCTGTTGCCATTTGTTACCTCCCGTGGGGACTGAATCTTTTACTCCCCCCCCCCCCCCCCCCCCCCCCTCCCATCTACGGTTATTGCAGGTGGGGCCCGTCCATACTTAGTTGTACTTTACCTCAGTACAAGAGATAGTCCAGCATTGGCAATGCCAGTAGGTCTAGCTTTAAAGGCATATTGTACAGTAATGTAGAGAGAATGTGGTCTGACTGCTAGGGTGGTCGACCTCGGCGCTGGGGAACTGGGTTCGAGTCTCGGCCGGGACGCTCCACCTTCTGTGAATCTGGGCAAATCACTTAATCTCTCCATGCCTAACAAAAATGAATGTGTCTGTATGTAACGTAACTGGTGCTCATGTAAAGCGCTCTGATACCTCCGCTATATAAACTCCACACCCAAAAAAAAGTGAATCGTTTCAAGTAAATAGCACTAGAATGGATATGTATTTGTGTGAACGCAAAGAAATGTAGAATAATATTGGTGTAGGTTAAAAGTTCAGGTGTCATTTGCACTATCAAGCCAGACCTAAGAATTCATGTAGGTTAAAGACTGCCCTACTCCCATCTGTGCTGCTGCCAGAGAAAAGCACCATGAACTATCTAGTTATCGAAGACACTTTTTCAGAATTATAATGTGGCCCTGAAAGGTCAAGCAAGCTCAGCACCTGGATAAATAAACAAAATGATCACAACTGTGGGGAGGGCTGCACTTTTTTGTGTGGAAGCACGTCTGCCCTACCAAAACCTATACCTCTGGCTAACAACATGTGGGCAGAGACAAAGCCCCTCTGTAGCGATTCTCACATAATTGCCTGGTGACAGCTATCCAGCTAGCAGGCGCAGATGGCACAGGTAAGAGCGTTGAGTTGGGGTGGGAGGGGAGGGTTAAGTTGACAGATGACAGGATAGGTAAAATGAAGAAAAAATAATAAACCACATATCTGCATCTCCGATGCGGCAAGCGCAAGGTAAGTTGCTTTTATTTTTTATTTAATTTTACCGATCCCTTCTTCTGTCGATTTTATTCCCTGCCGCTCTTACATGTGCCAGCCACCCCTGCAAGCTAGACCATCAAAACCACCATAAGGGGAAAGAAGGAGGAAGAGATAGGCGGACAAACGGTGACCGGAAATGAAAGCACGACTGAAAAGGAGTAAAATAACCTGAAAGAGTGAAATACATTCATAGGGAGTGTCTGGTGGTTATCAACGCCCTTGTTGAGTATTGTGTAAAGTTGTCTGTTAGACAACTGTGCATTGCCTCAAACAGCCCATGTAGGGAACAGGCAATTTCAAGTTTATTAGCACTTTAATCCTTTGGGCCTTTTCTGCACAGAAAAAGGAAGACCAAATAAATCCATTACAATATATATTGGACTGACCTGAACCAATTAAGGACTACGGACCAATAACAGCAAAGGTTAAAATAATTTCGCAAAAAAATCAGTTCACCAGAAAATTGCCTAAATGAAAAGTGACTGAGTCACTGTGAATTTTCCACAAGATATTGGTGTAGAATTTTCACCTTAGCACGAAGATTAAAGGGGGGAGAACTTTCTGTTGGCTGGGATTAGAATAGGTAGTACAATTATTGAATTATTAATAAGCGCTTGTGAGAGGAGAGCAGTTTTAATTTGAGGCTGTCAACATCACAATAGCTGGTTCATCTTGGAAGTAGGGCTGGTTCATTTCAGTCATCCTCTCAGTAATAGTTCACTGTTCCCGCTCCCTTTGAAAGATGCAACCAGTAAGTCAGAATTTCAAAGACAGATACCACGCCCTTTCTGTCTCTGCATCTTGATATATAATACAACAAGTAACATTACACCTACAGCAGTAAAATCTTATGATGGTACCACCATTGGAGTCTTGTGCTTTTCTAAACCGAAAGTGTACTTGCCTGTGTAACCAATTCATGTCATAGCGTGTGTATCCAAATTGAAAACCTGCCTTAAGACCATTAACTTAGTGCTGAATATGTGGAAATGCACCATCTTTTCACTTTTTAAGCAAAATTCTGGAGTGATATTTGGTGCTGCAGTCACACGCGCGTTCTGGTTCCTGGCGCACATAACCATGGCTGCAGCGCACATAACCATGGCTGCAGCGCACAGATACCCTACCCTACACTACCGCACTCAGAGGAACAGAATTGGAGGGAACATTGGTTAGGACTCTCCTCCAGTTGTGACTCCCCTAATTCATAAAGAGAACAATATTTTGGTAGGTTTCCAGTATCTATTTTATCTACCGCCTAATTATGATCGCTCTAAGCCATTATTATTTAGTGTGTTGAAGTAATTATTGAGTGCCTGTCGTTGTTCCCTTAAGTTGTCCCATTGCTGGTAGCTGCTGCGTTCTCTCATTTTCATCATTTCCTGTATCATCGCAGTGCTAAATGCTTCAATATTATCGTGTGGGACATTTGGGTTGAACCTTGATTGGGACAAAAACCAATTGTGCCAACGTTGTCCTTCTGTCTTGTTGTAATGCTTCTCTGTTTGCTCCCAATTCGTGCATGTTCAAGATAAAATCCATCTCTTAGATCCGAAAATCAGAGGGATCAATCATATATGGACGCAATATGTGGTACTAGACATTGGTCAGGTGCAGAGACAATAGCACATAGATTGCAAGGTGACGTTTCCTTTCTACTGTCAATGATCCACGACAGTGGAGGGAAACAATTGGATCAATCGTTAGAGATCCCTTATGGGATATCATCGCGGAAAGGCTGTTACGAAGATAAACTAAATGAACACAAAGTGATTATTTTTTTTTATTTCATTCACTTTGCACACACGTGAGAGCCTTGCCAATAGAAAGGGACCAATTTTGGATATGGAGGAGTTTGTTATTATATACTCCCTCAATCATAAGGCTGTTAGTAAGCTAGTACTTCAACACACTGAATAATAATGGCTTGGAGCGCTCGTAATTAGGAGGTAGATAGAACAATAGATACTGGAAGCCTACCACAATGGTGTTCTCTTTATGAATTGGAGGAGCCACAACTGGAGGAGGGTCCTAACCAGCCTTCATTTTCCTGTTTTCTTCCATAAATTAATGGAATTGATCTGAGTGTCCTCACATAGTTCTATCCCCATCACAAATGAGCAACCTAATAATAAGTTTTACACAATCTGAGAAGGGTTATATTGCGGAATTTGAATTATGTAACTTTATTGAATCATGCTGAACATGTTCCAATGACAGTGGTATATTAAAGTACAGTACTATAAATAAGAGAACAGCAAAAATCTAAAGTACAGTACTAAATGATGTGCTGATTATGAATTGTATAACCCCATTAGGGAGCAACATGTATTTTTCCTCTTTCTCTTGTTTGTTTGGTGTCGGTTGGACAATAGGTGCATACATACATCATTTGATGTACTATCAAAGTCCAGTATTGATTACAAACAGAATTTTAGTTAAATATCTTGATTATGTACTTTTCAAACGAGGAGTTTCCATTGCAATGTGAATAGTATTTCTTCTCTTTCCATGAATTGTTAACATTACTTTTAGAGTCAATTGGGAACATGAATTTCACTCTAAAGGCTTTTGTTAAAACATGTTGTCTTTGTGCTTAATAAAGTACTATGCTGTCCGGAGGTTTGCCGCTTTGTTCTTGGATTTTCAGGAAGTACGGCCGGAGAAAATAAATATATACACATATACATGTACACATATGCGTATCCGAAGGGGGGAGAACTGTGTGCATATTCAGCGGCTTGGTCCCGGTGCAGAGTGACGCACCGCCAGCGAGTGCGCCATTATTACCCAGCCTTGGACCACATTTGTTTGCATCGTATAAACGAATATGGGTAACGGACGCTGCCATATACTGGATATGGCATGGTTCCTGGCAGCCTCGAAAATAGGACTGCAGAAGGAGTAACACTGAATAGGGAAGACTTTTCTTCCTGTGAGACAGCATACAGATTCTGCCACAACCCGCTGGAAGGTTTCATTGAGACTGTTTTGTCAAACTACGGATACCAGCATGCATCAACTAATTACCTATCGGATGTCCACTAGAGGGTGGAAATCATTGAAAATGCAACCGTTTCTGTTTCACAATCGGTTCCTGTGGCCAGGGCTTACCTTTGAGAAAGTTCATTGGATGAATGAAACAAGTTAGGACTGCCCGCAGCTGCTCATTAAATTGGTTTTAACCTTCAGTGCTACGAGTGCGGCTCATGTGTTTCCGAAGGGGGAGAAGTGTGTGTGTGTATATGTGTGTGTGTGTATATATGTATATATATATAATCTACTGGCAGTCGCCAGTTGATAGTTATAGTTACAACCTAGTTTCCATAGGAAATCTCAAAATTCTATTTTGAATAACTTTGGCGCCGGTTGACGAATCCTCGTGAAATTTTCAAAACTAATGGGGCGCTCCGCTCAGCTCCTACCCTGAAAGTCTCGGGGTGATTCGTCAAGTGGGGGCCGAGGAAAAAAGGGGGTCCCAAAACGCGTTTTCCCCATGCATTTTTCCATAGGACCTTTCGACACAGCTACAGCCCGAACGGCTGAACAGAATTACTTGAAATTTGGCAGAGAGGTAGCCGTAAGGTCAAGGAAGTGCCTTTTGCAGGTCTGGTGTAAATCTGTTCAGTATTTCCTGAGAAAATAGCATTTAAAAGCATATAAATATCTATACGCGCGCACCCTGCCGTGCACGAGCGCAATTCTGATTGGTTGTTAGATGTCGGTAAACATTCGAATCGGTCGAAACCAGGAAGTGTCGTCCGCCATTTTGTCTCTCGCAGTCTGAGGGGGTGAAAAACAAAGGTGGAGAACGTGGACAGTTCCTGACCCCCTAGCCTTGGTCAGGGGGTCACAGAAGGACCCCCAAGGGAGAAAAAAACAATTTTTTTCTTTTTTAAATCGCGAGGTGCGCGCACCCTGCGCGCACTGCGAACTGTGGGCGCTCTGTGCGCGAAGCGCACAGAGTGCCCACGGTGCGCGCACGGTGTAAAACCTGGAAAAAAAAAATACATAACTTAGCATTTAAAAAACCTTGCAAATTCACTTAAAAAACCATAGGTTTCACACATGTTATAGTTAGCTGGACATTTCACTCGTAAAAAACCAATGAAATTCCCCCGTTATAGTTACTGCAGGCAACTATAACTCACACGACCGCAATCCTCTGCTGATGACGTCAGATATTACATCACTGATGACATATGTGTCTTTCTGAAAAATAGATATTTGTAATCTATGTATAGCTAAAGATTAATGGAAGAAGACATGGGTAAATAAGTGTCTAAATACAGTGATGTAATATCTGACGTCATCAGCAGAGGATTGCGGTCGCGTGAGTTATAGTTGCCTGCAGTAACTATAACGGGGGAATTTCATTGGTTTTTTAAGAGTGAAATGTCCAGCTAACTATAACATGTGTGAAACCTATGGTTTTTTCTGCGAATATATATGTGTGTGTGTATATATATATATTCACTGAAAAAACCATGGGTTTCACACACGTTATAGTTAGGAATTAGCATTTAAAAAAACCTTAGAAATTCAATGAAAAAACCAAAGGTTTCACACATGTTATAGTTAGCTGGACATTTCACTCGTAAAAAACCATTGAAATTCCCCCGTTATAGTTAGTTCAGCTAACTATAACTCGCGCGCCCGCAATGCACTACTGATGACGTCACATATTACATCACTCATGACATGGTCACTGACATCACTCATGACATCACTGATGACATCTCAAATGACATCACTGATGACATCATCCTTGTGAAAGAGTGGCAGACCTCCTCTCCCCCTAATATAACCATTGAAACACACATTCAAAAATAGAAACTAAAATGTTCAAAATAATGAACATATCAATATCAGTTACAACAACCTATTCAGTAATTCTAAGAACCACATACACATACAGTAATTCACCAACAGTCCTCTACAGTCACTCATACATGTACTCACTCATCATATGTACTCATACACCTGTACATCCCGTTACACAATGCCACTCATCCATAGAGTAACTCACACACATAGTCACTCATGCTAATAAAGAATCAATCATCCATTTACTTGCATATACAGTTATACACACACCACCACACTTACTTCTACAGAAACTTACATATACTTACTCTTTTAAACAATCACTTATAGAAACACATACTTATTCATACAGGAACTCTTCCAATCTCTCACTCTCACATATACTCACTTATATACACCAATAGTCACATATACTAGTTTAAAACATATGTAGTTACTCATAAAGACACTATTGAGACAGTCATTCACTCACTAACACACCCATGCACACACTCATCCACCCATACAGTCCTGCACACATGCTGTATTCAACACATACAAACAGTGAGTCACTCATTCATGCACCTATGCACTAAGTAATACCCCCCACCGAACCATACAGAAACTCAGACACTCATAGTGATAAAAAACCAACTAATAACCTATATAGACACTCATGTAGCTACTCACCAACCCATGCAGCCACTTATACACAAAGTAAGAAACTGATACAGATATTTAAATATTTAAAGATTACTCAGTAAGCCATGTATTCACTATGATACACTTAAACAGTCAGTTACACAAAAAAATTCCAAAAAAAAGTATCCATTTAGACACTTATATACCCATTTATTCTTCCTTTGACCTTGAGATATACATAAATATAAAAAATATATAATTTTCATAAAAACACACAATCACTGGATGATGTCATCAGTGATGTCATCAGTGATGTCATTTGAGATGTCATCAGTGATGTCATAAGTGATGTCAGTGACCATGTCATGAGTGATGTAATATGTGACGTCATCAGTAGTGCATTGCGGGCGCGCGAGTTATAGTTAGCTGAACTAACTATAACGGGGGAATTTCAATGGTTTTTTACGAGTGAAATGTCCAGCTAACTATAACATGTGTGAAACCTTTGGTTTTTTCATTGAATTTCTAAGGTTTTTTAAATGCTAATTCCTAACTATAACGTGTGTGAAACCCATGGTTTTTTCAGTGAATTTCAAAGGTTTTTTAAATGCTAATTTCTAACTATGCCTACAGAGATAGGACATGTGAAGAAAGAAGAAAAAATGCACAGAAAGAAACAAAAGAAGTGCAGAAAGAAGCAACAGAAGTCCTCAAATACGAAGATAAGTGCAGGAAGAAGGATAACGTGCAGAAAGAACAAAAAGAAGAGCAGAAAGAAGCCTTGTTGCAAAATCATCCTGTACCCTCAACTTTTTCAGACGGATACTGGTGGTAACTGAGTCTGACTAACCAGTCCTAGAGCCAGTGCTATGTTAAAAGACACTTAGAATACAGTGAAAACACCTACATACACTAGGGAACATTATGCGTTGGGGTCCCCCTGTGATTAGCATGACCTCCTCTGTAAGCCCCTAGTGTATAATAGGGCATGGGGATTAAAACTACCTCTTAAAACAGGCCACAGGGCGTTTTTGCACACATTAACTCAGGCCCCGTCCCCTCCCTTCACCACTGTGTAAACACGCCCTGTGTCCATTTTTAGTTGGGAGATTAAGTTCATTTGAATCCTGAGGGTCCCTAGGGTCCAACTAGCCCACTAGGTACCTCCAGTAAGTGCCACAGAGCTGCGTTGCAGAGAGGTGTAAAAAGTGGCACGGCCTGGACCACCTCTCTGCAATGCAGCTCAGTGGCGCTTACTGGAAGCACTTGGTGGGCTAGTTAGCCCCCAGGGGCCCTCAGTATTGAAGGGAAATTATATCCCCAATTTAAAACATGCCATAGTGCGTGTTTGCACACGTCACCTCAGGCCCCGTCCCCTCCCTTCACCACTGTGTAAACGCGCCCTGTGGCTGTTCTAAGTTGAGAGTCCCCCTGAATCCTAAGGGTCCCTAGGGTCAAACTAGACCACTAGGTACCTCCAGTAAGCGCCACAGAGCTGCGTTGCAGAGAGGTGTAAAAAGGGGCTTGGCCTCAGAACACCTGGCTGCAGCGCAGCTCCCTGGCGCATACTGGAGATGCCTGTTGGGGGCGCGTTTGCAGAGTGCTGCACGGAGGGGGCATGGCCTCCAGCACGATGCCAGTCTTTTATTTATTTTAGTTTTTTAAGAAGGGGGGCTGTTTGGTTCCCCTTCTTATTCTAATTTATTGGCCCTGATGACCCCATCCCCCAGGGCCAGTCTCCTAATTATATTTTTTTGACCCCAATCCCCAGGGCCGGCCACTGTTTTTTTATTATTTTTAAAAAATATATATTTATAGACACACCTAGGACATGCTGGACAAACCGTACGTACCTATCACCATGACGATTTGCGTGATATTCATTAAAAGGCGACTATGCATGCAATGAATCCACGTGGAATGTATTTACACCACTAGTGAAGCTCTGACATGTCTGATGCCCTACCGTGCCTAATCCTGGTAGACACCCTTGTCGTTTATTTATACAAACATGGGTAGCTATTGACGGGCACATTTAATACACATGCACACCAAGCCATTCAAAGGGGATTCGACAAAAATTCGACAAACTATGCAAGAAACCCCCCTCACGGTTAATAAAACACACATCCACTGCCGGATGTGTAATACTTTTTATTTTACTCTCTGGAAAGGGGACGAACATCACTTGAGAGTCACAGCGTGCTCCTGACAGAGCCCAATGCTGTGTTACACCCACCATTGCCTGCCGAGTGCCACACACCTCTGTGTTGTATTCCACTAGCTAGTGCATATGCTATGACACTCTCTAGCCCATGTGCACTGTAACACCACCCCGTGAATATGTCATGCCACACTTGTCTTCGCACAGGTTATATTGCCCCATCTAACGTGCCTTTCTCGATGCCTATGTTATAACGCACAGTGCTATGCCATACATATTACAATCTGGGATCCATATATTTGTCACAGTGCATATGCAACGTTACACTCCCCAGCACATATTTTATATTACAACTTTAGAGACTAGTTAGGTTACACAACACTGCCCTGTGCATATTACACTCCAAGGCGCATATCGCATAGCACGCGCTAGTGCCTGTGCTATCTCGCGCTCTCCAATGAATCTGTCATTGCGCACAATGTATTGCAAATTATATTTCACGCCCGGTTCATCTTATATCACACTTTTTGGTGCATAGTTTATACCATACACTATATCTAGTTTTCATTTTCAATCGTGCTCTCAGGACTATGTTCTATATAACACTGTGTTCACCTACCCTTTTCACGGGCATTACATTTTGCGATAGGGGGTGGAGGGTCAGGGGGGGTTTCTGCCAAGTGAGCCCGGAGTCACAGTCACAAACGTCCTCTTCTTCCTGAATAAAAGTGAGATTATGCTGCATACTTCATATTTTAAGTAGTTCGCACAGACACAATGTTTTAAAAACAATAAAGTTCCTAATACCCGCCTTCTCTGAACAGTTAGCTTGCTGCCCCATCCCCTTCCTCCCTATCCTCTGTTGTGTGAATCCATGGACTAGCCTCCTCCCTCCTGCCATGCATGGTCTGATGTGCTGCCACTGCCCTCAATTTAGTATGATGTACCAGTCCAGTCCTCCTGCCCTCCATTGCCCAATTCTATGCCCCATCATTGACCTCCTGCTTAAACTCTGTGCTTAGCTTGCTGCCCCTATTCTCCTTCCCCCTGCCCTCCGATGTCTTTGTGCATGCCCCTGCTCCATCCTGTTTGCCCACCATGTCCCATGGACCTGCCACTCCTATCTACTCTGAGTGTTCTGTTGAGCTGCCACTCCCCTCCCACCTGCCTAGCATTGTCAGATGACTGTAACCTGTCCCTGCCACCTCCACCCTGCCTGTCCACATGCCATGCCCCTATCCTCTTCCTCCTGTCCTACATGGTCCATTGTACTGCCACACCCTTCTGCCCTCCCTGGTCTGTTGTGCTGCAACTGCTCCTCCTGCCTGCCCCGTGTGGTCTGTTGTGAGGTCCCTTCCCCTGAACTTTCTTGTCTGTGCACAGGTCCTGACCCTCCCTTCTATCCTCCATTGTCCTTTGTGCATGCCCCTCCACCCTCCTTCTTGCCCATCATAGCCATTGTGCTGCCACTAACCCTCCCACTTGCCATGCATGGTCTTCTGTGCTGCCATGGCCCCTCCCACCTTCCCTGTGTGGTCAGTTAGCTGCCCCTGACCCCCTCCCACCTTCCCTCCATGGTCTGTGTGTATGCCATCACAGTCTCACTGTTGCTCTTCATGGTGTGTCTTGCTTCTAGTGCCCATCCTGCCTGACCTCCATGGCTATCTTGCTGCTCCTGCCCTGCCCCCTTGCCCCCAGCCCTACTCCCTCCCTCCTGGCTTGTCTGTTCCATTGTAATGCCCCTGATCCGTCCCTCCTGCCCTTTATGGTCTGTTATGCTGCAGCTTTCTCTCCTGTCTGTCCATTATGGTCAGCTAGCTACCATTGCCTCTTGCCCCTCTGTTCTCTGTTGTCCATGTGCATGGTCCTGTCCCCTCCCTCTTGCTTTCTATGGATTGTTGTGCTGCACTCCCGTCCTGCATGCCCTGTGTGGTGTATTGTGCTGCTGCAAACCCTGATGCCTGCCCTGCAGGGTCAGTTTGGTGCACCTCTCCATGTCCCTCCTGTCCTCTGTTATCCAAGTCCATGTCCCTATCCCATTTCCTTCCATGATCCAATGTACCATACTTGCGAACATTTTGAACTTGGTAAGAGGGAGATTTTGAAAAAAAACTGGGGTATTGATTTTCCCCTTTGAGTTACATTGAAAAAGAGGATATTGTAGACAGGAGACAGATCAAATAAAGCCCATTTGAGCTTAAAAACATTGGACGTTTCCTGGCTGAATCGGGTCTGTGGCATGTATGGTTGTACTACCATTGCCTCTTCCTTCTGCCCACAATGGTCTATTACATTGCCACAGCCTTGAAGGAGGGTAGATTTTGTATCACAGGGGGCCCCTGGCCCGTTCTGTCCACACCTGAAGTATGAGACCCTTGTCCTTGCCCTGCCAGCTGCATTTGTAGGCCGTATTAAATTGACCAGCGGGTCCTGTATTGCTATATAATTATCCTGAGACATCCTTACCACTCAGCCAGCATAAAACCCCTGTGTAGGCCCTTCTGTTCAATATGTAGGCCTCTTTGTTAAATTGACCATAGCTCTGCAATTTTAGTGTATAGCAGTCTGAAGGCAGGTCTGCGAGGCCTTCTGATCCAAACTAGTAGCCCCCACCCTACCCGAGTGCTCCGTATCAAAGTTCAACATCCCCCTGAAGCTGTCGACATACAGTAGGCTGCATCCTGGACTGGTACTTGCTTCCTGGGCAGGTTTCCCGCTTTTAAGGAAGTGGCAACCGCAGAGCGTCAAGTTAGGAGAACTGAGGAGATTTTATACATGAATATATTGAATTCCCGTACAATACCCATTATTTTCTGCTTGCTCTATGGAACTTACGATAAGCGATTGGCCTGAGAGACTGACCTTTTCACCCAGTCCATTGTCAGCATTAAGTGGGTAAATGACGAAATGTCTGGTAAAATCTGCAGTCGAAGCTTTTGGGTAGCATACGTAGGTAGATGTAGCGTGCAAAGGAGCCCACAAAATGATATAAAAAGGGAGCACCCACAGATATCGACGGACTACCTCGCCGTCTGTATGTAGGTTAACAGGCAGTGCAGGTTTTCCCCAAGAGCTGGGAGCTCTTGTCTTCCTTTGCTTAAAATGTCTTGCTCTGCTTTGCTTGAAGTATCTTATTCTATTTTACCTATATGAAATGTCATGTTATGTTTAACCATTGTTCTCTTTACTTTTGCATTTAAAAGATTTTGTATTGTAATTGCAGGAATGCTTGCTCTAAGAGTAAACGTGAGTGTTCCTAGGTAACATTTTCCTTGGTGTAACTTGTTTCTCATGATGCATTTATAGATGTGTTTTCTCTCTCTCTCTGTCAGTACATTAATTGAGATACAGAGAATATTATGACAGCTGTATGATTATCTGGATTCTGTTTTTTGTACTTTATGTCTCTATTCTGCGGTTTCTTTGAAGTTGCATCTTCTCATTAAACTGCCATTGTATTCTGCCTCCAATTCCATGTCTCATATGTCTGTTTTCTTCATTTTTGGAGCAAGCGTTCCTAGGCACCCCGGCTCAAATTAAGGTGCCCCTTTTGTCCCTGACTCACTCTCCTGCTCAGTTCTGTGGTGGCTCCTGGGGATCTGGGGACCGCCCCTAGCTTCCTTGACCCGTAATAGATCTTCCCTCCAACAGCCTCTCTTGCAAGTCCTGTATTGTTGGTTTGTTGCCCCTGCCCCCCTTTCCACTGCCCTCCATAGTCTGTTGTGCTTCCACGGCCCTTCCTGCCTGCTCAGTGTGGTTAAATTGTTGCCTTTGCACCCTACTACCTGCCTTCAATTTTCAGAGTCCGTGCCCCTGGCCTCTGCCTCTCAACAGTATCCTAATGAACAACTAGATTGCTAACATTCTATATTTATTACAAAAGTGTGGAACGCCTGACATCATCTTGATGTAATCAAAACTGTAATACCTAGAGCATTTCCTTTAGAAATTACATATATGAGAGGGTCTTATTGGCATCAAAATTATGGTTAGTGCTCTAAAAGACTAAAATAAGGACATATTTTCTGAGTTTTCAAATAGCGACAAAGCACTTTTAAATTATTTGTTATCTTTATGTTTTTTTATCCAGTTGACCACTTGATTAAATGTTGCACTTAGGGGAGAGGATGTGGTGTTACTTCCAGAACTGCAGACTTTGCAACTGGGGAACCAGGTTGAAGTTTCTGCTTCAGCTCGACATTCTGTGATTCTGGTCAAATCACTTAGTCTCCCCATGTCTACAACCAAAATGAATTTGTTCTTGTGTGATGTAACCAATGCTCATGTAAAGCACTCCAATACCTGACAAGTCTGCACTATATAACACTGCAAAAACACAAAATAATAAGTGTTTTGCACACTTCTGTCATTGGGCTATATTTGGGCTACATCTGGTTGATTTTGGGCTACATTTGGGCTCTTTTGTCTCCGGTGGCCATCTTGGGAGATTTATTTGTTATGAAGTTTCCTAATTTCCTCATGTACTGCAGTCTCCTCAGTAGGAAATGCTTTCAGTTTTTTACTTTGATTCCATCATGAAGGTATTCAGATATGTCACACATTTGCCATAAATTCTGAATGTTAGCACTCTAGTTGCTCATTAGATCACTGTAGTAAAACTACTCCACCATGGAAGTCTGCTCCTGGTATTAAAAGTGCATGTTTCAGTCTGCATGTCAGAATTTTTTAATGAAATAGAAGAGGATTTGAGAAGTCACTCAAAATGTGCCCTCATTTTCTTTCTTCAGTATTAATCATAATTTCTATGGCAAAATGAACCTCCTCATTGTGTTCCTTTTTAAATTAAATGTTTTAAGTGTTACCAGTTTATTCCAATCAAGATGGCTTCAGGTGTGCCATACTTTTGTCATAATGAAGACAGTAAGCGCTCTAGTTGTTTTTAAGAACATTCTGGGACATTCTGTCATTGGGCTATACTTGGGCTACATCTGGGTGATATTTGGGCTACATTTGGGCTCTTTTGTCTCTGGTGGCCATCTTGGGAGACTTATTTGTTATGAAGTTTCCTAATTTCCTCATTTACTGCAGTCTCCTCAGTAGGAAATACTTTCAGTTTTTTACTTTGATTCCATCAAGAAGGCATTCAGATGTGTCACACATTTGCCATAAATTCAGAATGTTAGCACTCTTTTTGCTCATTAGATCACTGTAGTAAAGCTACTGCTCACCAGGGAAAACTGCTGCTGGTATTGAAAGTGCATGTTTCAGTCTGCATGTCAGAATTTTTTAATGAAATAGAAGAGGATTTGAGAAGTCACTCAAAATGTGCCCTAATTTTTCTTTCTGCAGCACTAATCATTCTTTTTATGGAAAAATGAACCCCCTCATTTTGTTCCTTTTTAAATTAAATGTTTTAAGAGTTACCACTTTAATCCAAGCAAGATGGCTTCAGGTGTGCCATACGTTTATCATAAGTAGGACTGTTAGCGCTCTAGTAGTTCTTTGGAACACTCTGGGAAGCTGCAGTAGAACACAAAGGAATCAACTGACAGTCTCTGCCCTTGTTGGATGTACATGTTTTACTGAGAATATCAGACTTCATTCTCACATGACTGAGAAAGATAATGTGAATTTACAGAAAATAAGCTCTCAGTTTAGCCTATAGATCACCTTCCAAACCTCTGTGGTAAAAGCATGAGAAAATATTTTTCTCTCAATCATGATATCCCAGCAGAAGGCTTTTTCACATGGTGAAATCACCTTAGAACATACCACAATTCCTAAAATGAGTATGGTACCATCAACAAATGATTTATAATGTAACTAAAGTCTTAAAACCTTCTATTAACTGCAATGCTTTTTAATGAGGTGCTATCATGTATATTTGTCCCAAGATGGCTGCCAACACTTCTTGGATGAAGTGCTGACAGCCAATCAGATCTCAGGATGAGATGTGTGGTTAGGCTCCGCCCACATATATATATGCTTTTAAATGCTATTTACTCAGGAAATACTGAACAGATTTACACCAGACCTGCAAAAGGCACTTCCTTGACCTTATGGCTACCTCTCTGCCAAATTTCTAGTAATTCTGTTCAGCCGTTCGGGCTGTAGCTCGTTCTAAAGGTCCTATGGAAAAATGCATGGGAAAAACGTGTTTTGGGACCCCCCTTTTATCTCAGCCCCCGCTTGACGAATCCCCCCGAGACTTTCAGGGTAGGAGCGGAGCGGAGCGCCCCACCTATTTTGAGAAATTCGCGAGGATTCATCGACCGGCGCCAAAGTTATTCAAAATAGAATGTTGCGGATTTCCTATGGAAAAGGGGTCCTAACTATAACTACCTACTGGCGACCGCCAGTAGGTAATATATATATATATATACACACACACACATATGTGTGTTTCAGGCACGGTATAGGTAATTGGACATTTCGCTCCCGCAATGCACTGCTGATGACGTCTCATATTACATCATTCATGACATGGTCAGTGACATCACTGATGACATCATCCCATGACTGTGTTTCAGTAAAGTTTAATTATGTTATATATATATACACACACACACACACACACACACACACACACACACAATCCCTCCGGCCGGAGAGATAAAGACGGGACGAACTCTCGTATTTTTTTCCTTTTGCAATTTTTATTTTAAATCCTTCACAATAACGGGCTGTTTAGGCAAGATCTACGCGTTTCGGAATGCCTGATTCCTTGCTCACGGTCAACCTGGCTTATGGGCACACCCATGTACATATTCAGATGGCTGTTACATCATTTCCTGCCATAGTTCAAAGTGCCCCTATGCCTTCTGGAGGATGTAGTTTGTCTTTTTTTTTCTATTTTTTGTCTTTTTTAAATAAAGCGTGAAAGTGACATTACATAAATAAAGTAATACATTATTTTCCAAAATCCAAACCATTAACCGAAATTATTGGTGCACTTAATGCCCATTCCTTTCTTCTTTTTGTTTTTCCTTTTTCCTGGAAACAAAGGTCTATAATTTTTTGTCTTTATTTTTCTACCCTTCCATGGGAGACCATTGATTTATTTCTTCTTCTGTCCTTATTCTGTTATGATTCTTTCCTTTCCTTCCTTCTTTTTTCTTCTATGTTAATTTTTCTGAATGTTTTTTTTTTTCTTCTTTTTCCTTTCTTCACAATTCTACTGCTTTCTTTCTCTATTTCTCCTTGTCCGTTTTTCGTTGTTATTCACCTTCACCATGAGAAGCTATAGAATTTTTTTGTTCTTTTTTTTTTACAGATGAATATACAGTTCTTCCGATTGATTAAGCCAGTGTGGGTGCAATGTTCGTAATTTTAAGATGTAACTCGATTCTTTTTGGCGTAGTTGTTTTTCACAATCCCCACCTCGTTCTTTCTTTGCTGAATTGAGGAATGAGTGGGTGTATAAGTGTCTGTATGGAGGATTTAGTAGGTACGTGACTGACTGTATAAGTGAGTGATTAAATGTGTCTTACTGAATGCATGGGTTAGTGACTAGAATGTGTGAAAGTCTGTATCAGTCTGTCTGTTGTGTAAGCTGCTGCATGGGTTGGTGAGTAGCTGCATGAGTGTCTATATGGGTTATTGAGTGCCTGAGTATTTGTATGGCTGCCTGTGTGTGTGTGTGTGTGGTGTGTGACTCTGTGCATAGATGTGAGTGGTTGATTCACCGGGTGTATGGGGTCAAGAGTGCATGTGGAAACGGGTGGGTGGGTGGGTGGGTGGGTGGGTGTGTGTGTGTATGGGTGTGTTGGTGAGTGAATGGAGGTCTCAGTGGTATGTGCAAGTAACTACATATGTAAAAGGCAGTATATGTGAGTCATGGTGTATGTAAATAACTATATGTGAGAGTCCGTAATTGTGAGTGGATGCATGGAAGAGTAATTATGTATCTGTATGAAAAGTGAGGTTGTTTCTGTAACTGTATAGGTGAGTAAATCGAAGTATGATTGATTCTTTGCATGACTGACTAAGTGGGTGAGTAACTCTGGATATGCTGCAGTGTATGAGTGCATATGATAGTGTTGTATTGATGAGTGACTGCATGTATGGGTGAATGATTGGATGTGTGTGTAGGCCTAGAAATCAGTCAGTGCGTATTTAGTAACTGGTATTGATGTGACCATTTTTTTCAAAAATGGTAGTCTGTATTTTAGAGTGGGTGTATCAAAGGTATATTCAGGTGTGAGGAGGTGCATCAGATTTTCACGTGGATGATGTCATAGTGATGTCACTGACCATGTCATGAACGATGTAATATGTTACGTCATCAGCAGTGCATTGCGGGGGCGCGAATTATAGTTTATTAGGTTTTTTGATTAGCAGGTTTTAACAGCAATAGGCAAAACATACAATGGAAACATGTAAACAACTTACAGGTCATGGTACAACAACATCCTTCATCCAGCATGTAGAAGTATGCAATAACAGTGATATTTCATCATATCTGGTGTCTTTTGTTAAAATACAGTTAGTCAACTTGGTGCATTTGTAAATATTGAATTAAATATTTCCAATAGTCCCTAGGCTTTGACCCCGTGGGCAGCTCTTCCTCGTATGTTTGCAGTGTATCCCTGCAGTAAGTCAGATCCTGAATCCAGTGTTTAACCCTGGGCACCATGCTGCCACTCCAGCATAATTATATTCTCATCCTGGCAAATAGCAATGCAATCATACAAAATTTACGTTTATTTGCTCTAACCCCGGGCAATAAGCCCAACAGACATGTACGAGCAGTGCATTCAATGTTTGCATCCACCATAGCACCCAATACACGTATTACCCTAGTCCAGTATTCAGCCACCGCTTCACAGTGCCAAGCCAGGTGTATAAAATCTGCCGACTCTGCCCTGCAGCGACGGCATTTGGCGTCTGTCCTCAACCCATATTTATAAAGCTGTGCTGGGGTGTAATATGTCTGGTGGAGGTATTTATAGTGTCATGCGCAAGTTCCCAATCGGTGTCAACATACTAGTGATTGAACAAGCCGTAACCCATTCCTCCATTGTCAATGGATCTAGTAGGCTACAGTTCCATCTCTCCATTGCTTTGTGCGTAGTGTCAGCAATATCTGTCTGAAGTGCTGCATATAGTCTGGACAGTAACTTTTTAGCAGTAGGGGTTGTAATCAGCAACTGCAAAGCAGTCAATTGGGGGGGGGGGGCTCCGCAGGATGTGTTGGATATAATTTCTTCAGTGCTCCTTGCAGTCTGTAATATGTGAATTGAAATAATAGCGTTGGGTTGCTAACGAATGTCAACTCCTCTTGCGATTTGAAGGATCCATTTGCATACAGGTCCCCCATTGTATCTAGGCCTATCTGCCTGAGCAAAGCCATGCCTACCTTCTCTTGAGTAACTGAAAGCTCAGGGTGATGCAGTAGCTGCAGCGCCGGGGCGTACAGTGGCAGTTTACGTGCTTTCCTAAATTCCTACCCATAGTCTGCCAAGCTTTATTTGTCGTGTCAATAGTATTTATGTCCCGGTTGTGCAGTGGATGCCTTGTATGTGTTATAATAGCATTCAGTGGGATAGGGTGTGCGTCCCCTTCAATTGCAGCATGCGTAAGAAATGATATTGGATGGTACCAAAAATATATTAAGACAAGAATGTTGACCAAATTTGATCTATTCCCTCAATGGGTTAAAAAAAATTTCAGGATCACGCACATATAGCGTCATATCATCCGCATATAGCGAGATGTGCAGTGATCTTTGTGGAAACTGGAGCGCTGAGTAATGGTGTTTGTCTAATTTTACAGGCTAAGGGTTCTAGCGCAATTGCGAATAATGATGGAGATCGTGGGCATCCCTGCCTTGTACCTCTCGCAATATTGATCGGGTCGGATATGTTTCCATTAACCTTTTATCCGCGCCGTCGGTTTCGTGTAAAGTAGGGTCACCCATTGCAAGAATAGCGGGGGAAAGCCCATTCGTTGTAAAATTGTATGCAAGTATGGCCACTCAATCAAATCAAATGCTTTGGCAGCACTGCCGCTGCTTTGGTGTGAGGAAGCAAGTAATGTGATAATGCGAAAAGTGTCCTAGTGTTATGGGTTGTGAATCTGGAGGGGATAAACCCCGATTGGTCTGGTAATATCAATTTAGGCATTAGAGGCTGTAGCCCAGTTGCGAGGAGCTTAGCCAGTATCTTGGTATCCACATTAATTAGGGACAGCGGTCGGTATGAATCGCAGTATTCAGGGTCTTTATTTGTCTTTAGCAATGCAATCAGCATGGCCTCACGCAATGTTGGTGGCAGTCGTTGTTTTTCATGGGCATCCCCATACATCTCAACCAAATGAGGTGCCAGCTGGTCAACAAACGCCTTGTAGAATTCACATGTGAATCCATCTGGGCCCGGGGCTTTCCCATTGGGCAGGGATTTAATCCCCTCCCTTACCTCCTCCACCGTGACAGGCAGTGACAAATATTCTCTCTGACTGTCCGACATCCACGCTATTGCAACGTCTTCCAGGTAGTCCATTATCACTTCAGGTGATGCCGTATGTCGTGAGGCATACAGTGTTTCGTATGTGTTCATGAACTCCCTCAATATACCCTGCATGTCGTGCTTCAGTGTCCCTGTGGCATCTTTTACCGCACGTACTGTGTGTGTCCAAGGACCGGAGCAGATTTTAGCTGCCAAGCTCCTACTTGGTCTACCACCCTCTCCGTATTTTCGCGCTATTGAACGCTTGGTTACATTGTTAAGCTCCTCCTCGGCATAGGATTGATATTCTGACAATACTTCCCAAATATCACTCAGAATTTTTGTGTTGTGCGTTCTTTCATACTCCTTCTCTAGGGTGCGTAATTTATCCTCGCGCTTAGTCAGTTGCTGCCTGATATCTTTAAGGATACCAGCAGCAGTACCCAGGCACCCCCCCCCCCCCCCCCCCCGAATTATAGCCTTGAAAACCTCCCACAGGAGCCCGGGATCATCCACTGTGGATGCGTTGATGTCAAAATATTCCTTAATGGCCTGGTGTTGTGTATCTGTGTAGACAGAATCCAACAGCGCCTTGGCATTGAATCTCCAGCTATACGGAGGTGGTGTGTAATATGGTATGTTTAAGGACAGAAGCACGGGGTTATGGTCTGATAGTGTCCTGGGGAGATGGGCAATGGAGTTCGTCCACAGCAGCACCTCATCCGAACCCAACCAATAGTCCAGACGAGACCAGCTATCATACGCAACCGAGACGTGTTTAGCTTCCCTAGTCTCAGTGTGCCGGACTCTCCAAATATCTGCCAAACGTCTGTCAGCCATGATATCCTTTAGTTTACTTGGAGCCCTTTTGTGTGGTTCAGCAGACTCACCCGATCTGTCAAGCTTATCATTGAGTGCGATATTAAAATCACCCCCCCCCCAGATTAGCGGGATAGCAGGTAATTCACTAAGTGTTCGCCATGGCCCATATTTTATGATAGAAGTCAGGATCGTCTATATTCGGACCGTATTTGTTTAGCAATGCTAGTCTCTGACCTCGTACCATATCCGTTATAAAGACAGACCTCCCGGCTTCGTCCGTAATGGTGTTTTCTACACTAAACTGCACTCCCTTCCTAATCAGGATAATGAATAGGAAGAATATGAGGAGCTTTTTATTACCTCCGCCCATCTCTTCCCTATGTGGACCTGCGAGGCAGGTGCAAGATGCGTTTTCTGCAATAGGGCAATGTCAATTTGATGTCTGTCTAAATATGCAAATACCTGCCTGATTTTTCTACGGTTATTAAGATCTCGGATATTCCAGGTCAGGAAGTTCAAGCGAGTGGCACGTGATTTCACATCAGCCATCAGACATATGACATACACCAAGTATTGGATGGATATTCACGTATACCGTAGCAACCATAAATGATCAGAAGCATATAATTGTACAACCAAGTGTAGTACTGGAATTCAGCCATGTGTCTCATGCACCATAACCTGCATAACATTCCCCAACACAGATACACCCCCCCCCCCCCCCCCCCCCCACTTCAGCAACCCAACCATGCCAAAGCCATACCCCACCTTCATAGAACAACATCATTTAACTGAGAATGGGGAGCACCAGCTTCAGGGGTCCACCGAAAGCTCACAACTCCATCCATTAAAATGGATGTGATCAGGCATCCGTGATCTATACGAGGTATCTCAAAGCCAGCCAGCCATGGCTACCAGATACTTTTTGAAAATAATAGACCGCAACGGGCCTATACCCGGAGCCGTCATTCGTTACCTCCTTTCCCAGGGTCATCCGGTGCATTATGCTGATCCAATTAATGCCTCGCCACCAATCTACACTACCCTGGCAACATGGCCAACCCGCCAACCACCACTCGAAACCCGAAGCCAGTCGCCAAACGATACAACCAGTCAAACGCTAGTGTAGTACAGACCCATGGTCTCACCCAGTTCTGAAGCGCCCACCCTCCGAGCACAGTTTACATGACAGATGTACCCAGCAATAGTTTGAGTCCAGACCAGGAGGGCCCGACAGAGGCCAAGCTACAAGCTCCATGTACACCAATGTCACTTTTCGCGTCTCAAATCTACCCCTGCCGGGGCGCCTGGGACCACAGCAGAACAGTCATCCACAATAGTACATCCACAGATCTTACGGTACAGTTCAGCCTGAGTATAGTAACCATTTCAACCCATATCGGTGTCCATATCTGCCTCCCGGTGCTGCTCCACCTGTTGCCGCTCTTAGCTTTTTGCGCCGAGTTTCTTAATGAAGTCCTGCGCCGCCTTTGGCGATTGAAGGATTGTCTGTCGGCTGTCATGCGACACCTGGAGCCTCGCCGGGTAGAGCATGGCGTATTCAATGTGTAAATCACGGAGTCTCTTTTTTGCCGGGTTGAATTCCTTGCGCGCCAGTTGAACTGCCATAGTGAAGTCCGGGAAGAACTCCAGCGCGTTACCCTGGTAGGTGATTTGTAGTTTCTCACGTGCCAGTCTCAAAATGGTATCACGATCTCTATAGTTCAGAACACGGGCAACAATCAATCGGGGAGTTGCGCCCGGCTTCGGGCGCGGGGCAAGGGTCCTGTGCGCCCGTTCCACCACAAAAAGAGCCGAGAGGCTTTCCGTACCAAACAAGTTTCTAACCAGCTCCTCAATATGTTTCCATTCGACCTGTATTTGTGGATTCCGGAATTCCTGCGATTCTGATATTGCGCCGCGATCTTGCTTCTAAATCTTCTGCCTTGTTTCTTAGAACGTCAAGCAGCTGCTCCATCTCGGTGCATTTCTGTGCTGTGCCATGCGCATCGTCCTCTACCGCCGCGATACGGGATTCTGCCTCCTCCAGGCGCTCGCCGTGGCCGTCCAGCTTGGCCGACATGTTGTCCACCCGTAGGGTGATGGTGTCCAATTTACCATTAATATCCTGTAAACTGCGCTGTATGGCCTGCAGGACTCCCTCCATGCCAGCAGACACCTCTATATTAGGCACAGGCTCCGCCACCGGGGGTGTCACCGTATCCTTTGCGTTCTTTTTAGTGTTGAATGGCAACTTGGACTGCGTCTTATCCGGCTTCCCCATCTTTGACGCACAAGTACAGCCCCCAGCGGGAGCCGATGGGCCCCGTGCAGCACACCGGATTCTCGCCACCAGTTCCGCACAGCGTCGTCGATGGCACTACACAGCACAACTTCGCAATGAATCAGCCCTCAACGCTTCAGCACGGCATATAAATTTTTTTTTAAAAAAGGTCGGCAGTCGCCAGGGTGATCCACATACATCGAGTCGCCGCAGGATCTGCAATGATAGTCTCCAGCACTGTCTGTACCCCCTTCGAGAAATGGGCCATAGGTATGCACTCCACACCTCGGGGACAGCCTCTCAGCAGCCACTGCACAGGAAACACCCCATCCTCCGCTCGTTGCTAGTAGATCGCAATTCCCGACGTATAGCAGGTATTACGCGCATGGCAGCCCCACCGCACATGCACATAGCAGAGCATACGTCCCGCCGTCTGCAGAGGTCACGCCCTCGAGCGGTCTGATATCATGCGGCGTAGCTGCATCCAGCGGGTCGCGCCGACTCTCCATCCTCCCTTGGCCATCCAACGCAGCAGAGACCCACAGGACCAAAGAACAGCCAGCAGGCAGCACTCGCAAATCCCCAGCATACAATCGCGGTCTCACCCGCATAGTTCGTCTGCAGCATAACATCGAGGATATTCAGCGCATAGTTTGGCTCCGGGCTGCCGCGATTCCGGCCGTTGCGTCCTCTATGCGTGGCGGTGCGCTCCGCTCATGACTTTATCCGCCATTTTGGACTGAGGCGCGAGAGACTCACCCAGGCGTCCCGCCTGCCTCTCATCCGTCTGCTCGTAGCCAGTAACCTCGCCACTTCAACTGTCACCACCGCACCATGGCCATCCGGGTGCCGGATCCCGGCCAGACAGAGCCACGATACTCCGCTCTTCTCCTCGCTTGTTTCACTCCGGTAGGACCGCAACTTTAGGGCCCCGCCATCTTGTGCGCGCATTTGCTGGTGTCCCCGCTGCGCCGTCGGGCGCTAATTAGCGGCTGAGGAGCGCATCCGGACACGTCGCTAGGCACTCCTCGCGTAGCCCAGACCCTCCGACGCTAGAATCTGTCGGCTGTGTGGAGATACGAGCTCGCCATGTCACCTCAAATGCCGCGTGTTGTGCCTGATTGGCGGAGCTGTCTCAAGAGGCAGCCATTCCGCTGTGGGCTCTATAGCGCCCCCCCCCCCCCCCCCCCCCCCCCCCCGGGCACGAGTTATAGTTGCTTGAACTAACTATAACACCTGAATTTCTATGGTTTTGTACGAGTGAAATGTCCAACTAACTATAATGTTCCTGAAACCTATGGTTTTTTCAGTTAATTTCTATGGTTTTTTTAAATGCTAATTTCTAACTATAACGTACCCGAAACCTATGGGTTTTCCGGTAAATATCAAATGTTTATTAAATGAAAATTTGTAAGTCCAATGTACCTCAATCCTATGTTCTTTAATATACACCACAGTGCAAATTAGTATTATATTTTCTAACCCTATAGACTGCAAACCAAACGAAAATGGCTGAAAGAAACCCAAGCCGGGCATAAAGAGCCAATGAGCTCCTAGATGGTGATTAGGGACATCCCCCCCCCCCCCCCCCCCCCCCCACCCCCAAGCACTCATGTAGAAGGGAGGCGAAAAACTGTCCAGAGTCTTATCAAAGATTTAGATCTGAACATTAAACCATGGCAAATGGACACAAACGAATGTTCATTAAAACTTATGAAAACCTTAATCCTGCATGCTGAACGGAAACTTGAAGGCATTCTGGAAAAAATCTGTTTTGGAGGAAGAATTGGACAAACTACAGAATAATGATGAGAAAATTGATGGACATAATGGAAAAGAAGATTACTAAACGCGAGATTGATGTGGAGAAGAGAGACCAGTAAATTCAATTGCGACCGTATTGACTACGCGAATGGTCAGATTTATACATTCGTGAGAAAATATGATTCCCTTAGGAACAGAGGAGCTATGGATAGGTGTATCCGTTATGACACTCAGGGCACATATGACAGCTCTGAATTGAGCTCTGCAGATGAGGACACTGCCGTATCCATACTGGATTTTTGTGGGGAAATTAGGCTGGCACAAATGGTGACGCGAGGTCGAGAATGAGATACCACTTGGGGAAGGGGACCAAACCCACCCCAACCAGACGTAGCAAAAGAAGGAGCCAAGGCCCAAAAGAAACGGACAAGAAAAAGCAAAAATAAAAAAGATGTCTTTCCATAAAGATCTGGTAATAAACCTCTCCAGTATGATTTTAAATGAAGATCATATTGGTCTTCTCAATAAGGGGGACTGACCTTCTGTCCAACCTCCACCATGGACATACCAAACTTTCGCATCAACCTATATAAATTTTGTCGCAAAGCAAAATTGAAGAAATACTTCGAAGAAAAATCTGCTGCCACAGGGGGAGCCCTTTCAAGACCCACGGAAATTTCCCCCCTGAACTAAAATGATTTACCAACTTTAAGAACTCTGTCTAACCTAGAGACTAACACTCTAGAGAATGGCTCAAACTCCACCACAAGAAGAGATGATGATGATATCGCAGTATGTCAGAGAGAAGGCATTAACGCACATCTAGGTGGAAATGGTGGATTAAAATCGCAGTTGACATTTTGTTCACAGTTACTCCCAGGGAATAAAGTTGATTTGTTCCATGAGATTGTGGTAGAAGAGATCAATAAACTATCCGTAAAGAAGAAAAACAAACAATCATGGAACCCCCCACACCAAAAGAACAAAAGGCGTTAAAGGACCGAAGGGATAACTCGGAAATTGTCATAAAAGCTGCCGACAAAGGCGGGAATATTGTTTTACAAGACCGAGAACAATATCTCTGAGGCATACAGGCAATTGAGGAACCCAGAACACTATCAAATATTGGAGGAAAACCCAATGGACCATGGAATACCACTCACGATTGTTAGCCTGGAAAGAAAGGGGACTGATCAACTTTGAGGAATACATGTACCTTAAGGTTGAAAATCCAGTGACGGCGACTATATACGTTCTACCTAAACTACATAAGTCACTCACTAATCCCCCAGGAAGACCAATAGTCAGCTCCATGGGCTCTCTATATGAAAAAACCTCTCACTATATTGATGTGTTCTTGATGGAATATGTGACTTCTCTCCCTTCATACCTAAAGGATACAACGGCCTTCCTCAATGACTGCGAAACATCAATTGGAACAACAATCTAAGTATGGTCACGATTGATGTGACCTCGTTATATACATCAATCCTCCATAAAGACGGTCTAACAGCAGTAAGGAGGTTCCTGAAGACAAGATCTTTGAGTTTTTTGGAACACTCCGCAATGATCATTGACCTGTTGGATCGGTGCCTAACGCATAATGGTTTTTCTTTTTAATGGTGAGACATTTCTTTAAAGACCAGGCACAGCAATGGGGACGTCATTTGCTCCGACATATGCAAATCTTTTTATGGCAGTTTGGGATTAAGGGATTTTACAGAGCAGGTTCAAGTCGAATATCAAGTCCTGGATGAGATATATCGACTATTTATTCGTAATCTGGGAAGGAGATCTGCCAAGCCTTGAAGAATTAATCCGGAGCTTGGACCAGAATGAATATAATCTATCTTTCACATCCACTTCAGTAGCACACAAGTTGCTTATCTGGATGTAGAAGTATTTGTACAAAAACACAAACTCTGTACTAGAATCCATAGGAAACCAACTGCCATGAACAGTATTCTCCATGCAAACAGCGGGCATCCACAACATCTGAAATGGAGTATTCCATATGGAGAGATGCTCCGCGTTAGGAGGAACTGTTCTGAAACCTTAGACATTGAACAAAATCTAGACGAAACAGGCACTAGATTTCTGGCAAGGGGCTATCCATTGGACATCATTGAAACATCCAAAAATAAAGTAATGAGAGACAAGATCGGAACTATTGGAAGACCACGAACAACTGGAAAATGATACAACCCGCATTATTCTAGATTTTAAAGTGGAAAACAAGTGCCTCAAACATCATAAAGCACTGGAGTATCTTGATGCTGGATGAGTCATTAAAACGGACGTTACCATCAACTCCAAAAATAACGTACAGAAAAACAACCTCATTGGGTGACCTAACATACAGTCACCTGGAAACAATCAAAAAAGGAACATGGTTATCAACTCCAGGTTTTTGGAAATGTTCCAAATGCAAGGCCTGTGATCATGGATATAACACACAAACATATCAATTGCAGAATGGAAAGAGGGAAAGTATTATTGAACACATGTGTGAATCCAAATACGTGGTATGTTTTTAGAATGTCCGTGTAAAAAATTGTATGTTGGGAGCACCATCAACAAATTGAATCTGCGTATATTACAGCATCTAAGAGCAATACAAAATAAAGATCTATCTTACCCAATGGCAAAACACTTCTTAGAGAAACATTCAGGAAATATCAAAGAACTGAAATATTTCGGAGTCAAAATGGTTAAACAGAATGAAAGAGGAGAGGACAAAACCCTGGACCTCAGAAGAGCTGAATCAAGATTCATTTTAACGTTGGGCACAGAAAAACCATTTGGGCACAACTTGGATGCTGAGTTGCACGTTCACTTATAACAAGTAAGATCAATTTATAGTGCAAACTTGATCACAATAAATTAACAAACGCAGAAAAACACTTTGTCCGAAAATCTCATGAGGGACCTTCATTAATCTATAGAGTTTTAGATTCTCTCAGAGGAATAATAATTTTAAGTTAATATTATGGGTGATGGATGGAGAGTAAAAAAACTGTAAAAGTAAACCTGCAATAAAAGAAGATTTGAAGACAAAAGAGAACTAAAGATCGATGTACAGTTTGGGAGATATAAAATCATGGATTCAACAGGAACAATTAAGACCATCGTTGAGACTCCTCAATGGAATATGGGTTGAATATATACAAAATTCTATTTCAGAAGTATCAGGCACTATGTAGAGATTTTTTGAATTGCAACTGCACAATACATCTGCAATATGTTTTTGTGAATTTCTGTTGATTTTGGAAAAGAGAATTCTTTTGAAAATCGATTTTTGGAACGTTAAATTTGCACAAGGCACTTGTCACCTTAATTTCCATATGTTTGAATGTACTTTACATCAAGCACTTGTCACTTTACTCTTTATATTCGAGTTACAACCTAGGAATCCTTGGTGCAGTCTAGAAAGAAAATTTGGATCTTATAGGTCTAAGTTTAATTGAATTTTAACCTCCCGCTGTTTAATATCGGATAGAATTAAAATTGTCTAGATTGAGTACAAATTAAATTAAATGAAAAAGTTTTGTGTATTTTTATAATACTTTGTCCTTTCAACTCTTATCTTGTCTCCCCTCCGACCTGTTTTCTTACCAACCCCCATTTTTCCTCCCTCTTCTTGTTCTCATCCCCTCTCCATCAATACATGTGAGCAGAAAATTTGAACAGGCCATTTATTACATTTTCTTATACTTTTACTTGTTTCTACACTGCATTGGTTGTGTGTGTGTGTGTGTGTGTGTGTGTGTGTGTGTGTGTGTGTGTGTGTGTGTGTGTGTGTGTGTGTGTGTGTGTGTGTGTGTGTCCCTAGAAATTCCCCAGTTATAGTTAGCTGAACTAACTATAACTCGCGCCCCCGCAATGCACTGCTGATGAAGTCAGATATTACATCACTCATGACATGGTCATCTAACTGTAAACTAGTCTTAAAACTAATATTTTTACATCTAATCCTAGAATTCTTTTTAATTGAATTTCGCGGGTGCGTGCTGCGTAAGCGCAGGGTGCGCGGATCCCATGTGACCGGCAAAAAAGATTTGATTGGTTCATTACACTTCCTCTTCTAACTATTGAAAGACCCCACCCATTTCAATCATTCTTCTTTGACCTTCTTTAGAGCACCATCTCTTTGGAGAAAAGAATATTTTTTAGAATAAGTTTACACTTAGCTCTAACTTTTTTTCAAACAAAAATGGCTTCAGGGCAGCAGGCATCACCTGCATCACCTTGTACTTCTGAGGATGAATTTTTGCCGGAGGCACCACCCCAAAAACGTTTTTATTCAGTGTTGTGGAAATTTTTTACTTTTCCCGAGGGGCAGAATAAGACCAATGCCACCTTGGTCACGTGCAAGATTTGCAAAAGAGTCCTATTGAGAGGGGATCCTAACCAGAAATACTCTTGCGGCACGGCAAGTATGATAAAGCACATGAGGACCCTTCGTCCGAACAATCTTGCACAAGAAGAGTGCCGACGGATGAGAAACACTCCTGCTCCTGCGCCATCCACCTCATCGCAGCCGAGCACATCAAGAGTGCATCCATCAGCCCAAACCTTGGACATCCGTCCTCCATTTCAATTTTTAAAAGTGCTCTGCACTAACTGCAATAAACTTTGTGCTATTGTGAGCAGTCGATTGATCTGATCTGCCGCTGGCAAGAAAGTGACATTTGCTAGTTTAAAAAAAAAAAAAAATTATTGATCCCTGAAGTTCATTGTTTGGTTTCTCCTGTTTTTTTTTTTTTTTTTTTCTCAGAAAAACCCAAAAAATTGACACATTGTTCCGAAAACCCCCAAAAAATTATAAAAGAAGAAAAAAAGTTCTTGTAAGAACTAACTTTCCTGGTTCAAAAAAAGAGCTAAATTTCTTTGTAAGTGTTAGTTTTGATGAATATATGTGTAGTATGTAATTGACTGAATGAATGCCTTAGTAGCGTATCGTGAATGTTTAAGTGCAGAACTATGAGGAAGTGCTGCAGCATCACACAGTAACCTCTTTAACTGCAGTGTGCTGTAGTACTTCCGAAGCACAGGGATGCAACATATGTACATAAATATGTTGCAAATCTATGCTTCTCTCTGCACGGCTGCTTAAACTGCAGCCATGTGGTGACACAGGCACCCTTGCACCATAGTGCAAGGATATCTGTGTCATGTGCCGTTTGTTTTTCTGCCTTAAGACACACCTTCTTGCACAAAAACAATGAGAATGCATTTTTCTTCTTCAGTGTATGCTGAACATTTCAGCATGCATTGAAGATATAAAAATGTGGAGATATTAAAACAATTCTCCTTGTTGTGCTTTCCTACACCAATTTTAGAATGGTGCAGCATTCACACACATATCGAGATTTCTGATTTCTGATACATCTAGACATGTGTCTTGTTCTATGAGTATTCAGTGCAATCATGCACAACAACACTTATAGAACACCCTTTCAACACAAAGTGGTGTGCATGATGAGGTTGTATTTACACGGAGTATAAAAAGTGCACAGAGTGCCTTTTCCTCTCTTTGTAAATATAAAAGTATCTTGCACAATAACTATGTTACAAAAAGTGATACATTTCAGTTTTTAAATTTCCTTGCGAATGATAGAAGGTAAGCACAGAGTTTTGTCTGCAAAGATTTTCAAACACGAATGATTGAAAGGATTGCGGTCCTTCAACAGCTAAAAAGGTGAAATATTATGAACCCCTCAAATCTTTTTTTGCAGGTCACATGATATCTGATTATGGTCAGATTTCAAAACTACATAAACAGTGTTATCTGAAAGAAACACGTTAGTTAGATTCCTCACCTTAGAATATCCCCAGGCGTCAGACTGGATCCGGAAGATTTTTTCGTCAGCAATACCCCTTGCGCGTCGCTAGGCGTCGTCTGCGGCTCCGCGTCCGTCGTCTGCGTCGTGCGCCGGGATGACGTCGTCGGAGTACTTAGACGCCGCCCTCGCGCGCTGACGTCAGTTCTTTCGGCCTCTATCCCGGGTTTCGGTCAGGCTAGTGTTGCGGCTTCTGGGGCTGATGGCCTCCTGCATCCTACTAGTGCATCACGCCAGGCGGCGCATGCGGGCTCTGCAGTGGGACCTGAAGTTTCAGTGGGCCCAGCATCACGGCAACCTGTCCGACCATGTCTTGATCTCGGAGGGCACTGCACAGCAGTTGCAGTGGTGGCTCACGGACCGCGAGTGGGTCAAGGGCAAGAGCCTCTCCCTTCCCCAACCGGAGCATGTTGTAGTGACGGATGCGTCCCTCCTGGGTTGGGGTGGCCATATGGGGGAGGCGGAGATCAGAGGCCTCTGGTCTCCGGCGGAGTCTCGTCTCCACATCAACCTGTTGGAGTTGAGAGCGATCCGGCTTGCACTGAAAGCCTTCCTTCCCTCTGTCAGGGGAAGTGTCGTGCAGGTGTTCACGGACAACACCACCGCCATGTGGTATTGCAACAAACAGGGCGGGGTGGGGTCGTGGACCCTTTGTCAGGAGGCTCTGCGCCTCTGGACGTGGCTGGAACACCAGGGCGTCACCCTAGTGGTTCAACATCTGGCGGGCTCTCTGAACGCCAGAGCAGACGAACTCAGCCGCCGGTGCATGATGGATCACGAATGGCGTCTGAACTCCGAAGTGGCGCAAGGTCTCTTTCAGCAGTGGGGAGAGCCTTGGTTAGATCTATTCGCCACCGAAGAGAACGCGCAATGTCAGCAGTTCTGCGCGTTGGAATTTCCAAGGCGGCACTCGCTCGGCGACGCTTTTCGTCACGAGTGGAGTTGCGGTCTGTTGTACGCCTTTCCGCCTATACCACTTCTGCCCAGAGTGCTGAAGAAGATCAGGCACGACCGGGCCCAAGTCATCTTGGTGGCTCCGGATTGGGCACGAAGATACTGGTATCCCGAGCTACTCAGTCTGTTGACCGATCCCCCGATACGTCTGCCCCTTCGGGAGGATCTTCTGTCGCAGCAGCAGGGGACGGTCCTCCACCCGAACCTGTCCAGCCTCCACCTCCATGCGTGGAGATTGAGCGGCGGCAGTTGATGCCATTTGACTTGCCTCCTGAAGTCTGTGATATCATTCTGGCAGCCAGGCGTCCCTCCACAAAGTCGGTATACGCCTGCCGGTGGAACAAATTTTTGGCATGGTGCACAGCAAAGGCTGTGGATCTCCTTTCCGCCCCTCTTTCTGAGGTTCTCCTCTTCCTTCTTTCTCTGGCCCGGCAGGGCTCTGCCCTGGGCACCCTGAAAGGTTATCTTGCTGCCATCTCCGCCTTCTTGCGGCTTCCTGATCAGCCTTCTCTTTTCAAGTCCCCTGTGGTTACACGCTTTCTCAAAGGCATTACACACACGTTCCCTCCTGTCCCTTTTGTAATGCCTCAGTGGGACTTGAATCTGGTATTGACATTCCTGATGTGCGCTCCCTTCGAGCCTCTTCACAATTGCCCTCTTCGTCTTCTAACTCTAAAGACTGCTTTTCTGGTAGCCATCACCTCGGCTAGACGGGTGAGTGAGCTCCAGGCTTTATCTTCAAAGCCTCCTTTTCTATCTGTTCATCCGGACAAGGTTGTCCTTCGGCCTCGTCCCTCCTTTCTTCCTAAAGTGGTGACTCCATTTCACCTTGGGCAGTCTGTCACCTTGCCCACCTTCTTTCCGCCTCCGCATCCTTCCAAAGAGGAAGAGAGGCTCCACCGTCTGGACCCAAAACGTGCGCTCTCCTTTTATCTGGACCGCACAAAACAGTTCCGGGTGGACGACCAGCTTTTTGTTGGGTACGTGGGCGCTAAGAAGGGGAAAGCTGTGCACAAACTAACCATCTCTCGGTGGGTCGTTTTGTGTATAAAAATTTGCTATTCCTTGGCTAAAAAGGACCCTCCTGTTGGGCTGCGCGCCCATTCTACTCGGGCCACGGCGGCTACTACTGCCTTGGGACGGGGAGTCCCTTTGCAGGACATCTGTCAGGCGGCGACGTGGGCTTCGCTACACACGTTTGCCAGGCATTATTGCCTTGACAGCCAAGTCCGGAGGGATGGCTTCTTTGGCCGTTCTGTCCTCCAGGACTTTCTGGTGTGATCTTGGTTCGCAGACCCACCACCGGGGATGGTATTGCTTGGGTATCTATTCTAAGGTGAGGAATCTAACTAACGTGTTTCTTTCAGATGAACAAGTTACTTACCTTCGGTAACGATGTATCTGTAAGAAACATTAGTTAGTTAGATTCCTCACCGACCCTCCCATCCTCCCCGTTCTGCGAACTGACATCTAGGGTTAAGGTTGTCCTTTCAGGCCCCTAGATTTTATTTTTGGCACCAGTGTCGGTCTTTGCATGGCTCTGCGTTCCTGGCGCGGAAGGCTATGTACAAGAACTGACGTCAGCGCGCGAGGGCGGCGTCTAAGTACTCCGACGTCATCCCGGCCGACGACGGACGCGGAGCCGCAGACGACGCCTAGCGACGCGCAAGGGGTATTGCTGACGAAAAAATCTTCCGGATCCAGTCTGACGCCTGGGGATATTCTAAGGTGAGGAATCTAACTAACTAATGTTTCTTACAGATACATCGTTACCGAAGGTAAGTAACTTGTTCTTTAGAAACGTGTTTCAACTTTGTAGCTTCTTGCAGGCCTCTTCATTCTGCATATTGAGACTTAGTTAAACTTACCTTCACAGTAATCGGAATAAAAGATGGTATTCATTTTTTTCTGTTTTTCATTCAAATATAAAGTGCTTATTTTAACATTTGGATCTGTGAAAGAAAAGGAAAAAAAAATTATAACATGTAATAATACATTTTATACAACACAGCATAATTTCCACAAAGTAATTTTGTTGCTGTTCTCAGAATACATTACGTTTTACTAAAAATAGTGATTTCAATCGTACTCATCACTTAAAAGCGGGCAAAAAAAACACAATCTCAAAGATTGTTAAAAAAAAAACAACATGCCATTCTCAAAATACAAATCACAGAAATATAAAATGCACAGATAACAAAATTGTTTAAATTTAACTTACAAAAACTGTAAATGATGTCGCTATAAAATATTCACCAAATCTAAAGTTGAATTTTTGGAGGATGCACCACGCCCACAACGTTTTCCTTCAGTGATGTGGAAATTTTCTACTTTTCTCGAGGGGCAAACAAAGACCGATACCACCTTTCTCATGCACAAGATTTTCAAAAGAGTTCTGTTACGAGGGGATCCTAATAAAAAATACTCATGCGGCATAGCAAGTATGATGTAACACCTAAGGACCCTTCATCCAAACAATCTTGCACGAGAAGAGTGCAAACAGATGAGAAACACTCCTGTTCTGTATCTGTAAAAAAGAATCACAAATGTATATTAACTTTCAAAATTATACTATTCCATTACTATACAAACACATTTTATATAAATACTGACTAAAACTATGTCCCTGAACCACAAGTGTGATGATGGTTAAAACACTACATGCATAGTGCATACTACTATGAAGCAGTTCATGCCCTAAAGCCTACCTCACTAAAACTCTACATGCTAACTGACTAAATGATTACAGTACTATAAGGAGACACACTGGGTGACTTACAGGGTGTTTGCTAGAGTATGAATACTAACTAGGGAATAGAAGGTGTGAAACACAACTGTGTAGGTGATTAGAGGACTGCATCCATACTGCATAGGCATTTAAAGCAGTCCATGTGCTAAGGCCTGGCTCACTGCATGACTACTTGGGTACTGACTGAATGATTATCATAGAGCAAGGAGAGTGCCTAGGTGAATTTATAAGTGCTAGGCTTTTCGCACAGGGAATGGATTAGTACTTGGTACTGAATGGGTCACTAGAGGAGTGCAAAGGCAGTGCTGGACTGTATGGATACTGACTAGGAAATTGAAAGTGTGAAAGGCAAGTGTCTAGGTGGTTAGAAAACTGCATGCATAGGGGTTTCAAGCAGTCCATGTGCTAAGGCCTGGCTCAGTGCATGAATACTTAGACACTGAATGATTAGAGTACTGCAAAGATAATATAATACCTTGGTGAATTTATAAGTGTTTGAGTTTTCGCACAGTGAATGGATTAGTACATGATGCTGAATGGGTCACTAGAAGACTGCAAAGGGAGTGACCGGGTGTTTCCTGGAAGTGTATGGATACTGACTAGGGAATTGAAGGTTTAAAAGACAATTGTGGGGGGCGTGGCTAGGCGCCGAGGTGAATGGCCGCCTGATCCCGGAGCTCCGCCGGGACCGTTGGTGTTCCACCGAAATCCGGACCTAATCCGCGCTGCGGGGAGTGCCCTTGGAGCTCCCCCGGCTCCCCCTGACCCAGTGCCCAAGGGGGCGGCTCGGTGACCCCAGGCGACACTTGCACGGCCCAGGAGGGTGGCCGCAGTGGTTGGCGGCGGCTGGACGCCCCGGCTCCGGAACTCTGCTGCGGCTCCCGACGCTACTTGAGGCCCCGGCGAGGGCCTGCCCGCTGACGCGCACAGAGCGCCGCTGTCATAGGAGAAAGCGGCAACATCGCGGACCGGAGCCGGAGATCATCGGCGTCATCGGAGCAGGTGCGGGATCGCGACTGGGGCCGCGACGGACTGCTTCCCTGGCCGAGAGGAGGACGCCATTTTGCGGCCGCGACGGAGCACGGGGAGGCCTGCCGCTGCCTGCCCTACCCTCCGGTGAGACTTCAGAGCGCGCCTGGGACCACGCACCACCTGGCTGCCCGGAGGTGAGACGGAACGCTCTACTCTTTCTCTGATCCGGCTGGTGGCGGTGGAGACCCTCTTCCCCCCCTCTCGCTCCCTGGCAGAGTGCTCTGGGCTCCAGCCTCCGTCCGTTGACCACAGCCCGGATCAAGGGGCGCCTCGGCGCTGCACAAGGAACCACCAGTCGTCCTAGAGAAGGTGCACGCTCGTGACTGGGGCCGCGGCGGAGTGAGTCCCGGGCATAGAAGGGGACGCCATTTGTGGACATAGTCGAGCAGAAGGTGGCCTGTTGCGTGGGAGCGCCCGGCCCACTCACCCGGTGAGGCCCACGGCCGCGACTGGATACTGCGCACCGCCTGGCTGACTGGGAGTGGGACGGTGTAATGTAACGGATTCTGGGCCCCTCTTGTGGCGGCGGAGGTCTTCCTCCCTCTGTTGATCCCTGGGCGAGAGCGGTGGGCCAAGGGCTACGTCAGTGAAAGCTGGTCTGACCGCGGGACACCTCGGAGCTTACGGCCCGCAGGGTGCCCGGACCGCCATGCGACCCAAGAGTGGAGCCGCAACGCAGGCCAACAAGCTTGACCAGTACACAGTAGCCAAGGCGCCACCTTCGGCGGAAAGGGCTCCGAAGGATGATACGGACACCGCGGACCCTTCCCTGAAGTCCATCATGGCTGCGATTCAAACCCTGGGCACGAACTTGGAAACCAAGATGGACAAGATCACTATTGAAGTGGCCCTGCTCCGAGCTGACCTAGGGAAAACCACTGACCGGTCCAAGACTAATGAAGTCGATATTAAGGCCCTACAGGACTCGGAGAAGCGGCTTGAGGGCAGGGTGAATGAACTAGTACACCAGCACCGCCTAATGGCCCTGCGGCTCGATGATCAAGAAGGGAGGGCTCGGAGAAGTAATATCCGCGTCGTGGGGGTGGCGGAAGGACTTGAAGGAGACAGTGTGGAGCTTTTCTTGGAGGATCTGATCCTACGACACCTTAAACCCAAGCGTCTCTCGAATCTCTTCACCATTGAGCGGGCGCACAGGGCCCCTATCCCACGACCCAAGCCTGGAGCCATGCCACGGACGATCATAGCCAAAATTCTGAACTTCCGGGACCGGGACGCAATTCTTCAGGCGGCAAGACAGCACGGTGACCTACGATATGAGGGGGCCACAATCCGGTTCTTTCCCGACTTCACGCTCCAGGTCCAACGGGAAAGGCGCTCCTTCCAAGGGGTCAAGGCGGCGCTCCGCGAGCGTGGGATCAAATATATGATGTTCTTTCCCGCCAAATTGAAGATCATTGCCGATGGGCGATCCCTCTTCTTCACCACGCCGGAAGCGGTGCAGGAGTGGCTGGATGGGGGAGAGGCGACGCAGGACTCCCGGAGTGGAGAAGTACAGCGGCAAGATGCGGGCCTGCCTGCCACGGAGTCGGCGTCAGGCCGACCTGCGGGTGGTGCGCCGAGTCAGCGGTCCTGGCGTTCCAGGTCCAACAGTCCCCGCTGGGGCTCGTCCAGAGAAGGGACGCCACGCTGAGACCACGAGCAATAGCGCTAGAAGACATCAGACAGTAACGTATACCTCACGTGCCTTTCTTTTGAGACTTGTTAACTCTGGGGTACCCTGGCCGCCTCACTGCCTCCATGGGTGGCTTCCCTCTATGGGTGACTCCGTGACAAGGGGGATGAACGAACTGGGACACCGCGGGCGGGCGACCAAAGGGGACTAGCCCACGAACTTCCCAAGTTGAGTTTCTCGGTGGGTTCACCGGGGGGGGGGGGGGGGGGGGCGACAGGCGCTCTGCTAATTGGGGTGGTGGGTAGTTCTAGACCCACGGAGCAGGGGGCAGGGTGGGGGGAGTTGTTTTGGGATGGGGGGGCCGGGAGGTCAGGGCCAGCTCAGGGAGGGGGGGGAGTTGAACGTCCGGCCTGTTGGGATTGTTGTCATTTGTATGATTTATCATTGTGGGGTGGGACTCAGGGAGGGGTGGGAGTTGGGGATCCTTTACGGTCACGCACATTATTCTCACACAACTGATGCCCGGGTGGTGGGACAAGACACCCTCTTACGACATAGCCATGGCTAGACGGTGGGAAAAAAGCCTTAAGATTCTCAGCTGGAACGTCAACGGTCTAGGGGACAGACTCAAGCGTACTATAGTTTTTCAGTTCCTCAAACGGCACCAGCCAGATGTGGTGCTTCTGCAGGAAACGCACTTATTGGGGAATGTCTGTTACGCCCTCAATAGATATGGATACACACTAGCAGCGCACTCAGGTTTTACCACTGGATCGAGAGGAGTAGGTATACTCCTGCGCCGCTCGCTGCCCCTTCATGTAGACACCACCAAGACCGACCCGCAGGGCCGCTTCACGGCTGTGTCGGGGCGCTGGGAGGGCCAGGCGCTTAATCTTCTTTCAGTCTATATCCCCCCAGGCCTACAGGCCCGGGCCTTCGCAGACCTGGGCTCATTCCTACTATCGCTACCCGAGGGTCGGCTCGTTCTGGGAGGGGACTTGAACGCTGTGGCGTCGGGAGCCCAAGACAGATTACCATCTAGAGACCTGCCCCAGGGGCAACGGTGGCTGCCGGACTTCCTCGAGTCCTTCGGGCTGACGGACGTTTGGCGCCTACTCCACCCCACTGAAAGTAGCTTTAGTTTCTTCTCCGGTGCACACCACTCCTTCTCCCGGCTGGACTACATCCTCACCCTGCTCCAGCACGACATGGCGGTATTGGAGGCCGAATTCCTCCCCAGGGGTATCTCCGACCATTCACCGCTCCTTGCACAGATTATATTCGGAAGTAGACGGGAGGGCTGCGCTGCGCCAATCAATCCCTGGCACTTGAAACACGAGGTCACTAGAAAACATATATCCACTTCAATCACGCGCTACTTCACAGAGAACGATGGGTCGGTCGCCTCCCCTGCCACCCTGTGGGAGGCGTTTAAGACTGTGGTGCGAGGCGAGGCTCTGTCGGCTATCGCGGCTCGGCGACGGGAACGTAGCCAACAGACCGTAGCGCTAGAGGAGCAACTTGGGGAACTAGAAAGGGAGGCACCGACCAGCGGCGACCGGGAGCTCAGGCACGCGATGCAGCTTAAGGCGGCAGAGTACAGAGCGCTGGTGTCCCAGGAGGCCCAGACGGTGGCTCGGCATAGAATGGGCAGGATATATGATCAGGGTGACAAAGCCGGGAAACTTATCGCCTGGCTTGAGCGGAAACAACAGGCCAGCAGGGTGGTGCCGGAGTTGCACACTGAATCGGGGAGAGTGCTCACGGAACCCCGGGAAATAGTACAACAGTTCGCCGACTATTACCGGCAGGTTTACAGGCGAGAGTCGGACAGGCCGGAGGAGGACTCCATGGACCTCCTCGCGGACATACGACTGCCTACTCTCTCGGACACAGATCGGGAGGCTCTTGACAGCCCGCTCACCGAGACTGAGCTCCAGAAGGCGATTGGGGACCTCCGTCCTGGTAAAGCGCTCGGTCCGAACGGCATACCCATAGAGATCTACAAACTCCAGCCAGACGTCACCAGTAAGCACCTCAAACTTATGTTCGAGTGCAGTAAAACAATAGGGCGGCTGCCCCGGGACCAGCGGTTGGCGACTATAGTGGCGATTCCGAAAGAAGGTAAACCCAAAGACGCTTGCGCATCATACAGACCCATCTCGCTTCTAAACGCGGAACCTAAAATACTTGCCAAGACGCTGGCCAATCGGCTTAAGCCGGTGCTCTCGTCGCTAATCCACCCTGACCAATCGGGATTTATGCCCCACCGCAACACGGCCCTCAATATTAGGAGATTGCATGGGGTGCTAGGGCAGTGCCACAGTCTTCAAGAGGACGCGGTGGTGGTCTCGTTGGATGCCACCATGGCCTTCGACACCCTAGAGTGGCCCTACATGTTCGCAGTCCTGCGCAAGCTGGGCTTTGGACCCCAGTTTATCGCTTGGGTGCGATTACTGTACGCGGAACCCCTGGCGCAGGTGCTGGTAAATAATAAAGTGTCTGAAGTATTCACGCTGGCCAGAGGAACTCGACAGGGCTGTCCCCTGTCCCCCCTTCTATTCGCCCTTTCCCTCGAACCGCTCGCGGCCTGGATAAGACAGGTGGCCACCGTGCAGGGCATAACATGGGCGGAGGGATGGGAGGATAAGATATCTTTATATGCCGACGACATACTTCTCTACCTCTCGAAGCCGCGTGGGTCACTGATCGCGGCGCTGAATATATTGGACAGTTTCGGCCGCAATTCTGGCTTCCGAGTCAACTGGGCCAAATCGCATCTATACGTCCTCCGTGGGGACCCTCCCAGGCTCCCTGATTCTTGCCCTATTCGGGTGGCAGAGGACGGGTTTAAATATCTCGGAGTGTATATTACTGTTGATAAGGCTCTGCTATACGAGCACAATCTCAAGCCGCCACTCCTTCGGCTCCAACGGGAGGCGAAATCCTGGCAGCATCTGCCCCTGTCATTGCTGGGCAGGGCAGCCCTATTTAAGATGCTCTCGCTCCCGCGGTTTCTATACGCACTTCAAAATTACCCGCACCTGGTCCCAAACAGCTACTTCCTAGCAATCGAGGCTGCGCTGCGCGACCTCCTCTGGGCCGGGCAGCCCCGAATCTCACTGGCCAAACTAACACTGGGGTGGTACGATGGCGGAATCGCTCTCCCCGATATTCGCAAGTACTACTGGGCGGCCCACCTATCCGCAATCAACCAAGGGACATACGGGGACGGGAATGACCCGGCCTACGGCATGGATAGATGGCTGCTGCCCGGAGGGAACTATGAAATAGCACTCTACTCTAGACGGGGGGCGTGCAAACTCACCGGCCCGACACTGCATTCGGTACAGCTGTGGCACATCGCACAGAAAAAGCTCGGATGGTCCGGAGTCCTCACGATGGCCACGCCACTATGGGCCTCAGAAGCGTTGGGAAATCTGCGACGCACCAAAGGATTCCGTAATTGGGATCTTATCGGCATCTCTCAAATCAAAGACATGTGGGGACCTGCCGGGGTCCGCTCATTCGCCCAAATGCAGGAAGCCTACGAACTGGCAGATGCCGAATATTACAGATACTTGCAGGTGCGCCACTCCTTGCAGGCGAACATCCCACCGGAGGTCAAGTTGCCGGCAGCCTCCCCGCTCGAGGATAGACTGCTTGACGGACTCCTCGCGGAACATGCCATATCCCTCACCTACAAAAAACTTGTTAACAACCCCCCAGACTTGCTCCTTCCCCTCAGAGACAAGTGGGTCGCCGAAGGGCTGGAAATAGATGACGAGGAGTGGATGCACGCTTTGGCTTCTCCACGTGAGGTCGCGATATCGGCCAGATTGCGGCTCATCCAATTGAAGATCCTACACAGTTTATATTTCCTGCACAAGATTACATATGATGGGTAGGGCTGACACAACGTTATGTAGGAGGGGGTGCGGAGGTGAGGGAACCTTTTTTCACGTGCTGTGGGACTGCCCGAAGGTTCAGAGGTACTGGAGGAGGGTGGTGTGGGAGATGGAAGAGGTATGGGAGGTGGAGATTCGCCCGGAAGCCAAGAGGTGCCTCCTCAACATATGGGAACCAACTGACCTGCCGCCAAAAGGGAGGATCTGGGTGACACTCGGGCAAATGGTAGCAAAAAGGAACATTGCCAGGCTCTGGGGCAGCGCTGTTCCACCGAAACTCTCAGACTGGACCAGCGACATGGACTGGTGCATGCTACAGGAAAAGACAGTATATGTGGCCAGAGGGTGCCCGCGCAAGTGGGTTGAGGTGTGGTCCAAGTGGAATGATTTTAGGGGGGGAATCTGCGAACCCCCTCCCATTGTGCAAGATGACCCCGGAGATGATTAGACCCGTGTTATCGCGACTCGGGGAGCTGGGAGAGGGGTGGGAGGGTGCTGGCTAGCCAAGGGCACACATGACAACCAGTGCTGACCGATGTTTCGGGAGGGGGAGGGGGAGGGGGGGGGGGGGAGTTGGATGTTTCGGCACTTTATGCATCCTGGGCAACCTGACCTAATTTGTGATTGTTTGCTTAAGTCTGCGACAAGTGACATTCTTCTCTACCTCACGGTACGTGTACACTCCTTAACGCCGCTGTGCCTCCGGGTTGACGGCAAGGGGCTGTGTGATCAGATATACATCCAAATGTGTTTCTCGCGGCCGGCCCGCTGGGTTGTAGGCTCTTTGCTGTGTACCGTAATGTTTCAATAAAGGTTTTCAAAAAATTAAAAAAAAAAAAAAAAACAATTGTGTAGGTGGTTAGAGGACTGCATACATAGAGGATAAGGGTTTGAAGCAGTCCATATACTAAGGCCTGGGTCACTGGATGAGTACTTGGGTACTGACTGAATGATTAGAGTACTGCAAGGAGTGCCTGGGTGAATTTATTAGGGTTTGGCGCAGTGAATGGATTAGTACATGATGCTGAATGGGTCACTAGAGGAGTGCAATGGGAATTTCAGGATGTTTGCTGGAAGTGAATGGATACTGACTGGGGAATTGAAGGTGTGAAAGACAAGTGTGTAGGTGGTTAGAGGACTGCATGCATAGTGGATAGGGGTTTGAAGAAGTCCATGTGCTAAGACCTGGCTCAGTGCATGAATACGTAGGCAGTGACTGAATCATTAGAGTACTGCAAGGAGTGCCTGGGTGAATTTATAAGTGTTTTTGCATAGTGAATGGATTAGTACATGCTGTTGAATGGGTCTCTAGAGGACTGCAAAGGGAGTGACAGGGTGTTTCCTGGAAGTGTATGGATACTGACTAGGGAATTGAAGGTGTAAAAGACAAGTGTATAGTATGTTAGAACACTACATGCATACTGCATAGACATTTGAAGCAATCTATTTGGTACTTAGAAACTGACTAAATAATCAGCCTACTTCTAGGACAGTGCTTAGGTAAAACCTTTACATTTTCAGTTCTGCCACAGTGAACAGAATAGTACATGGTACTGCACCTTGGGGTCAAACCCTGACTCATTTTATCAATGCATAAACAAAGACTAGCTTCTAATGCTACTAAAACTTGACAACATGACCGGTTTTAAAACGGTTATCTGTCAGCAAATACACGATGTTACCAAATGCTTCTCTCACAATCCTTACCCAAATGCACACAGACTCAGTGTGATTTTAGACAATCAACACTATCCTAGGAGTTTACCAAAACTCATTCACTAGTCTAGAAGAGTTAATGGTACTGAACACAATCTACATATTTAAGTACAGCACATTAGTGTCAAAGCATGACTCATTTAATCAACGCATAAGCAAAGACTGTCTTCTAATGCTACTAAAACTTCACAACATGACAGGTTAAAACAGTTATCTGTCAGCAAATACACGATGTTACCAAATGCTTCTCAGTGATTTCCAAATGCACACAGACTCACTGTGTGATTCTAGACAAACACTATCCCTTGCACTATACCAAAACACATTTCTTCATCTAGAAGTAGTACTACATTTTAGTATAGAAACATAACATAACTCATTTCACAAATTCAAAAACACTGACTGGTTTCTAATTCTACCAAAATATAAAAACAGCACAGTTATCTGTCTGCAAACACATGAAAAACACAAATGCTTATCACAGAATGGTTTCTACATGCACACACACTGTCAATAAGATTGTAGAGAAAAAAAGTACTCCCTACACTTTAGCAGGAGAAATACATTAGTCTGATTAAAATCAAAATAGTCTACATACATCCCCTCACAATTAAATAACTCCTCTCAAGTCCTTTTGTAGGTTAAGAAGTATATCAGTCACGCACCATATTTTCTTTTACAGAATCTCTGCACTGTGCAACTCTCAGCAAAAACAAAGAATGGAAAAGTTTCCCTTTCATTTTCCACACATATACATGTAAACATCACATCACAATCCTTCACACGTATAAACTCAAAAGCAAACACACATTTCTATTGGTTAAACATTTCAACCCTTTCCAACTGAAAGACATTTCAACCCTTCCCCCAATCTGCCTTCTGCCTGTTACCCTAGAAACAGGTCATGGAACACTGCACTAAGCACACAGGTCAGAAGTTCAGCACACAATGTTCGTACACAAGAGAGGAAGTGTGCTTCACTTTTCAACACATCAGCTAATCATATATAATGTTCCTTACAATCTGTTTTTGTTAACCAATAAGAATCATACCTTTAAAAAAACAGACATATACACCCTACCTTTCAGTGTACAAAGTAGTCATACAACCAATGATTTCTTTTTTTTTTTTTAAAAAAAACAATTCCGTGGATCCGTGTACCCAACGCGATAGGATGCGCGCACTGTGCGTGCATTTCGCAGTTTTTTTTTTTGTTTTTTTTTTTAAAAAGGGGGCCCCAGTGGGTCCTTCTGGGACCCCCTAAGCACCTCTGGAGGGTCAGAGTATTTCCACTCTGCCCCCTTTATATGTTTTACACACTTACTGCCCTTGCTTCTTCAGCCTCACTTCTACCGAGGCAGAAAATGGCCGCCAACAGTTCCTGGTTTCGAATGTAGAGAGACACTCGACAGCCAATTAGCATTCAGCACGCGATCGGGAGGGTGCGCGCTCGATTCGGGGAGGGTGTGCGTAAGGTGCGTGTACGGTCCGCGGATCCTCCGCGGCGATAGATATTTACGTACTTTTAACTCTAATTTTCTCAGGAACTACTGAACGGATTCACACCATTTAAGCAAAAGGCACGAGTCTGAACTGAGGACTACCCATTTGCCAAATTTGGTGTCATTCCGTTCAGCGGTTCGGGCTGTAGCTGCGACAACAGATCCTTTTTTCTCGGCCCCTGCTTGATGAATCACCACAATTTTCAGGGTAGGAGCGGAGCTGGCCAAAAGTTTGGAAAATTTTGCGAGGATTCGTCAACCGGCGCCAGACCTATTGGGAATAGAATGTTGGGGATTTCCTATGTAAAATAGGTCCTAACTATAACTACCTACTGGCGAACGCCAGTACTATATATCTATATTTATATCCTGTAAACCTGCTAAAGGAACAATGGCAATTGCTATAAGCCAAATTCAATCAGTCTTTTATATGGGTTAGCAGTCTAGTCTGTGTTTTTTTTTATTTTTTATTTTTTTTTTTTATATCGAAACAAACAAGGGATTTATGCACTTAGTCACTTTGAATAGACAGTTTAGACGTTGGGACTCTATGGTCCTGTTGAAGGCATCGATTGTCCTTTTATGTTGCACTGATAGTGTAGAAAAATAAAAATACCTTCAAGAAACTACTGTGGACTCTCTCTGCCGTGGATACGCTGGTGGTGATTGTGCCGAGTTCGTCCTGTAGGTACATAGATACATGGATGGATAGATATAGATTTTGTTTTTAAATGTTAATTTTTAGTTAGGAAAACTATTCTTTAAAAAAATGTGTGTGTGTGTGTGTGTGTGTGTGTGTGTGTGTGTGTGTGTGTGTGTGTGTGTGTGTATGTATGTATGTATGTGGATATATATATATATATATATATATATATATATTATACAGAAATCGCGCACCCTACACTATGACTGCACGGATTCCGGTAGCCATTTTGAAAAGTCGCGCTGGGGTCGCGACTTCAGCGTAATTTGTAAAGTATGAAATATCTTTAAATTAATTATAAATAAGTTTTCCGTTAAAGTGTTTGTATTATTTTCAATATAATTTTCAACTAAAAATTATTCGATTATCATTGGATTAGGAGGGATGGCCATTTTGCTCAATCTGTTTTGCAAGATTTCTTGGTCTAGTCAGATGGACCCCCTCCTCCGTGTGAGGTACAGCTTGAGGATTCTGTTCAAAAGATGAGGAATCAACAGGCAGAAGTATCCATCAGAAGAGCAAGTTACTTACCCTCGGTAACGCTCTTTCTGGTGGATACAGTATCTGCCAGTGGATTCCTCACTGTCCCACCCGCCTCCCCGTTGTCCACCTGTTTCTACCAAAAAGATGCTTTTACTGTTTGACATGAATGTTTTTAATATGTCTTAATCATATCGTATCTCTACATGCACCTACTGCGGTATCCTGGAGGTGGAAGGATAACCTGCCACTTGTGAGGTGTAGGCCTGCAAAGGTGGTAAGCTTCATCAGAGGGCAGCCCCCTAACTTCTGCCTCAACACAGGTACTCACTAACCAGCCAGATGAAGCTGTAGAACCTGAAGAGTGCAGGCAGGGGAAGGTATTCTGACTTGAGGGCTGCAGGATGCCATTGGAGGTGACTGCAGGCTGAGGAGAACCCCAGGTGCTGGACAAAGGAAATGTTTGTGGCCAGGAGATAAACTTCAGGAGTGGAGGCCCTAAAAGTTCCATCAATTATTGATGAGCAAAGAAGAAAAATAGGTCCTAGAATAGAAAAAGAAATGGAATTGTAGAGACCAGGAGTTCAAAACGTCTCAAGACCACCACCAGGAGTAAGTAATCCCACGATCAGTGAAGTAAGCCCCACAGGACGATAGGAAAAATACATTTGGTCCCCTGAGGGTGGATTACTGGCCGGAATCCAGTGTGTGGAGTCCAGCTTTCCAACCTTCTTGGAGGGCCAAGACCCTATGAAGGAAATGGTCTGAGGAGGATGCTCGTGGCATCCACCTTATCTTCTTGGGTGGGGCAGGCGCACCATGCCCCCACCCGAGGACTGACCCAGAGGAGCAAGACCAGAGCGCAGTTGTGCTTTGACTGCTCAGATGTTCCCAGGGTCACCGATCTCCCAATGGACAGAGTGCTTTGTGAAGGCACCTGTCGATTGCCAGACTCCGGGAGCTGTGTAGTGTGCCTAGCCCCCTGCTTTTCGTACTGGGTGGAGGGGGGGGAAGCGGGGAGTACACATGTTGGTATCCCTGCCCAGTGGAAGAGAAACCAGCTGCTCCTGAGCAGTTCCAGCATGGAGTGTACTGGCATGGGAAGCAACTGGGACTTTGAAGGCTCTGGAGCAACCACGCAGCCTCAAGAGGACAAGCATTTTGCAATACAGTAGGTCTCGTATTTACGCAAGTTTAAGCTATTGGCATTGTAAATTGCAATGCATTTTATTTGTTTTAAAAATCCAAAACATAAATAAGGCCTTGTCATTTACAATGCCAATAGCTCAAACTAGCGTAAATGCGAGACCTATTGCATTGCAAATGCTTGTTTTAAATGTATTTGTAAGGATTCCATGGTTCGGTCAACCTACTGTTAAATGAATGATCAGTCATTCAGAATAGTTCTTTATATTTCTCATTTCTGTATTTCTTCATTATAACTCCCTGAATTACTTTAATTATGAAATACTCACTAGTCTAGTTACCACTGGTGAATGACGGTGTTACAAGGCCCTCCTATAAGCAGGCTGCGCACTATAAAAATGTCTACAAAATATATCTATAGGACGTTTTCATCGGAGGTGATGCTATAAATGAGCCTGAGCCATGTACCAACATTTTGTTCACATTTGTGGGAGGTACATCACCGGAAAGGGTCCCGATAGGGGCAGTGTGCCAGGACAATGGCCGTTTTAAAATACGACTTGCGATAATTTAGATGTGTTAAACGCTACACAGGGATATCTTGTTTCCATAGCCCGCATTTACTCTGTTACCTGTGATTCGTGTCACTCTTTCAGACGAAAGAGTATGTATGGCTTGTTCTCTGGGTTCTAGCCCAGCACTGCCCCATGGCACGATGTAATGTTAGACATGGCTGTCGTGTAGGCTACTCGGCTCAACTGTGGACACACACACACACACACCACACACACCCCTTCAGTTCGCCCTCTGTCAATCCTGAAAGTGCTTGGAAACCTAACCATTGCAGTGTTAAGGGCCACCTCATAAAACCAGCCCAAACCAATGCTGTGGCTGGCATGGACAACGGGTGGGAGGGCGGGGGTAAAGAAGGCATGGACAACGGGAGGGAGGGTGTGGTTATAAAGAAGGCACCAAAGCACGTTGTGCCTGCAGTAAGAAACTGGATAAAGTAAATAGTGCTCGCAGTCTAAATAACATGTACCATGTGACAACCGAAGTAAAGGGGCCAGTCGACATGGGAGGTGACAGATGAAGAGGAGGCAGTACTTAGGAGGGACTAACAAGCCTATTTACAAATCAGAGGCCCTGCATTTAGGACGGACAATGCCACAAGCCAAATATGGGTGGAGTGGCCGGGTCTTCTAATCGCCTTTCCACTACAACAAGTCTCGGAGCAGCGCATGTGCGCTGGCTCTAGGCTCAACCTAATAATGGCATTGGGTGCCGCGTTGGGGGTTTATACATCATTTAAGTAGTTTTTTATTATTTTTATTCTTTTAAAGTGCAAAAGGGAAAACGTAAGCCGTTTTTTTTTCCCATGACACGAGGCCCCAGAATAAAGAAATAACCTCGGGCCTACAGAGCGCCCCAGGATTTTGGCATGCTGGACAAAACATGCATATTCTGCTTCTATGGTGCCTCCGAGAAGGAAGTGGCACCACCAAATTTTAATCGAAAAGGCACCTTAAGTCTCCCAGGGTGTTATTGCATGTGGTCGTTATGTTTATATGGTTTCAAAGCCACCTTGAGCAGGGCTTTTTACCATTATGGGTCTAGAGTACAGTGAATCATTACTTTTGATTAAAGAATATCATTGTAAGATGATGCTAGTGTTGCTGATTTTAATAATGATCTAGTTTATCATGACACATCTCTGCTTTTCTGAATGTGGTGACCTACTGACTAAGCCAGTAGGCCTGACTTTTGTTAAATACACCCCGTTATATTGTGTCTAGTAAATGTAGGAGAGGATATTTTTATTTTTGGGTACATGTATAGTATTGAGTAGTGTGTGCATAATAAAGTACTTTTCATAAGATCACTATTAAATCTTCCAATAAATACACCACTGGTGCCAGTTCGGTTAGATCTTGGGTTAAAGAGGATTGTACATATTGCTGCACTGGAGGTTTTGGTGTTCTGGGAAAGACCATGGACCAACAAAACGCAGATTCCAGTTAAGGAAGCAATAGCTGAAGTACAAATCCTTGACAAAGCAGCTGGGCGAGTAGCATGGTTCTGGGAGGTCAGGCAGTGGTTGGTTAGACTGGCATGTGTGGATTTGTGGGAGGATCCCAAATCCATGTCAAAGACGTATTACGCCTTTTAAAACAAGATTTTTGAATCCTATTCAGGTTTCTTGTTTGAATGCTGTATCGCCTGCAACTTTAACTGATAGGTTTTTAGATTTAAAAAATTCCTTCCTTGTTTGAAATTTTCTTGCATGAAATTGAACATCCACATGCAGGTACACATTATTTACAATTTCGGTTTGTGATTTAGCCTCAATCTCAACAAAAGTAAATGGAAGCACTCTACTGTAACCCCATTGTGTCCTGTGTGCAGCTTTAGCTCTGAATCTGTAGATCACTTCATGGTTATTTGCCCGGGTTATGCACACATCAGAAAAAGGTTGATCATTCCGGCATGTCGACATTTGTCATTTACACGACCAGTAGAAGCTCTGAGTGTTTAGATCTGACACTAGCTAGTGTTTACTTTAATGAGATCCTATATGCCTGGCGTATTTGGATTGAGATTTAACCACTATTAAGTAGTATGGCTATGATATGAGTGTTTCCTGGAATGGCTTTTTTAAAATTAGAACTCCTAATATAAATTGACATACAATTGAATGATCTAGGTCCAGGGCCTTTTAGCCAATCTGCCTCTGGATTTAATGAGGTCATTTAATAGCTATTTTAGTATTGACAAGTATATGTTTGAACACTATACTCCTTTTGATGTCTCGCCTAGCGACGCATCGCGAAGCGCTGTCGCTAGCGATCTATTGTCGACTTTCGTTTGGAAGTGGGACAGGAGATGTCCACTTTTCTCAGGACAGGCGAAGTGCACACGCACGCTGTCTGTTCTCTGCCAATGCACGCGCCCACCGCGCTCGCCTGTACAGCCCGACGCCACATATCCTCATGCTCGCACCACTTGCGAGACGCAGCATTTGGTTTGCTTTCATATAAAAGCCGTCCCGAAGCTGCACCGGCCTAACCACATCCCTTAATTTAGACCAATAAGCCTCTGTTGGTTGATTTGGTGCTCCCAATAAGCGCAGATACAAGATATACAACATCACGCCATCGTAGCGGTCCAGACACTACCGCTCAACAACCGTTCAAATAACCTCAAATCACAGTCTCAACCACATCACCAATCTTAACGCACCCCATCTAATGGGCTCAAACGCCAACTCCTTCCTTTCTACGTCTTCACTACCCACGTTGACCCCTTACCACCGTCCAGCTTCCCCAGAGCGTGCTTGGGTGGTTACAAAGAATTGTTCACATACGCAACTATTTTATTTCGCCCCCGCGTGATACTCGCTACGTCGTTCCAAAGCCTACCAGGGAAGAACACGTGTCAGTGCTCCCGACTCATGTGGGATTAAGGACATCACAAGCTGAGCGCGCGTGTTCATCAGATCAGGACCCCCGCCCCCATACCAACCTGTGAACCACCATTACTGTGCTCGGCCGATCTTCACATTTGCCCGGTACGCGCACACAATCTCTCACCTGCTGGTCTCACCCAACTGCTCCAGCTGTATCTGGGTGAAATGTCTCGCAAGCCACTCACTGCCCGGATAAAAGCATTTAACTTTCAGTTATCACGCGTACGTAGTGATAGAAGTTGAACTGAGAGACGTCACGTAAGTAAATTCTACAGAAAACTGCGCGGGCACATTGAGAAAGTGAGACTGCTTGAGGCTTTAAACGGCTGACGCACGTGCACAGTGCAGGGAACAAAGTCTTGCTCTGCATGTCTGGCGCATAGCAGTTTCCATTTGGTTCCCAGTACTTCGAATTCAGTGTTTCCCAAACCAATGCTGTGCGCGTGTTATACTGCACTGAATTGACATGGTGTGGAAGAGTATTTCGAGGTCTGTGTGTCTAGAGGGGTCTGTGATAGGTGGGTGAGTCTGTGGGATGCCGGTCATGTCTCTGGCACGCTAGTCAAGTCTCAGGTAGGTCGGTGTGCGGCTTGCTGTGCCCGGTTGTGAGTGAGTGCCCTCCGGGGGCGTCTGGGTATTTGAATGTGTTAGTTTGGGATGAGTTTGCCGGTGTCGTGTGTAATGTTTGGCGGTGCGTGTGCTCGCCTGTGTGTGTGTGTAGCAGCGTGTGAGCCCTGGCTGTGCCAAGCGGTAGGTAGGTAGGTATGTGTGTGTGTGTGTGTGTGTGTGTGTATATATATATAACCATGAGTCCGTGTGTGTGCAAAATGTAGGTGTCAGCGTATGTGCAAGCATGAGTCAGTGTGTGTGTGTAAAGTTGTGGGTGCATGCATGAGTGTCGGTGGGAGGTGGTGTGGGCTGGAAATCGCAGTTTGTGGGCATGGTAAAACTCTGTAAAACATTGTATATTCATTGCTTTTAAAAATGAATAGCACATTACGCGCACATACACCCATCGCCCTCATGACGCCCTTATAGCACTACACTCCTAGTGGGTCCTGGACGCCATGGTCCCAATATCCCCTTCCTATACCAGATACAGTATAAGAGGATGTCATTTTAAATAAGGGAGGCCTATGGGCTTTTCATTTCATTAATAACCAGCATTTGCAATGCAATAGGTCTTGTATTTACGCAAGTTTGAGCAATTTACATTATTAATGCCAATGCATTTTATTTATGCTTTGGTTTTTAAAACCTAAATAAAAGGCTTTGTAATTTACAATGACAATACCTTAAACTCATGTAAAGGCGAGACCTATTGCATTGCAAATGCTTGTTGGAATTATGGTGTTTTTATGAGGTCTATGGTATACACTAACTTATTTTTATGGAATTTGTGCATATTATGTGAATGATCATCAATTGATCGAATAAAGTTACTATTACTACTGCTACTTTTCCTTTCTATAAGTTAAAGATTTTACTGGACAATGATTGATTAGGTGTTAGTTGTGTGCCCCTGGGCTGGGATACTGGTCTACGCCACCGCCTTTGAGTGGGCCTCATTACCCTGAGAGAGCGAAGTGCTACCAAGGGGTTCATGGTTATCACGAAACAGAAAATTGCAGACTTCATTTTTTGAAGGACTCCTCACTCCCAACTAGTAACCCATTTTCTTACAGGGCTGCTCCAGGTTCATGTGTAGCACAGGTTCAATGACAGCTGGACGTAGAGCAGGCCTAATCATCCCAGTGGTGAAAGCTATACGATAAAGGGAAATGAATTGTATGTTCTCGGGTCCCAGCTGTGTCCCTACTTGTTTTAGCAACATTGCATCACCCAAACTGGAACCAAAGTATTTGTGTAAAGTCCCGGGGTAGCAGCGAATGAGGAAAGTACTGCAAGTGTTTCCCAGAGGTGTCTGTCTCGCCACGAAATGAGCTCTGGCTGCCTGACCGCTTGGAGTCCATGAAATCCTTGTTTATTCAGGTGCCCTGATCTGTTTGCCTGGCTCTCCTGTTGGTCAGTAGTGCAATTTGGAAGAAGTCCAAACGTACATTAAACCTTGAAAGACGTTTCCAGAGCTGGTCTGTAAACGAAAACGTTCATTATTGACTTTATCGTAATGGTTTCTTCAGCCTTTTAATGCTAAGCAGCCATAATGCGTTAGCTTGAATAAATGATCCGTGCTTTCTCCGACTTCGTTGCTCTTCGGGTTCTGCCGAAATCGACATGGACGAATTCCCTAGCTGTGATCAAGGGACTGTTGACGTCTTTGCAATACAGACGGCGGCTTATTTGTCTCCGAGGATAAGCGGTCTGTCCTCTGAGGTAGATGAACCTTCCAGCCGATCACCCTCTTGCAAAATCCTCATCAACTAGAAGTGGAAAAGTGAAATTCTTACAGCAGTTGCTACCTTCGTGAATGTTGCAAAACTGCATACCTAAAGAGGTTGACTGGAGACCGAAGTCACTATGCACTGATTTTCAACAGTGCCTGCTTCTGATTTTTCAAATCTCCAGCAGGTGCTTTCTCACTTTAACTACAGTACATGTTTTGTCTTCATATACAGCAATTGGCTAAGTTCATAAGTTTGCAACATAAACATGAAAGGCCGTTTAGCAATGATGGATACCAGTGAACTCCCCACCATTGCATAACATGTAATGCTCTTTTAGTGTCCGAAAGGAGGGTGTGCTAGCAATTGTCTTGCATTGCACAATGTCTATACACCGCCAAAGCACACTGCAGTAAATTCAGTCTCCCGTGATGCCCATTAAATTGGCTCAGGAGGACCAAGGAAGATAGTTGAATTAAATGCACGTTTTTAAACGAAATTTACTTTTTTCTCTGCTCCTCCCCCAAGGACATATACCCAGCTATCTTGGGATCACCATAGCTTGCCGTCTCGCCTACAGAACCTTCAGTATCACTTTCCGCCAGGACTTTTAATTACCTGTACTTCAGCATCCTCCAGGAAGTTTTGGGCTGCAGATTCCTGTGTGAAAAAATACAGGCTCCCTTCTAGGTTAGTTATTATGTAGCTGTGTGCTTGATTTAGCTAGTCTTTTCTCTACTCAGTAATTTATCTAGTCAAGGCCTTCATGTTGGCTTCAACTGCCTACTTTGTGTTTTTTTTAGGTCTCGCCTGAGACAGCGCTTTAGCGCTGCTCTCGCGAGAGCTTTTGTAAATGGGGGATCTGGAAGTGCAAACGAGTGCTTTCAGGCCTCTAAATACAGTGCATGTGCGCGCGCACCATTTGGCAGCCTGCACACGGTTTGCTTTCACTTTCGCGGCCGCACGGCCGCTTTGATGTGTGATCGCGATCACTTTCACACAGTGCATGTGCGCCGGGCGCGCGCACCATTTGGCAGCCTGCGTGTACATTTCGCGGGCGCTTTGATGTTCTCAGTGAGCCGCGCGGCCACTACGAACATCAAAGCGCCCGCGAAATGTACACGCCATTTGCCACCCCCTCCCTTATCCCACTTCCTGCTTGTCTTGTTTTTTTTCTTTCCACTGCTTGTCTTGGGGCCACATGCAGATCTGTAATTGAGCGAGTACTTTAAAGTTAACTTTTGACACCAAGAAACCGCTTTAAAAAAAATATGATTTTGGCAATGTGCGCTGCCTCTGTGAGGTCTCACTGTACTCCATGCTTTCTGCACTCCCTGTCCCCCCCCCCCCATGCCCTCGCGTGCTTCTGCTTCGCTGCTCTCCCCTCCTCTACCCATCCCACCCTTTGTTTCAAGAGCAGCGCCCGTGTTTATCAGGAAAAGCACGAACGTCAGTGGCTGCGCAGGCAATATTTTCACAACACCACTAAGGCACTATGGGACATGTAGTCCCGGCCTGCAGAACTGGAGACTGTTAGTAGTATCAATATGACCCAAATTGCTTATTTAGGGCGTTGTCCATATGCGAGCCCTGTCACGTTTATTTGCTGCAGCTCAAATGCGGCGCGCAATTAGTCTTGTTTGCTGTTCAAGGCATGTTGCTAATCCCGACAGTGCATATGAGCACATTATACTTTTGCCCTCTATCATGAGCCATACGTAATTTCACAAGTATTCCCCCATGGTGCTTTCAAAGGAGATATAATAACGTAACACAGCGTGTCTCCTTTGCCTTTCATTTTTTCAAGCAGCACGTTTCCAATAGATGGTTTTTACCACTGTTCTGTGCCGCCTGGCTGCCATGCACACCACACGTGAGGCACTGTTCTCATAGCCATAGGATGACAGCACTGCACTCGCTGCAACACATGCCTGCACAACTCACAATGACTGGCCTCTCTGAGATCCAGTGACATCTACACCACCCTGTACATATGGAGGAAGGTGCCACTCTTACATTTCTGCAGGTCCAGCTAAGATTTCATGACTGCATGCACTCCACTGTACACCCGAAGTAGCACTGGTCTCACCATGTCACGTAAAATGCAAGCCCTAATCTTAAACAGACACACACTGACACATAATTTGGGGCATGCACTTCGATCACCAGCACATCGAATTAATGGTTGCTGGCTATACCACTACCATGCAGACTCTGGAGGGACGGATTTTGAACAACAAGCATTTGCAGTGCAATAGGTCTCGCATTTACGCTTGTTTGAGCTATTGACGTTGCAAATAATAATGCCTTTTATTTTTGTTTTAAAAACATAAATACAAGGCATTGTTATGTACAATGCCAATAGCTGTAACTCTCGTAACTGCGAGACCTATTGCATTGCAAATGCTTGTCCAGGCATTTCTAGATTTTTATTATGACCCTCTTCCTCTTTGATCGTCCCAGCTCAACCTTTGAATCTTTAAAGTTAACCTGACATGATATGTTTCCATTTACCTTCCATTCAGTGTGATGAATACACCATGCTTTCCAACCTGGGAAAGATCGCAGGGTGCAATGTATCCAGTGTCCCAGTCTGGTTGACACAACAGGAAGCTCTTTGAAGTCATTTAATTCTCAAAGTCATGCTTCAGGGTTTATGGACACTTTCCAATCTGAGTAGTAACGTGCTCGGTCCCATCCAGTGCTCTCACCCATATGCCCGGCACACTTTGTAATGTGGATAAGAGATCAGGCTGGCTCCTGTAATTTGGAATCCATTTCACCAGCGTCCAATCCTCTAAATAATGTCTTGACTGCATTCTACATTTACTAACCTGCAGAATATCCTTGTCACTGAAGTGTAAACGTTATGTATGTCTGTGCAGTTTTGTGACCCTCAAACCTCTGTGCGCGTGCATTGCTTACTTGCATGCTGGAAATCAATTGGTTAGGGGTGGTATGTGGTGGCCAGATCTGATGACAACCAAGCACCAAATCGTTCTTGTAAATTGTTTTTAGGGTTTGATGGCTCTTTTTTTTAATTTTTTTATTTTTTCCCAATCTGTGTTAAGTGGAAGCAGATCCTGGTGCAAAGCCTTGGAATTTAGAAGCGCCGCTTCCACCTGCCACCACAGTTGGAACTAGCATTGGCAATATGTCTTGCTTTAAATGAATGTTTGATAATGTATTTGTGTGGAACCTAAGAACTGTGGAATAATGTAGGTGAAAGGTCAGGTGACCGTTCCACTGCCAAGCCAGAGCTAAAAATTCATGTAGGTTAGTGACTGACATTCTCCTCTCTGAGCGACCGCCAGAGAAAGGCAAACACCATAAATGACCTACTTATCTAAGACACTTTTACAGTATTGCAATCTCATGTGGGTGCTCCTTAAAGTTCAAACTCAGCCAGCTGGATAGATACAATTATCACAGCTGGTGGAGGGCAAGCACTTTTTTTCTGTGGAAGGACACAACTTCTGCCTAATCAAAACATGTACTCCTGCCTCCCAACGTGGGTTGAACCAAAGTTCCTCAACTCTCATTGTCTGGAAACAGCTGCGCTGTCGAACCAGACCATAAAAAGGCACAAATCCGCTCACAAATTAATAATGAGCTCCCAGTTGTTTTGCAGTTTGGACGGTTCTGCAGTGCTTACGGTGTGTGTGCTTCTCCCTGCACTACATTTGACTTGTCAGAGATAATCGCACAAAATAGCAGAAAGTTGCCTATTTCTCTGCTTCGTCTGCTTGGCACAGTCCAGTTTCGTTTCCCAAATGGATTGTAAGGAGGGGCAAATAGTTCCTATTTTTATAATTGCAATTTTCTTTCATTCACCTCGTAGACTTCTACGTCCGTGCACCCAGATGAGATGACACCTTACTTTTCAAGTCTCGAGCAAATTATCGCTCAAATTATTTGTAATGTATGATGTCCTGCATATTAAATGTGTATCGGCATCGTCTCCAGATTTAATATTACAAAATATGCATGCACGATTGATGCGCCAATATGACCATTTCTCTAAAGGGACTGGAGTGGTAGTACTAGAATTTAGATGAGCGGTTCTGAACGATTGGTTCCAGGGACCCCAAAGCGTCCGCGTCTCCTGTTCAGAGCGACTGCTTAGAAAGTTAAATACTATTTAAAGATAAATGAAGTATGAATGAATAAAAAAGCGAAATGTAGAACTGAAAGTTTTAGACCGTTCTGTAAAGGTGAAGGAATTTGAAATTGGAGGCTAAAATGAAGTTGCTGTCCTGCGGTTGATTGGTGGGAGCGGTGCAGTGCAAGGGCGTCAAATGGACTATAGTATGGATGATGAATGGCCTCCTGCGGTTGATTGGTGGGAGCAGTGCAGTGCAAGGGCGTCATATAGACTATAGTATGGATGATGAATGGCCTCAATTGCATTTAGACATGTTGGGTTTTTTGGTTTAGTGCAACAACCACCCAAGTGTATCAAAGCGCTATAGCCGGCCGGCCAGTGTTAAACCTTACCTATACGCCCACCAGAAAAAAGAGAAATGCAGAGATGGAGTATAGAGCCAGGTTTTAAGTGCTTTTCCCGAAAGGCAGCACCACTGTGATAGCCCTAAGGCTTTGCGGATTAGTTCCAGAGTCTGCTTGCAGCAATCGAGAGAGCTCGACCTCCCAACTTCTTATTTCGGGTCCTCTGCACATTAAGCAGGTTACGGTGTGTCGATCGGAGGCTTCTACCTGGAATGTGCCAGTGAAACATAGCTTTAATCCCCGCGGGACTGTGGAGAAAAAGGGCCTTATGAACTGTTTAATTGTTTGAACATAATGTGCTTTCTGATGGGGAGAAAAGTTCCAACCTTCCCATTAAATGTAAAGTTTGAATTTTTTAAATATATGTGTGAATACAATAAAGTACTTCCTAATTTGTGTATTTGTTTGATTAATGCGTGTGTCTGCAATTTTGTGAAATGTATTGTGGTTCAAATAATTGACATTGCTTAGTCTTGGGTCCCCGGCTACTAGTAAGGACTCATTGCGGGTCCTCTAATCCAGACAATTCAGTGGAGGTCGCCGTGTTCCAGCAGTGAACAAGTTGTGACCGACGTACAGTAAATCTGCTGTGCACAAATATATATATGTATTTATTGCTATGTATAGGGTACAAGCAAAGCTAGAGGGCAATGGAGCACTGTACTGCACGGTGTTGAGACGTTTTGATAGCCGCAACAACAAGCATTGGCCAAGCCAATGAGCCTGGCTTTAATGTGCTAATTGATACAGACACCAGCATTCACTGTTGGTCTTTAGCACATTAAAGCCGGAACTATTAGCTTGGCCAATACTGGGGAAAATATTCCAAAAAGGATCGATTTCTGTATAGAATTAATATAAGGGGTGAAGAACAAAATTTGACAAACGGAGTTTTTAAAGCATAAAATATTCCCTCCTGCATTCACTTAGCAGTTACTATAAAGCAGGATAACTCATCAAACTCTACGTACATCTAAAATCCTTGGTGGCAATAGGTCTAGCATATGGCTGTGCTTACGAGTCAGACCTAAGAAGCTTGCCAGCTGCCAAGGGTGTATGCCAGCGTATTGGGCCGCTAATGGACGGAGCTTGTGGTCCATGCAATGTGTCACTAAGTCGGATGGTTTCTGGGCTCTGCGCCCACTTCCTCCTCCGAGTGGTGGAATTACCTAACTGGGGACTATAAATATTTTAACAAGTAAAATATGATAACTAGCATCTAGACTGATGCTTCATAGTTTGTGTCTCTAGCCTATTAAAGACATCGCTAGATAATACTGGGGACAAGGTTTCGTTGCAGCCCGATGTCTGATAAAGTACATATTCTTAAACAGAAGTGTTTATACATATATAATTGTGCATATATAATTTTCCAAACCGATGTTACGCTGACGTAAACATTACACTTTTCAATAAGATGTGCTTCAAATGGAGTCATAAAATAATTAGCAGCATTGAAGGCATCTAAGAAAACATGAGTGCATCTACACTCCTCCAACAAAACATAGCAAGCTCTTGTGCAAAGTGTTGAGAATAGAGTGGAAAAGAGGGAAACAGTACTGTATAGCAGAGGCTGCTCCTCCACTAAGGTGGAGGAGCGTCGCCCCACTGCTCTACGAGCAATAATTAAAGGAAAACTAAACTAAAATGATACCAGCGTTATCATTTTAGTTCTCTGTTTCCTGGTGTGGGCGGGGCTCGACTGCCTGGGCTGGGGCGAGGAGTTGGGAGTGATTGCTCCACTCTAAATTGCGCATAACTGTTTGGTTGGCCCTCTCGGGCGACCATAACAGTCATGAGCACTTAGCATGTTCTGCACCCATGCTGCATTACAGCCTGGGTGCAAAACATGCCCAGGCTCCCATTCCAATCTGAGCACCAATCCACGGCACTCAGACCAATCACAACGCTGCTTGGCAGCATTGTGATTGGCTAGGGGAGTCAGGGGCCTGGGTGCTTCCTGGTTCCTGCTTCCAGCGAGAGGCGCTAGAGGATGGTCAGAAGGTAAGTGTTTTTTTTAATTCTTTATTTTATTTACACCCCGCCACCCCTGTTTAGTTCGTATTGGGACCAGATGATATAAGGATGCACGGGCAGCCTTTCAGGAGTTAACTCTCAATTAAATACCTTGGTGCCTTGAACCTCTTTTGGTCGGTCCTTGAAGAAAGCCAATCAAAGCCAGTAGTGTCTGATCAGTTAAAGCCTTGTTCAATACAGCAAATGTATGTACAAAGGCGTTCAAGGCACAAAGGCCTTTAATTCAGCTCTGTAAATGTGAGAACCCTAAAATTCTTACACCCCAAAATGACACCACAATAACACACGTGGTGGTAAACTTCAGATTCCTGAGGCAATGTGCCCCGAGATAAAGCACCGCAATGTATATAAAAAATGACAAAGTTAGTAAGGTTCTGGGCTCGAAAGAAAACTTTAAAGCTATTATTACAACAACAAAAAAAGCAAGATACAGTACAGAATCTCTAATGAGCTAATGCAAAAAGCTTGGAGAATAGAGCAATACAGAATAAGGTGCAGAAACAGCGAAAATGTTTTAAGCCCTAAATGAGCAGCAAAATCCATAAGGAATCGGAACGCATCCCTAGTAGCATTAGAAAGTTATCTTGCTTTACCCCCAAATTTGATGTGTTGTATAGAAAATCTCATAGGACAGAAAAATGCAGATTTGCAGTGGTTTGAGAAAAATCATTACACTATTAGTAAATCGGAGCACGGTTCTATTAAGCATCATATTGCCTTACTTAGCACTATCCTACTATATGAATATTCATTCCGTCCCCTCTATGCTAATGTTATCTGGAAATGGCAGGACAATCTAGTTGCAGTACAGGGAGGTAGCGGAAGAGCCATGGCAATCCGTAACATTACTGTGTTCATGTTGGAAAGCTTTTCTTCGAGAACAGCAAAAACTATGTCAATGGAAACAAACAAGTATGCTCGACTGTGTGCTGCAGAAATGCTGAACTGTGAACATGCAAGAGAAGACATCCATTTTTAACAAGATGGTGACACCAGCTTACTGAGGCATAGGCTTAATAGGCCTCAGTAAGACACCCTAACTAGTCCTAGCAAATTTGTTTCAAACGTAATAGCACTCTGTCAGTGAGTGTATATATGTAAATTCAAGAGGAAGTCCATATTGCGCAATTTGTAAAGCATGCACACATTCATAAAAGTGCAAAACATTTACAGCATCCCTAGAAAAATTGTACAATATTGTTTCCGTCTTTTTCCAATCCTTTCTCTGCTCTTGGCGTAACAGGAGTGTTAACTCTGTTTTGGCGGAGGTGTGTGGATTCACCTATTCACATTTTCTATCATGCCTCCAATCTTGCTAAATATTTTACAACTTCATTTTTTGCGTTCCCTGTTCTAAAGTAATGTTTGTGCCTGCTCTATATTTGTTGTTTAGGGAATGATACATTTTAAAACAGGATTGTTTATACGTATAAGATGTATCCTGCATCATGCCACAACAAATCAGTGCCTCCTGTTTCACCAATCGCTTTTAAGGTCGAGCCTGGGCAGTGCATGCGCTGCTCTGCGGGGCATGCTGTATTCATGAATGGACTTGAATCTCCGCCAATTACCCCCATCTTTTCAATTGGCTCCTGGTACTGTCCTTTCTAAATCATTGCTTTTGATTCATGAATAGAAATAGTAGTCTCTCCTTAGTACAGCCTCGTCTGCATTTGTATCCTCCAATGAGGACTGGACTTTTTACTTATGGTGTTACACGGGCTGTTAAATCTACAGTCTGTGAGCACTATTTTCTTTAATGATTTTCCCCTATTCCATGCACGACGTGCTTTCCTACAACGCAGCACGCTGCCCTCTTTAATATTTTTATTTGTAATGATGGCCGGTAACTATAGCAGTCGTGCTTATTTATTCATTTTATTTTCCAGAGCGGTCTGCTTTAACTATAGCTGCCGCACCATACATGCTTTCACTTTAATGGTGACTGCACACCTTTCTTTAGACGCTGCTAGCCAGTTTCCGTTTACAGCGACCCACGTCTCAAAGGGCTGCAGCCATCATTGAAGTGGTCTCCCATTTGCAATAGTTTGAGCTATTGCCATTATAAATGACAATGCCTTTTTATTCATGTGTTGCTTTTCAAAACACATAAATAAAAGGCCTTGTCACTTACAATGTCAATAGCTTAAACTCCCGCAAATACGAGACCTATTGCATTGCAAATGCTTGTTCTTATTTATGATCAGTGTGGTGTCTTTAGTAGGCGATATATTCAGTTGGAGCCAGAACAGCCCACTGATATCTAAAAGGAACCCAGTCCCTATATATACACTCTATCTTTCAGTTAGTGGAGAGCTGGTTACAAATGCTATAACTTGGCTTCTTGTTTTTTACTTTCTAGCATCAGACCAAAACAAAAGGACGTTTCCAAGACCCTAAAGATGTGAACTCCCACCCTTCCAAAAGGCAAATATTTTCCAGTTTGTGGGACAATGGATCGGAATAAACGAAATTCCATTGCCGGTTTTCCGCCTCGCATAGACCGTATTGAAGACTTCGATGGTGGGTCTGGTGACGGTAATGCCGCCCAGGTAGGAAGGGTCCCTTCCTCATCCTACAAAGCCCTGATAAGTGCCTTCTCTAGACTGACACGGCTTGATGACTTCTCCTGTGAAAAGATCGGGTCCGGCTTCTTCTCCGATGTATACAAGGTCAGTGTGCATATTGTGTCTAAGCACTTTCAGGCAACTCCATGTTCATTTTAGTCCAGTTGGTATGATTTTGACGAGCAACAAAGTTGATTGGAGATATCTGATGACATCCCATTTTCCTGAATTCAATGTAAAAAGGGCGATTACATTTTTTTGAGATTGATGAATTGATTAACTAACTGAAAATTCAGTGTTTCCAAGCAATCTAGAGAATGATGGTTCCATTTGAATGTTTCTGTAAAGGTTTCAATAATATGCAAAAATGTTGGGCCTGTTTAGACTGTCAAGAGGTCTACTGGTGGTGACTTACCTTTGTCTTGTCTCATACCCCTCCTTAGAAGATCTAGAAGTGTCATTTATACACACTGCTTAATGTTGGGTGGCTTTCGGTTTGTCAGGCGAAGGCTGTGCATCATGACTTTCTGTACTGTAACACATTGTGCAAGGGAGGAATATGTGGCTGGGCGGAGCTGAAAGATTGGGAAAGAATTAACTGAGCTTGCAAGAGAATGTAGGTGTGGTAGTGGGAGAAGTTAGCCTTGCACAAGAATGCTTTGCATGTGGTCCTCAGAGGTCACTTGCAGTCATGCCCATGTGAAACCTGGCGATCCTTTGACCACTCACTGGTGTTTTACTGACATCCACCACTACACACATGTTGCATAACCATTGATCACATTGTGCATTTGGTTCAGGTTTATCATTCGCATGCCCAGTTTTAGATCTAGTATGCAGCAAATATGCAAGTGATTAAACTTCTTGAAAGGTGGCTTCCCCCTCCTCTGCCCTGTTATTTCTATGGCAAGCATAGTGAGATGCAGCCTTAGATTATTGTAATATCTCAGAATTTCCACTGAACTAGTAGAAATAAATCTCTACTCTTTGTATAACTCTTTAACATCAGCATGTACACAGAAATCCACAGTTGAATAATGTATTGTAAGAATACGCTTTAGTTTTCTCATATGTTTTTAGTTACAGGACTTGAACGATCTATTTAAAAGGTACGTTTGCAACTCACACTGCTTGTGTTTGTTCTCTAACTTGCTTAAACAAATTACTGCTTTCACATAACTTCGTTGGTGAAGTGTGTAATAAACAACATTTATCGTAGTGAATGAGACTTGTTGATGAACAGTAAGTTGGATGATATCATTGGTGTTTGTCATTTAACATTTCATGAGTGATGTATCGCGTCCGAGCACTGGTCTACATGGTTCTAAGGGTAAAGGCTTCCTGCTTATGTCCACCAAAGCTGTAGTTTAAAATAATGTGTTTAATCATAAAACATAATACAAACAATTGCACGCACAGTTACATCGCTTCAAGGCATCGTAATACAAATCAATCTTATTATTCAAGAAATGAATCGGACACATGGGGAATACCATCTGTACAATGTCTTCTATGGAACAAATCTCGGCCAGTGCTGGTATAGGGCTCTATGCGACCAATCAGTGTCTTACATGGGTCTCAGCTCCAAAGTAGTGGCCCTTCCATAGGTGTTGTGTATGCACCTGTGACCTCCTTAGTCTTTAATGTTCCCACCACCTGTGGCGACGTCTCAATGGGAGTAGTCTGTGGGTCTGAGACTGCATCAGCAGCTGTATTTGAAAGGTATGTTTGGTATGGTCTCCCATAATTCCTACGGCGGCTTCTGGGAGGGAGGTAACTCATTGTATACATCGGCCTGTGTGTTACAATATAACATGTCGGCATGCCATTCTTTAATCTGCGGCAGCGGGCCGCCCATCCAGCGCAGTGCCACCTGGTGTTTAGCTAGGATAAGTCCACCAAAGCTGTAGTTACTCCCCTATTCTCCCTAACACTCTCCTAAAGATTGGGCTGGTTCTAATCGCCACAACGAGTTATCCCCACAGCACAGTACTCTGGGGCAGCATCTCCCCCCAAATCTGTTAGAGGATAACCCACCACATCCCCCACGACCCCCCAACATCCGTCACTTCTCAATAAGGCAACGCCAGCACCCCTCTCTTACCATCCTTGCCCCTTTTCCACGTCCATGGTGGCAAGCAAACAAGTCATTCATTGTTCACTGGTTACACCACAAATGGGCCTTTGGCCACCCTGTTGAGCACACCTAGCCCTTTGCACACCTCTCCACTGAGAAATCCAGCATCAGGGTGGTAGAACTCCTCTACCAGGTTCCCCAAGTATGCTAGCAGACCAAGTCCTGATCCACAGGTCCCCTCGCCGCAAGTGCAACCTTCACTAATGGACCTTAAAGCTCTGAACGTTAGAGCAGCCAACATATCTCGGAGCATCCAGAAATCTATCTTCAATGAAGAGCATCCTACACTTCACTGAAAATTAAGCTCCCTCATAAAAGTTATATTCCCACAAACCAAGCTTTGCCTTTAACCCATGTCACTGGCCAATAGACACCTTCGCAAACATCTCAACTACCTCTCGGAGGATGAAACACTAGCTCTCCTCTTATTCTGTGAGGCAACTCTTGACGCTCCCAATCCTATTGACAAGAAAGATGAATACATAATTCATACGGTGTCAGTCAACACTAACAGAACGCCAACTCTCCGAAACCGAGGAGTAAACAGCAATAACTTAGCGGAGTACCTTTTTATCCTCTTCCTCACAAAACCAGCTCCGACCCACCACTCTCTGGCCTCCTACTTAACTGCCGATCGACAGCGAAGCATGCCTCTGACATCGCTGCACTCATCCTGAGCCAAGAAACAGATGTAGCAATCTTAACCGAATCATGGCTCAACGAAGCATCATCACCGTACCTAGATTTATTGGTTCCTCCAAACTACAACATCGTAAGGCTTGACCTGCAAATAAAAAGAGGGGAAGGTATTCTTATATCTACCGCTCCAACCTCTGTTACCGAACTTCACTCTGACCCCACTGACTCCTGCAAATATCTTGCACTCTCCTTATGCAACGACTCCAATTGTGCAAACTGCACACCTTCTACCACCCACCACGTGAGAGACACATTCATCAAACACCTCATGGAAATATAACAGCAAAGGTCTCCTCCCCCCTCGCCCTCCCAATGACCTCTTCCTCGGAGACTTTAATCTTCACTGGAACGACCTCAATGACCTTCAGGTCAACACCCTTAGACTTCGTAGCTGACCAATCACTTACTCAAGCCTGCACTCTACCAACTCACACAAAGGCTCCACACTGGATTGGATCATATCTAAGGCAACGGCGGTCAGGCTAAACTCAATAGCTCCCTGCGACTGGTCCGATCACCACGCTATTGCCTTCCTATTACCGGGCGTACACAAGAAAAGATCAGCACAATCAGTGAAACCGAAACTCTGGCTTAGGGACACAAAGAACCTAGACTTTGAGAAGCTGGCTGCATGCTGCGATAATGATCTCCACCCTCCCCCAAAGTTATCATAGGTTAACGAACTTACAGAGCACTACAACTCCACAATGTCTGACATAATTGACTCTCTAGCCCCGTTAAAACTAAAGATCTTACATCAAAGACAAAAATCCCTGGATCAATGGGTCCTTCAACAATGAAAGGAGGATTCTTCGGCCTACAGAAAAATTGTAGACCACACCCCTCTGCCTCCCAACTAAAGATTCTCTGAAAAACCAAAAACGCATAAAATAAGAGCATCCTCAAATCAAAAAGTTCTTTTAGTTCGTAACTGGAAAACGCTAATAACCGACCTCGTAAGTTATTTGAATTGGTTAAACATCAAACTGGTTAAAACATCTAAGAAGCTACAAAATCCCTGATAACAGGTGAGGAGTTCTCCTCCTTTACAGCCAAAATTAACTCCTTGGGAAACTAGCTTAATTCTGCCGCCATAATCGGACCTCCTCTTTCTGAGACCCATCTCCAGACCTCCTCTTTCCGAGACCCCTCCAGGCAACACCCAAAAAAACAAGTACACTGGTCCACTTTCAAGCTATATTATGACTATACCATCTCAAATTCTATCCTCCATAAAACCGAACAACCACTTTAATGACCCGCTCCCCTCCACCAACCAATTTATCACTCCTATTTGGACTAAAATAATCAATGCTTCCCTAATGCAAGGGTCCATACCTCTTTCTAAAACCGGTCAATTCATCCCCATCTTTAAAAAAAAAAAAAAAAAAAAAAAAAAAAGTAACACTTTGAATCCAGCGAATCCAGATAGTTTCAGACCAATATCCCCACTTCAAGTGAAAGGACTTGAGAAATGTGTGCAACCTCAATTGAGCCGACATGTTGCTAATTTCAACCTGCTAGACGAATGCCAATCTGGTTTCAGGCCAGGTCACAGCACAAAAATTACTATTCTCCATATTGTATGACGCTCTTCAGGCTTTTGACCAAGGCAAAACGTCTCCTAATTCAGTTGGTCCGATTATCGGCATTTGACACAGTCCACCAAAAAAACTACTTGAATGGTTCAAATACAGGATGGGAGTAGGGGGGGGGCCGTTCTAATATGGTTTAGATCCTTCCTTCAGAACCGCTCCAAGAGATTTAGTCAACTGTGATCTATCTGCTTCTTCTCAGATACTGATTGGAGTCCACAAAGGCTCAAATCTCTCCCCTACCCTCTTCAATCTCTACCTTGAACCATTAGCTGAAATACTGTGTATTGCCAACATCTCTATCCACATGTATGCTGATGATTCTAAGAACCACATCAAAATCTCATCCCTAGAGGAGATCACCTCTATGAATGAGGCCCTAAAACTGACTGTTCAATGGCTCGCCAGCAACCCGCTCTCACTTAAAGCGCAAAAAACTGAGTTCCTTCTAATCTCCCCTCCTGAAAGTACCACTGACACAATGGAATCGATCAAGATGATCACAGCGCTGAACTGCACACCGACCATAGTGGACTTTGCCAAATCATTTGGAATCGCACGATGGAATCGATCAAGATGATCACAGCGCTGAACTGCACACCGACCATAGTGGACTTTGCCTAATCATTTGGAATCGCACGGACAGCAACCTGAATAGGCGAGCCCACATAGTCTTTGGCCAATAATGCCAGATTTCACCTGAGCTACTTGAGAACTAAAACCATTCCTTGATGCATCAGACCTAAAAATGGCATTGCAGACATTAGTTATCTCAAGGATCGAATACGGATGTTCAACACTCTCTGGTCTACCCAAGATCTCAACGCCCCCCCCTAGAGTTTGTCTCAACGCTGCCGCTAGCCTCTTAACAGGCTCAAAACAATTTGACCACATCTCACCGCACCTGAAGGCGCTGAACAGGCTTCCTTTTGAAGCCAGATTCAAACTCCGATTGAACTGTATCACACACAAAGAGCTATACTTGAATTCTCCTGCATATCTTGGCCAGAAAATCGTGGTATTTGGAGGATCCAGAAACTCCCAGTCTGCCAAAGACTTTGTGCTCCAACCACCTGCCTCCGAAAGGAAAAAACAATCTAGCTTTCTCTGGGGCCACACCAAGAATCTGTAGCTCGTTGCTGCCTAATATCACAAGACAACCCTCCTTATCAAGATTAAAAAAGAAAGCAAACTTTCCTAATGGGCAGATTCCTCCCATAAAACACACTCTTTGCAAACACAGCACAGCAGCCTAGTGATATGTACCTATGTAATTGTCGATTTCAAACTTGCATACCAAAGGTTATCCTTGTAAAGCGCTCTGATACCCTAACATGTCATGTTGGCACGCCATAAAACACTAATTAAATAAATGGAATAATGTGTGGCCATAAGCAGTGCATGCTGGGGCACAAGTTATAGCCCACTATAAATGGTGAATTTCAGTCTTTCGTTTACATATTTCTTAAACAATAGTTTTTGTATTATTACAAAGCCTGACTACATCACTTTAATCTTAGTTTTTTTCTTCCAGTAAATTTCTCGTTTTTTTTAACGTAAAGTGCAATCTTAATACCTGACTGAACTGTCACTTTAACATTTTTCTTTTTCCTTTAATGAATTTCTCTTCTTTTCTAACAGTCTGATATTACCAGACCTAACTATAACATCACTTTAAAGCTTGTGTTTTTTACTGTGAATTTAAGTTTAAAAAAAAATCTAAATTAGGATCTTATTACCATGCCCAACTATAACATCACTTTAACTGTTATTTTCAATGAATGTTAGATTTTAATTTTTTTTTATCATACTTGCGCATCTGCTCCCTTAGTGAGCATACTTTTTGAATGTGTATAGTCGGAGTTGACTGCAGGGCCATGCTGTGGTCCCTCGAGACAACACTGGAGATCTTGCTCTGGGACCCACACCCCCTACAAGATAACTGTGCCCAAAATGGCTACTGCAACATTTGTGTTGATGTTGCAGTCAGCCAGTCAGATGGCTCGATGCCACAGGACTGCCCCACGCTATCAAGATGGCCAGTGGAAAAATAATCCACCTCTGCCAATCATATTGTTCTATTTGCGGGACCACTCAGTTTCTCAAACAGCTGTCCAGATTTACACCTCTAATTTTTAAACGTCCCACCATATTCTGTTTCCTGGAGAGTTAGAACTTGACCAAAACATGCGTTGTGTGCACACACAAGCCAAACCATGTTCCCCATTCACCTCTAAATCAAAGCAAACATTTTAATTGTGGCTGACCTACTTTTAAGTTTGAATTATGCTAAGATTATACAACCAGGGCAGATATAAAGGCTGATTCACCTAAAGCCAGAAAGAAGCCTCAAGCAGATGTGCAACAATCACTGGCACCTTTCTTGCTGTTTGGTGGTGACAATGCTGTGTAGTAAATTTAACCGTGGTCACATTCACTGTAAACTTTTCTGAAAAACAAACATTTGTGGCAGTTATGCTTACCTAACCAGCCGGGCAGAGCCTGTTCAAATGGTATTGCTCTTGTGCCTATGTGGTAGAGGACTCTAAGGTGTGCTGTAGGTGTTTGGTCAACCAGGTCAGAAGTCTTTCCCTTTGAAAACACACTATACTACTCCTGTAGTCCACTATTCATTCATACATTGAAGAGCAGGTTCTCATGCACCATACTCTGATAACTTCAATCTGAGTAAGAAAAGTGCTATAAACCATTCCAAAAGTTTTTCTAAACCTTTAATCACAAATTATTTCATATATTGTTACACGTATTAAGAACCAGTCTGAGCTAAAAATGCATCGCTGCGATAACATCAAAAAACTGTTCGTTAGAAAATAAACGCTGAACATGAAATCAGTAATATAAAACAGAGCAAGGAGTGATCACACAAGACAATTGCCTCAGGATACCTAGGGCATTTTGGACCCTATGGATCCACAGAGGCCTGCAGACCAATCTGTCCCTGATGCAGACTGCCTTTCAATCCTGTTTTGGGTTCAGCTCTGAATCTGGGACCAATGCCTACTTCGATGTCCTGAGAGGTGTCTTTATCAACACTGGGACGCGAGCATACACTGAAAGCAAATCTGCTGTGACCTCCACCAAAGTCGCAACTCCCTCATCTCCTAGCTTATTCGAATTTTGATCCACAGCCTTTAAATTACAGGCTACCTGACTCCGATGAGGATGAGTCTTCAACTTTATGATAACTTTTTTCTGGACCTACAGGTGAGCAGCGGTCTTCACACAGGCCTCCTTTATCCCACACTTGACACATCAACTGAAGAATCTGCCTCCGTCGCCATGGTCATTCAGAGGGCAGCAGATGTCCTCAACCTACAACTGTGGTCAAAACAAACTTTCTAACAGAGGTCGTAGACTCAGGATGATTTCGCAGTAAACCCTCCTGCCTTTTAACATGGACCTAATGGAAACACATCTGGGCCAGAATATTCGCCACTAGTCCATTGGTAAATAGCCATAAGGCACAGGACTGTTGCAGAAGGTCCAAATTTTCTCCTGCAGCACCCAACACTGGAAAGCCTGCTATTCCAGGCTTCCACTAGCAGGCTCTACCTCATTGTGTTTCTGACCACCCTGCCAGATAGTTTAAATGCCTAGAGACGTCTCCCAAATATGTTTTCCTTAGCCAGCCTTGTCCTCTGCTCTGTTAATTTTAGCTGCCTCCTGGGACAGTATTCACCTGCATTGTGGGACATAGCAGCTGACGACATGCCAGCAGACCTAGACGACCTCAGGACAAATCAGCATCCTGATATTACAAGATCTTCATGGGCCTGGACACTCCCAACTGCTTGGGTAGGGCAGTTGGTACTAATGTGGTGTTTCAGTGCCACACATGGATTCGCTCCGCAATATTCTCAAGTAATATTCAACAAATCTTAATGGACATTCATGGCACTTGTCTCTTCGGAGACCAGGCACACTTGGCCTTGGAGCACTTGAAAGAGAGCAAGGCAGTTGTGCACCCTTCACCTGGAACTACCTATACAGCATTTGCCTGAATTTTTTTTCCCCTTTAAAGGCTTTAGAATAGGTTTTTAGCAGATGCTGTGTAAAACCTTGCCTTAGCAACAGCAGATATCAGAAGCATTTTGAGGCAGGCGTCGGGGATTCATCAACCAGCATCCAGGCTCCTACAGGCAACAAACTGCCACATCCTTCACCCTCCAACTGCGACAAAATCACTTTAAATTGCTCTTGGTGAAAGCGCTGTTGCCCGGTAGCTGTTTGGATTACCTTCTGCCTCCAGGGATGGTAGAGTATCACATCAGACTGATGATTTTCCAAATATTTCACAACTGATACATCCTCTTTTCCTCTCCACCTCTCCAAACATACCTTCTACACCATAACAACTTCCGGAGTACCACTTCTCCATTCTGCAAATGGCTGTTCAGACACTCTTCGGCAAGGGAGCCATCGAGGATTGTGCCTGCTTCAGACTTCTGGATTTGTTGTGAATCCCGTTACTTCCTTGTGCCAAAGAAAGACCAAGGCCTTCTTCCTATGCTGTCTTCGCCCTCTGAACCGTATTTTTTTTTTTTTTTTTTAGGAGAAATTCGAAATGCTCACCCTGGCCCAGTTTCTGTCTGCTCTAGATCCAAGAGACTGGATCCACATGACACCTTTTCAAATCCCCATCCTGCAGTCTCACAGGCGCAACATGTGGTTTCAAGTAGGCCATGACTACTTTCAGTTCTGTCTCCCATTCGGTCTTACTAGTGCGCCTCGGGGTTTTACAAAAGTAATGGTGGTCGCTGCCCACCTTTTTGTAGGTTGGGACTACCAGTCTTCTCATACCTCAACGACTGGTTACTGAAGGCAGGCTTGCCTCGTACAGTTGTGTGCCACCTCCAGACGAGAGCCAACTTGTTGACATTGCAGATGTTTTCCATCGAGGTTTCAACTTTTGACCTGGGTCTTTGTCAGAGTGGCACTGAGGATTCTTGGCCTGCTCTAGTTTGCTTATGGTTAAAGTGTAACTGCAACAAATGATGGACGGAATGCTGAATGGTTCAACCACTCTACCCGAGTCAAGAGATCTGGGTTAAATCCATCTTTTTTTTTTTGCCCACTACGCCCCTCCAGTTTTGACCCAGTTATATGAAAATCAGTCCTGACCCTGTGCCTCGTGGGAACCGTCCAGACCGAACTGCTTGTGGAGCATGCCAGGTGGCACATGTGGACTCGTGGATTCTGAAGTCTGAGTGGTCTTGGCACCCAGGGAACCTTTCATATTTCTTCCATGTATTGGAGAAGACTGCGATGGTGGCCGCTGGACCGGTGGCAAACCAGTCTCCTTACCACACGCAGATTTAACAGCTGTGACGGAGCCCTCTTTGCTTTCATGGGGATCTTTTCTGGGAGAGGTGCAGAGCAGAGGTCTATGTACCCGGTGGACACTCCTCCAGAACAATCTGCTGGAGTTGCAGGCGGTTTGCTTGGCATTAAAAGCCAGGGGGTAACAGGTACAGGTTCTCATGGGCAACCCCACCACCATGTGGTACTGCAACAACCACTACGGAGTGGGGTGCTGTAACTTGATACTATGTGACTCGAAGTGTATGAATCATCAGGACAACTCCCTAGTTATGCAGCACTTGGCAAGATCTCTAGATGGTAAGCAGACCGACTCAGCCAATGTTGGCTCGCAGGTCATGAATGGCGACTGCACTCGGAGGTGGTACAGGTCCTAGTCCTGCAATGGAGAGATCCCTGGCTCGATCTTTTCACCATCGCACAAAATGTGCTGTGTCAAAGTTTTTGTACATGGGCTTTCCGAAGGCGGCTCTTGCTCAGACGCCTTTTGCGTTTTTGGAGTTCAGGTCTCTTGTACACTTTCATTCCACTACGTCTTCTGCCCAACATTCTCAAGATCTGGAACAACCGGGCCCTAGGTATCCTAGTGGATCTGGGCTGGGCGAGTATAGTGGGGTCCCCCAAAACGTCTGGCCATCCGCATCTACACTCTGATCCAGCAGCTTCTTTGGGAGAGGATCTCCTGTCACAGCAGCAAGGAGTGCTGCACACAAGGCTACACAACCTCCACTGAGGTTTGGAGATTGAGCTGCTGTAGTTGACAGCTTTTGGTCTCCCTTCTGAAGTAGTGGGTGTCGTATTAGCAGCCAGGCATCTCTTGACAAAAACTATCTATACAGAACGCTGTAAGAAATTTGTCTGGTGTTCTTCCCCAAAAATCTAACTTTTACAGGCAAAGCTATTTGATATATTCTTTTTCCTTATCTTGCAGCAAACCTTTCTGTGGCAAAAGGTAAAGGCTCCTTATCTGCTGTTTCAGCTTTTCTGCAGTTACCTCATCAGCCATCTTTATTTAAATCACCAGTTGTGATCCGTTTCCTAAAATGGCTGACCATTTTTGATGCCTCAGTGGGACCTCAACCTTGTTCTCACTTTTCTTATATGCATTCTATTTCAGCCAATTGGACAGCTGTTGCCTTCCCTTGATCACCTTGAAGACAGACCGTGAGTGAGCTTGAGGCACGATCTGTCCCAACAGTGAACCAGCTTCTTGCTGGACAAGTTTGTGCTGAGGACTAAGGCAGCCCTCATAGGACTGTCCACATAAAACAATCCATTCTGCTAGGTTTCTTTGCTCCGCCTCATCCCTCCAAGGAGAAAAAGCATTGAAAATGCAATAGGTCTCACCTTTGATTAAGTTAAAGCCATTTGCTTTGCTAATAGTATGGTGAAAACCCTTTTGTACATAGGACCCTATGTGCTGCACCAGCTCGGCTCTCCCTGGGTACGTGGCTGCTAACCACCTCCATTTCCAACTTCCTAAACCATTGCTAAACACAAATTTTACAAAAGCGGGATAAGTTGACGCACAACTGAGCAAACAATAGGATAGCCAGCAGCTGTAAGTACAGTCAGTAAAGTGATACTACATTTATCATGAATAAGAAAAAAAGAGATTAAAAAGTCCAAGAAAATGGTAGTTGCTCCAACAGCGAAACTCTATTATCCCAGCGTCAACTAATGGAACCTCTACGTAGCCTTAAGAAAATTAGCAGAAAAGAGCTTGGGAAACCTAAGCAAAGTAGTATGAGAAACATTTACAAAATGGCAACACTCGTGAGGAGAAGCTGTTCAGCGTGTGCCAACAACATTTGTGGGAGTGTGCATGTTATAAAACACTTCATTTGGTCGATCTTTTAGCTACTCTGCTCAATGCCCCTCCCGATTTGATAGACAGTGGACGGAACGGAGTTCAGCTTCTGTAAAGCATCAGAGTTCCAAAATGACCACAATAAAATTTCTTAAAACTACTGAAAGCTCAGACAGAACTTGTGTGGCGTAATACAATAATGAAGACAGGCAGGGTGGATGGGGGTGATTAAAAAGTCTCCATTACTCTATCTTCAGCCAGAGAGTGTTTAAGACTTGGCGTCAAGTACCTCAAGCGGAAGCAATATTGTAACTCACTAAAGTAGGGGAGGTGAACCAGTGCTGGCTTTAGGAGTGTGTGAACGGTGCAGTTGCACAGTACCCACAACTTAGGGGTGCCAGAACATGCCTTGGAAAATGTACATGAAATCAGAGTGCCCGCCCCTCAGTGCAGATGCTCTCGTTGGCCCGCGCTCTCAGCGGAAGTGGGCGCAGTCAGCAATAAAGGCAACAAAAAAAAAAACCCTGGGGCAAGGAGCGGAAGGGAGTGTGTTCGCCTCGGAAGCTCTGTATACTGACATGTCCTTCAGAAAGCGGGAGGCTTTTCATGGTTTCTGTAAACACTGGCTATGCCACTGCTAGCTCAGATTGCACAACAGCAGCAGTTAAGGGCACAGTGCCTCCATGGATTACTGGCCGAACGTGTGTGCTGCATGTAACGGCATTGTCGTATTCTGCTGTACCACAGGCAGAGCGGCAGCCTCCGCTACATAGGCATGTGTGTTTTCAAACGTGCATAGCAGGAAAAAAATAATTTGAATACGCAGGCCATTGTGTATGGTGACCTGCTACAAGGTAACATGTCCCCATTAACTGCAACGTGAGAAGTTCACACAACTTGATTTAACATGCATCGGTTATGGCGCAGATCTTATTGTTTTAGCTTGTAGCCTGGGGTGTCGCCCATTTTAAAGCGCAGGCTGCCAGTGGTCAGCTGTTTTCCGCCTTAGCTTAGGAGCTCAAGCAGTCGAATGTGGTGGAAGATCTACGATTGTCAGATCACTGATCCATCAAGACCAAGAATACCATACATTTATCTGTCCGGTGCAGCAAAAAAGATAGCCAGGAACGCTAGAGAAGCTGCAGCAGAATAGCAAAAAGGAGCAATTGAAAAATACATGAAAAACCTCTAGGTATAGAAAATAAGACATCGGATTCTGACAGTGCAATGGAAACAAAGTCCGGGGGAATCTGGCACTTGCTGTATGGAAGATGATGTTAAGGAGCAGATTAGTTCCAAATCTTATGCAGAGGATAAAACTGAGAATACAAGAACTATTTTGACTTCTGATAAATCTATACAGCTGGATCCACATACATGGCCTAAAACATTGAGTAAGCATAATACGGACAAGCTGATTTTAAATCGGGCCATTCAGACACAGAGCGAGAGACATAAGAACTTATCTCAAATCTTATGACCCATGTTTCACACGTGTGTTTCTATAAAACTCTTACAAATAATGATAGGATTGAGAGACAGTGGCTAATATACTCCAACATAGCTGATGCACTATATTGTTTCTGCTGCAATTTATTGAGTAAAGGGTCCGACAAACTCGCTACTACAGGATTCAGTGACTGACCACATGTTGGAGAATACCTGCATTCACACGAAGTCTGCTGATCATATGCGGCACATGCAATCATGGTATGAAGCACAAAGGAGAATTCTCACTTGTACAGGGATTGATCCAGCAGAGCAGACCTTACTTCAGTCTGACATCCGATACTGGAGTTCTATTTTGCACTGTCATGTGTCAATAGTACAATTTGTAGCAGAACGAAACTTAGCTTTGAGCGGAACCAATGAGAAACTTAAACATTCAAAATGGCAATTTTCTGGGTCAAGTAGAACTGCTTGCAAAATAATGAAGAATTCATGGTAGAACACAGAGTTGAGAAAAAGGAAATAGCAGGCCATTGCCTATGGAACACCATTCCAAATGTAGTCCTTCAACTTGTATCACAAAACATCCAGAATGATTGCTAGATATTATCAGGTCTTCCAAGTATTATTCATTCATACTGGAATGCACACCAGACAGAAGTCCTCAAGAGCAAATGACTGGGATTCATAGTTCATGTATCCTCAATTATCCCATCAGCAGAAGAACGCTTCATGGGGTTCATATCTGTAGAGGACACAAATGATGAAGCCATTAGTGACGTACTACTGCTACCGTGGTCAAGGTTATGACAATGGGGCTAATATGAAGGGAGACCTTCTGGTGTGCAGAAAATACTAGATAGGATCCCCAAAGCAATTAATTCCTTGTGCTCGTCATTCTCTTAATCTAGTCTTGTGTGAAGCAGTGCAGTCATCAACTATAGCACTGTCTTCGTTTGGGCATTTACAGAGAATATACCACATGTTTGCAATATCAACTAAAAGATGGGCCATACTTACCTCTTGTGTGAGACCCACGGCCAGGCATCGAAACCAGCCCTGGCAGTTTTCTCGATTGAACCAGTGAGTGGGAGGGGGGAGATTAGGGAGGTATGGCAAAAGCTTAAGCCTGGGTTGCTAGTGTTCAACCCAAGCACCACTGCTGCTTTTGTTACAAGAAGCAGATATTGCAGCTCTGCTGCAAAACCAGTCACCAGTAACTAAACCGGACCCCAGTTCTGGGTGTGCCTAATATTGATGGACAGACATTCTCTGAAACCCAGAGTTTACAGAATGCAGTTCAATCATTTCCATTTCTTGTCAGCATTGTTATCTGGTATGACACTTTAGGTCAAATTAATAAAGTTAGCAAATTAATGCGAAGTACTGACATGCAGTTAGATTTTGCCATAGCTATGCTGAGAAGGTGATTACGTGAGAGAATTGTGACAGAATTTGATCGTTATTGAAGTCGCCTCTGAGATAACCTCAAGGTTTGATGATCCAGTAGAGACTAGCTTAGAGACTGAAAAGAGAACAAGAAGGAAGAAACATTTTGATTATGAAGAAGATCCAGTGGTTGGAGCAGTAGAAAAATTCATAATTGAATTCCTAATTGAATACTTCAATGTCATTGTTGAATCAGCAAACTCGAACGCTTTTAACAAATGGTAACATTTAAACACAGATGTGGGTTTGTGCACCAAGTCATATCAGATAAACCTTTTGAAACCTAAGAGCTCGAGAATAAGTGCCAAGATGCAGCTACATATTTTGAAGAAGACATTGCAGGGGATGAACTCAATACAGAAATTAAGCTTCCAGGGACTGTACAAGAAAAGCCATCCTGATACAGATGCAGCATGTGCTGCGTCTGCTCTAAAATACATGTATGACAACTGCTTGCTAGAAGTTTATCCCAATTTAAACCACATTCTTAGAATGTTTTTGACCGTTCCGGTTACAGTAGCCTACTCAAAGTTGAAAATTATTAAGAATGACTTCATTCGTCAATGGCCGAGGACCGGCTGACTGGCATAGCACGGATATCAGTTGAACATGATGTTGGATGAACTCTACTACAGTGAATTAATGAAAGAATTTGCAAGACCAAAAGCAAGGAACGTTCCCTATTGGTGAACTAGCATTATTTATTATTCCATTACAGGTGCACATGTATAATTAAATTTTACTTGTAATACTTTGATAACAAATCTACTTTTAAAAAATGGTTAGCAATGAAAAACAATTGGACTTGTGTCTTGGGGGTGACGACAGTATACGCTACACAGCACCCAAAATATCTTAAGGCCACCCCTGGGTGAACACCAACCGCGAGATTGGTGCGTGTGGAACAAGTTTAAATCCTGGCTTCCCATCCTGAGCACGTCATGCAATTACTACGCCTCCTGGTGACTAGGCCCCTTTTCTTTAAAAACCAGAGCAATTTCTATCCGTTGACTGCCTCGCATATTATTTCGGTAACTTTTCTCACACTTTTGTTAAACGTAATTTGAAAAAGAGAGCTGTATTTCTTGACAAGGGCCGTCAAACTGTAAAGTTGAGTTTTGATTAGACTCCTTCGAAAATCTAGCTACTTGCCATGGACGTCCCGAGCTCTTTGATCAGAGGAACTTCTAGAATTAATCTGTAGACAATCCCCCTATTCCATGACATCCAACCCACCCACTCGCCCAAATCCACTTTATTGTGTACTCACATGGAGTTTTTCTCCGCACCGGATTAGAACCGTTCCTCCTGCTGTGCTTTCTGTGAGTGTGCAGAGTCGGTCCGAGCTTGAAGTTTAGTCACCAAATACGTGAAACAGAAACCGAAAGAAGCTCAGTCGTAGTTGCTGCCGTTTGTTACGGGTCTGTCATTCACTCGTGATGGACGTACCCGCCCCCAACTGCTATTGTAGGGCACTCCCCAGCAACAGAAGTACTATTTCCTGATGCAAGGGTTGTTTCCGTGCAAAACACCAAACTGTTGCCAGTCCTGGCTCGGGCCAGCTGCGTGCGCCCCGAGTAGGAACAGGTGGCGCGAGAGAGGAGTTAGAAGAGGCCTTCGCCTCCCACCCGTACATGGTCGTCTTTCAGTTATTGGCTTGCGTATGGACTAAAAAACTGCATTTCTATTGCTAGGACACCAAAATGCAAGATGCAAAATGGCGTCGGGCTGTCCACAGTCCCTACAGACACGCGCATGAGGTGTGGTATGGACAAATGGCAAGAGTATCCTGTTCGTCCATGCAGACGCGCGCACGAAAGCCCTCGCCAGAATCGATTACAAAAGGTGCTCGCAATAGCGAGCAGCACATGCGCTGCTTTCACCAGGTGAGACCTAAAAAGCGACTTCATCACCTAGACCCAAAGGGATATGTGAGCTTTTATATTAATCATACCAAGGATCATTGAGTGGATAGTCAACCCTTTGAGGGATTGTCTAGAGCAAAGAAGGGAAAGGTCGTGCAGAAGCAGACCTCTTTCAATGCATTGTTCTGCACATCAAAATTTGGCACTGCTTGGCCAAGAAACGGCCTCCGTGAAATCTGAGTGCTCATTTCACTGGAGCAAAGGATGCTACCACTGTGCTGGTGTGCGGAGTACTAGTTTGGACTTCTGTCAGGCGGCCTCATGGGTGGGTACCATTTCACACTTTCACAAAGAATTATTGCCTAGACAGCCAGGTCCAGCGTGAGTGGCACTTTGACTGTTCTGCTCTGCAAGATTTCCTGGTCTGAACCATTCCACAGACCCTCCATCTGTGGAGGTACCGTTTTGGTATCTACTCGCATGGTGTGGAATCTGCAGTTAAAAGTATACATTACAAGAACAAGTAACTTACTTTAGGTAGCGCTCTTTCTGGTGGATACACTATTCAACTGAAAATTCTTCAACAAGCCATCTTCCTCCCCTCTGTGTGAAATGGACTCTTTTGGCCCACGTTAATGAACTTGGAGATCTGTACACTGGCACAATCTGATGACTCATTTCACTTCAAATGTCAGCTTTATGGCCTGTTTCAGCTCTGAGCTGAAATACTTAGCGGACCCCTGGAAGGCCTTCATCTCCGTTTTGAAATATATAGCACCACAGTGCTTCCCAGTCACCCAATGGACCCTGCTCCTCTCTCCATTGATACAGTTGTGCAGTGCAACCTACCTTGAGGCATACTGAAGATCCCAATGAAGGTGGAGTTTAATTGAAAACTGTATTTTCCATTGTGCCTACGCCAGACCAACCAACCTCTCCCTCATTAAAGAGAATTGGTCCTCTGCCCCTCCCGTAGCACCCACCTCTTACCATCCTCCATCCAATTAAATAGAAGTGGACCCCTGTACCTCCTCTTGGACATAGTTTGTCTCTCCATTAAAAAAAAGAATAGACTCCTGTAAATTTCCTGGGGCCTATCCAAGACCTCCATTAAAGAGACGTGGACAACTGGCCCGTATCCAAATTCCAGCCATGCTCCCCAGTTAAAGGGGAGTGGTCCCCTGACATAGCCCCCACTTTCAACAGCCCCACCCAATTAAAGAGGAATTGGACCTCTGCACCTGGTATGGAGCTTGTTTCAAATTTCCTCAAATGTGTTTCTTAGATGGGCCCTGCTCCTGATGTGCACTTAAACCAACCACTGTCTCTGAAGCGCATGGGGCAGTCTAGGCTCTCTTCACACGAAACTGCCTAAGGGAGTAAGGGATTCCCGAACTCTTTATTGAAATACTTAATTACTAGAAGGAGCAACACAATTTAAATACAATAATGTCTATATTAGAATCAAATCTTCAAAACAAAGTTATTAGGCAGATAGTTCCTAATGTAGATCCATTCTTCTTAATTGTAATTCGAATAAAGTTTTTTCTTAGAAATGGTCATTTGATTTTTCAAATTAAAGACTTGCAGCTTTGTATATATCGGATCATTCTTTGTTGCGATACTTAATTCAGCCAACGCGTTTAGTTTTAAAAAGACGTCATCAGGGCTGAAATAGAAGAACAAATATAACTATTCAATTGAAACTTCAAAAAAACATGATCTTAATAAAAGTATAACTCTGCCTATATCCATTCTAATATTGTGCCAGTATAAGATAGAGGTACTGTATTTCAAACAATGTAGTTTTAGATTATTTCCAATGTATTAAGCATCTTTACATCACTAATAGTTCATAACCTAGACACATTTCTATAGTCTTAATACAATAGAGGTAGGTCTATATCCAATGATAATGCATTCCTATACAGTTAACACAAATCCCAATTACCATAAATTAGAACAGCATTATATAACTAATCAATTCTAGCAATCGAATAAGTCTTAATTTTAAGGTCAACAGGGGTTTAAGAACCGATAATCACTTTTAAATTAGAACTAAATTCGTACCTTAGTAATTTAAGGTGAATCTCCTCGCTAAAAAGTTCAAATGCACCGCATGAATCTAATTTTGAGTGTGCTAGTACTCTTAGAGGAGTTTTGTCTAAGATGAAGGGGGGAAAAAGAAGAAAAGCTAGACCATTTTAAGACTTTGGTCAAGTTAGACCAATTTGGTTGCGTTTGATAATCTAAATTAAATAATTCTTACCTATTTAATGTTTTTGCGCGTCTATTTTTCAAGCAAGCAATGTTATTCAAATCTTTCTATGAGGTTAAAAATAAACATAGCATTTTAGTGGTAATATTTCTGAATAGTAATAGATTATTCAAAACTGTATGTTAACTTCTAACTAAATTTGAGTGCAATTCCAAAGATGGTTATTCCATTCCTCATATAAATAAACTGTTCCCTCTCTGCATAAGCCAGTAGCTGTAAAACTCATTGCTAATGGCTAGAAAATGACCTCAGACAAAAAGGCCTGACTCCCGCTGGTTGTCCCTTAAGTCAATGGTGGTCGTTTATATTTATCAGCATCAAGTTGAAGCAAACCCCACATCATGCTGTTAACATGATCCAAGTTAGTCCATCGGTTAAAGCGCCCTATTCAGTAACCAAAAATCATCAACCTCACGGGTTCGATTCTGCTACCCGGAAGGACAGCAAAAACACACCAACCCTCAATATACCCTTTTATAATACAAAAAAAGAAGAAATATAATTTAGTGAAAGGAAGATTATAAGTTGGAAAAAAGGGACGTCTATTTATATTTAAGGGAGAGGAAGGAGATTTATAGTTGGGAGGGGTCAAAGAAGAGAACACGTCTATTATCAACGTGCTAGTTAGATTTAGTCCATGAACACATTCCATTACTGTTGTAAACCCAATTAGCCCATGGGAGAGATGCCCAGCTTATTAACCCGAGCAATCCCGATACCACGTGTTCAAACCTGCTACTGAGAAATTCGGGCAAAACATTTTAAGTCCTAATTATTAGTTTGTTAATTCATAACTGTGCATTTCAATCGAAATACAAGAATATAATAAAACTGATTGTGTATATATCATTTAACAAGAACAATCTATTTGTGAGACATTTCAAAAACAATGTACAATACATTTTTGTAACACAATATCACAAAATTCTCATACTACACAAGCATATTATTCCGTTACATTTTGAAATTGAATACATTTTCTTAATAATTAACTTCTGCTACGTAAGAGAAAAATAATTCAATTTCCTAAATTTCCATAAAATAATTAAATATGCGATTTCTCAATACATTGTTACCAACCTATGATTGCATGCAAATACTGGAAGTGAATTTATTTTGTCATAATAATTAATAACTATAAAAAAGTGTAATTCGTTGTCACTGTTAAGGCCAAGGATCGTGGCCCTACATCTACTAATACATTTTGCCTTTTGCTGTCGCAGTTCTAGTTCCCAATCCCCTCCTCATTTCAGCTGTGATTTTCTGTAAACCATGAAACTTAAAACTACCACTATGTTCGTGATCCTGCTTCACATGTTTATACAAGAGTGAGTTTGTATCTGTTTAATATAGCTCTTCTATTCTCTTGTATTCGGAGTTTAAAGATACGGTTAGTGCTACCTATATATTGTAGTGCATTCACATATTAAAACATATTACACCCGCACTATTACAATTGATGAATTCATTTATATAACATTTTAGTGTTCTAGCTAAATGTTTTAATACGATTAATGCCCAAATCACATATGTTACAATTGCCACGTGAAGAAACATTTGGCTTGGCTTGTCAGCCAATTAGTACCTTCTGACCGGATAGGTTCCAAATAGTTTCTAGTAACAAGATTTCCAATAGTAGCACTTCTGTCATTTTAGGTTTGTCAGAAATCACACCGAGCAAGCCTGGTACCCCCTTCAGCAAATTCTTATTTAAGATCTTAATCTGATTTTGGTGTGCATTATATGTGGTAATAAATGCCACACGGTCTGTATTCTGATGTCCTCGTTTTTAAATCAATGTATCTTCCCTTTTTACCTTTTCAATTCGATGTCTTGCCTATACAAGGCTACTTGTAGGGTAGCCTCTATTTTCCAATCTACATTGTAATGCATCTAATTTAAATTCTGTCTCTCTGCTGCAGTTTCTCCGAATACAAATAATTTCCCCATAGGGGATACCTTTCAGTACTGAGGCGGGGTGGTAGCTGTACGCTCTTAAAATAGAATTAGTTGCTGGGTTTTTTCTGAATAATTGACTGTGAACCTGATTTTCAACTATGAACAGTTCAATATCTAAACTCAATCCTGCTTGGATGATGGCTCATTGTTAGTGTTGCATTAAAATCCTTATTGTTCAAAAACTGGTGGTAGTGTCTCAATTCTGTATCTGATACTTTCCAGATGACCAAAACTTCATCAATAAAACGTCCCCAGAAAACTATTTGATCTATCCATAAGGCCGCTCTTCTGCTCCAGGCATGCTCCCTCTCATGCCAACCCATAGATAGGTTGGCATACGAGGGAGCAAACCTGGAGCCCATACCCGTGCCTCTTATTTGTTGAAACCATTCTCCTTCAAAGATGAGAATTATTCTGTAAAATTAATGAACTCATATCTCAACATTTTGGAGTGGTCTCTTAAACTCGCACTTCTTTGTCCTAAATAGTGATTTAACGCTTGCTGACCTTTTTTGATTCGTAATGCACGTGTACAGCCCTAGGGCATCAAAAGTCACAAAACTTAAACTTTTGTCCCAAACTAGGTCTTGCAATTTATTAAGTACATCCATTGTGTCTCGTAGCTATGCTGGTAGATTCGTAACTAAAGGTTTCAGAAACCAATCCACGAATTCCGAAATATGTTCCGTTAAACTCCCTATACCGGAGACAATAGGTCGACCCGGAGGGTTTTGTATAGATTTATGTATCTTTGGTAAGATCTAAATTAAGGGCGCAACAGGATTAGCAACTTGCAGATATCTAAACTTTCTCATCAAGCAACCCCTGCTCTTTCCATGAGTGCAACCTTTCATGAATTCAAATGTTGATAGATATGAGTTCATTAATTTTACAGAATAATTTTTTCATCTTTGAAGGAGAAGGGTTTCAACAAATAAGAGGCACGGCTATGGGCTCCAGGTTTGCTCCCTCGTATGCCAACCTATTTATGGGTTGGTTTGAGAGGGAGCATGCCTGGAGCAGAAGAGCGGCCTTATGGATAGATCAAATAGTTTTCTGGGGACGTTTTATTGATGACGTTTTGGTCATCTGGAAAGTATCAGATACAGAATTGAGAGACAACCACCACTTTTTGAACAATAAGGATTTTAATGCAACACTAACAATGAGCCATTATCCAAGCAGGATTGAGTTTTTAGATATTGAACTGTTCATAGTGGACAATCTGGTTCACAGTCAATTATTCAGAAAAAACCCCGCAACTAATTCTATTTTAAGAGCGGACAGCTCCCACCCCGCCTCAGTACTGAAAGGTATCCCCTATGGGGAAATGATTCGTATTCGGAGAAACTGCAGCAGAGACACAGAATTTAAATTGGAATCAGATGCGTTACAATGTATATTGGAAAATAGAGGCTACCCTACTAGTAGCCTTGTACAGGCAAGACCTTGAATTGAAAAGGTAAAAAAGGAAGATGCATTGATTTAAAAAAAAAAAAAACGAGACCTCAGAATACAGACAGTGTGGCATTTATTACCACATATAATGCACACCAAAATCAGATTTTTGAGATCTTAAATAAGAATTGGAATTTGCTGAAGGGGGTACCGGGCTTGCTCGATGTGATTTCTAACAAACCTAAAATGACATCTAGAAGTGCTACTGTTGGAAAACGGGGCAGCATCTGTGAGGCCTGCACAAATAACATGACTACATTTGTCCTTCACTGGGAACCAAACACCGAATTGTAGCGCCTGACTCTCAGAGGGTAGCGTTGCAGAGCAGTCTGAGGCTTACTCAAGGGAGGTGGTGTGGGCTAGTAATTGACATTTGCAGGTGCACAAAAATAACACTCATAATTGATTGTCCAGTCTGTACTTTGCTTTATAAAAGTAAGAGTACATCTATTAAACACACACACCACTCAATACTATGCACCAATTTACAAACATACATAAGCTGTTGGAATTTATTTGTGACATTGCATAACATCTCCACCCCTCCGCAGGGGGGTGGGGTCTAGTACCACCACTCCCATGTATGCACATCAACTTGCCCCAATGCAGTTAGTTGAACATAACCGGGAGCGAGGGCCCTGCGCACTGGCACCATCCCAGTGGCGACCCACCCCATTACCTCAACCAGCATTAAAAAGGGGTAAACCTGCCTTGGTGACACATGACCCTGACTGAGCATCTCCTACTGACCATAACGTATGCACCTCTATATCTTAAAGGCTAGCAGTCTGGGGTCTTCACCTAAGCGCATCAGCAAGAATCCATGTTTACGCACACTTTAGAATGACAGTACTCATCACCTTGGTTGATCGTTTGAATGCATTACAATTACAGCCCCTAAGGTCATCACAGATGAAATCACAGGATTGCGCATATACAGCCAGACACCCTAGCAGGACTGTCTGGCAACATAGCCCCACTTGACTTATGACATCTCCTTACACATGTGACTTACAGTCCCTTCAAAAGAAGTACTCCTGGCAACTGCACTTCTCCTGCAGTGCGCCTCTTCACTTTAAAAGGAATCGCAGGTAAAGCATGGGCTTAGGTAAATACAGCCAGACCCCCTAGCAGGAAGGTCCAGCAACATAACTCCATTTAGCTTAACATCACCTTACACAGGTACTTCACTTTACACATGTGACTTTCAGTCCACCTAAAAAGAAATAACCAATAGTTAATGCATTTCGGTGCAATTACACCACTTCACCTCCAGGGGATGCCCTTCTCCAGACATCCCCAACTCAGCCCTTCACTCCATGATGCACTTCATAGTACACCCTCAGCTGTAGAACATAAGTTGCAGCCTAGAAGGTGTTAAAGGCTGGCTGAGCCCTTGAGGGGTTATTCTTTCAGATGCCCCTTGAAACTTAGGGGTGGACTGTTCTTCTTTATGGTGGGGAGACTGCGGTGCTCCTGCAAGCCCCCTGCACCCCTTTTCACACATGAGGGTGACCCCCTCCTCTGGGGGCCACCAGGCACCAAAATGGCAGATTTCTTCATGCTCGGGGGGGGGGGGGGGTGGAGACTGCGCTCCTCCAGCAGCTCCCCAGCACCTTTTCACAAGTGAGGGTGACCACCCCCCCCCTCCTCTGGGGGCCACAAAGCACCAAAACGGCAGATTTCCAAATGCCTAGCGAGGCATTATGGGGTGATTCATGCTCCTCTTTACCAGCCCCATCCACTGGGAACACTCTAATCCGCCCTCAGGGTCTCTTATTCAGCAGGGTGCTGTCTTCACTGGCTCCCTGCGCCAGCCTTTCGCCAGGCTCTCCTGGGCCTCTCTTCTCCCTGCGCAGAGGCCCCTGATTCTGTGCTCCAGTCCTGGGCTCTTCTGGTGCTGATAGGGTCCTGGGAGCAGTCGGGGGGGTCTCTCCTTCCAACTGCCCATTGCACCAGGCTCCAGCACCTTCACCCTCAGCAGACCACACCCTAGAGAGACCTTCTCTTCCTGTGCAAGCACTTTTTAAAAGTTGAGTAGGGGGCTGGCAAGAAGTCTCTGTTGGTCCCATCAAACAGCGACACATCACGTCCCTGCCCCTGCCCCTGCTCCCTCCTTGTCCAGCCTCTGAGCTTGTTCAAAATGGCGTTGTCCAGGGTTTCTGGCCACGTGTCTCTGAAGCCCCTTTCGCCTACGCTGCCTTCCCTCCTTGGTGCAGCCTGGTGCCTGGCACCCAGTGACAGCTGCTAATTGAAGAGCCTGTAGCCCCTCCCATCTTCTCTTCATGGAGAGGAGGCCCTAGCTTGTGGGAGAAAGGTTATCAATCCATCCAGCTGAGGTCAGCCCTCAGCCTGGGTCTGGTCCTGGCTGGCTTAGAGAAATATGACTGTTCTGGATGACCCAAAAGCAGTACAAATATGACTTTGGACTCTGCAGAATACTTCTTTTCACATTTGCTACACTGGACTTAAGTCCGTGTCCGGAATCTGTAGGCCTAATGGAAGCTAATCTAGCCCATGGCTCCACATTCCCATAGGGGAATAATGAAGTGAAAAAACAGTAAGGCACACTGACTTTCCCTGGCATGTTTCATCCCAGTGTATAAAGCCTATTCCATGTCACCACCCAATACGGCATAAGTCCTGCCACACCATTCACTTTGTAGCTGCTCCTGGACTGCACATGCTAGGAATCTCCCCTGCGCAGCCCGTACACGTGTGCACATGCATGTACATGCATCTGCATGTAACCAGCCCGGTGTCCCTTACTCCAGCTGCTGAACAGTGGCCTGGTCAAGCCAAGGGAACACCAGTAAAATCCCCATGCAGTCTTACATCCTGAGTTCACTGTGGGTGAGTCCCAACTTATGAGGCTCCCCAACAGTAAAAGCTCCACAATTAGGTGCTCAAAAGCGAAAAATCCGGGCGGCCCATGGTGTCAGAACCACCTTCTAACAGCTACTATTGGAAATTTTGTTACTAGAAACTATTTCTGACCCATCAGGTCAGAAGGTACTAATTGGCTGCCAAGCCAAAGGTTTCTTCACATGTGGCAATTGTAACATATGTGATTTGGGCATTAATCGTATTAAAACATTTAGCTATACCAATAAGAAATGTTATCATATAAATGAATTCATCAATTGTAATAGTGCGGGTGTAATATATGTTTGAATATGTGAGTGCACTAATATATATATGTATATATATCACTATACGTATCTTGAAACTCAGAATACAAGAGCATAGAAGAGCTATATTAAACGGGGATACCAACTCACTCTTGTATCAACATGTGAAGCAGGATCACAAACATAGTGGTAGTTTTAAGATTCATGGTTTACAGAAAATCGCACCTAAAATGAGAGGGGGGGATTGGGAACTAGAACTGCGACAGCAAGAGGCAAAATGGATTAGAGGATGTAGGGCCACGATCATTGGCCTTAACAGTGACAACGAATTACATTATTTTTTTATAGTTGTCATTAATCATTATGACAAAATAAATTCACTTACTTATTTGCATGCAATCATAGGTTGGTAACCATGTATTGATAACATATTTTTGAATAATTTTTATGGAAATATAGGAAATTGAATACATTTTCTCTTACGTAGCAGAAGTTAATTATTAAGAAAATGTATTAAATTTTAAAATTTAACCGAATAATCTTGTGTAGTATGAGAGTTTAGTGATATTGTGTTACAAAAATATATTGTATTGTACCGTGTTTTTGAAATGTCTCACAAATAGATTGTTCTTGTTAAATGATATATATACAATCAGTTTTATTATATTCTTTCATTTCGATTCAAAGGCACCGTTCTGAATTAACAAACTAATAATTAGGACTTTAAATGTTTTGCCTGCTTTTCTCAGTAGCAGGTTTGAACACGTGGTATCGGGATTGCTCGGGTTAATAAGCTGGGCATCTCTCCCTTGGACTAATTGGGTTTACAACCATAATGGAATGTGTTCATGGACTAATTTTAACTGGCACGTTGATAATAGACGTGTTCTCTTCTTTGACTCCTCCCAACTATAAATCTCCTCTCCCTTAAATATAAATAGACACCCCTTTTTTTCCAATAAAGTTTTCCAACATATAATCTTCCTTTCACCAAATTATATTTCTTCTTTGTTTGCTTTATAAAAGGGGATATTGAGGGTTTGTGTGTTTTTGCTGTTCCTTCCGGGTAGCAGAATCTAACCCGTGAGGTTGAGGATTCTGGGTTACTGAATAGGGCGCTTTAACCGATGGACTAACTCTGATCATGTTAACAGCATGATGTGGTGATTGCTTCAACTTGATGCTGATAAATATCAATGACCACCATTGGCTTAAGGGACAACCAGTGGTAGTCCTGCTTTTTGTCAGATGGCATTTTCTAGCCATTAGCAACGAGTTTTACAGCTATTGGCTTATGCAGAGAGAAAACAGTTTATTTAAATGAGGAATAGAAAAACCATCTTTTCGATTGGCTACCATATATTTTGCATTAAAACAGGGATTGGACAATGGGAGGTATTGAAGATGTTAGCTTTGACTGCACGGTTGCAGCGGGATTTATCAGGCACGCTGACTGTTAACTACTACTATTACTGAGGTGAGTGCTAGCACAAATGGGGGTCTACGAGGCGACTTTGCCTCGTATATTGTGGCAAATTTTGTTTGGGTGCCTGCAGTGATTTTCCAGGCTGTATTCAGCTATTTTACTCTTCCCAACTATAAATGTCCTCTCCCTTTAAATACATATTTTTTCTTTTAAATACATGCCCCTTTTTTCAATAAACTTTTCCAACTTATAATCTTCCTTTCACCAAATTTATATTTCTTCTTTTTTTGCATTATAAAAGGGGGATATTGAGGGTTGGTGTGTTTTTGCTGTCTTTCCTGGTAGCAGAATCGAACCAGTGAGGTTGATTTTTGGTTACTGAATAGGGCGCTTTAACTGATGGACTAACTCTGATCATGTTAACCGCATGATGTGGTGTTTGCCTTAACTTGATGCTGATAAATATCTATGACCACCATTGGCTTAAGGGACAACCAGTGGGAGTCAGGCCTTTTGTCAAAGAGCATTTATTTTCTAGCCATTAGCAATGAGTTTTACAGCTACTGGCTTATGCAGAGAGAGAACAGTTTATTTAAATGAGGAAAAGAATAACCATCTTTGGAATTGCACTCCAATTTAGTTAGAAGTTAACGTACAGTTTGAATAATCTATTACTATTCTGAAATATTACCACTAAAATGCTTTGTTTATTTTTAAGAATTTTACATCATGGAAAGATTTGAATAAGATCGCTTGCTTGAAAAATAGACACGCAAAAATAACATTAAATAGGTAAGAATTATTTAATTTAGATTATCAAATGCAACCAAATTGGTCTAACTTGACAAGTCTATGGTCTATGTTTTCTTCTTTTTCCCCTTCATCTTAGACGAAACTCCTCTAAGAGTACTAGCACACTCAAAATTAGATTCATGCGGTGCATTTGAACTTTTTAACGAGGAGATTCACCTTCTATTAATAAGGTACGAATTTAGTTGTAATTTAAAAGTGATTATCGGTTCTTAAACCCCTGTTGACCTTAAAATTAAGACTTATTCGATTGCCATAATTGATTAGATATATAATGCTGTTCTAATTTATGGAAATTGGGATTTGTGTGAACTGTCTAGGAATGCAGTATCATTGGATATAGGCCTATCTCTATTGTATTAAGAATATAGAAATGTGTCTAGGTTATGAACTATTAGTGATGTAAAGATGCTTAATACATTGGAAATCCAAAACTACATTGTTTGAAATACAGTACCTCTATCTTATACTGGCACAACATTAGAATGGATATAGGCAGAGTTATACTTTTATTAAGATCATGTATTTTTTTAAGTTTCAATTGAATAGCTATATTTGGTTTTTTTCTATTTCAGCCCGATGACGTCTTTTTAAGACTAAACACGTTGGCTGAATTAAGTATCGCAACAAAGAATGATCTGATGTATACAACAAAGCTGCAAGTCTTTAATTTGAAAAATCAAATGACCATTTCTAAGAAACTTGATTTGAATTACAATAAAGAAGAATGGATCTACATTATGAACCATCTGCTTAATGACTTTTGTTTTGAAGATTTGATTCTAATATAGACATTATTGTATTTAAATTGTGTTGCTCCTTCTTCTTGTAATTATTTGTTAGTGTGGGTGTTTAGCGGTAAACCACGAGAAGTGAGCACTTTATTCCTTCTTTTTAACATTTGAATACGCCTAGTGTGCTAGTGCCGGGAGCCCTACCGCTTGAGTTCTGTTGTCGTTATTGAAATATATTGTTGCTGCAGTGAGGCTAGCTTGGGGGCCTGTCCCATCTCGCTGCTAGAATGCATTGGAGCTCCTGCGTGATCTGCTATTCTTTGAAGACCAGGGTTCTTATCCACATAGGTTCTCTTCGTGGACCCCCAGACTCTTAGGAAAGTACACCGGAGAGCTTCCTGGCCCAGCTCGAGTCTTAGCATGGGATGCATTATTAATGGCATGTCTCACCTTTCTCTTCACACTCTGGGTGGTGAGGTGCGTTGGTGTTTGTCACACTGATTACATATTTATTTCTATCTGCATTCTAAAAGACTTGTATTTTTGATCATTGATGAATCCCATTTCTCCTTTTGTGGTTAGTATGCAAAATAGCATGGCCCTGACAGACGTGTAACTTGTGGCCTGCAGGGGCGAGGGCCAGAGCATGCAGGGGAGAGGGCAAGAGCGCGCAGGGGAGAGTGTGCATGTAGGCTGTGGGAGATCACAGGCTGACATGACATCTGTTTATTGTCCTGTATGAAGCCAATTTGTGAATGGATCTTTCTTCTCTGGCCTATGTGCAGCCTGCAAATGCCATAGCGCTGCAGTGATGGGGGGGGGGGGGTTCATAGCCGGCACTGAGGGGTGGGGGTTTCATAGCTCAGCAATTGAGGCTTGGGGGGGGGGGGAAGAATACGTAGCCCGGCAAGGAGGGGGAGGTAATGCATAGCTTGGCAGAGGGGGGGGAGGGAATACGTGTCCCGGCAGTGAGGGGTTGGGGGAAGTATGTAGCCCGGCAGTGGGGGACAATGTGTTGCCCGGCAGTGGGGGTGGGGGACAATATGTAGCCCGGCAGTGGGGGTGGGGGACAATATGTAGCCCGGCAGTGGGGGTGGGGGACAATATGTAGCCTGGCAGTGGGGGTGGGGGACAATATGTAGCCTGGCAGTGGGGGTGGGGGACAATATGTAGCCTGGCAGTGGGGGAGGGGGACAATATGTAGCCTGGCAGTGGGGGAGGGGAAGAATATGTAGCCTGGCAGTGGGGGAGGGGAAGAATATGTAGCCTGGCAGTGGGGGAGGGGGACAATATGTAGCCTGGCAGTGGGGGAGGGGAAGAATATGTAGCCTGGCAGTGGGGGAGGGGAAGAATATGTAACCCAGCACGTGGGGGGGGGAGTTCACAGCACAAGTACATTTCTGCCTGTTTCTACTTAGGTTTGCTTGTTGGCCCCTTCTCTGTCCCCACACACTGCTTTTAAGTTGCACATCTTTGGAATTTGCCTAATATTTGGAGACTTCCAAGAGTAGTGCTGCTGCTGCTGTTGGTTGGTTCATTGAAGGCGTTGAAGTACGCCGGTATTCTTGTGCTTTGAGTTGAGTACATCCTGCCCTTGGTGTTTACATGCTGCTTCAATGTAGAGTTTGAATAGAGAAAACAGTGGCTACATGCTGATGCTTTGGGTCGAGGAGGGAATCCAGCTTCTGGGTGTTACAAGATGCTCCTCACACTGATGTTTGGCTGAGGTAGTGTTGGCTGTCTGTTGGCTGAGGGATTCCAGCCCTTGGGGCTTACAAATTGCATCACTTGCTGTGCTGTTTGGTTGGTGATGGTAGCTTAAAGGAGCATTGAAGGGTTTCGGTGGGGTTGTCTAGAAATGTGATTACTGGGTGGAATGATGAATCTCAAAGGAACAAAGTGTAAGGGGTGGATTCTAGCGGAATGGTTTCATAGCCATGATGTAGAAGTAGCAACAAGTGCAGAGTGCATGTGGTTGCAGAGGATTGCGGGATGCATGATTCACCACAACTGTGTGTAGGCATGTGTTAAAAGTAGACAATTACTGCAACTAATGGCTGTTAAGGCATCCAGTGTGTCCAACTCTACTTCAGCTACATGCACACGTCCCACACACACACCATACCCAGCACACATGCACGCACAGCACCAGAATCTCACACACCACACAGGCATTCATGCAGATCTACTTCATGTACTGCACCTTCCCACATGCATGTCCACCACTCCTTGAATGTGCGCTTCCAGTACATCCATTTGGACATGCATCACGCACACACTGCACTCTATACAGGTGTTTGCACATGCATAGTTATGATTCACACCGTAAGATTGGTTCTGAATTTGCAGATGGTACAGTTTGATTTCTGTGTTGTCTCATAGCGAAGGATGGGTGTAAATATCGTATGGTGATTTAGGAAAGAATAATACCCTCTTTTTTACATACTATGGGTTTGAGACGCTTGTCTGTGCAGTCTTCTAGTTATCGATGCACATACAAAGCTAGCTAGCTAGTTTAGTAAGCACTCCTCCATTGACCATGTCCTTGGAGAGAAGATCCCATTATGCACCCTGTCCACAGCTGACGTTCAGTGGGGTGGTGAATTGCATTTGAGCTATTTCCGTCCTCACATTGTAAGACGCAGCATCCTCTGATGGACTAAATTAGATTAGGATGTATAAAGCAGGAGCACCTGTTGGTCTCTGTCCACGTGATGCGCTGGCAGCAGCAGGACACCAGGTTCAACCAGCACTCGCAAACCACACTGAAAGAACTCGAACCCATGCTTGTGATAGGAGGTGCAATTTGATTCTTATATTGGGTTAAATATTTTGCTTTGCAAATGCTGAAAAGTGGTATAATATCCCAACTGCACCACACTAGTTAGTAAATATCGAGCTGACCTGGGCAATCCTATATCTAGTCTGTGTATATAAAGCAGTAAACTAGTAACCTTCTCCCACTATCCAAACTTAATTTGAGCTCTGCATGGAACTGATTTTTTTCCAGCAGAGAACGTGGCACTCCATATGTTGAGACTCCTTGTCTTTCCTTGTCCTAGCTCCTCTACTGAGCTTGTGGACATTACACACATGCACACTATAATACCCATATTTTTAGTCACCCTGCTTGCTAACCTCACATCAAAGATACTGGAAAATGCACGTGTGGTTATGAAGATTTGTTTAGCGCTCAATCACCCTGGAGGGGATTCCTGTCACAGATCAGGTGTGTATTTAGCCACGCATAGGTCGGGCAGAGAGCTGTTCGAAGAGCCAGGTTTACAGTTTCTTGCAGAAGTCAAAAATCTAAGACGAGGCTCTGATGTATAGTGTCCAGCAATTCCTTGCTTTAACAGTGATGTAGGTAAACTCCTGTCCGCCGGGTCTGGTTCTGCGAATCTGTGGGAAGTGTGCAAATTGGAGTCTGGTTAAGCGTAATCTTTACGCTTGCGTAAAAATGTGTAGACGATAGCTTCATTGGTAAATGATCCTATTCCCCCTGGACCCCCCCCCCCTCCTGTGCTTTTCAAGGTGAGCTTTGAAATACAGCTCTGGGAGCCATGGACCTAGGTGGAATCTCAAATGATTTGAACCCTGGTTTCAAGACGTGTAAGGAGCAATAGCGTCACGGAGAAATGTGAGAAAGTTGGGGTGTAGAAAAGAGACCGATGCAAACTAATCCCAGCCCCCTCCCCCCAAAAAAACATCACAGTATCTATTTTGAGATTGCGTTTATGAAATGGTCAAAAGCATTCTACTTTAATCGGTTGGCTTGTTACCCTATTGGCCAGTGAGTAAAGTATCCATGTCTTAGGACTTGTAATGCTGGCAGATGACATTTAAATGGTCATGCATGAGGAAGGAGCTTCGGATGTATAAAATGAGCACTGAAGAGGCAAAGTATGTTGCTCACACTTTGTAGAGCACAGTCTGCCAGTGGTATGGCATCAGAACACTTTTGGTAGTCTGGAGTAGCTTTCTGAAGAGTTCTGAAGCTCCCATCCCAACCGGAGTTCGATTCAGCTTGATAAGATGGCACTGCCAGTTGAATGACCATGTATGTTCCTATGTAGGGTGAATGTTTCACTTCCAATGAGCTGGTGAATATTCTTGCTGTTTCATAGGTGAGACAGAAGGAATACTCCATTTTGCGTGTCCCTCTTCAAGGTTGGTTGACATGCCCATCCCCTGGCGCAACGTATGTGTGTAGGGCATTTGGGGATCGAGGGAGCTGTTTAATATTAGCTAAATTTAATTTTGGCTGTATTGGCGTAATTTAGGAGCTATGTCTTAATGTGGTCTCTTGAATAATGGAGCATGATGTCGTGTTGGAAACTGCTTTTGTGTGTTCAGTGATTACCAAATACATTAGCTATCTCTGCTTTTTTGGATGTATGTTCAACTGAAGTGACTTGTTGGATATACTGTATATGGCATATGGTTAGAGATTCATGCTGTTGTCATGGTGGTACCAGTCTGCATGGTGCTGGATATACGCAGCATACTGTCGAGAAATAGTATGTGTTCATACCTGGGATAGTTCTGAAAAAAGAGCTAAGAAAAAGAAGGAAGGATAAATTAAGCATGATAAAGGATGTGAAGCGAGAGGAAGCCAGTGCCCCCATTAACTATAAATTGCAGACGGATGGAGAAATCACCTGGTAGGTCTTCTCAGTAGGTTAAGTCATTGTAAGGTCAGGATGTAGATGGGTTTTATCCCAGTAAGAGAACTAAAGAGTCAAACTCTTAAAGCAGTGACCCCCAAGTCCCAAAACCTTAGCGCTATTCAGATTTTTTTAAAAATGTATTTGCTACACCATGTCACCTGTGTAATTAGGCTGATCACTCTGGCCTTTCCCTCCTTGTTGCAGCAAAACCTAATGAGACACCAATTGCCAGTTAAGACTATCGCATTAGAAGAAAGAAATGGATATTGCTCTATTTGAACAGTAAGGCTGAACAGCAGAGGCTGCATCCTTATCAACATTCCCTCTCCCTTGGTGGACAAGCATTTGCAACGCAATAGGTCTCGCATTTGCGAGAGTTTAAGCTATTGGCATTGTAAATGACCATGCCTTTTATCTGTTTTACTAATTAAAACACAAATAAAAGGCATTGTCATTTACAATGCCAATCGCTCAAACTCTTGTAAATGTGAGACCTTGGCCGCCATTGTCCCAGGCTGCTCAGAAAGTAAAAGCACGCATGGCGCGTTGGATGTTGCAGGAAAGCATGTCATGCCTGCAGTAGGAGAAACTCATTCAAGAAAATAGTGCTTACAGACTAAAAAAGACATACTGTGTAACAACCGAAGTAAAAGGGCCAGTCCCCATGGGAAGTTACAAATGAAGACCAGGCGGTACTAAGGAGGGACTAACAAGCCTATTAACCAATCAGAAGCCAGCATTTACTAAGGGCAATGACATAACCCAATGTCAAATATGGGTGAAGAGTGGGCTGGGCTTCAAGTCCATATTCCAATACAGCATGCCGCAGAGCACCGAATGCGCTGCTCAGGCTCGACCTAATAACTAAATGAAATTACAGAACTCTGCTATCCAGAAAGGACAACCCGTCTAGATTTGCTGGGAAAACGTTGCTGGAATAGTTTCCATATGGTTCTTTTCATAAATATACTCTCCCGAAATACTCGATTTGCAGAAGTAAAAATGTAAATTTAGTATTTCTCCCACTGAAATGTGCACACCATGAAGCAATTGCGATATTAGCTTAAAAGATTTAAGAGCGAAAAAAATGTGGAAGACCGTATAGAAGTTTAAGCATTTTATGGGAACAAAAGGTCATTGAGAGGATGAAGTAGAGGGAGGGGCCCACCTGTCTGCCCTTCTCAGTTAATTTCCCATATTCAGGTCAGTAGGCAAGAGTCTCATCCACTCCCAAAACTAAATAAAAGCAAAAATGGAAAATTGTTAATTAAAGACTTTTTTTTTTTTTTTTTTTCAACTACCGAAATTAATAATAGAAGTTTTAAAGTTCTGTGCGTGTAACCTGCCCTCATGGCCTTCAGTGTGTGCGTGTGTGTGTGTGTGTGTGTGTCAGAAATTTTGCCATTCAACAGAATGATATTAAGGAAGAAAACTCAAAGTTGTGACTATGAGTGGTTGTTTTTTGAAAATATACATTGAGCTGAAGTGTTACCATGTACTGGTAGAAAATGTGTCCACCATGGTGAGGTCTCTCTCTCTCATGAATGGCCAGCTTCCCTGGATTAGTTGCAAAGACACCTTCTCCAGAAGTCCCTCCAGCTTTTTCATCCATATTAGACTGCCGGCATTGCAGAGCATGCTTTTGGTTTATCAGGGTTCTGTGAATATTAAAATCTTGAATGGCCAATGCGCCTGCTTACTGTCCCCATTGTTTTGCTCTTTTCTTCTATACTCACTGACTTTAACAGTGCTTTGTCATTTCTCAATTTAGGCTAAGAACCCCTGTTAATTTAGATAACCGGATAATGCTCAACTTTTTACATTATAAAAGTTTCATTCCGAGAGTGCCATCACAGTTGCCGTGAGAGAAAATAGGACACAAAGTTAGCAAGCTCTTGGCTTGAAACGCATATTGGTTTGAATAAAGATTTATTTAGTAGATGGTAAGTGATACAGTTTTTATCAGAAGGTGTGTATTCAAGACTTACTCAATGGAGGCCTTGCTACGCCTCAAGTTTTAAGGGTGTGGCTGGATAGTAGTTGGCAGTGGTACATGCTTAGATTGGTGGCCATGTTATTGACACAAGGTCGATTGTGTAATTCTTGTTTAATCCTGGAATGCCCGGATTGTCTGGCTGCCCTGCCCAGTACAAGGCATGTTGTATTCACAATTAAAACAATAAAAGACTGCCAGGTATGCATATCTGTATGTCTGTTTTACAAAACTGTTTAATATACCTTGAATGTTATTTTATTGATAGTTCACAGAATGTTTACATTTGCATCGCATTAAGAAGCTCAAATTGCATTTGACTGAATAAATTAGCTTTGACTAACAGGGGTGTGGAATTTTATAAAATATCTACTTGTCCTTGGGCAGGTTGCTTCATAAATCTAGTTATCCTCTAACAAAATCCACTTATCCCTTTTGTGCCATGTGGTGCAGCGACAAATTATGACTGCAATCTCATTATATAAGAGCTCTGATATAGCCTCTCTGATTATGTCAGGGCTCATATAGTAATGTTTGAATACTTGCAATCCCCTTATAAGTTTCCGCAGATCTACATACTGGGGCTGAAGGTAGTGGTAAGCAATAGATCCAGGGTTAAAATGCCCTTTTTGAATCTGTGCAAACCTACTATCTTGTATGTTTTAAGGGTTTTCAACAACTCTTCTCTAATCTTTTCACATACTAAGAAATGTTGGAAATGTACTCCTGACAATGGCAGATGTAAACCTTCTTCCAGGTTTGCAAAAAAGTGGTTGACGGGAAAGTGAACTTGCATACACATTCATATTTGCTCATGCTAAAATGCAGCTCCCAAATATTTTCTAGGAGTACTATTTCTTGTCCTAGTTGTGTAAATTATTGGGAAATAACAAAAGCTGTATAGCTGCACGTAATGCAAGGACATATACCATGGGCTCACTTTTGAGTCTTCCTTTAATAATTGGGCCCCCAATTTGGTCTGGCGTTGACTGTGACCGTTTGCGTATATTAAAATTCTGTCTCTCTCTCTCCCTCTGTATCGGCTGGCATCACTGTGAGTGATAGCATTTCGCTCTTTCACAAGGAGCATATCGGCACACAAAGTAGTTTAGTGCCAGCAGCTACTGTGTGCTTTTTTGAGAGTAAAAACAATGTTTGCTTTTGCCAATGTGTGTTATAATAGTGAGGGACTGGCAGCTCCCACACCAATAAGGGTTTATAAAAACCACGCCAAAACAAGTTCTACATTGACCAAACTAAAAAGCTGACCACCAATTTCAGAAGTACCAGCTTTGCCAATGCTTGTTTATTTTTGTTTCCCATAATCTTATTGAAATTGGTTACAATTATGTTCCATTGTGAACATTTTTGGGAAATACTAGCTTGCATCAACACTTACTAAATGATGCTGCAAAGAAATGGTACGTGAGATTTTACAATAGTTTAGCAAAATGTTTTTTTTCCTGCTTTCATGTTTTATGAACCTTTAATTTAGAAAGCAAAGAATCCCGACTGTTGCTGTCAAGCTTCTGCAAATATTTGCATAAAATAAGAGCATTCTGGGTCATTATACATAGCCTCATATTGCTAAACTTTGAAAACGTGTGTAAAGATTTTTATACTGGAACCACTGTCAGTAGTGCAGTCAGAGCTTACAACATTTACCTAGAGTGCTCATTCTAATAATAACGGCCTGCAATTAATTAACCATAAATACAAGTTTGAACAGCATTAACATATGGGCAAAAATATGACCTTAACTGCAGACAGTGCCCTTCCCTGAACCATAATGTGGTACTGCAAACTGGCAGCGTTTGTGCTGCAGGGGGTTGGGCCTACTTGTCCCAAGGACAAAATACACATGAGAACTTGCTGACCATGACCCCAAACAATATTGCCCGGGCTATAGGAATTCCACATCCATACAGACAGGAGCCTTGCAAGTATCAAAACCCTGATATAATACAAGCTATAATGCAATCACAGGACATTGTCAGAGACCTGCAAGTATCCCAACAGGGTATTGTCAGAGCCCTGTAAGTATCCAAACCGTGATACAATACGAGCTATAATGTAATCGGACCGGATATTGTCAGCCTTGCAAGTATCCAATCCCTGATACAATACAAAGTATAATGTAATCACTAATTAATGTCTTGTAAGTAGACTGTGAAAGGTTCTGCACCTTCCTGCTCTTTCTTGCAGCAATTTCTCCAGTGTTGCAGTTGTCTGCGCTGTTGCAATAGTAACTGCCAGAACATGTTTGACCTGGTGAGTCGTTGGTGTGCAGGCTTTCTTCTTGATGGTGAACCATGTGGTCGCAGTAGTAGTTGCATAAGCTACAAGTTCCTCTTCAAATGATTCTAATTTTTCTAAATTCTCAGAGTACACTTTTCACAGCTATCTAGTGCAGTGCCCCCTCTCTAATCAGGGAATCTTCCTCAAGTTCTCATGTTTTACAACCTTCATCAATATTATGTGTTTTAACTCCTTTTTACTCACTAATAATAGTTTTTCTGACATTATAGCCAATGGCACAGTATTTATTTTCATATTGCAGTTTTAGATTTTGACTTTTTCAATAGTATTACTGTACTGCTACTTTATGGCAGAGTTGGTCTATCATAGGCCATTTACATGTGGGCCTCAGTCTGACCATGCCATTTTGGAGGTGATCAAATGATCGTTTCTGCCTTAATAACGTTAGCTCTCTGTGAGCGGGTATTTATCACGGTAGACGGTTTTGGTGTTTCAAGGGGTTTTATTGGGGTATGTACACGTCGTCTAACAGCTGAAGGTCGGTAATAAGGCAGGGGTGTTTCTTTCTTGGCGCCTCGAGGTTCTGTCCTTCTTCCGATCCTCCTCCTCCTCCAGACGGGGCAATGTTCCTCCAGTTTGGGCTGTTTCGGACCTTGTATGGTGGCGTGGTGTTGAGGCTCACCGGGAAGAGAAACAAAAAGGTTCCAGGGTCAGTGACCTGTTTTTATGCAGTATAACTGGGTGCGGGAAGGGGGTGATGGATCACTCAGTGCAGTATATACAAACTCTTGGTGAGGGGTGGTGCTCGGGTTGGGTTTTACCGGGATGTCCCAAGGATATCACCCCTCTGAGTTCCCTTAGCTTACTACAAGCGGCGTCCCTTAGCCCCCACCCAGCCCGTGAAACGATCTCGTACCTGGGAGAGCCACGCTCCTCCAGGAACATGGCTGGGCGGCTCACTGGGTCGTTGGCCTCCTGGCTTCGCTGTCGCGTCTTCGTCTCCTCCTCCACGATATCCCGTACGATGCTTCTCCTCTCCGACCTCCGTCCTGCTCTGCTGCTCCTTTCTCCGATCTCCTCTCGCCGTCTCGTCCTCCGGTGTCAACGCACACCTGTGAGAGAGCAGTTCCGGGTATTTCAGCCCATCCCTCGTCTTCATCACAGCTAGGGGCAGGGTCAAGAGAAATGCCCTCCCACTTAAAGGAGCGGTGTCCCTGTTCTTCGCTTGGTACCAGGTACAGCGGCCCCGAGGAAGTCCACTCCGGTTGCTGGCGGGAGAAAAGAGGGGAAAAAGTATCGATCATCGTCGTAGACCTGGGTGGGGGTCCCCCTGATTGATCTTGCACTGTTACACTCTCTGATCTTCTCAATTATGTTGTCTTGGAATGGCCTTGAATCTCTAGGACCATAAGGCTTACATAATTTTAACTGTAGGAACACTGCATCTTCTGCAGTAAATGGAATCCAAATAAACATGTGGGACAGATTATTCCTGCGGACATGGGACAAAGGCTTGAAATGTATCATGAGAGTCAACAGGGCCTACGCTTGCTTGATTACCCTGGGAATAAGTAAATACAATAGAATGGGACAAACCTGCCCCTGAGAAGCTAGATTACAAACTGCAAAAGTTGTTATCTCTAGCTATAGGATGCTCTAATCTATATTTTAATGGACAGATTTTGAACCCCTCCCAATTTAACTTTTGCATTTAGTTTTGCTGTGATTGGATGTTGGAAGTAAAGGGAAGAGAATATATATACCATTTATAAGGAAATGTTTCAGGGGGATGATAAGAAACCAAGTTTGTGCCTTGCTTTGCATGTAATTTGTAGTAATTAAAGATTTAGTAAAGTATATGTAAAAACATGCTCTTGACTATGGGTTGAGCACCTCAAAGCGGCCTATATTTCCTTAGGTTTGAATTGGTAACCACCAACTACTCTAGGCACGGTGTTTAGGTGGGGCTGCTGGTACCAACCGTCTAGATTCTGCTGGTGTGGTTCAGAGATGGTGGCAACTAGGTGGATGGCGGTAGCCAACCACATAGAATGGAAGACAACACCCCACGCCATCGCTGTCATCGCCTCCACGGACTACATCCTCATCGGGCACCTGAACTTCCACCTCACAACCACAACGACCCCGACCCCCACAACACTCCTTGACAACCTCGCCAACCTCTGACTGAAGCAGCTCCTTACCACCCCACCCACAGTCGGACACGCCCTCGTCCCCATCTTTGCAGGAGGGATAAACATCCACTTCAGCCACACCACGCAGCCCCTCTGGACAGAACATCAATGCGTACAACTCTCCTTCAACTCCACCATCGCACCCAAACCCGCCCCGTGCCCGCCCAAAGGCACTTGCGCAAGATCAGAGGAACTGCTCAACACCACCCTCCTCCACGACCCCCCTCCGCCATGACCGACGCCAACTCCACAGCCAAAGAACTACACCGCTGGATCTCCAGCTTACCAGCTCGCACACCTCTGCCACCCTGCCAATCAACGCCCTGTGAAGGCCGCCTGGTTCACCACTGACCTCCAAGAAGCCAGGCACTCCTGCAGACGCCTCGAAACTCTGGCGGAACAAGAAAAACACCAAAGACCTGAACATCTACAGGAACGCCATGAACTAATACCACCAGCGCATAAGATCCACGAAGAGGACCTTTATCAAGAACAAAATCCACGCATGTACACTAAAGAAATCTTCAACGTCATATAGCAGTTCACCAAACCCCCCAGCGAAGCCACGGATGTCACTCCCTCCCAGGACCTCTGCGACAAGATCTGCTCCTACTTCATCCTGAAAATCAAGGCCCTCTACGACTACTTCATCGAACAGATTCTGACACAATCCCACTCTACCACCGACAACCGGCCGATCACCACCTGGAAAACTACTACCACCGAAGAGCCCACCAAGACCATGAACAGCCACTCAAGAGCCCCCACAGACCCCTGCCTACCACACATCTACCATAGCCCTCGAACTAGGTTGGACCATAAACGCCTCCCTCGAATTCTGCATCTTCCCTGACAACTGGAAGCGGGCAGAAGTCAAGCCCCTCCTCAAGCAGCCCTCGGCTGACCCAAAGGACCTGAAACTACCCGCCTGTCTTTCTCCCTCCCTTTTGAGCCAAAGTCACCGAGAGATTCATCAACGCCCAGCTGACCAACATCATCAAAGAGCACTCCATCCTCGACTCCTCCCAGTCCGGCTTTCGCAGCAACCACAGCACTGAGACCGCCCTCCTCGCCGCCACGGATTACATCCGCATGCTACTCGACCAAGGCCACACCGCAGCCCTCATCCTACTAGATCTCTGCGCAGCCTTCGACAGTCTCACACCGCACCCTCGCAGCCAGACTCCACGATGCCAGAATACAAGGAACCGCCCTCTACTGGATCCGCTCCTTTCTCTCCGGCAGAACACAAAGGATCAGACTCCCTCCCTTCCTCTCCGAACCTACAGAGATCAACTGTGGAGTACCCCAAGGATCCTCGCTCAGCCCCACGCTTTTCAACATCTACATGACCCTCTCGCCACCATCGTCGGACAGCATGGGCTTAGCATAGTATCTTACGCCGACTACGCCCAGCTCATCCTCTCTCTCTCTCTCTCACGAAGAACCCCGAAAACACCAGACTCGCCTTTCAAGAAGGAATGAAAGACATCGCTGCCTGGATGAAAGACAGCTGCCTAAATTTGAACTCTGAGAAGATCTAGGTCCTCGTCCATGGCCCCTTCCCCATGGCGTGGGACAGCTCCTGGTGGCCGCCTGCCCTCGGAAACCCGCCCACCCTGATGGACCACGCCCGGAACTTGGACATCAACCTAGACTCCTCCCTCACCATGACCAGCCAGATCAACGTCGTCGCCTCGACTTGCTTCAACTCCCTCCAAGACCTTCAAGTAGATCCCCCCCCCCCCCCCCACAAATTCAGAAAGACAGTCACCCATGCACTTGTAAACAGCAGACTAGATTACGATAATGCCCTCTACGCCGGAATCAACAAAACCCTGCTACACAAGCTCCAAACCATCTAGCAGACCGCAGCCAGACTCATCCTCTGAACCCCACGACACGAGCCCATGACCCCGCACCTTCGAGACCTCCACTGGCTCCCCATTGAGAAGAGAGTAACCTTCAAGCTACTCATCTACGCCTACAAATCCCTCCACCATCGGACCCAAATACCTCAACGAAAGAGTCTCCTTCCACGTACCTAATAGGAATCTCCGCTCCGTCAACCTCTCCCTGGCAGAGACCCCACACATCCGCAGAACCAGAGCAGGCAGAAGTGCCTTCTCCTACCTCGCAGCAAATACCTGGAACTCGCTCCTAGTCATCAGACTCTCCCCATCTCTGCACATCGCCTCCACCCCCAGCACCTTGAGCCCCTCTCGGGTGAGTGGCACGCTTTATAAACCCTGATTGATTGAACATAGGGCTAACACGAGCCATTTGACTGACAGAAGTTACTTTGACTTCCTGTTATGGCCCCAGTCCGTGTGAAAATGCTCAGGGAAGCCAGTCCGTCGTGCTAGAACCAGTTGTACAAAGCTGTTCTTTAATTCCAGGTTCTTGTTTATGCTGCCTTGTTTCCTGCTGTTTGACTCTGGCTTGCCTGCAGTTCTGCCCACTTTTATGTCCGTCCAGTCAGCGATACCCGGGTTGCACGCAGAAAATCTACTCTATCGTTTTTTAATAATTTTAGCATTTCGTTTATGGACCTGGTGTGCATAGGCCACTACTTTACAAAGACCAGTCAGGACCTCACTTTATGGTAATTACTGTGGACCACAGCCTTGATTCTCATTGCTCCTCGTCCCCTATTCAAAGGTGAAGTAATGTTTCCAATAGGCTTTTCTTACTTTTTATTGCATCGTTTAAGCATTCTAGGACAGGAAAACTTTCTATAATGGTGAGTCAATTGGGCAAATAACCAGGTTGTGATTTAGTCTGAGTATTTGTGTTGTACCCTCTGCATGCAGAGGCATGAACGCATAAAGTCAGTCAGCATTACTAGGCACTGTTCTCTCCTGCATAGAGGGGCACTAAGCAGCAGGCCTCACCCAACTGGCTTGTCTCTTGGGTACATAGGAAGAGCCTCAATCTGGCGGGCTGTATAAAGAGGCACTAAGCAGTAATCCTCCTATGATGTATTGTAATTTCTTATATACAGAAGCACCAGGCATTGCATCTGTGGAATGAGGGTGCACTATGCCTTTATAGTTTGTTTTATGCTAATATTTTTATTGGTTTTTACAATTAGAGTCCACTTCAGTGTTTCAAGGCTATCAACCGTGAACTATAGAAAAGCCATTGGTAGTCATATTGTGCCCAGAAAACAGTAAATACAAGGTGGTATTTCAATGCCCTCTCTCCAATGTGTATGTTACCTACCTAGGGGATATCTGTTAATGCTGGCATTCAGTAGAATGGGGCTACGCAAACAAATGATGGACTGAGTGCTGAATAAATTATAAAATTCACCCTCAGTCAAGAGATCTGGGTTAAATCCATCATTCTTTTGCTCACCATGCCACCCCAGTTTAGACCTGGCCATATGCAAATCAGTCTTGACCCTGTGCCTCATGGGAACAGTCCAGCCTGAACTGCCAAGCCAGGTCCTCCCTGGACTGGAAACAATCATCCTGGGACCGGTTTCTGGGTATTACCCTTCCATCAGCCAGGCTAGCTTGAATCCAGTGGCACAGTGAGCAATGGACCCACGTCTAGGCATGCCCATCCCACTTAAGGTGAAAAGTGCTGAGCAAACAAATGATGGACGGAATACTTGATAAATCATACATTCACCCCTAGTCAAGAGATCTGGGTTAAATCCATCTTCTTTTTGCTCACCATTCCACCCCTAGTATTCAGTATAATGGCATTGTAACTGAGCAAGGATAAGCGAAAACCGTAACAATTACTGTGTTAATTATAAAGATAACTTGAAATAAAGTGCGTGTGGCTTCCATTCCACCCCTCCCCCTCCTCCCCATAATCCGCCTGATCACTCTGCGTAGAGATCTCCACAATCATAACCTTACTCACAGCAATTAGGCAGGCTATCTACAACTAGTGCACCAATCTACGAGGCATACTATTGTCTGACACCTGTATGGTGTACCCGAGCCTCCTTCACACATCTGCTAGAGGTCAGAGTCCACATTCACGGGGTGGCTTGTCTGACTTTGGGTCTAACTTTACAGGTAAGCATCCCGGAGGGTCCTCCACACCCCACCTGGCATGCAAAGCCCTATTCAGAGCTAGCTCTACACTGGCCCACTTCACCACATCAGTGGGTCGTAGGCAGGCCCACATCTCATTTTAAGCCAGAGCTATACATCTTTTTGCCAAGCTCTGGAAATGTAGGAGGCCCCTAGCTTTTGTGGTAGTGGGTCTGGCATCCAGCAAACATCTGAGGGGATCTTGTGGGAAGAGACAATCAGTTGCATCTGATGTGCTCTGTCACCTGCATCCAGCACTAGGAATATCACCGGACACGAACCATATATAGAAAATCTGCGTTGCCTGCCCCACACCTGAAACAAGTGCCCCTCAACCCTGGATATAGTCTCTGAAGTCTCTCCGGGGGTTAGGTAAGTGTGGTGAAGATAATTGAATTGGGCAAGTCAGAATCTAGCATCCCGTAACACTTGTCAAATGGATTGTGGGCAACGGCCCCAAAAACTTGTCGAGTGTGTCAGTAGCCTTTGCAGAACTCCACCACTGTTCAAGCTCTCTATATACCCCCTGGCGTAGTGGTGCTGCAACTCTGCGTAAAGGCAGATAATTACCTTCTCCTGACCCTGCTCTTCGGTAGCATCTCCAAATGAGTTGCCTTACGATCCACACTTCGATCAGTGTGCTACAGCGCCCACATCACTCTATTCAGTGCAGAATAGAGCAAATCCTCGAAGGATCTCAGATTACCATATGCCTTCACTTATGACCATATCTGAATCCCCGCTTTAATCCAGTCTCTAGCCCGATATGACGTAAAGAGTGGAGCGCATTCCTCTGCAGGACCATCAGGATGGCCGTGAAATAATAAAGGAGCCCGGAGACTGTCAGCATTTTTGCTTTTCCCATATGTGACGGTGGTAAACTCGTCCAGAAGAGGAGCGAACTGTGTATCAAGGCCACTGCCCTGCCTAAACGGCTTCTGCGTGGTACTCCTGGGCCCCTAAATATTCGATAGTGGTAAACACCTATTGCAGTCCTTCTCTGGGGTGGGCCGCTCATTTGATTTTTCTTTTTATTAGTAAATCAATTAATAAATCTCCACCCATGACTATCCAGATTTGCAGCAATCCATTTAAGCGAGATTTGTATACCTTCATATTTCTGTTCTCTGCAACAGTCCAGTCGGTTCTCTCTCAGGCTTGTATGTACAGGTCCTATAGTCACTGCCAAGGTATCGCTGTGTGTCGTTTGGCCAATAATGGCTCCAACTCCCCAAATCTATATCTAGGATAGATTCCCTCATGCAGACCGGGGAGTCAAACTTCTATTAGGCTGTAATAGAGACCGTAAGCCTCGTTGTGCTGGGCTATATTTCGGCATGCATAGGTTGTAGGCAGGATACCTCCTATGGTGGATTGTAATATACATACAATGACAGTAAGCCTCACTAGACTGCCCGGTATGTCCTGCATGCAGAGGTCGTAAGCCTCACCAATGGCTGTTTTGTGTTTTCTGTACACAGATGCCATACGCATGACATGGGCCTGGCTTATATCTCCCGCATACAAAATTGGTACTTCTCACTAGGGGCTGGATTGTCTATGGATGAAATGGCTGTAAAATCTCACAAGGTGACTACAATGTAAATGAAAGAAGATAAGCATTGAGTAGAATTGTTGCACTGTGTGACGGTCATGGCCTAAATGATACTGAAGCATCCGGGGTAATTCTTAAAGCTGGAGTTAAAACGCGTATGTCCCAGTTTTTTGCCATCTCCATGCACTGGAGCAAGCCAGGTCAGTGTTTGCTATACTAGGAGACTCTTGTGGAATGGTTATTGAAATATGGCAACTGTGGAGATCTTCCAGTTGAGGGGGGTCCCCAATTGTATATCATCGTTGCTCTTTCTGAGATAATGTGGTTTAGTTTAGCAGCTATTCACTTGTGTTAAAGTTGGATTTCTTACTTGGAGGCAGTGCTCAATTTGAGCTGGTGGGGTCCTGGCACTTATTTTTTGGGGACCGCCAGATCGACACTCATTTTTCCTCATGTCCTAGTTACTGCAAGCAAGAGAGCAGAGCACATCAACTGGAAAGAATTAAGAGAAATGTGGAAAAATAACCCATGGGTAGACAGCAGGGACTGGCAAGAATGAGGTAAAGGGGAAGCCGTGTCTGGTAGTGGATTGTAGATTGTGGAGGCAAATTCAACATATGCAGCCTTGGTATTCGGTGCACCCATATTTTTAATAACCCATATTTATATTTTCCTGTGACCACAAAAACAGAGTTGCAGGTCACAACCTCAACCCCGAACCCCCACCTCGACAAATCAATCAGGCCCACTTTGTAAGCCATAACAGTACGCCATCTGTCCAAAATCCATTGGTTCTTTTGCAGACAAACACGGACCGCTTGACTTGGGCATTTCTTCAGTACTGGGAGCCTGTGGAGTTTTGAGGTGAGGTGTATGGGGGTTTGTCTGGGGAGGTAGAGGACTGGTCTGGCTGCGGCGTTCTGTATGGTTTGAAGTCTCTGTAGGAGGTGTATGGTGATTCCTACATAGAGAGCATTGCCATAGTCCTTTCGACTGGTGATGAGGGCCTGTCAAACTGCGTCTCATGTGCCGAGGAAGCCATATGCCAATTCTCAATGGCATACGCAGTGTGAGGAAGCAGGCACAGAAGATGGCGTTGATCTATGAATTCATGGTGAGCTGCTTGTTGATGTTTTTTAGGTTTCTGGCATGGTAGGCTTGGGGAAGCTGCGTGCTCTGTTTGAGGTCCACCGAAAGTTCCAGGTTGTTGCCAAAGATCACTACTTTCGTCTTGTTAGTGTTCATCTTCAGGCAGTTCTTCATCCAGTCTGCAACGCTTGTCTTGCATCTGTGGAATCTAGTCCTGGTGGTGGTAGGGTCATTGGTGAGGGAAATGAGTAGTTGTGTGTCCATTGGGTAGGATTTTAAGTTGAGACCGTGTACTCTTGATGTTTGCCTGTAAGGTCATGCAGGTGTTGAAGAGGGTAAGGCTGAGGTGTGAGCCCTGGGGTACACTTCAGATGATATGCTTGGGTTCGGAGGTAAACAATGGTAGGCTGACCCTCTGTGTCCTTCCAGTGAGGAAGGAGAGGTGAGCCATCAGTGTGTGTCCCTTTGGATGCCAATATGGTGGAGTCTTTGATCAGCGTATGGTGGGATATGGTGAAGGCTGCCGAGAGGTTGAGGATCAGAGCCACTGTTTCTACTCTGTTGATGGTTTGGATGTAATCTGTGGCTGCGATCAGGGCAGACTCGGTACTGTCATTGCTGCAGAAACCAGACTGAGGCGTTGAGTAGCTGACTCTGATCCAGGTATTTCTTGAGTTGTCTGTTAGTCATTTCCAGAACCTTGGCCTGGAACCGGAGTAGATATTGACCTGTAGTTTTTTTTGTTTGCTGGGATCGGCAGAGGTTTTTTTAAGTAGTGGTCTGACTTCAGCATGTTTCAGGAAATGTTGCGGTGGTGATTGAAGTGTTGAGCTGGGTGGTGAGTTCCTGGACGATTCTGTGGCTTTTGAGATTTGAGATGTGCGGGCATGGGTCTGTGGAAGCTCCAGAGTGGATGGATTTCTTGATGGAGGTGGTGTTCTGGGTGGAGAGCTGGTTTCAGGCGGTCAGTCTGTGGTTCATATTGGTTGCAGTGAGGGCGTATCGGTTGAAGAAAGTTTGTGGATTGGGGGGGGGGGTCAATTTCTGTATATAGTTGCATTCTTATCATGGAAGAAGTCAGCGAGGTTGTCACAGAGCTCTTGTGAGGGCATTATGATGTTTTTGCAGCCTGCAGAGTTGGAGAACTCGTTAATGATGTTGAATAGTTCTTTTCTGTTGTTGGTGCTGGTTTCGATATGTTAAACTAGGCCATCTTCGTTGATCTCCGCAGGCAGTGGTCGAGGTTGAGGAAGGTCTTGAAGGCTGTTCTGTCAGACGGATCCTTGCTGGCATGCCATCTCCTCTTGACAGGGCGATGCGGTCTGTGCAGTTGGTGATCCAAGTGTTGAAGTTCTTAATTCTTTGGTCCAGGTTGGTGGTGGCAGCAGAGTTGGAGGTGTTAAGAGTGTCCGTCCAGCAGGTCTATTAGATTTTGCTCTAGCTGTAGTGGGGGGTGCTGGTCATCTTGGAGGCAGCGGTGCGGGGGCTGGAAATGCTGAAGTGGATGATGGTGGTCGGTCCATGTGAGCTGTGACATGGCTGTACTTTATGCTGTTGCTGCAGGTCAAGCTGGGGTCCAGCGTGAGGTCAGACATTCGGGTCAGTCCGAGTCTTTTCATACTGTCCTGTATTTTTGTCCTGAATTTTGACCCTCTGTCCTGAATTTTTACACTTACTGTCCTGAATTCGCACCCATGCCAGTTGGTCACACTATTTCTTATGTATGGATACTCTTTACCCAGTGTGCTAGAGTGGTGCAGCTAAAGGTCGCTCGACGAAGGCCTGCTCAAAAATTCAGAAGTGCAAAGAATAGGCTGCTCACAACCTGTGTGTACTACACTCCACTCGCACCACTCCCCCCTCCCCCCCCCCCCCACCCCCAACTGCTCTTTTCTCCTCCCCAATGTGCCCTGCTCCTAAAGGTCGTACCACTTGGGAATTTAATGTTAGCGAAGTTGCTCAAGGGGCCTTATGGCCCTTCACCCCAATTGCTGTCCTGTTTAGCGACTGTCGGCCATTGTGGTGAGGAGTCCTTTTCTTTCATTATGGCAAGAGTAAGGCAGGAGGACTGCATGTTCCTTTTTTGTGAGGGTTTCCTGGTTTGAGGTTGACTGACCTGGTGTAACCCCTGCCTTCCTTGTGACTCTTGTATGATTATAGTCTTCAGGGCCTTAACTCCTTGTTTGCTTGCTAGCCGCTCCGCTGCTCTTCATTGTGTTGCTCTTACTCGGCGTCTCTCAAAAGCAATCTGCTGACTTCTTTGGAAGGGTAACCAGAGCTGCCCAGCATTGAAGGGCCTTCTTCGAGACAATGCTCTGCTTGGGTAGTGATCTCGCTTACACTTCAATGTGCTCGACGACTTCTTTTTCAACTTTTGTAAAATGCAATGACCTGTAACATTGTTAGTATCGATTTTCCAGAATCCTTTGTTACATCTTCGATCGAATCTATTGAAGCAGGATAATTAGCGGTGGACTGGGAGTTACTGGCAAACGGATGAACACATTTCACTTTCTGAAAACCAAACCTTGTCTCTTACACTTTCTTAAAATGGAGGAGAAAGGATAGCGCTGTAACTTTCCCGGTCTCTTTGGTGAGGCTGCCAATTCTGCAGCAGCAGAATTGGCTTGGTGCCTTGGTTCAATGTGTGTTAAGCTGGTGGTTTTGTGAATGCTCACTATTTTACTCTTTTCAGTAGATCTGTGGTTTGGAAGGTGAATCTGTGCTCATTCTCTCAATGATCTTGTCTTGACACAACTGTACCTTGATCCTTTTCGTTACTCATGGCATTGACCCCACTGCATTTGCAAATAAAGAATGCATGTAGTAGTTAGCTGTTTAAGGGTTACAGTTCGTGTTTGTAGGACTTTTTGTTGGAAATGACTCTGCAACAGTTGAAAGGTTGGTACGAGTGTTCAGTACATAGTCTGTTTTTATTGATTGTTTTGATTTTTTCTTTGAGAGTGCAGATTCCTTAGCACCATATTCTTATAGAATTACGATGAAATTGACCCTCTCGCCTGGATGAGGGAATCCTATATCCCACAATCCAGAGTAAGTGTAGATTGATAACCAGTTGTACAGTTTCAAATTGTTTACCTCTGTGGGTGACTTATTAATTTTCTTTTGTGGTACTGGATTGTGACTAATTTGTAAAAAAGTGATAGGGTTGAAAGAGTTTGAAATGTTCTGTTTCACTGACATTTCGTTTTGTACTCTGTCACTATCATTTTTTACCATCTCCCCTTTTAACTGTTCGCTTATATTCCTAGTTTTCTTCTTCCTACTCAGTTAAAAAAATAACAACCCTACATTTTTAGTACAGTAACTTAGAAAATCTTTTCTGTCTTCTGATGAAAGAGATGGGCATGTGTCATACTTGGGTGGGGGTAAGAGTAGTTATTTCAGGAACAGATTCGTTTGTCAGCACATTTGTCTGATGCTTGACGTGTTCTTTCCAGATCCTGTACCTACAGTGTTGCTGTATTAAAAGAAAAGATTGCAGTCGCTGCAGCGTTGATTAACCTAAGCCTTATCCACTCTTAACATTGATCATACTTCATTTTACTCTATTTTTCAGGCTCCTACACAGCTTCTTTTCAGTGTAGAGGGTTGTATGTTTTTATGCTAATGAAAGCCATGCACTAGCACTCATGAGGCTTGAGGAGCCATTTTCATTCCTGTACCAGGGACCATAATACAGTGCAAACCTGCCTGTGTTGTTTCTCTGGGCTGGTTGCAAAGTAGTACAAGTTTCGTTCATGATGGTATATTTATCCCCACATTTTCCAACTGTTGTGTTTTGCTGCATTGTCCCCTCTGTGCCACTAGATTCCCCAGCGCAGTGAAACCACTTTTTGCCTTCTATGTGTTTAGGAACGTGTTGCTGTCTGGGCGCAATGAGCTTTAGGGGCGTTACCTTGCCACGTGTTTTCAGGGGATTGGTGTTGCCATATCCCTAAAGGCTTCCCGTTCCTAGCCAGAAGGCTTTCTTTTCCTTCCTCCTCTTCACATTATTCTGTCTTTTTGCAGTTACATTCGGAAAATACTAATTTGAGTGAGTGTAGCCTTCAAAGATGCTAATCTTGCTCAACCCCCTGCCTTTTCAACTCCTGTGTTAATGAGATGTTCCAAGCATTAGTGTCGTTCATTGAAGGGCAGGGAAGACTTGTCTTGAGATTCTACTTCCTCCTGTGGCCCGCCTTCTCAGGACGGATGATTCACAGCGATGTCCTGGCAAGAAATCGGTCCTAGAAAACCTTTGTCTTCAGACAGGCACCCAGTTTAGTGCTTTAGTGAGAGTGAATCCTTTAGTCTTTCAGCCTCAAGTGGTGATTTGATGCTGGCAGATTTGATGCTGGCAGCAGTGATGTTCTGAAGGTCTTTCTTTGGTGTGTGGGGGTGCTTGGCTCTCCATTTGATCTTCACTCCTTAGATAACTCTGCAATTTCCCAGATTGCAGGTGTAAAACCTTTTTTCCATTAACTAGTACCTTTAACATACCATTACATGTGTATGTGTAGAGCACAATGTTAACAAACTTGGAGGCACTCGTTTTTTCTACTGTAGAAGAATAAAAGTAGGAGTGGATCTGCTAGGATTTTTGTCTGAGCATGAGGTCATATACGGATCCTTGCAGTGGATGCGTTCGTGCACTAAGCCACCTTACCCAACAGGAGTACATTGGAAATGCCTTGTTTTCAAACAGTGGTGGTATAGCCAACTGGGAGGTGTCTCCTTGTGCTCCAACAAATGGCAACCACCCCATGATTGCCCCACATTATTTCCTGCACAATTACAGAAATAAAGTAAGAAATAAAGTAAGAAGCAGTCGTCGCTCTTCTAGAGTATTGCTCCAGCAGTAGACTCCGCCAATGTGATCAATGGTTCTGGCTTTAAATTAGATTTTTGCGTAGCTTTTTCTTCATTTCTGTTCACACCAACTATCCTAGTTGCAGGATCAGCATGGAGATTGTGCCATAAACACTTTATCTGCTAAAGTGTACTAACTCATTATAATATTTAATCCAGAAATAATGATCAAAGAACTGATGTGTGCTGTTGCCGATTCCTGTAATTTTCTCCCACTCCTTCTCTTCCCTTCCTGCACCTCTGTGCCCGACATCCCTTGCCCTTTTGACTGGCAATAGATTTTATGATCAGTTTATTTTTATCTACATGTTCTAAGTTTATTCTAACAAGATTCAGAGGCTAGTAAGTTTATGCTACTTTGTTTTACGCTTGGGTGGCAAGAAATACTTTTTGTGTCATCTGACGTTTTCCCTACCATTGGATTTAATCTACTCAAGTTTGGGTTCTTTGATCCCAGGGTCTTGTTAAAGGATCAAAACATCCCAACCCCACTGCCGCCTTGATACCAGATTAACAGCTCATCAGTTATCCACAACAAGCTGTTTCTGAATTGTTTTAAAGGGCTCCTGTGCTCTCCTCAGTCTGCATACAAACCTAAATCGAACAAAAGGAACAGTGCATTTGAACCTCAGCCTTCAAGGTTTCATTGCAGTATACAAAGCTACAGAACTCCATCTTCTCATTAGGATACCAAAAACCTTGGCCAAACAAGAGGGAGAGGGATCAGTTTTACTCCACACTCTTAAGCATTGCTACTTTTTTGTTTCCGCTCCAGGAGAGTGTTCTCTTTCCTATCACTACAAACATGAAATTAGTTGGCACAATAGATAGGCTTTGCTAATGCGGTTCTGGTTCTTTGTGTTCACATAAGACCATAAATCGGGGATTTATAGAGTGCACTTCTCACCCGTGAGGGCCTCGAGGCTCTGAATGTACAACTGTTCTGTGGTCCATATAGAATCTTGGGCACCTCTATCCGGCAAGTAATCTGGGGCTCCCAGTACACAATGGCATTCTACAGAACTACCTGATATTTGCAATCTTTTCCTTTCTGATTAGTTGCTGTTCCCTGGACCAGTGGAGCTCCTAGTACTCCCAAGTACCTACCTTATCAGTGACCACCCTCTTGTCTCATTGTTTCTTTCATCTTTTTGAACAGGCTCCTAAAGAGAACACACCTCACTCTCTCTCCCTCAAATTTCAACATTGTGGCCTCTTCAAGTGAGCCTTACGTAGGTGGCCAGGGGTTTACCACAAATCTTGATCATGGGTCTTCTAAATCGCCACTGATGGCAAAAAGTTCCCAATAACCTAAGTGCTGCTTTCACTTGTACTGGAACACTGATGCAGAGTATGATTCTATGGAGTTATGCTTTATTTCTCATTTTAGTACTTCTCTAAAAAGATAAGTGTTTATGCTCGGATCATGCTTGACTGCTTCAGTTTACATATTACTAGGAGTGCTACATTATATTCTAGAAAATATCTTGCTGTGTGGAGAAACACCCTTAACAAATAGTTTTTTAAAGTTCATCAGAGAAGACAAAACTTTCTATGATGAGTCTGTATATTACTTCCCACCTTTCTATACAGCCAATAATTCCCACTATTATCCAGAGAAAAGTGTTTTATCACTCTGTGAAAGTAGGCACAGACTTGGTAGGAGATGAACAATGATCTCTTGGATCTTCAAGTTTGGAACAGATGTTAATTCCATCCTGGTTCAAATACTGGTGATGATGGGCATTACAGGCACAACTTGATGTCATTCAGATCCTCACTAGAAGGCCGGTCCCAGTCCATTTTGCTCTCATCCTTTCCATCAAAGTAACCTGTCCAAAGTAGGGTTTGACAGGATTTGTTTCTTTTGGATAATTTGTTTAATGTTTAGTACACCCTCTGTCTAATCTTATTAGATCCATCACCTCCCATTTTCTGTTCTACGTTGCTAATACACAACTGGTCTCTCGGCTGCATAGGTAATCCCCCCAAATTTGCTTCCAGTCTGTGTGACTGTGTAACAATTATCCTTTAGGTGATGGGCCACAATTACTACTTTTCACATATGTCTATATTGATTTTAAGATTAGTAATTTTGCAAAATGCTATTAGGGACAGCCAATTCCGACATCCAAACATCTTGTTGTACCAATGAATATTTAGGGTTGGAGCATGCCACACACACACACCAGGTTACAACTGTGAGGTATATCCCAGTACACCTCTGTAGGATCCAGAATATAGAAACAGACCTACGAATGTGGAGAAAAACATATCAAGAAAAAAACCAATTACAAGCTGTTTGGCAGCTTACTATGGACTGCTATCCTCAGTCCTGGTGGGGTTCACTAATGGGAGGGAGGGTGGGAGGGGAGGAGCACATGCTGGAGTGGTATACTTTTCAGCCAATTGATGTATATAAAAGGCAGGCACTCCCGGGGAGTGGTGGGATGGGAGCATAAATCAAGCGGACAACGTCATCAGTGTATGTGATCCCACCATACTCAGTGTAGTTTCTCGTGTGAAGTTGCCTCCACTGCAGAGTGATCCCTTCCCAATCAGGAAGTGGAATGGTCCTCCGTATAATTGTCCTACTTTGCTGTAGGGTATTGAATACTGCTAGTATTCCAGTTTTCTAGACCCTGAGCCAGAACGATAGAGAGGGGAGGGATGTTTTCCAGAACATTGTTACTCGCCATTTAGCAAGAACGCGGGCCAAATAAATACATTTTTTCTGAAAATTTGTTTTTTTGTGCGCTTTGGTGCATTTTGTGAGACCCAGCAAACCATGTGTGAGGTCCCTATCTGTCTACCCGTTACGGTTGATATATGCGGCAGTGTCTCATCCTAATAGGCACTGATAGTCTGACAATCCCATGCAATATGGAGGAAATTGGCTGCCTCAGGAGAGCAGCATAGGCAGGAATCCTCGTCACCTGGGAGCATATGGCCTATCTGTTTGGTGGTTACACAAGTATAGTGCAAATAGTTAAATTGGACATACTTGTCTCTGGAATTCGTTGAGATATGTTTAACAATGCTGAAATACTGCTGTCACTGCCCGTTAGAAAAAACTCGCCGAAGCATAGTCTTAGTGTCACTAATGCCGTAATTCGTCTCTTATCAGAACATATGGCCTTCTAAAGGGCAAGCGACTGTCTTCTCTGCCCGTGTATAAGAACTGTCTGTAGAGGAAGAGATGTTACAGGTTCATAATTGGTCCTGTTCCAGATCAAATAAATTTGATGGGTAAGAACAGCATAGAGGAGGAAGGATCTGGGCGGTATACCATAATTTTACATCAGATCCTCAAAGGGACAAAGCATCTGATCAGTAAAAAGATCATCCACCCTCCCCTCTCACAAATGTACAAAGGCCCACCTTTGTCCCTTTGCCCACATCCTACATTGAGCGGAGAGCCATATAGCAAGGTAACGCCTACAGTAAGAGTTAGGCATGTAACATCTGTAACGTAAGATTATGTAGGTACCTCATCACGCCTCCGCCCATCCTTATGCCTTCCCTTGGGTACCACTATGCTAGAACCCTGCAGCCACCCTAAAACATCAGTCGGGGGAGATCCTACAAACCAGTGTCCCAGTTGCAGCGTACCGTCCCCACTTAACCATCTTGTGTTTATTTTTTTTGGATTTTTTTTTTTAAATCTTTTTATTAACATTTTTTGTATAATCTTTCTGAACTAGAACATTAGTGCAGTCGCATCATACATTATTATAGCATTAGTATAATACAGCTCATGGTACAGCAATCTGTTATACATTAATGGAATTTCATTGCGTTAGCAATAATGGCTTTGGTGAGACATTGTGGTACACAATGTATCTCTGCTCCGAACACTTATTTGAACTGTGGAAGTAGGATACAACAAAATTAGGACAAAGCAATCCAATCAAGGGTAGGGTAAATGCCTGAGACCTGTTGCCTGGTATTCTGTCAAGTGAAATCCCTGCCAGTTGTAGCTGTTAATAAATCAGTCGATGCTGGGGAATAGCCTATGTCAGTAAAGCTCTCTTCTTCCTGGGCCTCTCCGTATGTACTCCGAACCCAAGTGTTTGTTAGGCTGGTGTCGCATCCCACTTAAACATCTTGTTGGCCACTGGATCTGAGCAGCTGCGTAGTAATGTTCGTAGTTCAGGGCTCCAAAGCCACCCTCCATAAGCGAAGCATACAATTTTTGTGACTGCTGCTCTGTGTCTCCAGGGATCCCATGTTAGTGCTATCAGTAATGTACGAAGCCCTCTGAAAAACCCTTTAGAAAGTATGACGGGGATGGCAGAAACGAAACCTAGTATCTGTTGGAGTATGAGCATCTTCGAGACAGCCATACGACCCATAGGGGCGAGTGGTAGACCCATCCAAAACGGGAGAGAAGTTCTTATGGCCAACAGTACCCGTTCTATATTGCCATCTATCAAATCTTTCTCGTTGTGATACACAGATCACCAAATATTTGACAGTGTCCTAACTCCAAGGAAGCGGAGTTTGGGGCAGTGCTGATCGTTGTGTGCTGGACAACGCTGTCAAGGGGTATAAGCAGGACTTATCCCAATTCACTCTGAGGGCTGAGGCCCTACTAAAGTGTGGGAGGAGGTCAATTGAGCATTGCATATTACGTCCCTCTTCTCTGAGGTAAATCAAGGCCTTGTCTGTGTAGAGGCAGATTGTGTGCCACCAACCATCTACCAGTATCCTAAAGTCTGTGGCCGTTGGCGCGCATGGTGCAACCTTGAGCTCCATGGCGAGGGCAAAAAGAATTGGTGATTAGGGGCAACTCTGCCTCGTGTCCTTTTTTTTATTTGTATGCCCGTTTTCACCCTGGCCGTCTGACTATATTCTATAATTGCAATATCCGGGAGAGGAACTTTGGTCCCATCACTAGTCTGTGGTTGACTTCCTTAAAGTGTAGGCCTAACCCAAGGTGTCGGAAGCCTTTTCTATATGCAGTGAAGCCACCCAGGGGTTAGTGACAGATACCGGTTCCCAGTCCGTTGCCATGAACAAGTGGTGCATTAAGGAAGGTGTTTCTCCCAGGGATGTAGCCGTTCTGATCCCGGACCATAAGCCTTTGCACTATTGGCGCCATTCGGTCAGTCAAGTCCTTCCTGAGAATATTGTAGTCCAGATTTAGTAATAGTAGTAGGTGATCCGACCAGTAGAGTATCCTTGTCCGGTTTGGGTAGGAGGACCAGTACAGCTTCTCTCCTCGATTATGGGGTAGGGGACACCCGAAGCTCATACATTTGATCTAATCTCTGGATTGGAGTGCATGTGGTGTGAAATTCCACTGGCCAATCGTCTACTCCAGGGATTTTGCATCCTGCCATTTAAGAGCCAGGGATATCTCCTCTGAGGATAGTGGAGCCTCTATTTCAGCACTGTGAACTGCTTGTATTCTTGGGAGGTGCAAATTGTTCAGGGAGGCCTGTATTGCAGTAGGCATCTGCAGCTTCCTATGTATCTTACATTGCAGCACAATAGGACTGGATCGTGAGATTGATTGCCTCCTGGGTATTAACTATGTCTCCCGTCAGGTATGTATCGATGTGAAGGGGTTTCTAGGGACTCAATCTGAACAAGCTAGGAAAGGGGTCCACTTACCCTATCCCCATCTGCGTGTTAGCAGGCATTATATTCTCTGTAATCTAAAGAAGCTAGATTAGCGAGAGTAGTCCTACAAACTATTTTCACTTGCACTAGTGGAACTGCAGCACAGGGGTCTGTGAACACTTGCAATTCCCAAGCTTATATCTGCCTCAAGATGCTGTAATCCTTGCAGAGCAGGAAGTTATTACAGTAAACTGATTTAAAAGTTGCCCTCTCAGGGCTATTTTAAAGGCGTCCACCTCCACCAAAGCATCCAAGGCAGTTCTCTCATTATCTTGGAAATATTATTCCAGTTGGTCCACAATGGTGGTACAGAAGTCTGTCGTTCAGGGCCTCCACAGGGAGGCACCATGTTGGGATTAATGTTCTCCTTCCACTCCAGGCCATGGTAAGCCGGTGTGAATTATCATCCGATAGGGCAAGTCCTACATACTCCTCCCCTGACATCTGGAATAAATATCACCTCTACACTGCAGTAGAAGAGATCATTTCTGGTGTTTAGATCATGTAAGCCTGAGTAATAGGAATATTCCCTTCAAACTTGGTGGAGGAGACGTCAAACATCTGCTACGTGTATGGATCACCCAACGTTGTAGGTGTTTCGTTAGCGTTCTAGATCCAGTGAAATGTCTGGGATACAGTGATAAATACCTCCCCAAATACAAGGTGCTAGAGAACTATTTATTAGTGCAGGTGTAATGATATTGAGGAATGCTGCTTGGTTTGAGTTAGGCATAGAGTGATCTCGGGGACAGTGGAAGCTCATCTAATAGATCCTCCACCACTTTGACACTCCACCACCACAATTCTGCCCTCCAGGTTCATTCCCTAATGCTGCACGGAAAAAGGCACCCGAGGGGCTACCAAAATCAAGGCGTGCCTGGGTTATTGCCAGTATGTTTTTTTTTTTTTCCCCCCCCATCCTCGTGCCCTTCCACCCCTTACGCAGAAGCTGTAGGTCACACTAGGACAGATGCTTTTATTGATGACATGCTATGTGTATGCCGCGGCACTTCAAATGCTGATAGACTCTGTATTTCTTGACATAGTTAGTCATGTTCCAAACATTTCAGGTCTGGAGGAGATAGGGTAGTTTAGTATGTCGGCCTGTGTCTTCTCTTCTGCACTTCAGCAGTTTAGTCGGGGAATAAGTTGACATTGCAGTTCTCCATACGTCAGGGGTCCTTAGCTTGTGCCACTTGTAAGATAAGATCCGATCACTGTAATTAAAGAGGTGGGGCGAATAGGGTATGCCTGGCACAATACAGGCCTGTTCCACTGCGAAAAAAGTTGATAATCTGCACTCTAGCTCAGTTTGAGCCAGCTATTTCTCCAAAAGAAATGTGCTCTAGAAAACTCAAAATCCTAACATTGTGGCTGTGTGAACAGCCCTCTGCTTCTTCCACCTTTTTCCTAAAGTAATGTACATCCACCTGGAGCACCCTGATGTGCAGAGTCTGCTTCCACAACTGAGGGCTTAGTGGCTGCCATTCTAGATTCCTCATTGTCAACAGGCGCCCCAGGAGCCTTCTTCTACAGCGTGGCAGCCAGTGGGCAGAGGCGCTGCATTTGCAGTGATGCAGCAGGGTGCAAAAGTCTGTACAGGATATTGTACTGTGTGCTGAGCTAGCGGTGCTTAGATCAATACGACCTCCGGGTTGCCATGTTGGCCACGCCCTCATCCTGGGCTACAATTAGTTTAGGCTTAGTGACATTAAATCTGAACTTATTTATTACTAACTACAAATGTCTATCGCACAAAGCAATGTTGCCTACCTGGCTAGAAGACCCTCCAGCTCCCACATGCAATGTTAACTGGTTGTGGTTATTGACCATCATACAGTGCAATATCTAGGGCTTATTTTTGTGTGCTCCACTTCCTACAGATGATTCTGGTGTAGCTCCTAACCTAAAGAGTAGCCTGCCACAATTGTTTCTCCATGTATTCTATCTAGACTGGATTCTTCCAACCTTCTCTACCCAAGTCTACTGACATATGCCGTGGGTCTCTAACCTTTTCTGTACTAAAAGCTACTCCTGTTTAATGAAACTCATTGAGAGCCAGTGGCTAAATAACCTCAAATCCATAACTATGCAGCCTAATTGTGATCATGATGGCCATATAGACCTCGACCCTTAACTTCAGAATAGTCTTTTCTGGAGTTTATGCTTAGTGCATAAATCCTTTCTTGGGCATCAGCTTCTTGCATTTCTCCTTACATTCTATGTAGATCTTTATGATCCGAGAATCAACTGCTCCTGCTTCTTCCTCAGATGCAGTGGAGGACGCCCCTTGTATGTTAGGCCAGAGTTGTGGAACTATCTGCCCTTACAGCTTGGAAAATAGTGAACTCTTTAGCCTTAATGAAAGCCTTTGAGAGAATTTTGTTCGCTATGATTTTCCTTTTGCTTGTACATTGGGTAAAGTTGTTGATTTGATATTTGTCTGTAGCTTCAAAAAGCCAATTTGTGGTGCATGTCAAATTCTTCAATTAACAAAGTCAGTCCATCAATAAATGCAAGAAAGCATGCAATAAATTAGGTTCTGTCCACTGGCAGGCAATATCTACTAGGGGAATGGCTAAAGAAACCTCAAAGCACAAGACAAGATTCCAGTTTTACTTTAAAATAATAAAATATCTGTTATCGTTCACCATTTAGGCATTTCCGTAGTCCCTACTGTAAGAAGCTGTGTCTTTAACATTGAAGTACTCTTTCATCCTCTTTAGGTAGTTTATTAGCTGAAGCATTGCATTTAAAAAAGACGGGCAGCCTTAAAAATCTGAGGCATCTTCTACCAAAAGAATTATATTTTGTTAAAGTAATTTACCTCCTCTTCCTCTGGACAGAGTTGTACTAATTTCAGAGCACTAGAGTTTCCCACCCTGCCCATGTTCAAGAAACCAACCTACACGTGCTGTGTGTACAGCTTTGACCACTAGGTCCTTCTGATGCTCGGATTACTAAAATGACTCCTGGGTTCTTCTTAAAGATACAATGTTTAAAAAGACTGGGGCAGGAATGTCCTCTTGCTTGACATGTCTTTTAACCACAGTCATGCACAACTACTTTAAAGTGTGATTGAGCTCCAGGTCCTTCCATGCCTCCGATTGCATCCTTGGAAGCAATGTTTGTCTGCACTTTCTTTGAAACGTAGTCTTACAAGGACTAAGGATTTCGCATAGTTAGAACCAGATTTAATATTGAGGTTTTACCAGTTGGACTGCTTGCATTTTCCCAGTTAAAGTGGTTGATACTTTTTTCGTTGATCGACGGGCAAATTGAGAAAGTGGTTAGCTCTCCATTCAAATAGGTGAAAATCCTAGATAGCCCCTTAATCTCCTATACTATTCATCCTGTAAATGATAAATCTCTTCCAGTCCTCAATTCTTTGCAACCCTATCACTTTAGTTATTGGGACCCGTACTTTTCACTGCGAGCAGTATGCCAAACTCATGTTCATCTAGGATTTCTAAACTGTTTTTCTATAAAGCATTAATGAAGGCTGGTTCCCAATGCTGGCCTAGTTGTTCTCCACCCTTCCAGGTCTTTATTGTGGTCTGTAGAAGAGAATAAAACTACTCATTGGCTAATCGGCTGTTTATGTGCATTAGTTCCATTGATCTGTTAAAATGAGAATGATGTATCACCTAATAAGGAGTCTTCATTCTTTGAAACAACAAATACCTGCTACACCCTGAATTAAAATGTACCCAGCGAGAAGCCCTTCCTGCTCTAGAGGTTGTAGTGCTGAGACCTCATGCCAGTCTTCATCCAGTGGCGGTTTACCTACCAACCATCAAAAGGTAAAGAAGCTGCTGCTGTCTAAAGTTTGTGTTATCCGATTTTCCTTCAACAAATACCTAACATATAAACAACTTTGCATCGTTGCTTAAAGCATTTTCCCTACATGGACACCATTATACCGTCAATGTGCCCCAGGAGAGCTGCTATTTTGTTCCCAATTCCATATTAAATGATGGTCAAGAGTGTTCTTTATCTCTTTGAACAAGTTGTTTGTGTAGCCATGGCCTTTTTGGATAAAAAAAAGTTATCCATATTGAAGCTTTTCTCGGTCAACAGTGAGTCATTGCTATCATGGTTATATCAGTTACTTCCCTACCTATTTGTCTTGATCACCTGACCCACTTTTGTTTATCATCCCTGCAACTGCAAAACACAACAGCAAACCAACTGTAAAATAATGTGGCATTGATCTGGCTGACACAAATAACTACTAACCAAAAGACAATGTTTCTGTTCAGGCAAAATGTTGAGGAATTTACATTCAAGCTAATAGTGGTATTCATAGAAGATATCTGCTTTCTCTCGGATTATCAGAATGGATTTGTTGCAGAACATGACACTATGATGTCATTTATTTCATCATGGAATGGTAGCAAAACAACCGTGGGCTCTTTAAGGGAGTAGCTTCCCCCCACTTTCAGCCTTTGACACCATTTACTGCCCTACACTCCTACAGGGACATTGTAACTTAAAGGTTCAAGGATCTGTCTAGAAATTGAGCAGTTCAAACCTTAGGGAGAGGATGCTCAACAATTCACTTCCTCCCTTCTCCTCTGACCCTTTCAAAGTCACAGCTTATGTACCTCAAGGATCACTCATAGCCCCCCCGCCCCCTTGTTCAACATCTAGTTCAGTTCTAGACCTTTTCTTCCTTTATCTGCCGCTACTATATGCCGATGACAAACCGATCATTCTGGAATGTGGCAACTGGATATATTCTCACCTCTCTACTATTTAGCCTCGGAAGCGGGACCTTCCCCAGCATACGTAACCCAAGACTAGAACTTTGGGGGAGGGTAGTGATTATAGAATCCAGCTTATCCCTAATTCCCCAAGTATATCGGGTTGCCAAATGGTGGATCTACACGAAGAAATGTTTCCATTGGGCAGACAAATCCCCTTTAAATCAATGTGCATAGCACGTTGCGTGATCCATAGAACTGGGCCAGTCTTCTTTCAATAAAAGCTCTATACGCACCTTAAATCTAGACCGTTGCACTCAAGGCTTTCCCTACTACTTACTGTACTTGTATTCAAACAGTAACGGACTGGTGGTACCCCCTTAACTGTCTGGTCTGCCAAACTATGGAACTCTATGCCTTCTCGAGTAGGGACGATTGACAACAGTCTCCTAATCCGGAAAGGATTAAATACATGGATCAAACCAACATTGTGATAAAATCACCCACTGTATGATATATATAGGCTTTCCTGTTTTCATTTTCTATTTTTGGTAAATTCTGGTGGTGTTTTTTCAGTACCTTAAAAAAAACAATGGTTTTCAGTGGTTACACATTTTGGTGCCGTTAAAAACAACCGAAAGTGTTTTTCCGGTGTTTATGGAATTTTAATTTAAATTATTGCTTGCCTTCTGCACTAATAGTGTATGTCTATAGATAGCGTGTGCACAGGGTATATGAGGTCCAAATACATTTTTACTGCACCAGAATGGACTACAAAGTCAGTAGCATTCTTCATTATCTCTGAAAATTGTAAAGATGCTTTCAGCATACCATCTAGCAAGTGACAAGGATTTCTTTCAGGGAAGAACTTCAGCTCAGGTTTTGATTTTGACCGGCTTTCGTACAACTTTTTCATATACGTAGCTGAATTACTGCAAATACAAACAATATCCCTCCAATCTTTATTGAACTTGGTAGGAACTTTTTTCAGCAGCATTCCATGTGACACTGCGTTCCATGTTTACCAAGCATCTGGTGTCATGTTTTCACCATTATCTCAGGTGCTTGGTGACCACATTCTTTTCACATATACCTGTCACTACATCTTGCATTGAATGTTTAAAGCCTGAGGTGTTTGGCAATTCACTTATCAATACTGACTTACTAGAAAAGGGGGCAAATGTATCAAAGGAGTAAACCCATTCCCTGTCTGTGGGTAAATATTATGATACACATTAGGAACGATTCCTATGAAACCAGCCATTTTACCTATCCGTGAAATCAAATGTAGCCAAAATATCAAATATGATTTTGATATTTCCTGATGCTCTACAGTTTATCAAATAACTAAATAAGACCTAAAACATGCATCTAAACACTGCATCTTTAGACCAAAGACCACAAAACTGAAAAAAGCAGAAGGAAGAAGAGACTATGTTTTAGTGACCTCCCTAAACAACAAAACTCAAGCAGAGTAATGTTAACCCAGTCTTTCTTGATGCTACCTTGTATAACAAAGTTACATTGTATTGTCCCTTTCAGGAAGAAATAAATTACTTTCACTCATCTTTTCCTTTCTTTCAATGGCACTTAGTTTGTGGTTGCAAAGGTGTTTTTTCAGTGTTTATATTTTTACACCGGTAATGGCTATTTTCCTTTCGGTGGGGTTTTAGCAGTTTTTATAGGTTTAAACCTAAAACTAGATAGCTTAGATATATACAAATGACATCAGGTAGTGACCACACCAAGGCTGTCTCACTTCACACTGCATCATTATGTACATAAGCACTACGATGCATGCTGCACAGTGTTTGGAGCAGGCTCAACCACATGCATCGCAACCAAACTTTCCAACATCGGACATTCTACAGCCAACGCCCGTTCAACCACAAACACTGAAAATCCACCAAGGTACTGATGCAAATCTGAGTGCTTTGTGAACTCCTCCGGGGTATGAAGTGCTATCCAGATTTGACTGTATAATCAAATGTAAACGTTTGTATTTACCCTATCCATCGACCTTGATGTCTGCCTGTGATAACCATAGCTCGGCCTCTAGCCATTATATTCCGTTCACAATATGGACATTGTTGATGTTGGGTTTGGTAAGTAGTTTTATGCTTTGTTATTATAGGAGACTGCCATATTTGGTGTTTTATTAGCGCTTCGTCTTAATTACGTCTTCATACACATAGTGCAGTAGTATTCAACTGGCACATTCCTTTAGTTAAAATCCATGGTTTACCACCCAGCCAGGAGAGTATGTGTCGCAGCTGGTAGGTTGTCGTGCCCAGACCTGGACACAACACTTTGTACTATGTGGCCAAGTAGGACTGGGATCCTCCAGAGTGATGCTGCACATCCTAGTAGAGGATGCCAACGTGCGGGGTCTGATTAGACTACAGGGGATCTGGCAGCGCAGACGGGCTGGTCTGGCAGGCCAGTGTTTGGGCCATTTTTGGGATGTTTGTGTGCCTCTTTTATGGTCTGAGCCACAAACCTTAGCTGCAGCATGCACAAATTTACACAGCACATCTTAACGAGTTCAAAACTGCCCTGATTTTCAAATGTTGGCACTCTTTTAAGCCATCAGGTTGGCTAATGTGGGATCACTTTTATGTTGGTGCCCGGCCCTATTTTCTGTCCCAGTCCGTTCCTGCAAACGTGTGTTGCTGCTGTTGTACCTCAACTGCTTGTAGCTATGTTGGTGACTAGTTTTCTATTGGTGCTTTTGGCTCCGACTGGGTGCTGTTACTGGAACCTCAGTGGTTATTGAGCCACTGAGGTGCGGGGGACATGACTGGATACAGGCTTTAATTTCAATCATCTAGTTCATGCAGCTGTTGTGGCACAAGCACCCAAACTCCATCCCCAGTGCTTACTTCGTGGCTCCTTCCCACCCATCAATACAGCTGGTCTGTGGTCTGTCCTGCGACAGGGCTGCTGGGACTCCTATGTTCGTCCTATGCCGGCGCCTAATTAACAGCCTCAGTGGCTTGAGTTGTACAGATGTCATTAATAGGGAGAGAGTCTGGTTCACTGACTGTAGCACCACTCTCACTGCCTATGGCTCACAGAAAGAATCTCTAAACCTAATTTGCTTTACTACATTTCACTCCGGAGAAGGCACTGCGTGTTTTTTTTGGTTGTGGTAAGCTCTTTAAAGCACCCAATATTTTTGACAAATATTGGCAAAGCCAAAAGGTCTCTGCTCTAATAGGCAGAGGTGTTCTGGCCAGCAATCTTCCAATGCTTTTTTGTTTAAAGAAAATCCATTCCAACATGGTTGCCAAAGTGTACGTATGTGTAGTGGTACTTACCAAAGTGTGCATTATAACGAAAGCACATGCATCGTGATGCTTGTATTAGAACACATTGCGCCCATTTTTATTTACATGTTAGATGGCCATCTTAGAACAGTAAATAAATTAAAGTAAAAACGATAAAATAAAGTGCATACCTGCAAAAAAATAAAATTAAAATAAAGGTGTAAGTAGCTGCCGGGCCCTTGCAAAATAGAATAAAAGACTGAAAAAAGGGGAGTACAAACAAAGTGCTCTTGGGTCTGGAAGCACTTGGAATCTGCTGGGCCTTTTTTAAATAAAGGGAAAAAAAACCAAAAAGGAGCCAGAGAGGGAGAGCAAGGAAACTCGCGCAGTCCCAGGGAGTGCAGATACATGAAAGAGGAACTGCCCCCTTCAAGCAGCAGTGGAAGGGTTTACCTCCTCCCATTAGAACACGGAGACCAAAATACTCCCGGCAGGGCAAACTAAGAGTAAATAGCAAAGCCAATGAATCTAAAGCAGAATCCAGAGATGGACAACAAATAAGTCCAATCATGAGCAAGGGGCTGACCTAAAAACTAATCTAAGTATGATTTGTATAGGAAATAGCAGTGAGCTACATTTGTCTGTAGCCAAGACCTGAAAAGTGGATACCCTAAAGACCACAGGCTGTTTGCTAATTCCACAAATGCCTTTGGCACATACTTTGTTTGCGATCCTCCATGATCTGATTTACACACAATGCTGGGACCAAGGGAGGCAGGACCTAGATGGCCATGCGGAGCATCGCAGTGTTTCACCTGACCACAGATGGTGTGTGTAGACTGAGCACAGTCCCTCAGTTCCAAGCTCCCTCCCATCCATGGCTCCCACCCCCTGCTTCCTTGCTCCTGATATTTAATACGGGGCAATTATTTCTACACCTACCCTGATTATCTCATAAATCCGGTCATGCTTCCATAAACAAACCGGCACACTCCAAGTAGAAAAATATTAACTTTGTTGAGGTGAGTGACCTGAATTTCTAGACTTCCAAATTGTGGCGAGCGTTTACATCCGTTTCATCCCTTGTCTGAGCATGCCAATTGCTTCTCCAGTTGTCGACTTCAACCAGTTCTTATTTTTCAACCCTCCCATCTAGAGTCCTGTCTCCACAGCACCCTCAAACTTCGGATAGTTGAAACATGCGAGCAGGTGCTGTATTCTGCCGAGCATTCACTGGTTACCTTTGACCTCAGGGAGAGGTGAAATTCTCACGTGTACCCTTTTTTTGCTGCACTGTGCAGAGTTTTGGCTACTTGGATTTAATCTTCAGATTGTGTAAATGTTTTCTAATGTGTTAAGTTATAATGTATGTATTTTTAAATGTGCTCTGTCACCCACGAGGGTATCCTGGCACTGTGCAGGGGTGAGCCTATCCCCGAGGACGTGGTGGGGAAGTTATTTGGGGAACCAGGTCTTCTGCGTCAATTGGAACTCAAGAAGAAAGGTGGATGCTCTGGTGTGTAGTGGGAGGTCGACCCATGCTACAGGAACGATCTAAAAGGAGGCTCTACCTCTGGTTCTATTCCTGTGTATGTGTTGCAAGTAGGACTCTAGCTGAGTGGAGGTCCCATGTTGATGGAGGGTGATGTGGCTCTTCGTGTAGGCAGGGCCTGTGTAGGCAGGGCCTGTGTTGTGGAGTTCTTTGAATGTGTGGGTGAGTTGTTTGAATTGCCCTCGCTTGTGTTTCAGGAGCCAGTGGCATTCTGAGGTGTGCTGTGTCTTTGGAAGGTTTGCAGTCTTTTGGTGAGGGGTGTGTTGGTTTCAGCATAGAGAGAGCTCCCGTAGTCTAACCTGCTGGTGATGAAGGTGTGGGTGACTGTTATTCTGGTGGTTTTAAGGAGCCATTTGAAGGTCTTGCTCAGCATGTGATTTTTTTTTTTTAATTTTTTTTTAAGCTTGCCACTGTCTTGTGTAAGCGTTATCTGTTGTGCTTACCGATAATACTTACCATCCTCAGGATACCCTTCACTTTGTTTTATTATGCCCTTTTTATTCACTACCTAGGAGTTTGTTGTTAAAAAGTATTCTAAAGACTTCTAGATTTAAACATGCAAAGGTGGCCCTGTTATTTTTAAAATTGTCTACAGACACACTGACCCTGTTCTGCACTGTAAACTTTTTAAGGGCAGCCATCAGACTCAGAAACACAGGAGGTACCAGATGAACAAATTGTGATGGGAGCGAATATATATCACTTCTAAGCTGTCAAATTATTATGTTCCTCTCTTAATTTTGATGTTTTTTATATGTACCTTTGTGGCCCGTGATGTTAGCCTCTCATTGATCTTTAATATGAATTTCATGTGATAAGGGGTTCCCACTCATCGAAGGATCGAATATGTATTATTTTAAGCTGTTGATTGTTTTGTATTTATATTATGATGTATTTGATCTGCACTTTTTTATGGTATTTTTTTTTATACCGAAATAAAGTATTATTATCATTATCATTCATCTTTAATCCATTTACTGGGATGTGGCCTTCTGTCAACACACTCCGCCATGGTTGGTGGAAGTGTTCTTCCTTCCTTCCTTCCAAGTGAATATTTGTTGAGGTTGCAGCAGCTCCAGAGTACTTGCAGGTGCAGCCATCCTACTGTTGCTTTACCTGCATCCGCCCGGGCCCTGGGGAGGTGAAGGTGCAGCATGCGGAAGAGTCTAACATGCTGGAGATTTTATTTATTTTACGTCACCGGACTAATCACTTGGGCACTAGCTGTGACATTGTCATAACAGATTTCCAAGTACAAGTTAAGTATCACACCTCTATTGATAAGTTTTCACCTTCAGTAGACTTTGATACTGCCTCAGAATTCCAATACATTTCTAATTAATGATGCGTTTTGAAGTCTGTCTAAAGGGTTTAATCTGTCATATAGAGCAGATATCCATACAGAAAATGTATATTGCAGAGCTTTGATGGGTTCTTCTTGGTGGAGTGCATGGGCTATCCGATGTGGTGAAAGATTGTTTTTGGAATATTGTGTATACCTGGCATGTGATGGGCTTTTTACGTATATGATTGGCGATTTCTTGGTGAGCACCATGTCTGCCCTAGTTTCACTACCTCTTGCTTGTGTGGGCTGTCTTTGTAGTATGTGTGGTGTACTGCTTTATGTAGGCTAAGTGTGCATGTCTGTATATCCATTTGCAGATGCTTGTGGGCCTGTGAATGTGTTAAGGAAAATAAGTCTAACTTTGATATGGTGGATTAGGAGCACTTGCTTTAGTTTTTTACGTCACGCCTGAGCCAGCGCATGCGCTGGTCTGGTGAGACTTTTAGTGAGGGCTTCAAAAAATGCTACCACACGCATTTGGCGGTGGCCTAGAGCTTGCGTTATGCATGCGGGCGCACGCTTATGAGCACAGGCGCCATCTCGCGGGCACACTTTCAGCCGCTATTACTTTCACGGCACCGCCATATGCCCTCGCGGCACCCTTACAGCGCGCTTCGCTCCGCTCCTCCCACACCACAGAACGCGTCCCCGTGATCGCTTTCACGGCCGCGCGGCCCCGTTACTTTGAGGGCCACTTGGGTTGGACCAGCAGCATCTGCAGCTCCAGCCCCCTGCCCTCCACCAGCAGCACCCACCCCCCCCCCTCGCTGCTGGCACGTCGCCCTCCTTAATTAAATCTACTCTAATTGCCGCGGGCACCAGCTGGAATTTAATTATAAGGGACAGTTTGTCAGTGGCCAAGTGGGCTAGTCCGGGCCTGACCAGAAAAGTGCTCACTCTGGGGAGACCGCACCTTAGACGGAGGAGGGAATGTCTGTGTCATTACAGTTGCTAGTTAGAGGGCAAGGCCTCGTCTCTGAGAATAAACATTTATGGCAAACCTACACTTTATTTTTCATGCAGACAACACTTGTACTAGTATCGGTGTCTTACGTTTGTGTACAGCCAGCGCACACTAAATAGAAAGTACAGCTAACTCCAACAAAGGCAAATATGATAAGTGTTTCCTTTAAAGACTACAGTACTGCTGCAATAACAGTATTACATGTTTGTCTAGTGTTGTACTGCACCAACGCATTAATGGCACACAGTTACATGACGTCAAAAGAAGGGAAGACAGTTCACTTTGCTAAAATTCAAACTTGTAGTCTGCAGAGCACAACACGTGTCAGCGGCGAGTGTTCGTTTCAATGAACCGTCTCACGCGGCCAAGATGAAAGCTTCTATAAAGGGAGGTGAGGGTTGCTCTGCCGAAGTACAACTAAAGGCAAACCGTGTCTTGTTCTGTGTAAGAGGAGCATTGCAAGGTAAAATACTATTTTGGCTGGAGCGTCTCAACTCACCACACACTGTCAGTTCTTTGCTCTAAGTGGCTGTTTCTAGCCAGAGCCCTGATGAGTTTAAATTCTTCTCTTTGATCTCTTGCTGCGCTTCCTGCTAGTTTGCATTTAAGGCTTGCTGGACTTTAGGCTTACCGATGTGTAGTGTTTTTTATTTGTTAACATACTTTACGTTATATTAGTCTCGTGAGCATACCATCCCTCCTGGGCCCTTTGGTGCTTATGCACATGGACATAAATTCACCAAAATACCAGGGGTAGTGGAAGTGACATCGCAATTCCTTTGACTTTCACTTTCACACTTACACATACAGCCACTCTTTCACATGCAGCATTTCAACCTCAAGCACGCACACAACATGCATTTAAAAGCATTTTTATTCCTTATCTGAGCTACCAGGTAAGCTCAGAAATTACAGCTAATTATACTTTTTTTTTTTTTTTTTTTTAATGACACTAGTGAGTGAATAATGACGTCCTTGCATCGGGGATTCATTTACATCTGTTCGGTCTTCCGTCCTATATGGCGACTGAAGCCTGTAAAATAACTTGGTGGCCGCATGCACTCGCTGCAGAATTGTTTGTGTAACGTGTATGAAAAAAATTGTAACAATGACTGAGATGGTGGTTGGTTCATATAAAAAAAGCATGATTGTTGATTTGGATAATGGTAACAACTTTTGTTTAATGTTGGAGTATAACAGTAGGGTATTGGTGGCACACAATTAAACTGTTATTGTGTATGAGCTGCTAAGACAAAGTCTTTTTGTCTTGAGCTCTGAAATCGAAAAAGGTCTGTGCTGTTTAGCTGAGCGTGTAAGACTCCAGGCCTGATTAACGAGATGCATAAATTAAGGAGGCAGCAGGTTTAAGACAGATACTTTTATGCTAGAGAGCAAGCCTCTAAAATGTCATATAACTCCCTCTGCAAACTGCTCAACAGAAGAAACAGTATGTGTAGACCTAGGCCAAACACCACCATGCAGAAACAAAATCACACTGACAGCATGTCAGAAGCAAAAAAGACTTGCATGGATTTGTTTCTGCCCAGTGGTTGGTATTTCAGCCACGTGGTAAAATTTCCTCGGAGTCCTTTTATTGTTTTTTTTAATCAACAGGAGACATATTTATGTTATTACCTTTGGTGTTCGGACATCGAACTACAAAAGGGAACACGCATTGTCATAGCCAATGGGTCTTGCTTTTGGGACCTTATAAGTATTTAGTTACGCAGCACAATATCCTTGGTGCAACAACATCAACTATTGCATGGCTAAACACTTATAAGGTCCCAAAGGCGAGACCTATTGGCTATGCCAATGCTGGTCTTTGTTGTGCCTCATCTTTGGGCCTTGATCTCGCCTCCCATCCCTTGTACGCCTAGTTGCATTGCACTTTTTCTTGGCCAGTGATTTCTTCTCAGGATGTCGCTTTATTCATCAGCGGCCTTTTCGTTTCACCTGGCATTTGTCCAGTTTCTGTTTGGTTCCTCCAGCGATAAGCGAAACTAGATGTGTATTTTGGCAGGCACTGGCCTCCTTAAGTAGCCGGATGCAGCTTAAACTGGCAGCTTTCTAGATATGTCTAAGGAGCTAATGTGATCACGAAGGTAAATGCTGCTCCATGTTTAAAAAATGTCCTGTCTGTGTAGCACCCACTGGGACTTCTTTTATAAAGCTCTGCAAAGTTCCGAGGTTGCTCAGGCCTTCCATCCCCCATGGGCTACCTTCCATGCCCGCACACCTAATTCAAGTCTGAACCAAACATTGCTTAAATTTTTTCGCCTGCCTTAAGTGAGTTCAAAGCTAGTCATCGGGGGAAATCGCCCCATCCGCCTCTCTCCATAGGTTGGCATGCATGGGGCACTTACCACATCTTTATATTTTCTTTTATTTAATATATTTCCCACAGCAAGGGTAGCATTGCTGATGGTATCATTTTTAATTAAACATTTAAAAAAAATGATGATCTGAGAAGACAATTGGAGTCATCATAAGCTTCAATTAATAAAGTAATGTTCATATTACTATAGCTTTCTAATCGGTAAGGCCATGTCAGTCACTTTATTGAGTATCTCCTAATATAATCTGAATCTTAAGATGAAAGATCTGTCATTTCTATTTTCATCCGTGGAGTGTCAGTAAGGAATTAACAACCTATTGATCTGTGCGTCAAAAGGGATGCTGGTGCCTTCCTGGGTTATTGTTTCCTTATCTCCTAATAGGAACAGCTTGATTACTCGCTTGCATTTTCTGTTCTGGTTGCAGTCTCCATGTGTTTTTTGTTGGTGTTTCCTGATCCACTGTTGCTGATTAGAAGTTCCTCTTTCCTTGTTCCTGAGTGTTCCTGTCCCTTTTATGCCCTTGTCCATACCAGTTGTCTGAGGTTCTTTATTTTCAGTGTCTCAGTTCCTTGTCCTCTACGCTGGTTCTCGTATCCAATTTTGGCAAAACATTTTCTTAAACACATTTTCCAACTGATTTAACTCTGAACTAAGTACAGTTGTGTTTCCGCAAAAAAGTGGGGGGCTCAACATCTTTTTAGGTCTCACTGAGCCAGCGCATGCGCTGGTCTGCGAGATATTTAGTGCGTGGGTTTTCAAAGTGCTGCCACAGGCTTTTGGTGGCCTAGCGCTTGCGTTCACGCGCGCTGCCGCCATCTGTCAGATCGTGATCCCTTTTGCGGGCTGTGCGGCCGTGTCTCTTTCACTGGCGCGCGGCCAATGCTTGTTGAAAATTCTTGTTTGTGTGAATGTACAGCATTGCTCCAGACGCGATGTCGGTTTCTTTGGAATGCGTTTCAGGACTGGAAGTGTGCAGTATACAGTCCCATGCTCTAGTAAAGGCCCACACCCTTTCACCTAGAAGTACAGTGAGGGGTCACCGTAAATCACTGCTCGGCTCTCTGTATACCCGGTCCAAAATCAGAGGCTTTTCTGATTAACCGTAATTCACCGCTGGGATGCCTGGGTTACCCAGAACATAATCAAAGGCTTCTCTGATGGGCGTTTTATGAGCGCGCACAAACCTTTCTTCGTGGTTGTTTCTGGTCATCCTTCCACTGCTGGGAGTCCCCTTCAGATAATAACTTTCCCGCAGACAAAAGATATGTTTGTGCTAATCTTTCAGAAACAGACGTGAGATGGAGTGAAAGCCCACGTTGCCCATGCCTTCATAGGCCTCTGAGTGATGTACTGCTTGGGGGTCGCCAGCATTGAGTTGATGAAGCCGTGATGAGCTGCCTGCGGTTCTCTCCCTCCTCAACAGTGATCTGTGACTTAGACTAATCGTGGAAAAATAACATTAATTTGAACATCCAGTTCCACTTCTGCACGTGGCCTTCTGCCGCACCCTCAAGCAGAAGTCGAACACTGTACTGAAAGAGTACTGCAATCGGAAACAAACTTGGGACCATCTAGGAATACAATCAATTGAAAGCCTTTCATGTGATCTGTAAGCCTACCGTGATGCTGCCAGTGCTGGGCTCTGTGGTACCCACCTATTTACATAATTACTCCAGATAGTCCCAATAAACTTGACAGCGTACACTAACGTGGTCAGTTCTGAATGTCGATTTTACAATGTGTAAAGCACACGGGGAACCAGGAAAAGGGCGAGACGCGGTTGCCTTGACCTGCCCAAACAGTTTACTGAAAGCTGGAAGTAGTGTTCTGTGGAACAGATGAGGGTGTGGCTGGACAGTGGCAGATTAATACAGTTCCACTTCATGACATCACTGGGGCTCTGAGGGAGACATGCTGCGGCGAGCAGTGTGCCACCTGCACACCGCAGCATACCTCATCTAGGGTCGTAAGTAAGATGACTCCTGCCCTAAAGGAACTCCTGATGTAGAAAATAGTCCGCCTCCCCTCTCGAACCCAGTGCACGACCCTCCCCCAGATTCACTCTCTGGTTTCAGGTCTGCCTTTTACAGTGTACCACGCTCTGCTGCCTATTAGCCAGGTTTGTTATACAAATACCACATACAAGCATACATACATCACAAAGTGACTGCATGTGACCTTTGACCCTCATCAAGTACGACCTGTTTTTAGGCAATGTTTATTGAAAACAAGAAGTTGCAGAACCCACTGACATTAGCTCAGTAGCCGGCACAAATCACGAACAGCTAATCTGGTAAGTAACTATAATCTATGAAAAAAATGCAAACTTTACCACTGTTTTAAAGAAATGATGGATATGAACTGTTACATATATATAATTGCACAGATTATTGTACATATTTTATATTGATCTGACAAGTTCTAAATCAATAAATTGAATTGAAAAAAAAGTAATAGACAGTCTTTCTTTTAAAACATCAAAAGTCAGAGTGGGTAAGGCACAGGGCATTTAAAGCAACAACATTCGGGTAGCCCTGAATGATGAAGATCCCCCCCCCCCCATGTCCACTGGGTAACTGCAGAGCGTACTCTGCATCTACCAACATTTGTGTTGGAGAGGGTCAGTCTCGGTTATATCATTTAGCCTTCTCTTCAGTATGGGCGGTTGAAGGGTCATCCATGATACTGGCCTTCTACAACACTGAAACCCAACACAGTTATCTGCCAAGCATCCTAGGATAATCCCACTCTAGGATGCAGCTGAATCCACATTTTACAATCTAACTAAATGGTACATTGAACTAGAACACTAAGCTTCTTTCCCGTTAATGAATTACCAGAACACCAATCAGAATAACATCACTTCACCCCTCTCCTAATAAATAAGAAAATTAGTGTCAACAGTATGGCTTGTCTTATACCGTTAAGGAGAAATCAATAAGAAAAACAAAAGCATATAACTATTTAACGGCAATGTCTTTCAATCCACTGGGACGCACATCAGAATGTCCTCACCTGGTAACCTTCTTATCTTCCACACTGCCTTTACCACTGTATCTCTCCTTCCCACTTCTGAACATTCCATCATTGCCACCGCACGCTTCGTCACGGACATGATACAAGCTCACCGTGATCCAATGAACAAAATTCTGCAGACTGATTGCATGTCTTGCTGTCTTCATCTGTTGTGTAGTTCCTATAAAACCTATACAGGATCTGGCAATTCGGACAACGTACACTTATAGGACTGGTGTCAGACTGATTCCGAACACCCCCACCGGGTATGTTGGCCTTTCTGTATCCGCTAGCTCACAGTGCCAATTGAACCTCCTCTTACCAAGGAGAGAATAGTTCTTGGCAACCTTCGAACATGACAACCCTGATCCCTCAAGATCGTGGAAACAGTGTACTACTTTTCACTCAGTCACTCGTGCTCACTTAGTCTCAGAGAGATACACACAATAAACGGTCTGGATGTTTTTCAATAAGCATTTATTGAACAGTCGTTATTCTAGTATAAATTAGATGAGCTGCAACAACCACTAGACAGTAACAGATATATACGATTAGAAGCATTATGAAAGTAAAAGGATGATAGAGTTCTACCATCTTGCAAGAATCATGACTACATAAGAGTATATGAAATATATGACAATAAAAGTGTGTGCTCCTATGATGCCTCCCTAAATAGATGTACCCAAGTGTACCTAGCATGTGTGTAGGTGTTAAGCCAAGAATCCCTCTAGGATAAAGTCAACCCTATTACCTGGCATGAGGAACTGTGGGACCCCGTCTTGGTCTTGGGTTGGACACCCCGCAAAGGATGTTACATCACTGCGAGCTAGTGTCTGCATGCAGGAACCTCCGTGTCTCGCATCAATGTGTCGGCCAGGAAGTCCTGGTCTTGTCTCCCTGTCTTAGCAAGATGTGATGTGTATATATACCCATGTCTCCCCGGGGTTCTACCTCGCTGTATAACTTTGTCGGACTTAAGATGACGTCGGGAATTAACTTTGTACATAGATATTATACAAGAGATGGTTGGCCTGCTGTACTTTCAAGAACCCTCATGCATAATGTATGAGGCTTTTACCAGGGAAAATCCGGTGTTCTGAATGCAGTGTCGTATCTAGGTAGAAGGTCCGTCCCGAAGAACCGTTATGTATGTAATGTAGGGGAGAATATAGATGAAGGGTGTAGGAGAGTAGGGTCTGCTATCCTATGGTCACCCCAAATTTTTGCTTTTTGCTTCACTGGTTTTTGACATATTGAGGCTGTGGGCCTGCCAATCAGACCCCCAGCCTGCTGTTCTCTCTACTAAATTAAAACTATGCACCCTAGGTGCATAACCAATTGGAAGTGGATCACCCTGTCAGCCCCTGTACCAGTGTACACTAGGTACCCAGGGCATTGGTGTACCCAAGGCCTGCCAAGGGCTGAAGCATGTATTATGCCACCCCAGGCTTGGCCTAACAATTTGACACAACTGGCTGATCACTCAGCTGGGGTAAGTTGGTGTAATCACCTCTTACTTAGGTGTAGTATACCTATACCTAACCTTAAAATGGGACACCTGGTAACCTATAAGTCACTCCTATGGCAGGCCTTAACAATCCTGAAGGCAGAGTGCTTGGTTCCATGTGAGATGGTGCTCTGGCATGAGCTGAGCCTGTCTGCAGTGGTCGGAACAACTTCCTTCTACTGTTTCCAGATATCGTCATACCATATACTCTTAAGTGCATTATGAACCTCGCGGTTAAATGCTATCTTTGGTTTGGCTTTATCAAAACATGTCGAGTAAGGTGTCATACGAATTGGAATACTAACCCCTCGCCAATTCTGGCGACGGGGTTAGCATTCCACCCTTCTAGAGGGACACGACATGTACAGTACCTGAAACCCGGGTAAAATCAGACATCCTGAAATCAACTTAACACTAAGAAGAAGACGGGAACTTCGACGCTCTGCTGCACAGAGGACTGAAGCCAATCTCCCCTGTGGTCAGGGAGTGACCACCTTGCTAACGCAAGCACCATCCAGCGAATCAACGTCTGCTTTGCCGCCGCCTCCCGCCGGAGCCCGAGCCCAGAGACTGACAAGACCTGGACCTCCAGACCTCTCACCGCCCGATCCACAGTCCCTGAAAAGAGGAGACCCGTGGAGGCACCGAGACACGTGGAGCCAGCCATCTTGGATCGACTACGACAAGCTGACCAGTGCAACAACCGAGGCTCCCTCCAAGTTGTGCTTTGGGATCTGAGAAGCCCAACTCTCGAGCAGCATTTGCACCAAAGGTGAGCCCTCCAGCATCTCCACGATCTGCGTGGGGCCCTTCTGCATTTTGCCACTCGACGCGCCTAACCGGTTGCTGGCCCGCTGGCTAGTGGCCATCTTGGCGACGAACTCTACGAAAAACACCGCTGGTCTGGTTGCTCCAGACTGGCCCTTGCTCCTCTCCAAAGGAGCAATCCCTCTGACCTTGCTGGTCAGAACCAACAGCTGATTTCCGAATCCTCCTACAATTGCTTTTGCCAAGGCTTGTTTGCTTCGATCAAGTCGCCGACACCGCCGACAGCGAGAGCCTGCGTGGGACAGCTCGTGAGCCGACTCCTGGACGTCGTCGACCTTCAGGGACCACGTGGCTGCGGAGACAAGCTACCCCTCATCACCTGTTTGCACCCGACATCGCCTGGTACCCACCTGGTGCCACACCGGTCACTGGCTAGTGACTGTGAACACTGTCCCCTCTGCTTTCAGGTCTTCTGCAACTCCGATCCACCCTTGGATCCACCGCATCTCTCCCGGACCGACCGCCTGCAGCATCTTTGTCCCAGGCTCAACGGAACAGATAGAAGAAACCCGACGCACTTTGAGGCCTATGCACCCGCTTCCTGTGGGTGAGGTAAAGCTGGTACTCCGGTGCCCATGTGTAGTAATACATCTCTAGTGCCTGTGTTCCAAATCTTGAGTTCCTAGCCCAACCGGAAGATCTTCTTTGCAGTAACTTTGTACTTTTTACGCACCCATTGAAACCTATGGGAGCACGCGTGTGACTATTTGCCCTGCACACGCCACCCGTGGACCTCCTGGTCACTAACTGACGTTAGCTCCTTGTAGGCCCAGCGATTCTAGAGGCCCTAGGCCTTTTCCCTTTTCTGTTCGTGGTACTTATACCACTATTTTAGTATATGGTTCGAGTGGCCACCAGGGCCTATCCATATAAAGTGCAACTTCTGTGTATTCTGTGATAATCTTGTTTGACGATTTGTACTCCTGTGCTCATAAAGAGACTAGGGGTTACTTTGAGAAATAAATACATATATATTTTGAATATATATCTGTGTGGTGTCCTTTCATTGGTATAAAAGGGGGTTGCATTTGGTAAAACAGCTGGCTTAACACGCATCACGAGTTTAGCCTCAAAGACTGCTTAGCCTACGCTACCACTAGGGCAGCTAGTCCGAAAAGGTTGACTTACAACCACACCATAAGGGTTGCTTGGCATGGTACAAGGTGATCACTTTAACTAGTGAGCATCATATACCAGGCCAACTTCTCACAAAGGGTAATGATGTTATTAGAGTACCTATATGGAATATAACACATCTGTGTTGCATAAAATACTCATATTAAAAATACAACCATATGTCATGGTCGTGGCCAGGTTTTGTCCTCCACTTCGACAATTTAATTTGATGCTACTCTGGTGTCACTCTTCCATTACTCAACGTGGCTGTGTTAGTTAAGATTTATATTCAATGGGTTTGAAAATGTGCTTTGAGCCTTCACCTACCTAATGGGAAATTTCAACTCAACAGAATCTCTTACACACAATTTTACTTCTGTAGCACCATGTTTGCCATCATAATAATCTTTCTATATGTTTTGGGCACGTAGAATGTTCTCCCTCACTCTAGAGAGTGACCAGTCTTTGTATCTCTGGATTCATCCAGGACCAATTGTCTGTAGAATAAGGTTCTCTACCAATTAAAATCTTTCATTGACAAAAAACAATAGCAGTGGGAGTAGTAAGATATGTCCAAGTCACTCTGAACAATTCTTGTTCCCAAGAGGTCTCCTTTTCTAGATTTATACTGCCCATAATGACCCTATTAAATCCTTCAACATTACCATTCTCTACAGAATGATGCATAGCTGTAAACAATGTTTTTCTCCATTCCAACGCAAAAAAGTATCTACCTCTGTGGAACAAAACTGTGAGCCAATATTGCTTATCAAGCCTTTGGGAAGATCTCTTTGGAATACACAATCCTAAAATCTAACACTAGATACAGCAGCCTTATTCAAAAGTTTTTACTTTAGGCCATTTAGAAAAAATATCTGTTATGAGCAAAATATGTTTTGGAGCACCAAAGGTACTTGAACATGTCCTAGACTAACAGTTGACAATGTTTCCCATGGAGAATGCAGTAGAGCTATGGGATGTGGAGGGGAACCGAAAGTAACTAGAGATTTTTCATCACAAGCAAACTCGACACACTCTGGCACACATTCCTCTACCCCAGCATCAATCCCTGCCCACCAATAAATATGCTTATTTTTTTCATTCCTAGTATTCCCAAATGTCCTTCATGATACCATTTGAGACTCCTCCTCAATGCCGTAAGACGAATAATTCTGTGCCCTCTGGGCAAACATCCAGCATTATCCTGTAAAAATGTATTGCATAGTACCCAAAACATTCTTTCATCTTTATTCAGAGTACTTGTTTGCTTCATTTGGTCGATCTCTAACAAAAGTTCATTATTATTACAAGCCTCTCTCCACTTTTCTTTGGATATGGCTTAATCATCCGGAAATATGTTGGCAACACACAGTTCATTCCATTTATCATTCATACTGGCAAAATATGGCAAAGATGCTCTACTCAGAAAATCAGTCACATTTGTTTTGCTTCAAAAACCTATTTCACCACATAATTGTAGTCTCATTTATGAAGTGAAATTCAGGCAATGTTGGGAGTGGCCTTCAACAAGACATTCATTGTCAAGGCTTTAGTTTATGCACATCTTGGCGGCACCGGTAAAAGTGTGTGTTTTTTACCGGTGCCGCCAAGATGTGCGTTTTCACGTTTATGAAATTCAGGAGAGACACACCTGTGTTCTGCAGCTGATACTGGTACTGTTCGATCGTATTTACAATTGCACCACAGCTTCGGTTACTCAGATGGCCACATTGCCACACTACCTAGTGGATTCGTTTTTGACCTTTTCTGGCGGCATGCTTTTGATTCATTGCTTCGAGGACTTAGCCTCCTACGGACCTGCATTATTATTGACTGATATTATGTGCTGACTGCTGTTTTGGATTTTTTATCGTCTTTCTGAATACTTCACTACCATGTGATTTCGTTTTCACTCCAACTTTTTCTACTCGACTGTGCATATTGCGCTCCCAGCCGGGTTGTATTGTTCACCGGCTTTAGGCTGTTCACCTTGTCAACGCTATTGGCTTCAGACCTGAAGAGTCGAGGGATTACCCACCCTGACGAAAAGCGTATCGTCTGGTTTCGCTTCCAAAAGGAATAAAGTAAATTCATTATTATTGAAGATTGTGATTGATCTTGTTTTCTCCACGACAGTATCCACTGGATTTATGTATGTGTGCACCGTATTGTACTGTATTGCTTTGTTGTTGGGTCCGCCCTACACACATTAAGGGGTTTTAAGGGTTTCCCCTTCCTGTTTAGCACCATATCTACTTGTCTAGCTAAAATACTTTACACGCACACTTGCTGGGCGCCACTACTTCCTATACACTCAATACCCTTCACGCAGATTGTGTAAGGCTTTAGTTTATGCCTTGTGATCTGTTTTTAGAATTTACTTCCCTAGATGAATTGTAAAACATAAGACCTGCCCCATACTCAAGCTTGTATCTCCTTCTCAATTACAGAATAACTTTTGATTTGGTGCGTGACCAACACGAAGGCTACTGGATTTCTTTTGCTTACTCCTCTGAGACACATTGCGCCGCGCGGCAGTGTCACTTTTACGGCCGCGCGACCAATGCTTGTTGAAAATTCTTGTTTGACGTGTGAATGTACAGCATTGTTCCAGAGGCAATGTCGGTTTCTTTGGAATGTGTTTCTGGACTGGAAGTGTTCAGTATACAGTCCCATGCTCTAGTAAAGGCCCAAAGACCCACACCCTTTCACCTAGTACGGTGAGGGGTCACCGTAAATCACTGCTCGGCTCTGTATACCCGGTAGAAAATCAGAGGCTTTTCTGATTTACCGTAATTCACCGCTGGGATGTCCATGTACCCAGCACATAATCAAAGGCTTCTCTGATGGGTGTTTTATGAGCGCGCACAAACCTTTCTTCGTGGTGGTTTCTGGTCATCCTTCCACTGCTGGGAGTCCCCTTCAGATAATAACTTTCCCGCAGACAAAAGATATGTTAGTGCTAATCTTTCAGAAACTGGTAGAGGAATGATGTGTTTCAGCTTGTCATGCTGACTTGACTAAAGAGAAAGCCAGTGGCCGCCTGTAAATGTGCACTTCATCAGGAAACAAATGTGTTAATGATTACTTTTATTTTTCCTAAAAATTGACTCTGTGCCCTGAAATTTGACAACAAAACCATATAAAACAAGCATTGGCACAGCCAATAGGTCTCGCCTTTGGGACCTTATAAGTGTTTAGCCATGCAACAGTTCATGTTGTTGCACCAAGGATATTGTGCTGCATAACTAAATACTTATGGTCCCAAAAGCGAGACCTATTGGCTATGCCAATGCTTGTTTTCTATTCTAGTAGTGGCACACTTATGAGAGTACCCACTTGTTACGTTGGGCCTTAAGCCATAGTTGCACCACACCTCCTGTTGGAGTGACCTTTACTGTCCTCTCCATTGGCATAATAAAACATCCACTTTTGAGAAGTATACTTGAAAGTTGTACTCCCAGTTTGGAATTCATCCATTAAGTAAAATCTGTGCATTCATTTTTTCAGATTTTGTGATAGTTGTTTATTTTGGAAATTAAAAATTGTTTCTACCAATTAAACGATACTAAAAAATAATTGAAAAAGGGAGGTATTGTAAGCACAAATACTGTAGCTTGATACGTACCTCATCAGCTTCCGAATTCTGGTAGCATTATTGCCCCATAAAGCCAGTCCGCTCTGTACTTGAGCTGGCCCCATGCTTTTCATTTTGAATGAGCTTATCCACAGGAGTTTCTATCACATTACAAACTGAATGAACCATTCACATAAGAGTACAAATCTTGAGGAATAATGAACAGCAGTTTGATTCTGCCGCCCTTCGAGGAGGAGCAGAGGCCTGAGCTATGAATCTTCTGACACGGATGTCTGTAGGAAGCTGCAAAAGAGGAGATGCTACTGTGTGTTTCACTGTCTGAGGTATCTGAAGAAGACACTACCTTAGTTCTGGCTTCAAGGGGCTTGGTAAAACTGGTCTGTTTTGCAAAAGTGGTATCTGTGGGAGAGTAAAACACTGCAGTAGTTGTGGGCATTGGAAGTGGTTGTGGTAGTTTAGAAACTATGCTCTTCAAGGTACACTTGAGTATCTAGCGGTGTGAGTGCTATTGTATCTCCTTTGCAGTAGGCGTTTAGAGATGTGCATGTTTGGCAAGTGCTCACTACTGGTATGGGATGGGAGAAAAGACGATGGTGTGATGGTGTTTTGTGGTTGAGGGCTTGTGAAAGTTTGAATACTAAGATGAGGCCTAGGAGGAAGAGACTCCCATGGCTGTCAGAGGCGGCCCAGATGGGTCAGTGGATTACAATGAGGCAGCAGTAGCATAGGGTATAGGAAGGGGCATTTGCTGCTGGAATGCTGTTGCATGTTCCGGATTACAGGAGCTGCAACAGATGAGAAGTTATGATGCCTGGTGTCTGGACTTTCAGAAGAGCACTTAGTGGTTTGGTTATTATGGCTTCTATGTATGGAAAGAGGCTGTATGGCCTTGGATTCACTAGTACATTTAGAATACTAAAAGGCAGGAGGCATGTGAATATTATGGGACTTAAGATAAGAAGCTGTAGCAGTTTGAAAGGTATTTTAGGGTAACCATCCATAGTAGTTCACACGCTATGGTGTGTAAAAAGGATCAAAAGAGGTTGCAGTAGTGTAAAAGCTATGGTATCTAAAAGTGCAAGTCCGAAATAGTTTCTACAGAATTTAGTCTCCTTGTTTCAGAGTCCTTTATGGATCTAAAAATCCTAGGTTTACTTGCTAGCGGTTAGGAGAAAGGCATTCTTAAATTTCTGGGCAAGGCTTGTCAATGCGTTGGTCGAAACAAAGGTCCTTTGTTAGGCTAGACTTATGGCCCAGAGCTTAATTGGACTTTAATACTACATTGGATAGAGGTGGCTGATGTTGAGGGTTCCTTTAGGCCTCTCAGTTTTTGCGGTTTTCCTTCTTGCCACCGTTCCATCCGGTATACTATGATCTGCATTTTGATTGTTTGAGCAAGCTGTTCGGGTTTGTTTCTCCTGTCAATTGAAGCCTTGACCTTTTGAAGTTTACAACATGTGCATGAGTGAGCATTTTAACTTAATGCTTTAAGCAGGCTTTGTCCCTCTGGCAGACATAGTAAAAGCTTATGGCCTTGATCTGTTTTCTTATGCTGACGATACACAAATCTTTGTCTCTCTGCACTTATTGGACGCTACTATAACATCTAATGTGAGCATGTGTTTGCTGGAGGTCTTACATTGGATGGAAAGACACACTTAAAATTAATGGTAGGACGCAAGTGCGATTTGTGGGTAATCAGCCCAATCTTTGCTGCCCGCAATGGTGGGCCACAGATTTTGGGGCTTTCCCGCCTTCGACTCTACATCAAAGATTTAGGCTTTTGGCTTGACAATAAATTGAATGGGGATTTTCAAATTAACACAGTAGCTGCAGGCTGCTTTGGCTCACTAAGATGCTTAGGGAAGAGTCTCTGGTTACTGCCAGTTGCTTCTCAGAGGACTGTTTTTTCAGGCTTGAATTATTTACTGCCTGGATTATGGCAATGTCCTACATTTAGGAGCTACTAAGTCTGCTGTGAATAGACTTCAGACTGTACAGAATGCAGCTGCTCTCTTGCTCTGCCATATTCGGGAATTTGAATCGATCTCGTCGCATCTTCGGGCACATCATTTCCTCCCGATTGATAAGCAAATCAAGTTTAAAGCTCTAAGTTGTATGTTCAAAGCAACAACAAAGTCCGACTCCCAATTTCTAAGAGGGTTCATCCATCCGTACCTCCTGGGCTGACCTCTGCGTTCGGGGTGTTAAAATCTAGCTGTGATCCTCTGGTTTAAACTACCAAGACAAGGGGGTGTTCTTTTGCCTTCCTAGGACCTAAACATAGGACCTCTCTTCCTCTTAGACTGTGACTCTGTCCCTCGTACACAAAGTTTAAAAAACACAGCTGAAAACGTGTTTTTAGACACTGCCGTCTGATTGCTTGTCTCCTGCTCTTGCAGTGCTTTGAAAGCTCCATTGGAACAGCCATGCCCTTTAAAAATGTTATTAAATGCACTTCTGGATGCTCCTTTCAAGTCAAAATAGAGTTGGCAAGCAGTTGCTTGGGTTTACTTCTTCAATGCAGCATTTATTCATTCACATAGTCACTAGTGTGGACTTGTCTGGACTCACGTAAATTAGCAACAGCAAAATTGCCCAGTGGACAAACTAAGGTGAGAAAAAGAAAACCGAAATAAGGTTTGTAATGGGGATATCTACACCAGTTTAAAGAAATATATGTATACGAAGGTTGGAACCCTTTCCTATAGCATCAAGTTAGCCAAGACACTCATTTTATAAAAATTATACAATATACTTTCAGCCTGCCTTCTTTATCCATTGATATGTTGTCATTCCCGTTTTTCCTCTGTTCATTAAGCATACAGCTTTGTGCAATGGGTCGCCCATTTCAGCGAGTGGCAAATGTCACTATTTCACCATGAGCCCATCCACACATAGTATCTTTCACTCTCGGGGACTGCTATGTCATGGAGTGATTTGGGAGGACAAAAGATCTTTCTGCTTTTAGCCAATGTTTAGTTTTAACATTGCTGACGGCCTGCTTACGCCTCAAAAAACAGTTTTACAAAAACCATGACAAGACAAAATGAGCATTGACAAAGCCAAACGGCTGGCTGCCTTCGCCAGTCCTATTGGCTTTGTGAGTGCTTGTTTAATTACCTGTTTCGACACTGAAACAAATCCAACACCCAACTACACACTGTTGCTTGGGTGCCTTGACATAACTTTGAAATGTGTTCTACAGTATTAAGTCTCCTGCGCACACAGCACAGAGCGGAGGTCCAATGACATTTCTATTTTTTCTTTGGAGGGGGAAGGATCATAAACCACAAGTTACTCTAGATCACTTTTGAATGCTCCCTCAAGTGAGCTAAACAGAGAAGGCCGTTCAGTAGAAGCACTGTAAGGAGGTACCTAGTGATGCACAGCTTACCAGCCTCCGCGAACACTACTTTAAGCGGCACACAATGGGTTAGTACAGGCCTCTTGTGTTTTCTAGCACTGTAGTGTCAATGGCTCATGAACTTCAGGACTCTTCCGCTCTATTGCTGCTTTGCTTCCCTGGTTTCAGTTGAGCCAGCCCTGTTGTCTGCCCAGGTTAGGAGGACAGTGGCGTTTTGTTTGAACTTTGTTCAAATGAACTTCCGGCACAGTCACAAGGCGGTAATATTTTCACAGCATAGAAGCACCTTAAGAAATGGAGCCTCCTTCAGAGTACAAAAAGCGCAGCTATCTGTTCACTGAGGCTTCAAGGGTGAATTTTTCTGCCAGTCTGTAAAATGTCTCTCTTGGATAAATGGGACCCTTGGTAGGCTTTCCCCACCGCATGCATGACCACCACATGACCACCACATGACCACCACATGACCACCACATGACCACCACATGACCACCACATGACCACCACATGACCACCACATGACCACCACATGACCACCACATGACCACCATTTTTGGAGAAACAAGACCCGCAGAGCAGTACTTTAACTGACCTGTGAACTCCTTACAGTGCTCTTTGGTTGTCTATAACGCTGGTACAGCTGCCGCATTGAGTCCATGAAGACTTTACTACCCTCTTATCTCTTGATTTAGGTGCGGCACAAAACGTCCGACCAGGTCATGGCCCTGAAGATGAACACGCTGAGCAGCAACAGAGCCAACATGCTGAAGGAGGTGCAGCTCATGAACCGACTCTCGCATCCCAACATCCTGAGGTAAGGTGCCAATCTTTATCTTAGCCTGTAATGTCATGGTTTTAGGAGCTCTGCTCCTACTGTACTACAGTCAATGTGGGACATCTGTTTCCTATTTCTGGTCAAATCCCTGATCTACTGACTCAGTACGCTGTCCTCCTTGTGCGCTACTGGAGCAGGCCAGGCCAAGCTTGGCTGTCGTTCCCCCCCCCCCCTCCCCTCCCCCCCCCCCCCCCCCCCAATTTATCTCCTGTAGTGGTTGCTGTGATAGATTCCCCAGGGTTGGCAATGCAGGCTGCATGTTTGGATTATTATAAGGGTATGTTCTGGCTCTTTGATGCCACATGTGTGGGCAGCTTTTGATTTTTTTTAAGCACCCTGAATGTTTAAGGTAGTTGCAAATTCAATAGATGTTCAAATTAAAGCAATTCTTTAAGAGGTTCTTTCGACGCACTCTAACCACCCCCATAGTGCTGCTGTCAAATTCCATAAGGAGCATCCTTATTTTTCTTTTTAATGAATCTGTGTGCCTTGCACCAGTTTTCCTGAAATTGGATCATCCCTACAGGTTACCTTATAGGGCTGGTCATCTGCCTTCGATATATTGGACCACTAATAGTTGATGGAGCTCTTGGAGTTTTGTGGAGGGTGGCGGCAGAGCAAGAACCAGTAAGTCCACTCTGAAGCAGTTCTCTCTCCGATAATTGCACTATTGCATGGTGCTCTCTGAAGTTCACTTCCCTGTTCCTCTCTTCGTCAAAGTCTACATGTAACCACTACCAAAGGTCATCTGAGTGGATCAAATCAAATTTCGCAGGTATGCGGACTTTGTAGTATGCAGCCAGAGAGATCAGGGCGGGGTAGGGGGGAGAGACCTGAATCCATGGCTTTTTTTGACGTTTAATTTTAAGAAATATAAACTATCTCTCCCTTGGACTATAGTGGGCGGCAGGAAGTCTCCATTTTCTCCGCCATATAGTTGACCAGATGTACTTGGAGCACTTCCCACTGCAACCCACTTGCCATAAGGTTTGTGGTGTAGTTTGAAAGCAATCTTTCTAGGAAGGCTATTACTTTAGTGGTCTTAAGAGCCGCTCCCAACAGTTTGTGACAAAGCACACCATTTTCTGTCTCCCCATCTTTGACTCTTTTGTGAGCGCCATTGTCCTATGCTGATAGATGGGACCGTGCTAATGCTTCACATACTGAATTAACCAAGCTTGTTAAACCATACATTGTCATACGATTTAAACCTTGTTCAGCAAGTTGTATTGTGGCTACATTAAAAAGAGGCAAATGTACCACTTCTCCATTTGCTACCTCTGGCCCAAAGAATAAGCTACAGGTTTTGACATTGCACTTAAAGTTTTTTTAACCAAAAGTGCCGTATGCTTTTGACCATCGTTTGTGAGACGCCAGCCATCATGAGCAACCGTTTTTAAAATTCAGGCTCTTGGGTATAGGCAAAAAGGTTCAAGTGGTAGGACATGGACTCAAAATCTTTTGTTAAATTATTACATTTGCTAACTGTAAGGTTATTCTTTTAATCTGTTGTAATTTTCTTGTTCAGTGTTCCAGAAATTTCGACAAAGCTTGCACCTTAATAACAATTTAAAATAAAAAGTGGAAATTAATTATTGTGCATGGTACCTGTGAGCTTCCTGTTGCTTTGTTGGCAACAAATGACCCCTCCAGTTCGAGGAGAAATGGAAGACCATGTTGTTTACAAAGACATTCAGTTTGTGGCCTCCACCACTACATCAAAACCTTCCGGTTGTGCCAGTTACACCTACCGTTCTATACCAATGCTCTGAAGCCGCACATGTCAATGCTGTTTTTACTTATGGATTTGCATGGCTAACATGAGAATTCAACAGGATTTTACTCTTCAGTTAGAAGCTTCTTCGTCACAATCTACTTGGACAAGCCGTTTCTGCAGTTGTAAAGCACAACCATTTAATAGTCTTTCCTACTCAGTGGCGTGTTAAGTGTCCAATGAAATGTTTCTGTCGTGCTTGGATAATGTTGAGCTGGCCTGTGGGTAGTTGATGCAGCTTGCCACCAACACTTTGTGGTATCGTTGTGTCTACTGTGTTGGTGAAGAGTTGGGCTCGTTGAACGTTCAAGAGTTGCCTATTTAATGTAAACGATAAAGGAGCACGAATGCAGCCCGGAGGTATGCCACACATGATGGAAGGTGGAGGTAATCCACACATTGCCCACACATTGCAGCCTGTGAGCAGGAAGTAGGACGCTTGTGGCACCACTGCGCATGCATAGACTTCTAAGAAAGGTTTGGAGTGGCGCTGACAGGCCTGCAAGACTTCAGGGTGGAGACTCATTTGCCAGTCCACTTGACAAGAAGGGTACACCTGACAACCCAGGTGGCTGCTGTCTAAGTGCTGACCTATGAATGGCTCCCTAAATGATGCTTGTGGAGGTGGGAGTTATGCAGTGGAGTGGGACTTCTTTCTTTGTCATTGGTGCGCTTACATGAGAGGCTGTAAAGTTGTTCTTTTCTTTTGTGGGGAGCGTTGTGAGATGTTATTATTGTGTAGGTGAGCCCCCTGAAAAATTCAATAAGAACTCTGTTCCAATATTTGTCCAAGTGGCGTCTGTACTTGCCATCTTTAGGATTTAAAATAAGAAATCCCCCGTGTAGATGTGTGTGCGCCTTTAAAAGCTAGCACAATTGGACATCTGTGGTCCAAGCACGGCAAGAAAACTGCTCAGGTGGCAACAGTGCAGCCATTGTTCTTCGTATATGTACGGTATTTGTTCTTGCAGGGCATGACTGTTTTTTTCCCCAAGGAAGAGAAACTCGCTATTTTTGCTTTCTGCACAAGAGTTCTTTGATGAAGGTGATTTTGTTCCTTTAAGGTGCCCTTGGTGTAGTGTTTTAGCTTTCCGTCGTGCGCCTGGCTGGCCACAGCCTGCATTTTCCGCTAATACAAGCTAATGATGTGTGTTTTTTCTTGTATTCTGCCCCTTGTGCTCTGTAGCATCTTTCTGTTTCGGGTGTAAAAGAGCTTTGTTTTTGTCTTGTGTCTTTGTCTTGTGTCTTTGTTTCTTGGCTAATTGAACCCACCTCTCTGTAGAAGGCTGTGATCTATTGCAGCCCAGGTCTTTCCTCATTTTGTTTTCTCCAGGCCTCACTAAGGAATTTATTATTCGCATCTCTGCCTGAACTCTTCCAACTTTAAAAGTAACCATGCTCCCTATAATGAGCAAACATTACAGCAATCCGAGGAGGTCCGCATTAGAACACATGCCTGCCTTGTACAGGAGTTTGAAACCAATAAGAATACTCTGCTGCTGGCAGACTTCAGACTTGTGTAAATGCATAGCAGCGTTGAGAAAAGCTTCCATTTGTGGAAACCTATCCATTGTAGCAAGGCATGAGCGCGGCTATAATAACAATGTGAGGAGAAAGCAGTGCACATGGTGAGGACACGTCGGATAAACTGCAATACGGCTGCAATTCAGAAATACAGACACTACAGGTAGGGGTCACCTTCACTACAGTCACTGATGCCAAAGCGCTTCATGAATGAACCGTCGCCGGGCTATCCCATGTCCAGTGTCTGATTCTACTAGTGCTGTGGGTTTACCGCTCGTGTCTAGGCTCCCTTGAGTTTATGCAAAAACAATTGTGGGAGGTGTATTAGTCTTATGCTTGCAAGCATTTCTATTGGTCACATTGTTTAAAGTCCGTTCCTTTCCAAATGTGTTTTAATCCGGAGCATTGATGACCATCATATGTGCTCAAAGACTTTGCGGTGCCTCTTCCAGGGTGGTTTAACCGTATGCTTTGTTTCTGTGACAGTGGCGTCTGAGTATTATAAAGGTTGGTGGCACTGATAGATCACCCATACCGCTCTTTTTCTCTGGTTTTGTTGGCTTGTTTCCCTGGGCCTTGGTGTCTTGAGTGGTGGCGTTCACCACAGTTGGGTCCCTTGCACTGAATTGTGCATTGGTATTATGTGGCCTCAGTCCACAGACGTTTGTGAGACTGCGGTGACATCTGCCCCCATATCCCTGATCTGTTCTGGCATTGATGATGTACAGAGCTCACTCAGGTGCTACATGAAACCCACATCTCAGACTTGTGTATTTTTTTTTTTTGTAGGTTTGCCATGCTCATTTACTTAAGCTCCCGAGTTCTTTTTAGGTCGAGCCTAGAGCAGCGTGCATGCGCTGTTCTGCGAGACTTGTAGTGAGGTTTTTTTAAAAAGCTGACCACACGCTCGTGCCTGATGGCCTATTACTTGCGGTTACCTGCAGGTGCGGGCGCGCAGTGTGCCATCAGTTGTCAGACTTCACACGTGTGCGCACGCACCACTCGCGGGACGCTGCAGACTAGTCCCTGTTCTTTCCACCAATAGTCAGTCGCTAAACATCCTCTATTCCTCCCACCGCAAATGAGGTTAAGCCGTTCGCCTTCCCCGTCGCTTGTTTGTGTTGCTGTGGAGCAGTCGTTGAAGGAAGACTGGTGCAGCTGAATGATTTGCGCTGGCGAGGTTTCTCTCCACATTTCGGTATAATTTTTAAACATTCTGGGACTTAACATTGCCCATGTGTTCTACCAGCACTTTGCCGGGGAACCGCTAGTCTTTTAAAAATGAAATGCAGAAGGATTGCTGGAAAAAACGCTCCTCTGAAGTTCTGCAGTTTCTTAGTTAGGGAAACTACATTTTCGTTATGTGCATTTGTGCTTTAAATGGGATTTGTGACGTAAAGCAAAAGGTGCATAGTTCACATTAGCATGATAAAATGATAGCAAGTTATCTAACAGAGCAATTGCATAGTCCTCCCTTGAGCAGACTTTGCGGTAAAATTGGTTTTTAAAGCGCTCTCCACCTGGCCTTAATTTAAAAAAAAATGCAGGCTTCACATGTTGGTTTTCTCAACACTGGATGTCTCTGGCACGTAACTGGCTGCCATTTGGGGATGGGCATGACAAAGCCGGTACTTTTGGTCTTGTGCATTCCCGGATCTTTTAACAGTATTCCTATCACCATATGGAGGCGTTTAGTTCCACTTACCTTTCAAGGTTTGGGCCTATTATTCCCAGCATGCTTAGTTGTGTTGGCTGGGATAGCCAACATTAATGGCGTCGCGTTAATGAGCTGGTGCCAGTGGAAATCTTAAAGCTCTTCACTATGTTTTCCTGCAGATTAAACAATACAAAAATACATTTCGTCCCTGCCAAGCAGGTGGCTGGCCTGTGGTGTGTAAGATTTGTGTGTCAGTTTATCTGATTTGGAGATCATAAGTGTAACCCATCAGTTTGCCAAGTCTCTTGTGCGTTATTTTTGTATTTTAAAGTTAGAATGCATTTTATCAATTGGCCCGCCACAAAAAAAAATGCACATCAGAAAACTGGCCCAGATGTGTTTATTGCTCTAGAGGAGGAACATGTATTCTTGATGTCTACTGCTGGCCAGCCCTTTCCAAAGCTGCCAGATCACGTGCTATGCAGCCAGCTGTGGCTTTTAACCAACATCGCTTTGCCTGTTGGGAATTTCAGGTCTATGCCTTTTCAAAATGTGGAGGAACCACGGAACTCTAAAGCACCTCAACACCCAGACAAAAAGGCAAATTTGGATAACTGTCGCGCGATGTGAGCATACTTGGCTGCTGTGCCGTCCCGCCAAAACCCTCAGTATACTGGCATTTCTATTCCGCTGCAACTGGAGCCACTAGAATTGTGCAATTCTGTATTTTTTAAAGTTTCTAACACAAATATGTTCAAGCTCCATTGTATCAAGTGTTACTCACGCTGCCTTGTCTGTTGTCACAGGGTTAACTGGTCACTTCTCAGTGCTGCGGGTATTCCTAACCATATCACATAAGTCAAACAGTTTTTTCCCTCTCCTCTCTGCAAACTTTTCCAGAAATCCTAGTATTACCATGCGTTTGAAATTCTTTCCACACCTACAGATAACAGTTTCTCATGGGTGGTGCTAGTGATTTTTCTTTTACTACTCTCACCCCCTCTCCACGCCCAAATGTTCAGCGGCAGTGGCCAATAGGTCTCTCCTTTGGAACCTTATAAGTGTTTAGCCATGCAACAGTGGATGTTGTTGCACCAAGGCTATTGTGCTGGATAACTAAACACTTCTAAGGTCCCAAAGGCGAGACCTATTGGCTATGCCAATGCTTGTTCTCTGTTGCATCATGTATGAAGTGCTGATCTACGGGGTTTGTATTTTACAATTTGTTATGCTGTATAAATCCCACAGTTTCAAGAACGTCTGCAGTGACTTTGGGTGATCTCTTGGCCGTTGGAATCACCAAGTTCTTTTTACAGTTTTTATATAGCAAGAATTCGACCTAGGGGCATTGGGGCACGTTACATTGGCACCGGTTACGTATAGACAGATTCATTAGGTTGAAGCCCACCAGACTGCATAACATCTTGGACATCTGGAAAGGTTTCCTGAGCATGCATCCCGGCCGTTCTTTAAAATTGGCTTTGTGGTTTGTAACTCACATTTGCTTTTTTTCTATTTGCTGATTGTACTTGTTTTAGGCTGTCCAGCTAGAGTTTGTCCCTTCCCTTGCTCAAACTCTATTTACTGTATTCGTTCACCAGTGCTCTATTTTGGTGAACAAGCCTTTCAGTCTTGTTCTTATCTTGTCACATTTACTGTGTATTCAAAGACAGAGGCCCTTATGTTCCAGGGAGATTGGTGTTTACTTTTCTTTCTCCGACTTCAAAGTGAGGATTTATGTGATCATCTTGCTGCCTCTGGGGAGTGCTCACGGAAGGCTGTACGATATTTTTTAATAGCGCACAACAAAATGTAAATGTCTGTAAATTAAGCCAATGCATTCTACTCTGTAGCACTCAGCTCTACGTCAGTACATATGCCAATCCACACTGCCATTCTGCCCTCTATGCCCCTGTACTCTACCGTGCACCACTTCACTCCACTCTGAAACAATCCACTCCGCGCCACCCCGCTCTGGTCCGCGCCACCCTGCTCTACAATGCTTTACTAAAAACCAATGCACTCTACACCAACTACTGTGCTCCATTACACTCTGTGCCCCTATACTCTGCAAATCTTTATGCCACTGCACTATACACCACTGCACTCTAAGCCACTCTATTCTACTCAGCACTGCTGTAGTCTACACTACTGCTCTCTCAGACACTCTACTCTGAACCATTCTATACCACTGCACTGCCACACCAGTGCACTCTACGCCTCTGTACTCTGCACCTCCACACCAGTGCACTTTACGCCACTCTACTCTGCACCACTGCAGTCTGAGATAGGCTACTCTGCAACACTGATCTATTCTGCCACTCTAAGCCACTGCATTATACCCTGCACCACTCAACTTATGCCACTTAATTCTACGCCACTCTACTCTGCCATATTACTCTTCTCTACTGTACTCTACACCCCTCTATGCACTTTACTGCACTCCTCACCAATGCACTCTATGCCAATCTACTCTACAACACTGCACTATACAACACTCTGCTCTGCAACACTGCACTCTGCCACTGAACCATGCGCCACTCTTCTCTGTGCAACAGCACCACTCTACCCTATGCCAGTGCACTCTATGCTACTCAAATCTACTGTGCACCCATGCACTCTAACACTGCACTTTACTCCACTTCACTCTACACCTTTACTCTGCACCGCTCTATGCCAGTTCACTCTACCCCACTCTACTATGCACCACTGCATTCTTTGCCACTGTATTCTACACCACTCCAGTCTACTCTGCACCACTCCACTTACGCCACTTTACTCTGCACTCTATACCAGTGGACTCCGTGCCACTACTCTACCTTGCACCCCTCCACGCCTCTTCAATCTACTCTGAAACAATCTACTGTACGCCACTGCATTGTACTACTCACCCCTCTTATCCACGTCACTGCACTCTACACCACTGTCACTGCACTCCATGTCAGTTCACTCTACACCACTTTACTCAAAATCAATGCACTCTACACCAATCTACTCTGCACCACTGTACTTTTTGCCACATCACTCTCAGACACTCGACTCCACTCTGACACTCTACAATACTCCACATGGGTGCTCTACTCCATTAAACTCTACTTCACTCCTCGGAGTGAAAATACTTCACTCTTCGGCTACTCTACAACACTGCTCGGCCACTCTATGACGCTCTACGCAACTCCCTCTATGCCTCTTTAATCTATTCTATGACACACTACTCCACTCCAAACGGCTCTTATACACTACCACTACTGTACTCTACGCCACATGACTCTCCACACTTTGCCATTCCACTTCTACACCACTTCTCTCTGTGACAATCTACACTGCTCTACGCCACTCGACTCCACTATAAACCCTTCACTCGATGACCCTCTATTCTCTCCTTTCAACTGCACTTTGCAACACTCCACATTACTTTACCCCACTAACTTTTAGCCATGCTAAACTTCAGCCACGCTGGTGTACAACATGGCTAAAACATATTGGCAAAGCCATTTATTAGGCAAGACTTATTAGCTTTGTCAATGCTTGTTGTTTTGATGTTGTTTTTTTAAAGATGAAGTAATTAGCTCAGAATCACAAGATGTTGTGCCGACGCAAAGACTCGAACCTGGTTCCCCCATAACATGCAAAGAGGTAATCAAAGAGAGGGAGGGAAGAGGTATAAGGATAGAACCTACCTCCTATCTGGTATTTAATAAACAAAAGTGATTCTATCCTATCAAAAAAGTGTAAAAAAAGTGATACTAAATAGTTAGTTAATTACTTGATTTTATATATTTTTTGTTTTATATTAATTAGTACAGTGAGATAGAAGTGATCCGTGGAGTGCCACGGAAAGCACTAAGTGTTTTTAAAATACCCCTCACACACTATGAGTCCCATAGTGTCATGCTTCATCATGGGGGTCTTCCCGTCCCTCTACGGGGCGGGGCGTGCTACTACCAACGACTGCGCGGGAGCACTGTTGTTGTGATAGTAAGGCTTATGTGTAGTGCAAGGGATGTGAGTGATTAGGGATACGTGAAAATAAAAGTAAAATTAAAAAGACCCTGGCTAGTAGAAAAAACAATTTTATTCTGTTCTCTAGCTGGGACCATTAAAAATGGGGAAAAGGAGTAGGAAATCTCAATTTTGTGGTTACCTACTGGGTCGACATGTTTCGTGAGCAGTCCCCACTGCTATACTCATCAGGACCAGAAAATAATAATCCCTTAAGCACTAGAGAAAATTTCTAGAGTCATATGCCTATTCGTCTCTGTTGGCAGACTTAAATGAAAGCTGCATCATAGGGTACACTGACCCTAATTGAAAAATAGGACCAAATTGGTATCTGAAAAAAAGAAAAGAGGATGAAGATAACACCAGAAATACATGGCTGTTTTGTCATTTGTCGGGTATGAGCACATCACCGTACTTATGATATATCTTGCTCCAATTGATCTGTGATATATTTTTCTCGATATATATATTTTTCATTCTATATCTATGCGGGTATGGTAAATTGTACACAGCACCCGTTTTTTAGGAAGGCTGGAAAAGAAAGTTGGACATAGAAAACAGACTATACGAAACGTTACTACACAAAGGCACACAATAGTATATACATATACGAAATACGAAAATTAGACATAATGGTACACAATCATACATACAAAAAGACGTAGTGTACATACTTTGGTTAGTTGTACTGTTCAGGCTTCATGAGCACGCACTGGAGGGGAGGACGCCTGGTAATAGTCACTACAGAATAGTAAGTATCGTAATAGTTAGTGAAGCGGTAGCTGTTGATGATAAGCGAGCTTACCAAACTCCTGACCTGTTTTTAAGGACCTGGCCCGGTCACAACTTACAGTTTTCAGGATCATGCCTCGCTTCCGTCTGCCTCCGTGCCGCTCCGTCGATGTAAACACTGAGGTGTACAGCAGTGTTTTTATTGGCCGGGAGCACGTAGGAAGCGAGCGCGCTGCTAGAGCGTGAAAGGCTAAAAAATGGCCGCCCAGCATGGACTTATTGAGACACCAATCCCTCACTTCCTGGTTGTTATGGTAACGTCTGGATTTAAGGAAGCAAGCGCGCTATTGGCGCGTGACAAGCTAAAGATGCCCCACATGGATTCTTTGTCAAATAACACTCCCTCACTTCCTTGTTGCGGCATTAGAATTGCGATTTTCTGTAGAACACCAGATAAAATCATCGATCGATCGCGTTGTTCATTGGTCGTTAATTTCAAGAAACATTTATTCATGGTCTGACTTCATCTAATGACTCCCCGTCGTTTATATGGAAATTGAAGCACGAAAGACACAAAAGAACACACTGTTCCGTGGCGCGTGCTCCTAGAACGGAATCAGATTGGTCATTTCATTCATTATTACTCATTGGAGGCGCTGCGTGCTGTACAGATGAAATGACAGAACCATCTACTACAGTGTATATAACAAAATGTGAGGCGCTCCTCAAGGTATATCAAAGGTTTCACAGTCTGCCCGAAGGTGAGTTAGATAGATAGAATGCAGCGGGCGTTTGAGGAGTGAAGTAATTATAGCTGACTCCAAGGAATATCATCGTTCAGACCTTTGATATTGGTCTTAATGCGATGGACCCATCTTTGTTCTTTTTCGAACAGGTGTTTGTCATTAGGTACATGTTCTATGACTGTCCATGATATTTCTTCTGGTGAGTGTGCGAAGTCAATGAAATGTGCTGCCATTTTCGTTGCTCCTTTTTTGCACTTGATGTTGCTTTTGTGCTCGCCGATTCTCACTTTTACGCATCTCGTGGTCATTCCTATATATTCCAATTGGCAGGGGCATCTGATCAAGTACACAACGTTCTGGCTGTTGCAGGTGGTGAATCTTCTCTGTTCCCATTCTGTGCCATCAGAAAAAGTGATACTTGTAGATTTTTTGGTAAGACTGCAGACTTTGCATCTTCCACAAGGATGGTGTCCCTGGATTTTGGCCATGGCGGTTGATAAACCTGTGGGATCCTTGTTGCTGGGTCTAGTATGGACCAACATATCACGTATGCTTTTGCCTCTTCTGTGTGCGAAGATGGGTTTTGGGAGGTTGAGTCCACCACTGTTCAAAATGCGCCAATGTTTATTTACGATTTTCGTAATTCTATTGGAGTTGGTGTTATAAGTGGTAATGCAAAAAGGACGTTCTTCCTTTACTTTTGGTGTGGTTGGTTCAAGAAGGCTTTCTCTGCAATTGTTGCGTGCTCTTTTGTATGCTTTCTCAATAATACGTTTGGGATATTGTCTTTTTGCTAATTTCACTTTTAGTTCTTCTGATTGGTTTTTGAAATCTGCAACCTCGGTGCAGTTGCGTCGTAGGCGCAAAAATTGACCATAGGGAAGGTTATCCCGTAAGTGTTTTGGGTGGAAACTTTGATACAATAAAAGGCAATTTTTCGCTGTGGTTTTAAAGTGAGTGGTAGTCACAAGTCTGCCATCTTTAGGTGATATGTTTAGGTCAAGAAAGGTCAGCTCCTTATTGGATATTGTGCTGGTGAACCTCAGAAACTCATCTTGATAGTTTAGCCAGGTCATAAAGTGATTGGCAGTGGTTTCATCGCCATTCCATATGATCAAAATGTCATCAATGTATCTTTTCCAGATACCAATGTGGCCCTGGAAAGGATTATTTGGATGTAATATCCTCGTAGTCTCTAGATGGTGCACGTAGAGACCAGCTACACTAGGAGCGAAGGTGCTCCCCATGCTGGTCCCGTGCTTCTGAAGGTAAATGGTATCTTCGTATTTAAAGAAATTTTCCTTCAATGCTAAGCTGCAGCATTCCATGATGACGTTTCTGGGGGTTTGGTACACCCAGTCAATACTGAATAGAACCTCCTCAATTATGTTGAGTCTCTGTGTGTGGTAAGCTGGTATAAAGACTCTCAACATCACAGCTAATGAGCAGTTGGTGTCTAGGATCGAAAGGAAGGTCTTCTAGTAGTACGAGGACATCTTTGGTGTCTCGCAAGTACGTGGATGTTTTTTGAACCATGGGTTTTAAAAAGGCGTCTGCAAATTTAGAAATTGGTTCTAAAATTGAGCCTATGCCAGACACAATAGGACGACCTGGAGGATCTTTTAGTTTTTTATGTATCTTCGGGAGTGTGTATAGATACGGTGTTCTCGGTGATTCTTGGATAAGAAAGTCTCCTTCTTTCTTAGTTATCCATCCATGTGTGAGGGCCTCTTCCACCATGCTCATAATCTTGATCATTACCCTTTCAGTTGGGTCATTCTCCAGAATTTCGTAGTTTCTAGGGTCTTGGAGTAGACGCTTACATTCCTTGTCATACTGTTCTTTTGATTGTATGACTATGGCCCCTCCTTTATCGGCTGGTTTTATTACCAAGTTTCGATTGCTATTCAGTTCTTGTATTGCTTGTTTTTCGCTTCTCGTTAGATTTTGAAAGACATGGTTGGTAGTAGGGTGGAGATTCTCCAGATCCTTCATCACAGCCTTCTCAAAGGTAAGTAGCTCTATGGGGAGGGTGATGTCAGGTGGAATGAAGGTGGATTTTGGTTTCAGACCGGAGTCTCCCTCTTGTGTTTCCACAGGTTCTTTGTCTGTAAAAAAGACTTGTAGCTTCAGTCTCCTCATGAAGTCTTGAATTTCTTTGCATAACAGGAACCTATCCATGTTTGCTGTAGGTACAAAACCTAGTCCTTTCTCCAGGACTGAAACCTGTGCAGTGGACAGTGGTTCATCAGTTAGGTTGACTACTAGACTCATTTCTTGCTGGTCGATGCCTTCGTCATGCTCCTGGTCGATATTCTCTCCTGTTCTTCTTCTCTCGGTGTCCAATGGACGTTGGTGCCCCTTCGATTCCTTCCCCTGTTTCTTCCTTGGCGCGTCCCTAAAAAAGGAGTTTGGTCAAAATATGAGTATTCTTGGGGTGGGTACTGCCATGGTGGATATGCTCCTTGAGGGTGTGGGAATGGGGGTGGACCATAGAATTGTGGAGGATACATAGGGGGTCCCTGAAAATTGCCCCATCCTCTCGGTCTTTGTTGACTTGGGCGTCTGTAGTTGTTCCTCATGTTGGAATATCTTGGACTTTTCCCATAGTTGGATCCTGAGCTGTTTGAACCGGTGTCAGATGAATCATCGTCTGTTGTCGCTTCTTGTTGTGGTTTGTAATCCTCTCTGATATAAGGATATACCCTCTCATGGCTGAATTTGCTGGTATCCTTTTTAAGTTTATTGTATTTACTCTGTTTAAGAGTAGCTTCAAAGTCATTCAGTGTCTTGTTAAGTTCCTCTAGATGTTTCTTCAAACTACTGGTCGTCTCATAACTTTTCAGTCGTATTTCGATGGTTTGGATTTCAGTTTTTAATTCAGATGCCAATCTACTTGCTGTTTTTATGATTAGAACTATCCAATCCCTCCTGCAATGCCACGATATCTGTGACCAATCTTTTTTGAACCTCATATCGTGTAAAAATATATATGGTTCGTTGCGAACGATCAAACCCTGTGGTGCAGCGTTCGCTTTCAGGTATTCTGACATAAGTAACCCATGAAGGGCTGTTCTTATTTGGGTACGTCTTAGTTCCTCTAACTCATCCCAGTCGTTATTTCCAATTGAGGATTCTGTAGTGTTAAGTCCTTCAAAAGTGCCCAGTGACGACAGGATGTTCTCTATTTCTTCGTCAGTGAACGTTAGGCCTGTGTTTTCTGCCATCGTGTGTATAGTGATAACCGAATGATGTTGCAAAAGTGTCGTCCAACTAACAGATAGAACTCAGAAAAGTGACTGAGAACAAAAGGAGACCAAATAATGGTCCGATATAGGGAAAATAAACTCCCACAGCTGCACGCTGTCTAGATGCAAAGAGGTAATCAAAGAGAGGGAGGGAAGAGGTATAAGGATAGAACCTACCTCCTATCTGGTATTTAATAAACAAAAGTGATTCTATCCTATCAAAAAAGTGTAAAAAAAGTGATACTAAATAGTTAGTTAATTACTTGATTTTATATATTTTTTGTTTTATATTAATTAGTACAGTGAGATAGAAGTGATCCGTGGAGTGCCACGGAAAGCACTAAGTGTTTTTAAAATACCCCTCACACACTATGAGTCCCATAGTGTCATGCTTCATCATGGGGGTCTTCCCGTCCCTCTACGGGGCGGGGCGTGCTACTACCAACGACTGCGCGGGAGCACTGTTGTTGTGATAGTAAGGCTTATGTGTAGTGCAAGGGATGTGAGTGATTAGGGATACGTGAAAATAAAAGTAAAATTAAAAAGACCCTGGCTAGTAGAAAAAACAATTTTATTCTGTTCTCTAGCTGGGACCATTAAAAATGGGGAAAAGGAGTAGGAAATCTCAATTTTGTGGTTACCTACTGGGTCGACATGTTTCGTGAGCAGTCCCCACTGCTATACTCATCAGGACCAGAAAATAATAATCCCTTAAGCACTAGAGAAAATTTCTAGAGTCATATGCCTATTCGTCTCTGTTGGCAGACTTAAATGAAAGCTGCATCATAGGGTACACTGACCCTAATTGAAAAATAGGACCAAATTGGTATCTGAAAAAAAGAAAAGAGGATGAAGATAACACCAGAAATACATGGCTGTTTTGTCATTTGTCGGGTATGAGCACATCACCGTACTTATACTTTCGTATAGTCTGTTTTCTATGTCCAACTTTCTTTTCCAGCCTTCCTAAAAAACGGGTGCTGTGTACAATTTACCATACCCGCATAGATATAGAATGAAAAATATATATATCGAGAAAAATATATCACAGATCAATTGGAGCAAGATATATCATAAGTACGGTGATGTGCTCATACCCGACAAATGACAAAACAGCCATGTATTTCTGGTGTTATCTTCATCCTCTTTTCTTTTTTTCAGATACCAATTTGGTCCTATTTTTCAATTAGGGTCAGTGTACCCTATGATGCAGCTTTCATTTAAGTCTGCCAACAGAGACGAATAGGCATATGACTCTAGAAATTTTCTCTAGTGCTTAAGGGATTATTATTTTCTGGTCCTGATGAGTATAGCAGTGGGGACTGCTCACGAAACATGTCGACCCAGTAGGTAACCACAAAATTGAGATTTCCTACTCCTTTTCCCCATTTTTAATGGTCCCAGCTAGAGAACAGAATAAAATTGTTTTTTCTACTAGCCAGGGTCTTTTTAATTTTACTTTTATTTTCACGTATCCCTAATCACTCACATCCCTTGCACTACACATAAGCCTTACTATCACAACAACAGTGCTCCCGCGCAGTCGTTGGTAGTAGCACGCCCCGCCCCGTAGAGGGACGGGAAGACCCCCATGATGAAGCATGACACTATGGGACTCATAGTGTGTGAGGGGTATTTTAAAAACACTTAGTGCTTTCCGTGGCACTCCACGGATCACTTCTATCTCACTGTACTAATTAATATAAAACAAAAAATATATAAAATCAAGTAATTAACTAACTATTTAGTATCACTTTTTTTACACTCCCCCATAACATGGTCGGCTGCTCTGGCCGTAACGCCATTCCTCTCCCCTGCCTCGGATATGGAGGCGTCTCCCATTCCACGGGTTGCCGTACCCACGGGTTGCCGTACCGATGTGACCTTAACAACCCCGGATTTAAAAGGTGGAGATCCTCCTCTAGGTGAATAATACAAAAAAGAAATCCCTGATGTTGTTGCTATTCCTGTTATTTATTTTACTGTTGGTAGCATTCCTTCTGTAATCCTTCCTTGTCACTATGATGCTATCAAGCGCACGCCCATCGAAGCTTCCTGGCACTAGACCTCTTGGCGCTCCGCCATGCCAGCTCTAAGCATACATTCGGAAGGGGGCCCCCTGGACTCCAGGCGGAGGCAGAAGCTGGGAAGAGATGCCAGGCAAAAGCCCAGAGGCGCGGTTACAGAGAGGTCTTTGTCTCAGAGTTTCAGTAATCACAGACCGGGTTCACCCCTTTATGGCTCGTCACTGTGGTGTAGCTGACATGCTGTTAGTGTACATACGCTTTCGGTTGAGACCAGAGTCACGATGGTTGGCAGCACACCCACGCTGCCTTCACTTCCGGTTTACTTTGCTCCTTCCCATCAGGAGCCTGGCCCTCCTGTACTGCAGCAGGGTTCATTTTTCAAGATGTATTTTTGGACAGTAAATGCTTCTCTTGTGAGCGCATAATGTGCTGAGCTCTGGTTCAGGGGTGATTTACGAGTTAAGGAACAGATCTCGGTTTGTCTCGAAGGTTCATTTTTTTCCCTCTGTAGAGTGATTGCATCTGGAAGGCTATGGCAACGCGAGTTCTTTGTTTTTACTGCTCTGATACGTGCAGAGTTTTAATGGAACAAAGCGTGGCCTGTGCCTTAATGTTTGGTTTCTCGTGGTTCCCTGCCCTTACCTTACCTGCGCGGCCTCTTCTCTTAGTACTGAGTCATCCAGGGCTGGGTGCCACTTCGCCAGCACCTGTTGGCAACTTCGGGGTGTTATGCGGTGGCAGGTGTGTGGGGTTGAAAGTTGCAGTGAACTAGGAATAACTTGGACACCACCAGACTCAGAACTTCCAGGTCAGGGTTCAAACACCCATATCCAGAGGGTGTCCATAACGTGTAAGAGAATGCTCTAACCCTATGGTTAGAAGGAGACGCATACTGACTGATGTCATGAAAGGCTGCTGGAATTGTAATAACCAAAGAGCAAAGGACTTGGTGATGCCTCTGCCAAGGTGCTTTAACAATCTGCTTTGTTCCTGTGACTATGCCGGGCGGACTATAAGGAATCACTGATGGGATGACCCTGAAAGAGCATCCACAAAGCCTGTCTTCTTTGCTATTGTTGGCTTGTTCCCGGGCCCTTGGGGCGTAGAAAGCTGATGTCTCCCATAGTCGAGTCCGTGGCACTAAATTCGCGTCCTTGCTACACAGCTGTGCATTGGCTTTATGTGGCCCCAGCGCTTAAACCTTGCATGCATACTAAAGGCACTTAAAATTAAATAAAAGCGAGCTTTATTCGATTGTAGGCATGTAAAATCATAAAAGCAGACCATTTAAAAACGCCTCATCACACTTCTAAGAATACATAAGTAAATATATACAGGTTCATATATAAATTCATTTTACTTTAACTGTTTCTGCTGCATAAGAATACAAATATTTGGCATCTATACTATGAATAATCCATCTCAAAAAACACCTCCCATATATTTTACTCGGAGGTCTAAACATTTAAAATTTTCCTTGCTCTCCGTATGCTTTTTAGGAAACCCACCATAGTTCCAATACAATAATCATTATTCATCATCTGTAAATACAGAAAAGCAGGGCGACATTGCCTCCATCCGCCGTTTTAATAAAGGTACAATCCATCTACGTCGTTCATTGGCATAAAATTTACAGAATAAAGTTACATGGATAGTTGTAAGGAGATGTTGTCACAGGCACACAGGCATAATTCTCTTGACCTATTGTTCATATCTGGTTGACTAATCAAACCGTGGAAGGTCCCAAATCTAAAACGTTTTAGCACATACCTATCGTAACCCCTTATGCAACACAATAGGTACGGTTGGATGTTATACATTATAATAATCATTTGATGCTAGACCACCATAGGTTTATTCCTTTCCAGTGCTAGCCTGTTCTCCTCCAAAAAAGTCATACAAACTTTTTTGAATTCCTTCCGATGTATGGAATTCATTACTTCAGGCAAGGAAAAATAATCTGGATGCCCAATATCATGCAAAAATATTTGCACTCACCAGGTCACGTGGGGAGGAAAGATTGCAGCTTGAAGCCGCAGCTGAGAGCCGCATACGCGGTTGCTCCCCCTACCGCCTTCAGCTGTGATGCCGATACTTTTGCCGAGGAGGCTGAAGACATCCAACCGTGCGTTTGGAGGAGAGGGACAAAAACATTGAGAAAGCGCCTGATTATCGCCGTCTGCTGCAAATCTGCAGAGCCGCGAATTGGGCTCCGCAGGTGACGTGGCGGAGTTAATCTAGCCTGAGTTCGCACTGCCGATCTGGGCTACATCATTTGCATGCAGGAATGGCTCCCCCCCTCGTGGTCGAAATCCGCGTACTCAAGCTGTCTCTGTGGTTACTCTGGAAAATAAGAAAATCAAATCTTCTGATGTGAATGACCAACGCACATATACTGATGGGAGAGGGGGAAGCTCTCAGCTGGGGGCAAGTCTGTTTTCAAGTTTCTCCAGTCTAATAAGGCAACTGGTATTATACAGGCTGGTGCCTCCCCTTCAGTGGAACAAACTGTTGTGATGAAGGCTGTGCAAGCGAAACATGGCTGTGATGGTGGCTGTGAGGATAACATTGCAGCTCCTCCCTCTAAGGATCAAAGCAATGATTTATCGAAGCTTGCACCAATACGAGGTAATGTCTCTTTAAAACCAACTGTGTACAGGGCCTGAATCAAGTAAATAGCCCGGTTGTCGAGACTTTGCAGGTTATTGGCTCAAGCAATCAGCATGTAGATCTTACTGGGACTGATTTTCAACAAGGAGTTATAAACGCAGATAAAGGCAGCAATTCAGACATGACTCCCAGTGAGTGTCTGACTGTAAATAATCAAACTGCTACTGCCACTGCCACTTCCATAGCCACTGCTAGCGCAGTGAGTGGTAAAGAGGCAGCTGGAGGGGGAGATAATGAAATAGAGACGATGATCCTTGGGAATATGACCTTTATAGAAAGACTTGGCGCATATGGTGGAGGAGGTTGAAGAGTACCGCATAACACCAATAGTAGATCAGCTGGATGCGGATGTGCTAGGAGAATCCACTGCTGACAAAAGCATGATAGCTACTTCCCCCTCAGTTTCCACTCCTGATGCAACTGGGGGGCACGAACTATGATACAAGAGTAAATGGTGCGTTGAAAAGCAAACGGACGGATGCGGCTACTGGACCTACTGGACCCTAATAAAGGGGCCAAGCAGAAAAAGAAACAAAAAGCCAAAGAGCAAACTTCAGCATATTCTAACGTCTTGATTACCAGACAATGTTGTCCGACCAAGCAAACTCAGCCCTCCCAGAAAATGGGTCACTGCCAAAGGGGATGTTCAAACTCATCTCGACTATCTGGCTCCTCTCCTAGCAATGAGATGACCCCACCTGCTAATACTAGCTCCGACCTGATCATTTCAACGGACATTACCTCTGGGGGTCTACCCTTAGATGGAAGTATGGCAGCTACCGGATTAGAACTGTCTTCTCCTTCAGTAGCCTTTGTTACCCCTAATACTTCTAATATAGAAGGAGAGCAACTGACAGTCAATACCAACACCATGGAGCCTTCTCTGACCACTATCCTTTAACTGCTACGTGAACAAAGAGCTGAGATCCAAAGTAGCTTTAGTCAGGCCAGAGCAGACAGTTGCCTGATACAACAGGGTCTGTCAGAGGTCTCAGTAAAGATAGCTGCTCTTGCACACAAAATAACACGGGTACAACAGCGTCTGTCAAATGCCGAAGATACTGTTGCGACAGCAGCGCAAACAATGGAAATACATGAAACTCATCTCTCATTTCTCAGAAGCAAGGTCGAAGATCTTGAAAATAGACCATGCAGGAAAAATCTCTGACTTTTTGGTATTCCTGAAGAAAAGGAGTGAGAAGATCCCGCGGAGGGTTGCGCGGGGTCGCAGGAGGCGGCCGCCGGGGTTGGCGGGGGTGAGGGCGGACTGGGGGCTGCTCCACTGTCGGGATGATAGGCCTCTACCTGCTTTCCCCCAGCACCGCGGCACCCGCACTTGCATAGCGATGATCACGGTTGAGGCGCAAGCACGCACACACAAACGCTCCCCGGGGGGGGATGGAGTGGTGGGGAGTTCCTGACAGACGGGGGGGTAACACATATGTATGTATAGCTCATGCTGCCATTGTTAGAGTTTGATGTTATGGATAACCTTTGGGAATTGAGGGTAATTTGCCTGTTCACACTCCCTGAAAGGGGTGGGCGGCATCCGTGTACAGGCAAGGAGCCTGGCTGATTCACAGTTACTACTGTCACTTCTGATGTGACTCCCTGGAACTGCCCATGAGACTGCAGCTGGCTCCGAAGTGGGCAGCGATCACAATTTGACTTGAATACATATCGGGATTGTAGTTATTGACCCTGATACGGGGAGATCCCCTGCACATGCCTATGAATATCTGCTTGCCTGTCATGTCAAATGCCAAAGAATGTTCTTGTTTAAACTAATAAAAACAGATTTAAATAAAAAATAAAAAAAAGTGAGCAGATCCACGTGCCTATATCGTCCAACTATTTCAAAAGTCCTTCCCAGATCTCTCGGATTGGGATTGGGATTCTCCGATTCAAAGGGCCCATAGACTTCCTATATTTCTGAGCCAAGAGGCAAGAGCAAATAGACAACATCCCAGAACTGTTGTAGTCTATTTTGGGAACTTTCTACTCAGACAAGCCGTTTGCTTTCGAGCCCGCCCAGGTATGACTAACCTACTTGCATTCTCTGTAAGATCAGACCTTTGCAAGGAAACCATGGAACAACGCTGGAATTTACGTCAACTGATTGACCCCATGAAGGCAGCTGATGCACAAGTGTTTCTCCAAGAACCTGCAAAACTTAGTCATACGTGGTGGACACACTTCGATGCTCCACTCAACTGTAGAGGCCCAGACTCCTTAACTCTTGGAAAACCTCTGGGAGACCAGACTCTTAAAAACTTAGATTACACCTAAACCACCTCCTATTGGCTTCTCTAAAAAAATTACTTCTTTTTGTCCCCCCTTCCTTCTTTCATCACGCCAGGCTTTGTTTATCTAACTCACAATCATCTTATATGATGATTCATGTATGAATGGTTGCATTTTGGAGGGGTCTTCATTTGTTTGATAGGATTAATGCTAATATGTAGCGGGTGGATCATGCGTATGCAATGCTCTTTGGCTGTCAGGGCCATCGAAAGCCTGGTTAGGGTGGTTCCTTCTCTAGGATACAGGGTGTGGTGAAGTTCGCTTTGTGGGGATTAAGATAAAAAATTGAAAAGGAGTAAATAATGGAGTAAACAGTGAAATAATGCTTAAGATTTTTTCTTTTTACATATTGTAGCCAAGTGATCTTACTGGCGTGATCTAGTTTCATTGCATCGGTTAGGATTTCCTTATTTAGACCTGTGCTGATAGAGGTCCAAATTCTATGCCAGAGTAACATTGGTTGTACCTTAATTATGTCTGAAATGTATGGTACTCCTAGCTCGCTGTGACAGGCACTTAATATCTGTTGTGGTTGCAGTAGGTGCTCAAACTTTGATATCTTATCAAAAGGTACCGGATGTCCATGAAGGTGTTGGTGGGTGCTCTAGCACCCTATCCAGACACAAGGTAACCAGATGCCCATGATGCTTTGTGAGGCTTTTCAACTCCATAATCCAGGTAGTAAAGTTGCACATTATCCTTGTTGTGAGGTTACTCATGCTCCCATACCAAAACTGCCAGGGTATCCAGTGTTCATAGTGATCTGCAAGGGTGCCAAAACTCTCATATCTGAAAGACACGTTAGTTAGATTCCTTACCTTAGAATATCCCCAGGCGTCAGGCTGGATCCGGAAAGATTTTTCGACCGCAGTACCCTTGCGCGTCGGTAGGCGTCGTCTGCGACTCCGCGTCCGTCTGCGCCGTGATCGTCGGGATGACGTCATCGGAGTACTTAGACGCCACCCTCGCGCGCTGACGTCAGTTCTTCTTTTTTCCGCGCCAGTAAGCGCAGATCAGGGAAGAGCATACCCGTAGTCACTTTTTGACTAACTTTTGGGACTTTTTTGGTCTATTCTTTCGACTCCTGGTGCCGGTAGGGATGCCCAGGTTCAAGCCGTGTGACGCCTGTCACTGACTGATGTCGGTTACCGACCCCCACCGTCGGTGTCTCTACCGCATTGGGGCCGACCATGATGACAAGTCGTGCCCCGACTGCCGGGTCTTGACCTCGAAGGCTAGGCGGGAGCGGTCCCGCAAGCTCCTCGAGATCTGGCAGTCTGCTCCGTACCAATCAAGATCCCGGTCGAGGGACCAGTCGCGGAGCCGAAGTCATCGCCGCTCGTTGGGTTCGAAGTCCTCGCATTCAGGTAAGTGGAGGCACAGTAAGAAGTCACACAGGTCTTATGACTTCTCTCGCCGGTCGCGCGACTCTGCCGAGAGTTCGGGTGGCACCACAGGAGTCGTGTCCGGCCCCATACCCTCCGGTCCCTGGGCCTAACGCGACTCCGGGCGAGATTCAGGACTACCTCATGGCCATGAGGAGTCTCGTGCCGCCGAGGCCTGTCTGCACGCCTCCGGGCCCTGCAGGTCCGACGGGGGGGGGGGGGGGGCCTAGCGAGCCAGCGGCTTCGGCACCGTCGTTGACTTCGGTCCCGACGCCGCAGGTCCCCGTGGGATCCAGGCCTGGTCCCCGTGGGATCCAGGCCTGGATCCCGGTCGACGCCGGTTGACCTTACGACCCCTCCGCCGGCGCTGACCCCTATGGTGCCGCCCCGGCGCCGTCTTCGGACGACGCCTTCCCTAGTTTCAGCCCCTGTCCGGGGTCGGAATGCCGCCGCCCGATGCCATCTCTGTCGCCGATGGATGAGCATTTCATCTATAACCCGGCTCAGTCCTTTCTACCTGGATACCAGGAGACGGATGAAGGGGAGGACTGGGAGGGGTCTGAGGACCCTCTGGCACAGCAGTGCCAGTTAAGTCAGGACTGGGCAGACGAGCTGGGGGATGCCAGTGGTCTCGACACTTCGCCTGACACAGGCTTCATCTCTCCTCCTTCCGTGGCTACGAAGGAGGGTGCGACTTATTCTGTGGTGCTGCGCAGGGCTGCCGAGACCCTTCATCTGGAGCTCCTTGCAGCGACCGTGAGGACTAACCACCTCACTGAGGTGCTTCAGCCGCCAGTAAGCTCTTCGGAGCCTCTACTGCAGTTCAATGAGGCCCTCACCGATGTTCTGATGGGCACTTGGTCCAAGCCCTCCACAGTCACTCCTGTGGATCGGAACGTGGCCCAGCGCCACCGCCTTGCTCCGGGCGACCCCAGCTTTCTGTCGGTACACCCCAACCTTGAGTCTGGTTATCCAGGCCTCTACGTCCCAGACCGCCTTCCCGTCCGCTCCTCCGGATCGGGAATCCCGAAGGTTGGAGCAGTTTGAGAAGAAACTGTTTTCCTCCCTCAGTTTGGGGTTGCGGTCCATTAATATCACGTGCCTTTTGGACCTTGTGGGATACGGTGGCGGACGTGCTGCCTCAGTGTCCGGAGGAGGCCAGGACACTGCTCCCCCAGGCTCTTGCTGAGGGGCGGGATGCAGCACGGTACTCCATTCGATGTGGACTTGACACCACGGACTCGCTGGGTAGAGCGATTGCGATGACTGTGGCGATTCATCGTCATGCCTGGCTGAGGTCCACACATTTTTCAGGGGATGTCCAGAGCACCCTCATGGACATGCCCTTCGATGGCCGTCGCCTTTTTGGCGACAAAGCGCATAGTGTGCTGGAGCGCGGTTTAAGGACTCCAGGGCTACAGCAAAGTCCTTGGCCCGTGCCTGTAAACTTCCGCTTTTTACCCCTTTCATGGCCAAGGAAGGGGTGCCCCCGCACGTCCGTCCAGCCACAGGCCGCAGAACCAGCTTCAACGTGGTTGCGGACGTGGATTCCGCCGTGGCGGAGCAGGGGGACCGAGCCGGTCAGTCCACATCTGCTCCCGCAGCATCTGCCTCAAAGCATTCCTAATCTGAGTTTTCAGGCCCATTCCAAGCTAGTGGGAGGCAGAGTTCGCCATCACCTGCTCCACTGGCGTACCATCATGTCAGACAGGTGGGTGCTGCAAATCGTCCAAAGTGGCTACTCCCTCTCCTTCGAGGCGACCCCTCCAGCCATGCCACCGCACTACCACCGCATGTCGGGGGGGGGGGGGATCACTTGCAACTTCTGCAGGAGGAAGTTAAGGCCCTCTTGGCCAAGGGGGCCATCGAGCGCGTTCCTGGCCCAGAAGTAGGACTGGGTTGTTACTCCCACTACTTTCTGGATCCCAAGAAGGGCAAAGGGGGCCTACGCCCTATCTTGGACCTCAGGAGCGTCCACGCCTTCCTCCGGAAGGAGAAGTTCAAGATGCTCACTTTAGCTCAGGTTCTGGCTTCCCTAGACCTTGGAGACTGGATGGTAGCGTTGGACTTGCAGGACGCACATTTCCACATCCCCGTCCTGCCGGCCCACCGGCGTTACCTGTGGTTGACGGTAGGCCACCAGCACTTTCAGTTTACCGTGCTCTCCTTTGGCCTCACCAGTGCTCCGCTCATCTGCGCAGATTAGGGGTTCCAGTCTTCACCTATTTCGACAACTGGTTGTTAACGGTGGGCTCGCCCCAGGTAGTCGTCTCCCACCTCCAGACTACGGCCGACCTCCTGCATTTGCTGGGGTTCTCCATCAACGTGCCGAAGTCACATGGAAGTCCCTTCCAGATGCTCCTTTTCATCGGAGCAGTTCTGGACTCGGCGCAGTTTCAGGTCTATCCTCCCGAACAGCGGGTTCGGGATATTCAGGCTCTGATTCCGATCTTTCAGCCTTTATCCCGAGTTTCGGTCAGGATGGTCCTACGGCTGCTGGGTCTGATGACCTCCGGCATCCTGCTGGTACATCACGCCAGGTGGCGGATGCGGGCTCTGCAGTGGGACCTGAAGTTCCAGTGGGCTCAACATCAGGGCGACCTGTCCGACCACGTCCTGATCTCGGAGGGCACTGCAAGACAGTCGCAGTGGTGGTCCACGCCACGGACCGCGATTGGGTCAGTGGCAGATCCCACTTCCTACCCCAACCGGAGCACGTAGTGGTGACGGATGCGTCCTTCCTGGGATGGGGGGGGCCACATGGGAGAGACCTCTGGTCTCCGGAGTCCCGGCTCCATATCAGCCTATTGGAGCTGCCGACGATCTGGCTTGCATTGAAGGCATTTCTTCCCTCTGTCCAGGGAAGTGTAGTGCAGGTGTTTACGGACAACACCACCGCCATGTGGTATTGCAACAAACCGGGCGGGGTGGGGCAATGGACCCTTTGTCGGGAGGCTCTGTGCCTCTGGACATGGCTGGAACATCAGGGCATCACCCTGGTGGTTAAACACCTGGCGGGTTCTCTGAACGCCAGGGTGGACTAACTCAGCCGCCGGTGCATGATTGATCATGAATGGCGTCTGAACTCTGACGTGGCGCAAGGCCTCTTTCGGCAATGGCGAGAGCCTTGGTTAGATCTATTCGCCACCGAAGAGAACGCGCAGTGTCCTCAGTTCTGCGCGTTCGAATTTCCAAGGCGGCACTCGCTCAGACTCTTTTCGTCGAGAGTGGAGTTGCGGTCTCTTATACGCCTTTCCGCCTATACCACTTCTGCCCTGAGTGCTGAAGATCAGGCGCGACCGGGCCCAAGTCATCCTTGTGGCTCCGGATTGGGCACGAAGATACTGGTATCCAAAGCTACTCAGTCTGCCAATCGATTCCCTGTTTCGACTGCCTCTTCAGGAGGATCTTCTGTCGCAGCAACAGGGGACGGTCCTCCACCCGAACATGTCCAGCCTCCACCTCCATGCGTGGAGATTGAGCGGCGGCAGTTGCCATTTGACTTCCTTCCGAAAGTCTGTGATGTCATTCTGGCATCCAGGCGTCCCTCCACTAAATCGGTATACGCCTGCAGGTGGAACAAATTTCTGGCATGGTGCACAGCAAAGGCTGTGGATCCCCTTTCCACCCCTCTTTCTGAGGTTCTCCTCTTTCTTCTTTACCTGGCCCAGCAGGGCTCTGCTCTGGGCACCATCAAGGGATATCTTTCAGCTGTCTCTGCTTTTTTACGGCTTCCTGATCAGCCTTCTCTTTTCAAGTCCTCTGTTGAAAAATAGATTCTTGAAAGGCATTACTCGCATGTTTCCTCCTGTCCCCTTCGTAATGCCTCAGTGGGACTTGAATCTGATGTTAACCTATCTGATGTGTGCTCCTTTTGAGCCACTTTATAACTGTCCTCTTTGTCTTCTGACTCTCAAGACTGCTTTCCTGGTTGCCATCACCTCTGCCAGAAGAGTGAGTGAGCTCCAGGCTCTTTCTTCTAAACCTCCTTTCCTCTGTCCATCCGGATAAGGTTGTTCTGAGGACTCGCCCTTCTTTTCTTCCTAAGGTGGTTACTGCCTTTCATATCGGGCAGTCTGTTACCGTGCCCACTTTCTTTCCGCCTCCTCATTCCTCGAAAGAGGAAGAGGCTCCACCATCTGGACCCAAAACGTGTGCTCTTCTGTCTGGACCGCACCACAGTTCCAGGTGGACGACACTCTTCGTTGGCTACGTGGGTGCTAAGAAGGGGTGGGCAGTGCAAAAGCGGACTATCTGTCGGTGGGTCGTTTTGTGCATTATGGCCTGTTATTCCTTGTCTTAAGAAAGATCCTCCTGTGGGGCTGAGGGCCCATTCCATTCAAGCCACAGCGGCTACTACTGCCTTGGGACGGGAAGTCCCTCTGCAGGACATTTGTCAGGCAGCAACGTGGGCCTTGCTGCACACGTTTGTTAAGCATTACTGCCTGGACAGCCAAGTCCAGAGAGACAGCTTCTTTGGCTGTTCCGTTCTCCAGGACTTCCTGGTGTGATCTTGGTTCGCAGACCCACCACCGGGGTTGGTAGTGCTGGGGTATCTATTCGAAGGTAAGGAATCTAACTAACGTGTTTCTTTCAGATGAACAAGTTACTTACTTTCGGTAACGATATATCTGTAAAACATTAGATAGTTTGATTCCTTACTGCCCCACCCGTCCTCCCCGTTCTGCGAACTGATATCTAGGGTTGAGGTCATCCCTTTCAGGGCCCTAGATTCATGGCACCAGTGTTGGTTTCTTGCATGGCTCTGCGTTCCTGGCGTGGACAGCTATGGACAGAACTGACGTCGGCGCACGAGGGTGGCATCTAAGTATTCCGACATCCCGGCGATCACGACGTAGACTACGCCTACCGACTCACAAGGGTACTGCTGACGAAAAATCTTTCCGGATCCAACCTGACGCCTGGGGATATTCTAAGGTAAGGAAGCTAATGTTTCTTACAGATATATTGTTACCGAATGTAAGTAACTTGTTCGTCCAGTCAAATGATGCCCAGTGTCCTTGATGGTTTTAGTATGTCCCTAAGTCTACAATGTGTAGTCAAAAGATAGCCGATGTCCTTGAGGTTGTGAGGGTGCTCAATCACCATATTTAAACACAAGGCACCCTAATGGCGATAATGCTGTGTGAGGGTACTCTACTCTTAAAACACAGTGAGGTTACACAGTGTCCTTGATGGTGTGTGGGGGGCAAAGTTACTGGGTGTCCATGATGGTGTGTGAGTTCCTCAAACTCCATGTCTAGTCTAAAGGTATACAGCGTCCATGATGGAGTTTGAGGGCCCTCAAATTCCCACAGATAGAAAGAAGGTACATGATGTTCATGATTGTGTGTGAGGACCATCAAACTCTTGCTTCTAGTTAGAAGGTACCCGATGTCCATGATGTGTGAGGGTCTTCAAACTCCCATGTCTATTCAAAATGTACTTGGCGTCCATCATAGTTTGTAGATGTCTCAGAAGGAACCCAGCAGTTTGTTCCATAGCTAGAGTTGACAAAGACTTCTGCTTCACTAATAGTCTCTCTGTTGCATGGATTACAAAGGTGAAGCACATCTCTTCTCCGTGCCAATCACAAAGCTGATTCCATTTGAAGTGATCCGTTCAGAGCTCACCAAACGTGAATAATCAAGATATCTTCACTTGTATTCTATCTGAGATCAGATTCAGTGCTGGATCAGGGAGGAAATGGAGGGAAAGTTGCTGCTAACTTAAGAAGAAACCCCAAAAAATGATTACATTTCATGTCAGGGCAAATATTAATGCAGTTGTAATTTTTGTAATGGGAGACAAAACCAATACTGAAGATTAATTTTAAGGCCTTTACAGCGTGTATTTTAAGTATGATGGGAAATAATGGCAGGATATGTTTAAGGGTAACAAGAAAAGGAGCCTCTTGCTTAATGCAGACTGCAAATATGAGCAGAAAGGCCAAGCATTTTAATCTCTCCTTATTTTTTCTTTAGATCATTCTACCTTTGTGTTAAATGTTAGGATGGGAATGACCATATATTTAGTTAGAGTGGTATGTTTGTCACAGTGGTAGGATTTGCATCTTCATTACATAAATACTCCAAGTCACGTTGGCGAACAGCACCACCACCATTACACTTTTGTGCACTTCATTCACATATACATTTCCTGATATTTTCTGTGAACCTATTTGTGGAACAAAGCAAATTATTCATATCTTATCCATTTAAAAAAATATACCCCGGTCCAATATGAAAGAAATGCGCCACACTAGTATTTGCTTCTGCACAACATTGAAGGCAGTAGCCAAAGGGTTAAGTTGCCTTTAGAGGACTGAAGGAGATGCAAGGGGAACAAAAGGAAGCAAGGGAAGAGGTGGGTTGTTTTTTAAAACAAGCGATGGCATAGCCAATAGGTCTAGCCTTTGGGACCTTATAAGTAAAAAAAAAAAAAAAAAACACTGAAGTATAATACTTGCTGGAGAGTAGATGGATGATGTGTGAGGTTAGTAGGGCTGGGGTGTGGAAAGCACCGAAAAATGCAAGATAAAATAAAGCATGTCAAATGTAAGCAGGAACATGGCTACCTTAACGTACTGGAACCTGGTCATAATGCAATGAATGATGACCTGCAAAGTGAGTGGTGGTGGAGGGAGGGCAGCCCACGGGGAAATAAGGCACTCCCTGTTTATATGTGTATTGTTAAAAGCGCATTCCTTGAAATAAGAGGAAGGGGAGTAGGAGGCAGCCGAGGAGAGAAGTGAGTGGCAGCTGATCGTGAGGGCTGATGGAGTGTCATTAAAAGGTGTGCAGCCTTAAAATAATGTAAAGCAAACCTATTTTAGTTTCTGTCGAGGAATAAAACACTGCTCTCATTGTGTGGTTCAAAGTTTCCACTCTCCACCAATTTGAAGGGGGGAGAACCTGTCCCAATTGTTGTGGGCAGGCAGTGCAAGTATCCAACGCCGATACACGTAAAGAGAAAGCACTGTGTGCCACGCTGATCTGCATGACCAAATTAAAGCGGGCGGCCTCCATATTCATGGATGGATGAGTTAAGGGGTATGGTGATAATGAGCCCAGCACTGCAGCGTGTCTGGAGCCCTTGGGGACCGCGTGGACTGTTTGTAAAAACAAGATTAAGTAAAGCATGTGAAATGTAAGCAGGAACATGGTTACCTTAACGCACTGGAAGCTAGCCATATTACAATGAATGATGACAGACTGGTAGTGGAGGGAGGGCACCCAACGGGGAGATACTCCGTCCATTGCAGCCCGAATCACTTTTGCGAGCGTTTTTAATTTTTCACGTCCCTTTTCTCCTTTTGGAGGGGTGGGGGGATAAGCAGAGAACCCCGTGCCCCCAAGTATCATCTTCCTTTTTTTTAACCGCTTGCATCTGCCACAAAGTGAAATCCCGGGGTGCCTGCGCTGACACAGAATTAATGTCTCTGATAGTGTAAATCTATCTTAATCGAGTAGCTACAAAAAAAGGGACAAAACAGACCAACAAGCTATTACTAAGAGAAAACAGACTAGCTGCTTGTCCTACTCATTAGTATGGCGGATGAAAAGATTGTGCGGGGCTACGGTCGCCGAGTTTGTTTACCTCTGGTTGTGAGATAGAGTCCGGAAACGTTCCGTGTCTTTGCACGCGCCCCGGAGCTGGTCCCTGTAACTAGAAACCAGGTGAATGTGCACGCGCTGTTCTCACGTCGGGAGCTCAGTCACTGGCTGCTGCTTCAACAGACGTCCGTCTACATCATTAATGTGACTTAATAGCCGGGGATGGAAAGGGACACTGAATGACCTGAACAGTCGGCACAGTAATTAACTGCAACAACCGCAAAAGTATAAAATAACGGGAATGTAGGTTCCACAGCAATCACTTATCTTGCGTTATAGTATAGAATAGGTAATTAGGATTCGGAAATTGTCAGATTTTCAATCCTATCAAGTAATGAATGTGTGATAATTGCACGTTAATATATGCACTTTGACTGGGCATATCAAAAGCAAAATTAAAACAAGACCGGGAGCGAGCAGCAGCCGCGGCAGAAGTGTCATGTGACACAGCATGGCCTGATGGAGTGGGGGTGGAGGAGTGCAGTCCTAGGGAGCACGGGAGCGAGCAGCGCTGTTGCTTGCTCCCGAGCACCCTAGGTCAGGGGACAGAAGGCGGGACATGCACCCGCCTTGGGCCAATTGCATGCTGTTTTTCTTAGACTCATGCAGAGGTAGCGGGAGAGAAACAAAAAGCACACGCACAAGCATGTTTTATAGTTTAAAGCCCTTACTAAAGCCTCGCAAAGCAGCGCATGCGCGCTGGCTCAGGCGAGACCTAAAAAATAAAAAGTGCATTATAACTAAAGCCTGAAAGGAAGCCGGTCCATAACATGACGTGGAGAAATAGACAATAAGTGGAATAAGTGACCAAAATAGTTTGAATATGAAATACCGGTGTAGGGTTATGTTCCTGATGAACTCCTAAGCTTCCAGAGATTGAAACACACTGCGTTGGTAATTAGTAACCAATGAGTATATCTAAAATTTCTAGTGAATAAAATTCTATTGGACTGCGATCCATATAATGTTACAAACAAAATAATTAAGGAAGACCGTTTGTCTTATGTTTGTTGCATTATAACAGCAAACTCCTCTATCTGAAAAAAGAAAAGGGCTCTTGCATGACGTTTTTGTTTTTATTAAAACAGATGAAATTTGTTTGAGAAATAGATTGTTTCCTGAAGAGATTCCCAAAAAATAGTTGGAGAATTGGACATGCAAAAGAATTGCACAAACATGTAATTGTGGTTTGCAGTTCAGATGGTTTGTGAATTGGAGCATTAACACAATGAAGGTGCTAACAAATGCATGCACTGAAAAGTAAGGTTGTTTTTCAGGATTAAATATTAAAAGAAAACAAAATCAAGATAAGTTACTGATGCAGCTATAAAGTGATGCGGACTTACCTTTTTCTGTAATGTCTTCAATGGCCTGGCCCGCGTTGGGGAGGCTGTTGTATGTAAGGCTGCATTCATGCTATGATGGTTGGGGGGAAAATCAATAAAAAATCTTTCAAAAAAAAAAGTTACTGATGCAGCTATAATGCACGAGAGCTGGTGTTAGTTTTAAATATTATTTATTGCTTCTAAATGATTGCTAGACCCACCTCCATTAGTGCAATACCTCTTACTGACCGATAGCTTTTGGAAATTGTACGTAGTGCCTGCATCTGCGCTCCTCGAGCGTTTTGCATGCGGAACTATTGGCCTTAGGCTTTTTTAAAACTTCCTTGTTCTTTATTTTATTTCAATATTATTGGTTGGATTTGCCCCTGATTTTAGATTTTAGGCCCCTTACTTGCACTATAAAACTTATTTACTCACCGCTGTTGGGCAGGTCCACCTCCCGGTCTCATTTAGACGTCAGGCCGCCATCTTGGGAGTACTACAGGTCGAGCGTGGAGCTTGAACGCTCTAGCTGTCCTAAGGGGGATAGACGCTCAAAAGGGAGTCATGCCGTCGCGCAGCGGTTTCGCGCAGCGGGGTCGCCGGACTTCCGCCGGAGTTACGCCTGAGTTCAGCCCGTCTGCGCCCGTCCGCGTGGAGGACGTGCTGATGGGCGGGCTTGTTGCAGATATCCCTTATGATCCGCAGAGTACAATGATACAATACTCATTAGGTGAGCTGCTTACTTTAAGACCGCCGCCTCTTGCGTGCCACCTCGGTCTCTCTCCTGAGGACCTGAGATGTGTCTCAACATGCCGCTCGTGTGGGGAGGTACTGCTCCCACCTAAAATAGTTGGGAAGTTTCCTCCTAACTCCTCAGCTGAACCGATCATTACTCAATCTAGAAGGGGCTTTCTGATTAACGCCAGGTCGCTCATTAAGAACAATATAGCATTCCATGAGTTTGTGACCGACAGGCAACCTGACTGGGTATTTGTCACGGAAACATGGGCGTCTGACTCCTCCGGACATGACCTAATCTTGGCAATCCCCGAAGGCTTTACGATACATAGACAGGATAGAGTAGGACGAAGAGGGGGAGGGCTGGCAATTTTGTGCAAAGCCCCACTCTCTTGTGTGACAAAATCGCTCTCAGAGCCCTCGGATTCCTTCGAGGCTATGTATTTCTGTATTTCGTCCTCTCCCACAGCCTCTTTTACTGGCATTCTTGTCTATAGACCGCCTGGTCCCAGAACTAGTTTTTGTTCCGATCTATTTCGAATTTTAGAACCATATTTTGGTAAATCGCAGATTACTATTCTCGGGGACTTAAACTTCCATTTGGACGACCTGGGAGTAAGAGATACATCTCAGCTGATTGACTCACTAGGAGCGTGTGAGCTTAGCCAATTGGTGAAAAGCTCTACCCATCTGGCTTGCCATATATTAGATGGAGTTTTTACCAACGATTCTAGACTCTCAGCTGGCACTCCTATTCCCTTGATTTGGTCGGACCATCTGGCAGTGCCCCTGGAATTTACAATTCTGGCTGAAGAGCATCGTAGTTCTGCCACTAGTAATAGAGGTTGGAAAAGAAGCTATAAAAACATCACCACTGAAGCCCTCGCTCCTTTTATGAGAAGCTCTGGGGATCCGCTTACGCGAGATGTCGATGAGGCAGCTCAGGAACTTATTGATTCCATTACTGGAGCGGTTGACGCGCTTGCGCCCGCCTCTTTACGATATGTAGCTCGGCGGAAACCCTCTGCACCTTGATTCACGGAATCTTTAAGACTCCTTAGACAAACATGTAGAGCCAAGGAAAGGAAATGGCGTAAGTCATGGGATCCCTCTGATAGAGATGATCATAAACGGACGTTACGTACCTACAAAATTACTGTGATTAAAGAGAAACAGGACTATTTCTCCAATTTGACGGTTTCCCTTTCCTCGTCTACAGAATTGTTCAAAATAGTTGACTCCTTATGCTCCCTTCAGACACCTGACCCAGTGGTGCACTCACAGGAGCTATGCAACAACATTTCTGATTTCTTCTATAAGAAAATCTCGGACATTCATGGGGACCTGGAAGCCCAAAGGAACCTGTTAGATGATGGTTCCCTCTTGGACATTAAGGCCTCAGAATCTTGGCGTAAGGACTCTAATAAGTCACTTGTCCTTTTTCCGTCGCGCTCTCTTGAAGGTCTTAATGTCCTACTTGACAGAACTAAGTCTGCTTCTCCTGTGGACCCCTGTCCCTTAAAAGTCTTAAAGGAGTGCAGGGAGATCCTTTTGCCCCCATTGCTGGAAGTAATGAACGAGGCTTTAATCCAAGGTATTTTTCCCCGGGCTTGGAAAAAGGCTATAGTGAAGCCTTTTCTTAAAAAGCCTTCCCTCGATCCCGGAGTATTGAAGAATTTTAGACCGATTTTCTTTGCTACCTGCTCCTGCTAAGTTGCTTGAAGCCCATCTTAACCGTCATCTATCCACCTTCCTTGACTCCTCTGAGTCTTTAGATAGTTCTCAGCATGGATTCCGAAAATTTCATAGCACTGAATCTGCTTTGACTATGGTGGTCAATAATATTCGCTGTAGGGTGGACTCTGGCCAGACGACCATTTTGGTCCTACTTGATCTCACTGCAGCGTTTGACACCCTGTCTCTCTCTATCCTAACTTCTAGGTTAAGGGAGGCAGGGGTGGCTGGCTCGGCCTTGGATCTCCTTGACTCTTTCTTACATTCTAGAGAGCAAAGAGTCATGCTGGGAGAGTTCCTCTCCCCTGCCAAATCTTTGCAATGCGGGGTGCCCCAAGGGTCTGCCTTAAGCCCTACTTTATTCAACATCTATGTGGCCCCCCTTGCTAGATTAGTAAGATCTCCGGTGATGGAGGTAGTGTCGTATGCCGACGACACTCAAATCATGGTGTCCCTAGCACACTAGGTTAGTGCTTCCGCTGCCAGTTTTAGGTCATGTATGCAGATGGTGGCAGAGTGGATGGTCCTAAACTCATTAAAGCTGAATGCCGACAAAACAGAGGTCCTGGTTTTTGGTAAGGATCAGGACATCTGGTCTAATGATTGGTGGCCTACATCTCTAGGAACCTGCCCTTCCCCCTCCAAGTGGGCTCGAAATCTCGGTGTCATCTTTGATACTTCGTTGACCATGGATTTGCAGGTCAGCAGGACGGTATCTACCTGTTGGGGAGTCATTATGTCTGTAAAAAAAATTCTCCATTACCTTTCGCCATCGGCACGTAAGCAGACTGTGATTGCCCTTGTTGGTTCGAGGCTGGATTACTGTAATTCATTATACTCGGAGATTAATAAACATCTTATCCAGCGCCTCCAAGTTGTGCAAAATGCTGCCGCCAAATTCGTTTTGGCTCTCCCAAAAGATTCCTCCGCTACAGCCGCCAGGAAGTATCTTCACTGGCTCCCTATTCATCACAGGATTTCTTTTAAACTCCTATGCCTCACATATAGAGCCCTTCTCATCGGCCCCTCGGATGCTCTGGGGTCTTTGCTGACCCGTTACATTCCTAGTAGATATCTTTGCTCCTCGGATGCTAATCAACTGGTAGTCCCCCGAACCAAGAAGGTTAGATGGGGTAGCAGAGATTTTTCTGCCGTTGCCCCGTTACTTTGGAATTCACTTCCTATGGAGATTAAATCTCAACCCTCTCTGGTTCTTTTTAGGAAATTTCTTAAGACCTGGTACTTTGAGAAGGCCTACCAGTAGGTTCCTTTTATTCTACAGTCAGTATTTTTTGGTAGGCGCCTTGACGCCCATTGGGCTTAGTATCGCTATATAAGATTTGTTTCATTCATTACTCTAGGAGCATGTGTGCGACATGGCATCATTACGACCCTCTTTTAGCATGGCTGCCAAGGACTAGGACTTCCGCCAATCACACCAAAGGTGAACAACATCATGCAGTCCAGTCTCCCATTTGAAATCCAAGTTATAAAATCATCCAGAGATACATTCTTTACACTGAGAATCCTGTAACTTACCCGACTTTACCTTGGCCTAGGGCACAGGATTCATATGACATGAATGGTTGTTATATCGAACTATTAAATACGAATAGTCCAGTAATAAAGAATCCAGACAGTAAAAGCTAAACCGCTTCTATATCTTGGCTTGCAGGATAATACGACCCATGCTCTCAAAGCCCTACTTTAGTTTCCAGTTGCAAGAAGAATCTCCTACCAAGCGCTGCACTGCCTACCGGCAATCCATGGTGGAAAGTCCAGTCTCTTTTTATAGTCAAAACTAGGAGGTAATTCCTTCTCTGCACAGATGTGCATTTTATGCATGAAGCTGCCAAAAAGAATGTCTCACCGGCATCTGGCCAGAATACAGAAAAACAACAAAAACGTGGGTGTTCGATAATCTTGATTCAACACGTCCAAGGACTGCGATTCCCTAGTTTGTATAGTCAGCATGCAACTATCCCTCACACTGCTTTCACATGTCATGTGCAAGACACTGCAACATGTATCTGCATCAAGCCTGGAGTACATCTCTGGGCCTCACTCACGACTTCCCGACACTCCGTGCATGATTTACATTACAGCCAGCACCACCTTCCAGCCTTGTACGACTAATGGAGTAGCAGCTTACTCTATCTACCCTAAAGCGCTATGGAACCCCCTTCCATGGGGTGAGAATTGCTAATATAAAATAGCACAGAAGAAGCAGTTCTTATCTGGTCTACTGAAACATGCCTAGCTGGAAAGGATGGCAATAAAAGATTCTTTGGCGTCCTCTGAATTTTAAGTCTATAAATTAGGTGATATACCGCAATTTCCCTCTTGGGGAATTGCTCATGCCGTTTTACACCTCTCAGAATGTAATGCATAATTTGGGAATCTTGTGTAAATTCAGATGACTATAGCAACAAATAGTGGATCTTCCCCTATTGGAATCAAAGTTGTGTCAAACACCTCTGTTTATAGAATAGTGATTTTTCAATGTTTCTCTGAAAAATGTCTATTAATAGCAAATGTTCACCTCATTGACAACTTTGCTACCATTTTCAAGACCTAATTCTTTGAAAATCAAAGTTACTGCCATTGTTCAGAACATTACGGTTGTGCAAAAGAAATCTACATATCAATGTAATAGTTTGTAGTAATCCTGTGTCTTCACAAGTGTTTGAGTTCAAGTGGGCTGCCTGCTGTAGTGTACACCATGAGCTGTTTCATGTTCCCTCAATGGACTGCGTAGTCAGGACACAATTGGGTGTACCTTCTCTCTATTTTGTATGCAACAGATCCATGCAACACATCTATAGGGCTATTGTGTGACCCGTTGGCAAATTCCACAACAGATTCTGCATATTCTTTGGTCCTTTATGTCCTGATTCTTCATACCAAAATTGGCACAGACCAGTCGTGGTGGAGTCTATGCAGAATTCGCTTGTCTGTGTCTACAGAGGCACCTCCTAAGTGTGACATCTATTTCCTGGGTCAATTACCGGAGGATACAAAAATCTAATGAAGCAATTAATTTAGGGAAACAAACTGGATGGGTACAGGTAAGTATTAGGGTGCAGGGTAACAGGTAAACATAAATTAGATATGTTAAAGGCAAGGCTTTTGAAGGACATGGATTACAAAATTGAAAATGAAAACAGGTAGGTTATTAAAAAAAAAAGATGAAAAAAGTTATATAAATTGGTTATGGTAATCGAAGGGAGTAGAGCGTGCGTGGGGGTCCCTCGTGTAAATTAATGAATTTTTAAACGATAAAGTTCCATTTTAATCTGTATTCTAAAATTAGACCTGGGGTTTTGAAAAAGGCTGTTAAAAGGAGGATCCTGACCCCTCTCACAAAACATTAATACTTCATACATTTCAATAGACAGATTTACATCGACTGCTCTACTACATGATTATGTACATATTTTTAAATGTTTAAGAAATATACAAGTTTCGGTCTGGATTTTGAAGAGTCTGGATATCAGGGGTTTGTTGTAAGACTTATACTTGAATCGGTCTTGTGTTTTGATTGTTGTAGCCTGGGACGTTCATTGCTAGTTGTATGGCCCGTGGTGCACGCATCTACCTTTTCCCGGGCTTTATTTATGGTAAATGGTTTGTGTTGGATACATGTATTGGTATGCGTTAGTGGGACTCCTTGCGAGAGGGCTCTAGAAGTTCAGGTGCACGCACATGTTGTAATTATTTCTCTGCTACATGTAGATGAGTTTACAAATCAAGCTTGGAATTTGCTTGTTATAAAATGGATCAATTCAACTACCAAGTTATTTTCACAGACATCACTGTATGGTTTAAAAAAAGGACTTAGTCAGTCTCGAGATTAGGAAATCGAGATCAAGTAGGGTAATTATATATTCCTGTGCGCATCCTTTTTTTTTTTTTTTTTTTAAAGACCTTTATTGTGCAAAGGGATGGTTACACTGCGTCACGCCAACAACCCGGAGGCAGGCCGCGATATCGACAAATGTTTCCAATGGAGGTGTATCATATCAGGAGTCATAAACAATATCAGCATCCTAACAGACAGGGAGAGACACACCCTCGGCCCTGGTGAGGAGTACAACGGCGCGACCAGTGAAGAGTGGAGGGTCTTACATTTTCTGGGTTTTGTGAACTGGAATCGAATCCTAGGCACACGGTCCCGTCCTGACACTCCGGCGAGTACTAGGACCGCAGCTCATGGAGAGGGTAACTTATAGGTAAATCGTCCACTACCACCTTTTCTCCCAACCCCCCCGCAACAATCGGAGGGAAACAGCAAACTTTCGGTGCGGAGCTATTGCAGAAAACCAACAGACATCTCAGCTCGCTTACGCAGGGGCTAACATACCAGGACCCGTCCGTCATAGAGGGACGACTACAAGCAGCATTGGTGGCTGCAGGAGGTTCGCAAAGCAGCAGCTATAGGGCGGGGGCGGGGGGCGGGGGACTCAGCAGGACAAAGCAGCAAGACGCCCGGACGGGGAGGGGGGCAACACGTCAAATCCTACAGGCATGCAGCAGGCACGGGATCCGGCAGGAGCAACACACTCCACAGCCCTCAGGCACACCCACCAAACAAGCATCCATCCTTCCATCACAATGCGTACAGGGCTCAAAGGTTCACCCCATGTCATCCGAAACACCCGTCCCGGGGGAGTCCACAGAGGCAGCCGAACCCGCCCGCTCTCTTGTCCACTGCAGGAAGGGTTCCCAGATGTCGTTGGGCCTAGATGCGGTGGGCATCGTCTCCCAGTAGGTCGTGAGCTGTGTCTGACCATATGTAACGTCGCGAACCCATGCGGCGAACGTAGGCAAGGCTCCACGGCCCCAGTGTAGCGCCACTTGGCGTTTAGCGTAAAGTAGCAGCATCGCGTGCAGTTTCCTGTCGGCGGGTTCGGTGTCTTTAACGTATCCCAGGAGCCCCAAAAGCGGAGTGGGTTCATCTGCTCTGTGTAAAATGCGGTTGATGGCCTCAAAGATGCTCGACCAGTACTCAACTAGCTTAGGGCAGCTCCACGCCACGTGGATGAAGGACGCGTCAGCTCCACCACACTTCCAACAGGAAGCGTCAGTGCGGATCCCCATGCGGTGGAGCAGCACTGGTGTGCGATAGTACCGGTGCAAGAATTTAAAATGGACCAGTCGAAGTCTATAGTTCGGTGACAGCGCTGTGAGTTGCGTACAGCAGTATTCCCACATAGCATCTGACAGGGTATCGTCCAGATCTGTGGCCCAAGCCTGTTTGGCCCCAGGCACGGTGAGCGGGGCCTGCTCCTGCATGCAGTTGTATAGTCTTGATACTAGCTTCGCGGGGGAGGGTCGTGACAGCAAGTTTTGGAGGGCATCCAGTTGTGGGGGTTCCTCGGGGAATTGAGGCCACATCTTCTTGCAGGACTCCTGGAGAGAGTGATACAGAAGCGCGTCCGAGAACGAGGTAGGCCGTCCGTCCTCACGGACACCCAACTCACCAAACGTCCCATCAGGGTAGATGTCAGCGAAAGTGGCCACCCGTCTCCCCTGGAGCGTGATGGTATCTCCCCTAGCGCTAAGGCAAGGCAGCATCGGATTGCTACGCAGCGGAATGGCCGGCGCATAGAGCAAGGGAAGGCCCGCCCTCCGGCGTAGCTCCTTCCATGACCAGCGGATCATCTCAACGGTGTCCACCTCCTTCGAGGGGCGGGAAACCCTGCCATACAACGCCACCCGAAGTGGCAGCGGGGCAACCGCGGCCAATTCCACCGCCACATGCGGCTGGTAGGGGGTGGGGAACACCCAGAAGTGCAAGAATTGAGCCTGAGCGCACAGCGAGTAAAGCTTAAGGTCAGGCGCTCCAAGGCCCCCCTGTCGCAGCGGGAGTGTGAGCAAAGCCCAAGAGGTCCGCGCCTGCCGCCCAGCCCACACCAGAGACACAAGCAGGGAGCGGACTCGTGCATGGAAGCACGCAGTCATGGGCAGCGGAAGATTAACGAACAGATATAGGAATTTCGGGAGAACTACCATCTTTGCCAGTGCCACCCTCGCGACCAGGGACAGGGGAAGTTTATTCCAGACCTCCACCCTCCGCTCCAGCCAGTCGACCGCTCTGCCGAAGTTAAGGGACCATAGTTCCTGTGTGTCTCGACTAATCCAAATACCCAAATATTTGACCGCGTCAGTTTCCCAACGTAGGGGGTAGTCCGAAGGAGGTTGGGCTGTCCCGTCAGTGAGAGGGAACGCAACTGACTTGGACCAGTTTATAGACACGCCCGCCAGACCCTCGAAACGTACAAATTCTCGAAGCAATGGGTTCAAATTCTCCGCGGGACTGGAGACATACAGAGTAACGTCATCTGCATAAAGTGAGATCAGCAGACTGCGAGAGCTGAAGCCTATCCCTCTCGCCGTGTGGTGTTGGCGTATTCTGGCCGCCAGTGGCTCCATCGCAATAGCGAAGAGGAGGGGCGACAGTGGGCATCCCTGTCCAGTCCCCCTGGAGATGGGAAAGGGCTCGGACACCAGGCCATTCACTCGCACCCGAGCGCGAGGTCTGTCATATAGTAATTGGATGAGAGTAATAAAGTTACGACTAAAGCCCATCCTGCCCAAGACACGAAATAGGTACGGCCACTCTAGCGAATCGAAGGCCTTGGTCGCGTCTACAAACACGACCGCGGCCTGGACGGAGGGGTGGAGATAATGTAGGATGGAGAAAAGTGTTCTGAGGTTGTGCGAGGTGGCACGGCCAGGGATAAATCCTGACTGGTCCGGGAGAGCGATGATCGGCAGCAGCGGCTGTAGTTTGTCCGCAATGACCTTGGCAAAGATTTTAGCGTCAACATTTATGAGAGAAAGGGGACGATAGGAGTCCAGGTACAGTTCGTCTTTGTCGGGTTTTAATAGAGTGACAATGAGTGCCTCGCGCATGGAGTCTGGGAGAGCATTCAGCTCCAGCGCCTCCACGAATACAGAGTGCAATTTCGGGGCCAGTTCTTCAACGTATGTCTTGTAAAACATTGTGGTGAGGCCATCTGGGCCGGGAGCTTTATTAGCCGGCATGCTTTTGATAACCTGAGCTATGTCCTGGGCCGAGACAGGCAGGTCCATGTATTTTCTATGGTTGTCATTGAACCAGACAAGGGCGATAGAGTCAAGAAAATCGTCCAGGGAAGTCGGGGCAGCAGAGTGTTTGGACGTGTATAGGGAAGTATAAAAATCGGCAAAGGCCTTCAGCACCGCCTCCTGGCCCGTGACCTGTGTCCCCTCACTGTTCATGATAGTGTGTACATAGCGCGCCTGAGCCTGGGGAGCAATCAGCCTAGCTAGTGTCCTGCTCGGTCTATCACCCTCCCCGTATCTGCGGGCTTCGGCCTGTTTCCCTAAGAACTTCACCTCTCTCTGCGCCTCCTCGTTGAACTCCAACAGTTTTGCTTTAAGACTACCTGCAATAGCCAACGTCGGGTCTCGGCAGAAGGCCGAGTCCAGCTCTTTGAGTTCTTGCTCTAGCTTAGCCAGTGTCTGACGTATGGAATGTAGCACCCCTGCCCGTCGAGCTATACATTGGCCCCGTATTACCGCCTTAAAGGCGTCCCACACCACGGCCTCAGAAGAGGCCGAACCCTCGTTGTCCGCAAAGTACTTGACAATGTCATCTCTAATTTCTTCCGTGAACACCTGATCTGTAAGAGCGTGGGGCGGCAGCCGCCACGAAAACGCCCTAGGGGCCACGTTAGGTATCCGTAGCTCTAGCATGCAGGGGGCGTGGTCCGAGAGCGACCTAGCCTGAATTTCTACCTCCCCCACCCATGTAGCCACCTCAGGAGACAGCAGCCAAAAGTCTAGGCGGGACCAAGCGTCGTGACGGCACGTGATACAGGTCCCCATTCTCTCCCCAGGGTGCCGAAGTCTCCACACATCAGTCAGTCTCCCCTCCTCCAGCACATCCAACAACGCCTGTCTCGCCCTCTCATGTGTAGGTCTACTAGCACCCCGTCTGTCCAATTCGTCGTCCAACACCACGTTGAAGTCCCCCCCCACCACTATCAGGTTACAATCAAGCAACACAATTTGCGCCCAAACATTGCGAAAGAATTCAGGGTCATCCACATTGGGGCCATATACAGCGGCCAGAACTAGCGGTCTACCCTGCAATGAGCCATGCACCAGTACATAACGACCCTCCTTATCCAGCACACAATGATGTTCTCTCCAATCCAACCCCTTCCGTATAAGGACAGCCACCCCCCGGGCATAGTTAGAGTATATAGCTGAATATACATGCGACCACCTGTGGTGTTTCAGCCTAGGCGATGGGGTCGAGTTAATGTGAGTTTCCTGCAACAAGCAAATGTCTACATTGTGTCTGGTCAACATAGTATGCATCAATCTGGCTTTTTTATAGTCCCCAAGGCCACGAATGTTCCAAGTCCACAGTTTAACTCCCCCCATGTCTGTGGCACATCCAGGGCAACCAGGCCGCCGCCCCGCCCCCCCACCCCACACAAACAGGCCCAGACCGCCGCCTACCCCCGCGCAGCACAGTCATGAGATGATAGATTGCAATACGCTCCATCAGCACCGGTAACCAAACACTCAACATTCCCCCCCACCCCCCACCCACGCCAACCCCCCAAACAGGTTGCGCTAGAATCCCATTTGTGCTCTGAATCGCACTTGAGTCAACCGAGAACAAAAACAACAGGAGATTCCCCATGGGGCGAGGCGCTCCCAGCTGACACCCCTGAATACACAGGGTGGCTGCACACTTAAGGTTCTAAGCGACACCCAAGAGGTGCCCAGCAGCATGGAACAAACAGTACTGGAGCTGTTTGCCGTCCAATATGCCCCAGACCTGTGACACAATCAGCAACCAAGACCCTCCCAACATGAGCGGGCCAGCTCCATCAGTTCCAGTAGCGTCCCCCAGTTCACATCCAGAGGGGACCAAACAGTCCAGCAAATGACAGCTTTAGTGGAAAGGGCCAACACAGATCACTTTACCCTCGGTACCTCAATCATTGTCGCTCGTGCAGGCCGCGTCCTCCTCCAACCTCGGCGACTTGCGTCTGGCACCAGGGCCACTGATGTGTTTAGCGAACTTTAGGGCTGACTTAGCGTCGGTGAAAAAGTGAGCAGTTCGTTCATGGAAGATTTTCAATTTTGCTGGGTATAACAAGGAGTATTGGGCTCCGGCCTGCATCAGGAGCTTCTTCGCAGGTATGAACTCCTTTCTGGCTGCCTGGACACGGGGGGTGAAATCAGGGTAAAATGAGATATGATTCCCTTTATGGATGATCTTGCCCTTTTCACGGGCCATCTGCAGGATGCGGTCCCTGTCTTGAAAGTTGAGTAGCTTGACTAATATGGGGCGTGGGGTGGCGCCTGGTGGCGGTCTCTTGCCCAGTGTCCTGTGCGCCCTCTCCACCGTGAACACCTGGGACAGGTCCGGGTCGAACAGCTCGTGTAAAAGATCAGACACAAAGACCTCCATCTTTCCGGTGTTGTCTGTCTCCGGAATTCCCGTGATTCGGACGTTGGACCTCCGGGAACGCGCTTCCAGATCGTCCGCCTTTGCTCACATGGCCTCCAGTTCGCGCTCAATATTGGTGATGTGGTTTTTCGCCTGTTGCTGAAACTCGGCACACTCGGCATGTCTGGTTTCTAGGCAGTCCAGCCTCGTTTCGTGCACGTCCACTTTGGACTTTACCGCCTCTAGTTGTGCAGCCATAGCATCCAGCTTTGTGTCGATACTCTTCAGGCTAGATCTGACCTCCATCATTAGAGCGCCAAAATCAACTTCGGCCGCAGGGCTCTTAGGAGGTGACGACGCGGCCCCCGTTTCCACTGCCTGTTGCTTGGCCTTCTGCTTGTGGTCAAAAGTCAATTTAGGCTGCTTGGCATCCTTCGTGCCCCCCATCACTGGCTCGCGCGGGGCGCGGGGCGCGGAGCGCAGGCCGCGGCAGAAAGCGCTCTCCGGCGCGCCGCGCAGGCCCTTAGAGCTGACTGGCACAGTGCGAGGCGTCACAAGAGGGAACTCGGGGGCAGAAGCGCCAAATCGCAGTGGGCTGCCCAGTGTCCTGCGGCGACCCCACCAAGTTTCCCCCACGATCTCCTAGTGGAGGACAAAGCACGTGAGAGGCTCCTGAGAGGCTCCGGCAGAAGCAGGCCGAGGCCGTCCGCACGTTATTCTGTGCCCGGGAGCGGAGCTCCTGGTGTCAGGGCAAGATCAACACCTGAACACCCAACGGCGATCAGCAGGGGTTCCGGGGCACGCCAAGCAAGGGGCATACACAGTGTGGGCTGTAGTGCGCCACGGGTCCGCAGCTTCTCCTCTAACGACCCGGACGCACCGCAAAATGGCGGCGTCGCGCCTCTGCTTCAGCCCGTCCCCCAATCTGTTACCTCTGGTGAATAGCCGCTCCGTCCTTCCGTGCACAATTATCACCGCGTAGTGGCCGCCGACAGCCTCCAGTCTCGCATCAAGGGCGCCTGAGTGGCCTCCTCTCCGCCGATCTCCGTGGGCCTAGTAATCCCCGAGGTCCAGCCAGGTGTCACCGCCGCCTCGAGTTCCGCAGCTGCAGGCGGGCTCCAGCAGTCGGGCCGGCGTCAATCACGGTCGCCAGGTCTCGGCGCGCAGCCGCTCGCGAGCGGCAAGGATCTAGTCGGTCGTGCCTCCGGGCTGCCGCATCAGTTTCACACGGAAGCCGGGCCCCTCGGTAGCGTCGCTTAGGATAATAAAGGATTTATACATGTGCAGCCGGCGGAGCTCGCTCAGAGAGCGGCCATCTCGCTGCTCGGTTAGCCACGCCCCCCTGTGCGCATCCTTGATCCCAAAGTAAACAGATTGCATTTCTATTGTAGTTGATTGGTTATTAAATGTACAAAGGTTATTTGTTTAGCTTGATACCACCTTAATAAAAATAAATGGATCTTGGCACAGGAAGTAGAGCGCACAGGACACCTCTTTGAAAAACAAAGATATTACACCGTTGGCCGGAATAGACCTTGAAATTGTCATATTCATGTCCTCTGTGCCAAACTAGACCTTTGTAACAATCATAATGTTGTACAACCAGTGTCATTAGGCGAACTGGTCAAACCTCTGTCCCCAAGAATTACCCATAGAAACAAGTTGTTTGAGCCATGTGCGCTGTAGATCACATGCTTTACATAAGATCGCCATCTAGTGTTGGGTTCGGATGTTTGCGCTTTGTTTTTCTGGAAGAAGTTTTCCCTAGTCACGAGGTAGGGGACTCCTCCCTTAGGTGATAGTGCGCATGGTCATCGGCTTCATCTTCAGATTGTTTTTGTTTTTTTTCACCATCTGGTTTGGATGTACCTCGGTGCGCTTTGGTTCGAAGTAGAACCTTCGGTCCTTCTCGGCGCGTATCATATTCACACTCTACGGTACTGTTTCCGTTCGTGTTCCCCTTTCTTCGTGGATCGTGATTCCTAACAACAATTTCGATCATAGAGCTCGTGGTAGGCCCTCAGGCCTAGCCCCTGGTTCGACTTGCAGTTGATGGAACGAACTCCTTTCAAGTTCCGTCCTCGGTGCCAAGCAGAATACCCGCGCACCAACTGACACGAGGTGTGCAATTTGTTTTTATCACCCAACCATAGAGAAGACCACTATGACTTGTGCCGAGCTTTCTGCTCCAAAAAGACTCTTCGCGATAGTCTGGTCCAACGACTTGACATGCAGAGACAACAAGCAGGTTCCATTCCGGACCTCAGTCAGACGAGGAAGAAGGAGACTAGCCCATCAGAGCCGATGAGGAACAGGAAGACATCTTCGTTTCCGAAGATAGCTCTGAGGATGAAGACATCCTGCAGAGACAACGTACCTTGAGTACAGCCCCTACCTCGCCCCACCTTCCACTCCCATAGAAGAAAAAGGCTTCGCACCAACCTGCGCCCTCGGGCCCTGGTGGGCGGTGAGAACAAGCTTCCGAATCCCCGCCTTCGGGCTCTGCACCGAAGCATAGTAAAAAAACCTTCTGGCTCCGAAAAGCTTCATACCATATCAGGCACTGAGCCAAAGACTTCGGAGCCGAAGAAAAAGTCTGACACCCAACATACTCCGTCGGCACCGAAACAAACTTTGGATCTGAGAACTTCTGCCAAGAAACCATTGGCGCTGAAACATTCGGAGCCAAAACACACTGATGCTGAAGTCACCAAAAAAAACATGTTTTCAGTGATCCGCTGAACCGGACCGGAAACAAAAAATCCTGGTTATATACCCAAAGACTGGACATAGCACCACTAAAGTGAATTTAAAAAGATGCTACTAGAGGAGACCATTGAAGAAGAGAACTGTTGGGACAAATCCTTCCCCCTCCCCCTCCCCCTCTTCCTCCACCTTCTCTACCCCAGACTATACCTGTGCCTACTTCACCTGAGCACTCAACACCACACACCTGACAATCAGGGTGAAGGGGTTAATAATGATGACGATCAGCCTAGAGACGTGTGGGATGACTATAATACTGATTCTCCCACTGATAACGACCCGGCCATATATCCTACCAAACCCTCTCCACCAGCTGACAGTGTAGGGTTTGTCGAGTTAAGTAGGGCTGCTACTTCCCATGGAGTCCCATTACACAAAGAATCCCTTTCGAGACTCTCCAACACACAAGTCTACACACATGTTGCCCATGTTGCCCATGTTGAAAGGCAGGACCAGACGTTGACTACATTTTTAAGGATCCTGTTAGAGCATGTATCCTTACTCTGAGAGTTAATACAAGCCTGCCCCATCAGATCCAGTTTACATAAAAGGTCAACTATCATTAGATTCACCAGTAGTTTCTAATGCACGTAAAGGGGCAAACTCCCAAAGTACTGAAGACGCACCACCACCAGATAGTCTGAACTTCTTGATGTATAGCCTCCCAGGCTGCTAACTTATGGCGTATTTCTAATACACAGGCGTAGCTAGCATGCTATGTTTGCGCACACTGGGATGAAATGGAACAACTCATCCAGTTTCTCCCTCAAGAACACAAATCAAAAGCGCAAGACCTGGTTTGTGAGGGGCAGTTACATTTTATTAACCAAATTAGATGCTCCCTAGATGCTGCCGATACATCTGCCAGAGCAGTAAACACTAGTGTTCTATATGGCTGCATATATCTGGGTTTAAACCGGAATTTCAAACTTCCATACTAAACACACCCTTTGACAAGGAACACATTTTTGGGCCGGTGGTATACACTTCACTGGATAAAATGAAGGATACCGAAGTGGCTAAATCCAGGGGAGCGCTTCAGTCTCCACAAGGGCGTGGTTACTTTTGTCGCTTCTTTTATGGAGCAGGATCCAAAACTACTTCCTCAGACACTGCATCCACCTATAAGGGCAATAACCAGCCCTCAGGTTCCAAGGGTTTCTTCCGAGGCACTTACAGAGGAAACAACGGCAAGGGCAGAGGTAGAGGTTCCAACACACATACCTTCTCATCCAGTGCAAAACCGTGACCTGCTCATAGCTACCTCTCCCGACCACTTAACACCTGTGGGGGGGATGACTGTCACAATTTCTACCAAAGTGGCAGTCAATAACAGACCAATCGGTTCTCCAAATTATCCATTCTGGTTACTGCCTGGAGTTCATCAACACTCCTCCAAACATTCCCCCAAAGCCGCACAGACTCATCGGATAACCTAGACCTTCTCAAACAGGAGGTACAATCCCTGCCACTAAAACCAGCCATAGAGCCCGTACAACCACCACCAAGGGTCAGCCGTGTACCACTTTTACTTTCGAATTCCCAAAAAAGACTGCTCTCTCAGACCCATACTGGATCTCAGAGAACTCAATCTTTACATAGTCAGACCACTTCCACATAGTAAAACTGAAACAAATACAACATCTTTTGCAAAAGGGCGATTTTCTTTCTTCTGTATTCCAATCCATCCAGCTCACCGCAAATTTCTCAGGTTTATGGTACCAGGTCAACCCTACCAATTCAAAGTGCTCCCATTCTGAGTCACCACTGCCCCCAGAGTCATTTCTAAATGTCTGGCTGTAGTAGCTGCGCATCTTAGAAGACAAAGCATACATGTCTTTACCTATCTGGACGACTGGCTCAAAGTCGCAAGCACACTTCACTAACCATTCAGGTGCTTCAACATGTCGGGTTCTCAGTCAGTGTGTTAAAATCACATCTACAGCCAAACAAAGTTTAGGATTACCTAGGAGCCAATCTAAATACTCAGAAGGCTCTAGCGTATCCCAATGCTGCCAGAATTTGAAACATTCAGGCGCTCATTCTCAAATTTCAGCCCACTAAGTCACTTTCGGTTTGAGTGTTTATGCAACTACTGGGAATTATGGCATCTTGCATCATGATAGTTTCCCACACCAGGCTACACATGTGTCCACTTAAAGTGTTTAGCCAGTCAGTTGAACCAGTCTCAAGGTCTATTAACCGATCTAGTGTTGGTAAGTGACCGTACTCCTCGCTCTCTGCAGTGGTGGAACACACAAAACCTATCAAAATGGCGGCTGTTCATAGACCCGATTCCACAGACCGTATTAACAGCGGACGCATCCTTTATTGGCTGGGGAGCTCATCTTCAACAACACACAGTACAGGGACTGTGGAGTCACCGGTAAAAGATGCTCCACATCAATCACTTAGAGCTCATGGCAATCTTTCTAGCTCTGTCTTTCAAGGTCACCTATCTGACAAAGCTGTGTTAGTCTGAACCGACAACATAACCGCTATGTATTGTATACAAAAACGGGGGGGACGCACGCTCTCTCCAACTGTCCCACTTAGCCCAGGATATCTGGAAATGGGCTATTCACCACAACATTTATCTCCTAGCGGAACACCTCCCAGGAATCCACAATCAGATTGCAGAGGTATCAAATACACGAGTGGGAACTTCACCCTCAAGTTCTCCACCCATACTTCCAAGGTTAGGGAGTCCCTCACATAGACTTGTTCGCAACACCCGAAAACACAAAATGCCAAAGCTTCACCTCCAGGTATCCACACCCTTTGTCCCAAGGCAATGCTCTATGGATGAACTGGTCAGGGATATTTGCTTACGCTTTTCCGCCTCTCCCACTCATTCCATCAATGGTTCGGAAACTCAGGCAAACATTACTCATGCTAATACTAAAAGCTCCAACATGGGCACGTCCACCCTGATTCACAACCCTGTTGGAACTATCTCTGGTACCACACCAAAAATTACATTTGACTCACAGGCCCCTCACACAGAGCCCTGGAGAAATCAAACACCCAGATCCCAAACAGCTGAACCTTGCGATCTGGCTCCTGAAGTCAGTTTGGTTATCTCAACCTTCCACCAGACTGTATGAACATTATTAGAGAGGCCAGAAAGCCTACCACAAGGGCCTGCACAAATGTGTACTACAGTTCCTTACTTGGAAAACAACTTTCCTCATTGCAATCACTTCATTAAGGAAAGTGAGTGAACTACAGGCATCTACTATAGAAGAACCCTTTTTCCAGTTACATAAAGATAAAATGGGTCTTCCTACTAACCCTAAATTCCTACCTACGGTTGTATCTCCATTTCACATCAATCAGTCGGTTGAATTGCCTGTATTATTCCCTCAACCTGACTCTGTTGCAGAACGATCTTTACATACCTTAGATGTCAGAAAAGCTCTTTTGTATTGCACTGAAAGAACAAAATCATTTCGTAAAACCAAACAACTCTTTGTAGCTTTTATGCCATCCTACAAAGGCAATTCTATCTCCAAATCAGTAATTGCTAGGTGGATTGTCCAGTCTATTCAGATTTGTTATCAAAAAGCCAAAAGGACTCTCACAGTACCCCCTAAAGCACATTCCACTCACAAGTTAGGGGCTACTATGGCTTTCTTGGGGAATATCCATATTACTGATATCTGCAAAGCTGCAACATGGTCTACACCACACCCATTCTGCAAACACTATTGTATAGATGTGTTAGCAAGACAACAATGTGGGTCAAGCAGTACTTAAAACGTTATTTCAGACCACTCCAACAGTTACAGGATAGCCATTACTTCGGGGAGACTGCTGTATAGTCTCTGCAGAGCATGTGATCTAGAGCTCACATGTCTCAAACGGAAAATGCTACTTACCCAGTATGCATCTGTTATTTGCATGTAGAGCTGTAGAATCTCATGCACCCACCCACCTCCCCGGGAACCTGTAACTGCTATAGAACTCTGTTTTACTACACATACTTGCGCATGGACAGCTCTGTTCTTTACTACTTCTCCATTCTCTTACCCTCTGCGGAAAATAATCTGAAGATGGAGCCGATGACCATGCGCACCATCACCTAAGGGAGGAGTCCCCTACCTCTTGACTAGGGAAAACGTCTTCCAGAATAACAAGGTGCAAACATCCAGACCCAACACTAGATGGTGATCTTGTGCAAAGCATGAGATTCTACTGCTCTACATGCCAAGAACAGATGCATACTGGGTAAGTAGCATTTTCCTTTTTCTGTGTTGCTTTTCAGACATTGATTTGTTGCGGAGTTCTTCAGCCGTCTTAGTTTTTTGCAATCCGGCTTGAACCTGGTTGTGCTGTATTCATTTATTTATATTTAAGCTGTATTTGGGATAGAAAATCCAATTTCAGGGAGGGATAGTGATTTTTCTCACATCTTTCGCATTTGGATGTGCTTTACTTTAGACTAAGTTTTCTAGAACACCTAATCAGCAGGATTTGATGTTTGGCAGGTGGTCTGTGGTCCATGCAGCTGGGAGGCAAGATTTGAGCAGCTGCAGACTGTTGAGAGGGTAGGGGTAGTGCATAACTCAGCACATGGTCCCCTTGGTTCATTCGGGATTGATCAGTCTGAAGGGATGGGGCTTTGTGATATTTGCGTTACTACTTGTATGACATTCTGTAAACCAGTGAAAGTTGTAGTATCTGGTGATGATGAAATTCAGTGCAAGCCACTCATATCCAAGAAAATTCCATCACATCAGGTTTGAACTTTAGTTTCCCTCTGGTTGGTTCACCAGACCTATGACTCCTCATTACTTGTGTCATTTACCTGAGAAAGTGCTGTTCTGAAAACTCAACAAAAAAAATAATAATTAAAGGACAAGTGCTTCTGTCTCAGTCCTTTTCGTCTGTGCTGGATCTCTATAATTGCCTTGGGTGTTCTAGACTATAATAGTAGCACATGTCTGCATACTCCTGATCTCCTAATGAGGAATTCCTAAAGCGATTAGTATTGCTGCAGCACAGGAAACCAGCGACCAGTCCTCAGCTACCCAACATTGGTCACCTTACATTGGTATTCCAATGGTCCGCTTAATGAAGTTTAGCTGGCTCTGTAGAGTTTACATTGCTTACAGAACCAGTATTTATCTCATACCAATAGGTCTCATCTGTGCAAGCCCTGTTGACTTTGCCAGTGTCTTTTAGCCATGTTTTACAGCAGCGTGGCATTGTAGCATTGCTAAATGTAAAGTTTGAGAAAAGTGGCTCTGACCCAGCGCTGGCCCCGTAATAACACTTTTCAGGTCGTAGCCATCTTGGGGACATTCAGAAATATGACCTAGGAATGCATTTGTGCGTATCTTATCATTGGCTTTGTGGTTTGTAACTCACATTTTCTGGCTTTCTATTTGCTGGCTTTAATTTATTTAGGATGTCCAGCTTCAGTTCGTCCCTCCTGTTGCCCAAGTATTGTCTGCTGTATAGATTACAAACTCGCTTTCTGTAACAGGCCTTTAAATCTTGTTTTTATCTCGTCACATTTGCTGTGCATTGAAAGATAGATGTCGAATTCAAACTCCCTCTTCAGAGATAGCTTGCAGCAGTGCCTCCTCCGTTAAGGCAGAGGAGCATCGCCCACTGCTCTCTCCAAATCATCACTCTTCAGTTGTCAAGGTTCCCTTTCCTGTTGCTCACCCTGCTCGATGTGCGACTGTAATTTACCACAGTTGGAGCGGAGGATGCAGGTAAGGTTTCAGGAAGTCCAGTGTAGAGGACGCCCGCTGCAGGTCTCTGGGAGGATGCTGCGGGCGCTCAGGGAAGACTTTTGGAGGTTGCCAGTCTGGTCTCTCGCAAGCCATTGAAGGCGCAAGGACAGACTCCGCTGTGAAGAGCGTCGGCAGCGTTCAGAGCCGCGCACTTTACCAACGATATCTTTTAGAGAGAAAGCTTGTTGGCATTGTGCTAGTCCGTCACGAGTTAGTGTAGGAAATTTGTTTCTCTGAATCTGTGCAGTGTTAGACCAGGTTAGTTTTTGTTCTGAGAGCGTCGTGTAGTTAGAAAGGATTTATTAAATGAAGTATTTTTAGTCCTCAGTTCAAGGGTAAAGCTAGGCTATTAGGATACTTGAGGAAAAGGTTTTCACTCACCTGTTCTTCTCATGGAAGTCCGGTGTCTTGGAAGAGTATACCTGTCTTCTGAACTGTAAGTACCCAAATTTAAAGAAAAGCCATATGTTATAAGTGAAAATCTCACTATAACTAAATTTGCTGAATGAACAAATAAGAAGAAAGGCAATGCCTTCGCTTAAAAGGGGTAAGAGTGTGCATTAAAATGTAATATAGAGCACAAGAGAAGCAAGGGGTGTAGAAGTTTGTAATCTGTTTTAATTTCGGTTCACATAAGAAGTGTAAACATCAGAAGAGGTTTCGGAAGGTGCCGTGAGCGGGTGTAGAAGTGAACCACCAGAAGCAAGGCAGTCTCTTCTCTTTCCCCTTACCCTCGGCATGGTTCACGCTAGTGCTTGTAATATGAGGGCCCCAGTGGAGGTTTGTAGGGGGAATTTGGAATTCACAACATTCTGCTCCTGTGACTGCTCCGAAAGATAGTGAGTATACAAGTTGGGCCCCAACATCCGTCTACCCCACTCCAATCTTCCCCACTCCACCCTGAGACCGAGGCTGGCCCTCACTCAGTGCAGGATACCGCCCTTTGACGGTGGGCTGGGTATGACTAATCTGTATTTATATTATTTGGCGACTCGGCTCCTTACCATACATGATTGGTTTAATAGTGGCTGGTCGGACCCGACATACCGCTTGGAGCTGCATAACTTGGGTTTCTTCAACATTCAAGGGAGGCTATACGGGACCGCTATAATCCCAAGCTTTGCCTGAAGTCACACGCGGGGTGCTCCTGGCTTGGCGGGCTTCCCTGCGCCACACCCCCTGGTCGGGCAAACTGACCCGATGCATCCCATTATGGTGCGGAACGTGGCTCAGCGAGGTTACCCTTTCTGGCTTCAGAACCTGAAAGCTTATTGGAATTTCACAGCTTGGGGATGTCTGGGGTGGGAGCCACATGCGATTTCCCAGATCTGCAGGCTCGGTTCTCCCTCCATACCTCTTGTTTTATCGCTACCTGCAGCTGCACCATGCCCTCCACACCCACATCCCCGAAGGGACCTCCCTACCTGAATACAGCCCACCTGAAGCCCAGGTCCTGAATGGTGATCTGGGGAAAGGGGGTATTTCCTGCATCTATCGCTCCCTCACAAATAACACCCCCAACTCCCTCTCCCATCTCCGGGGTAAGTGGGAGGGCTGGCTTGGACCACTGGACGATGCTGATTGGAGAGTTGTGCTGATGGCCCCCAAAAACGGTCACAGGTTCAGCGCGGCTCCGGTTAGTTCAAATATACTACTTACACGCAGTCTACCCCACACCATTGCGACTTCACCGCCTGGGCTCCGACCTGATGCTTCCTGTCCCCGCTGTTCGTGCCACCAAGCTGATTTTTACCACATGGTATGACTTTGTCCTGCAATCACGTGCTGCTAGTGGCAGGGGAACTTACGGAGGTTCTGGGTTGGGAAATCCCCCGGAGTCCGATGAACATACTCCTGGGCGTTACCGAGGGGCTGGACGGAACAGGAGCCGAGAAGCTATGTGTAAACATGGCATTGATGGTGGCTAAAAGGGATATTGCTGCCAATTGGCTGAACACGATGTGAGAGAGTGCCATCTTTCTTGCATAGTATGCCCCCACTTTTTGCTGAATGTACTTTGACTGAGTGTGCCCTGGACTCCTGCCAATCATGTGCCTAGGGCCTATGTTCCTTCCCTAAAAACCTCAAACCCAAATTGGCAAACCCTGGCCACATGTCAGCCCCTGGTAAATGGTACCCTAGGTACCCAGGGCCTTGTGACCAGGGAAGGCCTCTAAGGGCTGCAGCTCTCATTGTGCCACCCTTGGAGGCCCTGTACCCTAACACACACACACACTGCCCTTGCAGGCTGAGTGTCTGGCTACAAGGCAAAACCTAGTCGACATGGCACACATCCCTGTGTGCCATGCCCACCACCTACACTGCCCTGGCATACATCAGCCACCCCTCTAGCTGGGTGCCCTATGCCAGTGGTGTGGGCACAGGAGTATGAGCCCTGTGCCCCTACAGTACCCAGGTCCATTCCTGGGCACTGTAAGTGCAGTGCTGCCATTTAAGAGTACATGGTGCTGAGAGCTCGTCAAACACGAACTCCACAGCACCATAATGGCAACACTGAAGACTGAGAAGTTTGGTATCAAACTTCTCAGCACATTAAACCTGCACTGATGCCAGAGTGGGATTTAATGTACCAAGCACCAGAGGGCATCCTAGAGATGCCCCCTGAAACCTAACCTACAATCCACGTCTGGTCTGGGATGCTGCCTGGGCTGCCACACAGCAGACATGTTGCTGGACCCCTGGGTAGTAGAGCCCCTGCTCTCCTGGGCCTGCAACAGTGCACATCCTGGGTGAGGTGCTAGGTCTCTTCCCCCAGGATGGACCGGGGAAAGCTTCAAAGGCATGCCGCCTCTGTGCTTCCCAAGGCCACTTGCAGCCCCCACTCTGGCGGGAAGCCTGGCCGGAAACCCTAAATAAGGACCGGGGATGTGCCAGCCTGCCAACCCCACCCCTCAGGTGGGGGAGGCGAGGTGAAGCACATCTCTGCGCGCTCGCCATCTTGAAGATGGGAGGCCCTTCCCAATCAGGACTAGGCAACTGCCTCCCTCCCACAGGAGAGCGGCAGAATAGGGGGTGTACCCACTCCAGGACAGGGACCCATTGGTCCCTGCCCTTTACCTACCTGTAACGCCCCTAAATCTAGTATTTAGGGGCACCCTGAACCTTCCTTCCTTAGATTCCGAAAAACAAAGAAGAGCAAGAAGACCTGCTGTGCAGCTGCTAAGAAGATGAAGACACCAACTGCTTTGGCCCCAGCTCTACCGGCCTGTCGACCCTTGCTCCTGCTACATCCCGGCACCTCTTGTGGCCAGCAACCTCACAAACCCCGGAGGACCTGGCTATCTTTTGGCTCTAAGCACCTGGGACTCCCATGAGCAGAGGCTCTGCTCAAAATCCGCTTCTAATCCCTGGCATCAGCCCGGAACCGCAATTCCTGCGCACACTGCACCCGCCAAGCCTGGCCTGTGCCGGAGTGAACAAAGACCACGAGGATGACCCCCCGGCGATTGTGACCCCAAGTCCGGCACCCAAGGACTTCCCTCGATGCTCCTGACGACGCCTGCAGCCTCAGAACCAGGTACCCCCCCATTCCGCGATCAACAGAGGGTAAGATTTCCCGACACCAAAAGGCACTCCTGCGCCCAGCGGCCCCCTGTGCCCAACTCCTGGGTACCTACCTATCCTCTAACTACCCAACTTGCCTCTCGAAGTGGTGGTGGCACCTGAAGAATCTTTGTCCCCGAGCTTGCGGCCTTTTTCCAACCAGTAGCTTTCCCATTGAAATCAATTAAGCGCCCGAAGGCTCAAAAGCACCCTGCACCCAGCCGCCCGAGGGTCCCTGGCAGTGTAACCTCTACACCTATCTACTTCCCCATTTGCCCTGAGCAAGTGACCAGGAGCCCAGCTCCCACAGCCGCGTGACCTGCTAGTCCGCAGCCACCAACCAAGGCCCCCCTGCCTCCAGGGGCGGCTGGTGTATAGGGGCGAGATGGGCGTCGCCCTGCCACTCTGGGGGAGAGAAAAAAATGAGAGATGGAACACTGAGCAGCTAGCAATTAATTGTGCTGGCTGCTCGGTGAACTAACATGTAAATCTGGGTTTTTGTTTGAGGGGGTGGGGGAGGATGGCCCTTGGCTCTGTGCATATCTTGGCTGGGCGAAGATTTCTTCGACCTGCAGCCAGAAAGCAGGGCTGTGACGACACACTGGTGGGCCTGGTCAGTGTATCACTGCCAGAATAATGTTTTAGTTTGGGCGTTATTCACGTAGCCCAGGGAGGAGTCAGAAGATTACATTAATTTCAATGGCTGGGGGCAGGGCAGTCAGCTTAAACAATGTAGGAGTGGGGGTGTGTCCGCTTCTTCCACGAGACCCAGCAATACTTGTTCCTTTGTAAAATGATTGGTGGGCTGGTGTTTGGGGGAGGAGTTCAAATCCAGTATTTTCCAGCTCCTTCCAGGCTGACGCCTTGCTGTCTGCCGTCCGGTCATGCGGAGGAGCCTGGCACGAGAACGTTCTATTGGTGAGTAATTTATTTGGTTACCGTACGTTATATTGATCAAGAGAGAGAGACTGTTTTAAAATGACCGAGCCCTCCAAGGCTTTTATTCACCAACTGCTCTTGAGTGCTAGCTCTGCTGTCAGATCCCGAGATAAAGGTAATTAAACTAAGACGTGTGTGTGTGTGTGTGTGTGTGAGGCCTTTCCTGTCAGGACATTTTAAATGTTTAAATTGTGAGGCCTTTCCTACCATGCGTCCTTGGGTTCTTTTTTGTGGAGTGTTTGTGCCGCATAGCCTCACTCACATTTCTGTATTGAGCTTGTTTACATTATGTAAGTCCGAGCGCAGAAAGCACAACATGGCGTGAAATACACATATCTTCAATTAATGGAGAATATTTGCTGTACGATAATCCTTAACATCTTGGGCCTTGACTTACTTTGGCCAGGAGAAATGGCGCGCTCAGACCAGCAACGTGCGGCAAGGCAGAGGGGTCGGGGAGGAAGCAGGGGCTGCCAGGGTCCCAGCACTGCGAGGGAGAGGGAGGAGGAGGGGGAGAGCAAGAGTATACAGACGGGAGACCAGCAGGAGAGACATAAATGTGGTAGTGAAAGAACACGAGAGGTTTGCAGAGAGCAGGCGAAACGGAGGCAGCGGAAGCAACGGAGAGAGAAGGAGAGTTGTAGGGCAGGAAGATTAAACCAACAAGAGAGCATGAGGGAGAGGAAAAAAGACGATAAAAGAGCACCTGACAGATAGGAAGAGAGGAGGAAATAGAGAGAGCGCAGGAGAGAGACAGGTACAATTGGGGTGAGAAGTGAGGGGACGGCGAGATAGAAGGAGAATAAAGAGAGAACAATTGAGGGAGTGCACGAGGTGGAAAGCGGGCAAGTAAAGAAAAAAACGGAACACAATATAGACAGGAAGGAACATATGGAGAGAGAAGAAGGAAGGCGGGTAAATCAGGAGAGATTAAAGAGCAGGAGAGTGCATGAATCCCACAGGTACCAGAACTTAATTTGTCAGACAGAGGCTGCTTTGAAATGGAAGAGATCTTTTGAACTGCATGCTCACTGTATTGAAATAGAAACTAATTAAGTAATGCCAATAAAACGACAACTATCTTCACTGAGTTTAATTCATTTAGTTTTATTCGTTCCCCACCCGCGGGCCGTGATTCCCCCCCCCCCCCCCCCCCCCCCCCCCAGCATGCCGGCCGCCGCTGCTGGAATATAGTATATACGTCACAAGCTGGAGTTCGAATTCCCCATCTTGCTGCTTGCTTGACTACTAGAATTTATCTCCGACCTGTGGTGGCATTTTAAAATTAAAATACTAATCTTCGTGTTCTGCTTTGCAGTGCATGGTGGTGGGTAATGGCGATCCTCGTGTTCCATTTTACTGTGCCTGGTGGTGGTTAATGGGTTGCCACTAGGGCGGCTGACCCTTGTTTGAGTGGGTCTTCACAACCCGTGCTCTCGTCACTCCCAAGAATGTCATGCTGATCAATATACTTCAATGTTACGGAAATAGTTTCTTTCCGTGGGACCAATTTGCTTTTATTTGAATCTGATTGTGAACAGATTACTGCAGCGGAGCACATTCAGCCGAAATGGGCTCCGTACCTGCTGCACAAAGCTGTTGGCACCTGGATTTAAATCAAACCCAAGTGGTCGCACGGAGAGAAACTATTTCCGTAACATTCAAGTATATTGTTTCAAGTTTCCATGCAGTTCAGTTTACCTCATACTTTTTATTCTTGGCAGAGGGAATGCAAGGTGACCCATTGTATTAATATAGCCACGATTATTCAAAGTTTTGATTGTATTTTATGTATAAACATGGCACTTTAAAAAATCGATAATATTCTATTCAGAATGGAGCAGGTTACTTGTAGACTAATTAGATTGCACATGTGATGCTTTTGCTTAAGGAATCGATAGATGATGAAGAGGAAAACAAACTGCAATACTAAACATTAAAACATTGCTATTAGTACACTTTACGTTATCTTTAGAAGATAGTTAGCAGGCTTCACCTATCTGACATCAAAATGGGATTTGTGAGCTGGTGTAAAAAATTGCAACCCAATTGTTTCACTTCTAATTACTTAGGATTATTCTGGCCACTTTGCACTCAATTTTATTCCAAGCGAGCACCAAGCATCAGTAGATTTCATTTTTAAAGTTATATCAACAAATAAAGAAATATGTAAGGTACTCATCATTGTTATCTCAAAGTCAATTATGAAGTTTTTGTGGTTATAATGAATAAGCAGCTACCAACATCATTATTACATGTAATCTCTTTATTGATTCTGTAACTGCACTTTCGCAATTGCTTTATTAGTCTTCTTGCTTTCTCAAAGATGCTTGAAAATGCACCATTTGCACACTATTTTCTCGGGGGAGATCCTCCCTTATGACGGTCGGGCTCACTGTGCTCACTCACCACTTGCCATTCATCACAAACGTTTACGCCCTACGACTTTCAAATGTCACCTGCCGCCACTGCCTGCCTCCCATAGGATAACATTGGGCCTAACGCAATCTGCACCCGGCTGCCCCTGTGCCGCTGAGGGTGTAGCAACTGTACCTACCTGACCTGGGAGACCCCTGAGTCTGTGCCCAGGACCTTAACTCTGCCAGTCGAGTACTTACCCAAAAGCCGATGACTCCATTTTCCTCCATAGGGTAACCTTGACTGACTGGTTTCTTCTGAAATGTCTTCTAAGTGTGGAGTTTCTAAAACTTAAAATATTCACCCAAAATCAACCGAGTAACGAAAACGAAAATACTCACCTGCTTTTAGGAGAGATCCCAGTGCTGGATCTTGGTGCCCAGCACTGACCCTGAAAAATATTCACAACCGTACTTGCCAGTAACCCAATTTTCTTCCATAGGAAATAATTGACTGTTTTTCTGTGAAAATACTTCTAAGTGTCGTTTTTTGCAAACTTTAAATATTCTTAAAAAATCGTGCTAACTGTGAAAACGTAATTACTTACCTGTTTTAAATAGAGATTCCAGTACTGAGTCTAGGAGCCCAGTACTGGATTACAAAAGTAACGAGAACCTACTTTACCTGCAACTTGAATTTTCTTCCATAGGGAATCATTGACTGTTTTTCTATGAAATTTCTTCTGTCAACTTTTAAAATAGCTTAATATTGCCTAAAAATCACAACAGTAGCTAAGTTGACTTTTATCACTTGTTTCTAAGAACTGTCCCAGGACTGAATCTAGGATCCAGTCCTGGAGTTACAAAAGTAATCCTGAAAGTAATCTATTGCAAATAACTTAACTTCCATTGAGCTCAATGCATTATTGTTTGAAATTGTGTTGCCTATTGCAACAACCTGTAACTATCTACAAAAGTCAATTGCATACTGCAAAAGTATTTAACTAAAGCATCTCATTCTGAGAAAGTATATTTTAATAGCTATTGTTGGTTCTAAAATAAAACACACATTTTTTTTTTTATATAAACCATTGGCCGAGAGTTCAGTTATTGACTGAGACCATTTGCTGACTGAGTGTGTGCAACAAATGCTTTACACTGTCCCCTGATACTGCCTTACTGCTCGACCAAGCCACCACTTTAGAGAGTAAGGTTATATCTAACGTTAGCCTCTGCGAAACCTCTATGGACTGTGGACTCTGTACACACTGTACCTATTTGGGAACAGTATATGCAGAGCCACTTTCTCACACCCGATATCTCCTTCACTGGCGCAGAGGGGTGGATTGGTGCGCTGCACAGGAGCGACCGATTTATGTGGCCCGGGGCTGTCCCAAAAAGTTCAGACTAGTATGGGGTAAATGGGTTGGGGTGGTAGAAGATTGAACATTCCGGATGACCAATTATGGACATGGGTGAGGACACTGCTGCTCATATGTTGAATTGTATATGCTGGGTCCTTAATTTCTTGTCACTGTTACGCACTGCTCACTGTACTAAGAGCTGGTATTGTTTTTCTTTGCTGCATTTTATTAAAACAATAAAATTGATTATCATAGAAAAGTACAATGCACCCTTCAAAGAAATGTGGAAACTTTACCACTTCGAATAAGTATTTTTCATCTCACTGCTCCATCTGTGCACCTGACATAAGGACGCTTTTTCAGTCAAAATCAGGCAACATATTAAACGAGCAGGAACGGGGGAAGCAATGATGGACAGAGGGAGCAAGCAGCAGCGACAAAGGAGAATAGGAGGCCAGGGGACGGGCAAACAAGATGAGGCAGTGCAAGGACACTGATCAAAGAAAATCAAGAAGTATTTGGTCCGTGTCACCAGAGATCAAAGGACGTGATGTGAGCAATATGGTGGCCAATTAGGAAACAGTCAAGAAGAGTGAAAATGAAGCCACCAAATAGTAAGTAATAGGTGGGCTCCAAGCCCTTGACTGTATATAACACCCCCGCAGCAACAACGCATGGACACTGTCAGGCGAGACCCATAAAGGGGCTATCGACTAAATTACTTAATGTAATCATCGTTGTGTTCGAATCAACCTGTCAATTTATGGGAGTGACAACTAACAAACAATTTATGGCTTATAAAACTCGGTTTTTAACCCCTTCAATGCGCATGACGGCGCGGTTCCGTCATGCGCGTCGGTTGTGCTGTGCGCATGACTGAACCGCCCCGCCCGCTCAATAGAAATTACAGCACTGCGCGGTAATCCGCGACGCGCTGAAGGGGTTAAAGTGCAAATATTCTTCTTGTTCTATCTTTTTTGCTGCAATTATATATTTTACTGTGCTTCTATGGTTGTATTATAAAATCGAATCAAGTTTAATAATTTATCATCAAAATTCTTTATTTGGTTTATAAAACAAACCATAAAAGATTCAATCAAAAAAACATAACATTTCATATAGGTGATAAACTTTTTCTTATTTGAATAGGCACTAGATAAAAAAAGTTGTCATATAAAAACATCAAATAGTAACATTAGATAAAACAAAACCAGACTAACTTGAGTGAAATCGGTTCCAGCAAACAGTGGTAAGATAAAAGATGAGCACAGTTTTTTTTATTAAAAAGAACAGAACATTACAAAGCTAAACGTGCCCTGAGGTGAGATGCCATCACATTTACAGGGAATAAAAGAAGACTCAAAAGTCCTCCCACGGGAAATAGTCAATACATGGTGGCTAAGCCGGTGTTGAAACAAGCCGGTGTTGGTTTGACATATCCCCCCAAAAATAGGGCTCAATAAAAATAATAATTTGCAATGGGATATATAATTTTACTTCACTTTAATGCATTGACACTTTTGTTTTTAATGCATTTGCTGATTAAGTCTGGATTGCTATAAATTTAAGGCCGCCCAAGTCAGTAAAGCTGCATTTGATACTACTCAACCATGGGATAGAAGCCACTCAATCCAGACTTGAGCAGTGCAGTCTTTTAGGACCAGCAGGTTAAAACTTCTATCCAATCAGATACCCAAAGGAGAGGTGGCCCGAACTGTAAAATATCCCCCAAATACCCAAAGCCAAGTTCAGTGTGAGTGATATTAAATCTAATTGCTCACTGTAAACCACACTCTTGGCTCTTGCAATAGGGTGTTCCTCTATGTCTCCTGTCTACGGGAAATGGGTCTCGACATGCCTTTTCTGGAAAAACTCTCCCACTCCGGGTTACAGAAGTGGTATCTCTAGAAAAAAAATGTAAGGACAAGTTTGTTGTCTCCGAAGACTGATTTTAATCGTTTCTTGGTACTTAGGCTAGATTGTTGTCTTTAAAAGGCCGTTTTGATGGAAGCAGAATGTTTTGCATGCTTCAAATCAAACTACGGGAATCAACCGCCCCAAACCCCCCCACCCCCTTCCCCCTTCCCACCCCTCACTATGTTCCACGGCAGAGATGTGTCCGACTGAGAAGTCATTGAATGTTCACTGCTGAGAAATTCAGTGATATGACGGTCGCAAGTTTGAGTCCTGGGAAAGCAAACTCAGCCTTTCAAACTTCCATGGTTGGTGAATTGAGTACCCTAAAATTGATAATGGTGAATTTTTATTTATAGTATTTAGAACAGGTGTCTCCCAGAACCCTTCAGAGTAGCTCACAGCCTTTTAGTTCATTTTTAATGAAGCACAAGGTCATATTTTCCTTTTCAATTTAAAGGAACGCTGCATTTATTTTATTTTCGATTATCAGGCTGCAGATAGCAGGGACTGATGGTGATCATTCAGATGTAAGACCCAGCTGGGGCATAGAGGTTAACAACTGAAGTATTTAAGTCTTAAATAGAAGCCCTTGTGAACTCCATACTGGAGCTGTGAAGAAAATGATGCGTCTCTGAATGCTATTAAACCAAAGGAAAATGAAGTTTACTTTAATGATTAAGTTAACTCCTTTATTTCACTTTTCCCCAATTTCAAATTGTCCCATTTACAAACAGTAGGCCCATTACTCCCAGTGGCCAATAGACACTCTACATAAGTATAACTGAAAAAAACAGCCATTTTTTTTTTTTTAAATGAGAGAAATTTGAAGTGCAGAATTTGTTTCTCCATATTATGAATACTTTTGCAGAACATGTTTTTGCACTTCAAATTTCGCCCATTTAAAAAAGAAATTGTATGTTTTTGTTATACATGTAATGTTGCCACATATGGCGAAAGGTATGTCATGTGCTGCAAGTACATAGGACAAAGGCTCTCAGTCACCTATACAAATATATCCCACTCTTACATGTTCATACATCCCTAAAGTCCACACACTCACTGACTCACATGGCAGCCCTGTCATGTGCTCCTAGTCAAAGTATTTAGTTCAAACCATAGTATCTGGCTCTATGGACATTTGGTTTAAAGTCAATTAACCTTAGCATGGGGCTGTCTGGTCACGATCATTTTCACTGATCAAAAGTAGCTCTCACTATAGAAAAGGTTGGAGACCCCTGATTTAGAAACTGCTGAAGTGCTTTGGGAGGCTGTATATATTATTACTAGGCTTTTCTATAGTCCACGATGAAGGCAAATATGATTGCCAAGACCGTTGTGTTCAGATCTGATGACTGTGTGAAATGGGTAGGTAGATGAGGTCAGGGGTTATGGCCATAAACACGCAGTCTTCGTCTTGAGAGGTATCCGGAAACAACCTCCTTTCTATTGAGGTTTCTCTGAATCTACTATTGCTGACCTGGAAATTATAGAGCATGTTTGGGTGTTGCTCCTGGTGTAAGGATTTTCTTTGTATATGTGGGGAATTTCCAAAATCCAGCTAGTTACTAGCTTTAAAAAGTGCTGAGCGTAAGAGGGCTGTTACTTTACACTTGGACGGTGGGACCAAGTTGTAGAAGTTGATCTACAAAGCAATGTACTTCTATTGGTATTCTATCCCAGTAGTATTGCAAGAAAAAGACAGTGGGCAGAGTAGCTCGCCTGGTACAAAGTCCTCAGCTTTTTGTTAGAGAATTGAGTCATACATCCTGCAGTAAGTAGTGTTCCAGAAGAATGTGTATGAAGAAATCCTGGCGAATCCATCCTCATTAGTGTTGGTCCATCAAGTTGTAAACAATTGCAACCTTCAAGGAAAGCGATGAAGATGCTGCCAGATGCATAGATTTTCAGCTAAAGTGTGTTTTAAACCTAGGATTAATGGATGAGGGTATTTTCAATTGCAATGGTAAGATCCCACAGACCCAACCCTGCCCCCCACCCTGAACAATTTGCCATCTTGTAGTCGCTGGTTTTGCTTCATGGTAAAATGAACAGTAGTTTTCTTGAATTCTTTCTTTGTACAAAGCCAGATGTCATTGGACAGGATGTTTATTTTAAAAAAAATATTTTATGGAATTTTTAAACCATGACCACATATAATCCACTTGTTTCATACTCATCGCGTATATGAAAAGGTACTTGTCTCTTATTGTACAGTATACTATCGAAGGATGTTTATTCTTGAGGAAGTTGGGCATGTCTATTGGAGGCCTGGCAGCATATGTTACCACAAAAGACCGAGTTAGTAGGGTCTGGCAGTAGTTAGTTTTAAAGTGTTTAATTGTGATGTGTCTGAAGGTTAAATGGGAGGGAACTGCCTGACTGCAATATTTTGTGTGCTGCCTACATGGCACGTATGTATTCTTTGGGAACAGCTGGCCGGTAGCATAAGGAAGTCCATGTCTTTGAGATGGATAATGTCTTGAGGTGGACTGACGTGTTAAATTTCCTTTTAGTGTTATTACCAAGTTCATTTAACGGATGGCTAGCAATTGGGCAATGGGAGAGAAATAATTGAATTGTGCTTGCACAGAATTACTCATATGAATTTGCTTTCTTCATCCTCCTGACTTTTTCCCCATTCTCTCTGTTGCGGTAACATTATTGAAATTTCATTTGAAACGTATAGATGCTTGTTTGGGGAACAAGTTCATAGGTGCTGTTGGTGGGGGGGGGGGGTAAATCCATTTATTAAAGTGGTGGACATGTTCTCTCCTATATAATGTTATCACAATTTTAACAAAGAAGGAATGAACTGATGCATTACATTGCCCCAGACAGGGCAAGAGAATGGTTAATGTACCATAACTGTTTTTCTTGACACAGAGGAAATTACGTGTTTGAATGTGTCTGCATATTCCAGATGGACTGCATGTTTTGTGCTAAAAAGAATGTTATTGGAGATAATGCCGTGTGCATACATAACTCCACAAGTATGGCAATCATGTGCTACAGGATGCAAGAATAAATTATTCTAGAAACCGATGGGAGGCAGTATTAAAAAATATACATAAATTAGTCAGCAAGAGTACACGAGATCCTGACTTCGAGTGATTAAAAAAGAAGTGATAGCTGGTGCCTTTCCAGAAAGCCTTGAGAGCCTGAAATCTGGAGAGATTAAGACTAAGATGGTGATTGGCCAGGAAGACGTGAGTGCCTGACATCTAGAGGGACTGAGAACGAGGTGATGGATGGTGCTTAGCAAGAGGCCATGGAAGCCTGGAATCTGGAGAGGTTAATAATGAGATGATAAATTGAGCCTCCCCAGTAGGTCCCAAGAGCCTGAAATCTGTACAGACTGAGAATGAGATGATGAATTATGTTTAGTAGGACATGAGAGCATGGAATCTAGAAAGATTAAGAATGAGCTGCATGGGGCTTGTCCAGGAGACCACGGGAGCCTGAAATCTATAGAGACTAAGAATGAGATGATGCAAAACCAAAGGGGATGATGGACGGAGAGTTGAACAATGCAAGCACCCACCCCCAGTCAGCTGATCTGGGTTTAATCCATCATCATTCTTTAGCTCACTCCGCCACCCCAGTTCAGACATGGCCATATGCAAATCAGTATGACCCTTTGCCTCATGGGAACAGCCCAGCCCGAACTGCCAAGCAATGTCTTCCTTGGACCGGAAACAAGCATCCTGGGACCGGTTTCTGGCTAATCAGCTGGACTGTTCCCATGAGGCACAGGGTCAGACTGATTTGCATATGGCCATGTCTGAACTGGCTAAAGAACGATGATGGATTAAACCCAGATCAGTTGACTGGGGGTGAGTGCTTGCATTGTTCAACACTCCGTCCATCATCCCCTTTGATTTTGCTTTGTTCGCCCTAAGTTGGCAGGGTATGTCCAGACGTGGGTCCCTTGCTCACTTTGCCACTGGATTCAAGCTAGCCTGGCGGATCACGGCTGATTAGCCAGAAACCGGTCCCTGGATGCTTGTTTCCGGTCCAGGGAAGACATGACTTGGCAGTTCGGGCTGGACTGACTGATTTGCATATGTCCATGTCTGAACTGGGGTGGCGGAGTGAGCTAAAGAATGATGATGGATTAAACCCAGATCAGTTGACTGGGGGTGGGTGTTTGCATTGTTCAACTCTCCGTCCATCATCCCATTTGGTTTTGCTTTTAAGAATGAGATGATGACTGATGTTTAGCCGTAGGATTTGAGAGTCTGAAGAATGGGAATAAGATTATGAGCAGTGCTTGTATTCCAGAAAGAGAGGAGGTGGTGCTAAGAATCTGGGTGTGCAGATTGATAAATTACTATTATGTTAAATAAATGCAACGGTCTCCACTTTCTTTATAATTAAGAAAATTCTCCCTTATCTGCCAGCCAATATTAGGAAAACTACTATGACTGCTTTGGTTCTATCGAAATTAGATTATTGCAACAGATTGTATTTGAACATTCAAAGCAAACACTTAAAGAAAATTGCAGATGACACGAAATGCAGCTGCTAGAGTCTTGCTGGGTCTGCCCACATTTCAGGCGGTTTCTGAAGAAATGCGACAACTGCACTGGCTTCCTGTAGGGAGCCGTATTAAGTTTAAGGCCTTATGATTGGCTTATGAAGACTTAAATAACGTTAGTCCTGTCTTTCTTACAAAGCTTTTTAATTGGTGCCAACCTACTAGACTTTTACGCTCCACTGGAGCTAAATAGGATTACTCAAAGATTTCATAAGACTAACTGGGGTGACGAAGCCGAACTTAGGGAACGGCTAAACTGTGGAACACTCTTCCTCCGCATATTAAAGCGTTACCTTCATTGCTGTCCTTCAGGAAGGAGCTCAAAACGTGGCTTTTTCAGAAATAGTCTTTTTTTTTTTTTTTTCTTTCCCGTCATGCTCTGAGTCTCAGCGCCAAGACACCCAGGGTATTCTTGCGCTTTACAAGTTGTTGCAATACTATAACATAAAAGGTGCCTCATAATGCCTAAGGTCAGGTTCATTACTGAATTGAAAGTCTGGTTGTAGGGGTCAGGTGTTCTTTGGGGACACTTTGCTGTAGTCCTCCCTGGGCATTTGGGCCAACACCGCTGTGTGGGACGGTGCACAACAGGACTGTTTTGTTGTATCCAGCTCTAGGATTGTAATCCTTCAGAAGCATTTACACTGTTTAAAACTGACCTATTACTTTGGCACAGTTATGCTTGTTATAATATCCATGTTTTTTTGTTTGTTTCAGGTTTATGGGTGTCTGCGTCCACGAAGGACATCTGCATGCACTGACTGAGGTAAAAACTTGTGGCAGTTTTTCTGCTTTACATGTTTTCGTAATTAAAAGTATTACCCGCCTTGTTATTTCCGAAGAAGAGCATTCCCTCATAGTAACAAAAAAAGTGTATTTGTTGCACTAACGTTTTACCAAGCTAAGTCACTCATTAGCAAATCACTCATTTAAATAACTGTGCTTGCATGGCATCATGTGACCACTTGGTGCTTTACTTTTAGCAGGTTAAATAGCCAGGCTAGTAGTGGCCAATTTCTTCTATATTGCCCAAATTTCCTTTGCACCGATCCGCACCTTTCTGCGCCTGGCTGGTGTGCAGCTTTAATATCTCAGTCTAATGCTTGGCAGCACATTTCCTAAAACCAGCAATATCCCTAAGCCTGAAGGATTTCACGAAGATTAAAAACTTAAAGAATGTGCTCTCTGAATTATCTTGAGTGATTCCTAGACTTTGGTGCAGCAGGGGTTACATTCTATCCTCCTTGGCTTGATTTCCTAACCCTCAGACGGACTTGAAGAACTTTTTTAAACATACAGAGATATTTGGGAAAATGTCTTCGTAGATGAATGAGTCCCTGCTATAGCAAGTACATTCTAAGCTCAATTCCTAAACTCCTGTACACGCAGCAGAGCGAAAATGATGAACTGTACCGTGGACCTCCCACACACTAACACAAAAGTAAAGGAAATTTAAAGGAACCCCAATGTATATTAAAATATCAAAAATACAATGGCTTTTTCACGCGCATTTGGGAGTTGAGGGTATTGTGGGCATTTGTTTGGATGTGAAGTAAAGGTCAGGGTTTTCTTAATTTCAGAGCTAGTCCTGTTTGTGGCACGTCAGCATACCATAATTATTACTCTGCTGCCCTACATTGACCAAGGACCATCCTCTTAGCTGCTGAGAGCCACAATACTCGAAGACTGTGATTGAGATATTTTGGAAATCTCACAAATTACACTGGCCTCTGGTTGTTTGTATGATAGTTTTGCTTGAAAGTTCTTACCTGTTGATCTAGACTCTCTGATGAACCACTATTTTCACTATGAATCTTTTCTGTGCTACAATATAAACTTTCTACATACTTTGATTCCTAATTCTTTGTTCATTAAAATGTATGACTCTACAATGAAATTAAATACAAATGTTTAGTTTTATTGTAGTTCCTCAGTTGTCTGTTGCTTTCTTAAATTTACCTATTTAAATGTCTAAATATTGTGGACAATTTGTCCTAGCAGTTACACAAGGAGCCTGGTCACTACTTGTGAAGAAGGGAAGGTAAAAAGAACAATTAGACGTCCCTTCCAGGCCTAGCCTGCTCTCTTGCATTGGAATGAGCTTCGTTCACTCTTTAGCTGAGGCATGGGCACCGTCCCGGTTTACTGACTTTCGGTTACTTTGTGAATATACTTGGGGAGAGTTTGCTTAGAGTGCAGCCCAAATCCTGGTGCCTCAAATCGTATGTCCGGTTTCCCTCCTCTTTGACCCCAGTATGTTCCACTGGCCCTCTCAACTGAGAAGCCTGGGTCAGAGCAAAGCTTGGTGCCCCAGCTTCAGACGATGAAGCATGGTTTAGATAGGATGATCAGATGGACCCATGGAACCAGGACATAACTTTCCCAGTACTCTATTTTCATTACAAAATTCATTGTTTTCAGAGAACCAACACTACAACTTTCAGGTGCACAGATTTGTTAACTGAAGGCTGGGGCTAGGTGGCATGGAATTACCAGATCACCCTGAAGGTAGTACTCGCAAACGTGTATCTTGACCCACCCACCCTCTAAGCTCCATTGTTCCCTAAAGCAGTTATGTGCCACTATAGAGTTTTTATTCTGTTCATGGGAGCCTTTTTAGGCTTATTAAAACGCCATTGCCAAACACAAATCTGTGGTGAATCCAGTGATCATTGCAGCATCATATGCAAGAGGCACCCTCAGCAAACAATTTTTGTAAAGAATTTTCAATTTGGGACTTCCTACTGGCACAGATGACTGACCGCAGCATATTGGACTTTCGGCATTTAAGAGAAGATGTAGTTGAACATGCTTGGCAAAGTTGGGCAATAAATCCCTTGTATTTCTAAATCTCGCCTGACCAGCGCGCATGCGCTACTCTGCGAGGCTTCTAGTAAGCACTTCCAACTGGGACCACATGCTCGTGCGTGTGTTTTTTTTTTTTTTTTTTTTTGTTTTTTTTTGCTCTCCCGCTATTGGCCTTTGCGTACATCTTTCTAATAAAGACAGAATGCAATTGGCCAACGGCGGGTGCATGTCCCGCCTTCCCTCTCCCTTGGCCTAGGGAGGGAGCAGCGGCCCCACTGTGCGTGCTGCATTCCTTAAATTGTTTGCAGTGCGCGCGCACACCACTCGCCGGGCTTTTTTAAAAATTCCTTTTATCGCACGCGCGAGCATCACTCCCGGGCTTGTTTCACCAGCTGTGAACAGTTAGGTTTGTAGGTCTGAGTTTTCTGCCTCTTAGTGCTTTAGGCTGAGATGTGTTTCTCAAAAGCAGTCACCGCGTGTGGGCGGACACTGCTGCAGAACCCGACTTGTTTTAAAATACATTTCATTAGGGTCGCTTTCTACATTTCTCTGAGCACTTCCATACAGGAAACACAAGCGGGGCATTCAACTCGCATGAGGGCAGCGCCGTGGCCACGCGCCTTGGTATCCGCAAAGCAACAAGCCCACATCCGGTCCTTCTCAATTCACAAGGTTTTCACATATTTTTAGCTCTCCGATGCTTTCCTCCACATTACTATCGAACCCATAATGTAAACCCCCCGACAGACACTGAGCTGTCTGAGGTATGAATAGTTAGGCTGTGACTTGTGACCCAGCACACAGACCAACAGAGGAGCCAGTCTGAACTGGATATCATGCCAGGCAGCAAATATGGAGGAGCAAAGTAAGTGATGTCCCACTTAGTACTGTTATTGCAGGCAGTGGACCCAATCAAGTTCTCTACTCCAGGCAGGGCTCACTGCACTTTTCTTGGCTGTCAAGGGCAGCCAGTGCTCTACTTTTCTATGTTTAAGAAGCCACCGGACACCACGTGGTGATCTGTGGGGGTCCTTTGATGGTCTTCTGCTGGCGGCTGTGTTTACATGTGGGGTCTAATGACCTAGACAGGCAGACAAAGTAGCAATATCTTCAGAAGAGCCCTTGGGGTTTGGTCCCAGCCTTAGGAATAGGCTAGGACACAGCACGAGTTCCAAAAAGCACCACCACGAATAACAGTTTTGCAGCGTGAATCTTTCTGGATTCACTATGCTGTGCGTTATTCCGCGATCTTGTGGTTGGGTCCGGATTCGTAGTCTTTTCTTTGTTTTTTTTGTGTGTTTTTTTCGTAGCCCAGGTGGGCGTCGACGTCCACCATTTGGTGCACCTCCCGTGACGTCGTCGTGCTTCCTGCGGAAGTCCCACCTTTGGGGCGCCATCTTCAGATTCTTTTTTCCGCCGTTGGGTCTGGATCGTCATCGGGAAGCTCCAGAATTACACTCGAAGGAAGAAGGAAGAAAAGCGAGTTTCGTCGATAGAATCACTAGAAGATATCAGGAAAGGAAGAGATTTCTTCAGGAGCGCGAAGAAAGGAGGACCAGCGCCCCTTTTCTTCGACGGCCTTGGAGAATGCACGCTCAGAGACCCTGAGCGCAATGGACAAGACACCATTCAAGTTCTGCCCAAACTGCCACCACAAGTTCGCGCAGAAAGACCAGCATCCGGTCTGCAACCTCTGCCTACCGGTCGATCACCAGAGTATCGACCAACGCCTGCTCAGCCTCCGCGCCGAAGACACTCAGGGTGAGAGAGCGGCAGAGAAGAGCCAACGCCAACATGGAGGGCAAGGGGAAGCCCCCGACGCTCTACGATCTGGGCCTCTCCACGGACGACGAGGACAACGTCGCCGAGACAGCCGAAAACTTACCGGTCGTAGAGACCGACAAGAAAAAAGAAGACTAGGTAAGAGAATCGTCGAGCGCAAAACAGAAAGCACCTCGACAACACGAGGGTGACTCGAGAAAAACTGAGTCAAAGTCCACGAAGGGAGCCCCGGCGCCGAAAACTTCGACGTCCAAAGGGGGAACCACGGACAAGAGGCCGAGCGGATCCTTAGAAAAGGACTCCCTGGTGCCGAAAGACGCCGAAAGGCAAGGGTCGTCGAAAGCATCCCATGAAACGGGCCGATCGACGCAGAAAGAACGTTCGACGTCGACGCAAGTTTCATCGAAAAGACCCGCGGTCGACGCCGAAAGCATCTCCGAGATGGAGAAAAAGAAGAGGCGGCTCGAGGCCGAAATGGAGAACATCCTTCAAAGGAAGAAGGAGTTCGACGCCAGGATGAAGGAATTCAAGATTCCAACGGTTTCATCGGCGGACGTCGGTGAGGTCGAAGACGAGTTCGACGCCGAAGGGCTGACAAGGGATCTCGAAGAGGAAGAAGAGCCCTATTATGAGGGAGAAGCCGAGGAAGAAGACCAACGGTCGTTCTACGAATCGGCGGCATCTACCAGCAACGACGTCGAATGGCACGATCTCGACACCGAAAACCCAGAGGAGCCCGTGGACACGTACCCTTCGAGGCCTTCGCCACCCGACGACATCACTCCTCCCTGGACCCCCCTTACATCAAGGGTAGCGTGACCGCGGACTCCATCATAGCCTCCACGGCCAGGAGAAGGGCCAACGTACCAGCAACTTCGGGCCCACCTCCGGATAAGGAGAGCAGGAGGATTGACCTCACAGGAAGAAAGGTCGAGAGGAACGCCGCAATGCACTGGCGCATGGCGAATTCAAATGCACTCCTCAATAGACACCAATACCAGCACTGGGATGAGATGGGGGAGCTAGTAAAGCACCTCCCCGAAGAATACCGCCAGAGAGCCTCTCACCTGATAGACGAAGGCAAGAACATCGCCAACTCCTGTATAAAGACGGCGTTGGATGGGGCAGAGACTTCAGCAAGACTCATGGCCATAGGGGTCACAGAGAGGAGGCATGCATGGCTAAGAATCTCGGGATTCAAACCGGAAGTGCAGAACAACATCCTTGGCACCCCCTTCAACGGAGAGACACTGTTCGGAGCAACAGTGGACGACAAGCTCGCCCAGCTGAAAAAAGAAAACGAGACGGCGAGGTCCATGGGGGCCCTACAGCTGAGGGGAATGAGGCGAGGAAATCCCTCGGAGACCCTACGGTAGGGGAGGAAGCCAGCAGGGGACGTCGCACCAGGCATTCCAACAAAGTCAGCAGGGTGAAGGTCACGGACAAGGTCAGCAGAAGCAAAACTGGCAATATCAACCTCGGGGCCAGTCCTTTCGCGGGAGAGGGAACGGACGTGGCCAAAGGAGGAGAGGGGGCGAACAGCCCTCGACGAAGTGACTCAGCACGCAAGAGGACGCCTACCCTCGTCAGGACCCCAAGGGTGAGGCGCAAATAAGTGTCATCAGGGGGAAGAGAAGATTCAAGAGCCTACGAGCATACGACACCAGTAGGCCGAAGACTGAGGTTCTACCTTCAGGAGTGGCGGAGTATAACCACAGACAAGTGGATACGGAACATTGTGCAGTACGGATACTGCGTAGATTTGGAGAAAAGACCTCCAAACAGGAAACCAAAGGGAAGACTGAGATCGGCCCAAGAACTGGCAATACTCAGAGAAGAAACGCGGAAACTCCTGCAAAAGGGAGCCATAGAGACAGTGCCGTTCAGAGAACGCAACAAAGGGGTCTACTCAAACTACTTCGTGGTTCCGAAGGTAGACGGAGACCTCAGACCCATACTAGACCTCCGTTACCTAAACAAGTTCATCAGAACGCAAAGGTTCAAAATGACTTCACTGCAGGAGGTTCTGCCACAGATAAGAGAAGGGGACTTCATGGTCACCGTGGACCTCAAGGATGCCTACCTTCACATCCCAATAAACAGAAGGCACAAGGGCCTTCTAAGATTCAACATCGAACAGGAACACTACCAGTTCACGACCCTGGCCTTCGGATTAAAATCAGCACCAAGGGTCTTTACAAAATGCCTGTCGGCGGTAGCGGCGCACCTACGAAGGCAGGGAATACATGTCTACCCCTACTTGGACGACTGGCTGGTCAAGGCAAACTCGCGCGAAAAGTGCGAGAGGCACGCAAAACGCGTAACAGACACCCTCACGAATCTGGGATTCTCGATCCACTGGGGAAAATCATCGATGGAACCGGAGCAGGTGAAGATTTTCCTGGGGGCAAAGATCAACTCCCGCAACAGTACAGTAGTGCCCAGCGACAGGAGGACAGAGGCTCTACTGAAGGAGGCGAAGCTCTACCAGAAGGGGCGAGCTCTGACAGTGAGGGCTGTGAGCAAGATGATGGGGATGATGGCGTCCTGTATCCAGCTGGTGCCGAATGTACGCCTGCACATGAGACCATTCCAGGAATGGCTACAACAGCAATGGTCACAAGCAAACGGAAGTTGGGAGGATCTAGTGGTTGTTACGCACGCAGTGCAGGAGGAGATAACTTGGTGGAACAGAGACAACATAACAACAGGGAGAAGCCTGACACCACCAATCCCAACAGTGACCATTACCACGGACGCATCGCATAAGGGATGGGGAGCGCACATGGACAACCTCAGAGTGAGGGGTCTATGGGCCCCAGCAGATGCGGTCCGCCATATCAACTACCTCGAGTTGAAAACAATCCTGCTAGCCCTGAAGGCATTCCAGAGACACCTGTTCAACAAGAGGGTGTTGGTCCAAACAGACAACACCACGGCGATGTTCTACATCAACAAACAAGGGGGGACAGTCGTTCCCACTCTCATCCCTAGCTCAGGAGATTTGGAGATGGGCCATACCTCTCAGGATAGATCTACTGGCAATTCACCTACCGGGGAAGGACAATGTGGAGGCAGACTGGCTAAGCAGGCAGACCTCCGCATCACACGAGTGGGAGCTCAATGGCCAGGAAACGGAGAAACTCTTCCGGAGATGAGGGACTCCCACAATAGACCTATTTGCAACACGCCACAATGCAAAATGCCAAAGCTTCGCGTCCATGCAACCAGATCAGCAATCCAAGGGAAATGCCCTATGGATAAGCTGGTCGAGGACATTTGCCTACGCCTTTCCACCGATACCCCTGTTGCACAGAGTGCTCGACAAGTGCAGAACCAGCAACATGACTCTGATCCTGGTGGCTCCGCAGTGGGCGAGGCAGACATGGTTCTCACAAATTCAAGAAATGGCACAAGGCGACCCATACAGGTTCGAGAGGAGGAAGGACCTGCTCTCAATGCAAAACGGAGAGGTCCTGCACCCAGAGCCAGAGACCCTCAACCTGGCGGCATGGCTCCTGAAGACCTAGAGTTCGCACACCTAAGATTGCCGCCGAGCACGACGCGAGTGCTACGGGAGGCGAGGAAACCTACAACACGAAAATGCTAAAGTGCAAAATGGAAGAGGTTCACTGTGTGGTGCCGGAAAAAAAACCTGCAAAACAGAATGACAAGAGACTCAACAGTACTGAGGTGCCTCACACACCTTCTAAAGAGTAACCTCTGCTCGAGCTCACTAAGGGTACACCTAGCGGCCATCGTGGCCTACACCAGAGGTGAAAAAGGTGGAAGTTTCTTCAGCTCGCAGGTGGTGAGGAGATTCATGGAAGGAGCCAAAAGGATGGCCCCCACGAAAAGGTTGCCGCCGCCGGCATGGAATCTGAATGTGGTCCTGACGGAGCTCATGAAGGCACCGTTTGAACCCATTCACAAGGCCACACTGCAGATGTTGACTATGAAAACGGCCTTTCTGGTGGCCATAACCTCACTACGCAGGGTGAGCGAGTTTCAAGCACTAACGCTGCAGGAACCCTACATTCAGATTCACAAGGATAGAATAGTCCTGAGAACGGATCCACACTTCATGCCCAAGGTAGTGTCGGCGTTCCACATAAATCAGAGTATCCAGATACCAAGTTTCTTCCAAAACCCGACTACAAACGCAGAAAAGGCACTGCACACCCTCGATGCCAGAAGAGCGGTGATGCACTACATTGAGAGAACCAAGGAACTCAGGAAGTCGAAACAGCTGTTTGTGTCCTTTGCTACTAGCTTCATGGGTAGGCCAGTGACTAAGGGCACCATCGCAAGGTGGATTGCCCTCACTATTCAATTCTGCCACAAACAGGCTGGACAGGAGCTAGCGGAGGGGCCGCAGGCTCACTCCACAAGGAAGAAAGGGGCCACCGTGGCCTTCCTGGCGAACACGCCCATCCAGGACATATGCCTCGCGGCAACTTGGGCATCTGTGCACACGTTCACGAAACACTACTGCGTGGACATTCAGATGAACAAGGAAGCACAGGTTGGACAGAAGGTGCTTCAGCACATTTTCAACGACCAACGCTCATCTACCACCCAGCCGCCACAGAATTAGGAAAACCGCTACAAAGTCTATGCACAGCATAGTGAATCCAGAAAGATTCACGCTGCAAAACGAATAGTTTCTTACCTGTCGGTGTAGTTTTGCAGCTTGAAGATCTTTCTGGATTCACTAGCGAACCCACCCACCTCCGCCAGGAAGATGAGGCTGGAGGAAGAGGGGGTAAAATGGAAAAGATCAAAGAAATGAAAACATACAGATAAAGGGACAAGAAGGATTAATCAATCGCCTAGGGTTAAAAAAAAAAAAAAGGAAAGGAAAAAAGAACCCGAAGATGGCGCCCCAAAGGTGGGACTTCCGCAGGAAGCACGACGACGTCACGGGAGGTGCACCAAATGGCGGACGTCGACGCCCACCTGGGCTACGAAAAAAAACAAAAAAAAACAAAGAAAAGACTACGAATCCGGACCCAACCACAAGATTGCGGAATAATGCACAGCATAGTGAATCCAGAAAGATCTTCAAGCTGCAAAACTACACCGACAGGTAAGAAACTATTCGTTTAGGAGTGCTGGTATACGGGGCCCATTGTGTATTCTGTTTAGAAAGTAGCTGGACAGGGGTACAACTTTATTCAGGGCAGGATTAGGATCTAAAGTTCTTGCGGCTGATCTGGAGTAACTGATTTTGGCTGGAGAAGGAGAGTATTATTCACTGGAGTAATAACAAGCATTGGCATAGCAAACAGGTCTCGCTTTTGGGACCTTAAAAGTATTTAGTTATGCAGCACAATATCCTTGGTGCAACAACATCAACCGTTTTATGGCTAAACACTTATAAGGTCCCAAAGGCGAGATCTATTGGCTATGCCAATGCTTGTTTTGATATGATGTGGCTCATGTGTGGCCAGTTGTTACACTCAGAACTTTAATGTTTCTGTTCCAATGTACCTCCTCTCCCACTCGGTCAAAGGAAAAACGTTACGGATAATGAATGTGTGTGGTAATGGATTCAACCAATTAACTGTAGACCAACCTTGTAGTTTAGGTACAGTGAACAATATATAGTTAATATGGTCAGATCGCTACTTAGCTAAAGGCTTGGAGTGCTGTCGCTTAATTAAACGCTGCAGAGGGTGGTAGAAACTGGCAGACTCCTTTATAGGCACACCATACATTCCACTGCAGCATTAGGTCGTTGCCTGTTAATTCACAAGTTACTTGTGGTCAGAGTCTATTACAAATGCAATAGCTTTGTGATGTTGGGCTGTCAAGACTTTGAGGAGCTGCTAGACGGTGACTGGCCCTTGAAAGGAGGATGGATGTTGAAAGGGGAATGGAGGGCACAGAGGAGAGGCTTGAAATTATTTCCTGCCCTGCAAATTGTTTGAACCCCTGAGGACTGCTGCAGGTATGTCGCTGAATTTCGGCTTGTTTGAATGTTAAGTGCTCTAAATGCAAACCAGTTAGAATGTATAGTTTATCGGCTGGAAAGGTTTATTTATTGCAGCTCTGCTGCCATGTAATCAAGTTGTTTATTGACCATTCTACAAACCATAACTCATTTGCGTAGGAAGTCTGTTACAGTGAGTGCATCCAACCTGGCACTCTAATATGACCGTCAACACACAAAATGTGTACTCTACCGGTATATTGACTGGCTTGCTTGACAAATCGAAATGTACTTTCACTATACAAATAGCCAAAATTATTACGTCCTAAACAAAGAGAAAGCACAAGGAAAGCCCAACCAAATTCTTATGTGAGATCTATTAGCCTAAAACATGAAAACAGTGACATAATCAGGACAAGTCCAACATCTATTCTGTTTACTAGTCTTGAGCTGCTAATATTCCAGCTTGACTATCCGTAGATGTCGTTGAGTACATAGTTTGGATCATCAATTCCATGAACCTGCTCTTCAGCAATGATTGCTGCCCTGCGCCACAGTACTTGGTTTGCAGGTCATAGCGGACAGGATTGTCAGCCAAACATGTTTAGGAAGTGAACTATAGCTATAACTGAGTGCATTAACTTTGTAAGGTGTAACCAGTGTCCAGCAGACACATATTTGACTGGCAACTCCTCTAATTCCTTTTGGTTAAATAGTCTGTGAAAGAGCTGCCATCCCTGGATAAGCAAACACAAGGAGATGATGGACGGAGCGCTGAAACTTTGACACTCACCCCCCAGTCACAGATCTGGGTTGAATCCATCATTCTTTAGCTCACTTCGCCACCTCAGTTCAGACCCAGCTATATGCAGTCAGTCGTGACCCTGTGCCTATTGTGAACAGCCTCAAAAGAGGAGAGAGGGACCCCAAAGACAAAGGAGAGGGGTACCAAATATGACCTTAGTCAAAAAACAGAGCCTCCTTGTCATCAATACAAAGCAGTCAATACATAACAGTCAACGTACCTTTCACACTGCAAGGGTGATAGTGGACAGCACAAATGTGGTCACAATAATTGAGAGAAAAAATAGTTACGTCAAGAGAATTTATTATCAATTTCATACATAAAAACTGCAAACACAGTACTGTATATTGTCATATGGCTATTTAGGAAGCAGTGACAGTATAGACATATCAATACACATTAAAAAACATCATCAACAATAACGAAACAAAAAATATCATAAAATATGAAGTTAGGGACACAATAAAAAGGACAAAAATGGTCCTATTGACAGAGGAAAATCACCAAACCAAAGACTCATTAATTGTGACCCTAGTCAATATTACTTCCTATTCAATATGTCACAAAGAATTATAATCAGAGATTTTGTGTGGTTTCCTCGTATTAGAGCATCGACGCGTTTCGGTGGGCTATTAGTTCTCGGCCAACACCTTCATCAGGAAAGATTAAAATAGAGTCCCAATAATAGTTACACTAAAATCAACGATCTTATTAATATAAGAAGCTGTATCCATGCAAATATCGCCACTGATTCTTTCTGTCTCAATCCGCGGTTAGGATTGAGACAGACCATCCAATGTGGTTAAAAATTACTATATTCAAGCCAGGGTTCGGTGCAAAATAACAGCACTCCGTTTGCCTGTTACGGTGCGTACAAACAGCCTTCTGTGCCAATTTTTAACCACATTGGATGGTGAAGCAGGGAGTAAATAGAAGAAAGCTGCCAAAGTGCTGTTATTTTGCACCGAACCCTGGCTTGAATATAACTTTTACCAACATTGGATGGTGTAGCAGGGAGTAAATAGAAGAAAGCTGCCGAAGGTGCCAAAACGTTTGCGTGGGAGATATAAGGATATTACCTAAATAGAAAAACTTTTGTGTCGTGAAGTCTTTTTAGACTCATTGCAGATACATCCAAGGTGCTTATAAACCCACCGTGAATGACTTATCCTAACCGCGGATTGAGACAGAAAGAATCAGTGGCGATATTTGCATGGATACAGCTTCTTATATTAATAAGATCGTTGATTTTAATGTAACTATTATTGGGACTCTATTTTAATCTTTCCTGATGAAGGTGTTGGCCGAGAACTAATAGCCCACCGAAACGCGTCGATGCTCTAATACGAGGAAACCACACAAAATCTCTGATTATAATTCTTTGTGACATATTGAATAGGAAGTAATATTGACTAGGGTCACAATTAATGAGTCTCTGGTTTGGTGATTTTCCTCTGTCAATAGGACCATTTTTGTCCTTTTTATTGTGTCCCTAACTTCATATTTTATGATATTTTTTGTTTCGTTATTGTTGATGATGTTTTTTAATGTGTATTGATATGTCTATACTGTCACTGCTTCCTAAATAGCCATATGACAATATACAGTACTGTGTTTGCAGTTTTTATGTATGAAATTGATAATAAATTCTCTTGACGTAACTATTTTTTCTCTCAATTATTGTGACCACATTTGTGCTGTCCACTATCACCCTTGCAGTGTGAAAGGTACGTTGACTGTTATGTATTGACTGCTTTGTATTGATGACAAGGAGGCTCTGTTTTTTGACTAAGGTCCTATTGTGAACAGTCCAGCCCGAACTGCCAAGCCAGTTCTTCCCTGATCCAGAAACAAGCATCCTAGGACCGGTTTCTGGGTAACACTCTATCAGCCAGGCGAGCTTGAATCCAGTGGCAAAGTGAGTTTGGGACCCACATCACAAGCAAACACAAGGAGATGATGGACGGAACGCTGAAACGTTTCATACTCTCACCCCCAGTCACAAATCACTGGGTCACCTCACAGCATCCCCATGATGGGGTCGACTCTATCCTCCTGTCTTTATGTAGGGCAGATAGTGGCTTCTGCCGGACATTATTCTGTTGTAAGGCGGCATGGTAATGTCACTCGGACTGAGCCTCAATGAACACCAGCAGTTGGATCCGCTTTGTGCAGGTGTCATTGTTTGGTTCCAGGTTGTACACTAATTGTATTAGTTGTGCTGTCAATAAACGACCCTGGGCTTCACTGCGTGTAGTCTTATGCTAGATTATTTAGTAATCACCATGTATACTTTGGCAATGAGATACAGGAGCAAAGGGACTTGTGTGCAAGAAATTACATAAGGCTTGTGAGTGATCTAACCAGATGAATGTGTACTCTGCAATCTATCATATATAATAGGTATATTTCTGAACATCTGCATCAAATTATGGATTGGCGTAGATATCACAGGCAAACTAGGTTCTGTTTTTATAGCAGCTGGCTGCTTCGTCTGTGGAGTTAATTAGCAACTAGCAGGGCTTCTGTAGCACTATGAAAGCATCCGTTTTTATTGTTTGTCATGTCATAATTGGGCATCCAGTTGTGTTTTTAACAGACTTGGGTGTCTATCAACTATCAAGAAGGATTCTTGTAAATGTGGGATCAGTGGTTTCACTGGAATCCAACTCTCCATTGTAGGTCACGTATTAGTTTGGCATGGGAAGACTCCTACTCTGAGCGAGTGCTATTGAGGTTTTTGCAAATTGCTTGGCAGTCTAAATGGAAGGGACTTGAGCTAAAGCATGAACGCATTTGTTCGAGAACTCACAACACCGTGACTGGCAGGGGAATAATTTGAATGGGTGTGTGGAAGCTATTAAAGTACTAGGGCAAGGAACTAAAAATTAAGAGACAGAGTTCAATAACAGGCCCTTTGAAAACACGGATCAGTTTGTGGCTGCATTACATGACTTAGCTTAAGGTTTGAGTTCGATGGCATGGAGGAAACATTAATCAGGATGAGTTGATTATTCATTGTAGTAATCACTGGATTTAAGAGATTATGGGTGAATAGGAAACTTCACCCTGTTGCAGGCAATGGGCAATGCTAAATCAAAAGATGTCTCATTAAAGAGTGCGAATAGTTTATACACTGGGGAGGAGAACACTTGAATCCAAGTGATCAGTTCCAGATAACCTGCTTAAGTAGTAACATCATCATCATGTGGCTGCGACCACAGGACACGCTTTATTTTATTTGATTATGCCCATTTTATTCATACCCCAGAAGTTTTTTCTTGAAGGGCATTTTAAAGAAAGCAAGATTCAAACCAGATCGGGTGGCCCTGTTATTTTTAAAATTGGCCCCTCATGCTTTTACACTTTTTTGTATCATTAACTTTTTAAGGGCTGCATTTAGATTAAGGAACACAAGGGGTAGCGGAAGCCCATAGATTTCTCGCTTGCCATTCTTCATATTGTTTTATAAATGGTTCCTAAGCTTGAAGATGAATTGGATTGAGGGATAGGTCATATGTGATGTGTATATGTTTAGATTTTAGATTGATGAACTGTTTTTTAAGCTTGTACTTGTAACCTTTCTTTGGACAAATTGTTACTTTTATGGTATTTTTATATACAGAATAAAGATTGTTATTATCATTATTAAGTAGTAACGTCAAAAAGTAGACAATTTAAATAAGGGGGACACTGTAGTACCCTGAGAAATCAGGGTTGTTATAGATGTGACAACATAGCAACCATTTTGTGAGCATTTGGACAACACCTTCTAGAATGGGTATACCACCAAAGATCTTTCTCGGAGTGGGCACCCTTTTCGTCTGACCCTCTTGTGGAAATGTGCCTTTTTAGGGACACACCAGTGCAGGCTTCACCCAGATCTTTGTCCACGGGTCCTTAAACCAACAAAACCGAGATTGGCACTGAAGATGGAATTCAAATAACAAATTTATTAATCACTTATGAGTGGGACTACATCAGTACAACACCCTCAAGTGCTGCAGGAGGTAGTACATTGAAGTCACAGACCATGGTGCTTATGTACACCCTTTGTTGCAGAGTAAGCATGTAGTTACAAATAGAAGGTACAAGCATACACAGGAATAGTTACAGCCAGACACGGGCAGATGGGAAATCACTTAGTGTTAGTTCTGTTCCCCCTCCCACTTAGCAAAGTGGGAGGGGGAACAGAACTGCTTACAGTTGCAAGACGCAGTTGACAGTTATGTCTTTAGTCGGGTGCATTCTAGCAGCTACAGGCCTTTTCTCAGCACATACATTGCTTGAGCTTAGAATAGAAGGAGTTAACTAAAACTGATGACTCTAGCAGAATAGAAAAGCAAGCAATAGTAAAGACCGAAGAATCACAAGGCTAACAAAATGGATGCTGCAAACAAGATGGCTTCAGCTCATGTGAACAGCAATTATCGATTTCCACGGACGACCCTTTTAGCATTGGCCGAAGACCTCTATGATTTGGAAGGAGCATGGAAAATATCATGTACATTTATTCTCATGCGTTCATTAATTTCCTGGTCAATTGTTAGGCAGGCATTTACATTCTTGACATTTTGTTTAGGTGGTATACAAAGGGAGCAGAGCAACGGGCCACATTGGATACATAGGCAACAGGTGAAAAGAATCGCAAAAAATATACATAGGGCTGACCATATTTTCCAGCCCCATACAGTAAACATAGTCTATAGCCATCTAATTAAAGACCATGTCCCTGAATCCTGATGGATTTCAGTGGCTATTTTGTGCGTCTTGGAAATTGCTTCAAAAACTGAAGGGGCATGGTCAGGGATGTACACACGACTGCTCACAATGATGTGGCATGCTCCACCACGGTCAGCTAGGATGACATCGAGCACCAGCCTATTTTAGAGCGCTACAATTCAGAAATTTGTAGTTCTTCTGTGATTCTTCTAAGCGCCATTGCTGTCAGATTGGTTACAGCCTCTACAACTCATGTCAAACGTCTGATTGTTCAACTGTTTAAGGCTGCTCCAACAAATAATAGTCCCAAATTAAAGTCCATATACTGCTGTAGTGCAGTATCAGTTTGATCCACCTCATCATGATTTATTTTTCTCTTCAATCGGCTCTTAGAAATGTCATTATACAGTTTATAGTCTTTATGGTAGGATGCAGGTGCCAAATACACAGGTGGAAGTAAAAAGGACACAAAGCAGCTTCCAGAACACCCAATAGGTAGGTGGTAATAACCTTTACTTCCATAGATGTAATAGGTGTTGTGTTAGGATAAACAACTGCTATTGTTCATTCCACTAAAGTACAGTCACTTCTTCCCACAGGGATATTGCCAATATTGCTTAAACAAAGATCCGCTCGAGCTCTAGTAACAGCAATAACAGGAGGCCCATTTCCCTTGAAGGTTCGAGTGTTGTCGAAACCTAGTGTGTGGAAGAATTTCCTCAAAGATACTCCTCCATTTCCCATACAGTTACTTTAGCTTGTGGGTCTCTTTCCTCATCAGGGTAACAGATTTTATTCAACTGCGCGTTAAGTCTTCCTACATCAAAGTTAGTAATATTAGTGTTATGAGAAGCCCACAATAGTGCAGACCAGGCTCTGCAGGAGCCATTATGTGAAAACGGCAAGGGAATAAAAGGCATTTCTCACTTTTTCCGATGAGCTGGCATCATTCCACATACCCAGCAGTTGGTAATGTTTGTAGCATTGTGGGTATGGTGCAACATCTGAAAAGTGTTAATGAGGTAGGACATTCTATGTTTCTGCTCATGATAAGGAAGAGTGAAGTAGTGGTGTTCAATGGGGACAGGAGTAGTAGCAGTCAGTTTTCGAGCAGGAGCTACTGCCTCTACAACCCATGTTGTTGTAGCAATAATCTAAGTGAGTCCAATAATGAACATACTCTTTCGATCAGACTCTTGCAGCAGTTTGTTTCTTTTCCTTAGGCATGTTCATCTCATGTAAGACGACAAAACAGATGGTGCCCTAAGGTCCTGGGCAGACGTTGGTTTCTTCACTGAGATTGAGACTAGTAGTCACTAAAAGGTTACCCTCCTTTGTAACTTAGGCTTTCACCACCCAAGACAGTGGCTCAAACAGTCTTTTTCAGCAACAAAGTGTCTTTTCTTCCTGGGTCGCAGCTGATTTCGAGCTGTACCAGGGATTGTGTGGTCCGGTAAGACTTCCTCAGGTCCTTCAGGTGTTGTAGCTTGTCCTTTCTCGGTATCCAAGATATCGCGGTGATCTGCCAACGCAGCTGGGCTCGCTAGGTATTGCAACACTTTTTGACAGTGCGTCGCGTGGACCCAGTTCCTCCGGTTGGTCACTCGAACCGCAGTCCTGGTAGCCAGTAGCACCTCCTCAGGGCCAAGCCATCTAGATGCTAGGGAGTTGGCTCTCTGGAAAGATTTGAATACAACGTAGTCTCCAGGGCATAAGCAGTGGCCCTCACCTTGCGACCTGTCTGGAAGAGTCTCCCGAACCTGTTGATCAATAGAAGACAAACTGTCAGTCAACTGAGACAAATGGTCATTCATCAATACATAGGGTACATCATATATAGGGCATGGCTGAGGAATCCCCCAAATCTTCATTGGCCTTCCAAAAACCACCTCATACGGTGTGAGGCCAGATAGTGTATGTGGTATTGATCTAATGGATATCGGTGCTAAGGGCAATGCATCAGACCATTTCAAAGATGTGGAAGCCTGTATCTTGGCCAATTTTAATTTTAGGGTAGCGTTGTAACGTTCCACTAGCCTGCTGATTGTGGGTGAAAAGCAGCATGAAACTTCTGCTTAATTCCCATCCCTTTCATGAGGCAATCAACAACTTGCCCAATAAAATGGGGTCCGTTGTCACTCCACAAAACTTGACAAATGCCGAATCGGGGAAATAACTCCTTTAGGAGCACCTTTGCTGTAGTAAGAGCTGTATTATCTTTCGTAGCATATGCCTCCACCCATTTACTAAAGGCACAAACTACTACCAAGACATACTTCAGGTTGTTACAGCGCTCAAGCTGGATGTAATCAATTTATAGGACCTCAAAAGATGCAATAGGTATTGCAAACCCTCCTGTTGGAGTTTGTGTCCCTTTTCCAGGATTATACTGGAGACTGATCAGACAGGACTAGACTATTTTCTTAGCCGTACTGACAATCTCTGGATGATCCCAAACTTGCATAAGTTGCTTTGCTATTGAGGATGCTCCAACATTTGCCAGCCCATGTGCCATGTGAATCATAGGGTATAAATAGGCTGTGGGTAACTTCCTTTGGTCATTTCTTTATTCCTCCAACAGCCCTCCTCTTCCAGTGCTCCCTCCTTAAACCATTGGTCCAGTTCTTCAACAGAAGCCGATTGTTGCATGTCCAGCACTTCTTGCCTGGCATCATGCCAACGCTCAGCCTGTGATTTGACTACATACATAGATGTGGTACTTCACTGTATTGCGGTCTCAAGCTGTGTGATCCGCAAAGGCATTGCCTGCCCCAATTTTATCGGTCACTTTCTTGTGTGCGCTACATTTAACAATTGCTACTTTCTTAGGATAGGTCTAGGCGGTAAAGAGATTATGTACTAATTCCCCGTGCACTATTTCTGCCCCATGTGAAGTGAGAAAGCCTCTTTCTTGCCATAACTGCCCAAAGGTATGTGCCACGCAAAAGGCGTATTGGCTATCAGTGTAAATGTTAACAAGCAACTCTGTACTAAGCTCACATGCTCTTGTCCGTGCCATCAACTCAGCTGCTTGAGCTGACTTCTGTGGGATACGAGCTGTCTCAACTACTGTCTGAAGTGTTGTAATTGCGTAAGCAGCAGATGTAGTGCCATCAGGCAATTACAGGCAGGATCCATCAACCCACAATTCTCCAACACTAGAAAAAGGTGCATCTTTTAGGTCAACACGACCCTTTGTGTGTTCTTCAGTAAGGGATATACAGTCATGTAGCTCTTGTGGCTGAGACTGGGTAGCAGAAAGTGGCAATAATGTTGCAGGATTCAGTCAAACATCTTTTCAATGTGATATGAGGGGCCAAATGTGTCAATTCATATCCTGTCAAGCGAGCACTAGTCAGATGCCGTGTCTTTGTTTGATTTAGCAAGACATCGACTGAATGAGGTACTAACACAAACAATCTATGTGACAAGACTATTTCCTCACTCTGACGTATGGACACAGCCACCGCCGCTGCTACCGCTCAAACAACCAGGCAGCGCGCCAGCAACTGTATCAAGGACAGCTGAAAAATATGCACAAGGACATTTATCACCGTGTGTCTGTGTTAAAACTGAGAGGGCACAACCTTCCTTCTCGTGTATAGTGTGAAAGTCTTAGCGTAGTCTGGAGTTCCTAATACTGGTGCAGAACAGAGATTGACGTAGCTGTTAGAAGGCATTCTGTAGTCCATGGGAGAGGCATTGGCGTGTCTTTAGTCAAAAGGGCCAACAAGGGTTTAATAATGTATGAAAAGCTAGGGATCCACTGACTACAGAAAGAAGTAAGGCCAATCAGTGCACGAACATCCTTCTGAGTACGGGGCACAGGCGTGTCTAAAATAGCTTGAATGCGATCTGGTGTGAGTGCACGTCCCTCCTTAGACAGGAGGTGACCTAAATAGGTAACCTTCTGTCTACCAAATTGCAATTTCTTCCGAGATACTTTGTGATGATGAGAGGCAAGGAATGATAATAGTGCCAGTGTTCCTTCTTTACACTGTTCAGGGGTATCTGCAGCCAGTAAGATGTCATCGCCATATTGATTAAGAGCCACCCCTTTCGGTACAGGAAAAGAATCAAGCTGCCTTTTTAATGCCTGACTATAAATGCTAGGACTCTGTATACCCTTGTGGAGCTCTACAGAATCTGTATGATCTATTCAAAGTGAAGCCGAACAAATAACGGCTATCAGGGTGAATAGGTATTTAAAAAAATGCATTCTTTAAATCAATGATACTAAATGTAGTGGCTGGCAGTAGGAGGAACCATAGTAAGGAGTGTTGTGATGTCAGACTATCGGGTATTGGGGCACCACAGTTTTATTAACCTCTCGTAAATCAATGACTGTACATTTTAGTGTCAGTGTCTCTTTTCAAAATAAGAAGGATAGGGCTATTACAAATGTTTTAAGGGACTTCTTCCACAACACCCACCTTAATCAAATCCTGAACAATGTGCATCAATGCTTCTTCGCCTTCCCGAGTTATTTTATATTGGGGCAATCGAGGCAATTCAGCACCTTCGCAATCGAGGCAATTAAGCACCTTCCTTCACTTGAATATGCACTGGTGGAATAACCATTTGTCCTACATCGGTATCTGATGTAGCCCATAAAGTATTGGGTAAAGATGCCAGAGCAATATCTTCTTTAATGAGACCAGACCTCTCAACCATTGGATAGTTCTCATTTAAGATAACACGCACACCTTCTGGGGAACAACGTATTGTAGCAAGAAAATGTTTGAGTATATCGATACCCACAATGTTATCCGACGTAGTAGGGGAAAGCAAAAATGGACATGCTGCAGTGAATTTATCAAGACTAAATGCATTGAATCGTATCACTGTTATCATTGCGCCAGACAGGGGAGCCCTAGAAACCACTTTTTTACACAGAGCACTACGAGTAGCTCCTGTATCAACCAGAAACCGATGAGTAGAGCCAAGACATTTGCATCAACAAAAGGACCTTTCTGATCTACTGAGACCTCAACTGGTTCCTTATCCCATCCTAGGCATTCCTATGCATTATCAGAATCCCCAAGACCATCAGCCGAATAATCTGACATTTGATATTGATTTCGTCTATCAAAAGTATTAGAATAATTTGGCCCATGGTCAACTGCTTCAAACCTGGGACGTGTTCCTATTCCTCCCCTATTTACTGAAATCCCTGGGCATCCTCTCATGCTTCTTCGACCCCGTTGATACTGCTGACCTCGCAAAAGGGGCACTCAGAACGCCAATGTCCAATCTCTTTACAATAAGCACACTGATCAGAAGACAAAGTTGATCGAGAGAAAGGGGGTACATCAGGGGTATATACTGCACGTCCGCCTCTACCACCACCTGTGAATGGTCGACCATATTCTTGAGCCAACATAACTTTTGTCTTCAAATCCTTGACCTTCTCATCCTCTTTGCCTTTTGCTTCTAATTCTTGATGCTCATAATACTGTGCCATAGTCAAAAGGGAGACTGGGAAGACGTAGTCCATGAACTCTCGCTGGCCTTTAGGCAACTAGCTATTTCTGGCAACATGTTAGCTACAAATTTGTCTATCTGTCAATGACTGTCCACTAAAGTCATGGAATGTCTCTTCAAATCGTGTAAAGAAATGAGACTGACTCATGCGCTTTCTGTTCACAAGACGCTAACGTTGTCCAGTCGATTTTCTTAGGGGGCCTGAGAGTTTTTAACTTAGTTACAATAGCTTTGGGAAGATCTAATATCTCCTGTCGTGGTTCCTGCGTAGGCTCTCTAGCCACATCTATTTTCTATAAATGCACCCGAGTATCACCATAGGCTACTTTATCATCTATCTTCCGAATTGATCTCCACTTATCAGGGGGCAAAATAAGTCTAAAAAACATGTCAATATCTGGCAGAGTCATAGTACAGGAGCTAATAGCTCCTTCACTAAATAAAAAGCGGCCGGGTTTTTCCGTGGGTCTGGCAAAGCAACTTTAACGTCTGCTCTACTCCAAGGAGTGTAGACCAATTCTAAACAAAATAACCCTTTGCATCATCTGAAACCTTATCATCATTCGTTCCTGCTCCCTTTGGGGCAACATACAGAGGTGCTGCTTCACGCATGGGTTTCATAGTAACTTCAATATCACTTGTATCTTTATCTGTCCCCGTAGCTCCCCCTTGTCGCTCCGGGGTCTTAACTGTTTGTTCAGTTGTAGTTTTACCAGCTGCTTTTTTCTCCTCACAGACGGAACAGGTCAGTGCGCAATTTAACCACTCACCTAATTAGATCAGGCACCTGTGAAGGAAGAAAGGTGCCATCACTTAATTGTTTATAATTAGAATTTATATCAGAGGGCTCTAAATCATCAGAATGTTTTCTAAAACGGAGTATTACTTCCCAAGTAAAGGTCTCTACAAAATATAACTGCTCTAAATCTATCCACTGTTGAACCATTGCTATGAGTTCTGGGGCGGAGGCACTCCCACGAGCTGCTTTACGAGCAGCGGATCCAAGAGTGGCCTTGCATTCAGTAGTCAAAGTAGAGCGAGTCTTCCGCCTGTCCTGCGTATCTTCATCTTTTTCTTCTGAAGACAAATGCTCATCAGAACCTTCATTATCAGGGGCACTAGGGAATTAACACAGGGGTGAAGGTCGATTTAATAAAATAGAATCATCTTGAGGTCTATTAAGTATGGGATAAATGGGGCGCCTAATAGGGTACTGGCCAGTTACCTCTAAATGACGCTCCCTATCTTCTTTTTCTTTTATTTCCTTAATCTCCTTTTTTTCCAATTCTTTCTCCCACATTCGTACACAATCAAACATATCTTGTTGACTCTTTTGTTTAAACAGACACTGCTCAACATACTGAATCTTTTTAAAATCAAATGACCCATTTACTGGCCATAGTAGATAAAGATCTTTTTTGTATATTTGTTCCACAGTGTACTCTACAATATGGAAGAAATACTGTATTTAATATACAAGTACCTATTAGGTGTCCCCTCTTGAGGAGCCAGCTGACTAATTTCTAAATCCATTTTGGTACCACCAAGACAGCAACACAACCTACGAAGTGTGCTAGGAGCAGGCATGCTACCAAATTGTAGTAAAATGTTACTTATCCCAGATATGTCAAAGTAGAGAAAAATCTCCACATTACCTTCCTTTATTTATTGCAATAAACAAACAAAACCAGAATCTCGGTCAAGCAAATCCAAAATCAAGAGTGTTGCTTCAGCGACCTTACCAAACAAGTCTCCAACTGCCAATCTCTTGGTTGACCTAATGGTTTCTGCAAAACTTGCGCCAAAGGAGATCTCAGTCGGGACCAGCCACAACCTGGAGGGTCAAATCGAGAAAACCGGAAAAGCACTTGGGCCTGCAAAGACAAAAGGTCTCCTCATGCTGGACGTCTCCTCAGTAAGATTCCATTCCTCCGTCAAGACCACTCCTTCGGATGGCCGCATCTCCGATGAGCCCCACGAGTCGGGCACCAAACTGTGGAAATGTGCCTCTTCAGGGGCACACCAGTGCAGGGTTCACCCTTAAGTTTGTCCATGGGGCCTTAGACCAACAAAGAAGAGATTGTCACTGAAGCTGGAATTCAAAATAAGTTTATTACTCACTCATGAGTGGGACTATATCAATACAACACCCTCAGGTGCTGTAGGAGGTAGTACATGGAATACAGAAACCATGGGCCTTTTATACACAGTTTGTTGCAGAGTAAGCATGTAGTTACAAATGGAAGGTACAGGCCTACACAGGAATAGATACTGACAAACCTGGGCAGATGAATATCACTTAGTCAGCAAAGTGGGAGGGGAAACAACTGCTTACATCAGTAGGATATGATAGACCGTTACATTCTCAAAACGGGTGCATTCTAGCAGCTACAGGCCTTTCTGAGCTGATACATTGCTCTGGCTCAGTAGAGAAGGAGTTAACTAAAGTTGATGACTCGAGCAGAATAGAAAAGCAGGCAACAGTGAAGATGGCAGAATCACAAGGCTAACAAAATGGATGCTGCAAACAAGATGGCTTCAGCTCATGCTAACAGCAATTATTTTCGATTTCCACAATTCAACTCTACTGTTCTCCAATCTACCCCACTCCACCCTATTCCAATCTACTCCACTCCAGTCTAGCCCACTCCACTCTACCTCAATCAACCCCACTGTATGCAAATCTAACCCACTCCAATCTACCACGCTACACTCCACTCCACCCCAATCTACCTTACTAGAGTCTAGCCCAATCTACTCCACTGCAATCTACTTCACTTCAATCTGCTGCACTTCACTGTAGCCCCACCCCACCCAAACCTACCCAACTCCACTCTACCTCCACTTCAAACTACCCCACTCCAGTTTACTCCACTCCAATCTACCTCACTCCATTGTAACCTACCCCTGTCAGTTCCAATCTAGCTTACTCTAATCCATCCAATCTATTTTAACCTTACTCTAATCCCCCCAATCTACCTCACTCAAAGTACCCTGCTCCACTCCGCCCTACTCTTCCCCACTCTTCCCCCCCCCAATGTACCCTATTCCAATCTACCTCACGCCACTCTACCCCACTCTACCCTGAGCTACCAAACTCCTATCTACCTCAATCCTCCCAAATCTATGCCTATGTACCCAAATCCACGCAATCTACCCCACCCCAATATTCTCCAATCTACCCCACTCTACTCTACTCAGTCTACCCCACTACAATCTACCCCACTCTAACCTAAACTAATCTACCACCACTTTACTGTAAACCAATCTTTCCCACTGCATGCGTCCCCAGTCTATCCCACTTTGTGCTATAAACCAACGTTTCCCACTCCACACTACCACAGTTACCCCATTCCACTCTACTCCAGCCTACTTCAACCCACTTTACTCCAATCTACCCCACCCCACTAACATTTAACTGTGCTGAACAGCAGCCACACTGATGTACAATATGGCTAAAACAAAACACATTGTCAAAGCTAATAGCGCTTGCATAGGTGAGACCCATTGGCTTTACCACTGCTTGTTTTATTAACTACTTATTAAGTTAAATGTTTATTTGCAATAACGTTGATGGAAAAACCATGCCTACTGTTTTTTTCCAGTTCTGTCAACGGGTAGTGTGTGCCATGCAATAGTGATGGGATGTAAAGGAAATGGGCGCACTTCTGCATCTCGCCAATCCAGTATCTGACATTCAGGGGTGCAGTGAGTCAAGACTCTCAGTACCTAAGCAGCGTAATCCTTGACAAGCCTCCTCTTTTAGTGCTTTGCCTACAATCCTGAATGCCTCGTAGCACTGTGTGAGTGCCGCCAACACAGTTTCAGTAAGTCGTTAATTTGTGTTTTGTGCAGTGAAAGCTTTCCCCGTGTTTCTTTAGTACACACATAACAGGTGCACTTGGGCTGCAGCAGTGCATACCATCCAACATAGAACAAGTCTTTTTCCACCCTTTCCTCCTTCATATAGATGGGGGTTGGCTAGGGACTGGGTGTTAAATTATTTTCAAATCTATCTTTATTCGGCTAGCTAAGCAGCAACACACACAAAATGCATAAATAATAAACAGAGCAGTTCTTTTGCGTCAGTCATTATCTTCCTAAATAAAGCAATCTAAAGGTCTCTAGATCACTGTCCTATTAAAACTAGAAAGCCGGCATAGATGGACTGTTTCTGAAAATTGCTGAGTGGGTACAGCCGACACAATAATGTATGTCCTCGCTATTCACCTGATGCAATACGTTATAAGCTTACCTAAAATCAGTAATGTGTAGCCTGTTAATGGTAATAAAATACTTTTGGTATACAGTAAAAAATTGAATGTTGATTGACCCGACCTATTATATGGGCAGGGGCGTTTATCTAGATTTGCTTGACAACCTAGTGGGAAACTTAACAGGTACTCAAGGGACTGGACAAGTATCTTTGGGCTGGGGCATGCCCTTACGGGTTTATGCCCAGATAGACTGTCACTCTGGATTTACCTGACTCCCTCTTCGGCCACTCTGCATGTGCAAATTTAAACCAAGTGGTCTGCAGCTGCATTTTATTAATGGTGGGAGGGCCCCCTGGATTCTCAAACAATTGGTTACAGCCTATCTTGTGAAGATGAGATTCAGTATCCAGTAACCATGGGAGTTTTAGTTCCTTTGTCACAGGAGAGGCAATCTTTTGATATCTTTTGTGAGGGCTCCCTCCGTGTTGTTCCAAAGTGCAAACCAAAGAAGCAATGGGCGGGCACTGCTACAATCCTCAACAGGGGGGATTCCCAGCTCACTGTGACATACATAGCTAGAGCTAGAAATCTACGCCCCCAGGATCTTCCTACAAAATCTGTGCTCCTAGAGTTGAATTTGGTGGCAGTTCTCAATTCCCCAAAACTTCGGCCCCATAGGTAGCGATGGAGCGGCATTGTGAATTGTAGATCTGAAGAGAGGGGATTAGGGCTCTCCCTTTCCTAGGGCGAGCTAAACGAAGTATAGAGCCTGTGGCTCTGGCAAGTTTCATCCCACTAATTGCTATTTGTGCTTTCCAAGAGCCGTTATCGCTAAAAACCATACCAAGACTAGAAAGTTCTTGTGCAGTATAAACTTGAGTCACCTATTTTTAGAGATGACGGGTTATGTTTTTTTGGGCCGCAAGATATAATAAGGGATTTATTAAAATTTGTTTGCAGATTTAATGATGCCATAAACTTTACAAAGCCATTAACTAAAAGAAAAAGCGCCTATGGAGTACGGGCCATCAACACTGCATCATCAGCATATAGCAGTGCTGGTAAAGAATCTCAAAATGTCAACATCTTCTTAAACTTCCCCTTTGGTGTGGATTGTTATTCTTGCTTTCATACTTCGATGCACCTCGATCCACTAGTGCTTCATCTAGGCCAAGAAATTAAAACGGACCTCAGCTTTGAACGGTTAGCACAGTCAAAGGCTGTGGTTAGGTCCATAAAGTTCAGATCTATAGTAGAATTTTTGGCTGTAATATATTTACCAACGATTAACTTGGGGTTAAGGCACTTCTCTACCGTGCCCACCTTGGGTCTGAAACCATAATGATTAGAGTGAAGTATGGACTTCTATTTAACCAACTTGTTAATGCGGTTGTATAAGGCCATTGCTAAATATTTTAGGGTGGTATTGATTAATGAGCTGCGCTGGGAGCAATCCCCCTTTTTAAAAAGAGGTACTATTATGAACGTCTACCATGACATGGGAACAAGGGCAAAAGCGAGATGATTAAAAACATTCAGCAGTAATGGTGCCCAGAAGTCGGGATTATGTTTCAAAAGGTTGATAGTACCCCCATCAGGGCCGGGTGCCTTGCCCCCGACACTCTGATGCCGTGACTCCTCTACCTATTTCAGAGACAATTGTACAAAGGTGAAGTTATGATCCGATATGGTATCTATCTGGGCATTCAAGGCATATATTCTAGTGATGGGTCTCCCGGTCCTGACTTGAAATGTTGTAATTGATCTTGGTCTCTAATTGGCTAGATTGTTTCATTTCGTTAACGGTGGCCCAGAAAAATGTAGTGTTCTTGTTATTTGCTGCTGTAATTGGGGAGTCCCATTGTTGATTTAATAGTTCTGTCTGCCTAGTAGTTCTGACCTGCTAATACTACTTGCGGGCTTCAGCCACAGTCCGGGTGTTATTCGAAGAAACCTTTAGGATCCGTTGCAGGTGATGGTTAGCAGCGGAGCACTTCTGATTAAACCATTGAGGTCTACCAAGTGGTTCATGGGTTGATACCATAAGCTCTTTTTTAATCTTATGACAAAGGTAGATAAAGATGACAACTGCTGTGTTAATAGTATCGGCCTCGGTAAGGCATACCTACCTGCACAAGGATGTTTTTGCTGATCACTTTTCGGAATAGGTTCTCGGGTGCTACTGCTCTCCATTTTAACCTTGGTCCATCCGAATAGGGGCCAAAATGACTGGCCCCAATCTCCTTGTTAAATAGCGGCTTTAGGGCCAAAGCAAAAAACGTTTCAATAGGATTGTCATTGCTGTGGCTAGACAGGATCTTCAAAATTAGAAGATATGAAAATGTAATCTATTGTGGATTTCTTACCTCTACCCCTGAATGTAGGAGGTGCTTCAATGCCACTATAAGGGATATCCATAACATTTATTAAATATTGGGCTGCCGAGAGGGAGACCAATTCGCGCCCTCTTGCGTTCGAGCTATTTGATTAGACAATGCCCTCTATGGGGTTAAGATCAGGATTACTTGTATAAGGGAAGGATGGGCAAATTGGGTAGAGTCGACAACCCCAGCGACCCCCAACTCACTATCCTTTGTGACAACCTGGCCAGCATCGGACTTGAACAACTCGTCAACACACCGACCCACAGAGCAGGTCACACCCTAGACCCCATCTTCGCAGCAGGAATCCGCGTCCAATTCAGCCACGCAACACAGCCGCCATGGACCGACCACCACTGCATACACTTCGCCATCAACAAACCCAAGGCGCCCATACCAGCCCCATGCCCACCATGAAGGAACTGTAGCAAGATTTCTGACAAGCAACTTAACTTCACCCTCACCCGAGACAACCACACCTGAGCACCCAACCAAACAATGCAGTCGGAGAACTCCACACCTGGATCTCCAACTGTGCAGACGAGCTCGCCCTGCTATGCAACCACGACAGCGCACGCCCCAGGAAAGCCGCTTGGGTCACCACCCCTCTCCAAGAAGCCAGACGCACCTGCAGACGCCTGGAGAAAGACTAGGACAACCGAAAACCACACCACCTAAAAGGAAGCCATGACTAACTACCACAACCAGATCAGAGCCACCAAGAGGAACGTCATCCACAACAAAATCCGGGCTAACTCCAAGGAACTTTTCAGTGTCATTCAAGAAGTCACCAACCCACGCAGCGAAGCCACAGACATCACCCCATCCCAAGACCTCTGCGACAAGCTTGGAACCCATTTCCAACTCAAGATCAAAAATCTCTACGGCAACTTCATCGACCACAGATGGCCCCCGCCCCCCAGAAACGCCAGCCCACCATCTCCAACTGTACACCGATCACGGCCGAAGACACCGCCTGAACCATGAAAAGCATCCCCTCGGGGGGGGGGGGGGGGGGGGGCACCGATCTTTGCCCTCTCACATCTACCACAGAGCCGCAGCTGCCATCGCTCCTGAACTACAACGCATCAACACCACCTTCAAAACGGGCACCTTCCCAGACTACTGGAAGCACACCGAAGTCAGACCCCTGCTCAAGAAGCCCACTGCTGGCCCCACCGACCTCAAGAACGATCTGCCCATCTCGCTCCTCCCCTTCGCAGCCAAAGTTGCAGAGAAAACAGTCAACAGGAAACTGACTCAATTCATTGAAGAGAATGCCGTCCTCGACCCGTCCCAATCCAGATTCCGAAGCAACCGCAGCACAGAGACCGCCCTACTCGCCGCCACAGACGACATCCGCACCCTCCTGGACCAAGGCCACTACGCAGCCCTCATCCTACCAGACCTATCAGCAGCCTTTGACACTGTCTCCCCACGCACACTACTCGCCAGACTACACAATGCAGGCTTACAAGGAACAGTCCTGGACTGGATCCAATCTCATTCCCCACTGGAAGAAGCCAAAGGATCAGACTTCCACACTTCCTCTCCGACCCCACGAAAATCACCTGCGGAGTCCCACAGGGTTCATCACTGAGCCCCACCCTCTTCAAGATCTACATGGCCCCCCTCGCAGCCATCGTCCGACAACACCCAGCTCATCTTTTCCCCTCACCAAAGACCCCACCACTGCCAAACTCAGTCTTAGTCTGCCACAGCAGAATAAGACTGATACTGGTGCCCCATAGTTTCCTGTCCTCCGCCCTCCTTGCAAGCCCAATACTCTTAAGATCTCAGAGACCCTTGCTGTTTGACTTTTATGAGATGGTATCCTTCTGCCCTTCTACAGTTTCCTGCCAAACCTTTTCACTTTCAGTAGGGAATGACATTTGAGGAAAAACTGCAATCTAGCTAAAAAAAAAAGGATACCCAATAGTGCAGATTTACCTTACTTTTATTGGTTCAGCTAGGACCTGCATGGCTTATTTTCATCCCAGACGATCTTTTGGTGGTTTAATCTCTGGGCCCACAAGAAAGAGCAGTAGTAAAGTGCCCCTTTTTGAATGGTTGCCCCTCACCTTTAGCCTGATGTTGATACTCTTTGAGTGTGCCCTGGGTTCCTGCCAACCAGGTACCCAGGGCCTATGCTCTTTCCCTAAAACGGTGTACCCTCAAATTTGCACACCTCTGGCCACATGCAAGTTCCTTGTAAAAGGTACCCTAGGTATCCAGGGCCCTGTGACCAGAGAAGGCCTCTAAGGGCTGCAAAAACGTATTGTGCCACCCTTAGAGGTCCTGCACCTTAACACACACACACTGCCATTGCAGACCAAGTGTTTTGGTGCATAGAAAGGTGAAGGGTCAACACGGCACACATCCCTGTGTGCCATGCCTACAACCCGCTGCCTGTGGCAAAGGTCAGCCACCCCGCTGGTTGGGTGCACTATGCAACTGGTGAGGGTACAGGTGCGTGAGCCCTGTACTACTACAGTGTCTAAGTCTATTCTTAGACATTGTAAGTGCAGTAAAAACGAAGAGTAAATGGTCTGGGAGTTTGTCATTACGAACTCCACAGCACCATAATGGCTTTACTGAAATCTGGGAAGTTTGGTATCAAGCTTCTAAGCACATTAAATCCCACACTGGCATCACTGTGGGTTTAATGAAAAACACTGAGGGCATCTTGGAGATGCCCCCTGAAAAACTACCTAACTCTAGTGTCCTGGCTGACTGGCTACTCTCCAGCTGCCACCCCCAGACATGTTTCTGGACCCCTGGGTCTAGAACCTGCTGCTCTTGGGGACCTGAAACAAAGCACATCCTGGGCAGAGGTGCCAAGCCGCCTCCCCCAGGATGGGCAGTGTCCACAATGGGGAGGCCTCGATCTGTGAGCTGACCCTGCCATTTGCTGCTCCCAGCAACTGGCCCCCACCGGTTCTGACCTCCACTTTGGGTGAGAGAATCGTCGGGGGGAAAAACAAGATAGGAGAGATGTGCTCACCTTTGCTAACCCCACCCCTCAGGTGAGGGAGGAGAGGTGAAGCACAAGTCAGTCCCAGCCATCTTTAAGGTGGGCGACTCAGACAATTAGAGTGAGGCTTATGCCCTCCCTCCCCCCCTCCCCCCTCACTGGAGGCGAGGAGATTGAGTTTGAAGTTAATAATAGTTAGAAAAATGTCATGTTGTGTAGATGGTAAGCTGCAAATGCATAAAATGTATGTCTTGTGGTGGTGTATTACTGGTTCCAGCAAGAGATTTGTACCTTTGGATGGAAATGTTTAATGAAAAGTGGCCTTTGACCCTGCTTCAAGTCAGGGTTATTTATCCAGGGGGAATTGAGTGTATATAATATGTATTGCCAGGTTGAGGAAGTTACTCGCCACATGATTCATACTGCTTTTTGGACCCAAAAAGTATCAACAAAGAGTTCATAGTTGATCACACAAAACATTAGTGTTTGTTGAGGGAGATGGCAGATATCTTTAGGAACAAAGTGGATACACTGAAGGGTTATGTGTACCAATTAAAATTAAAGTAAAATGCTGTGCTATTGCCCTCTAAAGATGAGATGGTCTTGATATTGAAGATTCACAATTTTTTATGAAAATCTTAAAGTAGAGGTTTCACCGAGCAAGACCTTTACGCAACCTGTTGTCACTGACCTCATTGAAAATGATATCTTCAGCTTCCATGTCGCAGGCCTTCAATTTGGCTTCAGTTTGCTTCTGCTGTCTGCGTATTCGAGCGTATGATGAATAGGGTTTTTGGAGGGAAGTGTAATGAGTTATTTTTCCAATATATTTGTGTAAATGAAGGACAGAAATAGCATAATTCAGCATTGGTCTCAGCATTACGAACACTACACCGTATTGAGACTGCAGTAAGACTTGTTTGTTCTTAAACAGGGAGATGTACTATTTTGGTCATGTAACATCTGTGAGGTGTGGGACTTTGAGAAAGTGATTATACTAGCACCCAATCCAAGGAGTAATCCCCAGCTTCTATCATTAATGTGAGTGCCCAATTGTGTTAATCTTAGTCATAAGTGAATCCTTGAGGGCAGTGTTCACATTTGTGTTTGGGAATGATAAGATAACAGACCAGTGTGGTCTGACATCGTCAAGCCATCCATTCGAAACCATTTGATAGGAAATAAATATTTTTACTTGCATGGTGAATGCCACTCTTTTGTAAAGTGATTACTACAGGAAACTATTTAGTGATAGAAAACTTTCTCCAATGTGCTTTAAAAATCTGCGAGGGCAGGCCTTTTACCCTGAGTTCTGACCATACACCTGGTTGAGGTTTGCAATTTGGTCATGTTGAAGTGAGATTTTTTATCTGTCTCACTGGTTCAGGGACACCCTTGGTCTACGGGTTCACAAAATGAGGAGCAACACTGGAGTGGAACAAAACACAAGTTTATTACATCTCATGAGCGGGCTCCGTCATACAGACACAGCAAGTGTCAGAGGGAACTGACTAGCATGGTTTCAAACCTGGTATTTATACAAATTTGGTACTGTAAGACAAGCACTAAAACTCCTTTGTCATTGTTACATAATGCTTACACAACCCCTTACACAACCCCTTTGTATAATGCTTACATGCTGAACTGTTAAATCCTGATAAACCCCCTCCCATGTCACTTTCATAGATAGGCAGGGGTGGGTACAGGCGTTGGTGGACTTGTAGACAGGAACATCTACGTACTCGGGGCCTTTCGGAAGGGCAGGGCCTCTACTCTGGCACGTAAGTATCAGCACAACTAGCTTTCAGCTAACCTGTAACTTCTGACTTTGCAAAAAGTCCCCACAGAAACACAAAATGGGGGCTGGTAGACAAAATGGAAGAGAAGTAGAGGCTAACTTAACAAAATACATTTTTTACAGTTTACCATTCCCTCCTTTTAGAGTCTACTAAACACATAAACCAAGATGGTTTGACGCAAATTGTGCACGAGCGCTAAGAAATCTAAAATTAAGCCTTAAAGCAATTCCAAGGGACACAGTGGAAGTGGTAAAGTGTAGGAAAATTTATAACATTATGATCAAAGAAAGGAAGGCTTCCCTAAAAGCAGAACTATGGGCTGACTTAAGAGAGGCCGGTGAAAACAGGGATTTTATTGAATTCTGGAAAATCATAAATAGGCCCTGTTTTCACGACCAAAATGCCCCAGTCATTAGCACAAATATCCTCCCGCAGCAATGGATGACCCACTTCGAGGGCCTTTATAACCAGTCTATAGATCTTAAACATAAAGGGGAATGGGATGGTAATAGGAGCTGGGTGCAGGATTTTACACTTTCCGAGATTATCCAGGCAATTAAAGGGTTGACTCCAAATAAAGCCCCCGGGCCTGATGGCACCCCCCCAGATTTGTATAGAAGTAATATTGACTTGTGGGCCCCAATTTTAACGAGGGTGTTAAATGCAGCTATTAAGACAGGACTCCCTAGGTCGTGGTCCACCGCCTTAATTGTACCTATTTTCAAGAAGGAAAATAGGGACAATCCTCAGTGTTACAGACCCATATCACTGATCGACGTTTCTGCCAAAATACTGGGGCGGGTGATCCTAAACCGCTTAATGATCTGGACAGAAGAGCACCATACAATAGTGGATACCCAGTATGGTTTTAGAGCAGGAAAGTCGACCAGTGACCAATGTTTAAATTTATACCTTTTGGTCGCTAAATACACCAGAGCGAGCAATGGTACCATTTATATGGGATTTATGGATCTGGCGGCGGCCTTTGACAATGTAAATAGAAGTAAACTTTGGGAAAGGATGAGCACTTTGGGGATTGCCCAGGGACTTACAAGTATCCTAAGAGAACTACACTGGAACACCACAGCCAGGGTTCGCTTTAGTATGGAGGGAGGGCAAACTGACTCCTTCCCATGCTCTAGCGGAGTAAGGCAGGGATGCATTCTTGCCCCCTTCCTTTTCTCATTATACATTAATGACCTGGAGTCATGCCTCATAGCCCGGGCGGTGGATTGTCCCAAGGTACGGAAGCGTCAAATACCGGTACTATTGTACGCAGATGACGCGGTCCTGCTCGCCCGGACACCGAGAAGTCTCCAATCTCTGATCAATGGATTGGGGGTCTTCATGGATAAATTAGATCTGTCCATGAATTTGACCAAGTCCTTTGCATTGATTGCAGGCAAAAAACCCATCAAAAAACCGGTGTTTAAAATTGGGGCTCATACCATGGGCATTGTAACCACCTTCCCATATTTAGGTCTATTACTTGATGGCAAGATGCAATTTGACACATTACTAGAGGAACACTGTACCAAATTGGCTTCCTCATGTGGTGCAATTATGATTTTTGCCCAGAGACTGGGGCGTTGGTCCCCAGAGCAAATAATGAGCTTGTATCGCTCAATAAGCACAGCCAAAGCAGTATATGGAGCCGAGGTTTGGTGCTTTAGGGATGCCAAACAGTTACAACTAGAGGAAGACAAATTCATCCGTAGAATCCTCAAGATCCCACACTCAATACCAGCTGAAATTGCACATTCCGAACTCGGAATTCCGTATATTGTAGATCAGGTCAAGATTAGACCGGTCTTGGCTTGGCTTAGTATTTGGGCTAACCTGGAGGCTGTATTAAGCCAAGAAATCCTCTCTGACTGTATACAAATGGACAAAGGGATGTCAATCCCTTGGTTGAATTGTTAAACTAACTTTAGAGTCCGTAGGTCAGCACACCCTTTTTAGCACCCCTGCCCTAATTACAAGGAACAGTAAATTACAAATCAAAAGACTGTTGCTTGACAATTTGGAGAGGCTTAGGGAAACTTAAGCTTTTGCACTAAAACGGTCAGTGGTAGCAAACACCTTAGTTAAAGAGGCACCGGGTATGGAACCGTACCTATTTCTGATGTATAATCACCAGGATAGGTTTTTAATGTGTCGTTTTAGGCTCAATTTGTTGCAAAATATTTTAGCTTATCCGTCTGGTTTTACTGCAACTATTGACCAGAAGGGTGCCTGCGGCTGCGACAACATGTCTCCGCAGGACACCCTTCATTTTGTATTATGTCCATTTTATCGTTACCCAAGGCGTATGTTTCTGGTTGAAATCTTAAAAAATGGAAAATTTCAGCATGCCAAAATAGCCCTGCTGTTTCTTCAGAGAGCAAATGATATGCATACATTATGTTCAGTAATAGGCTTTCTAAAAGCGGCAGTAAGACTAAGCAATACCAGAGACTAACCTATTATGAATAATATATTGATTCTTTTTGTATTTTAACAGGGTGATAGATGGTTAATTTTGATATTGATGTGATAAAAAAAAATCATGTATGTTTCTGTGTTTTAAAATATGTACTTTTTATGATGATTTTTTTAACCATCGAAATAAAGAATTAATTGAAACACATTTTGTCTAATTAATAAGATATGTATTCTAGATACATAAAACTTCATGAATACAGACAGCAATAAAAGAGAACAAATTAACATACTTGGTGATATAATCACCATGACCACTATATTCCTCCACATCTAAATCAAATCCTTTTGCCTGTGGGCTACCATCATCATCTGGATAACATGCTATATTTAGCTCTTTATTAAGACCTCCTATATCAAAGCTAAAAATCTTATTCGCATGTACTGCCCACAAGACTCCAAACCAAGCCGTGCAAGAGCCATTGTGGGAGAATGGGAGCGGTATGAGAGGCATGTGCCCCCTTTTTCCTGGTGTGCAGGCAACAATCCACAAACCCAACAATAAGAAATAATAGCAATACTATGCGTATAATGCAACATTCGAATAAATGAGTTGTTCTGGTAAGAAAATCTATGTTTCTCATCTAACAGTGAAAGAGTAAAATAATAATGTTCAGGCAGTGTAGGTGTTGGGCGTACAAGTGTATGCATAGAAAATTTCACATGTAGGAACCAAGCTATTACACAAATACTCATTACACTAGATAAACTTGCTGCCAAATAAATGTCCATTTAAATTTGATTTTCTTCTCCGTAGCATGTTGAATATCAAAATCTTCCTCCATGATAGCCATTTCGCAATATCGAAGACGACAATGTCTCTCTCTGTATAGTCTCTTATGATTTTTTACCAACTCAGTTCATAAATGTTCTTTCTCAAAAGCTATATATCCTAAATTCGATACCTAATCAATAAAGGGAACACAGTCACTTGGGCAAAATAAACACAGTTCTACATCAACAGGCTCCGCGCCAGGAGCAAAACAAGTCATTGAGACTATGCATTTTAACCCCTTCGGTGCCACGCCCTTTCCCCCTCCTGTGCCGGGCGTTTCCCACGCGGGTGGGTTTCATGACTAGATAGTCTCGTCATGGGCACAGCGCGACCGTGCTCCATGACGAGACTATCTCGTCATGGGTACAGAAGAGGTTAAAGATGACAGTAGCAATGAAATGAGCGTAACAAGTACTTCAAGAAAGGTCATCCACACATTCATCTGCAACAGCCTGAAGGATCGTTAAATAGATTGTTTTTTTCAAGAAATATTTGTCCATTTAAAGATTCTTTTCTCTTCAGCTCTTGACAGTTCTCAGTTAGTCAAGAAATGCTGAATAAATAACTATCAGCTTGCTATCAAGGTGGCTCATACAGTTCAATCCTTTGCATGTTTTCAATCCAAGCCTTTCACTTTTATTTTCACTTTGATCAGTGTCAGACGTTTCAGCTATGGGTGCAAATGATTTTTCAAGGGAACACTGCAGACATTTTGGATACCCTTTCAGCCAGCTTTTTTTTCTACCTCCCCTCGTTTGTCCACAGCACTAATTTTTAGGTCTTGCCTGCGAATGCAGCGAATGCGCTGCTACGCCTCGGCGAGATCTATTGTCGTTGCTTCTGTGTCTGGGGCCTGTGGAAGCGGGGTTGGTGTCCGCCCTGTTGGCATTAGGCCCCGCCCACCCGGACTGGAGATTTCACTCGTGCACGGCGTCTCTAGTAAGGTCTCGCCTCCACCAGAGTTAACTCCTAGCTATGCACGAGTGCATATATGTATTGTACTTACAATCCAGAAAGCCATCATCCGTTTTTCGCAGCTGTGCACCTCGGTTTTAACAGCCATTCCTCTTTCACACTTCTACTCTGTTGCACACCTTGCAGCTGGAGATTTCACGTCATTTACTGCAGCAGCACTGCAGGTTTCCAAAGCACATGTTCTCATGCTGAATCAGTTATGGTCATTGTGCTGTTCTTCACTTTTTACAACAATGAACCTTCTCGTGGGTATTTTACTCTGTTCAGAGTGCTTCGCAGTATTGTAGCAACGCAAGTTTGCAGGGAGCTAAATATTCATACAGCATAATGCTTTAGGCAAGTAACAGTGGCTGATGAATAGCACCATTTCCCCTGGCGTTAACTCGGAGCTGCTAGAAGTGAAGAACTGAAGGCACACCGACAAACTACAGTGGCCTGTTTTTTTTTTTTTTTTTTAAATATGCTGAATTAACCAAGGGGATTGACTAATTATGTTTTTGTTAAATACACAAGGATATCAAATTGGTCGAAACCGCAAGTAGAAAAAAAATATCAAGATGTTTTTCAATAGTGTTACAAACTTTACATTTGCTGTTTCTAGGCGCTGTAAAAACACTGGTCGTTGTTATCCAATTTAGCAGGACTTATTACACAATGCCTGTTATTTCTGAAGCAACACAATGAAACCCTCTCGGAGGCCTACATACTGTCATCCATTTTTACCGGCCGGAAATCTGGCTAACCCAGCGCAAGCGTAGGAGCCAACACAAGGGCTCGTGCCACTTGCGCCAGCGCAGCCACTTATCCACGCATGTCCTGCGTGTAAGTGACGCTCACCTCCCATGCTGCAGGCGGTGCAGTCCTTAAGAACTAGTCACTGCTAATGGAAACGCCACAAACTCATTTAACGTAAAGCGTGATTCACCTCTTCACCATTGTCAGATCATGCGGAGTAGAGTGCCGCATAAAGCGGCACTAAAATCAGTAAAATGGCACCCATAGAGTGCTTGAAGGCGGCCTGAAGGTCTACTGGAAACGCCCGCAGTCGGCTCGATGAATGCAATTTCAAGTCCTTGCAGGACTAGGGACCCGGACGACACGATGAGTGGAATGAATATGAGAAACGTAGAAGTACGTAATTCTAGCTCGAGTAAAATGTTTGAGGGCAGGGAGCAGCAGTCTGAAGAAGCTCAACATGTGAGGGCTGGTAGGAGTTATGTCTTTATTATCGGGTGAAAGATTATACCATGGCAAGGCCCAAGAAACCCCTAGAATTAATGTTAAAAAGCCCTCCTGATTTCATTTTGTGTTTTATTTACCTGTTCCCTTTTGCTGAACTCCCTAACACTCTGTGCTTTTTCGCTCAGATAATTAAGCGGACCAAACAGGCATGACAAGTACTCTGAGCTAATACCACAATAACCTGAACGCGCAGGGATCCCGCCCTTGCACACAATTTTACTTCCTGCGCACAGTGGCTAGCCTGGCCTTCGCGCTTGCATATCACCCACCCCTACGATATATATTTTTAACCCGTGCGTAATTTCCACACCCATCAGTCTGAACACAGCCATAGGAAACCGAAACAGAGCTGGGGCGTTCCCTTTCGTGAATTCTTTCTCTGCTCCCATTGGTGATCTGTTGCCTTCTTGTGTTACTCAGTGCTACAGCCTGCCTTGGGATAAGCCCTCCCCCGGTTTAACCATGCATGGCCTGTGCCGAGGAAACAAACAAGCATTTGCAATGCAATAGGTCTTGCAGTTACGCGAGTTTGAGCTATTGACATTGCAAATAACAATGCCTTTTATTTTTGTTTTCGGCTTAAAACCTAAATAAAAGGCATTTTCATTTACAATGCCAATAGCTTAAACTTGCGTAACTGCGAGACCCATTGCATTGCAAATGCTTGTTCCTTCAGAGGCTGCTCCGGACTCATTCATCCCTTTGACACCGCTTTCATCGGAGTCAGTTTTCACTTTTTGCTTTTCCAGTGCAGTTTGCTTTAGTGCTGCTTCAAACTGTGTGTTCCCTTGCAGCTTGACTGACCGTCTTCTGTTGGCTTTTGACCACTGCTGGCATCTTTTCTTGAAGAGGAGCTGTTTTATCAGGGGGACACAGGACCATAGTGTGTGAGAGGCATACACCCAATTTGGAAGGCCACCACATTTCACAACAGTTTTTGCCAGGATCATTTGGAACAGGCCTTTCGATTTCACAGCATCTCTCAGATCAAAGTTTTGGCACCAACCATTATGCAGATCTTGTGTACCCGCTGCAATCTGGGTAGAAACTGCACACTCCACATCAGACCTTCACAGCAATGGTTAGTCTTTTCATCAGTGTTTTTCACAAGTGCATTTGCATGCCACTATATTCAAGGCACTTCAGTGATGCCGAAACAGTCTTTTGCAAAGTGTAACTCTGTGCTGTCTTTGAGTTGCTTTATTGTGCTTGAAACTTCAGGCAGATGGCTACAATCCAATCTTTGTCCAATCTGTTTTTTCACACATCTTTGAGACCTCATTTTGATCTGATTTCAGAGAAACTGGCAATCTATACTTGGGCATCAGTTTTTGCAATAACACATTTGCTTCTATCCAGTTGTCAGTTTTCTCAGATTCTGTTCTGATACAACCTTGTTCTGCTTCTAAAACATTTTCTTGTACATCTTTTAGTTCTTTACAAGTGTCCGCATTAAACAAACAGTATCCTTTTCAGATTCACCTGTGAAAATTCCATTGAATGTATATGCTAACGGGACACTATATTCTACAACTGAATTAGCATTTGTCTCTCTTATGACAATAAGGACTCCCATTTGAGCATTTGTACTGCATGTTATGGTAAGGGCAATCCATTTCGAATTTTGAGCTGAGGTAACTACTGAAAGCCATGAAGCTTTGACAACATAATGTATAGGGAGCACAGCATGTGCTACTCCTAATCTGTCATTGTTTCCTTTCAAACATGGGCAATCTACAAAAATGGACATTGTTGGGCTCAATCAAACGTTCATCCTTAAAGTCTAGCCTTGGCTTTATGCATAGATTAATGACACCTAGACATTCAGGTTCAGTTTCATCACAAACAATTTCATTTGTTGGCTTTAAGCTCAATGCATTTCAATTCAGACATTTCTTGGTCACACTATTTTCCCAAAACAACTTCACAAAGGAAGGAACCTTTTCAGCAATTGGACATTTTATCATTATTTTTTCACTCTTTTTGTGACTGACATTTACCATAGCTACTAAATTAAAGCAGTTGGGCATTTCTGTGACTTTGGGGTCAAGTGTCATTGGGAAATATGTCACAGACCTTTGAACACATTCATGTTTTGAACAGGCATTGAGCGAGCGCAGCCCTCCCTCTCACTGCAAATTGGTGTATTTTCTTTTAAATAAACTTGCACTCCTAGTGCTGGGCCACAACACTTTTTCTCTTTCAATCAAGGAATGCTTTTGTGCGATTGTTGTCCAATGGAAGCGGATCAGACCCATCCTTGTGTGTCAGCCTCAGTAAAGGCTTAGCCACTAGGGAAAGAGTTGGTAACCACTCGCTATAGCAGCCAACCATTCTCTAAAAACATCCTGACTTCTTTCTGAATTTGAGGTGGATTAATCTGGTTTCCACTCTCTCTGGTGAAACCTTTCTAGCTCCATTTCCAATTATGTGTCCCAGACATTCATCTTCTTTTTGACAGTATTCCTGACTATTCTCATGCAATAGCACTGTGACATGAGCTGGACAAAAATCAATAACAGTAAGCCATTCTTCAGCACATGGAATGTGGAAAAAAAAAATATTGGCTGGATTCGGTACCATAGCACAACCTAGAAAAGAAATACTGCTACTGTCCTGTATTATTCTGTTCTTTTCATTTAGTGTCTGTGAACCTGTGATCAGAAAGTTACATAAACTTCCAATCAATTCCATCAAAAATCCATTACTCTGTTTATCTCCAATTTTTTGTAAAATTTCTGCAACTGATGGTGTTTTTGAACACATCATCTGTTTCTAATTTGAATAAGACATGTTCTGCATGTTTTATTAATCTGACATCTTTCTCCATGAACTCCCTTACTTATATGTTAAGAAAAATAGAGGGAGGTGGTGTAGGGCATAGGGAAGGCGCAAAGAAAAAAATCACCAATTTTAGCAAGAATATCACTATCTAGGGACGGTGCTATAAGGAGGAGAGAACCACCAATTACTCCTAATCTGCAACCTAGGCTGCTCCAAAAGATAAAACACAAAACCCTTTGCACGCGTCAATCAAATATACAATTCAGTTCACACATTTGAGTTGCAAGAATCAATAATGCACTGCAGGGTTTTCTTGGTAATCTTCATTCTTTAATCCATGTGATTCATTATTCTTCGGTAGCGAGAGATGTAACTGGTCCGACAATTTAATGTACACAGCGCAAAGCCAACACGTGTTTCGTCGCTATTAGTTATATATATACATGCGACTTTTTCAAGGCTGAATTAAAAACAGATAAGGACCTGAACCAACACATATCAGAAAAAGATAGTAACAATCACAATCTGGATATCAATATGTACCACCACCGTGATGATTCATAAATCATAAGTGTTTTTTAGCGTGTCACCTCACACCAACAAAACAGAAGAGAATCAATCCGACAGACAATTTTATCCAAACGAAAGTCACTATAAAAATAGTAAGAATCCCAATCCAGAATTCATCATGTTTTGTACAAAGGGATACCATAGAATGTATTGTGTGCAATGATATGCAAGACTAGTCATCAATATAGATATCCAAAATCAATAGTGTGTCAGAAGAATGCAAGCAGCCAGCAACACCGAGTGTTTGCCAAAAATCCGGCCACAAACAAGTGACCAAAGGTCCAACTGACCTGAAAAGGTATACGTCATAAAACTGTAAAATAACAGATGACAAAGGTATAAGGTACCACATTCGTAAAATAGTCCAATTTCACAAGTAAGTAAATAACATTCAGGAAAGGTACACTAGAAATACCTACTTGGCAAAGGAATGAATTCCAAGAGTAGTAAGTGATGTGGTAGAACAGCAATAGAATGGTAACTGCAGGGTCCGTGTACGGATCAATACAAGACCTTCAGTACTGTAGACAAAGTGAAAAATAAACACCTAGCATCCACGAAGTCAGGAATAAGTGAACAAATCACAAACCCAAACAAGGTATGGCTATCGCTTAGCAATGCAAAGTCACGGACGCATAATAACTGTATGATGTCGTTATCCCCCAAGTATAAACTCAAACATCTATTTCCCATACAAAAATATATATAAGAAGTGTCGGTAATGTGCATAAAAACGTAGTTGGACTCTGCATATAATGAAAAACAAGCCTCCACACCCTTATGTTAAGTACCTGTATACGTAAGACAGGTAAAGGACCCAAGCACTATTCAGAGCCAAAAAACACCACAACAACTCCACTCACTATTAGAAAAGTTCTTCGTTCAACTCTTCAGTCTGCCCCCACCAGCCGGCGTCCTCGAGTGCGAGAAAGCAGTCAACCTCCCGGGTCACCATTTCAATACGTGCGCATCTGGGTAACGCATAAAGATAGACGACTGCAAGGTAATTTCGCACCCCGGAGTACAACGGGCGCCATATTAGAATGGGAAATATGCGTACAATATATAAACGCAAAAATAATTCTAGGCGCGCATACGTAAAAAGAAAGTAGTTCGGTGAAATCGTAAGACCATTGCAACGCAATCAATTATGGGACCATATATGTACACCATAACTGCAAAATAAATCCAATTAATGTCAGACAGCAGACGGGCGCCATATTTGAAAGGAGGCTTTGTGTAACATTACCAAACCAATTGACTCCTTAAATGCGCGCATACCTGCTGGTGAGAATGTTCAAACTATATCGTAAGCCCAGAGAACAGTATAATATTAATGAGCCATCTATGTACACCATACCCAAGGAAAGACATGGCTCATATTGGCACCAAATAGTGAATCGCGCAATCAAAAAAGTGCAAACCAACAGTTAATACTGCAGAAACCATCATGTCTAATAGTATCTGTATATAATATCTATAAATGGACAGAGTACTCTAATACATTAAAAAGACGATATGTGCCCAATTTCAGTTTGCACAATAATGAAATATAGAACCATATAACTTGAGAAGTTCTCATGCCAGAAACCATCTGTACCTTATACCGATCGATAAAAATAAAAAAAACTGAGTGCTCTAATAAATTAAAAGGCGATATAAGCCATAGAGAACCCGTAACACAAAGTGAGTCAAAGTCCATAGTCACTAGGTACATAAAAGTCACAGAAACTCGACCCTCAACCGTATACTGTATAAAGAAATCGTCATGCTAAAACCTAAGTCTTGGGGTACTAGTCAATAGGTAATATGCACAAAGATCTCCCAACTTATAAACAAAGGTGATCACAAAGCAAAGGAGATTGTCAGTTATTGTCTCTGGATACCATTATGATGAAATATGTCAATGGATCATGGTCAGCTGGGTATAATATAATTAACATATATCTAGTGTCCCCTCATTGATAAACAGAGCATACACATAGGAATAATTGTAAGAGCATTAAACAATACTGCTATGTTTATTATTTCTTTCAAATCAGAAGGTCATTTTTCAACTGTAATTTCTGCTATAGCTGTCTCTTGTTGGGCCATTATAAAATGTACTTTCTAATCCGGAATCTGATAATTAACATCATCTACTACTTTCTGGTGCGCACTACACTTAACAATAGCCACTCGCTTGGGTAATGTTAATGCAGTCAGCAAATTTTGAACAAACTCTCCATGCTGTCTCCACAATTGTATGCAGTGAAGTAATAGCATAAGCTGCAGTCGTGGTGCCATCGGGTAGCTTAAAACAAGATCCATCTACATACAATTCACCCTGAGCATCAGGCAGGGGCATGTCAGTCCGGTCCACTTGACCCTTTTTGTTCCTCAGTGGTAAAAATACTCAGAAGGCAATGGCAACAAAGTAGCTGGATTCAAGGTCAGGCAGTGTTTACGTGTAATGTGTGGTGCTGACAAAGTGAGTTCGTACCCAGTAAGACGAGCACTCGTCAAATGTTGTCTTAGTCTGATTCAATAATACATCAACTGCATGGGGAACAAAAAACGTCAATTTATGATCCAGTACAAGTCCTGCCGATTGTCTGATTGAAATGGCAGATGCTGCCACAGCCTTCAGGCAACCAGGGAGTGCCCTGGCCACATACTTTTTGCATTTAAAATATAATCCTTCTCTCGTCACTTTCAACACTCTTCTTGTGCTTATAACTGTAATTCTTAAATTTTCTGTACAATAGTGTGTTCTTCAAATTTCTTCCTATCCTTTTCTCCTTTAATCTGTTTCTGATTCATTGTTTTTCTCCATAACCCTACGGCATCAAACCTACTCTGCCTACTTTTTGTTTTTAAAAAGCTGTTCTTCTACATATTGCAATTTATTCAAATCAAAGGTACCATTAAGTGGCCACTGTAAATTACTATCTGCCTTCATATATTTGTTCCACAATGTGCTAAACAGTATGGAAGGAACCGTAATTAATGTACATTTCATAATTCAGAGTGCCTTATAGAGGCGCTGGCTGTCTTTCTTCCAAAATGCAATTTTTGTTGCAACAACATAATGCACGAAGTGTGCTCTAAACAGGCATGTTTACCAAATTTCTTAACAATGTTGTCAAGGGACTCTCATGCCAAAAACCAAAAAATTAGAGAAAATTCTCACATTACCTGTCTAAAAAACATTTGCAAATGCTTTTATCAAACCAAAACCAACAAAGACAGCCGTTTCTATCCTACCTGACCGCAAATCTCCAACTCCCACCTGCTGATCCTCAGATCAATAGATCACCTCCAAATTGCCGACCGACGAGCCCCAGTTGAGACACACAGCCGCCACGAAGGTCCCGTCGATTAGCTGAAAGTCACCTTGGCAGCGAGAACCAAGTCTCCTCTGCGGGGCGCCCCTTGGTGTTTGTCTCGTCAAAGCTGCCTCCTACTGGTCCAGCTGTGGCCTTCAATGGGGCCCCACGTTGCCGGCACCAGTTGTAGAAGTGATATTTTTATCTGTCTCACTGGTGCAGGGACACCCTTAGTCTACAGGTTCACAAGGATCAACACTGGAGTCGAACAAAACACCAGTTTATTACATCTCATGAGCAGGCTCCGTCATACAGACACTGCAAGTGTCTGAGAGGGAACTGACTAGCATGGTTTCAAACCTGGTATTTATACAAATGTGGTACAGTAAAACAAACCCTAAAACCCCTTTGTCATTGTTACATAATGCTTACACAACCCCTTTGTATAATGCTCACATGCTGAACTGTTGAATCCTGATAAACCCCCTTCCACGTCACTTTCATAGATAGGCAGGGATGGGTACAGGCGTTGGTGGGCTTGTAGATGGGAACATTTGCGTGCTCTGGGCCTTTTCGCAGGGCAGGGCCTCTACTCTGGCACATAAGTATCAGCACAACCAGCTTTCAGTGAACATGTAACTTTGCAATAAGTCCCCACAGAAACACAAAATGGGGTCTGGTAGACAAAATGGAAGAGAAGTAGAGGCTAACTTAACAAAATACATGTTTTACCGTTTAACAGTTGTGTCAATAAAGGTTGCAGCAGTTCCAATTTAAGGTAGTGCAAGTTAATGGATGGAACCTGGTTCCCTGCTGTTTTTGAGGACATCTAAGGAGGAAAACGTAATGGAGCTAATTTTCCTTTAGTAAAATTGTTGCTGTCGAGTGTGTTGTCTGTGGAAGAATGCAGGCGTACTATCAGGTGATGCAAGAATTGGGAACTAACATTGACGTTTGCTGGACCAATGATCCTCGCATGCATCCTTTCTAATTAGTTAGCTATCCGAAGAGAAATTTATTGTACAGAGGGGTGAAAAGTTCATAATCTTCCACATCAGACTCTAACATATGAACATTTATAAAGAGTTTTTGGTGGTCTGCTGTGAGCAATTACATAAAAGGGCAGGTATGAAGGTATCATTTTTGTAAGGAAGCAGAGAGGTGATTGGATATTAGAAATAGACCCATGACAAATGTGAGATTTTCAGATGACGTATTGAAGAAAATTCCATGGATCCCTTCATCTGCTTATGGTAATGTGAGGTTTGCTGTAATAGTGGTGAATTCTCGTACTGTGTACACAATTCTCAAGGACAGAGTACAATTGTAGTGATGAAGATGATCATTCGAATGGCCATTTCAAGTGATATGAATGATGTGATTTAGTCAGCTGCTTGGGCAGGAAGGATCCCATGCAGCACTTTTACTCAGTAAAAATCCTTTGTGTTGCTCCTTTTTGTGTGAGGAAATGGTAATAAGGTGATGTTGATTTGGCGAACGTGAAAAGTTGTGCAGTAGTAATGAATGGGAAAGCTTGTAAAATGCAAAAACGTTTGTTACATGAACTGACTTTGGTACCACGGGATTCGTTCAAGATTAAGATTGGAGACTTCAAAGAAGGAATTGTCAAAGTTTTCTGTTTCAAAAGTACAGTTGTGTACTCTAGTTGATGTGCAGAAGCGTAATGCAAGAATATTGACTGGAGGTAAAAAGGAGAATGGGTCAAGAAGAAAAGGCCAGTGAATGGTGGTGATGTTTTGGGAAGGAGTGATATGCCTGATGGATAGTGGAGGAGGTGTTCGGTGTAGTTGATTTTACAAGTTGAAGCTATTTGAGGGTGCAGGGCCGGGTGTGCGAGGGTTGATGTAGAGGTGCTCTACGGCGATAAGTATGCTTAGAGCGGGAGTTGCTCAAGGGAGGAGATATTCATAAATGGAGGTGAAAGTGTTTGAGGATAGAGATTCTAGATAGCACAGTATGATCTTTTAAAGTGCATGATGGGATCTGGTAAGAGGTGCGAGGGGGTAAGACTGCCAAAATGTGTAGCCTCATGTCCTACGTTAAATATATTTTTTGTTTTTCGTAATTCCTTTGAGAACATAGAACAGTTCACATACAAGTGGATGTGCTGACCTTTCAGAAGCTGCAGCATCCCCTTTCCCATTAGAAAATCAAAGTGTGACCAGATGATGTGCAGTTTCTGCGTACCCGATATTGTGCTGCATCGTGGCAAGGCTTCATAACATAAAATAATATGCTCAGACGCTGTGTGTTCTTTGTCAGCCTGACCCATTTCTTGTAGTGAGACTAAGTCTGTGTTATTATTCTGTATGGTCTGACGCGCAGTTCCTGCTTCAGTGTCGCACAAGTCTGAGAATCTTGTAATTATTTCTGAGTGATTGACGTTTCGCGGTTGCGAGTTGTTTGTTTTCAGGCTATTGTTTATACCTGACCTAAGTTATCTGTGACCTGCAGTTCTTACCCACTACTGTGTGGAAATGTAAATAACAGCGTGCCCATTTCTTCAGCTCTGTATATATTTGCCAAACAAAGTGTCCATGGAACTGATAACCTTTGAGTAACCTGTTGCTCCGAGTGTCCTGCGGGTCCCCTCCAAACTGGTGGTTGGTGGAGTGGGTATCGATGTGGCCTAGGTTTCCATTTTTGGTGGTGTTCAACAAAACAAGTCACACTGGGGCTGCAAGTTGTGCAGTGACCCCTCTTGTGAAGTTCCAGGATTCCAGGAGGTGTATGCTTACCTTCTTTAATTCACTGAACAGGAGCCCAAGCTGGTGGAGGGGTCTGTAGCTTTGGCTGCTGTCACCTGTCTCCATTCCAACCACAGCTCCAGTTCCCCTCTACATTCCAGTCTAGAGTGGAACACAAGGAAGAAACAAAGGAATGCACCAACACAGGCTGAGATAACAAGAGTATTAACATCAAATGAAGTTAAAGCAAGCCTAATACAAAATCTAAACCGAAGACAACACACCTCCCCGTTTAGGAAAAAGATCTCTCACTTATAAGCTAATCTTTTAAACGTTTGGGTAGCACAACCGTTCCACATTCCCCATGCATGATATCATTCTCCATATGTGCAGAAACCTTTTTCTCCTACTTCACTACTGTTCTAAACATTCTAATTTTCGTCACAGCAAATTTGCTTAATAAATCATTTTCTGGTGTTATTTTCCATGTACACATCATAAGCTTTTCTTTTTCTAGCGCACACATTCTGATGCTGCTTGAGTATCCCAGGAAACAAATAGCTGCCTCTTGATTACCCTCCCGATCCTTAGCTGTGGCTTTGCCTATTCTTCTTATCAAATCACTATTGAAACTCCACCTTCTTCTTACCTTTCAGAAGCACAGGCAAAAGCCACTGCAACATGCCTTAATTCACACAGCCACTGCAGCGAGCAGTTGTCTGTGTGAGTTTAGATTCTTTCTCAAAGATAAATTTGGCTTCCTGACAATAACCCAACAATACCAGTCTTTGTTTTAACCTCAGATTTACTATTGTGATACTCATTCCTTTTAGTTTGTGTAATCCCAGCCCTTTTTCAATGGTACATGTCTGTGTCACAGGTTTATTCAGTTTTTTAGGTCAAGCCTAGCTCAGTGCGCATGCGCTGCTCTATGGGGTGGCCTCTTGGAATCACTCCAGACTTTCTCAAAACTTGTCCGTGTGGTTTTTCAACTTCCACACATTCTATTGGCCTTTGCGTGTGGCTTTCAAAAATGAAAGCACGCAATTGGCCAAAGGCGGGTGCATGTCCCAGCTTTTCTGTAAATGTTCACTCCCACGGCCTCCAGCTATCGGGAACGAGCAGCGGCGCGCAGGGTGCCAGCTGCATTTCTCGTGGATTTTTAAACACAGGGCGGTCAAGCGCAGCTGGAACTCGACAACTTGTTTTCTTGTTTCATCACGCTGCGCACCACTGCAACTCCTTTTAGTTTTATGGGGCAACCCAGCAGTCACTTTCACGATTCAGCCGCCCATGGGGTCTCATTGCCGCCGTGTTTCATTTTGGCACGTAGTAGTGGCTGCTGACAGCGTCGTGGCTTTGAGGCGTTGCACTCCTACACACACGTTCACTAAATGCCCCAAGCTGTAGGTTCGACATAAGGAGCGCAGACTTCTGCTAAGGCCAGTACCAAATGAGAGCTGAGACACACTTTTATCAATATCTTGTTTTCTGAATGTGTTTTTAGCGCACAACTCGTGAATGTGTACACCTTCACACGAAACGAAAGCGTGAAATGTGCTTTTAAATCACCGATTATTCCTTTGTATTTGCCTTTGACATGTGTATTATAATAGTAATTTTTCACACGGTCAGATTGCCCCCTGAAACTTCAGTATTATGTGTTGCTACTAGGTGGTACCAGTGTTCTCGACCTTGGAAGGATTGCAGGTGGAGGTGGCCTTATTTTTTGGTGTTTAATTTTGCAGTGTCCTTCCTTCCTCTGTATGTATGGTCTGCATGGTTAAAACACTTTAAAGGTCCCAAAGGCGAGACCTATTGGCTATGCCAATGCTTGTTTATGCTGCCATCAAGGAAACACCATGGTAAAAAGGTTGCTTGCCCTCCACGTCAAATGTGCGTCTCCTGTTGAAAGTGGCGCATTCACAAAACCCCAGATTTTTGTCTGCAAGTAATATTCCACATCTATTCTGGATGTTAGGGCTGTTACTTTACCATCTTTAATAAACTGGCTAGCTCTTTCCGCCAATACCTTGGACGAATGCAAGGCAGCGTTATACTGTGCAATCCCTAGACCCACTCACCCAGAAAGTTTTTCATTCTGTCTGAGACAAATTACGTGCTGTTGCCAGACCAGTCATTTTCTGTAAAACTTCCAATAGGAGAACTTTTTTATTGTAGTTTCTTTAGTTCTTATACTACTTTTAGATGAATTGCATAGCTGCTTCGAGGAATGATCAAGTATCCCAATTAAGTAGCACATGCAGTCAGACATGTAAATATACCTGCAAGACCAGTGTTGAATTTTCCAAAGCTTGCTCTGGTAAAGGAAACCGATGCTGTGGGGGCAGTTTGACATCTCCCGCTTGCTGGAAGCGGAGTTGGTTTGCTTTCGCTTGGAGAAAGCTGATCGCTCCCGCCAAGCGAAAGCAAACTATTTCCTGAGGGTTGGCCCTTCAGAGATAGCAGGAGCCAGCACTGGGACGGGGGGGGTCTCCAGGGCCATAATTGCCTTCAGCAGGGTGTTGCGCGGCCCCCCTCCTTTACTTTGTACCTGCCAGCCGTGGGTGGGTGGTCCCCGGTGCCCAGGGGATCTACATGGTCCCCCCCTTTAAATGTTTTTTTTTTTTTTCTCCCCCCCCGGGGAGTTAGTAGTCCCCAGGGCTCAAAAGAGCCCCAGGAAGGGGGCTGTGTGCACCACTCTCCTTTTCATTCCTTTTTTTTTTTTAATGCCCCCGGGGCCTGGCCCACCTGTGTGTACAGTATATAAGTGTGGGAGGTGGCAATAGTTTTTTAGGTCTCGCCTGAGACAGCGCTTTAGCGCTGCTCTGGCGAGACTTATAGTAAGCGACTTCTGGAAGTGGAAACGAGTGCATTTCAGGCCGCCAACTACAGTGCATGTGCTCCGGGCGCGCGCACCATTTGGCAGCCTGAAAGCATTCGTTTTCTTTCAGTTTCGCGGCGGCACGGCCGCTTTGATGTTTGATCGCGATTGGGATCACTTTCAGTTTCGCGGCCGCTTGTTTGTTATTTACAGCGCGGTCCTCTTTCACTTTAGGGACCGCCTTTGCAGCTTTCTATAGCGCGAACTAGACTCTAAGGTTTTAGAGCACTTTATGTGAGCACAAACTACACTGCACATCACATTCGCACCAGTTACGTTACGCACAAGGTCGGATCCATTCGTTTTTATTTGTTAGGCAGAGGCGGATTGCCCGCTTCCTGTCGATCACTCCCTGTACCATCCAACCACATTGCACTATGCCCCCCCCATCATCGCTGATTTCCCCCAAACCCCTCCATGTCCTTCTCCCAAGGGGCATGCTGTGGATTGTAAGTTGATACCACCGCAGGACGCGCGAGTGGCCTCTTCTCACACCCTTACTCAAATGTGTGAGCACTGGCTGCAATACTTCACCGCAGGGAGTTGGGAAATAAGGAAATATGCTGTGAATATAAGGCTTTGTGAATCGGACTCAGAGAAATTAGAGAAAGTTCTTCTGTTTACAAGCAAAGTATGCAGAAGCAATTGTTAGTTTAGGCTGACAGCTGAGACCTGCTCTGCCTTTTCAATCTCTGCTGTGATTACAAAGTGCCAGAGGACACCCTGCCAAGGTCAACAGAGGAAATGGGTTGTGCTCTTCCACCGAGCAGTGCATTCCTTGCCCATGAGGTAATTCACCTAATAGTGTGGTAAGTGCAGAGATTTTGGAGGTCTCCGTGTTTGCGTCTCTGTGGGAAACAATGCATTATTTCTGTTCAGTTCTGCGCCTCTATCATTATAATACAGTAGGCAGCTCTCTAACATGCGGCCGCTCCGTGGCAAGCACAGTGTGTGCAAAGGGCAGAATAGGACTGGGCATGCAGGTATGATTTTACTGGTCCTTAATAGCAGGCCAAATGTCTCACTGCAGAGGAACGCGGGCCTAGGTTTAGAACGCTGCGTCGGCCGACACTGCAGAAGTGGTACTTTTCATCATCCTACAGACACCCGTCATCCTACAACCCTCTAATAAGCATTTTCAATGCAATAGGTGAGAGCTTAAGGTATTAGTATTGTAAATGACAATGCCTTTTATTTATGTTTTAAAACCCACAACATAAATAAAAGGTATTGTCATCTACAATGCCAATAGCTCAAACTTGTTTTATGTTGTAGTATTTTGCTGCGGAGTCCCAAAATGGCTGCCAACCCTTCCTGGTTAAAGTTAAATCAGCATGGGGACAGTCTGATCCCTGGAGGATCCATGTCCCTATATATACAGATTTGGATTTAATAACTCTAAAACTACTGAACGGATTTACACTAACAAAAAGGGCCTTTTCTGGACCAAGAGGAACCTTTCTGCCAAATTTGGTGTAATTTTGTCCAGCGGTTCGGGCTATAGCCATGTTCAAAATCCATGATCCAACTATAGCGACCTACTGGCAACTGCCAGTAGGATTTACATATATACACTTTTTTTTATTTATGATTATTTTTAGATGAGAATAATAAGAGCGCTAAAGTGGTCTCTTGGCCGGACTTAAATGAGTTGAGGCTTAGGCCGTACAGTTGTATGTCCTATCCCCACTCAGTCTCTGCCAGAGGAATAAGGCAGATATGTCTGTGTGCGAACACACGTTGGTCACTTGAAGTGTGGAAAAATGTCAAGGATTATTAGGATTTAAAGCACAATTGCAAGGCAAAGTAAATGAAATTAGAAGAATTTATGGATGATGATGACACCACTGTATTGCTATTCCTAAGTGTTTATCCGCTTGGGAGAAACCATGGCAGGTGCACCTCATACCATGGGTAATTTCATGTATAATTCTAACCATATAATTAGCATTATTATTTAAGTATTGTTTCCTGTACCTGCTAGACTGTATAGTCATGCAATGTTCAGTGTTCACCATAGCCTTTCAAAATATCAAACAGCCACCAGACCTGTTTTACACCTGTACCAATAGCTTTCAGCGGTTGCATTTCGTCACCTATTTTAACATCTGTCTGGCCTTATTTAATCCAAACTAACATGATAGGACATAAGCCAGAGATGAAAATGGTAGAACATGGCGTGCCGGTTTCTTTTTACCGCCTCTGCCCTCGCAACGTTGGACACCACGCTCAGCCGTCAAACTGGTTTGGATACTGTAAGGCCAACAAAGTCTGAGTCCAGGTCTCCTGGTTCACCCCCACAGCTCACAGCAGTCACTACATTTGGCTGCCTAATAGCGTACCGTACCATAACTGACACTTAGGCTGACCTACTGTCCTCCTGGTTCCCTGAGCTTCCATGTGGGTTGAGACCATAGAAGGCTGCAGACCCCCACTGACTCTCCACAAAGCCTATGCACACATCCACGTTTGTTGTGCATGCTCCCAGCAGACATCTCCATGAGTGGAACCCATCCTACCAAGGAGGTATGTTTCATGCTCAAAATCTGAAAGTAACTCCATACCAATGTTAGTACCTTTGTGAAGTATAAACTTCAGAAACTCCAGGTAATCATTAGAGCTGTATGGTACATCAGGATGTAAGAAGAATTTAAATTGTATGCTGCTCGAGTTGTAGACTTTCCTTGGTTTCACCAGTGCCAGTTGACTTATCTTTGTCTCATACGGCATAACCTGGGTGATGAAGAGCGATTTTGTTGACTGTGCCCATGTTGGAGTTTAAAGTAGTAGGGAAATGTCTTTCTTTCTCGTGGTATAATTTATCAAGTTCTTATGTAACATTTAATTTGTGCTTCTACTGATCCATCACTCCCATCTTCAGAGTACGAAATGCGTTTTTAGATGTACTTTTATGGTTAATGATGGTGCTCTTTTTTTAATTTTATTGTATTAACATTTGCAGCACAGTATAGGTCATCACCCATAGCTGCTAGTACATATGTACTGTGTTCAGAGACTAATTCCACGAGGCCAGCCATGTATTCCAATATCCTCATCCTCTCGACTGGCTGATTCAGCTCTGTAAATCTAAAATGCATATTTTGATGCGATTCCCTTGAGGTTTGACTCTGTATTACTTGTTTGTGTGCATCAAGGGAAGAACAAGCTGGTCGGCATAAGATGTCCATTGCCCCACATTCATTAAATTTGTCTGTGTTGTTTCTTACGTCTCCTATGAATCGTAGCATAATGCATTTTGCATACTTCACAATCCTCCCTAAACATCCCATTGGTGGTTCCCCATGAGATTGCTCAATCCTCCGCCACCCTACCCCCAACCAAAGACCCTGAAATCATGTAATTGCTTGGCCTGCTTGGCAAATGTTAATCAAGCAAAGAACATTAGCGATTCTCATTGAGTTTAAGTTGTGTGTGAAATTGATAAGCTGGCAATAGTGGTGAAGAGGAATAACTGCAAATCTGTCATCTTATGCTCTTACCAAATTGGTTAATACATTATCTGTTTTGTCATTTGTGACTTAGTGAAGCAGGCATTAGGAAAATAGCGACTAGCCCTTGCTCATGTTACTGAGGCACACTGTAGGATGTGAGTATCCCATGAAATGACTGAACCATTGGTAAATTGAGAGCTAACTTGGCAGTTAACTGTTCAGTCTTACCGATATACCATAAAGATGCATCATCTAAAGGACACAGTAAATCTGAGTTTATGGGGAGCACAGGGATTTAAGATGTCGAAGGTATGCATTTAGTTTGATTGCATGTATTACTGTGATGCGAAGTTAACATCCATGTTGCGGTACATAGGGCTCATTCAAGCCTGAATGTCAGGGTATCGAGTACAACATTATAAACATGCAAAAATATTGTGTCCAAAATATTGAAATGTAGGGAATGTGGATAGTTGCTGCAGTGACAAGAATGCAAGTGTGGGCTTTCACTCACATGTAATCATAGACCGTGATGGTGTCTGACTGCTGCATGACGTGTGAGCTGGTGTGCCATTATTTAGTGTGACTGTCTCACCCACTGTCCCCCAAACAGCTGTCTTTCTAGTTTGTATTCAGTGCAATTCTTACCTCCTGTTTTTAAACTGTAGCCAAGTGTGAAATTTATCTAGACTGTCTTAGTGAACAGAGTAACAACATTTACGTTTGAGAGCCATTCTACATTTTGTTATTGGGAGTATTTCTAAAGTGGATACATAGCCCCACAGGGTAGCTGAGCACTCTGCAAAGCAACAAGTCTAGTCAACAAGTGAGTATACAGTTACTGCAGTATATTTATAATGTACAAAAAGATATACGTATTAAGAAATGTAGAGGAAGATCTCAAACGGCATCAGTGTGTGTCATGTTGAGAGGGCAGCGATACATTCTGGAAAGATTGTGAAGAGGGGTTCCTGAGACAACTGATCCTCAATTGCACCAAGGAAGGATTAAGTCTAAGGTGCATGTCGAAGTTGTTCTAAATTCTTGGTCCATAGGCAGGGAGCGCTAGTTGCCTGTGAGGTCTTTGTTGGATTTCCAGCCTGCTTGACAATAGTGGGCATGTTTGATTATAGCGAAGTTACTCAGGTAGAGTGTCGTATAGATTCTGTCAGGAAAAGGGTGTCCTGGTAGTCTGTTTACGGAAGACATGCTTGATGTGTCTTAGATTGAATAATGGAGCCCCTGTTGAAGGGTATTGGTGTCAGCGAGAAACATAGGAGACCAATGAGTAGAGCATTGGTACGTGGTAGGATGAGAACCTGAACCATGGAGCAGGAAAGGCTTGATTTGCACCAGGACTACACTGACTATTTTGTCACTTTGACATTTTCCTGGTAAACTGCAACCTTGGGGTTGCTTTCAGAGCTGCATGGGCTGCTATGAAGTAATCATGCTCTTATGGTCTCATTTTGACTGTGACATCCTGCATTCTGGGCCTGGTTTGAGCAGTTTTGCCTGGTATGCTTTTGGTTCTAGTCCTGCCATGTTTGCATTGAAATGTAGGCTGGATCTGTGCGTTCTGTTTTTCTTGCTAAAATAGTAGAAATAATAAATTTAGGATCAATGCCATAGGGATTTTGCACCAAAAAAGACTAAGGAAGGTGAATACTACTAGTATGGTGAATAGCAATGTCTTGTTGGTGCAGTGCTACTTCTGTTGCTCCATTGATCGATGAGACACATCAGTATATAAAGACTCTTTCAAGCAAGGTCACAGCCGAAAAGTCTTGTAAAATCAGGTGAATTTGCCTGTGGTTTTATAGACATTGCCATTATACACTTAAAGTGGAATTTATTTCGTTGCGAAAACTTTCAGACTCTTGAATAAAGGGCTGAATTGAAATAATTTCAGAGAAAGCAACTAGGAATTACTGCCAGGTTGAGGTTTTAGTCTTTTCTACAGTTTGAACTCAAACGATTATTGGAATTTACTACTAATTGGGCGGAAGTCTCTCTTCTTACTCCGAGGCATTAACCATCGCATTCTGCCATTCTAGACACTTGAAGTCAGAATCTGATAGTCTCAAATGTCCGCTATTGTCCCATGTACTGGCTGGCATAGATTGCACAATATTACCCCTTTAAAATCAAATGCATGCATTTCTGGATTGTGTTCCCATGTTATGTACCAAACCAGTGGACTCATATCACCCACCCACTTCCAGCCTTCCTGGTCAGTGTCACTGCTCTCCTCTCGCCCAGCTCAGCTGCCAGGTAGGTGTTCGAGGCCCTCCTCCACCCGCAGGCTCCTGCCTACGCCTCATCTCTGGTGGTCTAGTGTAAGAACGCTCTACTCTTCCACTCTGTTCTGTGTGCTCTGTGCCTGTTTTTCTCTTCCTCATTTTGCTCTTCCTCATTTTGCTCTTCCTCATTTTGCTCTTCCTCTTTTTGCTCTTCCTCTTTTTGCTCTTTCTCCTATTCTGATCCTTTATTACAAATTTGATGAGCAAGATCTCTGCACCTCCTCCACTCCCAGCGACGCCACCCAACAGACCCTACTCACCTGGACCCAACTCTCACGATAGAAGATACCTTAAAGACCGTGAGGAACATCCACTCTGGAGCACCCTCAGACACCTGTCCACGCCACATCTTCCACAGGACCACCACAGAAATCAAACCAGAGCTACATCGAACGATCAACTGCTCCCTCGAGACCGCCACTTTCCCCAAAGACTGGAAGCATGCCAATGTCACGCCCCTCCTGGAGAAACCCTCTGCAGACCTGACAGATTAAGAACTTCAGGCCCATCTTGCTGCTTCCATTCTCAGCCACGGTCATCGAAAAGGCCGCAACACCCAGCTAGCATACTTCATCCAAGTCAACAATTTCCTAGATATCTCCCATTCCTGATTCCGCAGCAATCGCAGCACTGAGACGGCCTCCTCGCCGCCACTGACTAAATCTGCACCCTCCTCGACCAGGACCAAACTGCAGCCCTCATCCTCCTGGAGCGATCAGCAGTTTTCGACAGTCTTCCATCGCACGCTAGCCACCAGACTCCAGGACGCCGGCATCTGAGGAAAAGCCCTAGACTGAATACGCTCATTCATCACAGATTCCCACCCTACCTCTCACAACCAACAGAGACCAGATGCGGAGCACCCCAGGGATCCTCCCTCTTCAACATCTACATAGCCCCCCTCGCAACCATCATCAGAAACCAGGGACTCAACATAGTCTCCTACGCCGATGACACCCAGCTCCTCCTCTCCATCACCAAGGAACCCAACATCAACAAGCACAACTTTCAAGAAGAGATGAAAGCCATCGCAGCCGGGATAAAAAACAGCTGTCTGAAACGCCACTCATATTAAACAGAAGTCCTCATTCTTGGCTCTACTCCCTCAGCTTGCAACAACACCTGCCCTTGGGAACATACCCTCCCCACAAGTCCATGCACGTAAACCTCTGCATCATACTTCCGATGAACTGCCAGATCAAGCCAACTTCTCAACCTGCTTCACACCCTTTGCATATTCCATAAAACCTTCAAATTGATCCCCTCCGAATTTAGAAAAACTGTCACACACGCCCTCATCACCAGCAGACTGGCTTACAGCAATGCCCTCTATGCTGAAATCCTCAAAAAACTCCTCCGCAAGCTCCAGAATGCCGCAGCCAGACTAATCCTCGACCTCCCCCGACACAACCACATCACCCAACACAACCATATGATCCAACACCTCCGGGATCTCCACTGATTCCCTGTCGAAAGGACAACTTTCAAGCTGCTCACGCACGCCTGCAAGGCCCTCCACAATATTGGACCACAATACCTCCGCATCCGTCTGTTCTTCCACGCCCCCAAGAGAAACCTCAGTTCAGCTGACCTCTCCCTGGCCACAGGCCTACGCTTCTACAGAACCAGAGCAGGTGGAAAGTCCTTCTCCTACCATGAAGCCAAGACCTGGAACAACCTCTCCCTCCACCTCTGGCAAAGCCCTACACTGCTCCAGTTCAGGAAAGACCTCAAGACCTGGCTCTTCAGATGACCCCAACGGAGCTGCACCCCCTCTCCCCCCACGCCTTGAGACCCTAACGGGAGTATTGCGCTTTACAAACACCTTATTGGATTGATTTATTGAGCCTTCACATGGTTTTAGGGAAACCCTAGGTGGGGTGCAACGCTTCTAAGAACAACACTCCCTTAAAACTCATATGTATGCTTCCCTGGTCCAGAGCAAGGAAAAACTACCAGTCTTCACTTCCTGGCTTTGTGCATTTGCATCCATAGATTGCCTTTGTCAAGGTGCCAGATTCTCCTTCAGTTAGACCTTTGTAGGTCCATCAGATCCATGTAGCTCCTCCTAAAGGTGTACTCAGCAGCACAGAGGCAATACTCCTTCTTCACAGCAGTGAGACTTACCAAATTCCCTGGACCGTAAGAAAATCATGCACTTAAATCCAGTCCTATCCCGCATTGTGTCTCCCATTTAAAAAGCTCCATGCCAGACTGTGTGAAACCTCTCATTCTCTACCGGCAGCATCGAATGAACGGATGGAAGACTAACCTTCCCCATATTCCACATTAATTTACAGGTCCTGTCTTCAGTAGTAATTAAGAATGGATAACCTGAATAATTTCTATAAAATTCCACTTTATATAAAACCCACTGATATCCCATGTAGTTCAGAAAAATATGAGCTAAATAACAGTGCTTGAGCCAACCATGTAGACTGTAAATCCCTAACAAATGTGCTTTAAACAATATTTGCTTCATTAGGTGTACAGAGTATCTCATTATAATGGTAAAAATAGTAGGTAAGAATGCTTTCATTTGGCTGCAGTTACTGTTTTAGAATTAAAGAGGCCTAAAGTACAGTGCCACATAATTAAATAGGTAATGGTGTGTTAGCTGATGAACACGACCGACTATTTAGCAGTTCAAAATAGGTCCGAGCTTAGGAGAGGGTTGCAGTGTATGGAGGTGCACAATATGAGGGGTGCAGAACCTACGTGAGGCAGGTTAGTTAAATCTTGAGAGGGGTAGAAACTGGATTGCCAGTAATCGAAGTACACCTATAACATCACTGAACTAAATATAAATATTGAATAAAGCAGTAAATTGCATGCTGCTCATGTCATTACCATTAAGAACATACAAGCAAAGTACAGGACTGCACATAATCAGAGTGCAAAAACCAGAGGAATAAATATGACTGTAGAATAGAGTTGCAATTTTCTTAAGGCACCATTAGTTATGCAAGTATGGGCCTGTGAATAACTGAGGACCCTGCGATTTAAGGTAAATGGTTAACCACTGGCATAAGGAAATGGTTAAGGATAGCATTCATCGCAATAAATTAGGTATGAAGGTACATGAGTAAATGTATACAAAGTAGAGATGTAGTGTTCAGTTAAAATGTGTGTTGCGCCAGGCTAGACAAGTGCTTCTCAAGTAGAAGGATCTTCATAAGGGGTTTGAAGCTTTGAAAACTGGTGTTCCATATTCTGTGGGTGTTGTCTAAAAGCATTTACAAGGTGTGGAATTTTTTGTTGAGGTGACAATTGGAGAGCAAGCTTTGGTCTTTGCAGCAGAAGTAGTGAAAGTCTCCAGGAAAGGAAAGTTTCTGGGCAAACTGTTGTAATTCATGGTTTTGAAGGGAAAAAATAATTTCTTATGGTGCATCTTGCTTTGATTGGGAACCATTAAAGGTAGATTTGTGCGGAGGTTATCTGTTACTGTATTTTGGAATAGAAGGCAACCTAGCCAAAGCATATTGCATTGTTCTTAGGTTTAGTGTGTTATTGGTAGGCCAGTGAGGACTGATGAGCCATAATCCGAATGAGAGATTATCAAAGTCTCCACTGCAAGTTTCAAGTCTTTAAAGAAGAGAAATGTGTGAGCTTTTTAGGTTTGTGAAGGTGAAATATGGAAGATTCATGAAGGAAACCAAGAGACTTAACACAGGTAGCCAGTAAAGGGATATCTGCCAGTTTTAGGGATTCAGGCCAAAGGCCAGTGGCAGGGTCTGGTTTAGTTGTGTACAGATGAAATTCAGCTTTCAGCATATTACACTTGAGATTCTCTTGTTAAATCCATTTGCGCATGGAAATTAGTGAGGATTTTATCTTGACAGACGATTCGGAGAAAACCGGTTTGAGGACCTAAACTGTTGTCTCTATACCGGTGGAAGGAGACACCAAAATCCCAAAGGTGTTCACTCAAGGGATCCACATAAATGGCTGAAGGATGGGCCGTTGAAGGCCAATACATGCAGTGGGTGCAGAAACATTAATGCAATTGTCCATCTGTGGGTGCTGAGAGATGGGAGTGGAACCACTGTAGAACTATTCCCCTAGATTCCATTTTTCAAAGTATCCAGCAGAACTTGATGATTAACTGTATTAAAATCTGCTCTGAGATCTAGTAAGAAAGGGTGTGAGACCTTGATCAAAAGCGCGGTGAATGTCTCTGATCACTGAGTTTTGCAGATTGTGCCACATTCAATAGATCATTCTTTTGGTATGTTATATAAACGGACACTCTTTGTGTATATATGTGTTTATCATTTACTTTTTGTAATTGTTTAACTTTAATGACAGAATGTCACATGGTGGTAGACAGTATACTGGCACTTCATGAGAAAAAAAATGGAACTGAGAAAATTATTGCAGGTGAAACTGTTATAAGTACCACACTTGTCACCCAAACCAAGACTAGAGAGAAGAAACCTTGAAACAAGATACTCAATATACATTGGACTAAGTATAGAGTTCTCTGATAACCAAGCTGAGCTATTCCTTACATCCTCCTCTTCAAGAAGTAGTGCACTTCAAGGAATATCATTGGTTTTGCAGCGTGAATCTTTCTGGATTCACTATGCTGTGCATTATTCCGCGATCTTGTGGTTGGGTCCGGATTCGTAGTCTTTTCTTTGTTTTTTTTTTTTTTTTTTGTAGCCCAGGTGGGCGTCGACGTCCACCATTTGGTGCACCTCCCGTGACGTCGTCGTGCTTCCTGCGGAAGTCCCACCTTTGGGGCGCCATCTTCAGATTCTTTTTTCCGCCGTTGGGTCTGGATCGTCATCGGGAAGCTCCAGAAATTCACTCGGAGGAAGAAGGAAGAAAAGCGAGTTTCATCGATAGAATCAAGAGAAGACATCAGGAATAGAACAGATTTCATCAGGAGCGCGAAGAAAGAGGACCAGCGAACCTTTTTTCTTCGACAGCCTTGGAGAATGCACGCTCAGAGACCCTGAGCGAAATGGACAAGACGCCATTCAAGTTCTGCCCAAACTGCCACCACAAGTTCGCGCAGAAAGACCAGCATCCGGTTTGCAACCTCTGCCTACTGGTGGATCACCGGAGTATCGACTGCAACGCCTGCTCAGCCTTCGCGCCGAAGACACTCAGAGTGAGAGAGAGGCAGAGAAGAGCCAACGCCAACATGGATGGCAAAGGGAAACCCCCGACACTCTACGAGCTGGGCCTCGACACGGACGACGAGGACAACGTCGCCGAGACAGCCGAAAACTTCACGGTCGTAGAGACCGACAAGAAAAAAGAAGACTAGGTAAGAGAATCGTCGAGCGCAAATCAAGACACCTCAAACACGAGGGTGACTCGAGAAAAACTGAGTCAAGGTCCACGAAGGGAGCCCCGGCGCCGAAAACTTCGACGTCCAAAGGGGGAACTTCGGACAAAAGGCCAAGCGGATCCTTACAAAAGGACTCCCTGGGGCAGAAAGACGCCGAAAGGCAAGGGTCGTCGAAATCGTCCCATGAAACTGGCCGATCGACGCAGAAAGAACGTTCGACGTCGACGCAAGTTTCATCGAAGAGACCCGCGGTCGACGCCGAAAGCATCTCCGAAATGGAGAAAAAGAAGAGGCGGCTCGAGGCCGAAATGGAGAACATCCTTCAAAGGAAGAAGGAGTTCGACGCCAGGATGAAGGAATTCAAGATTCCAACGAATTCATCGGCGGACGTCGTCGAGGTCGAAGGCGAGTTCGACGCCGAAGGGCTGACAAGGGATCTCGAGGAAGAAGAGGAGCCCTATTATGAGGAGGAAGCCGAGGAAGAAGACCAACAGTCGTTCTACGAATCGGCGGCATCTACCAGCAACGACGTCGAATGGCACGATCTCGACACCGAAAACCCGGAGGAGGCCGTGGACACGTACCCCTCGAGGCCTTCGCCACCCGACGACATCGGGGTATACAATATGGTGGTGAAGAGCGCAGCAATGGCCTTCGGCGTCAAACTCGACGAGGAGAGGCCGAAAGCCGATTTTCTCGTCGAAACACTGCTCCCCATCCAGACTAGGAGTCAGTTCCTCCCCATGCTACAAAGCGTGATGAACCAGGGGAGAGAAGCCTTCAAGGAGCCTGCCACCTGCCGGTCGATCACGCCCAGGACAGAGAAGAAATATAAGCACTCCTCCCTGGACCCACCTTACATCAAGGGTAGCGTCACCGCAGACTCCATCATAGCCTCCACGGCCAGGAGAAGGGCCAACGTTCCAGCAACTTCGGGGCCACCTCCGGATAAGGAGAGCAGGAGGATCGACCTCACAGGCAGAAAGGTCGAGAGGAACGCCGCAATGCACTGGTGCATGGCGAATTCGAATGCACTCCTCAATAGACACCAATACCAACACTGGGATGAGATGGGGGAGCTAGTAAAGCACCTCCCCGAAGAATACCGCCAGAGAGCCTCTCACCTGGTGGATGAAGGCAAGAACATCGCCAACTCCTGTATAAAGACGGCGTTGGATGGGGCAGAGACTTCAGCAAGACTCATGGCCATAGGGGTCACAGAGAGGAGGCATGCATGGCTAAGAATCTCGGGATTCAAACCGGAAGTGCAGAACAACATCCTTGGCACCCCCTTCAACGGAGAGACACTGTTCGGAGCAACGGTGGACGAAAAGCTCACCCAGCTCACCCAGCTCAAGAAGGAAAACGAGACAGCGAGGTCCATGGGGGCCCTACAGCTGAGGGGAATGAGACGAGGAAATCCCTCGAGGAGACCCTACGGTAGGGGTGGAAGCCAACAGGGGACGTCGCACCAGGCGTTCCAGCAAGGTCAGCAGGGGGAAGGTCACGGACAAAGTCAGCAGAAGCAAAACTGGCAATATCAACCTCGGGGCCAGTCCTTTCGCGGGAGAGGGAACGGACGTGGCCAAAGGAGGAGAGGGGGCGATCAGCCCTCCTCGAAGTGACTCAGCACGCAAGAAGACGCCTACCCTCGTAAGGTCCCCAAGGGTGAGGCGCAAAAAAGTGTCATCAGGGGGAAGAGAAGATCCAAGAGCCTACGAGCATACGTCACCGGTAGGCGGAAGGCTGAGGTTCTACCTTCAGGAGTGGCGGCGTATAACCACAGACAAGTGGATACGGAACATCGTGCAGTACGGATACTGCGTAGACTTGGAAAAAAGACCTCCAAACAGGAAGCCGAAGGGAAGGCAGAGATCGGCCCAAGAACTGGCAATACTCAGAGAAGAAACGCGGAAACTCCTACAAAAGGGAGCCATAGAGACGGTGCCGTTCAGGGAACGCAACAAAGGGGTCTACTCAAACTACTTCGTGGTGCCGAAGGTAGACGGAGACCTCAGACCCATACTGGACCTCCGTTATTTAAACAATTTCATTAGAACGCAAAGGTTCAAAATGACTTCACTGCAGGAGGTACTTCCACAGATAAGAGAAGGGGACTTCATGGTCACCGTGGACCTCAAGGATGCCTACCTTCACATCCCAATAAACAGAAGGCACAAGGGCCTTCTAAGATTCAACATCGAACAGGAACACTACCAGTTCACAACCCTGGCCTTCGGATTAAAATCTGCGCCAAGGGTCTTTACGAAATGCCTGTCGGCGGTAGCGGCACACCTACGAAAGCAGGGAATACACGTATACCCCTACTTGGACGACTGGCTGGTCAAGGCAAGCTCACGCGAGAAGTGCGAGAGGCACGCAAAACGCGTAACAGACACCCTCACAAGTCTGGGATTTTCCATCCACTGGGGAAAATCATCGCTGGAACCGGAACAGGTAAAGATTTTCCTGGGGGCAAAGATCAACTCCCTCAACAGTACAGTAGTGCCCAGCGACAGGAGGACAGATGCTCTACTGAAGGAGACGCAGCTCTACCAGAAGGGGCGAGCTCTGACAGTGAGGGCGGTGAGCAAGATGATGGGGATGATGGCGTCCTGTATCCAGCTGGTGCCGAATGTACGCCTGCACATGAGACCATTCCAGGAATGGCTGCAACAGCAATGGTCACAAGCAAACGGAAGTTGGGAGGATCTAGTGGTTGTTACGCACGCAGTGCAGGAGGAGATAACTTGGTGGAACAGAGACAACATAACAACGGGGAGAAGCCTGACACCACCAAGCCCAACAATGACCATTACCACGGACGCATCGCAAAAGGGATGGGGAGCGCACATGGACAACCTCAGAGTGAGGGGTCTATGGGCTCCAGCAGACGCGGTCCGCCACATCAACTACCTCGAGTTGAAAACGATACTGTTAGCCCTGAAGGCATTCCAGAGACACCTGTTCGGCCAGAGGGTGTTGGTACAGACAGACAACACCACGGCGATGTTCTACATCAACAAACAAGGGGGGACACAGTAGTTTCCCCTCTCATCCCTAGCTCAGGAGATTTGGAGATGGGCCATACCTCTCAAGATAGATCTACTGGCAATTCACTTACCAGGGAAGGACAATGTGGAGGCAGACTGGCTGAGCAGACAGACCTCAGCATCGCACGAGTGGGAGCTCAATGGCCTGGAAACGGAGAAAATCTTCCAGAGATGGGGGACTCCCACAATAGACCTATTTGCAACACGCCACAATGCAAAATGCCAAAGCTTCGCGTCCAGGCAACCAGATCAGCAATCCAAGGGAAATGCCCTATGGATAAGCTGGTGGAGGACATTTGCCTACGCCTTTCCACCGATACCCCTGTTGCACAGAGTGCTCGACAAGTGCAGAACCAGCAACATGACTCTGATCCTGGTGGCTCCACAGTGGGCGAGGCAGACATGGTTCTCACAGATTCAAGAAATGGCGCAAGGCAATCCGTACAGGTTCGAGAGGAGAAAAGACCTGCTCTCAATGCAAAACGGGGAGGTCCTGCACCCAGAGCCAGAGACCCTCAACCTAGCAGCATGGCTCCTGAAGACCTAGAGTTCGCACACCTAAGGTTACCTCAGAGCACTATGCGAGTGCTACGAGAGGCAAGGAAACCTACTACAAGAAAGTGCTACAGCGCAAAGTGGAAGAGATTCACGGTGTGGTGCAGGAAAAAGGGCCTGCAAAACAGAATGACAAGAGACTCAACTGTGCTGAGGTACCTCACACACCTTCTAAAGAGTAACCTCTGCTCGAGCTCCCTAAGGGTACACCTAGCAGCGATCGTTGCCTACACCAGAGGTGAGAAGGGTGGAAGTTTCTTCACCTCGCAGGTGGTGAAGAGATTCATGGAGGGAGCCAAAAGAATGGCACCCCCGAAAAGGTTGCCGCCGCCGGCATGGAATTTAAACGTGGTTCTGACGGAGCTCATGAAGGCGCCGTTTGAACCCATTCACAAGGCCACTCTACAAATGTTGACGATGAAAACTGCCTTTCTAGTGGCCATAACCTCACTACGCAGGGTGAGCGAGCTTCAAGCACTAACGCTACAGGAGCCCTACATTCAAATTCACAAAGACAGGGTAGTCCTGAGGACGGACCCACACTTCATGCCCAAGGTAGTGTCGGCGTTACACATGAATCAGAGTATCCAGATACCGAGTTTCTTCCAAAACCCGACTACAAACGCAGAAAAGGCCCTGCACACCCTCGATGCCAGAAGAGCGGTGATGCACTACATTGAAAGAACCAAGGAACTCAGGAAGTCGAAGCAGCTGTTTGTGTCCTTTGCTACTAGCTTCATGGGTAGACCAGTGACCAAGGGCACAATCGCTAGGTGGATTGCCCTCACTATTCAATTCTGTCACAAACAGGCTGGACAGGAGCTAACGGAGGGGCCCCAAGCTCACTCCACAAGGAAGAAGGGGGCCACAGTTGCCTTCCTGGCAAACACGCCCATCCAAGACATTTGTCTCGCAGCAACTTGGGCATCTGTGCACACGTTCACAAAGCACTACTGCGTGGACATTCAAATGAATAAGGAAGCACAGGTCGGACAGAAGGTGCTACAACACATTTTCAACGACCAGCGATCATCTTCCACCCAGCCACCACAAAAATAGGAAAACCGCTACAAAGTCTATGCACAGCATAGTGAATCCAGAAAGATTCACGCTGCAAAACGAAAAGTTTCTTACCTGTCGGTGTAGTTTTGCAGCTTGAAGATCTTTCTGGATTCACTAGCGAACCCACCCACCTCCGCCAGGAAGATGAGGCTGGAGGAAGAGGGGGTGAAATGGATAGGATCAAAGAAGTGGAAACGTACAGAAATATGGACAAAAGGATTAATCAATCGCCTAGGGTTAAAAAAAAAAAAAAAACAGGGAAAAAAGAACCCGAAGATGGCGCCCCAAAGGTGGGACTTCCGCAGGAAGCACGACGACGTCACGGGAGGTGCACCAAATGGTGGACGTCGACGCCCACCTGGGCTACAAAAAAAAAAAAAAAAACAAAGAAAAGACTACGAATCCGGACCCAACCACAAGATCGCGGAATAATGCACAGCATAGTGAATCCAGAAAGATCTTCAAGCTGCAAAACTACACCGACAGGTAAGAAACTTTTCGTTCCGACTCCTAATGAGAACTGGCCCCCTCATATGGGATCTCACAAGGCCTTCCGCGGTGGAGGACTAACCGGTGGATCTGAGATCCCAGCCTCATCTCATAGCAGGGCCATAGCCGGCATTTCAAATAAAATACTAAAGCATATTAATAAATGCATGACTTGATTTCAGCAAAAATATTCAGTATGTTTATGGCCTTAATCAGGGTTTACAGTTCTGGTCGTTTGTCGCTGGATTATGTTTTCTTTGTTTTCTTCTAGATCTGTCTCTCTGTGGGGAGGGGTGGGGGTGTTTTTTGGGGAGGGGGAGAAGGGCTATTGTAATAGTTTTCTTTGGTCATACTATACTATCTCGATCATGGCCTGACTGTATTGAAATCATGTTTTGATGGTAGACACCGCAAATTAATAATGTTTCACTGCTAGGTGCCCCTTACTATTTCAGTACTAAGATGCTAAAACACCTTGTCAATTTATCTTAAACATAGGTGGTAATTGTACAAAATAAGCTTATTGTAAAGTCCTTGTTTACACGGTTTTATCTATGAAAAAATACCCGCACAAAACATTTGAGGCATGCTTTATGGAGATTTATTTTCTAACAGTGCATGTTTCTCTAGTTTTCGAGATGACATCTTGCACTTTACTTCAATACAAAAATCATAGCGTGCCTTACCACGGTTTGCCATGCTGTGATTGAAGCAATGCCTTTTTTTGGGACTTGTTTGACATTGTAATTCGCCCCACAGTATTTCTCAGTTTATTTCCGAAACTGTGGTAAATATAGCAACTGTAAGAGCTCTGTAGGAAAGTATAAAGGAGACTATACCTTCTTTGTTGAGAAGACCAGCAAAAGTATTGCATCATTTTCATTTATGGGAAAAATTGCAGGGGTTACAATCGGAGGTCACTGCTGCGTTAAAAATATTTGAATGCCAGTACGTTGACTAATTTTAGTTTTTTAATGTTTTGTGATAACTGCTTCTGACGTGGGTTTTCATTCAAAACACAGATGATAAAGTACATCAAGTTAACTATGTCTTAGAGTAACCTTTGAAGCCTAAATTGTGCCTTGAAGCTTTGCCCCCAAAAAGTATGTTTTTTAAAAAACATTTTTTTTACACAATGATGTTGCCTAAAGCTATCAGATATGTTTTTTTGTTAGTCATTGGAATTGAAAAATAATCGACACCTTCCAAAGGAAATGTGCTTTTAAAACAAAAGTGACTTCACCTAAACTAATGAGGTCCACAACCTCTGTTTATTTTATTGAAAATTCAAGTAAGTCGCATAGTAGGCCAAATAAAACCAAGCAATGGCAACACCAATAGTTTACAAGCACAGACTTATTGGCTTTGCCAATGCTTGCTATGTGGTCAGTAGCATTCCAAGATGGCCGTCCATGCATGAGAGAGTGTGTGTGTGTGTGTGTGTGTGTGTGTGTGTGTATGTGTATATATATATATATATATATATATATATATATATATATATATATGTTTTTTGACAAAGTATAAGAAATCGTTACAGTGGTTGCATTTTTTTTGTTATACTTTCTATTTTTCAATTACTGTTCCAAGATGATGGCAATTTTTGAAAGTTAAATCAAGACATAATAATACTGCACTTATAAAGCGCATGGCTTTTTCAAAAGAAGTGTCTCAGTACTGAAGTTCAACTTCTGAAGGTCCAAATCACTTTCAGTGTATTGTAAACTGTGCTTGGAATGGCTCCCAAACGAGCACAAGCGCATGGCCTCGTAGCGGTGTGCAGCTGGCAGGCCATACCATAAAGAATTACAAGAAAATTCCCCAAAACTCCCATGGAGAGTTAAAAGGGAAATTTAAAAAAAAAAAGTGCCCTCATGGAAACAGTAAAAGCATACACATTATCCAAACAAACATGTAAACAGGAAAACCTCCACATAAACAAAAATAGGGAGGAATGCCATTGAAACAAGCATTGGCATAGCCAATAGGTCTCGCCTTTGGGACGTTATAAGTGTTTAGCCATGCAATAGTTGCATAACTAAATACTTATAAGGTCCCAAAAGCGAGACCTATTAGCTATGCCATTGCTTGTTGATTTCATGTATGTGTGCACTCAGTGCCCTAAATAGGCCGGTACTGTCCTATACAGAGTACCTGCACTTCTCAAGACAGACGTAATACTTTTAGTTGGAGAGTACCTGCACTTCTAATCTCCCATTTCCAGCAACACACTCTCTGTATAATGGATGTCAATTTTTTTTTGTAGTCATGTTGCCTACATTTTCCTGATTACCGTTAGCAGCCATATGTAGTAATTTTGGGATCTGAGAAGAATGCCCTCTCAGTTAATTGCTGCTAGACATGCTAGTTCATCTGAATTAATCTATGTTGCTTTGTGCACCACAGATATGTTGCGGCCATGCTTAAAGATTACACCCATCAATCAGCAGGTCCAAGTGATACTAATGAAAAAAACCGGACCAGGTGAAGAAAGGGTATCTGCAGGTACCAAGACATTGGAAGGGAGAGATTTTCATCTTTCATTCTGTATGTGTGCTAGTGTGTGCCCGTGAGTGTTTTCGTGTGTGTACATGAATGTTAATTACTCTTGAGTGCTCTGCAAGTGTCGATTGTTTATAGATATTGGTGATTTTTGGTGAGAGTTGCTGTTGGTAAGGTATGTTTACAAACAAAAATTATTTCCTTCTTGTACTTATATCCACATTAAATCAATATTCAACAAGTAAAACACTCCTTTTTTTTAACTAAAGTTTTAATGTCTAAATCGAATATAAATTCACTCTCGTTATAGTTAAAAAATAATGCGGTTTATGTAAATATAATTTAAATAAATCATACTACACTTTAAATGGCATTTTTTTAAAATACGTTTTTTATATATAGCGCAAACTAGACCTGACGATATCTGGTATCAGTGCGCTTTACTTTAGCACCAGTTTAGTTACAGGTGAACACAATATTATTTTTTGTTAGGCACGGGGAGATTAAGTGATTTGCCCAGAATCACAGGATGTTGAGCGTCGTTGCCGAGTCTAGAACTCTGTTCCCCAGCTTCGAGGTCGACACTCTAACCGGTCAGGTCGCTAGATGACGTCCGTATGGTAACCGATATTCCCCTAACTAATGGGAGCAAGAGATTGAGAACCCGACTCCATGCATTCAAAGTGTTCAAAGAGATCGAAACATTGTGTCAAGAGTTTTCTGTCCAGTACAGAAATAAACATTTCTTTGAGTATATGGATATGCAGAATAGAGAATCCGGCCAGGGCCAATATAAAACAAGCATTTACAATGCAACGGTCTCGGCATTGTTAAAGTTAGAGCTATTGGCATTGCTCATGACAATGCCGTTTCTTTAAATGTTTTAAAAACAAAAACAAACAAAAATAATGTCATGAGCAATGCCAATAGCTCTAACTTTACCAATGCCGAGACCATTGCATTGCAATGCCTCTCCTGCAAACAGCCACCTGCTGATCCACTTACGTCACACGCACTCTGTAATCTACTTGGCCCACGTTCTTTGCAGCAGGCACATTAACCCTCTGCCCCAACTTCGCAAGGTAAAAGCGGTTGTGGGAACACAAACGAGACAAGCATATGGTGCTGTAGCAAATAACTGCTAGTAAACATGCCTGTGCCAAGAAATTCTGATGCGGTCCTTTTGATAGAACACAAATGTCAATCACTTTAAAAGCCGAAAATTACAACACTAATTAATTCACAGCGTACAGACACTTTGTGTAATTGTGCAACATTAATCAATGTTCTAATAATGAATGCATTGCGGTGTGTATGCAGTTGTAGATGAACGTTTGTAGCACACTGTTGAATATTAGGACCTCAAGTTATCAATTGCAATTAACAAAAGGATGCCTCTTTAAAAGCGGAATCAATCATGTGCGCACAAATATGTTGGCTTTAGTGAGATCCCAGTCTCAGGTTTTGTGTTCTATAATGCTCCATCGAGTGAGGAGGGCGCTTTGCCATGTACCTTAGGCACAGGAATGTCACTCTTGCTTCATATTACATGTTGAGTAGCCTGGCTGACTTGCCAACGGTACCTATAAAATTGGATAAGATGTGAGCGTCGATAGACAGCGTTATCAGTAATGCAACTAGTAAAGCCTGGGGTTGCTAAGCGACCGCTGCATAGCAGCGTGGGTGAGCATCATATCAAGATCTGCCAGGCGTTCACGTCCGTCTTGTAATGCCCGGGGGCTGGGGATGGGAACGACCCTGGAGTAGTGCACACCAGCGCCATGCTGCTACAAAGCGCGGAGGCTACCCCAGTAAGGAGCAGGGGCATCTGGTCAATGAAGGTGGGAGGGTATGAAGCCTGAATACCCTTGTCGGGATATTATCCGACATAAATATCGCGTCCCAACTATAGCCACCAAAATAGCGTGTACTCACTATAGCTTACCCACATATCACCCCATTGGGAATAATATGAGAAAATCTACACTGAAGAGAACAATACCTTAGTAAACGATAATTCGGGCACGCTATGATGTCAAACAACATTTCCGACAGAGATATTCCATCATACACCTATTGAGAGAGGCCACGGGGCACGCAGGACATGTGTGAGTTTCATACTCCCAGTGGAGTGAGTACAGGCTCTAGAGTCCATGCCATCACTCCCTAAAACTGCGTCCCCTAGGCCACAGCCAGTAGAAAGGGAGGGAGCCGTGGCGGAGGGCCTCGCGGCACTCGCAGTCCTCCGCCCCCCCCCCCAGCACACAACATCCGGCCCATGCTGGCCGGAACCCTGCTACCGGCTCCGCTGGATTAACCAGAAACGAAAGTGGAGCAACGGGGCGCCCGCAACACGCATCAAGTCCCCGCGGGCAGGGGCCCTGAAACCGGCACTCCATAGTGCTGATAAGCGTAGGGAGGAGCGTCCCGACCATGCTCCCGCCCCCACCCAAAGAGTTGTTGGGAACCCTCATGGTAGTCGTTGCCCCCGCCCCCCCCCCCCCTATCCACAACATGACCCATCTGGCCAGGGGCTTGATACGGCCCGCCGTAGGAAAAAGCAGCAGAGTGGGGCACCACGCGACGCTCACTGCCCCCTCCACCCGCGCACTCAACATCTGGCCCCCACGGCCGAGGCCCCCGAGCCAGCTAGACAACAAGGGGAGGGGCCGTAACCCCAGAGGAGGGGGAGGGTTGCTGAACCAAGATACTCCGGCCCGATGTGAGCTACCTCTCGCCCCCAGATCGCCGACCGCTGCCCTGGCCAGGGGAGAGGTGCCGCTGCCCTCTGCACCCCAGGAGCTGTCCACCCCCCCCCACCCCCCTCCAAGGCAGCCCGCAGCCACGGAAATGGCTGCTCTTGGCCGCCTTTCCTAGGGGTAAGGGGGGGCGGTCAAATCAGTCACTGGAGAACATCTCCTGACGTGGTACTTTAAGTTATGAATTGCAAGTAACAAAGGATTTACATCATACGCGCTCTGTAATCTATTTGGCACTCGTTCTTTGCAGCAGGCATATTAACCCTCTGCACGAACTTCACTGAAGTCAAAACCACAACTATACAGATAGAAAAGACACGTGGCGCCAAAGCAGAGTATAAAGGACTCTTCCTCCGGGGCCACTTTCTGAGGAAAGAAAAATATCTACTCTCGCAGCCTCGGCGGGAAAAATACGGGTTCTGCAGCGACTGGGGTTGTTCCGGCGATTGGAGACTCTACATGCCTCGGTAGAGAAGCCACAGGCCTCTTGAACAAGGAGATCAGGTGAGGGAGCAACGCCGGGACACCACCGCCTTTCTCCGAGGCAGAGAAGAACTGCCTCGGAGAAACGCACCCTCTGTTTCGGATTCGGGGGCGTGTTTCTTTTTCTCTCCTCTTGCCATTGGCTGGAGGAGAGAAAAACACGCCCTGCGAAAAGCAACGAAAAAACACGCCCCCCAATCCGAAAAGGACGGGGCTTCAACGGAGTGACTGGACCTCTTCTCCAGTGGCTGGCCAGCATTTAAGAGGCCAGCCAATGGAGAACAGGAGAGAAGAGGGGCGGGTGCAAGCCCCTCTTCTCAAAGACATTAAATCTCCGGACTTCCGGTCTGCCGACCGGATGGTCCCGAGACCTAAAAAAGCATTACAAGAAGGGCCTACTAGCAAAACACACCAATTTACTGTTCTTAACGTTCTGTCCTGATGAAGGTAGTGTGACCCATACTTAAGCTCACCGAAACAGCGCGTCAACAGGAATTTTGTTAAATGATTTTATGTACAATACGAATGAGAGGAATTATGACAAAGATTTTGTGTATAATATCAATATGTAATGAGATGTATGGGAAAAATCTTGTTACTATTGTGGAAACATTCTTTTTAAAGTGTGATATGAGGTCTCAATTAAGTTCAAATAAACAGCATCATTTTTTAACTATAACAAGACAAAGTGAATTTATATTTGATTTAGACATTAGAACTGTATTTACGGAAGGAGTGTTTTACTTGTTGAATATTGATTTCATATGGAAATAAGCACGAGGGAAATCATTTTTGTTTGTCGACACTATAACCCTGTTCCTTTTGTCATAGAAGGGTTACTCTCCCCTTTTTATTGTAAAGTATGTGTCTGTGGTTGGTCTGGTTCTTGCTTAGATGTGTCTGTGACTTTGCTGTTTTACAGTGTGTGCAGGTTTTTCTTCTGTGACCTCTTGTTCCACGCTGCCTGCTTGTACGACTGTTATACATACAGTAAAGGGCCATTACAAAGCTTTCTTTCATTAGTTTATTGTGGGTTGTGTTATCTAATGGTGTTTGTCAACGGAGGGACAAACCCAGCACAGACAAAGAGCCTACAGACAGCAGCGGCAGATGTGAGGGTTGAGGTTGCACAACGTTTATATTGGTCTGGCGGCATTTGCTCTGTGCTGGATCGCTGAGGTAGTTTGTGTGGTTATCGGAGGGAGGGAAACTATCCTCAGGTGCCATCTCTGAGAATCGACTACTAAGGCAGTGTTTGTCTGGGCCAGTCCTCTAGAAGATGTTATTGTGACCTGCTTAATTTGACTTCAAAATAAACTTTTTTATAAAATGTCCTCTCCTTTAGCATCTTTGCTCAAACTAGAAGCGACACTGTGCACACCGAAGGCTCTTAGGAAGTTATTTATAAAGTTACTTCAACCATGGCCTAGTGTATGTTAACCTTTAATACAAGTCTTATGTGCTCTCCTAAAATCCCTTTGACCATTGCATGAGTGGGAAATACTATGTTTGCGCAACGTGTTTGCCAAATTTTAATTTCCAAGTTAGTGCTTTACTTCTAGGTTGTTCGATTTTCTAGATCTGGTGTACCAGCTCCCATTGTTGGTCCTTGGTAATAAAGCCTGTTCTGAGTAGAATTGTCACTAAAATCTACTGTGCTTTCCTGTGCTTGAATTCCTCTAATTCTGGCAACATGGAAGTTCCCTCCTGCGTCACTTATCGTCCTTTATGAGCATCCATTCTTCACCATTGCCTTTACAGTTGTAGGAGAAAGAGATCGATCCCTTTGTGACACAGATATGTCATTAACCATAAAATTAAATGTTGCGCATTCTGTGCCTGAACATATGATTACCTATAAAGTGTGAACCACATGCAGAGGACTGAGACAAGAAAGGCTGAAGCAAGAACAGCTTACTTCTGGTCGTGGGGTTGCTGTTCCTAAAGTGTCTGAGAAGTGCAGTAAGTCTAATCTGATCTGGTTGAGATGCTCGTTGAAGTTGTGGGTGTAGAGCGCAGTTCAAAAGTGAGGGTGAACGAGAGCTTGCTAGGTCTGTGCCAGGATTGAGTTTCAAAGACTGGGTGCCTAACAGGAGAAGACTTGACATCCATTTTCTTCTTTTTGCATTTCTTAATATTGAGGATTCTAATATAGCTGCTGCAGGTTGTGCAATGGCATTTTGTGATCTTGCTTGCCAGGTTGGTGGTCACAGCTTTTAATTTGATGCCCCAGACATAGAAGATGATGAAAATTGGCATTGAGGGACATCTGGGTTTGCTTGAGTATGAGATTATCTTGTTGTTTTTCATCCCTTGATATGTTTGGCTCCACTTTTCAGGTAAGTCCGGTAGGAGTCTGGGATTCCAGCAAACTGGCATTGATCCAAGCAGCCGCACCCCGTCCATATGGGCTTGGGGACCATGACCCTACCTTTTTCCCAGCAAAAATCAAGTCTATCAGGCTAAACAAAGGTCAGCCTAACAGACTCTTCTTGTTTAGGTCAGGCAGCCAGGAGCTAGACATGTGCTAAATGCGCATGTTCATGGCTGCATGAGATGAACTTTGCCGTTCTGAGGATTCCACAACCCTGTGGCAAAAATGCTTTGCGGCGCTACTACTCGGGACGAGGGGGCGCATCACTGATTGCATCAGACCTGGGCGCTTCAGTGTTGAGCCCTAAAATGCTCAGGACCAAATGTCAATCCGTGACGCCTCGTCACAGAGTAGGCTAGGGTCAGCAGTCTCACTGACACCATCCCACTCTGTGACGAGCGAAGGACTGCTGCCTTCCCTTGGTCAGCCAATGAGGGAAGGCAGCAGTCCTAACCCTCCTGGCGGTTCCGAGGCTTCCCTCTCTACAGTGAAGGTAATATTAGTGTATTTTTTGTTTGGTGCATGGATGTGTATGAATGTATGTGAATTTGTTAGTGTCTGTTGTGAATGGGTGTTTGTGCGTGTCTGAATGCATGGGTGTGTGCCCCCACCACTCTCCCTTGTAAATTTACCAGCTACAATTGGTTACAAGTGCCACAGGGGTATTGCTTGAACAGTCTGGTTCAGAAAGAATGCCTTGATGATCTGATGCCTTTCTGTCTTTTATTATTTACTAATGATTTTGGTCTTGCATATGTGGCTGCAGTTGTAGTGGAATCTGATGGTCTTGTTATTTAACTGTTGAGTCCTTTGCAGATTATTTATGTGCGCCAATCTCTAACTACTACTAAACACTGCTGTCGGTACCCTAAAGGGCATCTTCAGCCACCTCTGTAGTTGTTGTCTCTTTGCTGCATTGTGGTCTGGTGGATGCTGCAGGTCTTGGTTTTCGCCTTGTGTAACTGAATGTCCAGGTTTTCTCACCAATTGTGCCCTGGGAAAGATGAAATATAGGAAAATAATTAGCAATATATTCAAGGATGTCCATCTTCAACAGTGGGAGGGACTAACCCGTCCTGAGGAACTCTGGAAGATCCTTTAAGTGGGAGAGGCACTCTGAGCTTTGCTGGTGATGGAATTCACTTTAGACAAAGACGAGCAGGCTTCTTCTCACTCCGCTCTGGCCCCTTCTTCACTGTCACTATCTGTGCTTCATGTGATCTTTTACGAGAACAGAGGGTGGATGGCAGCCTAGAAATGAAACAAAAAAATTGTATCAACTAGTACATCCAACATGAGCTGCCCTGTAACATTATGCGATACCAAAGTGAATGTTTTATGTTTATTGTATTTGTTTTGCATGGCTTTCGTATGACAATCAATAAAATTCTATTTAAATAAAAAAAAAAAGTTGTGTAGCATCATTTTTGTATGGTGTAGCTATTGAAGAGTCAGAAATATTGATGACCTGGGAATATCTGTGTCTCCACTTAGGTGTGTTGCAAGGTAATGAGGGGGAATAATAATTGATCTTTTAGTGGTGTTGAAGTCCTTCTAGATCTCTTCTTTCTGCTCCTTAAAATGTTGATTACATTGCACTCCTATGTGGATTGGTGCATGCAGTGCTCAATACACCCTGGCTGCCTACACATCTTAGTCTCGCAAGCCATACATATGTAGCGTGCTTTGACCTTGCCACTATTCCGAACTCTGCTTTAATCCATGATGGTATAGGTTTTTAATGCAGGCTATTTCAATGTCTCTTGACATATCTCCATATATTATCGTACTTTAATTCCCCTTTCCCCATTGCATTGCCCTCTGATTCAGGACATGAAACTTCCCTTTACTACATAATAATCGATGTAGAGCTGCTAACCTCCAGGAGTATTGCGTATTCCTTCATAACTATTTTGCTTACTCACATGATCTTAGTTCCCTGGAAAACAAACCTATGCCTCTAGTTGTCCATCACGGGTCGCAGCTTTACTCTTCCGATGACCGTGAGCTATGTCACTAATTCTTTTGCTTGTTCATCCCTCATGTCTTAGCCATTTCATTAACCTTATTTAGGGATATTGGCAATATGGATTCCTTGGTCTATTACTCTCTGTAGTGCCAGCTGATCAGTCGAGTTCTTCAGCTTTACATAGACTGTTACTGTTCTAGAAATCTGTGCATTGAAGCACAGTAAGGCTTTACATTTCGTAGCTCTGCTTACAGATTATTTGTGCCCTGGTGTCAAGACCTGGAAACCAGCTAAGGAGACAGGTATGCGTGTTCACTGTTCAGTTGCACACCTTGGAAGAAGTCTGGGCAGCCCACTTCAGTACCTCTGAACACTGCTCCTTTTCCCATTAATGGGTGCATTAGGATAATTAAATATGGGGAGTACCGATCACCACCTGCATATTGCTGTATGACACCCTAGTTGCTATTCAGTGGATTTACCCGATTTCCGAAGCAGCAGGTCATCACATAGAAACTGCCCATCTTTTATGTTCAGTTTAATCCTTTCATCTACATAAGGTGTGTCTTCTGGCCAGAAAGGGAGGGGACTGTTTTCTAGTAAACATCCCAGTTCCTCTCTACTAATTTACTATACCAGGCTTCTTTACCTGGCCTTTCATTAAGTAAGCGGAATTGGTTCCTAATCAATGAACGAGGCAAACACTGCTTCCATATTTAAGGCACATGGTAAAATGCTGTTAGGTAAATGTCTGTTTCTCCATGCTCCTTTGTTTGCAATACAAATCTCATTCCATCCTTATTGTATGCGATCTGCCAATGTCTTGTGTATGATTTCCTTCTTTCACATGAATTATATTCAGCATCAAGTGCACATCGATGCCTCTGTGGTACGTGGACTTAACATTAGGCAGATGCCTCTCCGAGTCTTCATAGGCTCAAATTTGGCTTGCTAAAGTGGCCACGGTTTGGGTGTTGCCAAATGATCCTTTACTGAAGCACACTGACTTTCAGACAATGATCCGAAGCATGAAGTGGAGTTGTCCTCTTGATCTGTCCCACCAGCGTAGTTTTGGGTAGTGGCTGCCACTATGTGTTATTGCAGCCTGTGACCGCTAATAACTTATTGGGTACCAAAAGGGGCTTACCCTTTGGTTCCCCTGGTAAGATTACTCCTTGCATTGACTGGCTGCTTGTAGGCAGAGCCTTTCACTGTTCCAAATAATCGTTTTTCCCCTAACTTTGCTCTGACTGGCAAATAGTACACACTTCCAGTCTTAGAACGTTATCTGAGGCAGAACACAATACAATGACTTGTAAGCAAAACCCTAAGAGAGAAAATGGACTGAAATGCAGTAAAAAAAAAAACAACAAAAAAAACAGGACCCTGTCCAAATTCCCAAAATGTGACGGAGGCAGCAAGGATTTCATAATCTTTGTCTCTTCAGAATTTGCCAGTCCTTCAACTTTATTCTATTCACTATATTCGACCCCATCCATAACCTGTGACTGAGGCCGACACCAGGATACTCAGTTTTTGTATACTCTATACATCACTTTCTTACTAATTACAAGGCCCATAGTGCTTGTGGGTGGTCACGCAAAACGGTACTCTGTTGGGTTCTCAACTCTGTCGGAACCACAGTGAGTTCCACATTACACCAAGGCGCTCACAGCCTCTTGGGGGTAGGCTTCGAGCCTGCATTCGGAGAGACAGCCTTCCGGGACACCACTGCTTCCCAGCCACGGCCGGTCCTGACTTAAGATTTCACAGTAGTCTCGGACTCTGGAACTGAGCCAGCTGCATACGTTCTAGCCTGCTTCAATGCAGACAGCTTCCTCTGTGCCCTTTGGTGGATCAAAGCCAGGTCCAGAGGACTCCTCTGAGCCAAAACACATATCGATGTCAAACTACTCCGAAGCCAAAACAAACCTCTGCGTCCAGTCGCCCTTCCACAGCAGACTTTGACAGCCAGGAGCTCCCCATCTTGTAGCCCCTTCAGGAGGAGCTGGACTCTCGGCAGCGAAGTTTGTTTATTCACGGTCACACGGGTAAGATTCATACCTCTGCCACAAATGCAGCAGACTCTCTCTCGCAAAAGGCAGCTCACCTTTGAGGAACAGCTGGTGTTGAAGCCTCCACCACCTCCAAAACACAAAAAGAGATACGCTAGGGGCACCAGTCCACTGCCCCAAAGCTGCTCCTCCATCTCTTCCTCCTCTCCCTCCCCCTTCACTACCAGCATTGCCACCTCCTTCTCCACCATCACATGGTCCCTCTTAGCTACAGGCACAGGGGTCTACCCATGAATCATATGGGAAGGGAAGCCCTCCTCCCGTAGATCCCTATGATGTCCCGTATGACTAAGAACACCAGAATAACTCCTGGGTTGATTATGGGGTTGTCCCTCCAGGGCCCATCGACCCTGATCTGTACCCTCTCCTCCTGATGACACCATCTCATATTGTGAGGTTATTAATAGATCAGCCACCTTCCACAAGCTGGATCTGCACTCCATACCTGAAGAGGACTTCTTGGTGGAAACATTCTCCTACACTGTGTGCCACCCAGTTCCTGGCAATACTTAAGGACATGCTTAAGCCTACGCAAGATGTGTTTAAGGACACAGTGAAGACCAGAGTGGTCACTCCCAAGGGTTGATAAAAAATAAGCCTTTGACCCACCCACTACATTAGATGCCAGCTCCTGCTGGACTCCCTGGTGGTACATTGCCTCTCAATCTGAGACTCATTGGTGCATCACAAATTCTATACGGCTGTTGGCGAGGTATGACATTGTCCAACGGGTGAAATGGGGGGGGGGGGGGGGGCGGGCTCATACTGCATCTCCCTGAGCACTATCGGCAGCCGGATAAGGAGATTGTGTCGGAATGGTAGACAAGCTCCAACACTTCCATTAGATGTGCCCTTGACGCAGCTGCCACCACCAGGGGAGTAAATTCCAGTGTCCTAATACGTAGGCATGTACAGTTACGTAACCAAAATGTAGGACCTCGGGAGACAGATCGCTAGATTGAGCTGCCTGGGATTGGGCTGTCTGAGGGTATCCTGGTGTTACATGAGAATGTCCAACCTGCAGGGGAGCTTCTCATGAAGGACTACCTACAGCTAGAGGAGGGTTGTGAGCCCTAGTTTGGCTCATGTGGGAGCTACTTGTATTGGGGTGGGGGAGGTTTGCTTTGTCTATGATTAGAAATGAGTGAAATTTCATGAATTTGTTTTCAAATTGCATGAGATTTAAAAACGTTTGTTTTTAAAATGTTGGATGAAAAAGGCATGCAAAGATCACAATTGAACTTTTTCGTGCTTTTTAGCTAAATATTTTGCTCACAAAAAAGCAGATTGATGTCCTGGGAAATTTACTGACAAATAGAGGAGGATTTTGCCAGAGGTTTGTCATTGGAAGGCATCTGCAATTTCATGAGCTTTCAAATGATTCATTTTACTAATTTATGCTGGCTTAATTATAATTTTGTACATTCGTGTCCATCCACTTCCCCGGTTTATGGAGCTGCTTTTTTCTTTGTTCAAGTAATCCATATGAGTGCTTGTGTTTAGTCCATCGTCAATATCCTCGTCCATGTACATTCTATTAACCCTGGGCATAGTATGTGTAGTAGCACTACACGTAGCTACGTGAAGTACACGTTGAACTACGCTCAGCTACTCCTCAAACTGCGTAGTGCGTAGCTGATAGCACTGTGTGCTTGTCTGCTCTGAACAATAATTGCAAACCGCTTCTTGCACAGTGCAAGTTATGATCAAATAAGTATTTCTGTCTTTATATGCTAAAATGCATATAGTAATTTCACAAAAGTGAAAATGATAAATTAGCAAGCAGTGAGAGGTGATGATTTTGGGATCCTCCCTAACCTAGGGGGAGAACCAAGCAGATGCCTTGAAAACAAAAAGCACATCTTGAACGATTCGGTGGTGGTCCCATCCTCTTAGGACCACCCAAGCGCAGTTATTATCAAAAATACAATCCCAACCAAAAGCCCTGCAAAGCATTATGGGACGAGATTAGCAGTGGGCAGTGAATATTGTAGTGTCCAATATCAAAATAATTCTACAAAGATCTGCAGTTCAACTAGTCGTTACTAATGTCCCTTACGAGTCAAATGCAAAAGCTTCATGAAAGGGTTTCAATGCTTTTGCATTTGACTCGTGAGGGACATCTAGTAACGACTAGTTGAACTGCAGATCTTTGTAGAATTATTTTGATATTGGACACATTAATATTCAATGCCCACTGCTAATCTCGTCCCATAATGCTTTGCAGGGCCTTTGGTTGGGATTGTATTTTTGCCCATAACTGTGCTTGGGGTGGTCCTTGGAGGAAGGAACCACCACTGAATCGTTCACCAGCATGATATGCCCTTTGTGTTCCAGGCATCTGCTTGGTCGTCCCCTAGGTTAGGGGGGACCCCAAAATAATCACCTCTCTGCCAAATATTTTCATTTACAGTTCACTTTTGTGAATTGGTTATATGCTTTTTAGCATGTAAAATTGCTTTATCAAAGCATTTGTGGGTATTGTTATTGCTGCTACGCTACGTGTTTGTAGCACAGTTTGTGCACTGTGCTACGTGCATTTTGCGTAGTGCGTAGTAGTTCAAACTACGCATGCTCCGTGAGCGAAGCGTAGTACTATCCCCAGGGTTACATTCTATTCAATCCAACCCATCCCCATTTTATGTTGCTTAATTACCCTTCCACCCCCTACCCTGCACTCTGCCATTGACCTCTACCCCACTACAGTCTACCCCACTGCATTGTTCTCTGCGCCACTGCACTCTACTCTGTTCCACTATACTCTATTGCACTTCTTGCCACTGCAATCTGCGATGCATCACTCTACTCTATGCCACTGCACTCTACGACACTTTAAACTGCCTCTGTATCCTGCGCAACTGCACTCTATTCTGCATCATTCCACTCTGCCACTCTACACCACTCTGCCTCTGAACCCTATGCCACTGCCCTCTGCACCACTGCACTGTACTCTGTATCACTGTTCACTTCTTCACCACTGCACACTACTCTGCACCATTGCACTCTACGCCACACTACTCTGTACCACTGCACTGTATGCAGCTCTACTCTGCACCAGTCTACACTACTGCACTCCATGCCACTCTACAGCACAGCACTGCACATCCGGTCACTCCACTCAGTGCCACTCAACATCGCTCTACTCTTTTCCTAAACTCTACCCCACTGCGCTCTATGCTACTTCACACTACCCCACTCAAAGCCATGCCAGGCTACTCTACACTGCTGTGCAACATGGCTAAAAGACATTGGCAAGGCCAGTAGTTCTCTCTTAGGCAAAACCTATTGGCTTTGCCAATGCCTGTTCTTACGGCTTTAACTTCAGTGCGCCATTTAAGTGATCTGCAGGCAAGGTCAGTACAACTTCCATGCACCTTCTTTTTTTCTTGTCAAATTGGTGCTGAGGATCTGGGCCACCTTTCGCCCTAAAGAGGCATTGTTTTTGGTATTGCTCTCCTCCACACACACCCCTTGAAAGAAGGGAGGTTCATTGGCTTAATCTCAAGTGGGCTTTAAACTTCTCCATTAAATACATGAATGAAAGTTTTGGTGATGAGCTTTTCATGAAGTTTGCCAGCTCCCAGAAAACTTGGGCAGCACAGAAAAAGACCCTTTTGAGGTGGAAAATCCCATGCATGAAAAATGTGATATTCTCTAGCCACAAAAGAAGCCTCCCAAAGGCCTATGGGCCCGTTCCACCCAGGCTAAGGCACCACAGCAGCATTGGAAAGGAGCTCTCGCTCTTGGATATCTGTACAGTTGGCGTCTCTGCACACATTTACCAAGCATACTTTCTTGGCACTCAGATCTGCATAGGGGCAATTTTATGCCTCGGTCCTGCAGAAAGTTTGTTTTGACTCTCGTCCTCAGACCTTCCATTTTTGCGGGAGGCAGTGCCTGGTTCTCTTCTCATGAGAAGTAACCTGCGGTTAGAAGGAATTGTTTCACGTATGTATCCGAACACGCTACTTACCTTTGATAGCTCATTTTGGTGACCGATTCCTCACCGCCTCCCTGTTCTGTAGAGTGGTCATCTGCACATTCTATAAAGGTCCTACGTTATTTTAGAACACATTGTCACCTGCAGTTTGTCAATTAATGTAATTTTATATTAGTGTACATACCTTTTGTAATGGACAACTAAAAGCATGTTCATTTTGTTTGCATAAACAAATGACTAAATGAAAATGTTTGTATAACGGATATCTAGGCATCAGAAAAGCCGGTTCTGTCTCACTACATGTAAGAATATGCACCAAGTGCTGCTACCACAGTTTTTTTAAGTTTCTGGTTTAACTTAGATCTGCAATTAATTGTGTGTCTTTTTGAATTAACAATATTTTTTTCATTTCAGTACATCAATGGTGGAAACCTGGAGCAACTATTGGATAGTGATCAGCAATTGCCATGGACAGTTCGGGTGAACCTGGCCTATGACATCGCTCTGGGACTCACCTACCTGCACTCCAAAGGCATCTTCCATCGAGACCTGACTTCCAAGGTACCATTGAGAAGAGGGATGGCTTTCTGGTGTATGTTGGTATTGCGAAGTTGGCTCCATGGTTTCTTTTGGGTCTTTGGCTTGCTGTGTGTGCTTCGTTTGAACTTTTTTACCTTGGGTTGGCAATATGGGCTTCCACAAAGCTTAGAGCTTCTTCTGCCTTTGTTTCTTGTAATGGCCCCGTGGTCTTCACAAGTGTTTTATTGAAATCTCAGGCTGACTAAGTGAGCTTCAATAAACCTTAGTTATTTTATTTGTGCAGGCGTTTTATTCCACTCCTAGGAGTTTTGTGGAAACTGTGATGGCTTTTTTGTAGATTGTGTGCAAGATTGGGCACGTTGATTCTTTATTTCTAAGGCTGGCTGTTCGTGTACTGCAAAAACGATTTTTGTGGGAGCTTAGTCTGTGTTTTAGACTAACCTTGTGGCCTTAAGCAATTCAAGTTGATTGTATTAATCCCACAGATTAAAATAAAACCGCTTTTCATGATCATAAATATGTAATAGAAATATGGTCAAAATACTCTTAACATAAATTCATACAAATGCAATGGAAATATAGTTAAAATATTCAAAACGCAGGATCCTAACTGTTAGAATCCGGGTTCTTTGGTTGGCACAGGTAGGGACTTGTGACAAGCAGGGAACCTTTCTTCTAGTCAGGGTAAGGGGTTACACTCCTAAAATAACCCCTGCTCACCCTCTAGGTAGCTTGGCGCGAGCAGACAAGGCTTATCTCAGAGCGTTATAGGTTAAGCATTTGTGAACACATACAGTAACCAAGTGACAACACTACAGATGGGCACCACACAGGTTTTTATATTAAAAATAAGGTTCTCTTCCAGGGGATCCTCATCAATAGTCATAAGCATTAGAATATTCCCGCCCATGTGCGGGATCCCGGAAACAGTATATTATATGTGCCCCACATATATATATCCATACATATATACCTATATGTATACACAAGCAATTGCAGCCCCTGAACCATGCTGTAAGTAATTTCCACTACACATAAGAAAATAGCATTATAAACATGAGAAACAACATTATAACTTGTTTGGAAACTGTTTTAATGCTTAGAAAACAGCAGAAATTCTTAGAAAACACTGAAAGCATAGGAAGCTCCCAGGCTGCATTGCAAATACCCAGTCTAAAAAGACTGAAAAGCTAACTCATAGCTGCATAGGAAAAAACTGACACCGTGCCTTTAAGGCACACCTGACCCCCACCTTCCCATCATGCCTCAGGGGTGGCAGTTAGGTCAGTTGTTCTTTCCGGCTCCTTCTGGAAGGATCCTGGCAACAGAGCTCCACTTTTTTCTGAGTTTGTCAGAAAATTTTGTCTGTTTTTCAACTGTTTTTTTCCCTTACTTCGACGTTTTACATCTAAGTCAGTAAGAGACTGCCTTTTTTAGGCATTTTTGGGCATTTTTTCCATCTTAAAATGCCTTCTCTTTTCGATCCTTGCCCTGCCTGTGGCAAGAAGAAGGCCAGGACTGACTCTCATAGGGTCTGTATCCTGTGTCTACCGGAGGATCATGATTTCAAGACATGTACTCACTGCCAGAGCCTGTCCAAAAGAACTTTGAAGGACAGAGCGAATTCGCGTTTATGGCCTGGCACAACCATCCAGAGGCCGATCTCCGGTGAGGAAGGGCTCCAAGAGGCATAGAGATTCATCTAGAAGCAAGTCCTCTCGTCCTTCCGCCTCAGCGTCGGGCTCGGCGCTGAGAAAAGATGTTCCGGTAGGTCGTGTTTCGAAAAAGAGGCTTTCGACAGCGGGCTCGCCGTCGAGAGCAGGTACGTCGTCGACGTCGAAGTCCAGACCGCCATCGTCAACTCAGCGACGATCGCCGTCGAGATCCAGAGCCTCTCCGCCGTCGTCAACCCGGCGACGTTCGGCGTCGAGACACCACCCCTCCGCCGTCGTCAACCCGGCGACGATCGGCGTCGAGGAGCAGGGAACCTCCGCCGTTGTCAACCAGGCGACGATCGGCGTCGAGGAGCAGAGAGCCTCCGCCGTCGCCAACCCAGCGGCGTTTGGCGTCGAGGAGCAGGGACCCTCCGCCGTCGTCAACCAGGCGACGACCGGCGTCGAGGAGTGTCACCCCTCCGTCGTCGAGGGCACCATCCCCTCCGTCGTCGAGGCTCCATCGGCGTTCGACGTCGAGACAACAGGATCCTCCGCCGTCGTCCTCCAAGCGGCGTTCGGCGTCGAGGTTGGCATCCGTGTCGACGTCGAGAGTGGCAGCATCTCCGCCGGCGTCCCCGCGGCGTTCGGCGTCGAGGGAGAGAGGGCCTCCGTCGTCGGCTTCACATCGCCGTTCGACGTCGAGGCGGCATGCTTCGCCCACTGAACATGGCCGCCGGTCCACATCGAGGCGTCGTTCGACGTCGAGAGAGTCCCGGCGAGAAAGGAGACGACACCACGGATCGACGTCAAGACCGCGCTCGACGTCGAGACAGGCCTCGGACAGGTCGGTGGTCCTGGTGACAGTTGGCGTCTCGCCATTCCTCCTCCCACTCAGGGGCCTCTCCACGACCGGCAACTCCACGGGAACCTGCAGTTCAACCCCGTAGGTCTTCTCCTCAGACTCAGACAATTAATCTGTCGCCCAGATGGCTGCTGCCAGCACATCATTGGCAGGACTCGGGGCCTACAAGGAGGATGCGGGAATACATCAGTCCAGTGCATGATTCTCCGCTGCAACGGCTGGTGGCGGCTGTGGACAGAGCTAGTCCCCCCAGGCCAGCGCGTCAGATCGCCGGACGACAGGCGATGCAGATCGCGCTCCCCCAGACGGGAGGAGCGTTCACCTGGGTCACGGGCTCGTGATCATCGCCGGAAGAGGAGAAGGACTCCATCATCTTCCTCGTCCTCCAGGTCATCCATCAAGTACTATTCACCCACGCTCTCGGGCAGCCCAGTGTCCAGGGTCTCGCCCATAGACGACATCAACACCTACCAGGAGGTGTTGCAGCGGGGAGCACAGAAGCTGGGGATTGAGATGTCAGTCCCCCAAGTCACCACGTCGGTGATTTTTGAAACACTTCACCAAAAGTCTGCCTCTCGTCCGCTGCTGCCTTTGGTCCCAGGAATCATGGAACCAGTCATGGACACCTTTCTCACCCCGGCGACCGTCAAAGCCGTTCCGGCTCGTATCCTGAAAAAATACAAGCCAGCTACCTCTGACCCAGTCTTTGTGAAGATAGACCCGCCTGCGGACTCTGTCATAGTGGCAGCTGCAAGAAAGGGTCAGACGGCGTCAGCCTCCTCTTCCGTCCCTCCAGATAAGGAGAGCAGAACCCAGGACTCATGGGGACGCAGGGCCTGCTCTTCTGCGGCGGCGGCCCTCAAAATCTCCAGCGCGGCGGCGCTTCTGGGCAGGTACGACAGGGCTCTCTGGGACTCGATGGAGCGTTTCAAGTCCAAGCTCCCCAAGGAGGACCAAAAGGACTTTGAGGAGATTGTTACTGAAGGGGCTCTGGTGGCTAATCAGTCGATTAGCACAGCGGCGGATGGTGCGCTAATCTCAGCCCACTCTTACACACACGGCGTCTGCGCCAGAAGGTCGTCCTGGTTGCGACTGACAGGGCTCAAGCCAGACGCACAGCAACGGATTTTAAACCTCCCGTTCTCTGGCAACTCCCTCTTCGGCACTCACACGGATGAGGAGATGGGGCGCATGAAAACTGAGCTGGACACCCTCAAAGCCGTGGGCTTGGAGAAGAAAAAGGAATTCAAGCGCCGTTTTCGACCCACCCAACGCAAGGGGCCTCAACAGAGGGTTCAAACCCCTCAGTGGTCTCAGAGCAAGCCCCAAGGGAAAACCCAGTTTCGAGGCGGAAAGTCTGGCAGGGGCAGAGGTGGACACCAGCAACAGTCCTCCACTACCACAAGAGGAGGAAAGTCATGAGCTGTGGCTTCCTCTACGGCCGTTGCCCACTCCAGTGGGAGGAAGTGCGTCACAACATCTAGCAGAGTGGGACAGCATCACAAAAGATCGCTGGGTGCTGAATATACTGCGTCATGGATATGCGCTACGTTTTCGAGCGCGTCCCAGAGACATCCCGCCAAAGAGGTCCCGTCCTCACCACTTAAAACTGCTCCAACAGGAGGTGAGGGCCCTTCTGCAAAAACAAGCCATAGAAAGGGTTCCTCCTTCGCAGGTCGGAAAAGGAGTGTACTCCCGGTACTTCCTGGTGCCCAAGAAAGATCAAGAGCACAAGTTTCGGCCGATTCTGGACCTTCGTCTCCTAAACAAAGTCATCGTCAAGGAGAAGTTCCGTATGTTGGCGCTTCACCAAATATGTCCACATCTACAAGTCGGAGATTGGATGTGTTCGGTGGACCTCCAAGATGCGTACTTTCACATTGCAATAGCGAAACATCACCGCAGGTACCTGCGGTTTGTGGTTGGGAGCAAGCACTACCAGTACAAAGTCCTCCCATTCGGACTCAAGTCGGCTCCGCGAGTCTTCACCAAATGTATGGCAGTGGTGGCGGCCTGCCTACACAAGCAGGGTCTCTTCGTCTACCCGTACCTAGACGACTGGTTGCTGAAGGCTCCATCCCAGCAGCAGGTGAAGAAAGACTTCCAAATCTGTCTGAGACAGTTGCACGCTCTCGGCCTTCACGTCAACATGGCAAAGTCCGTGCAGCAATCCACTCAGTCCATCCACTACCTTGGCTCCGTTCTGGACACAAGCGTGGGAAGAGCGTATCCTTCGGAGGAGAGACTATCTTCAATGAAGAGGAAATGCAGGCTTATGCAGCAGATGCGGAGGCCGTCGGCTCGGCAGGTAGCATCTCTGCTGGGTTCCATGGCGTCCTGCATTTTTCTAATTCCCCACGCCAGACTGCGAATGAGACCTTTGCAGCAGGCTCTGGAGGATCAATGGGATCAGTCCACAGGCCGTTGGGGAGATCGAATCTCTCTCTCCCAGGTAGCGAAATCTTCCCTAGCATGGTGGACTCGTCAGGACAATCTGTTGGTGGGAGTCCCGTTTCACCAGCCACTTCCGGTGCAATCGGTGGTGACAGACGCATCGCTACAAGGATGGGGGGCCCACATGGGGTGCCTCCAAATACAAGGTCAGTGGTCTGCAAAAGAACAGGGCTACCACATAAATATGCTAGAGCTTCGAGCAGTCCACCTTGCTCTAAAGGCGTTCCTCCCAGCAATCGAGACCGACTCAGTCCTGGTGCAGACCGACAACACCACGACCATGTTTTACCTGAACAAACAGGGCGGGACTCGGTCACGCCCCCTCTCCCTGGAGGCGCAGGCGATCTGGCACTGGCTGCTCGCCCGGAACCTCTCGGTGGTGGCAGTACACCTTCCAGGGGAGTTGAATATCAAGGCAGACGCACTCAGCAGGCACTTCGAAGATCAGCCCGACTGGGTGCTGCACGACGACGTGGTGGCGGACCTGTTCCGTTGGTGGGGTCGTCCAGACATCGATCTGTTTGCAGACGACAAATTCAAAATGCCACGCCTTCGCGTCCAGATTCCACCGTCCAGGGTCCAGGGGGAATGCTCTTTTGATGGACTGGTCAGGGACATTTGCCTACGCCTTTCCGCCCCTGCCTCTGATTCCGAAGGTGGTATCCAAGCTGCTCAGATCCGACATGAAGATGATCCTCATAGCTCCGGACTGGCCGCGCCAGTGGTGGTACCCGGACCTTCTTCATCTCTCAGTTCGACCTCACAGGCGGCTGCCTTGCAGGCCGGACTTGCTGTCCAAGATGGGCGGGAGGATTCTGCATCCCAACCTTCCCTCACTGAACTGAACAGCATGGCTCCTGAGGTCCTGCAATACGGACATTTAGGTCTACCGCCTGACTGCATGCATATTCTCAAGGAAGCGAAGCGACCCTCCACAAGAGCGTCTTATGCGTTTAAGTGGAAGAGGTTCTTCATTTGGTGTAGGGAGAATCACCATGATCCTACAAAGGGGCAGGAGGACGTCATCCTTCCGTACCTCCTTCACTTAGCTAGATCAGGCTTGAAGTATGCATCCATCAGGGTCCATTTGTCTGCCATTACAGCTTACAGGAGGTCTCCAAGTCAACCTTCTTTTTTCCAGATGCAGGTGGTCAAGGACTTCTTGCAGGGGTTGAAAAAAAGTTTACCCCCCTGTTCGAAACCCTTCGCCTCCGTGGGAGTTGAACTTAGTGTTATCCAAGTTGATGGGCCCACCTTTTGAGCCGATCCACAAATCTTCTTTACAGCATCTGTCATGGAAGGTCGCTTTTCTGGTAGCCATTACATCGGCACGCAGAGTAAGCGAAATCCAGGCTCTGTGTACTAAAGAACCGTACACAGTTTTTCACCAGCACAAAGTGGTCTTAAGGGCACATCCATCCTTTCTCCCTAAGGTAGTGTCTGATTTTCATATTAATCAGTCCATTTCTCTGCCATCCTTCTTCCCGAATCCAGCGACCCCGGCTGAGCGGTCGCTCCACTCCTTAGACCTCAAGAGGTTACTTAAATTCTATCTGGCCAGTACCAGAAGCATTAGGAAGACGGATCAGCTGTTTGTCAACTATGGCGCCATGAGAACAGGCTTCCCAGCGGCTAAACGATCCATTTCCAGATGGATTGTTTCCTGCATTACCCTAGCCTACCAGCTGGCGAAAAGGCCCTTACCTTTGGCCCCTAAGGCTCATTCTACTAGGGGGAAAGCGGCCACAGTAGCTTTCTTGCATGACGTTCCAATGGCAGAGATCTGCAAGGCGGCCACTTGGAAATCGGTCCACACCTTTACCAGGCACTACTGCCTCGAATCCGATTCCAGGGCGGATGCCCAAGTAGGCCAAGCCTCCTTGAGGAACCTGTTTGGGTAGCTGAGCTATCTGAGCATTCTGTTCCTTCTCTGTTTTTCTTTCCTTTGCCCGCAGGGGGATGAGGTGAGGCTCGCTATTCTATTCTAATGCTTATGACTATTGATGAGGATCCCCTGGAAGAGAAGGATTAGTTACTTACCTGTAATCCTAGTTCTCTTCCAGGGGTATCCTCATCAAAGTCATAAGCAACCCTCCCGCTTCCCCGGGCAAAGGTGTGTTAGTTTTCAGAGGTTATTATTTTTCTTTGTGCCATGACTTTTCAGTCTCCGCAAAGAACTGACCTAACTGCCACCCCTGAGGCATGATGGGAAGGTGGGGGTCAGGTGTGCCTTAAAGGCACGGTGTCAGTTTTTTGCTATGCAGCTATGAGTTAGCTTTTCAGTCTTTTTAGACTGGGTATTTGCAATGCAGCCTGGGAGCTTCCTATGCTTTCAGTGTTTTCTAAGAATTTCTGCTGTTTTCTAAGCATTAAAACAGTTTCCAAACAAGTTATAATGTTGTTTCTCATGTTTATAATGCTATTTTCTTATGTGTAGTGGAAATTACTTACAGCATGGTTCAGCTCTAGGGTTTAGGGGCTGCAATTGCTTGTGTATACATATAGGTATATATGTATGGATATATATATGTGGGGCACATATAATATACTGTTTCCGGGATCCCGCACATGGGCGGGAATATTCTAATGCTTACGACTATTGATGAGGATCCCCTGGAAGAGAACTAGGATTACAGGTAAGTAACTAATCCATTCTTTATATAGAGTTACCACAAGACCATTAAACGACAAAAATACACAATACTGTTACTTTAGATGGTAGAAGTTTGCTTAGTTCTCTTAAGTTCTTAAATGCGACACTTTAAGTCAATGTACCTTAGATGCGACACGCAGGGCAACCAAAGTGTTGCAACGATGCTGATGCAATGACGTTTTTGGTGTAAAGAAATAAAGACGTGAAGATCTTCCAGATGTGTTACGCTTCTCTGATGTTGCGAGAAGACTCTACTCGATGCGTCGGCTACAGCGGCGTCGCCCCTTTACGCGATGCGACGACAGCGGCCTTGGCACTGGCACTCTTCTCCGACGTTTGCGAGACGCTTCCGCTCGATGCGATGCTGCAGCGGTGTCACCCCTTTACGCGATGTGACGACAGCAGCTCCGACGGCGGCAAGCTTCTCCGTGGATGCGAGGCGCTTTTCTTGATGCGGTGCAATGCGACAACTACGATGGCTGCGATGGCGACACGCTTCTTCGGCGTTGCTAGACACTTCTGGAATGATGCAAGACGCTTCCGCTCGATGCGATGCTGCAGCGGCAACACCCTTTGCGAGATGCGACGGCAACAGCTCCGGCGGCACGCTTCTCCTCCTCGAGTCGCGCTTCCAGCTCCTTGCGACACGCAGTCCCTCAGAAGGCCCAACAACAGCAGCAGGCACTTCCAAGGAACTCTGGGGAGCTGGGGGGTGAAGTCCACTGGTCCTGGGACTTCGTTCAGGGGGCAAGCTCAGCACAATCCCTTGGAGTTCTTTTAAGCACAAGTTGAAATAAAGTCTTTGTAGTCTTTTCTCCTCTCCTTTCAGCAGCAAGGCAACCACTGCAGGCCAATCCCCCAGGTCAGGGACAGTTCTCCTCCTTACAGCTTTCCCAGTTCCTTCTCCTCAGGCAAAGGTTCTTCTTGTCAAGCAGGCTCTAATTTATTGGGAGCAGGGTCCCAATACTTATACCCCTAATTCCTTTGTTCCTCTGGGGTAGAGTGGCCTTTGCCCAGTCCAAACCAGTTCTTGAGCACTTTGTTGACATGACTCTGCCTTTCTATTCAGGGTTCAGGGCAGAGATATCAGCCGCTCCACAGGAGGTGGAGCCAGCATTGTGGTGGCAGAGCACAGCCCTATTCAGAGTCCAGGTGCACTCCTCCCACCCATCTGGATGTCAATCTCTCCATTCACCACCAGGCTACCTAGCCCTGCCCCTCTAGGTTTCCCCAACCCGGTCACTCACACAAACCTTACAGGCAAATACACATCATAGCAGAGGCGGGCTGAAATGGTTAGGCAAGCAAATACCAACTTTCTAAAAGTGGTATTTGCAATCACAGAATATTAAAATAAACTGTTCGAGGCATATGAGCTGCAGATCACACACTGAGGATAAGATCGCCATCTGGTGTTGGGCTCGGATGATTGCAGGTTGTTGTTGTCTTCGGAAGAAGCCTTTGGTCACGAGGTTGGTGACTCCTCCCCTGGACAACAGTGCGCATGGGCATCCACTCCATCGGCAGATTGTTTTTTTCCGCCATTGGGTTCGGATGAACTTTTTTTCCGCTCCAGCAGAAAACTTCTAGCAATCATTTTAAATACTTAATCTTCATTCCATCGACGTCGAACTCAACTCGGACCGGTTCCGCAAGCGGCTGATGGACAGGACACCCTTCAAAAAATGCCCCCAGTGTGGAGCGAAGTTCCCCCACAGTGACCACCACGAGGTTTGTAACCTCTGCCTGTCGCCGGAACACAACGAGTCCACCTGTCCAGCTTGTTCCGCTTTCCGTTCGAAGAAGACCCTCCGGGACCGAAGAGCTCGACGCCATATTATGGCCAAACCAGCTCCAGAACCGGAGGACATCTTTGCTCAAGATGTTCCCGAAGACGACACCGAAGATCTCGAGATCGTGTCCGAGGCCGACGATTCCGATGACCTCATCACTCCAGGGCAGCGTGTGAGTACCACCCCCCCTGCCCCTGCCCCATCCAAAAAAGCATTGGTCAAGACTCCGCCAGCTGGGCCCAGTCGCGACCGGAAATCCTCTTCAGAAGCCCCGCCCTCGGGCCCGGCTCCGAAGACATCTAAGCCTGTGGGTGGCTCGGGCTCGAGCAAACCTCACCTGATTGTGCCTTTAACACCCTCGGCACCCAAAAACCCACTGTCTGCACCGAAACAGGCTCCAAGACCGAAATCTCCTTCGGCACAGAAACGTTCCTCGGCACCGAAGTCTCCACCGGCACCGAGACGTTCTTCAACATCGATGCCTGAAACTCAGTCGGCACCGAAAACTCAGTCGGCACCGAAAACTCAGTCGGCACCGAAAACTCAGTCGGCACCGAAAACTCAGTCGGCACCGAAAACTCAGTCGGCACCGAAAACTCAGTCGGCACCGAAAACTCAGTCGGCACCGAAAACTCAGTCGGCACCGAAAACTCAGTCGGCACCGAAAACTCAGTCGGCACCGAAAACTCAGTCGGCACCGAAAACTCAGTCGGCACCGAAAACTCAGTCGGCACCGAAAACTCAGTCGGCACCGAAAACTCAGTCGGCACCGAAAACTCAGTCGGCACCGAAAAAAGCTCATAAAGACCCGAAGCGGACATCGCAGATACCACCTTCGGAGCCAGATGAACTTTTTCGACCAGATCCTACTCAAAAGCGGATCTACATCAATCCTAACACGGGACATGTGACTGCCATCCTATATAAAAAGCGGAAGCTGGACACTACACCTCCCCCAGCTCCCATACGGAAAAAGGACTGTGCTACTTCACCACTTCGTCCTTCCTCTCCTGTTTTACCTCCTAACCCGTCCCCCCCTCCTCCTCCTGATTCTCCTTTACCTTTACCATCTCCCTATCATTCACCTCCTCCACAGGATGATAATGATGACTTAGGGGGAGGGGCGGACCCTGATTTATTTAATGATCCTGTTGATCCAAACGACCCTTTTACGTTCCCAGACCCAGCACCCATGGATGACTGGTCTTATCCTATACCTGACATGCCTGACCCCACTACCTACCCCTCCAAGCCCTCCCCTCCTGATGACCACCTAGGGTTCGGCCAACTTATAAATAGGGCAGCAACATTCCACGGCATCACAATGCACACAGACGCCCTTGAAGAGGACTTTCTCCTTGATACCTTTGAGCAGTCACAAAAGACTGTTCACATACTGCCCATGATCAAAGGGGTTATAAAGCATGCTACTGAAGTCTTTAAGGACCCTGTTCGAGCTAGGGTTCTCAACCCACGCATCGAAAAAAAGTACCGACCAGCCCCGCAAGACCCTGCATACATTAAGGCCCAGCTCCCTTTAGACTCCTTAGTCGTATCAAATGCCAGGAAGCGCGCTAACTCACAGACAACTGGAGAAACGCCTCCCCCAGACAAAGAGTCTAAGCTTTTAGAAGCCTCAGGCAAACGGGTCGCCGCGCAGGCGGCTAACCATTGGCGTATTGCGAATACCCAGGCCCTGTTAGCCAGGTATGATAGAGCGCATTATGACCAACTTGAGGACCTTATGCAACATCTGCCTGAACCCTTTAAGTCCCAGGCCTCTGACCTCATCCAAGAAGGCAAATTAATATCTAATGCCTCCATTAAATGCGCCTTAGATGCAGCAGACACTGCTTCTAGAGCGGTCAATACTAGCGTCTTACTCAGACGACATGCCTGGCTCCGTATTTCCGGTTTTAAACCGGAGGTTCAAACCGCAATTCTAGCTCAACCTTTCAACCAAGAGCAGCTATTTGGCCCTGCAGTGGATACTGCATTAGAAAAAATGAAAAAGGATAATGAAACTGCCAAGTCTATGGGAGCACTGCAGTCTCCTCAAAACCGGGGTTCCTTTCGTCGCTCCTTTTATAGAGGAGGCTCCAAAAACACATCAACTGAGACCACGTCCACCTTTAAAAATTCTGGACAAACATCCCCTAACAGAGGTTATTTCCGGGGAGGTTATAGGGGAAACAATAACAAAGGTCGAGGGCGGGGCAACAACAACAACAACTGCACCTCACCAGCCACCAAACAGTGACTTGCCACCACTCCCCCCAGACCATTCCACTCCGGTCGGGGGGCGACTCCAACAATTCCTACCTGTCTGGACTTCCATCACCACAGACAGGTGGGTAAGACAAATTATCCAGTCTGGCTACTGCCTCGAACTCATACAATCCCCCCCCAAACATACCGCCCAAACAACGTCCAATGTCCTCGCATCATCTCTCTCTCCTCAAACAAGAAGTTCAATCCCTGTTACAAAAACATGCGATAGAACCAGTCCCCCTTCAACATCAGGGAAAAGGGGTATATTCTCTATACTTCCTCATTCCCAAAAAGGACAAAACACTAAGGCCCATACTGGATCTCAGACTACTAAACCAGTATATACATTCGGATCATTTTCACATGACCACTCTCCAACAAGTCCTCCCACTTTTACAACAGGGAGACTTCCTCGCCACATTGGACCTCAAGGACGCATACTTTCACATCCCTATGCATCCCGCTCACAGAAAATATCTACGATTTGTGGTAGATGGGCAACACTATCAATTTACAGTTCTCCCATTCGGAGTAAAAACGGCACCCAGAGTGTTCACCAAGTGCCTAGCAGTCGTGGCAGCGCATCTCAGAAGACAACAGATCCATGTCTTCCCCTATCTGGACGATTGGCTCATAAAAGCCAATACATACCAAAAATGCGTTCTCCACACTCATCGCACGATTCAAACTCTCCACGATTTGGGATTCACTATAAACTACCCCAAATCCCACCTACAACCTTCCCACTTACATCAGTATCTAGGAGCAACCATAGATACATCCAAAGCCATTGCCTATCCCAGCACTGCCAGGATAGCCAGTATACAAAATCTCATCTCTCAATTTCAAACTCATCCATCTCTTCCAGCAAGAGTGTTCATGCAGCTCCTAGGCATGATGGCGTCATGCATCTCCATAGTCCCACACGCACGACTTCAAATGCGTCCCTTACAGGAATGCTTAGCACAACAGTGGAACCAAGCTCACGGACAACTTACCGATCTGGTGTTGGTGGACAGTCGCTCACTTCGCTCACTGAAGTGGTGGAACACCATCAACCTGTCCAAAGGGAGACCGTTCTTAGAGCCTCTTCCACAAGTTGTGCTAACTACAGACGCATCTCTCACGGGGTGGGGAGCCCACCTCCTTCACCATACCACTCAGGGCAGATGGACCAGTCAACAAAAACTGCTCCACATCAACCACCTGGAACTCTTAGCAGTGTTCCTAGCACTAAAATCCTTTCAAATTCACCTAAAGAACAAAACTGTCCTCATACGCACAGACAACATGACGACAATGTATTATATACAGAAACAGGGAGGGACACACTCTCTCCAACTGTCCCAACTGGCACAGCAAATCTGGAGATGGGCAATTCCCCAAAACCTCTACCTGTTAGCAGAACACCTCCCAGGGATCCACAATCAAGTGGCCGACCTCCTAAGTCGCCACACACAACAGATCCACGAATGGGAACTACACCCCAAGGTTCTACTCCCCTTCTTCCAAAAGTGGGGACAACCAGACATAGACCTGTTCGCCACTCCCGAAAACACAAAATGCCCAACCTTCGCCGCCAGGTTTCCACACCCACAGTCGAAGGGCAATGCCCTATGGATGAACTGGTCAGGCAGATTTGCGTACGCCTTTCCGCCTCTCCCACTAGTTCCATTTGTGGTACGCAAACTGAAACAACAGTCACTAACACTAATACTAGTGGCTCCCACTTGGGCACGTCAACCGTGGTTCACCACACTTCTGGAACTATCTTTAGTTCCACATCAAAAGCTACGCCTCTCCCCGGATCTGTTAACCCAGAACCATGGAGAAATCGGACACCCAGATCCTCAAACACTGAATCTAGCGATCTGGCTCCTGAGGTCCTAGAGTTCGGTTACCTCAATCTCCCTCCAGACTGTATGAATATCATAAAAGAAGCCAGACGCCCTACTACTAGAGCGTGTTATGCCGCTAAATGGAAACGATTTGCCATCTACTGCGCTAATAATGACATACATCCATTGGATGCTTCCATCCAAAACATCATTTGCTATCTACTACACTTGCAAAGATGCAATCTAGCGTATTCCTCTATACGTTTACACCTAGCAGCCTTGGCAGCCTACTTGCAAAATAGGCAACACCTGTCCCTTTTTAAGGTACCAGCCATCAAAGCGTTTATGGAAGGTCTCAAAAGAATTCTTCCCCCAAGATTGCCACCTGCACCAGTGTGGAATCTCAATGTGGTTCTAACAAGACTCATGGGTCCCCCATTTGAACCTATGCACAAATGTGAATTGCAATTCCTAACATGGAAGGTAGCTTTCCTTATCGCAATCACTTCCCTGCGCAGAGTAAGTGAAATAGAAGCCCTTACACTTGAGGAACCTTTCTTACAACTACACCGTAACAAAGTGGTTCTTAGGACAAACCCTAAATTTCTTCCAAAAGTGATTTCCCCTTTCCACCTTAACCAATCAGTAGAACTACCGGTCTTTTTCCCAAATCCAGACTCGGTAGCTGAAAGGGCCCTACATAGATGTCAAAAGAGCCTTGCTTTATTACATCGACAGGACAAAACCTTTTCGAAAGACAAAACAACTCTTTGTTGCTTTCGCGCCACCACACAAAGGCAACCCGATCTCCAAATCAGGAATAGCCCGGTGGATAGTTAAATGCATCCAAATATGCTACCTCAAGGCTAAACGTACACTTACAGTTCCCCCTAGGGCGCACTCCACGCGTAAAATAGGGGCTTCTATGGCCTTCTTAGGCAATATTCCCTTAGAAGACATTTGCAAGGCAGCCACATGGTCTACCACGCATACCTTCACTAAACACTATTGTGTTGACGTGCAGGCCAAACAACAGGCCTCCGTGGGCCAGGCTGTCCTAAAAACTTTATTTCAAGCTGCTGCAACGGATACAGGCGACCACCGCTAAGGGGAGCACTGCTGTATAATCTATCCTCAGTGTGTGATCTGCAGCTCATATGCCTCGAACGGAATATGCTACTTACCAGTATGCATCTGTTCTTGGCATGTAGAGCTGCAGAGTCACACACGCCCGCCCGCCTCCCCGGGACCTGTATCTGTTCCAGCATCCGTCTTACTTAGACATTACACATGGACATCCTTTCTTTCTTTTCTATATACTCCATCTTTTCCCATCATGGCGAAAAACAATCTGCCGATGGAGTGGATGCCCATGCGCACTGTTGTCCAGGGGAGGAGTCACCAACCTCGTGACCAAAGGCTTCTTCCGAAGACAACAACAACCTGCAATCATCCGAGCCCAACACCAGATGGCGATCTTATCCTCAGTGTGTGACTCTGCAGCTCTACATGCCAAGAACAGATGCATACTGGTAAGTAGCATATTCCTTACTAAGATGTATATTATTCTGAGTTCAGGCATACTAAACTCAATTTTCTACCATGTTCCCTGGGTCTGTTAGGATCATAGGATGTCACAATTCTAACCGCCCATTCTGGACTATGGAGAACAGGTAGCCTTACAATAGTGAAAAACGAAAATGGCTCTAATTCACTATTAGGACATGCCACACACATCAGGGCTTGTCCTACCTTATGCTTACAATGCACCCTGCCCTTGGGCCTACCATAGGGGTGACTAATATGAAGTTAAGGGAAGGTTTAGGGACTGGGAAGTGGGCGCACTTGCCCAGTCAGCATGACAGTACCAGACTGCACGCAGGTTCTGCAATGGCAGACCTTAGATACATTTTACCAGGCCGCTTCTGTGGGTGGCACAACCAGTGCTGCAAGCCCACCAGCAGCATTTGTATTTACAAGCCCTGGGCACTCCTGGTGCACTTTACTGGGGTCTTACAGTAAACCAAATAAGCCAATCATGGAATCCAACCAACTTATACATTTTAAATAGGGAGCACTTGCACTGTGGCACTGGTTGGCAGTGGCACAGTGCTCTGAGCAGCTAACACCAGCAAAACACATGAGGCACAGCAACAAAGTGGAAGGGAGACTCCCGCCAAGGTGCCAGGTTTAACACTAACACTTTTATGCATGGTCTAAAATTGTTGTTACTTATATCATGGAACTATTATCTTATAATACGTGGTATCTGGCATGCTCCGCAGTAGATCTTATTTTTACATTCTAAAAAAATCAGTTGCAAGTAGATTTTTCTTAAATACGGAAGTTTCGGGTAAAAACAGAATATATGCATTAGAGTTCCCATTTTATATGCGCAGAATTGACAAACAGATTTTCCTTGGAACACTCCACGACCCTGGGAATATAGAGTAGTCTAAATCTTTGCTATTTCAGTGTAATCTGACCTAGCAGAGTAGACCTGATCTGGAGAGAGAGATATGTTTCAGAAACTACATCCACGTTTGTTTCTTTACCGTATCCAGGTCGTTCTCCCTCTGCCTGTAAAATAAGGCCCTTTTTAACGTATATTTAAGAGTCACTTGATTTAACTATGCCAGCGTCTTCAAGTCAGGTCAACTATGTAGTTTAAAAACCTTGTATGAAGTTTTTTTCAAAATTCGGAGTAAATGAAGGCATTTAAGGTTATAGACTCTGCCCCAGCAGAGTTACATAGATAGTTCAGACAAACCCCGTTATGAAGTGGTTTTAACGATTTTAGGTTCAACTCTAACCTGGTTACAGAGTGATGGGTGGCTATGCGAAGATGTTAAAGATTTCGTACACTCTGCATGTAAGTATTTTTAAGATTAAGTATAGCCTTAACATTTAAAACTGGCAATGTGTGAAGTAAGAAAGGAATGTTTCATTCTTAATACTTTTAGCAATGATTGTAACCAAGTATATGTGTGCTGTCAACCAGGAAGTGCAATAATGATGGGTCAAGCCTCTAGTTTCTGACTTTTGTCCACAGTCTTTGGCAGTTCACCTTATCAAAAGCTGTGGAGTAATCCACGTAGCAGGTGTGCAGAGCTGATTTGTATTTTAGCAGAAGTGTTAATGCTACAATATTATCGACAGTGGAACAGCTTGGACTGATTCCCGTTTGAGTCAGTGGTATTAAATGTTGTTTACATGTCAATGTGCAAGAGTATTTAGCAAAACATTTCCTTTTAAAATCCAGGAGGTCTATTAGGCGGTAACGTGTTGGGTCTTGTTTGGGACCCCTTTTATATATAGGATGAATGCACCTTTCCACAAGGCAGGAACCATCTCAGTAGAGCCTACGTTAAATAGGTGGTCTAATGGTGAGCTCCAAAATGGAAGGTCAGTTTAACCAAGTTTATAGGAATGCCAGGCAAGCTCATCATAGTATTGGTTTGCTTTTCAAAAGGTGCAGGGGGAAGTAGACATTTATGATCAAAACATTTGTAGCATTACATTGTTTTAATAAAACCGCTAGTATAGAATCAGTAGTTGATTTAAGTGTGATACTTTTCATGTTAAGTTTACTAATCATTGTCAAAAACCTCGACTAGGTCTCCCCCAAATAATTCTACCTTGCCAAGATATCATGTGTAATAAAATGAGTTGTCAATGAGTTTGACAGCGTTCGTGCTTCATGTATACACCCCACACAATGGTTGTTAAACGTTGCGAACAAGTTTCCTCTGTTAGATGTGAATATCTATCAATAGTTCCCTAAGGGAACATTTCAAACTTCTAGAATCATCAGGTATTGTGGTTAATTGTTAAGACTGACAGCTGACTTTGTTCAAGAGAGTCCTCAGACCCACGATATTGCTTACTCATTTGATGAAGATCCATTGGTTGTAATCTTTAGATTTACAAACATAGTGATTAAGTCGGGGCCTTTATACTTTAGGATGGTCGGCTGTAGGGAGATTAAAGATGTAATATGTTGTGTATACCTGAGCAAGTGTGACATTTTTTTTCTTCCACTTGTGTAACCATAATCCCACAGTTTACAGAATATTTTTTCTGTGCCCACATGTTTGGGACCGATGCTGACAAGATTGTCCTGGTGGTTTCCCCATCAAATAACTTCCTGGTTTTGAAGGAAGCCCACATTTAACAGGGATTTAGAGTCAACATATTTTGGTACATGAAAGGAATTTAGTAGTTCTAGGATGTTTTGATGATTTAGTATGTCATGATAACCACCTGATTTGTAAAAGGGTGTGATGTCTATTTTACACATCTCCTGGTTGGCATAGTGCGTGACTAGTTGCACCATCTAATTCACTTAGGGCCATGAGCTGCCCTTGTGACTCATGAGCACAGACTCTGCTTGGTTTTAGCAAATGGGTGCTTTCTCGGAGACCAATATTCAATCAGGTGTCTGTTGGTTCTACTGTACCATGGACAAGATTTGGGTTTATTGAAGCTAGTGTAACCGGAGTGGAGCTGCTAGTGATTTGGTTATCTCTGCAATGCCATCCATTATATACTTCCGTAACACCAAGTTTTTTTGTTTGCTTGAGGATCAGGATTGCATCTCCCTTCGTATCTTTGGCACCTGATTTCATAATCTCACAGTAAGTCGATTGGATGTTTACTGTTGAGGTAACATTGGCTCTTGTTGGTAATGTGGTGGAAGAAATGAAAGTTGACCAATCCCTTTCAGTAAGGGTTGCTGTTATTGCTGCAGGTTTTGTTAAATTGGGCTTGTTAAGAGTTGGAGGCTACGTCTACATTCATTCTTTTTTAGAAAGACCACCTGATGATGTAGCAGGCAGGTCCATATCCGTTATGATAGATGCTTCTGAGTTCCCAGCTGATGTAGTAGAGTTGGTCTCACTTATGTTTCTAGGAGGACATTTTCAAAGTTGGTTTATTAAATATAGGAACATTTTACACTATTGAATGAGAGTTTTGATCTGGCTTTACCTGATTTATGTTTAAAGTATTTTAATGTTTTTTCAGAATTTTTTTTGCTTGAATCTGGAACAAAGCCTTCCGAGGTTTCTTCCCCAAGTGGTACACTTCCGCTTAACTCAGATGTTTGAAATGCTAATGATTGTTGATCTGTTAAATATTCATTGTGCTGGAAATCTTGTCTGTCTTGTATAATTGATTTACTACTTGCAGTGCTCGGTCTCCCATTTGTTTTGCTTTTGAATATCTGGTGGCCATCTTCACTAACCATACCTGTTTGAGTATAAAATAGATGAGGTCAGGGGTGTGGCCTGAGGCGTCAAGATGGCGGTCACACTCTGAGAGTGCTCCAGTCCCCCTCTGTATCCTCCGCTGCCATCTGCCCCTGTTTACTGCTGCCAGAGACCCTCTGCCCCCTTTTTCTGAGTCCTGGGCTATTTTTGTGCGGATTGGAGCCTCCATCTGCCGGTTCTGGCCCTGCCCGCCGCGAAGTACACAATGTCTGTTCCACCGGCGGCCCCCTCCGGTGCTGTGGGGCCTGGGCGCTGCAGATTCCTCCTCCTTTGGGACCCTCTCAGCAGCCGGGGTAGCGGCTGCACCTACCTGCTGATCGGCACGGCTGGAGCTCGAAAGGGGGAATAGCCCGCTGAGACCAGAGGCTAAAACAGGAGTCGCTTCGTCTGTGCTGGGGAGCAGGCGCTATTCTCCGCCGGGACCAGTCCATCTCAGGCAGCTAGCGGTGAGTCGCGGTGCCGGGGAACGAGGGGAGGCTCGGCTGCCATTGTCGGGCAGCGGCACGGAGGGAAGATCGTGACCAGTGCCCCATTGTGCCTGGAGCCTGCCCTGCGGGCCCTCCGAGCGCTGCCATCAGATCTGCCTGCTTCCCTCCTTTTTGACTGTGCATGGGCCAACGGGGAATACGGCCTGCTAACCCCCGATGAGACTCGCACAGGCTCTGCCGCCTATACCCTGAGAGGTCCAGCCCCCTGCCGGCTGCTGCACTGCTCCCGGGACGCCGGGGACTTGTCTTGGCCCACTGGGGATTCCTAGCCTGCGGGGGGCCGATGGGCCTTGATCCAGCCTTCACTGCTGGTCCCCCGCTTTGCTCCTCTCGGCACCCTGCTCCCCCCTCCCTTCTGACAGTGACTGGTACACCAGGAATGTGGCCCGCTGACTCCTGCCAAGACCCGAATATGCCTGCTGCCACTGCCCTGAGGGGCCCAACCCCCTGACTGCTGATGTGCTTCCCTTGAGGCGCCGGGCGCCTGGTCTTGGCCCGTAGAGGACTTCAAGCCTGCGGGGGGCGGTGTGCCCTGGCTCGGCCTTCGCTGTTGATCCTCCGCTTTGTTCTCGTCACCCCCACGCCTGCCTGCCGCTGGTGAGGCCCGGCGACCTGGTGGCACATCGACCTCGGCTACCAGAGCGGGTGGCGGCGAGCGTGCCCTCTGCCTAGCTGGGAGCCCCGGTCGGGCCCCGGGGGCTCTGGCTGGTGTGGAGGAGGGGCCGGAACCCTGCTGATAGTGCCGTGGGAGTCACCGGTGAGTGGGGCTTGGGGTTGGGGATCGGCCACTATGTTGGGTGGTGGGGCGGAGGGGTGACCTGGTGCCCCCGCCCCCCCTACATTGTCCCCCCTGCTCGCTCACCCTCCTTGCAATCCTGGGCCTGCTCCTTCAGTCTGCCATCATTGCCGGCCACCGGCTTCTCTCCTTACTGGTGTGTGGCCTTCCTGGTCGCAATCGATTGGTCCGCCCAGAGTCTGATCCCCCGCGCCATAGTGATTCCACGTGGGAGCACCGGCACACCATACGCTGCTGGGACATCTGGGCCCCAGGGTTGTGAGTGTCTTGTCGCCCCGCTGGTGGAAGCCTCCAGTGAAGGGGGTCCGGGGGTGGGGTTCTGCCACCGCGTCGGGTGGCAGCGAGACGGCGCCTCCACCCCCCTCCTTCTTGGCTACACTGACCCCGCTCCCTTCCACACCGCGCTCCCTGTCATGGGGGGAGGCTTCTTCAGGTCCTAA